>NC_064599.1:32497500-33747500 GCF_943734845.2 Anopheles funestus
ACTTTGAGCATTAACTGAACAGAATAATTGGGCTTCTATCCATCCATCCGGTTTTGAGGAAAGTTCAATAGAACAACGTCCAATTTCACTGCTATCGTCCTATTTGAGGAGGACAACAGGAGACTTCTATACAAGCTTATTCAACATCTCTTGTGAAGATCATGGTAGCAGTAGAGCAGGGTGTAACGTTGACTTGATGTAGTGCTTAAATACACGAGGAATAAGAAAATACGGGATCATTTCCACTAAAACACAGGTGGTCATATTATCCTATCGCTTGAATTCGCTTGATTCCGTGAGTTTTGGAATTGCAGTTTATGGAGCAATTGTCTCGTGGTCCTCTTCCGTCAGATATACTTCTACGAGAGCAGATTGAAGACTTCTTGAAGACATTAGATGAAAATAAAATCTAATACCCTGGAAACCCTTGATCTTCGATGGATACGTAGCTGTACAACAGCAAATCATATTTTTAAAGTCGTCTTCTTTACCCGTAAACTAAACACGATTTGTAGCTTAATTTGTACGATTCGCTTCTAGCACCCTATTGATTATCTCGTAGAAAGTCTCACCATTGCAAGTCTCACTTCGTACTACAGCGCTCATACAACTCCTTGCCAACAATAATTACTCACGATCATAACATTCGTATCATTGCGCACGGTTCTGCGCCCGCGGTTGGCGAATGAAATGCGTTACCAATTGCGCCCTTATTTTTGCCATGGCCAGAAAAGTGTTGAGATGTAGTTGGATTTTTTTCTTGGTTGTGCCTCCACATTTTCCCGCTAACCTCCTCATTTAGCTCGCTCATTTAGCTAATGAAAGATGGGAGTCGGGAAGAAGGTGAACAAAAACGGGGGAACCGCGGACTGGCTAAATCGTACAAAACGTGAGCTGATGAGTGTAAGGAATTTTAACTAATTTAAACCTCTTTCTTCTCTTATTCATTTCCATGCACACGTTTCGCCATCGTTCGGAATTGGCTGCTGATATCCAGGCATATCTTTGTGGCAGCTAGCAAACGGATTGTAATCGATTATGTACGGTGCTACTCGGCGTGGATCACCCAGGGCTGTTCGCGTTATTCGACTGGACGGTTAGAGCCGCCCGCAATCGTGCCCAAACTGGAGCCCAGCATAGAAAGATAGGGAACCGTACACCGGGATTGGGTTCGGTTGCGGACGGATCGAACTGACTGTGTCGATCCGAAACTGACCATACAACGAGAATGCTGAGCTGTCGCAAATGCTTCTTTATGACGGATGGTGCTTGCAATGATCGTGGACACTTTGTTGGTTCTACAGTACTAACCGCAACTGACACTACAGCTAGCTGTTCTGCATCGATTCGTTACGAGGCTCATTCAGTTGAAGTTTTAATAGCGGATCAATAGCAACCAGCTCGTTCCACCTTATAAGTACGATTTTGTTTTACGCGAGCAGAAGCTTTGTTTTTCTTTTCTTCACAATCAGGTCTTAAATCATCCTCGAGAGTTTTCACACATGCACGTAATTTAACGACGGGAAAGCAATAAGCGAGGATTGTTTTCCTTCGTTTAAAAGCCGCATGGATGATTACTCATCGGGGATTAGGACCAGTTAAATGTATAGGGAAATAGGATGTAAGCTTTACTATTCAAAAACCGCCAGTTTGCTGGTTGATAAAGATGGTACGATGAAATGCGAAGTGTTTCATTTAAGTTTTCCGTTTTTCCTCCTGCTCCAAACACCGTATCCATTGCAAGAAATTGAGCAATAACATCTGAAGGAAAAGGGAAAATTTAAGCGTTTCCACCCGTGTTCAATCTTTACCAATCACCAACGAAAGGGTTTCTTTTTTTTCTCAAGGATTTTTTCAAATCAACCTTTTTCACTTGTCGTTGAAGTTTGAGTATTTTGAGCGAGGTTTTTGTATAAAAGTTTCTATTTCGTAGAAGTAGCAACACGTAAGGTAACAAGACACGTGGTGAAAAGTGCCACGTTCTCTTCAGTTGTGTGTTTTCCATGTTTTCTAACAAACTGATGGCGTTTGTTGGAAAATTGGTAAGGAACGATCACGAAACATTTGATGCGAGGAAAATAAATTATGTAATAAAACCGCACATACACACACACACATTTTTAGTTATTTGCGATCTTTTAATGCTAATCCACACGCAACTTTGCAAAATGGCGTTTGTTTTATTATAATACATGTGATCGGTGATAGTAGAAGTGCACCGATTAATGCACAAACGCGCACACATACATTGTTGCACCGAAAGGTGATTAAACAATCGTTTTATTGTTTGCTACAGAAAGCAACTACAAATTAGTTGATAGAATGGTATTAATGCCGTAGGCATGAGGCAGATTGCCGATTGCTACAGAAAGCAATGCCTGATTGCCCTGTTGAAACAACACAAATGATAAAAAAGGAAGAATTTCAAACCCCGCATTTAGGATGTAAGTGTACAACAAAATAGAAAATGATGTGAAGTATACACAAAAGCAAATAAAATCATATAGTTTACAAAACCGGCCCGAAATGTGTACTTTACTGCTGTTGATTATGTTCAGTTCAGTTTTATGAAATTTTGGATGCTTTTGACTCCATTACAACTAGAAAAGGGAGTAGACTATCTGAAAAAGTGTAAGTAAGTATGTTTAGAATATATCACTGATATATTTACTGATATATCACTGATCAAATGATCGAAATATCACATGAACTAGACGAGTAGAGTCGTTAAGAAAATATAAATCGTGTTAATCGTGTGTCGAAAACAAGTGATTTTAATTTGATTAAAAGCAAGACAAAGTATACGCTTTGGACGTCTATTTTTATTTTACTGAAATGCGCTACAGGCTAGATTATGATACACAACAACGAATCCACTTAAATCGACAGCACCATCTAATTAGCACTTTCAAAGTTCATTCCCAACTCTTTCATCCTGCTCTCAATATCAGTCGTTGATAGGCCATTTTCCTTATTGTAATGATAACTGACTATTAGCTGCTTCTCCTCCAAACCGGGCACATGTTCGAAAAGTGATCGTCCTAAACCTTCGTCAATGTCGTTTTCTTCTCGTAGAATGCAAAAATAAATCAGAAATATTGCTACACTAAAGTTTACCACGTACGGTTGATACCAAGGAATGTCTTGGCCTTTGGGACCCTCCCGGCTTCGCTGGGCCGTCCAGCGAGATGCTTGGCTTCCGAAGTATTTGATGGGTTCGTTATTGATTTCCTCTTTAGGATTTTCCTGTTTCCTATCCGAAACACTGTGCGAGATATTTGCTGATACCGGCAGAAGCTTACAACGATGTGTCCTAAAAACAGAGCTATGTTAACACATTTCTTGTGATTTCCCTTACAACAATCACTTACCTTTGTAGGAAACATGCTAATCTACGGACCGCTATCATTTGTGCCATTATAAAACCTAATTTTAACTGTTTTTGACTACGAATTGATCAAAATTACACAATGTTGTGGTGGATATTTGTTATGTTTTCCCGATGATTGTTTTTTATTTAACATTCCGGTATGACATTTGAAGGTGTACCATTTCTTAGAACAAGATGTATAGAAATGGTTCGCAGAAAGTAACGGGACATAGCGATATAAACGTATCGCATTGTTATGTTTTCCCAAGCGACAGAGCAAGCGATATACGACGAGTTGAAATGTCATTTGCTCTACGGCTCACACACACATGTACATTTCAAGCGTTTAATCTATGTAGGCTGTTTGGTGCGCTAACGCAACTATTGTTTTGATGGTAGAATACGTTGGTTGTTCGGTTCCCACAGAAATGGTACAGAAACTATTACATTTATTTAGTTTTTTTCTAGCCATTTGTGTAGTTGTTGCGTTTTATCAACAATTCCTGAAACAGAAGCGATTCAGATAATGGAGAAAATAAGTGCTAAATAGTCAAAAGTGTGCAAAAATCATTCCGATGCGTCGGCATCGGCAAAAGTGAAATGCACTGCATTCAAAAGATGTAATATTCTTCAGGATCAAAAACGAATTCATCCAGGAATGACAAGTGTGGTGGACGAAAATGGATACCTTCCCGAAATGTATTCGCAAACCCGAAACAAATCACGGATAACATTCATTAACGATGGTAGAAAGTGCTTGCGTATCAGAAACGGTGGTGTGTGCGTTCACAGAAAAAACTACAACGTCAGTACGACACGAAACAGTATTTATTTTTTTTCTATGGGTTCAAGAGATACGGTTGTATTGAAAAGACAGAAGGAAAGAAAAATAAATACATATGTTTTTACATTGTTTACCGTGTAACAAAAGTGTATACAATTATTCATTATTTAATACATATCTAACATTGGCAACTAAAAACACAATCGTTACACAATGTTTGCCATTTCGAGATTCAGGTTCGGTTATATTCATCGAACCCGAAATTAGTTTCAAATTCCTGCATTGAATTCAACGTTCATTCATCTTTTGAAATAATATTGCAGCAGGCGTGCTTCTTCTTGTGTTGTGCGGTGCTCTTGCTTTGGAATATACAAACTGCTCATTTTCATCACCCCTCTCTATGAAGCAGCGTATTCAAATCAATAAATGCATTAGAACCGATATGTGGGGCCTTTGATCAAATCCAATATGAAACACAAGATAGGAATATATAGAAAAAGTTTTAGTTAGAGTTAAAAATAACATAACAGGCGTAGGTGAAGGAGAATGAGGAAGCAGAGTGAGGAGCGTGAGAGTGAGCATAAGGGGGTGGGGTGGGGATGAGTATTTTTTTTCTCATTTCGTCAAGTTTTGAACTCGACACTATAAACGTACAATATTCGTCGAAAAAGTACTTCCCTTCGACGTCGAAACGACGTCGTTTCGACGTCGGTTGCTAAGCGTTTTAAGCGTTTTTTGCCGGTTGGGCTTCGACGTCGAAACGACGTCGTTTCGACGTCGGTTGCTAAGCGTTTTAAGCGTTTTTTGCCGGTTGGGTTTTCTCTAATTTTCATTGTTTACCTGCTGACAGTTGAAATTTGGCGCCAGATAAAAGATCGTGCAAATTTTGCGAAAGAATGGAGGAAGCTCAATTTTCCGAGGAATTATTTAGTACGCAGGATGAAACAACGTTTCAAAATGCAAGTTCCTTGCCAGAGATTGTCCCTGAGAAGTCAGTAGTGGAAAATGTAATACCTTCGTCATCCGAAAACGCATCGAGCAGTGTGGCACAAGAGCAAAGTGCATCGATCGAGAAGGAAACCCCGGATCTCGTTTTTTCGGAAGATATCGATTTTGATAACTATTGCGAAGAGGCGAATAATATTTCAGACAAACCTGGCGCTGACGAAGCATTGGAAGATGCTGTTGAATTGAATGAAAACGATGAAAATATAGCAGAAACAGAAGGATTTGAACAGGCCAAAGAATCAAATGCGCCTCAACCCAAAGGAGATAATGGCTCGACCTCAAAAGGTATTCACGACAGTTTCCATGTGTGATAACATATTTTTAGCAATATGTAATTATTGTGTTTAATTTCTATTTTAGCACCTGAAGAACGAATGGCTGCGTTTCCTTTCGCTCGCATTAAACAAATAATGAAATTGGATCCCGATGTTAAAATAGTATCAGCAGAGGCCATATTCTTGGTTACGAAAGCGGCCGAATTGTTTCTTCAAACGTTGGCCAAGGATACGAGCTCGCATACAGTTGCTTCCAAAAAGAAAACGATGAGCAAGAGGGATGTGGATTTAGCAATAAATAATGTGGATGCGTTGATGTTTCTCGAGGGCATGATGAATGTGTAGCTTTGTGGAATGATACAGCATATAAGTTATCTGATTAGTGAATAAAGTATTTTCCGATCTATCCAAGGCCTTTTTTCGAAGTTATGTATTTGTTTCAATGTTGAAAATCATAAAGTATTTCGCAGACAAGACGCCTTACAACACAACGATGGCAGTTAACATCCTGCATGCTTGTAAGTTATATTAGCTCATAAATTTCCGCTTTATTAACAATTATTTAGCAAAAAAAAGACCCAATTCAGTATTATTTTGAAATACAAAGAAAACAGCCGCCTGTTATATATTTACCTTGCGAACGATTGGCGGCTGTTTTTGCCAAGGCGGCTAATTGACAGCGCTGATATCACTCACACTAATACCCGAATCGTATTGCTGCTCGTGTACGTATACACCAACACAATCACACCGGTATGGTGTACGTGATCTCGCAGCAGTTTGATGTCAAAAGAGTAGCCATTTTAGAAAATCAAAACAGTGAAAATTCTGTGCGAGCGCGTGAAAGCGCAAAACTTGGTGTACAGTTGATAATGAGCGGATTAGAAATGTTTTGAACGGATGAGAAGTGTGTGTCGTGCAAGGTAAGTGTGAAGTTTCCTAGTGCTTAGCGCGCGTTATGTTACAAAAATGCATTCTGTGCGGGTATCTCAAATAGGGGGAAATCTTTTCGCGGCGAAAACTGACTAATCGGCGTTCTTTCAGGTCTGATTGCGACTAGCGAAAGCGTCAGGTGAATATGACCCGATGCAATCGACAACATTCCATTATAGTGAAGTTTCTTAACGCCAATCGATTTCAGAGGGAGTGAAAAATGTGCTGCCTACGGTTGAAAACGGACCCCATAAAAAAACCGCCACTATCATAAATAGTTAACTCGAGGGCCAGTTGTGGTGTGTTTCAGAGCATGCGAGTGTTACAACCGCGCTAAGCGTTGTCCTACGGTAGGGAGCGGGAGGAGTTCAGTAGCAAATTTGTTTATAATCAAATATCTGTTTATTGTTAGGAGGAACGCTGTAAGTGCGCTAGCTCGTGGTCGCTTCGAAACGCGGGTAAATGCACGAGAGAGTATCGCGTGTGAAGAATAAAAAAGATTCGATTAGCGCTAAAAAAAGATGTGCGTGCGTGAATGCGCGTGTGTTCGAGAAATGGATTTGAAATTTACGGCAGAGAGCAAAAAAAAAGGAAACAAAACGGTGAACAGTGACAGTGCGTCTCTGCTGTGCTAAGGGGGGAAGAGCATTTTGTTGTCAGCCAGCGGGGGTTGGTAGTGGCTCAGGGCGGGGAGGACAAACAGTACGCGAAATATCGCGCGACAAAGCAGCGAAAATGAGAATAAAAACAGAAATCAGCGCGTTTTGTTTTGTGCCCGAGTCGCGATGCTACGCGGCCAGCATCAGTGCCAGTGGCAGGAGAAAACTGCATCGCAAGATATCTAGATGGCTCTCGCTCTTTCAATTTCTCTTGCTCGTGGGGCTCTCATTTACTCGTATGTGCGAAGGGCGAGCCTTTTCTCCCTTCTTCGTGCATGGTTGAATTCATCTGTTGCCTCAAAATACAATCAGCTTTTCACCTGATTCTTCCTATGGCTGTGTGTACACTTTCGCTGCGGTGTGCGCATCGTAGCAGCGGGTGCATTTTCACTGTCACGTAGTTCCGGAGAAGTTTCACCAGCATCGTTGTGGATTTACTTCCTCCGAGTATGCCCGTTGCTAGGCCCTTTCGATGGCTACACTAGCATACATTGCCATTCGCCTATGCTTGTGCAAAGCAAAATTTCTCCTGAATGTAGATAAACAAACCAAATGCACTTCAATCCCAATAATTAAAATTTTCTATGAAGGAAATACAAAAAAAAGCGTACTGAGATTAGGATTCTAATAAACATGCGAGAAGGAGATAGAGGAAGGTTTTATATTAAAATCTCTACAATGTGAGAGCCGCTTATAACAAACACGGAAGAGAGATATTGCGTGGATTACTCACGTTTTCGGTCTATTAATAGATTTTCTTGTCTTGCGACTAGAAGTTGCATGCTCCATCTGTCCGTTGAACAGAAACGTGGTATTCCACGGATAAGGAGTTGAGAAATCTTCACGCTGGACTGAACGCGATTGAATGGCGATAATAGATGCGACGAACTTCTTTTTTTTCTTCTGCACGAGCACGCGCACTTGCTGTATATGTGGATGATATGTTTCTGCTCGAACCAACGCTAGCAAGATGTAATTTTGCGATCGTCAACAGACACAGTTGGCCATGAGAATATTTAAATTACTTGTTGGGCAAGCTGTGGTAACTGTAAACACTCGCAATATTTCTCGTTGGGAATGTTGATTGGTTAGGTGTTTTTTTTTTGTTTTTTTTTTCAAATAGTCTAGCTGATGTAATATTTCACATTTTGTCACAATGCAATTTATGCCGTTTCAATGTAATATCATAAAATTCTGTTCCAACTGTTGTAGTTATCGATATGTTGTTTACGGTATCTCTTTTCAGTCAAAATGTGGCTGCGAAGCGAAACTAGGGATCGAAGACTGCGTTCAAGTAGTACGCGAAGCGCGGTTAAGTTCAAATCATCACTCAAGGTGGCTAGCTCAAAGGCAAAGAAGAGTTCTGCTGTCGAACTCGTAGTGCCCTCGTCCCGGCGAGCTGTATCATCATCAGTGTCCAGATGTCGAACCGATGTATCGACAACAGTCGCCGAACCTTCGTCCACTGTGGTAGGACGATGCAAAACCGCGGCGCCTAGTACGCCGTCCAGATCGATCGGTGCTAGGCGCACAGCCGGCAAGGCAACAAGAAACCATCGCCCAACTGCTGGCGGTGACGATGGTAGTAAGACAGACACCCGTACAGCCGTTGTAACGATTCCGGATGATTGCAAGGAGAACTGCTGGCAGGATAATAACGATCTCACACTATTCGATGGTACCACCGTCATCGATCAGAAGCACTTTGAAGATTCACCCGCACACTCCAGCTGTCCTGTGCAGCATCTGCCCGGGGAGGATGTTTCTTCCAACAAGGGATTACCGCATCCCGAAACGGGAGGTATTAATTATTCCACCGAAACGACCGAATGTGGACTATACTCGAAGAAAGTTACCGACGATCTGGGTTCGGCCGAGGATGCGCTCAACCAGTTCGGTATAATTTCGTACGATTCCAACAAAAACACCCTGTTGGGTCACTCGATCGTGTTGCCACCGATCAGTACTTCGCTGGCGTGCAATGTTGCCGGAGCTTCCTCATCCCAGGAGGAAATTTTGCAGCCGCTTAACTCTAAATGCATCACGGAATGTGATAGCACAACGGCGGACCTAGGCAACGATGTATCGGGCGGTTGTATTAGTAATGTTAAAGATATAGCTAACGACAGTTGCTGCGTGGAGGAGGATAAAATCCTGCCATCTACATCGTCTGAGGGAAGCTTTCCAAAGTCAAGTGCAATCATATCTTCTCAATCGCTCGATATTGTCGTACCGGAGGTCGACTCAACTACCGACACGGTACCGCCGGATACGTCTTCTGTTAATCTTATTGACGGCGATATGATCGCCACCTACCCTTTAACCGTTTCTTCCATCGGACTGTCTGGGACATCGATGTCGTCATCGTCATCATCGTCGTCGTCGTCCTCCTCTTCGTCGTCTTCATCTTCGTCGGCTTCGTCATCGTCTTCGTCGACATCGTCCTCATCATCATCGTGCAATACATCACTGGGCGCCTCAGTATCCGCTGTGTCGATGGGAGCTTCCTCACTGTCATCAAATTTTCAACCGATCGCGTATAGCAACTGCTCTTCGTTATCTGCCACCGCGTACGAAGAGCAACCGCAATCGAGCTATTCGCCAAGTCAGACTGCGGCAGCTGTTGCCGTTGCGTCTGATTTGATATCGATGTTTGACGAGGAACACTACAAAAATGCCACCGATCTCGGCCAGTTTACGGACTTTACTTACAATGCTCTGCTCACCCAGGCACTGCTAAGTTGTGGCGATGCAGCAGCCGCAGCAGGGCTAAACCTTAACTGTGGTCAATCAAGCACGGACAGTTTGAACGATTCGGCCTTTTTCTCGTCGCTCAATACGACGGCAATCGAAAATCTGAAAGCATTAACGACCCTTTCGAGTATGGGCCATAACATGGATGGGATGATGTTGGACGAGAGCGCAAATGCATCTACCAATCTAGGGACGGCGGGATACATTACGGAATACGGCGGTGTTCACCACGAACAACAGCATCATCTACAGCATCAAAGAGCAATGCATGGATCCGAGCAGGAATCGTTGATCCACAATATTGAGTGCAATGAATCAATTCCCATGTGTGGGGACGACACTGAGGCAGCTATGCAGCTTGAAAATAATGAATGCATAGAAATGGATGTAAGTTAGGCGGTCACACAGGTTATATTTATCTTTATCAAACGATTATTAACTTTTGCCTTTATTCACTCCAGGAATCGAACGATGGACAGCAAGACGATGCGGCATACAGGGCTTTTGATCCTTATTTATTCATTAAACAGCTTCCTCCACTGACATGCGAAATGCGCTCCAAATGTCCTGCATTGCCACTAAAGACGCGGTCCAGTCCCGAGTTTAGTCTCGTGCTCGATCTAGACGAAACGTTGGTACATTGCAGTCTTATGGAGCTGTCCGATGCGAGCTTCAAGTTTCCGGTGCTATTTCAAGAGTGCAAGTACACTGTGTACGTCCGGACCCGACCATTCTTCCGCGAGTTTCTCGAGAAGGTGTCGCAGATGTTCGAGGTGATTCTTTTCACTGCCTCGAAGCGCGTCTATGCCGATAAGCTGCTGAATCTGCTTGATCCTGACCGACGACTCATTAAGTAAGTGTGTATTCCGTTTATTATTTTATCGACACTTATGATTTATTGTCTCCCTCGTTTCCTTCTTTGCAGGTATCGTTTGTTCCGCGAACATTGTGTCCTAGTCAATGGGAATTACATTAAAGATTTGACTATACTGGGCAGAGATCTCTCCAAAACCATTATCATAGACAATTCGCCACAAGCATTTGGGTATGTGGTTGATAGTAAAATTTGTGTTCTTTGAGAAATCAAACTAATAACGTAATGTTTTCTTTCCAGATACCAACTAGAGAATGGTATACCGATAGAGAGTTGGTTCGTCGATCAAACCGATTCAGAGCTAATGAAAATTCTACCATTTTTGGAACGCCTGGTAGAAATGGTAAGTGTACGATGGCATTAATTTGTTTTGCATTACAAATCATCTTACATTTTCCATTAATTATTTCAGCGCGAAGACGTTCGTCCACACATTCGTGAAAAGTTCCGACTGTTTTCGTTTCTACCACCAGACTAAGGTAATTCCATATGTTTTTTGTTGACGACGAAAATTTAGTTAATCTCAACAACAACTTCATCTTATAAGGCTCGTTTAAATCCAATTTATGTTTTTGTATGAGCTGCTTCACTAAACTATCGTCGTCAAACGTAATATGCTAAACTACAGTTACTCGAGTAATATTTAATACGTACGACGTTTAGTTACACTGGACAAATCTCTTTGAATAAGCATACACAGATTTAATCAAACCGTGGTGTAAAGCTATAGAAATACGAATGAAATACGGGGAACACTTGGTGTGTTTTGTGTGTGTGTTATTGATACATTCATGTTATTGTAACTAAAAATGTGTAGTAGTACGACCAGGACGCGTTGAGAATGGGCAGCGTTGTGCACAAGCGTATAGTTTAAATGACAAATTTACTTAAGAAAGCAAAACTATAAAGCTAAACACATCCACACATGTTCAAAGATTAAAACAAACTCATCATCATTATAAATCCATCAAACCATACTCGAAAAGACGGTAGCAGACGGCTAGAAAATTCGATTTAATCAATAATGGTAGCAATATGAGAAATAACTCTAGAAGCTTAGCGTAAAAGTCCATCTCTTGTCCGACGTTCAAGGAACGGATCGAAACATACACGTACTTGTGTACGTCCATTTTGCTTTTGCTGATAAGTTAATTAATACGGTATCGTTGCAATTTTCAGTACTGGTTCCGAATGCTTGCAAGAAAGCAGCAAGAACAAAATAATTGATAAATGATATAAATATATATAATAACGATCAAACAAATCCATTGACGGAAATGCCATAGTGAACAGAACAAATTACAGAAAATATTAGTATCAGATGCATTACTTACTATATATGGCTGAACATGAGCACATGAATTACATACATATATCAATACACGCAGTTTAAATTCACTTAGTCTAAATGTAACAATGAAACATAACATTTAACAGGTACGGTAGAGTGACGTTTCTTAAGTAAAGAATTTTTTGAATTGTGAAGCACCTACCATGGAAAGGTAGACATGGTTTAGTTACGATGAAATTCCTGGTTATATTTGAACACACATACGTAGAGCAAGTGCGTAGTAAGCGTTAATATTATTATGATCAACGATTACGATGCTGATCGATCAAACATTGTTACATGAAAATGTTTCTTCCGTTTTCTTTTTAAATATTATACCTAGCTTGTAGTGATACATACTTTTTTTTATTTATTAACTCATGCAAATGACTTCAGCAAATGTTTGTACAAAAAGGAATTTACGACACATGTTTCCACGATGGAGCATGCAATTGTTTTGTTGAGAAAGTGAGGAAAAAAGAGAATGCGAGAGAAAAAATGAAAACGGTATCAAATATGAAACTTAAGTTCAATTCGGTTTATCTTCAATACTGCAACACCACACATGATACGGTCACCTTGAAAGTATCTTACTTCATTGCGAACGTGTACAGAAAAAAGTTTCTCATATTACAGAGGGTTACGCGTGTACAGTTTCCTTTCGAGAAAGATTTAACTGATGTTCTACTAAATGCCGACAGATGCCATGTTCATCGTTTACGCTTTGGCCGTTAAGAGAGTGAAAGGTTGTGATGAAGCATATGCGACAATGATAGAATAATCAGCTTTGCCGAACAGTTTCTTGCATTTTCCACAATGCTCTTCTTGATCGCAATCGAGCTTTCAATCGCCCTAATTACGTGGCCCAAACTATAAAAAAACACAAACACACAGTTTCACTTCGTTCTTCCGTCATATTTGATTACTGTATTGATGAGAATTATTTCATATGTAATAAAAATTTATTTCTCTTAAAAATATTGTAGCATTACTGAAACAGCTAGAGCGTAGCATGATGACAATTTGTATTTAAAAAAAATCACATTTTCCGATTGATGCTGTTTCGATAAAAGCTTCTTAATTGTAATAAATTTTCTTTCCATTCAGCTAAGTAAAATGCTAAAAATCTTATAAAAAGATCACAAAGGTCGGTTTTAAATTCTTTTGTCAGTATTTATTTAGTGCATTGTTTTTTTTATTTTTCTAACTTTAGCTGTGTTTTTTGGAACAAAAGTTGTCGTTGTGAAATTCACGTAACATACCATTATCTGTTTGTTTTATTTGTACACCGATCTAACAGGACAATCAAGTTACTTCATGCTAAAAATATCATCGCCAGCCCCAATAAAGCATCCGGAACGTAGTGTTAAAACATATCATGGTGGACAGAAACAGATTTAAAATAGGTTACAGTTGCGCGCAGGCAGATTGACAAGACAGTCGTTAAGTTTGAATTCGTTTGTATATGTGTGTAGTTTAGTTACTGCTTAGTTTATCGCCAATGGGGGTTAATTAGTAGTAAAGTGCCAACATGCGTCGTCCAGCGTTAATTGTTTACTGTTGGCCGGGCCGCAATATAGCAATGTACCGTCCAATATATTTCCATAAGTTTTGTGCATGCACGCCTGGTAGTATCATCCCACCTTCCTTGCCTGGTGTGTATGGTTATAATGGTTGTTCTTCGTTTTCTAACATATTGCACGATCGCTCATTTTTCGCGCATTGACCCGTGTAAATTGAACGGTTTTTCAGTAGTAACGGCTACCACCATGGTCAGTATTGATTGGTAATCTAGGCATCACGTTTGCTTTCTTGTTTGTGCGTTTAGACCGTATAATTACGCTCACGGAAATGTTTTCCCATTGCGGTGTTAGTGTCTTTATTTGGTTTGAAAGATGGTTCGAAAGAATGGTTCTAAATGGTTGTTTTTTGCTTCTTCCTTTTGGGAACGAGTGTTGCACTAAACACCCCTAAAGCCCTAGAGTTAGTTCAGCATTTTTGTTTAGCTGAGGATGACATCAATTTGTAATATCATCGCACACCCTCCGTACACAGTGTTTGTCTCATTCTACAGTGCTGCCGTGTTGCTTTCCGTGGTGGCCTAACTCGTTCTGTAGTTACGCTCAAATTTGCTATGTGTAAATATATATATTCATATCAGTACCATGGTTGTATTAATATCCTACCAATACCGTCTGACTGTTGCTACAAAAATATATATGCTTATATATTTTATGTTCGTTCGTTTTTTGTTTGGGAGATACAGGTTGCATTGTTTTCGGAATTTTTGGCTCTTATCTTTTCCTGCACAATAGCAGCATTCGATGCTGGAAAGAAGGATCGGTCTGTTCAATACAGCAAACAGGTTATCCCCTCCTCGTGGTTCGACTGCAAGATGGATCAAACATTCAAAGTGACACTCTGCTTAATGTGCAGAAGGATGCATTTGATCACCGGTTAATGTTAGCCGAACTGTTATTATACTTTAACTCCCATTCATTCAAAAATGTTTACCAATTCAAAATGTTCAAAGAAGAAAATTCTGGAATACGCAGAATGATCAGTGGATTTTCTTACAATTAAATACTGTTTCCGTTTCAAAATCTTGCTTTTACTACTGTTTACGAGTACAAGGGATAGGAAAGTACTAAACATTAATCGGTTATCGGTAAATCTGCAGGCTTTGTTGTGTATGCTGCACTAGTAGTATCACCATTTGAGTTAATTTAGGAAAACTTATGGTCGGGCCTGCCACATACAGTTGCCACGATTGGTTTGCCTTCGCTATTGCGGCTGTATGAATGCAGCTGTTTTTTTTTTGGGTGTGTATGTCTGTTGCACCGTGCACTAACCGTTCTAACCGCTCTATACTGTCGATGTAAAAATTCGTGGGGAAATAATCTTTAGCCCTAAGAATCATTAACGCAAGTCATTGAAGGCCATCGATGTGTCTATACTTATCTATCTATCCCTATGGTAGGTCTACTAGCTTCCATAAACGTTGTGCATTGTAGTTTGTGGGACAAAAAATGGACAACTAGAAGGGTTTGTTGGTGTACCGATCCGCGACGAGAGCGGTATTGAAGGAAGATGTGCTGTGCAAATGTATCTCTGATGTGACGTCCTGTCGAAGGTTCAGTTTCTATCACTTGCACAGGAATCTCTGTTTTGCACATCCAATAGTTTTGCCTAGGGTAATGGTTTTGTGTGGTTCGACAATGAGCTTGCTGGATTTCTTTTTGTTCAATATTCCACGGGAGTATATTGGGGTATATGGTTTGGTAGTATATTTTCATCTGTTTAGATTTAGAGAATAGTGCATGCGGTACCGTGAATGACCTCGCTGATGAACATTGGCGTACCAGCACCTAATCCTCCATCAGTTTTCTCATTTTCGTTCTGTGGGAGAGATTAAAAAGATTGATAAAGAGAAAAAATCTTCTTGCAAGATTGTATGCTCCTCGACTTACCTGGTCGTACTCACAGTCAAAGTATCGACTCTGACAGTCCAAGCAGCGACATTGATCGGACATCTTACACGTAATGCCACACTCTTTCGCCACCGCTTTATAGAGCTGTTTGCTAGATTTGTACAGTATCTCCGGACCCTTGACTTCCGCCTTTGGGGCAGTGTGTTGCTCGTAGAGTTGCGAGTTGCTGTACGAACTGCACTCCTCATCTAACGAGAGCGTATCTTGGTTTTCGTTGGATAGACATGTCTCATCGATTGCCATCGTTTCCATTTCTTCCGCTGTAATATAATGCACCAAAGAGAAGAAACGATTTCATCAGGGTATTTCTACTGTGAAAGGAAGTAGTTGCAACTCACCTAAATCCTGCAACCCTTCGTTGCAGCTTAGCTGATACAATGGATCGCAGGATCCGGTACAGGTTAGAAGATTTTCCTGCGACGGTGTGGTCGTGGAGCTGCAGGTGTACAGGGAGGAATCGATAGATTCCTGCTTTTTCGTTTCTCCTGGCGAACCTTGCTCCGTGCAAGGCAGCTGGTGCTCCGTCCCAGCCGGTTGATTGTTTGACATCATTTCGTAACCGAGTGCAGTGGGTGAAAGGTTCAGTAAGGATGTCCGATTGTTCTCTTTATCCAAAGCTGCAAGTCGATTCTGAGATCAAGACGAATATCCCATGTTAATGGATTAGCTCCGGCGTTGATTAAAAAGAAAGCCTCCATAACTTACCTCTTCTAACACATGTTCGTACGATGGCGGTGGGCTTAATGGTATAACGTTCGTAGGCTCTGTGTTGGTGAGCGAAGGATTGTCATATCCTGCAAAACGGAAGGATGTACCATTAGTGGGGCACATTCAAAAGACACCGCGACACAGTGTACCGACAGGTAAGATGGACGCAAAAATGATGGAAAGTATAAAATGGTCGGATCGTGTTAGTGTCAAGCACTGGGCGTACGCGTGGTGGAGAATCCAACCACGATACGTGCCCATAGACAAAAAAACGTTGCCATTTGCCAATTACCTAGTATTGGTTCGTCGGTAGTGTTACTGGTCAGTATTAAGGCGCGCCGATCGTTGCTCATCGACACAAGGCTATCGTTATTCTGCTCTGAATCAAGGGTGGTGCTGCTACCAAAATCATTTGCATTCGCACTGTTTAAAAGAGGTCCGACGGGATTGGATTGACTATCTACTACGACATCCTGCTCCTGAGAGGTACTACGCGACGACCCACTACCCATGCGGAACTTAAGCTTAAAGGGAGCCATTGCACCTATATGGTAGAATCAATAGGGTGACGGTTCCCCCGCTGGGGACTCAACCGTTTTCGTCGGGATTTATTGAATGGCGGGCGGTACACTACGGTACACCTGTTAACTTGTTCGAGCGACAACTAGTAGGCAACAAAGTAGTAGGAGTAGCGATTCTGAGTAACCCACCACTGGAAGTAGAGTAAAGGATAATGAAGAGAGATAAGGTAACATAATAGATAGATAAAAAAGTAAAAAAGTAAAAGAACGGTTTGAAAGATGCACAATCTATTGGTAGAAAATGCTAGAAAAATATTCAAATAAGTAGTATAAACACAACTGTCATGATAATCTAAAATGGTATAGAGCATAGTAGAAAAGAAGCTAACGACAGCATTTTGTATACGAAATAGGTATGCAAATTTTGTAGGCATCTAGCAACAAGTAACAAAATAGAGAAACCCGTACTACAATACATAATTAAAGGGGTAGGATCAAGCAATTACAAAAAACGGGATGCTTCAAATTTCAGCAATAATCAGTTCAATCATCTATAAATGAGAGGCGTACGAAAGTAATTTTGGAGACATGCAACTTTAGAACTTCACCATATTGTTGTATACTGCACGGAATTAGTAGCAATTACCATCATTACTATAATTGAGCTATGTTTTTAATGACATTATTAGCAATTTTATTCGTTTGGTCACTATAAAAGCTACAGGATCAAAGTACGAAGAACTTATCGTTGATCATCCTCACACATGCAGGTTGATAGTTGTCTAAAGAAGTAAATAAGTCTACCATGAAAGGATACGTGAGTACAAACGTCGTGTGTTTGATGTGTTTTCCAATTTTCTGGAGGACTGGTTGTGCCATTGACACGTGGCATCAAAACGTGAGCACACTGGCCGTGAACTATTACCAGGCAAGACATGCGAAATCTGTGACTGTTGTAAGCTGTTGGAAGGCTGACGAGCGGTACGAATTCTTCCGGTTGATAACGAAAGCTGGATTGATGGTGGATTTTGTGGAACCAAAGCATGAAACGATCGTTACGTTACAACCCAATCGGGTATCACAAGGTGGATTGCTGATTGATGCATCTTGCGGGACGGAGATGTCAGAGTTCTGGCAAATGGTACGCATTCTTCGTTGTCCTGAAACTCACACATTTCAATCCAGGAATTTAATTTTTCCGACAGGACCATTCACTGAACCAACTTCTGGTGGGAAATTTGCACTGGTTGATTGTTGAAAACAGGATTCCCATGGAAAAGGTAACAACATCCGAACGTGAACTAATCGATGAATTACCTTTACCTATGGAGTTGCTTTACAATGAGCGATTCCGCACGCTTGAAGCTTTGCCCTCCACGAGTGTTGTTTTAGCATTCCCAAATGCTGCCGGTAGCTGGGAGCTGCGAGAATTATTCAAACCCTACCGAAAGGCTGTTTTGTCGATGGAAAATATTGCATCCAATTATATGCCAACGGTCGCTGGGTATGGAGCGCTTGGACAGCAACTGAAGATCCGGGGGAATAATGCTGGACGGCGTCGCAACTTACAAGGATTTTCCATGCCATGCGGAACAGCGGTATGAATAAGGATTTTTTCAAGCTGATTGTGACCTACTCTCCCATGTTTGAATATTTAAACAAATATAAATGAGAAATAAATCTTCCCATGCTTTTAGACCACATCTCCGGAATATTTCAAAGGATTCGATGATCGTAACGATGTGCACGATTTGTTCACCAAGGCTAACTTCCCGTTCATTAAGGAGCTGATGTACGATCTAAACTTTACGCTCAACATGGTACAGGTGGATAAGGTGGGCTATAAACACAACGGGACGTTTAGCGGTGTGATGGGAAAGTTTCAGAACCGTACGATAGAGCTCGGTTGCTTGGGAACTTTGATGCGTACCGAACGGCTCGAGGTGGTCGATTTCATGATCGTCACGTTGATCATCAAGAGTAGCATCATCTTTCGGCAACCGCCACTATCGATTGTGGCCAACATCTTTGAGTTACCGTTCAGTGTCGGTGTGTGGGCGTGCTGTTTCGGACTGATGGCCATCTATTGGATTGCGATGGTTGTGATACGTTACTTGACGAAGGGAGAAAAGTTTACACCGATCGAATCGCTGGTCTACATCTTCGGTACCATGTGTCAGCGAGGATACGATGTGGTGCCACATTTCAATGGAACCCGTCTGCTAATGTTTTCGTTGCAACTGACCAGTTTCTTCATTATAACATCCTACTCGGCGAGTATTGTGGCGTTACTGCAGAGCCCTAGTCGGGCTATTGTGAGCGTCGGTGATTTGGTACGGTCACCACTAAAGGCGGGTGTAATGGACACAAGCTATGGTCGGGTGTACTACCAAGAAACGCAAGACCCGGACGTACAGGACCTCTATCGGCGGAAGATCAAACCACACGGAGAACGCGCGTTCATGGAACCGACCGAAGGTATCGGTCGGGTAAAACAGGAGATGTATGCCTTCGAGGTACGGTTTTTGATAAGACTGATGAAAGCCGCCCTCCAGCTTGGAAGCGAGGATTAGATATTAATTTGATTCCTTCACCATTTTCGCGCCCCTTTCTTCGGCGCGTTACAGGCGGAAGTGAATGCTGCCTACAAGGTGATAAAGGAAACGTTCGCACCGGAGGAGGTGTGCAAATTGCAGGAACTCGAAGCCATCAAACTACCACCGTTCGGTATACCGATCGTGAAGGGTAGTAAGTACCGGGAGCTGATACGGCAACGGTTGATGTGGCAGCGGGAGGTTGGCATCATCAGGCGGTTCAACATCATCTGGATACACCAGAAGCCGCAGTGTGAAAATCGAAACGCCGGCTACAGCTCGGTCGGTTTGGTGGAGATGCGCTATTTGTATTTCTTTCTCGCCGTAGGATTTCTGATCGCGCTCGTAACGCTGCTGGTGGAACGGTCCTGGTGGCAGGAGGTGACGCAGAAATTGAAATCTCGTACCGCAATAATCAAACGGGAAAATCTGAAGCTTAAAATTTAATCTTCTTCTGCGAGCCGTGTCGAGCTGTTGGAGATGGTGCTGGAGGAAATTGGGGTTGATATGATCGATATAATAAGCGGGCTGGTGTAGCAATTGCTTTCGCATTCATTACGTTACGTTGGAGCATTTTGTTGTTTTTTTTTCGCCTAAACGCCCTCAAAAATGGTAGAATTGATTGGAGCAAAGAGTTCCTAGTATTTAATGATTGAAAACTCATTTTTAAAGAAATATTTTTTGTTAAGTATTTAAGGCACTTGCCTTTGAAGGCTTCATCCAATCCATGAGTTTATAATGTTTGAATTATCACAGTCTAGTTTTCATAAGTCCTTATTTGAAAGATTTTTTTTAGATGTCTTCATTGATTTGGAAACAACTTTTGGCACTGGGCATTACACCAAACAAAGAAGCATAATATGTACGTCAGCAATCGCTGTTCCATTTTTCACACGGGTAATACACAATCAATTCACGTGTATAGCGCTAGCTAGTGCAAACCATTACCGTCCAGGTCATGACTTCGGGGCAGAGAGAGAGAAAAAAAAAAGAATAAACCAACATCGAGCATCTCTTCTTGACATCGGTTATCGATTATCTGGCGGGGCTCGTCCTTCAAAAAGTTTACTCGTTTACGGTCCGAATAGCGAGAAACAGCTTACCACAGCAACGTAGGGTATGCCGGTGTCAGCACACCAGCCGGACCACCGGTGAACGTTTGTCGAAGCGATGTTGTTAGTTTGCCAATGTTGTTGCTACACTCGCTTGGCATCTTTGATGGGCGTAAAAGCGTGCCATGATGATGGTAGAAACTACAACTTTTGCTACTAGTAAGCAACGACAACAACAACCATGTGCTGTTGGCCTGACCTGGTGTGAAGTCTTCGCAAAGGGAAGTCAATATGTAAGTCGACACACAATGCAAGCTCTCGAGCGTAGCGTAACGTGAAGCAGAAAAAGGCGTGTAGCGGAAATGTAAGTATATTTTTCACCCTGGTACGTTCACATAATACGGTTGAATGGACGGAAGAATGGTTGAAATTATTAGAGCGGCATTTAACACGTGAAAAACATGTTTGTCATTTGCGTGAATTAAGCTTAAAACGGGCAGGAAAGTGTTGACAGCAAACAGCATGGTATGGGATTTTTGCTGACAATCGCTTTGTGGTACTCGCTTCCCGGTTCAAAACCCCGGGCGGTACCACCAGGGCCAAGTGCTTTTCAAATAGCTAATGCATTCTTGAATAAGTACGTCCTCTTCCATGCATGTACAAGAGGATGGCATTTACATCGTAAACCATCGGTACGGTGGCTTCCCTTGGCTGCCTTTGGACCAACAAGAACAAAACAACAAAAAAAGCGCCCGCGGCATTACACTTTTGCTAGAGGACACACAAACACACGAGTGCTGTTGACGCCAAGACTTGTCGTGAACTAACCCCGTAATGACACAGCTTATTTTGCTCGGTCGTTTTTTTTTTCTTTCTCTCTCACCAGCCATTGCTGGCTCGTTGGGTTGACAATGTCAAGAGGCTTTAAAAAGTTTCCAGCTTTTAAGTCGTTTTGCCTGTGTCATGCTTCACCACTGCGTCGCGGGAGTTAGACGGTCGTTGGTGTGTCAAAAGTTTTACCACGGCATCCCTTCGGGAGGATTGATTTGCCCTGATGGTTTGGTGATGATTTATAGTTTTGCTAAGTTGCGGATGATCGAGACGTTTGATGGTGGGACACGGGAATATGGGTGTGGGGAACGGATAGACGATACCTAAATCCATCATTCGTAAGAATGGATCGAAGCATTGATCGCCGTTACCATCTGTACATTTTGAAGAAAATGATGAAAAGCTTAAAAAGACGATAGCAAAGAAAAGGAAATGATTAGAATTTGGACAAAAATTTGCAAACTTAAAAGTATTATACGAAATAGATGAAAGCGTCAATCAGCAAATCAATCAACTTATACAATTTATACACCATTTATATTCCATCTTTTATCATCATATTTTATTAATAACATCTGTTTCTATTCGTTAAAACTACCATCGGTTTAACAAAAATTCTATACATCGTTTCTTCGTGTATTTTTACTGATAACGATTGAAGATCTTCGGCTATTCGCTGTTGGATGTTTTTACTGAGCAATCATATCTTTTTTCCCATTAATGGATTAGGAGATCCATTTATCAGGATACACTATCGATCACATATGTTTGTTATAAGTGTAGTAGAAGTCAATAGAAAAAGATCTTCCAAAAACCACATAACGATAGTATTGGGGATGTTCTCCAAGCGTACGAAGCTGGAGATAAATTATTATTATATTTTATATTTTTAAGGACAAATCGATGAGCTATCGCAACGGATATATATTTATACCCAAAGCGTATGACCTAGCTCACAGGAAGCTCGTGTGACCTAGGACACTTGCGCACTAAGGTGAGTCAAACACTTATTCATTTATTCCTTTTTACAATTTATAGCAATTTTAATACAAAACAACGCTAAACTGGAACTTACTCCTAGCTTAGTTTTTAAGTATGTCAAGCTAAAATACTCCATCGTGTCATATTTTCAAGTGATCACCAATACCAATATCCTCATATATCTATATCAACAAAATCATTATACAAAAATATACACAAAATCAAGCTTATATTGAGCGTATATTAAAGTGTTGTTTTGTCCTTGAATGTGATGCCTTCCAAAATACGATAAAAGTCATAACATCAGTCACCATGAACAATGGTAGAGTAATGTTGATCGTACATAGGACGCCCCGCTTCTAGATCTGTCTACGGCATAATGGTGATAATTCATCATATATCAAATATCACTATCACCCAAATGCACGTTCAAGCGTGAAAGGAAAATGCGCAGACAAACAAAAACCGTCCCTAACGGGCATCGAATTGAGCGAACCATTCTGCGGGGAAAATGAAGGGGGGAATCCAGCAGCGATGAGGACAGCGGGTTTAATTAAGTGCTCTTAGGTAGTGGCATATACCACCATTACATTGTGTATGTGTGCATGACGATGGACTCGTGAAACATAATATCCTTCAAGCAAATGTGTACACAAAATCGGTCACTTTCAGTATCGCCGTGCTGTGTAGCTGTTTTTTTTGTTGCTCTTTTCCTCCATTTCCAAAGTGGGTGATATTGTGGAAGGAAATGAAGATTAGTCCTAAAGGGACATCGTTGCATCCCTTTCCTATACTCAACCGTTTAGAGTGTGTGCATTTCCGTTTCACTTCAAGGACAGGGGTCTAGTCTTGAACAATGGACGACGTACACAACATCCCACAAAAACTCCCACTTTGTGCGTACTCATGTCCTTACGTACACACACACACACACACACACACACGAACACGCGCATACGTACGGTTGTCTGGCGGTTTTCGCACGCTTACGCGCAGATTGGATTGGAAGCAGATGAAACGTTTTTGGGGCGAATCCTGACAGCGCTAGCAGCGAGTTGTGTCCGAGCAAACCGGGTGTACATTTGGCATCGAATGAGCTACTCAACATTCTACACAAGCGTATTCCGTTACTGCAACAACTACTGCCTCTCGAGCACCTATTCACTCAAAACCAAAATGGCATTAAAAGAACATAGTTTAAAAAAAACGAAACACAACAAACCTACTAAACAACTAAGCGATCGTAATAATCGTACGGAAATGCGGGCATAAAGAAGGAAAAAAAGGATGGGACTAATGCACTTACCCTTTCGGAGGGTTAGGGGTTTAAAGCTTTCTAGAGCGACGAACAGGAATGGACCATGTTCGATGTTGGTTCGGTTCCAAGACAGAGCATCAAACAAAATACTCGCCCAGCAGCAGCAGCAGCAGCACGATGAAGACGATGGTTTGGAGGGTTCATATTTTTCACTGGAGAAAATCAATACCAAAGCGGTATCATTCACTTCCCTAATGCGTTTGTTTATCACTGTTGGAATTTTCCCGTGCTGCTACATACACATTAGATCTCTTTTTTTCTTCAATCACGCTGTAGGACAATACTGCACCTTGACTACACTATTTCACGACCAGCGTGTAGAAAATGTTGCCGTAAACTGTTAAACTTCCAACAAACAGCTGATTGAGGGAGTTACGAAGAAAAACGCTAAACTTTCCCTTTGATCATTCACTCTTCCCCGCGGGAGGAAAGGGATTAGTAGCGTTCGGGTGAAAATGGGCCACTTAGCACGTACGCTCTAGCACGCCTTGGTATTTACACCAAAAAAAACTGGAAAACACAGACACACACACACACCAGGGTTCACAATATGCGTGTACCCGCGGGTCCGCGGTTGGTCAGCATGCTACTACTGGATGCTGGAATTACTTTCTGCAGAATGCTGCGTAGTAAAACTGTGTTCCGTTCTTATGGCGTGACAAAACGTCGGGCTTTTGGGTAAAGTAGAACAACGCGCTCGAAGGACTCGGCAGCGTCGCGAGGAGTGCTGCCTGTATGAAAATGACAGTGGTGGCCGTGGGTAAAAGAAAAACCGAGTGGGAAAGAGAGAGAGTCGGAAAAGCATTAGAGACGGATATCCTTTTTGACAAACTGGTTGACAGGTGTGTGAATAACCAACCGAACTTTAGGTCATCCTTATTATGAGTCAAAAGTGTTTTGCTAATCGTTGTTCATTAAGCACAAAACGAAAAAATAAAGACCTTAAATTACATAATTTTTTAGCGCATCAACAATTGATTTTGTAGTAACAATTGGAAATAAAACAATTGTTTTGTTATGTATTGATATTTCAAAACTTGTGCCGCTGGCTGTCAAACGGGAGAGCTACTACGCATGTGCTAGTTTTGAAATCTCCCCTTTTTGTTGTTTGGCTCTGCGTGGAATGTTGCTACAAACTTGCCAAGGAGATGCTATAAAAGCTATTAATGCTCTATAGGGAAAAAGCTTTGCACCATAGCAAGACAAGCTTTTTGAGTTGATTTCAATGCAACGGAGTCCTTATGCGATGAGGATAGCAAAATCTTTATCTTCAATTTTTATATTTTGTCTTACACAAACTATGAATTCCAGCTGGTTAAGAGGCCGCAACAATTAGCGAGAGTTCTGGGTAATGAAAATAATTATTGATCAGAACTTCAACTTTCAAACCCATGATGAGAGAGAAAGAGAAAGACATATTCACCTTTCGACAGATCCTGTAGAAAATGGTGAAGCAGTAGTTTAACGTCCACATTGATTGCATGATCGAACAGCCAAGATTAATCTCTGCCAACAAGGGTCTGCGGAACAGTTTGCTCTTCAAACTTGCATTAGACAGGGTCACGTGAGACATAAGCTTGGATATTTTTTGGACCATTTCCTAGCCAACATTGCTTAACTGTTCTTATATGTTTATAAAAGATATTAACCCTGCTTATAAAGCCAATTCACACACAGGTTTGGTCCAGATAGATTACACTTTCCAAGTTGTCTAAAACATTGCCTTTGTTTGGTTAAAGATTAACATCGTCAAGCACATGCAAGACAAGGACTCTGTCCAAAACTAATGAAAACTACCTCAGGAGATAAACAATGCTGGAAGATCCCATACAATGATTAGCTCTATGTGCTGTAGAATCTAACCGAAGCATTGGGTCTTCGATGGGTTGATCATGTCATTAGAATGACACCGGACGACCCATAACACCATCCACATAGACATAGGAGGCGTACTAGTCCTTGTATGAGGTGGATGGCATTACATCACCATGCATCAGAAAGGGCGGAATAATCAATTGGGAGACGAGAACTCATTACTTCATCAGTTAAGATTTGTAATGCTATAATTAAATTAAATAAACAAGGACATCAAATTACCAAATTACACGTCATTAATTAATCCTTCATCTGCTGGATTTTTCATTACTGAAGAAGTTTCTCCAGCATCAAATGAAACCAGAAATCAGCTGGGTGGAATATTATTTTAATTATCAATCACTTTTCCAGCTTGCGAAAACATTCCATACGGTGAAGGAAATGCCTCAAATGCTGCTTCCACATTTTATACCGCCAAACTAGCAAAATCAGCAAACGCGTCCCGTTGATGATGAATTATTGCACTTTCGCCCTTATCCTGGTGGTTCGAGTGCATCGAGATCGAGAAACCGATTCGGTTTGCGGTCAAAGGAGAGCATCGTTCCACACTGGTGGTTGTAAATCACAACCAGCTCATACACATGTACCCGAAGCGCTCAAATCCTCAAACCCTCGTCAGTTTACCGCTCGTAACGGTGTAACTCCGAACTCCGGACTATATGGCATTCGGATGGAAAATCGAAAAACCTGACCAAGCAGCGGTATGTGTCGGCCATTGATTTTGGACCAAGCAGGGAGGGTTGGGTAACGGTCGAGAAAGACGGCAAACTAACCAACGTCCAATCGTGTCGTAAAAGCGGATGAAGGGATTTGTGAAATGTTGGTTAGTTACGGTTCACGATCACAACGGCACCGAAAATAGGTAGGGAGGGAACAAGCTTGTAACAATGAACACTACTGTGCGGTTTGGCCTTGCCCCTTTTTATTTGTTTGCTCCAGTGATTTCGTACGCTTTCGTTGGGATGATTTTGTGATATCATACACCGTCCCGTTTCTCGACGTCCAGCCACTGTGGGCGGGGGGATTTTCCACCGGTTTCAAAGCTTTTTTGCAAATCAAAATTGGGAAAACACGAAAGTAAAATTCACTCCTCCGTTTAACAGCGTGATGTTTGTTGAGCTGCAAACTGAAGCTGAGGGACTATGATCGCAAATAGAAACCTGGAGCAACTGATATTAGAATAGTTTTACCAACAAGTTCCACCCATTTCGGGACCTGGTGACGAACCTTTCCATCATGCGCTTTGTGTGGTTAGGTGTGGAATGATCTTGTTGAAATTGTAAACCAATTTATCGCTAACATTCAAATGTTTTGCATACAAAGCAATGGGATCGAATATTTGTCGAATTTCTTTCTTCTCATTACAGAGTTTTCAGTTTTAAACAAATGTCGAGATAAATTTATGTTTTTAGAAATTACACG
This sequence comes from Anopheles funestus, assembly GCF_943734845.2. Taxonomy (NCBI): domain Eukaryota; kingdom Metazoa; phylum Arthropoda; class Insecta; order Diptera; family Culicidae; genus Anopheles; species Anopheles funestus. The sequence continues at coordinate 32,524,281 of NC_064599.1, forward strand.
TACTTATTGATAATTAATATAAATTCATAGTAAAATATTTTTTATATTCAATTCAAAATTATACCTTCTTGAAGTGGTAAAGGGACCGGAATTTTTGGTAACTCTCAAAGATTTTCCGCTGTCAAATATAAAACCTTCCAAAATACATTGTTTTACATTGATTTCCTTGTATCTTTCTTATGGTTTTAAAGGGTTTTTATAACTTCCTTTTTGACCATAATAACAATTACTAGTGACATTAACATTAATTGTAACGCATAGTGTATCTCGCATAACAATTACTCGTCAAAGCTTTGTGCTTACTGTAGCAGAAAATAATTACCGAGGGAGGCGCCTAGTACTTGACTAGGCCTAGTACCCATGCCATGGAGGCGCCTAGTGTTTTTTTAGTATGGAATATATTTTATTTTGAGACGAAATCACATTACATCGTTTTTACAATAGTAACAATTTAAAGTTATGAAACGGTTTACTTTTTACGGAAATGTAAATATTTTTACCCCGTCACTAAACGCATAGCAATTGTCGTACGTGTCGTATATAATTATTGTGAATGTAAATACTATTTTTAAATCTTCTAAGGCTATAGCCTTAGCTTTTTTGGGAAATTTAATAAAATTTATAAATTGGTATATTTTAATGCGAATTTGTTGAAATAAGTTTCTTTTCACTCATAAATAAATAAATAATAATAAAATATTTTATTTATATAAAAAATAATAAAAAAATAAAAAAAAATCTATCAATTTGAAAATCTCCTAAGGCTATAGCCCTAGCTTGTTTTGGGGAAATTTTGCAAAATTTAAAAATTGACGTATTTTAATGCGATTTGTTGAAATAAGTTTCTTTTATAATGCTTTAAATTAAAACCAAATAAAAAAAAATAAAAAAATAAAAAAAATCTATAAGTTTGAAAATCTTCTAAGGCTATAGTATTATCGTTTTTTTTGGGAAAAATATCAAAATAAAAAAATTGATGTATTTTAATGCGAATTTGTTGAAATAAGTTTCTTGTCACTCAAATAATGATTTAAAAATTTGCCTTTTTCATCGACTTCATCAAAACAACAAATTTAATACTTATTATAATTTTCTTTGTTTAAATTAATTTAATTTAACTCAAGATTATTTTCTCGCTATCGGCTCGATTAAATACATAAACAAACCTTGCGTGAAAATAGTTAAACAACCTTGAAGTCGCGCCGGAAGTGTAAATTTTTGTTGGAAAACTTTGCTATTTTTGTCGCGTTAGCAAACGCGACAATTGCTAAGCGTGTAGTGACGCGGCCAGGATTGAAATAATAAATATACAAAAAAACATTTAAACTTATCTATTTTCAAACTGAATAACATGCTGAACCCTTTCTGTAACTCTATTCATTATTTTTTATTTTGCATTTTATTCATAAATCCTGTCGTTTTTTAAAAATCATGTTAGGATAAGATAATGTCGCGATGTGTTATTTATTTTTCTTAACTTAATCTCATTATTTAATTATTGTTTCTTGTTTCTGTTTTCGACTAATGAAAAGAGAATGTTTTAACTTTTATCCCGTAAAATGGTGGCGACGTTTTTGTGATGTTTGTTTAATGTTTTGCAAGAATTCGACTTGCTACTGTTTTTCATTCCACGAAATGAATCCAACTGTTTGTTTGATCTACATTTTGGTCCGCCGGGGAGAGCCAGGGAGAGGGCCTTTCTATCAAATTGATTCCACCGTTTGTGCGTCACACTCGGTGACTCTCGTCCGTGCTTGTGCTTCCGTTCGGGCAAAAAAAACCACTTGACGAATATTACTCTCCGGTGATTTCCTTTTTCGGTGCGTTGGTAGCGCACACAACCGTCACCCTTAAACAACAGCAAGCAGACGGTCGAGAATCCGTTCAATTGTAAGTCAAGTGTTTCTTGAGCCCGTCAAACCATCCGTGAATGGAATGAATGAGGTGAGCCCGATTCTAAACAGCCCAGACAGCACCGAAACAACAGCCACACAATCCTCATAAATCGTCCGTTGATGTCTTTGATTTGATGTGGTCGGTTTTAGTTTTCTTGGCCGGGCCGGTGCGGTGGATTTTCTTTTTCTTTTTTTTTGCTTCTTCGTTATCCCATTCGTGCCATGAAATCAAACCATCCGTTTCATACCGACAGCACGCAAAAATCCGTTTCCACCATGCCAACATGTCACGAGGATTCAACGCGAGCGTCTGTAGGCGTTGGAGCCGCGACTGGGTCCAACAGGGACAGCGAGGGAGGGGGTTGAATGCTGCGGTTTTAGGGTGCTTATGTGAGTACATAGAAAAACATTCCTTTGCATGCCTTCCCGAGCACCGGTGGTATGATGGGTTTTCCGCCGTTTGCCGCTTCGCTCGTTTCACCCAGGAAGCCCAACTTCGGAAGCCCATTTATTTTTGCACAAAATGATGAATGCCGTGGCGCGCGTTGAGCAGAAATAATAGCGAGTAATTTAGTTTCCATTCGGCAGGCAGCTTTAGCCTGGGAACGCGCGCGCCACCAGGGGGAATTTTTTTTTTCGTCGTTGCGAAAGGTTGCTGCGGTTGTGCGGAAAGGAAAAAGCAGGCGATGCGAATTTTCCGATCCGACACCGATGGTGTCGAGCATTTTTCACCCCCCTCGGGGATTGTAACCGTGTGGTGAATGGACACGTGTGTGTGTGTGTGCAAAGATGGAGTATGGTGTATGGAAAACGAAACCAGTCCACAGAAGCATCTGAAAGAAGTCGGAAAAGCAATGCAAAAAAAAAGAACAGAGAAGGATGAAAGGAAACGCGCGTGTGGAAAATGACTAGCATGGTGAAAGGTTTTCCACCACCAAAGTGTTTGTGTGTGTGTGTGGGTAGGTGTTTGTGGGGTCGGCGAAAAGTTGTACTCCCGGAGGGGCCATCGAAATGTGAATGATGTATGGTGCTCTTATGACGATGGCTGGTTGATTTCGAAGGATGGCTCTTGGTAATGGACCAGGTCGTATATCGCATCGGACCGAAGACCTGAATGCTTCAGCCATGAGATAGGATGGATAGTAGACGTTTAGCGTAATCCTGGTGCGCACTTTCACCCTTCTTCCATCATTTTTTTCTCACGGGTTTGTTATGGGTGGAAAGAAGAAAGAAAAAGTTTCATTCTCAAACAGTTTTTCTGTTCGCGCACGTTTACTGAGAACGAGTTTTTATCGTGCCGTTTGGTCGGTTTTTTTGTTTGCTGTTTTGTTAGCTTCCCATTTCCTTACATGTAGCCCTTTGGGGCGGATGGCTGTTCTAGGTACGTTTCGACCGTATCCGGATCTTCTCCCGTGCCATTGGACAGCATGAACCGGGTCCGGGACCAACCGTGGTGTAATGTGAATATAAATATTATATGGGTCGATTTGGGTAAGCTGGCCACATTCATGTTAATGGGTGTGTAATTCATTATGCATTTGGTCTATTATCGATGGAATTACGATGGTTTGTTGGTGTAGCGGCAGATCCGATTACCGCCGTCTTTGCGCCCCGGAATCGTATTATCGTGCGGGAATGATGAGCCGAAGAGGGATGGAAAATTTTCCGCAAAAGAAACGAAACAAAACTGTGCCCTAACAAACTCGTTAGTTATGTGGCGTTCCATGTGGCACACGAGCAATGTTTGCCATTCCTGTCATACCGATGGTGGGCGCTAAAACGCATGGATCGGAGCACCCTCCCCCTTCCCCGCCCCATTACAAGTGATCAAAAAAACATTTCATCTATTGTTGTGGCTCTCGATGTCGTTGGAAAGTTCCGTGCACAAGTGTTTTTTTGTGTGTTGCCAGAGTTGCTTTGTTTTGTTATCGTATTGTTATCGTTCGGAATGATTACTTACTGCTTTTCTTGCACTACTTAGCGAGTTGCGTACGTACATATATCAATTCTGTTCCTCCCCCCCACCCGGCACCCGGCAGATTGATGGGCATTTTTGGGTTAGGAACGATGCGTCGCTAGAAAAGCTGAAGCGATTTAGTAAATCATTGCCTTTTGAGCAGTAATGCCTTCGAAAGACAATAGACGATAAGAGACAATAAAACGAAAGTGTGTTTATCGTTTATGCCATACAATGTCGATCATATCCGTGCCATGTGAAATGAAGTATATTTGTATCAAATTCTCTAAAGCAGAATATAAAAAAATTAAAATTAATAAATTAAATTAAAGTTTTTTGTCATCAAAATATTTTCTTCTTTCTGTTGGCTTAACGGCCCCTAAGGTCATGCCGGCCATTTTTGGCTTACTAGACGTTTTTTTAAGTTTTTATTATAGATTGATTTTTGGATTGAATCAAATGTTTTATTAATTTAAAGAACATAAAGTAAAGGTTAAAAACATAAATCTTTTTTTTATCTTTTTTTACAATGTTTTTAATCAAAAAAAATTCTTTGTGTAATGGTTTTGCCGCCTTGAATAAATGAGGCTCCTTATAAATACTCCGTATGATGAAAATCATTTTAAAATTAATACGGCCAGGCAGCTCTACCTGAATAAAAAAAAACAAACTGCGATTCGGGGCGGCCAGGTGGTGCATGCGAAAAAAGGCGCCCGTCCACACGGCAGGGACCGGGTTCAAATCCCATCCGGACCGTCTCCCCGTAGCATGGACTGACTATCCTGCTACGTGGTAAAATAAGTCTTGATACGGCCAGGCCGTTCTAACCGAACAAAAAAAAACTGCGATTCAGTGTGGGTTTTCTTTTTGGAATTCCTAAAACAATTATCAATCAAAGTGTAGTTATTTTTGTTTTACCTGCGATAATTACTATCATTTACATCACTATTATAATGATTAAGTTATTTACTATTATAAATTTTTTTTACTAATTACTAAAATTTGTTGGGTAGTCGTAAAATGCTTTGGAACGAAACGAACCAGACAAGATCCACAGTCAAATGTTAAGCCGGGAAACCATTAAACTGCCTGTTTAATTTCCTGTTAGATTTGTACCATGTGTAACAGAACATTTTAAGAATATACATTTCATCTTTAACGCTTCATCTTTATATCATTTAAATTTATCTCAAATCTTTTATAATAAAAAAAGAAATACTTCTCAGCTTTACTGTGTACAAATTATTTTAAAAAATTAATTGGAGGAATTAATTGGAGGAATTGGAGGAAAAATCAAATGCTCGAATCGCTTGGTAACGAATAAAGAAGAAATTGTAAACATAATTGAGTATGAATCGTTTCACAGCAAGGTAAACCCATCATGTTTTGTATAATTGTGTTGTACCTCGTTAGTGGAATTTGTAATGCCAAAAAAGGAAACATAATTCATTTGTGGTACAGAAAACAGAAAAAAACGCCAAACGCCAATAATCGTTATGAAATGGGAAACCAAAATTCGGCGTGCCCAGCAACCGTTCAATTCCTTTCGCAAAGCGGACCGATAATTTCCCATTCATCTATCGCGAACATTTTGATCAACTATAATTGGACGGTGTTTCCCCTAGTGACTAGGTCGGAAAATTCATCCCCATCCATCTCCTTTCCTTTTCCCTACTCACCCCTCTCTCCTTTTTCCATTTGACTACATCGCAGCATCCCATTTAGTCTTCGCGCGATAGAATTTAGAGTCCCTATCGTACCCCACCAAAAACTCGACGTTCAATTTGTTTCCATTTCAGCCCCAACACTTATCGGTCACAAGCGGCTGGATAAAAAAATGTGTTCAGTTGGTGTGAACAGGATAAAGTCCTTAAGAGACCATACTAGCCAGCGCGAGATAGAACAGCTGAATGGATTTCCGTTCGTAAATGTGTTTTTGTGTGTGTGTTTCCACGAGAGAGTAAAATGAGATTTTCCACTCGTGACCCTTGTCGGAATAGCAGCCTCACAAAAAAAAGCCCAGCCAGCACCCAACCAGCCAGCGACCATGTGATTTGTTTTGCTGATAAAACCCCATTAGTTTGATCTTCGACAACTCTCGCTCTCCTTGCTCGTGTATGGTGCTTTCCTCTCGTGTGTGTCTCGCATTCTTCATCTCTCTCTCTCTCTCTCTCGCCATTTCCCGCGAGAAAAGTGTTTGTTGTTTACTAGAAGGACATACTCGAAAAGAAAAGCAATATCACTCTAACAGTGATGCCCGCAGGTAACCCGCGGTAAGAGTGACCATCCGAGGCTGAGGCACGAGACTAGCCGGAGCCAAACCTGGAGACAAGATTCTTGGAGCCTTTCGGAAGGATCGATATGGACCGCGCGGAAGAAAACGAAAGAAAAAAAAACCTTTACCCAGTAAGCATCATCCAACATCCGATGATGTCGTCTCTCGCAACACCGTGTGCCCGAGTGCTCTCGATTGGAAACGGCTCTCGCGCGTTCGGGCGTTTATGCTCTTTCCCCCCCACAGCATCAGGGCATCAGCAGCAGCAGCCAATGCGACCGGGTGGGAAGACGCGACGGGTCACCAAGGATTTCATTCAAAAACGAGTCGACCCGGCCAGGATGAAGTCAGTTTTTCGTCGTCTTCGGTAAAGCGAACAACGCGGTAAAGCATCACGACCCCAAACAAGCCTCAACAAGCCTTACCCAGCACCAGGTAGACGTGGGTATCGAAACGTAGCGAAACACGGGATCGGTCATCGGTGCACAAAGGTGTTTAGTTTTCGTGGCCAGCAGCCTCCCTCGAAGAAGGGAATCGTGGCATTTTGAAGCGAATATCCACCACAGCTGTTTTGGAGGTCTCTTCTGTCGCGGTCTCACTGTTTCGCTTAATAAGTGGACGTCTTTCGTGCTGCACTGATAACAGCATCTCAACGTTACAAAAGTTTTGCAAAAAGGGGAACTATCACGACCAGCGTTTAAGTGTGCCAGTAGGCTCTTCAAGGACGAAGGAGTGTATATTTACAAAAACAAACAAACAACCAAAACGCTAATAATAACCGTGTCTAGCGGAATCAATCAATTATCGCACGGTCGTTCGATCGCCGAGATTATTGTCCCGGAAGTTTCCTGAGCGCCTTTTGTTCCATTCCGCCCTCCCTCCGCAACAACCCACCAGCCGGAACTTGTTTAGCTGGTCCATTTTTATTTTCGCATTTTCGTTGTTGTGGTTTGCATTGATGCGTGTGTGTGTACGATTGGCCTCGGTTGTGGAAATAGATAAAACCTAATCCGGTTACAGGTCACTGAAAGCTGTTTTTGGGGTGGAAATTTTGGGAGGAAAGCGTGGAAGAGGTGGAAAACAAAAAACACCCGATTCACTCGGAATCGGAAGCGAACGGAAACGATACCGAACCACACAGGAGAGAAAGGGGGGAAGAGGGAGGGTGTGTGTTTGTGTGCGTGTGAAGAAGAGAACGGGAAAAAGCTTGGCTGAGCTGGTGTGGAAAGTGCAGAAACAACACACGCAAAAACCATCAACAACGGTCACCGCACGGTTCCGAGTGTGGTGAAGCGCGCGCGACTGGTGTGGTCAAACCGTTCCCTGTGCTTTTTTCTTGCGGGGGGTGTGAACAAAGGTGGTTGGGGATGAGTTTGTTATGCTAGTGGTGTGTTCTGCGAGTGTCATTGTTGATGTTGTGGTCGCCTTTGTGCTATGCTTAAGTACCTGAAAAGTTGAGGCAATAGCTTCTGCTGCTGCTGCTGCTGCTGCTGTAAGATCAACCGTTATCGATCGTGACCATCGGAGACGAACTTCATCACGTTTCACGGCTGTTTGTCGGCGTGTCTGTGTGTGTCTGCTGTTCCCTTTTTTCGTGCTAGCGTGGAAGAAAAAACTCGTCAAGACGTGGGCCGAAATCAAGAAAGGTAAGGATAAGAAGTCCGGTGTTTTCCGCCGGATCTCCGCTTTATTTCTACCATTTTTTTTGTTCGTTCCTCTTCCATCCATCCATCGTTGTACCATTATTGTTGGGATTTAGGAGAAGTGTTCCAAAAGGGGTCAGCAGGGGAGATGGATAGGTGGGGTGAGATATAAAAAAAAATGAAAAGCCTTTCATGCGGTGCTTTGTGTGCTCGTTTATTTGGTTAACTCACTGAACGGACATCACCAGTAACAGAAAGGTTCATAAAAATAAAACACACGAACGAACGATGGGCGACACGAACGACAAAAGACTTCACCGCTTTGGGGGAGGAACGGAATCAAAATGGGGGTTTAGTGAGTTTGCTTGGCGATGGAGACGCCTGGTAGGCCATGAATCGTCTCCGTATGCTGGAATACATACAAAGGGAAACATGGTCCCGAGGTTACGAAAAGAGTGTATCTAGATGGTATTGTCCATTAAGTACGCTCCATAATTAATGCTTCGTTTAGGGAGAAGGCGAGAGGAGGAGGAGGGGGAAGGAAGGAGGGTGGATAGGCCACGAATCTATTCCCTTCACATTCCCCAAGAACGGTACCATTTATAAACATTTACAAAACATTCCAGATTTGTTTCTGTGTGCGTCTGTGTCCATTTGGGAATGAATTTTTGTTTCTTTTAATATTCTAGTTCGTTATTAAATTTTCTGCTCCGCTTTGTAGTAATAATCTTTACGTAGTAGCACTAGACACAACTCAAGGACAGGAATTGGGGCGGCATGGGTAGTCACCCACCCGACGTCTTCTACACTTCATTTGTAACGGTCGTAGTCCATCATAATTGTAAATACTGTGCATTCCGTACAGCCTAAGGAGCGGCAACTTTTAATTCATTTTGCTTGTACCTCAACAGTGCACGAAGAACCCAAGCAAATGGGAAGAACTTCCGCAAAGGAACTGGAACGTAACTTGGGTACGTGAGGGGATGGGCAAACGTAAACTTATTCATCGCTACATTTGCTACTGCTCCCGGGTAAAGTTAGAATCTCTTATTTAACAAGCAGAACAAGGGAACGAAGCAAGTTTCTTTTTAGAAACAGGTCCACCGATAGTGCTTTGCGTTGGCCGGAGCAGCAGCTGTAAATTAAATTAAAAGAATGAGATATATCTTCCCTTCTACAGCCTTCTGTTTTTTTTTGTTGGGGCATACGGAAATATGGGGCAGGAGTTTTTTTCTGCGTTAAAAGCAGTGCGGAAAATAGCCATCTCCATTCGCCAAAGAAACAGCTGAGCCTTGCTTTGTAAAGGCAAATAACTAAAGCACCCAAGGCTCTTGGGTGTAAATGTAACATTCCTTACCGTGCACTGCGGTGCATGGTTTTTTTTTGTTTGACTTCCCGGCACACCCGACTTGACCCGCAATTGAAGTAAAACAACAGAGCAATTCAGGCTGGGTCAGATGGGTTGAAATGCGTCGGCATTTCAATTACCCGGTGGGATGTTGTTTCGCATTTCGTATGAAAAGTATCTTCCCTAATAGCTTAAGTTTGCTGTAGAAACGCTGACCTATTATCCTAGTCACTGCATCATCTTGCACTATGAAATTCATTATGGTGCGTATCTTGCTATTAAACAGCGAAACGTTAGTATTTATCCACTTAACGTAGCGTTACATGCTATAAGATGGTTTTTGCTACCATTAAATAACGTGTCAGCAATCGTTATACGGTGAATAGTCGCGTGTCTAGAGCAATTTTAATCCCATTCGTATGCAGTGGTGGCTAAAGGCATGAAAATTCATAAGCTTTTACTCAATTCTTTTGCCATTTTTTTGCTACCCTTCCCTCGCACTTATGTACAAACGGATACAATCACCGTTTACTGTCTTGCGAATAGTTTCGGGCACGAATGTGTGCCTGGCAAATCAACGCTAAGGGTAATGTTATTTGCTCGAAGTCAAAATGGCACATCCACAGCCACCGGGAAATGGAAGATCGTCGATTTGAAGAAGAAACAACTTCTCACTTCGTTCGGGGTGTTTTTTTTGTTGCTCTGTGTGTGATCTTTGTAGGTTGTGGTACGGCTTGTTCGTAGTCCTTTTGCTCTGTAACATCGGTCGGTAGGTATCGTTGTTTCAACGGATTCATGTGCTGCCGCTGGTTGGTTGCAATTTGTATTCAGCGTGTGAATATGGGTGAAAATCTTTACCGGAACGATTCCGCTAACGGAAGTTGCGTAATTGGGTAAGAATAAAAGTGTACAATTCTCGGTGAATAAAAAGTACGACGCTTTTTCTGAAGGTCAAGGTGGATCCCATGGAAATAAGCGTTGCGTGGCGGATGCGTGGCGAAAGCAACAAGAGTAGATTATACTTCCTATGATGTTTAGAGCTGATCATGATACCTCCGGAAGTCAGTATAGCAATTTCTGTTCGCTGTACTCTCATGACTGCTGATTACTTGAAAATTTGAATCCTCAACAAAGAATAAAGTAGAAAGCACACACACACCCACATCTTTGATCACCCGCATTTACAATTTCCGGTTGTTTTTTTTCGATGGTGATGATGGTGATACGTACTGACGGCCCAATGTCGGGTCCGTGTCTTGTTGAAGGAGAATCAGAAGAAGGAAGAGGAAACTGAAGAATAAAAAAAATATATCAGTACCATCCCAGGACGTACGCGAGAACATTACATCCTGATGCAGATAAAAGTGGAAATGAAAAGTGGAAAGGAAAAGGGAAAGAAGGGGGGGGGGGGGTCCACTTCTTGTACAAACAGAGCCTTCCACCATCTGGAAGAGAGTGTGGCTAGTTTTGCTGTTGGCTGCTGTGTGCTGTTTTGCGAATTCGCATTTGAGCCGCGCCTGTTGGCGAGTATCAACGCGCGTGGAAAGCTTTAAAATTTATTACTACCGCATCTTTCACGTACCACAACGGCACAAGAAACCGACCGAACGACATATCGTAAATCAATAAAATTTATGGTGTTCGATTATTTGTTATTGAACTTTTTTGTTTGCGTTTCGTTTTGGTTGGTGTTTTCAACAACAGCTGCTTTATATTGTCTTCACACCTAAGATGGCTACCGACCGGTCAATGCAGTGAAATGAATAACATTTTTCAATTTGTCGCTATCGCTACTAGTTGTGACAATGGCCCACATGACGGCAAACGGCAAACAAAGCATCGTGCTAGCTATTAGTGCCACTCACGAGTGGCTTGATATAAATTGATACTAAATTGGTAACACATGAAAGGTTGCGGCTCATTTTTCAATTTAAACACTCAATTAAATGAGCTCGCTCACGGAAAGCGATAATGAAAAGTGCACTTTTGCACCAAAGAGATAAAAGAAAAATGAGGAAAACGCTCTCTTCCTGTTTTCCTTTTTGTCAAAGAAAAAAAAAGCGAACAAACACGATCGTCTGTTTAGATAATGTGATATTGGCAAAATCCGTGCCAAGTAGGCCACACTGGAAGCAATATCGTATTTCACCTAAATTTGGACAGATAAACATTAAAAAAAAACCACGCACATACACACACAACACTCGTACACAGTTTAATGTTGTATTTTCCGCTTGCTTGCCTTTTCTCCCTTTTTTATGCTGCCATACAAAGCATTACAAAAAAAAGGCAGGCAAATAAACCAACTAAAGTCCGCTTCGTTAGCCGGATGCAATAACGCTTCGGTAGTGGCGGTTGCCACTGCCATGCCACGTTACGGATACTGTGTGCAATGCGCTGCAAATGATAAACAAGGCAAAAAGTGAATGCTTTGTCTAGAAAGCAATTAATTCCTGACAGTGAAACGTGCTCGCCGCTGCTGTAGTGCAATGGATATTTATGCTTCAAACTCTCTTTACCAAACCCCGATGCGCGATGGGTTTTGATATAACCCACGGTACTACGGAATAGATGGAAGTTCGTTAAGGTTAGATAAAAACAATTTTAATAACATTTAAGGACAAAATTCCAGTATAATTTACTAGAAATTACTATAATTAATGATGCTATAAAAAATCTATTTTAATGGTTTTGGGCCATTTTGAGATTAATTTGGCTTTAGAGAAGGTAAAGTTAGGCTTTTTCGGTTATATTCAAGTTGAATTAGAATTTGTCGAGATAAAATGTAAAGAAAAAAAAATAAAAAAAAAATTAGTGAAATAATAATTATTAATCATGCTATAAAAAATCTATTTTAGTGGTTAGTAGGACATTTTAAGATTAATTTGACTTTAGAGAAGGTAAAGTTAGGTAAAGTTGTTTCGGTTTTATTCAAGTTGAATTAGAATTTGTCGAGATAAAATGTAAAGAAAAAAAAAAACAAAAAAAAAATAAATAATAATTATTAATGAGGCTATAAAAAATCTATTTTAGTGGTTAGTAGGTGTTACTGACGGGAACAAATCGGACTAAATACGGTCCGCCGTACTAAGTTGACTACGCGAAGAATAGTCAACTTGAAACTTCTTGCGCAAGTTTCTGTGCCGTTGATAGGCTATTTTCCGTAGATCGGCGATTGAGCAGTTCTGACAGTAGGCTGTGTATTGAAAACTCAATATCAATTCCTAATGTGGAGTGCTGCTCGAATCGCCTACAGAAAAGACTCGTAGGTTCGGAGTTCGGATAACAAGTGAAAGTTTATTAAAAATTATTCAGCTTATATACTAACAAAGTGTAATGGTATTAGTTCTTATTCTATACGCAGTAAGTGTGTGTTAGTTTCAAGAACATACGGAAGTTCTTTGTCTTACGTTATCTAATTCGGCCTTTTTTGGTTAGTTGCATCGAGCGCATAGGCGCGCTTTTCCTTATCGCTCCTGTGCGTATGTTACCCAAATGCAACGGTTACCCGAGGTTATGGTTTTTAAAGGGTTCAAGTGCAGTTTCATTATCCACCATGTGCTACGGCGCAAGGGCGTATGCTTATCGCTATTTCCGTATTCCTTTTCGTATACCTTTCTATTGTTCTTTGTTTTTAGTTTGGTCTAACCCAAAACCATATGTGACATTTCCTGTTGGCCTATGCCAGCTGTGCTTATCTTTTACGCCTCATGTCTGGTGAAAGTAAATCTTTTTCTTTCTTATGATAGCTCGAATTTTCTTACGCGTACGCTGTGAATTTTGTCGCGTCCGTAACAGTAGGACATTTTAAGATTAATTTGACTTTAGAGAAGGTAAAGTTAGGTAAAGTTGTTTCGGTTTTATTCAAGTTGAATTAGAATTTGTTGAGATAAATCTGGAGTTCTTCGCAATTTTTGTAATTTCATTCTTGAGGAAGCTCAATTGTTCAAAGCTTTCTTAACTGATACACCGAAAGCTTAGCCTAAAAGAGTCTAGAAATGATTGCAAATAATTCCACCTTTTTTAAATAAGCGAAATAATGATAAATTGATAAGCGTATTTAAGTAATGATTAACGAAAAAAATCATTAACATTTAACGGATCGGCAGACACGAGAACGATCTTGTTTCAGTCCGAAAGCTTTTAATCTCCGATTAGCATGATAGTGCAGTAGTAGTTTGCACACATTTCTTCTCGTTTCTGGTTTTTGTTGTTGCTACCATAATAAAGCACTCATACCCGCCGTGCACGCCATTGTCGAGAATGTGTAAAAAAAACCCCTCCCACACCGTTCGGCCGAGTTCTGGTTACAACAAAAAAAGGCACTGGAATTGTGCTTTCATCATACATCGGTGTCGGTTGCACTGGATCCGACAAAACACGTCGTCCCTCAGAACCGGTTCCCGGTGAGGGAAAATGTTATTTTTTCCTGCATCCTACCGGAGAACTAGTGTCAGTTGCATGCATTTGGAAAATGTGGGAAAAAAGACACACACACACACCCAGGCATATTTATTGCCATTTTCTACAACTGCTAACTGTGGTTTGTGTGTGAAGGAAACCGTGGGTAGGCGATGGGAGGGTCAGTCGTAGCAATTAGCTAAACGCGGCAGTCATTGCATGAGCGTGCATGAACACCGGGCATCCGTGGGTGGGTGATCCATATGGGTGAACTGCACGGACAGTGATGAAATAAACTACCACACGAGCAACTTTAAATGCCCACTCTAAAGCTTTTGTTCTGCTCCAGGGGGGCGAGTTTTTTTTTGTTAGTGTCACTACACCATTCAAAAAGATGTGCCAGTAGCCAGTATAGTGTCGTTCGTGTCCGTTATAATCATCGGTGGGTTTGTAACATAGTCTGCATGTTAGTAATGAGCGTACAAATTAAATTATATCCCTAACGCTCTATGCTTTAGTACGACAGCAGGGGATGAGGCAAACACAACACAACACAAAAAAACAAAACACTTATTCCATGGCCGCAGCTAAGTGAGTAATTAGATAAACGTGTCCATTAATCCAGGTCCATTAATAGGAACCGTTAGGATAAATTGCTACGTAGCAAAACAAAAGGGTAGCGGTCTGCCAGCCACACAGTAGCTGGGGGGTTTTTGTTGCAATTTGACGAAGGTTGAGGCGTGGCAATAAATAAGACTAATTTTGACCAAGCTACTCTTTCATTTTCTTGTGCACTTTTTTCTTGATTTTTTTACACGCATCGGGGGTAACTGGATATAAAGCTTCCACTGTAAATGCGATTATTCTGATGCGAATAGAAAGGAAAGAATTAAAATAAAATAAAAATAAAAAAAATATAAAAACATAAATCTTGCAAGAGGATAAAAAAACAAACAAAGAAAAACATTCAAATGTTTGTAAAACTTAAGTATTCAAAATAAAAAATATAAATCATGCAAAAGGATAAAAAAAATCATGAGAAAATTAAGAAGAAAATATTGAAATAATTTCCCCAAAAAAACTCTCATCGCATGGTGTGTTTATTTCAATGTTCGTTCGTTTCGGTTCGGCTGAAGAAAAACTTAAAATTTTGGCTTAAGAAAACTTCAACCCCTGGCATAAGAGTGCTCCTGCCCCGAAAGATTAAGATTCAGTGTCGTTTTTCCTTTGTCGAGTAGCTAAGATGTTCACAGCACGATGACCGTGAACAAGACAAACACACTCGAAAGGAGTCATTCTTTCATGCTTGTCTTCATGTCCCCGCGTGTAGGTATATGTGTGTGTGTGTGTGCTTTTTCTTTTCTTTGGGTTCAGCTTAATCCACCTCGTTCATTAGCAAGTGGGTGGTCACATTACGGGTGGGGGGCCAACGTTGAAATAGCTTTTTACAAACGCAGCGCAGTCCCATATGCTGGTTTGGGGAAGAAGTGTTCCAACAAAACCATCGCTCGTAACGTATGAACATGTTAACCTGAAACGCATGTTACACTGCAGATGGTTTTTGTGTCAGTTTGGTGTGCGAAGGCGTAACAGAAGCAGATTTTCGCTGATAAAGTCTGCTGCTGCGGTGGGTAACATCATCAAAATCCTAGCAGCGAATAGCTTCTACTTCACTTATGTTCATGTGGCGATAAAAGAAGCAAAAAATGCACACAAGAAGAACACGGCAGAACACAGATGTTACACAGTGCGAAAGTCTCTATCTTACATCCATGTACAATTATGCTTACCTTCCAGCGAATGGCGCGAACTTTGCTATATACCGGGAAGAAGAAAAAACGCACAAAGAAGAAAAGAAAAAAGTTAACCAAATTTAGCTAAATGCGGGTATTCCGTGTGGGCACATTTCAATCTACTTGCTAGGATTTCAATTTTTGAGACAGTATTTTCTTTATCATTGATGCAAATCGGATTAATGTTGGTTAGTCTATTTGGTACGCAAAAGTTGTGCAATCGTTTTTTTTTTTCAATCATCTTTAAAAGCATTAAAAAAAGAATAAAAGAAAATGCGTACATAAAAGTGTTTAATAGGTTTGCGCTGAAAATGATTTCCAGATGAATAAAAACCCTAAAGTGAAGTGAAATGTTATTGAAAAAAATTAAAATCAAATTTATTTAAATTATGCACATAACTCCCGACGATGATTTACGGGGTTTTATCTTGGGTGCACAATCCTGAAAGTATGCAATAACACGTTAAGCCATAAATCTGCCATCTTATTATGGCATTGTTGTTGATAGACTCACGTATAAATGACGGATAGTACTAACCTTAAAACGTGTACGTGCTAAAATTTTATGACATTATTATCAACAGTTTAAAAGGTTGAGATGTTTTTTTGTTACTTTAGCTTTGAAATTTGAAAGAAAAAATTCGTATAGAGAAGTCTCCTTGATGTTGATTGGGCAATGTTTTTTTAACGCAATAATTCAAAATATTCTGAAAGTGCAGTAAGTTTTTAATTTTTTGTAGTAATTAGCTATTGAAAAAAAATATTATAAAAAAGAAATTAATTTTATTCCTTTGGTTGGACGACATATTTTTTTTTAATGAGGAGTTGTTCATGAAAGACTGATTATTGTGACTAGAAACAAAGCACATTCAACATGAAATTATTTTTACAATTCCATTTTTAAATTTGGCTCAATTTCTATTTGATTTTTTATACATATTGAATAAGTGTTGAAAACCGGGAGTTAATTTTAAGTGATCAGCTTGTATTTTCTGTAAATAAATCACAGAAAACTGAAGACGCATCCGCGAGTGATAATCAAAACAGAGGTAAAAGGTGCACAATTTTTGCTTTACATAATAGTTGAATCTTCACTTGGTGGTCGTTAAACCAAGAAGAAGAGGAAGAAGAAAAATATGTTGCATTTATAGTGTAAAGTTTCCTTCCTTTTAATGATAAAAAACACAAAATCAATCGACAAGTTAAAAATAGACAAAAAAAAAACAAATTTTCTACCATTTCCAGCGAAACGTAATTTAACAAATACAATTTTCAAAACATGTAATGGTCTCCCATTTCGTTAGCACCCAACAATTTCGATGCCATCGCTAATAAGCACTTGTCAAACAAAAATAAAGTAAAATGCAAAAAGAATGTGACCATTCGTCGTAAAATGCCATTCAGGGGTGTCCATTTTCACACCCGTCCACCATGCTATTTTCTACCATTCGACGACCCTCTATTAACGTGTAATGAAAATGTCAATCGTGCGCGAAAAAGTCGCACCAACTGTGAACAAGCGAAACCCTAGGTCGGTCCCATTACAATCGTACCGCGTTGTTGATTTTGGGTTCAGTTTGGTCCTGTCTCACACTTTGCTAAGAGCCATGAGCTGTGTGGAAGATTTTCTCGATGCACAAATGTGGTATCTACGGTACTGTGGTGTGTTTCGGGTGAAAAGTCCACTCGGTGGCATACGGCTGAGCATTTGTCTCGGTGTGCTCGTCGTGTTTATGGTGCTGCAATCGATCTACATCTTCCAGCACGTGAACCATTTCGCGATGATCTGCGATGCCATACCGACGCTCGTCGTCTGCATGGTAGCGATTTCGAAGTTCTACATCTTCGTGTTCCACCCGGCGGCCATGTTCGCGCTGATTGATTCGTTCAAAGCGCTGCAACGGCGTGCGACCGCGGAAGATTTGCTGCTCTTTCGCCGCAGCGGAGCGTTCCATGCGAAGCTGACGAAACTCTACATGACATCGGCACTGATTGTCGGATGGTTCTACATACTGAGCGCTGTCGTTACCGGCATTACACGTTCGATGTCGGACGGTCGGGTACAGTTTGTCGCACCGATGGCGTACGTACGGGGAGCACGCGGAAACGAAACTCTCCAAACATCCGGAACAAATTTTGCCGATGATTTTGTCGAGTGAATATCATTTTTTTCTCTCTCTCTCTCCCCTTTGTTTGTCCGCTTTTCGCTTGTTTCTCGACAATCTCGACCCAACTAGCTTCCCGCACAACTATCAACATCCGCTTATGTTTGCGCTAACGTTCCTGTTCAACTGTGACTCCATACACATGAGCATCTTCATTAGCGGAAGTGTCGATACGTGCTTCTCCGAGCTAGCGACAAGCGTTACGATCCACTTTCGGCTCATCCAACGCCGGTTCCGGACAGTTGACTTTACTGCCAGCACCGCTGAAGACGAGCTGGAAGCGGTCGTGGCGTACCATAAGGATGTGCTGCAGCTGTGTCTCGCCATGACGAACCTTTTCCAGTACACCGTGTTCTACCTGCTGCTGCTAGACTCGGTGCTACTGTGCATTATTGGCTATCAATTTGTGATATTCATGAACACGCCGCGTGTCCTCATGCTCGCATCGATGGCGTTCGTTATGGTTTTGCAGGCGGTCATATACTGTTACCATGGTTCCATGATGTACGATGAGGTATGTAGAGGGTGTTATGCAAAGGAAACGACAAAAAAAAAGAAAATAAATCCCAATGTGCACCATCTCTCCAGAGCTTGAAGGTGGCAGACGCGATTTATCAGAGCAATTGGTATGAGGCCCGACCGGCCGTACAGAAACGGCTGCGATTATGCATGATGCGTGCCCAGAAGCCCATCGTCACCAAAGGCGGCTTCATGAAGGCAACATTGCCCACACTCAAGAAGGTGCTGTGCAACACTGTCTCAGCGTTGATAAGGAATTTTGCGTGTAGCAGCATGTAATGATATGCAAATTTCGTTACAGATTTTAAACTCAACGGGATCATACATCACCATGCTGCTTTCGTTGGAAGGAGAACAGCAGCAGTAGTAGAAGTCGTGATAGAAGACAAACACTTTGCCACAGTGTGGGCCAATTACCTGTCGGCTTGAAGTAACCCAGAAGCACGTTATTAAGGGGTGGCAAAGCTTGCATCATTTAACAACGTATCGTGCCTCCCTTGCGTACCGTGCGAAGATGTTGTTGCGCACCTTTAGGGTAGGCAGCTTAAACCAGGCGTGGAGATATGCAAACATTTTGTTACAAATTATTGTAACCTGCCTACATGTTAGTTGCACCGTCAAAAGCTCACTCATGCTCGTTGTGTTTGCCCACTATTGCTCACTAATAAATGAAGAATATAAATGGCTTTAACTCACTCTCTCGTCATCGTAACAAATGATACAAATGAGAAAATTTCCTATGATGTTGGTGTGAGTCGTTTATAGCATTATTTCACTGCTGCTAAATTATAGCTAAATAATGGCAAATGTCAATGGAAATTAGTTCATTCATTAGTAACGTTCAGATGGAACTACAAACAAACACCAACCAGGAGCACATCAACTGCAGTGCTTGTGTTCATTACGACCATGATTTGCTGTGCTAAATCAACTTCTATTTACAATGTCTTAACAATAAAACTTCGACGTACCTGTTTTTCGACAATGGAAAACGATAGTCACTTTACTGAGCATCCCCAGCACGGAGAACTATTTGTTGATAAAATCAGTAAATGATGACATCGCTTCGTTACTAATTTTAGAACTGTTTTTCTACCCGTTTCCTATCTCCCATCCCATCCCGAATCGCAGGTCTCCAATCGCTGTGGATGACTACGCTTTGCAGCCCTTGGAACCAAGGTCAGCGGGACGAGTATCCTTCAAAGGCGTTGGCGAACTTTCTGTACACGTCGAACTTTAGCACCAAAGGTAAATGGCATTGAGATTGCGAAAAGTGAAGCATTATAATATGTTGAAAACAGTTTAGCAAATGGAAGGTTTTGAGTTTGATAAACACTTTTTGTTTAAATTTTTTTATAATTTCTTTATAATTTTTTATGAATGGTATGATATAATTGAAATAATTCATCAAGTCGAAAGGTTAAACGAATATAAATCAAAATTAAAATAATATAAGCTAGGTTAAATATGAACACCATTTCAGTAATAAATATAACACCATATTTAATAACATCGAAATTTTAATTTTAGATTTTTTTATAATTAGAGACTTATTAGAGACAGGCTTTTAGATTGAGGAACATTGGATAAACACGTTTATAGAATTGATTTGAAATTTTCATCTGCTAATCTGTACACACTTTATCAGATTTGTGTGATTTTTATTTTGTTTGTTCATTACTATAGTTTTATAGGAAAAAATTGTTTAAGTTTTAGTTCAAAATAACGTACTTAGTCGTTCCAAATTGACAGTTATAGAATCATTGTTCTTCTTTGCTCATTATGCATTCCGCTTTTAAGCCGATTGTTTGAAGAAAAATATTAGAATACATTATTCAAAAACATTTTTCAACCAAAGGCATTTTTAACCAAATTTGATGTTATTTGTTTTTCATTTTGTACTATAAATTCACTAAGCTGTCAAATTTGAAAATCTGCCAATCCGTGTCTAAGAGGTATTGTGTGTGTCTCAAGGACTATCTTCTGATGATAACTTTGTCATTCTAAAATTAGAGAACAAAATCATGTAAATTATCTATCTTCAAGCACTTCAAGAGCTACTTAATTATTTGTTATACGCAAACTACTAAAAATACTTAAACAAATCTAATAAAGAATTGCAAACTCTTCAAAAGTTCTTCTTCCTAATAACAGAAAGTTCTATACAAATAAACAAATCGTTGAAACAGAATCGTCGAAATAGAAATATCTTAGGGAACATAAAATAACTAAACTTTACAACCGATTCGATTCAATTAGTAGTTGTTTGTGAAGAGTAAACTCCATCTTTGCTGTGATTTAAACATCCTCTTCATCCATATTGATAGTTTTATTGGTGGCATTCCTTCTTTTTGATTTAATAGAGATGGATGATATACTGGTTGAGGAATGCAATAATAGGAACACCGTCTATGTGCTGAATTCCAGCTACCGATATGGGGTAAGTAATCGAGACATTTCCCAAGTGAAGCCATCGGGTTCATAGCCAAGTGAGCGAGCATTGGTACATAACGATGGCGTACCATGAACCTTTCGCATACTTTACGTTCTTGGTATGCTTTTCTCGGTTATGAGGAATTAAAGTTGGTAAGAAATCGGTTTTCGGTTGGTGTGAGGGAGGATTTTCTCTTACGCATTCTACTATTTACCAGCGTACCAGGCTGTTCATTAACACGTAATTTTGTGCATGATTCATGAAAAGGAAAGGATGCCTATCGTGTCCTAAATTTGCCACCTCGAAAGCCTTTCTAACGCTTTACTGACACTGGTCTATCGCGGCGTGATACTCATTTTAATTGACATCCTGTTGTCCACCCCCGGGGGTTTTGCACACAGAACATGGACATGATAGAGCTGTTCGGTACACCGGCCGGCCGTGCGCTGACGGTGAATAATAAAACTGCAGCCGAATTGCACCAGAGCCGTCGGACCATTGCTGGCGGAAGTAGCAGCAGCACCAGCAGTACGACCGATTCCCATCTGTGTCCGAGCACGATCGGCGGTTTGCTGACGGGTAGCATAAATTCGACCAACATCAGCAGCATCAAAATCAGCGGACCCGATACCATTGCCACTGCCGGTCAGCATCACTTCATCGAATCGAGCGAATTCATTAGATTTGCCTCGTCCAGCAAGGGACCGGCCACACCGTCATCTGTCACCTCCATCGCCTTTCGCAACAACAAATGTAGCAGTAAAAGCGCCGACATTAGCAGCAGTAAAAATGGGCCGGCACACGACCAACCGAACAGACGAAACAATTTGAAAATGGCCAAATTTTGGAAGCTCTTCGACGAGGACCGGTTACGGAAGGCTAACAGCACGGAACGGATCGGCGATAAGCTACGGCAAAGGTAAATATTAATGCCGCAAAGGGACCTTTTTCGATGCCAGTCGTCCTTATGGCGTTTGTTCTTTTTGTATTTTGTCTTTTTTATCCGTGGCAAGTAGATGGGTCGCAACACCACCACTCGAGCGGCCGGAAACGGTTGACAAATCTGCAAATGATTTGTACAGCGAAGCGGCCCAACTGCTAGGTATCAAATGTTCCCTGACCGACAGCTGTCGGTGCATAGATTGTCAGGTGAGTTTGTGTTTTTTGAAGGGATAGAATTCCCTTGCTTGCCTTTGGAACGTATAATCAGTTCGTCACCAATGACTTGCTGAACAAATTGGCCTGTAGATTGGCAAATATTTAATCAGATCATTTTACTGGGGTGGTTATTACTGATTTTCGTTACGTTATACGTTATAAGGTTACGTTATAATTTTTTTTCTTTGATATTTGAAATGATTTGATGCTTCAAGGGGGCCACATACGGTCCGTTGAATTTAACTAATAAATAACAAATAACAAATATTTTATAATTATGCATAATATATACATATAAAACTTTTAAAAATTTTATTTAAAGAAATTGTCTGGTGACAATTCTTAGTTATGTTATTAATTAAATTAATAGTAATTTCTTTTAACTTATACAAAAACCCCATCTACTCTATTTACAAAGTACATACATGGAAAGAAGAATTAAATATAAAAAAACCATGGTTATTTTTGATTAAAAAGTTAATTGAATTGTCCAAATGAAGTCGAAAATTATGCAGTAAAATGCGAAATAGGAAGACCATTCTAAACTAATAGCCTCTTTTGTAAATATTAATCTAATTTGTAGTAAAAAAGGGTCAATTGATTCTATTAGGAGTTTAAATTTATTCGCCGCTTTTCCCTCTTTTGTTATGAATTTCTGCCGTATAAAAGAATTAACAGAGTGCGAAAAAGGTCCATTAAGGGCATGGATAACCAAGGTTGGAGAACACGCAAAAATATCAAAAATAACCCTATTATTTAAGAGCACAAAGTGGCAGCTAATTTTGTAACTAAGTAAAGTAAAACTATTATGCTAATATAAATACACTTCAATGTAAAAATGGACATTAATGATCACAAATTATTTGTTTCGTTTATGTTTTTTAAACAATTTTAATTTTAAATAAACCAAGTATATAATTGCTCCCACTTGTTTAATTATCAAACATCCACATCCAATTACCACAATACCATTCCAGAGTCAGTACTTTGATTGCGATGACGACGCGGACGCATATTCGGAATATTCCGATAAATCGTACGACATGGAGGACAATTTGTTCACGAATCGATCATATTATAATGATCTCTCGACCGTGCCAGGGATGCCAGATGCAGATACCTACGGAACCACCACAATCAATGACCGTTTGAATCGGAACCAAGCGTCACATAATGGCGCCTGGGACACGGAAGGCAACGCGGTGCCGAATGATGTCAATGGTAATGAATGTGAGCATTATTTGCATAGCACCCACAATCCGTCTTCATTGAATTTAGCATTGGATGAGGGACAGCTGCCGGCAAACGACCGATCTCAATTGCCAATTGATACGTCCGACACCGAACGACGGAACGGTAGCGAACAATCGGCTGAAGCACCCGATGAGGAATGTGCCGGTGGTGCAAAGGTTGCATGAGACAGGTAGGTAAATATAGCCGGTAAAGTGACACTTTACACAAAGGACTGCACATCGGTTGGTACAATTATTGATTTTACAGCCTCGTGAGCAGTGATTCGTGCTGCGTCTGGGTACGAATTAGTGATGGGAAGTGCGGAGTGTAATTATGAATCCACTTCGACAACGGAGCATAAAACTCGGATTTGACTCAAAAAAAAATCATGAGTCCGGATTTGACTCCGGAGACAACTCCGTATTACTCCTGAGTTGAATCCGAAGTTGAATTCGATATCGACTCCTTTGTCAATTCCATTATTGTTAACTCCATTATTGATTACATAAGTTTTTGAATAGTTTTTCGTCTGGATTTTCCACAATTTTCATTGAAATTTTCCATAGTTTCAACATATAATTCTCAATTGGTTTTGGTATTGAGTAGCAATATTTTAAAAGCTCCTTTGTCGTCGATGATATTATTTAACCAGTTTTCATAGAGGCTTTCTCCCATTTTCACGAGTTTCCAACAGTTGGTTTTTCGTAAATTTTAATAACAACAATATGATTTTGAAATGCTTTATGTAACACAATAAACCCCTTCCTCCCTTAAAGAGGCTCCCTCTAGATCTCGGAGTTGATTCGGAGTCGACTTCGGAATATCCTGGAGTTGAATACCTCCAACTCCATAAAAAGTAGGATTTTACCCATCACTAATTGGGATGTTAGGATCACTCACATTTTTTACCTTCAGACATATTTTGCTTAATTGTTGGCACAATGTTCTGCAACGTAAAGAATGAGGATGAGTTTCAAATTGGAAAAAATATACAACCTTTTGTGCAATTCATTTACAGGACCTTGGCTTTGGAAGAAGCCAACGAAAACACTTCCGCAACGTTTTCAGCCACTATTAAGGAGGAAGAAAGCATCGTACTCGTTACGGTGGATGGGTTCAGCTGTACCAGCGCAACCGGGAAGGAGTGTTCCTGTTCGGGCTGCTAGCATTTTCGATTCGTTTTATTTATTTACACATCGACCGATGGGCAATGATAGCAATAATTTCAACTCGCATAGTAATTGGGACATTGGTCCCCAACCGAGAAAGGGGGTGTGCTGATTCTTTTGTAAAACTGTGATTGTGACGAGTGCGCTACGCTAGCAAATGTTGGTTTTTTGGGCTTTGAAAAGGTAAAATAGAGAGACAAAATTCATACTTTACTGGAGTGATGATGATAAAAACGTTTAAAAAAACCCGATTTGCTACAAACGCTAAAACAGTGGTTGAATGTTGGCTTCGGTTAATATCGATGCAAGAAAATTATATTTACCATTTGGTACTGAATGTTTTCCAACCAATATACGTAAATATGGTATCATCAATTGCAGTCGCACCTTTTTGACGTTAGGCCTGTTATGAAGCGCCTTAAATGATACTGAAAGTAAGAAACGAAAAATATAATTAAACGTAAATCAGCATAGAATCATTGCACAATAATTGTTTTTCTTTATGTTTCCTTTTAAGCGTTTAAACTTTCAACTACAACTACAATAAAACGAACTCAAGCCACCGAACGAAACAATATCATTTCTCTATCTTAAACAAAATAAAACACACAATATCTCATGCCCAATATGTAAGTGTTCAACCGATCGTCATGACGAACCATGACGGGAGAAAGAATTTACTACAAAATACAACAAAAAAAACTGTTAACTTTCCATTAAATGGACCAACTGCTCCTGGTCTAAAGACCAAAAAACCCAAAAAACAAAATACGCAGCACAGTAGGATAAAGTTAGATGTTTTAGCATCGGAAACGGAACCGCAAACGGAAAACGAAAATTTGATAAAACGCTTAGTTAAATGACTTGTTGCAAAACAAAAATCTCTAACTCGCTCCTTAGGTATTACGAAGCACAAAAATTACATTCCACGTTGCGGATAGGACACAGATGGTAGTGAGCCAACGATGACTTGTTTGTGAAACATTCTGAATATGAATATGAACATTTGCCAAAACCAACCAAAAAATCAAAATATACAAAAAACCTTTAAACAATATGTGTAAATGTGAATGTGTCGTGCAAAACCAAAAAAAAAAGTACATAAAATCCTTGTTACATTGTAATATGCCTTTGTACCTTATGGTGAAAAACAAACAAAAAATTGAAAATCAAACCAAAATTTAAAATTTGCGTAAAAGCCCCCCCCCTCCCGGTTACCGAAACCATTACATTAGTGAGTGAACCCTATTTATTATATTTTACTGAGCTCTATAAGATTCAAAGCGAACATTGTTATTAGGAACGGTATTTGTATGGTGGCATCAGTACCAAAGAAGATATATTGCAAGAAGCATAGCGCCAATATGTAAGTGAATGAGCCAAATCAACTAACACAGTAAGAGTATGTATTAAAACAAACGACACACTTATCTCGTATAGAAAGGACGTACCCATGGATCGTGTGATCAATGCTGGAGTTCTGTAAAACAAGATGGAAGTTTGTAGAAGGTTTAAACAAAATGTCGATGGCAAGCAAAGCGACGACAAAGGTACGAGTGAAAATGCTAATATGCGTAAGAAAAGCTGTTGGTAATGATGATACTTTCAATAAAAGTTTAAACTATCCCTACGATACTGCCCATAACATTATTTATGTATTGAATCTTTGCTTTGTATTAAATTTTAAATTGTAAGGAAAAATGTTTAAAAACAGGTAAGTAAAGTAAAGATTCATTTTTTTGTCGATAATTTTTATGAAAAGTGGAGTTTAACAGAACCAAAATGTAATATTTTGTTGGTGATATGTAATCTTTTTTTTTTTTGATAAATTAATATAAGCACGATTGAAAAGTTGTACAAAAATTAGATTCAAATTTTTTAAATTAATTTTTGCACCAAAAATCCATACGTTTTAAAAGCACCCACCAGGAAGGCACAACTGACGGTGCACCAGATGTCAACTTACATGCTCTCCGTGCTGTAAAAACTTTGTTTAGATGTGTGAGGAAAACTCCATTCGTTCGATCAATATTTTCCCTGCGACGCCTAGCGGCGATTGATTCGGGTACCATAAATAGGACATGAGAAACCATCTTGCATCTGGCCGTTCATCCGTCATCCATTTGGGAAACTCTCATCTACCATCCCACCACTAAACCTTCGAACGAACATGCAAGTCAAAGTGATCAAATTTTTGGGAGGCGGATATGCTTTGCCGTTTATCCACTTTGGTAACTTTGGTGGAGTTTTTCTTTTGTTCTTTTTTTACTTTAACGTTGGCATATGGACACTTTTATTGGTTTGCTTTGACGCTTGTTTCCGATTGTTTGCGTTAGCGTTTTGGGCATTGTGGTCTTTTGTGGTA
The DNA here is from genome assembly GCF_943734845.2 of Anopheles funestus. Taxonomy (NCBI): domain Eukaryota; kingdom Metazoa; phylum Arthropoda; class Insecta; order Diptera; family Culicidae; genus Anopheles; species Anopheles funestus. Next base: position 32,550,636 of record NC_064599.1, read on the forward strand.
TAGCTTGAGAGCAAATAAAAAATTACTCTTGCCAATTTTATTACCTTACCGTACAGAAAAGAAATAAGGGTTTTTTGTTGGATAATAATAAATTTAGTATAATGGAGTTGACATAGTGATTTTTTTCTAGAAGATTACTGAACAATTCACACTAAACATAAACTCGATGAAATTTTCTATGAAAATGTTATTTTACGAAAAAAATAAACAAATTATCGAAATGGAGGCGCCCGGTGTTTCAACGGAATTGATCTTCCCACGATCGGATCGGTTAAAAATACCCATCTGGAGCATTTCTTTTGTGTAAAATTGACATAACAATTTATAGAAAACCAATATCCCATGACGTTGAAGCGCAAAGAAGAAGGAAAAAAACCACAACTCTCTTGCCATTCCCCAAACGTTCTCTCCAAACGCGACAGGGCGAAAATATTACTCTCGGTTTTGTAAACAGCTGTTACCTTTTGTGTGTTTCCCCACAGTTTATTTGTTTCCCTTATGGCTTCTCCCCATTTTGCACTGGTACACTTGTTATGGCCACTGTTTCAGTGTTTTGTTCCGTGTATAACAGAATAGCTTGTTTGCACAAGAGTGCATTTATTTGTTTTGTCTCAGTATACCATCTCGCAAACGTAAATGCTGCAGGGCTAGGTATTGGTTTGGAAAACATCTTCCCTTGTTGATATTTGTGTTTTTTTGCAGCAAACACAAACAAATACGGTAGAGAGTCGAACAAAGTTGGTTTAGTGTGTGATTACGCTTAAAAAAAAACACAAACACATTTTAACCATAATATCGTATAACGTTGTGTTTGTTTTAAATAAGTTGGCTTGTAGTATTTATTTTTACAGAAATTTGCTTCGTAAAAAATGATTCACAAAAACCAAACACGAAACTCCATGTAGTAGTTGGAGTTGATCAATTAATTGAATTTATTTAATATTATTTGTTTTTTAAATCATCTGAAAGCTTTCTCTTTATGGTTGTTGTCATACAAACATTCACCTATAAAAACTTTACATTTTTGAGGTTTCCGTTAATTATTTTATCTTTAAGTAACTTTATTCGATTTTATTCGATTAAAAATATCATTGATTTATTTATTATTTATTTTGTTCGATAAAAAATACTTTAAAATTTTGATTAAACAAATGTTTGATATTCAACATTAAGAACTTCATTATGTAAGTCGCTTATAATTGCTTTCTAAGACACCATCATTGTAAACGAATAATTTTATCAACAACCATTTTGTAAATAAATATAGTAAAATGTTCAACCACAGTGGTTGTGTGTGTGTGTGTAGTAATTAATATTACGTGTCACCTGCTATGGCGTCGTGTCAAACCACAGCAATAAATTAGAGGATGCACTTTCGTTTCCCATTACCTACCAATATGTCCTATCATGGACCAACTACCGTCACGGTGTAGTTTGCGCCCCTACCCGGGGGGCAACATCTACACCATACTCATATATTAGACCTATGCCTCCGCAAGAGTTGAGAGCGCATAAATTAGGTCTTCGAAGACTTTCCTGGCGTGGCGTGTCGGTTGCACTGATGCTGCCCGGAAGGCAATCTGTTTGTTAGATCGTCAAGCTCACACGCCCATTGCAATGAGTGACATTATTGATTATGGCACATCAGGAGTCATGCAGGCTATGCAGGTCTAGCACATGCTGGATAGCAGGCAGTTAGATGGAAGTGAACTGTTCATCACTAATTTAAGATGCCCGGGATGTGGTAAAACATCGCCAGTAGGTGTTGTATTTTATCAGTTCAAGAGTAAAAAACGGGTTGAATTTGGAGTTGCAAAACATGATTTAATTAATTGCATTTGAAAATATTTTTCATTAAGTACAATTTTGTTCTCCACCAACCGACAATGAGCGCAACAAATATGCGAATGTGCTGACATTGCGAAAAAAATTGCACTTCAACATAAAACGTTAAGAAAAGAAAACAAAAGAAAATTAGAATCATTGCGGACGAGCGACAACTACTTTCAAGCGTTGCACTTTGCTGGGTTGCGATTTTAAAATGCGTACGGAAAACTTTTTCCATTAAATTTCCGTCCAAAAGCAAAGAGTGCAGTGGCGCAGTACTTTCAACTAGATTACTTTACTTGGCGCTTGCATGCATCGAGTTGGTTTGGGAAATAAAAGAAAACGCGCATCGGATATAAGAATGAAATGTTTCACCACGCTATCGTTCCACGGTGCCTACCTCTGTTAGTAGGCTACTAAATGATCGTGGTGAAAAACTTCCCCCACTTGAGTGCCGTAATTTATTGGAGTTTACGGCGAAGTGGGAAAAAAAAACTTTCCGAAGCAGCCTGAAGAGATATTAAATATTTGTCAGTTAATATCAGGCTCGCTTCGGTACTTCGCTCGTAACGGGCGAATGACAAGGAAAATAACTGGTGCAATACGTAGAACTTGGCAGCTTTAGGATAACTTTTCTTTTTTTGGACGCAGTGGCAAATAATCTACCGCGAGCAATGAGCTAGGAGCATTTTTAACGTAAAAATTAGTTTAATTAAATCTTCTTTAAACGATCGGATTTTATCTATTGATGGTAATTTTGACATCATCATAGTGATCATCTTTTTATGATAAGGCGCGAATGTCTGATCATTCATTTGAAAAACACCAGGCGCCTCCATGTTGTATCAGCAAATTGTTTAGATTGCTTTCAAGGTTATTACAGTTTAAAGTTGTATAAATAAAAATAACATTTATTTGCTTAATAAACATTTGTAAAGTTTTTATAAAAAATCTAGTAGTTCATTTTGTTTCAGATTAACTTTTCGGAGAAACTGTTCTTGCGTTTACCTGCCGCGTGTAATTATATCAACAAATTCTACTTTAATCTAAATGAACTTTTCTATATGCCTGTATCATACAAAAGGCTTGTGTAGATGTTCGCTATGCACAAGGGTACACTTTAATGAACATCATATTAATGACCCTGTACACACAGGTTTTTGCCTAACGAATACACTCGTTACGCCGCCATTGTGAACCGGGAAAAGCTAGGAAGGAGCAGAATCATTTCATAGTTTTCTCTTTTCAACACAACCCATTTCCATCTGAATGGGCGCGATTCGTATCCATTTTAATGTGCAACTCTCAAGGTTCTTTTTTGTAGGATCATTTCAAAAGGATGAGAAGATTGTCCTGGAAAAGCAACTAGGAAAATGTATAATTAAGAACGTAATTCCAAGTAAATTAAAAGTGTTAAGCGGATGGATATAGCTGTTATCAAATTTGTTTTTGATGGGAAAAAAAGGCTTCAAAAGTTAAGCTTTTTATTTATGCATTTTTCCTTTGACTGTAGCTAGCTTTGTATTTTATCTGGTTTGATTGGCAACTTTTTAAATAAAAAAATAATTTTAACAGTCAGTAGATTACAACAATTAAAATGTAGAACATGCAACATGCGCATGGTGGTTTATGCCATTAAATAGAATTGTAGCTGAGGGATGCAAACTAACACAAAATGCATTCTTGTGTTTAACTTTTATTTTGCCATGCTTTGTTCGCTTTTACACTTACAAAGTAAATATTTCTTTCCAGCACACACATCATCAGACAGGGCAAAATATGTTTGCACGATTTCTTTCACAACATTCGTAAATTACACTCAACGGTTCAGAGAACACAATTTCGCCAAACAATCTGTGCATCTATCATGGGAACGGCGAAACGAGTCAGTCGGTTGAATGCTCACTGTCAGATGCATGTCTCAAACGTGGATTGTTAAGGCTGAATTATATTGCATTTGTGTGGCAAAAAGGGAAACTAAAAAAAAACACAGTTAGAGAACACATGCAAAACAAACGAAGTGTATTTAAAAAAATTGGTCTTAAAATTCTATCATATTTGTGCCACGTAGCAAAACAGAGTAGAGTTGTGGCTCCTTTTGCTATTTCGCCTTTCTGTTAGATTGTATTTCATTTGTGACATTTGCTGTGTAGAAATAGAATTGCTTTTTTTGTATTCTTTTGTCCAAAAAGCTTCCATATAATAGGGGAAAGTCATCGTACTCTCCAACAAAAAAAAAAAACACCATGATATCTCGTATCCATGCAAATCAATTTACGTCCAATGTTGCGGTTGTAGTGGCATTGTTATAACCTGCATCAAACGTGCAGAAGCAGCTGACCCTGGTTGGTTTCCAAAAGCGAAAAAAACCAAAATCCCTCCCCTTTGGTAAGAACCACACATTCGAGGATTTAATACGAAAAATTCCGGATGATAAATGGCATTTGCATGGTTTTTGGGGGATTTTTCCCTTTTGTAATGTGCTCCAATTTTGGAAGCAGTGCTACGAGTTTGTGGTGGTTTTGAACCAGAATTGGTGAGGTTTTTTTTTTCTTTCTTTGCACATCATAAATATTCAATCGTGTGGAAAAGCGTTGGTCATCAGGTCGACGAAAGGCTTGATTGAAGAGCCTCGTTTTGAAGATGCCCAAAATCGGCATGTGAAGCGTCCGATGATGGTTCGATTTGGATGTATAATAGCAGCTGGAAAGCTGGATTGGCCCATTTTGATAAGCCATTATGCTTACCCTGTCAGCTATCTACTAACCGTATCAAACATTATCTTGGCAGCAGGATATATGCTTATTAATTTAACCTGGTTGAATTGCACGAAAATTCCCACACGAGCCAGTATCGGACTGTTTACAGTGAACGAAACGCAACGAAAAAAAAACACTCCCGTTTAGCCTTTTGTTCAAACTTCAACTTCAAGCCGACCCAATGATCGACGGTGGCTTACGCTTGTTAGACATTGTTAGACATTTGTGCGGATGAAAACCCCGAGCACAGCGGTGTCGGAGAGGGAAAACAAAACCATAAAGCAAAGCAACGCTTCGCAAAAGGAGGCTAGACGTTGGAATTCAATTTGCATAACAGCTTCCTTGCCCTAGTTTCGCTGTACCGTACATTGGAACTATTCGTTTTGCACTGTAAAAAGTGAAAAAGCGAAAAAAAGAAACGAAGATAGAAAAATATCTTAGACAGCTTCTTGAAATCTTCGTCGGCAATATTTGTGCCTGTGTGTGTGATGCTGAACATAGTGAAAATGTATCAAATTTCCATCCAACCAGCATCTTAGCCTCGATGCTGTTGTAGTAAAAAGGAGAAGAAAAAAGAGAGAAGTACACGCTACGCCTACAAGGTAAAAGTGTAAATTACAACCTACCACCTACGAAAGCACTTGAAATTCCATCGGAAGTATCGTATGCCCACATTATGCCTTGGACAGGAATTTCTTGCTTCCTTCCTTCCGGAAGCAATCTGTACCAATCAGCTCAACCAGCTTTTGCCGTACGGATTTGAGGGAAAATCAATATGCTGCTTACGGGTGATGGATGCCTGTACTGGATGCCTGTAATGGAAATGGGAAGCTACTTGAAACGAAATGGTTTCGAATCTTATCACTATCACTTGGCTGATAGTAAACACCAGTTTACTACTTTCGATGTTTTGTGGAAAAAAGACCTGCTATAAGACGAAATTAATAAACCGTTTATTCGGAGAGCGAGAGAGAGAGAAGGGAAAAATTCATTACAGTCAATTAGGTAGACAGGAAATGAAAGGGAGGTTTCGCTTCGTCCTCCCACATATCGGTGAAGATAGGCAAAACAAAACGAAAAATAAAAAAATCAATCCCCCCCTTTTATGTCGTATGAAGTTATCTCTCTCTGTCTCTCTCTCTCTCTCTCCTGGTTTATGTGCACACGACACAGGGAAAAACACAACTTTCGAGAGCTATTAAAATAATTACCGGGGTGTTTAAGTGCCCATTAGCGCAAAAGCAAATGCAATTACGTTGCCGATGAATGATGATTGCAGCATTTACGGCGCAAAACACTTTTAAGCGTATGAGCGATAGGCGATACGGAGAAATATTGCTTGTATACATTTAGAAGCACATTTAATAGAAAAAAAATAGCAACTGTGCGTGATAATTAAAAACAAAACTGTTAGTAATTTATTTGTGCTACTTAATGAACCATTAGGCTGTGCAACATGACATGAGATTATGGAGAAAGCTGCGATTATGGAGAGCCAACGAAAAAGGAAAAACGCTTACATGGAACCAGATCAAAGAAATTAAATCGCGAAAGAAAACGACGTTTCAATCTCCGCGGAAAGGCGGCTTTCTCTTTCCCGTCTCAAGGATTTTGTTTACATATTTGGAGGTTTTTAAACCTTGTCCGCCCCCCTCCCTTAGTTCCTGTCCCAGGAAAGAGTCATGTATTTATAATGGCATCTGTTTTGTGTTTTTTTTTATTTGTACATTTGTACACTCGGAAAAGTGTGCGTGTTTGTGTGTCTGTGTGTGTTCATGACCGCTTTCTTAAGTGCCTTAGCAGGTGATCCATTTCGTTGATGAACCAAGACTGGCATGCATATTTTATCCCTTCATTTAAGAGATGAGTGACGTAAAATTTACATAAAGCAAATTGAAAACGGACTTCAAAGTGAGCAGAAGAATGTTCACTCGCATGTGCCAACGGTTCTCGTCTTCACCGTCGCTGCGCTTTTTTGAAGTGGTGAGCCTTGTTTTTTTTTTTGGTTTGCGGGTGACAGATTCCTTACACTAAAGGATCAATTTTAATGAAGTAGAAACCTTCCCATTAAGTGTCTTTTTACGTTTTAAGCACGGAGATCACCATCTCCTGGAAGGTGACAAAAGCTCTTTCTCTCTATCTACTGATGTTCGTTTTACTTTCGTCTATCAGAGAGATGGGATCAAAAGCCTACATACTAATCACACAACTTTATACGCTTTATTTGTGCAGGCATTCAAGATACGGGATCTAATTTTCAGTGAGCAAAACATGTCTTTGAAATAATGTTTTTATTACCATGCTCACATACAAAGAAAAAAAGAGCAGATAAAACCTCACTTATCATTTATCATTTTTCCATTTAGGTTGTATCAAAAGCGTACTTTGTGTTGTTGTTGTCGCTTCTGCTCCATCTTTTAAAAAGCTATAAATCATCTATCATATAATACTATTCATTTGCCCGTCTGTGGCCCGATGACCTTTTGCGTCAGTTAATCCGTCATTCGCTGTGGTGAATCGTTTCGCATCCGGCGACTTTAATTGATAGGCTGTCGGTGAGAATTACAAATCCATTGCACGTCTCCAAAAAAAAAATCCATCGTCAAACGCTTTCTGTTTGCTGTGATTCTATCGGTTCGGTTCTCATAATTGAGGATGGTCGTTATAAGATGAGCGAAAAGGAAATTTATCATCGTGATTGTGGTTTTTCTTTAGGTTGAGTTTTAGCTTCATCGTTGGCGCGGGATCAAGCTGTACGGTTTTTGGATACGCATCAAGGCACAAGGGAAAATATGAAATATGGAATAACGAATTTAGCTATTTATTACTTCCATTAAAAAATAGCTCGCTTCTAATTTGGTGTCAAATTTTAAACGATGTTGCCAATGAAAGCAACATTAGTCACTGATATTTATTATGTTTGGTGTTGGAAATTGCACACAGCAAAGAGAAAAGGGCATTGCAAACGATAACAAAATTTTAAACAACTGAATTCTTAATCTTTCCACCCATCGGACGGCCATCGCGTTTCTGTCAAACGGAACCGGGAAAGTCATTAATTAATTTATGAATGTGATGAAACGATCTTAAAGCTATCATTAATCACGTAGGTAATTGTGTGGCGGTTGGTATTGGCAAATGGTAGCAAGTTGTTAAGTGCGGCCCGAAATTGGCTTTTGCTAATTTCACTGAGTGCTTAACCATAACGAATCCATCTTCGGAGCAGTTTGAATATGTGCTTTCGATTAGGATTGCGGTCGAACCATTTTTTTTTTCTTCCGTCGGCAATTATCGGTTGTTGAATGTTGCAAACCACGCAAGTTCAAATGTGAAATAAATCAGGTCGTTCGGGATTAATTAACGTACGCTCATTTGTTATATCTGAATTAATGACATGATTTAATTTTGTGGCATCGAAGCATTTTTAAATAGAAGATGAAGTAAACTCAAACTCGTTCGAGGTTGGTAGGTTAAGCAAATGTTTATCCATTTAAATACTATACTTTAAATGGCTAATGTTAGGTATTGCTATGTTTTTTGAGGTTAGAAGAAAATATAAACTCAACATTTAAGAGGAATGCAAAAAGCATAATCAATCACCCGGGGGCTTTGAAAAAGAGCGGCCATACAGAATATTTCAATCGAAGCAGTATAATTTTACAGATTTCGTCGGAAGCTACTAAGCTGGATTTGTTGAAGGCAAATCGACCACCGACCAAATCTTTACTCTACGACAGATTCTCCAGAAATGCCGAGAACACCAGATCATTAAGCACCACCTGCTCATTGACTTCTGTGTGGCCTACGATACCATAGATCTAACTCATAGTTCGGTACACCATGCAGCAGTAAGGATTTCCAGGGAATCTGGTACGGCTGTTGAAGGCCACGATGGATGGGGTGCAGTGCAAGGTGAGAGTATCGAACATGCTGCCGGAATCGTTCGAATCTCACCGGGGTCCCAGGCAAGGGGACGGACTCTCCTGTTTGCTGTTTAACATCGCTCTGGAAGGTGCCATGCGAAGCGCGGGCTTCGACATCCGGGGCACGATTTTCACGCGTTCTCTAAAATTTCTTGGCTTTGTAGATGACATCGACATCATCGGACGGACATCTGCGGCGGTGTGCGACGCGTACACCCGATTGAAACGCGAGGAAGACAGAATTGGATTGAGGATCAATGCGACGAAGACAAAATACCTGCTTGCCGGAGGTTCTAACTGTGTGAACTTCGGACAACAACATGAGCAGCGAAATCCGAAGGCGCATTGTACAGGGAAATCGCCTATTATGAGATCCACAAACTCCAGCGATCCAGAAGACTAAGGACTATCTTTGCCGGTGTGTGCGAGCAGGACTTGCGAAGAAGGAGAACGAACCACGAGCTAGCTGAGCTGTTTGGTGGTCCAGACATCCTGACTAGGCACGTGATGAGGATGCCCGACTCATGCCCCACCAGGGAGGTGCTCGTCAGTGACCTGTTCGGCACGAGACGTAGAGATCAGGTAGAGTCGAACTTGGACCGAGTTTCCTGGAAACGGATTGGTGATTAGGCCATGTCTTCACAACGTTCTCGTCCTTGTGCCGTGAGAAATACGTGAGAATCTAATTAAAGCGTTAGAGTAAACTCCAAATTTTATGTCGCCAATATGATTCATTGAAGAAGTGTCCAAGAGAGAGAGTTCACTTAACAAAGGAATGTATAATCTTTACTCGAATATATAAGAAGATGAAGGACAACTTAAGCACTGACAATCCTGACGACAAGTGGCTGCAGTTTCTCCGAAAATACATTCCATGACCATCTGTGTAGAAGTCGAGAATTTAGACGCACAGGGCCATGGGATACGTATCAGCAGGACGATGTTAATTTTCCACTATACGCAAAAAAGAAATTAAAACAATCTATTAATAGATCAGACCCAAAAACACCGTCTATCTTCTTCTCTTCTAATAATGTTCTTCTAATATCCTACTTTGCAATGGGTCTTATAAATTAAATGTTACGTTACGTTACGCAATAGTTGAATGATCCCTTTCCTGCATCATGTTAATACACCGTGATACTTCTAACCACAAGTTCATCATACACCATACACCACCACCACTTTAACTGTTCCGGAGCACTCAGGCTTCGAATTTGAAAGTAAATATGTGCTCACATCCTTTCGCTAGAACCACCACAACTTTCTACCGCATCGATTAAAACGCACAAATTAAGGTTAACCAGAATTATCAATATCAATTATTAACACGATAATCATACCATCGTTGCCACAAACCGCAACGAATTTACGCGAGCTAGACGATCGTGAGCTACACTCCCGAGCGAAGGAAGGAACTGCTTCGTTGTGCGTAATGAGCTTTCAAGCTTGATTCCATCAACTATCATTCATTTCACTAATTACTACGAACTTTGAAGGGTGTAACACAAGTACCATATAAGCGAAAGTTCTAAAAACCAAATTTAACATAACAGCTGCAGTGCAAGTGGTGTGCGGAATCGGTTGTTTTTTTTTGTGGAACCCTAACCATATGGTAGCATTCAGCATCCGGTTTTCCAAAAATGAAGACGATAAAGTTTTTCAGTGGTATCATCGGTAAACCGTACTGCCAAAACCGATGTATGGGAGTGACCACATGGAACAAATGAGTTATCTATGAGTTAACGCAGCTAAAGAGACAGAAGGAATAAAAAAGCTCTCTCTCTCTCTCTCTCTCTTCGAGTGGGATAAAATACTGTGTGCAGTTTGGTTTTTTTTCATTCTCTTTCTTTTTATGCTTGCATAACTTTTGTGACAGCGATGATGGCGTAGCAAAACGTACACAGCATTCACACACTGTGCCGAGCTGAAAGCTTTATGGATGAAAAATATATCCGTGGCTTACCACGGCACGGGACACGAACAATCTCTGTGGAGTAACAGTGCATATAGCACACCACCCGTGGGGGTTCGTGACACGATACGAAAATTAGTGCATACTACCATGGATCGGATCGATTATGTGCTTAAACGTTCAAAACACTGGCGAACAGAAAGTTAATCTTGTTTGCAAATGAGATTTTGTTTGTTTCTTTTTCTCGTACTTTCGCGCTTTTGGTAAATGACTTTTCTGTGGTTTATTTTTTATTTTTCTGTTTGCTTAAAGAAGGATATTAAAGCCCAGCATGGTATTATTCACCATCATGAAACGCTGGATGTCAATTATTCGCAACAAAAGCACGCTAATCTGTTCGCTTCTTACTATGGGTTGGTGATGGGAAAAAAGCTCGCATCTTTTAGTCTGCGTTTTTTTCTGCGCTCTCCCATTCCCTATTAAGGCAGGTGACTTCATTTCCACAGCAACATAAATATTCTTAGCAACCCCGCAGGAAGATCCCCGGGAAGGACATATTAGACATTCGGCGGCTACTTCTTCATCGATCGATGTTGTTTCTGTGGCAGTTTTGACATTAAGGCGGTAATCCAATAGACTTTATAATCCCATTGAAGTTTGCTTGAAATTCTAGCGGCCGTCCTTTGTTTTTTTTTTCTGTTCGTCGGGGGGTTTTGCTGGTGCTACTTTGCTGCTACAAAAAAGAGAAAGAGAGAGGCACAAATTTCATTTTTCAATTTCCTATTCAATTTCCTTCGGTTGGTGTCTCAGCGTGATGTTTCCCAGTGTTTTCACCGCCACAGTTGGAGGTTAGTTACTTAGGGCATTTTGGCCATGCTACATTCTAGCTCGCAGAACTCGCAGAATAGTCGTTTCTTTTCTCCCGTAATGCTGTGCTTATCTTTTTTTATTTGCCTCCTCCTGCAACATAGTCAATTTCACTTCGTAAGGATGCGTCTGTTTCGCTTTGCGGCCAAAGAACGGAAGGACATAATTCAGAAGATTAAATATTATCATATCCGCCTAGGTCAACAGAAATTTTTTGGGAATAAAATGTAGCAACAGCGGTGGATGAGATTTATTCCTAGATGGAATGGATGTAAAGTTTTGCTTGATTTGTAACGTAACGAGTAAAGTTTTGCTCATTTACCTTTGAAATTGCTTGTTTAATAATGTTTTGTAGTGAAATGCTACAAGCACATCCTAACGAAAAAAAAGCTCATTATGTCTGTTAAAGTAATAATCTGTTAATAATGAATGGTTGCAAAAAAATCCATTAAAACCATCCGTCAAAAAAACTTCAAGCACTTTTAGCAATAGAAAAATGCGTTGTAGAAATTACGGAATTCCTTGTGGATTATAATAAAACTTTGGCTTCCTTCTATCAAGCACTAACTTTTATTTCTCATTCTTAAAATTCCCCAACGTGCTTAAACCTCGATCGGGTGGTTTGTGCTATTGCTACGGTGAATAAAAGTTCACTATATGTATGTTCATAACATTTCGTTTGGATCAGTTTATAACTTTGGCGTGGCGTGAGTAAACTTTCGCACCCACCACCGGGAAAATACATTAATGAATCTGCTATGGAAGCTTCAATCATTTACGTCACAAGACAATTCATGCATCTGACGAGGGTGTAAGTTGCGGATAACAGCTTCCAATAAAAAAGTCATATAAATGTAAGCGATTCTATGCGCTACGAATTTTTGCTACAAATGTTCACCTTCATTCACTAACAGTAATGTGAGTTTTTTCTTTGTTTTGCGTCTTTTACCCACATATGTACGTACGAATAACCATTCGACGTTGAAGCGTTAACACACAATAGGTCCATTTGTCCGTACTCGTATGATATTGCAGCATAAAAAACGCGTAAATGGCTTTTCGATATGACTGCCCACGGTGAATGCAGTGCTTTGTTCAAGCAAATTCTATTGTTTTGTCGCCGGAAGCTTCGTTTCTTATCTTTGCACATTGTGAAATTTGCACCGACGGAATGAATGCGCGAACTGCACTACAACAAAGGCACTGGAAATGTAAAAAAAAACAGAAATGTTTACATCCAACTATCGAAATAAAAATCTGCAGTTTGCTTACAAACAGCAGATATGTTCAGTGTATCTGTATAAGAAGCTATGCATGTGTAAAAAATTTTTACATTTTTTAGTTAGTAAAACATGATAGGAAATTTGACTAAAGTTTAACAATATTTTAACATTAATTTAGTACTTATCGAGATAAACTTCTCATACGATGGTCGCATGTACTCAAGTACTAAAGTACTGTGCGCCTCCATAAGTTTTTGGCTTACCCCGTCACTACATGCTTAGCAATTATCTCGTTTGCGAATAGCCTTAGGAGATTGGAAAATTTATAGATTTTTCTATATCTTTTTTTTTATTCTTTTTTTAATTTAAAGCATTATTTGAGCGAAAAGAAACTTATTTTAACAAACTCGCATTAAAATACATCAATTTTAAAATTTTGCTAAATTTCCCAAAAAAGCTAAGGCTTTAGCCTTAGAAGATTTAAAAGTATGTACATTCACAATAACTGTATATTACACGTACGTATTATAAAAAAAACCGCTCGATTTTTTTAAATTTAACAATATTTAATGACACTCAACCGATCTAATTTTTGAATTTGTATTTGTTTACCTTGCTATTGCCAACAAAATCGAGCTATCCTGGCTATTACAGAAAACTGTCATAACGTCAAGTCGCGCCACGAATAGCGATTTTTTGTTGAAAATACACGTAGAGCGACTTTTCGCAATTTTTTATATGGAGTTTCGCAAAAAATTTCTGACTCGCGTTCGCAAACACGACAAGTGCTAAGCGTTTATTGACGGGGTCATGGTTCTCAGGATACATGGGAGTGTGATGATGACGGTGTTTCGACAGAAAGGCCAGAATAATTAACTTTGTATGAAATTGAAGAATTCCTTGGGTTTAGAACATTCTTATACTAGGCTGATATCGCTAAACAGCTGTAACGTCTAATATTAATTTTAACCAAACACCAGACGCCTCCATCACTAAATCATGTTATCATTTACTTTGTTTTTCTGAATTTTTTTGAAGTATTTTTTAGATTTTTATAGCTTTTTTATTGAACATAAATCCCAGTTCATTGTTGATTAATAACGTATGTGTTCCGTTCCCATCCGGAACGGAAGGTAAAACAGAATGCCCATCGCTAGCGACATGAGCGAGGGATACGTGTATGAAAGTGACAAATAAAGAAGAGTCGATTATCAACTTCCGAACTAAATAGATGGTCCTTTGAAGAAAGAAAAATCTAGAAGCGTTCAACTCAAAGCCATGGGCTTGAACAGTATGTAAATGTACCTAATACAAATATCTCACGCAAATACTAGGCGCCTCCATCGCTAAACCGTTTCTTTTATTTATTTTGTTTTCAATGCTAGTTTTCTGAATTATTATATCATCTTTTATCTTTTATCTACACAGATTTTTTATTCCACATACATTACATTCATTGTTGACTAATAATGTACGTAAATATACCAAATGCAATATTGCAGTCAAACACTAGGCGCCTCCATCGCAAATTCATTCTTTTACGTAAATATACCTAATGCAATATTGAAAAGTGTTTCAATAACTCGCGTAGATAAATAGTAGTTAAAACTAATTAATAAAAATTATTGTGTAGGATGTGTAGTTTATGGAAATTTATAAGATCATTTTAATACTCGACATACTTCGAATACGAATTCACAGAACGGTTAAAAGGTACAGAAATTTAACTATTTATCTATAAAGCACTCAAATTGTAAGGAGTACCGTAGCGCAATTCCATTAGCAAAACTATCTGATACGCAAAAAACCATACCAGCAATGACAGTATATCAAATACCGATCTCGCCATGCGTCTTTGTTTGCTTGGGTCGTGCGTCCCTTTTGCTGTGCCAATCCGTTCGTTCTTTATAAACCAAAATATCAACACCCGTGAAGAGTTCGTTTTCAGATCATCTATCTTCAAACACACAAGTTTACTGATAGTTATTGTAATCTTATAAAGCCTTCTAAGAACGTTCGTTTGTGGAGAGTATTAAAATGAAACGTATGCCACACCACCAAACAACTGTAACAAGAGTGGCAAAAAAAGAAGAAGAGTAAGCTCCTTTCTTTTCTATTTCCTTTTTCCAACATATTGCATTGCGAATACCCTTAACGATATAACAAACAAGAGAGCAGAAAAAAAACCTTACACACACCCACAACGTTCACATGGCGAAGAAAAGCGATAAGAGAAAACGGAACATTTTCCGGCTTATGGAAACGGGGGGCGGGTGAATGGAAAAAAACACAACTCCCAGCAAATAATAGGCAACCAGCCAAAAAACAGGGCCAAGTGATCCTCGTTTTTGCCGGCGCCTTATCGTCGTCCCTTTATCTCGTAAAGCGACTGTAACCGGGCGCTCTGGGTAGATTCCATGCATGTGTAATGAATACAAAATTGACGGATTTTGATCCACCCGAAAATTCTAATTTAGATAGCTGCATCGTAAGGGTTGCCACCGTCCGTACCTTTTCGAAGGTTTTTCCTTTCCAAATTCCTTGTATCCTTCGGTGCGTTGGTGTGTGCGCTCTCTAGGTTTCGTGAAGCGCTATAACTCAGCCCTAAGTTCGGTGCGATGCTTTCACCTTTCGCTACACGTTTCTCGTTTCACAACCTTCGAGCCTTTCACCATCATTCCACGGCCAAAAACCCATTGTCAAGTGCAGCAAAGAGTGGGAACAAATTTGCTTCTAATATTTTATCCACCTTGGGTTGTGTGTTAGGGGAATGCCTACCAGAGTGTGCCCCGGACCAGGGGTGGAATTTTGTCGCTACTACTACTACTACTGCTACTACTGCTTTCATCCATTTTGCTGAAAGGGTCTCTCAGTTGACCCAAATTCGAAATACTACAAACGCTGGGGTCCGGTGTCCTCTTTGCGAAACGACGAAACAAGAAACTTGCCACTATTCGCAAAAGGTCACTCAATGTTTAGCCGCTTTTGTAGCCGATAAGTAGATGCTGATGGTCTGCTAGCCGATGATCGTAGGCGGATCCGTTCCCCCACACCACGTTCGACGGGGAAGGTATCGAGTGTTCAATTTATGTAACAAGGTCTAGGGCAAGTAAATACAAACTTTTGCATAGTTTCGGGTAAAGTTTCTCCCAAAAACCGTGGGATCGGGTTCCTTACAATAGAATCGTTGGGTTGGGTGGCCACCATCACAAGCATGATTGCATCCGTGTTCGTGAAATAACCCCTCGTCCCCCAACCCCGTTCCTTCCGACTTTATCAACCCACCGGCCGTTTGTTGGTCCATTCGTTTTCAAAGCGTTCATGGGAAGGCGTTCACCGGGGGTTTCAGTATTTATTGCGCCCGGGAATTTGCTTACATAAGTACATTCCTTACGCTTGGCCGTGCCCGTATGTGGGGCGCGTATGTGGAAAGGATTGCCAAAATCCCTTAGATCCATCGCTTCCCAAGCACCTGCCGAGAGAGAGAGAGAACGGTTTGGTTTGAACATTTCGCTGCGTCATGAAGTGTCACGGGAAGACACTCGAATGTGTATTAGCCGTACCGTTTCAATAAGGGGCTCCCCTTTAAGGCTAAGGAGTGGTACGATAAGTCTTTTCATTTACGATTTCATCCTTTTGTCAGCTTTCGCTCTGCTATCGGACATTCCGGTGCGATAAAATAAAAAATTGGTATTTCGGTGTGCATCGACAGTCATTAAATGGAGACGTTTTACTCTCGACCGGGCAGGTTCGACCATAAAGAGTATGTTTGAGAATTGAGATACATCTTGCGGAAAATTGAAGTTATTGCAGAGGGAGAAACTATTTGCAAGGAGAAAACGAAAAAGAAAAAAAAAATAGTTTCTTCACAAACACAAAAAATAAATAAACATAAAATGGTGAAAGGGATCACATTTTCCAGTTGCCTTCCCGATGTCAAATGATGTTTCGAATCGTTCTCGAACCAAACAACAACAAAAAAGAAAACCTTCCACCCAGGAAATCGGTTTACAACTGTTGTAGCTTTTTTTTCGTTGGTGTTGTCATTTCATTTTTCAATAGTATTTTACAATGAAAAAAAAATAACAACAACAACTTCCCTCCGGTACGAAAGGATGGACCGGCGTTCGAACCTTAACCTTTCCCGCAATCAAGCATCTTGATTTCCGATGCGCCTGGATGAAGATGTTCTGGACCGTGTGTACCAGCATGAGTGTTCACAACACACAAAAAATCGTAGAAGGTGAATTTTTGATTGGATGGCACCAATGCGGAACAGTGCGTATAAAACATGACAAAAGGTTTTTTTTTCTCTTTTCCCCACCCGTTCGGAAATCAATATCCTTTCAATGCAATATTTTCCGGTTTTGTGTTGTTTTGTCTTTGGTGTTGGGTTTTTTTTGCTCTTTTTGGTAATAATAAAATTATGCTTTTTTGTGCGAAAACAACGAATCGATGCTAATGGTATGAATTTGTAAAGTGATTAAGATAAACTTATCACCGATTGGGGTAAAGACCGTCACGTAGCAATCAACGAACGGTTTGGGAAGGTGGAAATGTGAAATTAACCAATAATCAAATACACCCGTAACATATGCTGGGTGGTTATTTCGATGGTTGTGACCCTTTTTCCATCGTCCCTTCCCTTCATTCCCCACCATACCTCAACACATTTAGCATATTATAATGGGTGTTAATTCAATTCGATTGATGACGATCGATTGAATAAATGAATTAATGGTAGCAAAAGGTCACATGGACAATTAGCCCATCTGGAACGATCGGTTTTTTGCATTCCAATTACGATGCGGTTATGTCCAATGGTTAGTTAGTTAGTTTTTGGGGGTGCAAATTATGTCAATGAATGGGAGAGCACGGATGGTGGAATTTCAACTCGTACCACGTCTCCACCTGATGACGCCGGTAGGGTGATAATCGTTCGATAATGGTTATAGCTTTTGGCGAAAAGTTGCTTAAAAAGCGGTTTTTTTTTGTGCCGGAAAAGGTGAAATCAATAAAACGGGTCGTGTGCTTCATTCTAGCCTTCATGTCATGGGTCTTGGGTGGTTTTTCCTGTTTTCTTTTTTACCAGTTTCGACCAACACCCAGCGTCATATGTTGGGGGCTCTTGCAAAGTTTTGTTTCTTTTAAGGTGGGTAGCATAAGGTTTCAAAAACAAAATTGGACAACATCTTTCATATGAGATTTTTCAGGGTTCAACGCGGGTAAAATAACCAAGGCTTTTGCTGGCCGATGCCTGTTTATGATTGCTTTTGTAGGATAAAAGAGTATGATAGTTGAAATTGAATAGCGAAGGAAGCTTTTAGAGTTTTAGCTGTTCGTTTTATAGCTAGAAAAAATACATTAGGGATCATTCCACTATTACGTTACAATGGAAGGAAGGATGAGGTGTTACTGACGGCGTTACGATTAGTTACATAGAGGGGAAGGTGATTCAAATTTGTGCTATGTAACATAAAATAACCTCCGTCTACGTCTGCGAAGTAAAAATAAAGTCCAATAAGCCAGAAATGGTCGAATGTAAGCTTTTTTCTCATTAAGCAATGAATTTAAAATTCGCTCTAAATGACAAGGCACTTATTTCCACATATTTTAACCAATATTTTTTCTTGTGCAAATTTTCAAACAGCTTTGTTAGCTTTGTTTGTAAATTTTACTGCAAACCGAAAATATTTACAGTATTTTGCGTTACGCAATAATTGGCCATCCCTTGACCATGGCAAGAGATTACAACTGCTCTATAAAAACGGACACAACACATACATCTTGTTCCCCATGTCTTGTGTCCGTTTTTTATAACTTCTGTCTGATGTCGCAGATAGCCTAACCTTCTACGAAACATAATAGAGATAAATGAACAAAAAATAAACCAAAACAGAAAAGGACAGGAAAAAGGGGTTGTATTTTCTTGCTCTTCTTCGTTATTTGCAAAAGCTCTTTTTTTTCAGTAAACAAAAGTTAAACAAGACAGCTTTGCAATTTCATATAAACGTGACTAAGAAAATATTAATTTGCCTGAAACGGAAAAAAAACCAGCGAGAATAGAGCTGTTTTCATAAATACACAAACAATTATAAATAATTAGAGATGTGAAAGTTTTGTAAACAAACAACAAACCAAAGAAGCACTCAAAGTAATAAATGAACCCTTATTTATTGTAACTATAAAATTAAACTAGTTTAAGAAAATACTACTTAAAAAATACTAATGTAATAATCAATAAATATATCGCTCATTAAAAAAACGAATGTGTAAATGAACATACACATTTATAAATAAGTAAGTGAATATGAAATTGAACAAGAAAAAGAGCCTCAGGTGGGTAGATTTCTTTTGTATAAAAACTAACTATCCCCTTTCTTTATGTCTTTAATGAAAAACAAAACAAAACAAAAAATAAATAAAATAAGTGAGAAATAACAAAAACAGCATTAAAATACACAAGGAATGTATTAGATGGATCTATTTTCTTTGTTTCCATTGTAAAGCTTATGTTTTAAATGTTAAATATTTATCTACTTTTGTATAGCTTTTCAATATGAAAATAATAAACCAATAAAAAAAACAAGCAAACGCCTTTCTTTACCTACGATTGGATTAGATGCAAATAGCATGTAAAATTATACACAGTGTAGGATTTTCCAAAGATCAAAGGCATAATGTTGAAACAAACATTGCCGATTGCCGATCTAATCTTTCACGTTTCTAGCCCCTTTTCATAATGGGATGCTTTCATTCCATGATCCCCCCCCCCCTCGACCCGTCCGGTTCTTGTCGATCCGTCGTCGTGCGAAACGAAAGGTGGGTGGAATTAAATTGGACGTATTAATTCTCGGCGATAGAAATTCTTCGAACCACTTGTGACTAAAGGACGTTTCCCTCAGGTATCAGGGGAATTTTAGCTTCGTAGCGCTACAGTACGCTACGTTTCGTGAAATTGTGCCGCAAGGATGATTACGATGCTGAACGTGATGGAAATCCCACGTCTTTTAATTTGATTACGAGTTTAGTGGGGTTGTTGTGTATATGCACTAATTATTCGAGAGGGTACTGGCATTTTGTTAACGGGTTAGTGTCCTAAGTGGTATTAACCTTGCTTTTAAGTACGAGTTTGGAGTAAGGTGCAAAAACAGAGTATCGTATGGACAAGAAAGAAATTTCTTCCACTCATGACAAGGACTTCTTGAAGCAAGGAATTTAGTATAACGCCCCACTTAGTGATCGATTGTGAAGAACAATCAGTGAGTACCTAACAACCAAATTCTTCGTATTACAAAAGAGTCTGAATAAACTTTTAACTACGTGTTTCACTTCCGAAAAAAAATATTTAAAACTACATATCTTACCACTACCAGTAAGGAGCAAAGCACGTAGAAGTTACAAGAGCCAAAAAAAAAGCCAAGTTATTGAGTGAATTTTCCAAACGAAATTTGAAACTCGTTTCCATGTAGAAGAATATTTGACACTGTTTTTAACTTTTAAGCAAAGAATCATATTCATTCTACACTGAACACCGGATTCTGTAGCTAAACAAAAAAAAGGTGCTCTCCATGAACCGAAACGACATTTTATTAAATCTATCCACAATATGCCCCTCACGCCTCGGCACCGGTACGGTAGCTTTATTTATATGCAATCGAATTTCGTACCAAATTTCGTACAAAAAAAAAACTGGTAGGTAATACCGGTGGGCAAAAACTTCCCGCCACCGAAGAATGACACGCAGCCAACCTTTTTTTTGGCCAAACTCCCTTTGCGTATCCGCAAAAATTCCGCTGTTCGCTCTTAAAACCGTCCCCTCCGTTCATGCACCGGGAAGACACGATAATGCATGATAAGCAGAACGATTGCTTATGGCCTGCCGAACCGTGTACGCTTTCTTTCCATGTTCTTTGTGTTCATTGGTTTCAGCGTGCCTTTCAGTTCCCTTTCCTTCCCACCAAAATAATCGTCCGAAGATGCTCATCAATATTCATGCAGCGTCAAATGGTGGTTGTGTGCAGAATAGGGCATAGATAATGCCTTCAGTTTCAGTTGTTTCCATCGCACACGGGTGTGACGAGCAGCAGACAGCCATTCATACGACGCACGGCGTTGACGTTCGCACCATGGACCATCGCGAACCACGTCCACGTTCGGTCGTTCGGCAGTAATCACTTCCACCACGCTCAGGGCTCATTATGAACATCGCACGGAAGGGAAATATTCTCAAGCATTCTGATTAACATTGAATAGTACCGCTGAGTATATGGTTTTGCAGCGCCGGTGTTGCGTCTGACGCGAAGATGTGATTACCATGTTGCGTAAATGTAAGATTACTTTATACACTCGAATGCGTTTTCGGTTTAATTTTTCCGCTGCTCATTATATTCGCGTGAAACTCCCACAGACGATTAGCGTTAATCGGTACGATCAAATTGGCATGAACAAAAGATCCAATTTTTTTTTTGTGGCACTGTAGTGTAGTGTCACCATTTATTAATGCGATGATTTTTTTTGTGTTTTTCGCTTTGATGTAATCTAAAATTGAGCGATAAATGAATGTGAAATGGAAATTGTTTTTGTGCAAAAATTAAAACACGTCGCTTGTCGTTATACAGGGTTTTTTGACTAGAAAAATGGAAACAATTTCCTCTTGTCTTTTGCATTTTTTTACAAAACATTTCACGGAACAGTCCTGAAATTCAGCTTTGTAGTCCTAACCTGTGCTACTTTGTGACTTTTTGTATACAATAACCTCTAGATGTGAGGCCATGCACCGCATCGGCAACTGTGACCATTTGTTAAATAAATTAAAAACATTCATGCTGTTCATTGCTGTTCATACTGTTTATTAATGACCTATCGATGGTGCTTCCGGAAGAGAATCACCTTCTGTACGCCGAGGATGCCAAAATCTTCCGAGAAATCCGTAAGCCCGAGGACCATCTTCTGCTACAGTCATTCCTGAGTGAGTTCGACTCCTGGTGTAAGCGTAATGCTTTAGAACTCTGTGTTGATAAATGTGCAACTATCACCTATAGTCGCTCGCGAGCTCCAGCGCTCTTTAGCTATGAAATAAACGGACAACAACTAGAAAGGACAAACTGCATCAAGGATCTAGGTGTGTTAATAGATTCAAGACTCTCCTTCGAACAGCTTGACCATGTAGTTGCAAAATGCGGCCAACTATTAGGACTGATCGCTAACATGACACTTGAGCTGAGTGACCCTATCTATACCAAGACGCTATACTGCTCGTTGATTCGCTCGTCGATGGAGTATGCAAGTATAGTATGGAGGCCTGCATCGACCCGGGGCTTGGCGCGGCTCGAGTCGATTCAACGTAGGGCAACGCGATTCGCGCTGCGTTCCTGGGATCAACGCACGGAGTACAATACTACGTGCTTGCTGCTCGGGTTGCCGCTGCTCTATGACCGAATAATGAATTCTAGACTTAGCTTCATTACTGGATTCCTGAATGGATCCATCGACTGCCCACTGCTGCTTTCTTTTGTATTCTTCTACGTACCAGCCAGGACGCAACGAGCTCGTGCTATGTTAGCCATCACGAATCCACGGACCTCCTTCGGCCCTCACTTCAGAACACAGTGGGAGGTGCGTATGAACCAGGCACTACAGCAACCGAATTGACCGCGCGTATTAGCGTCTTGCGTGTAATTAGCTCTAACCTGTAGTGTCACAGTTTGTTTTGCGTCAATTTGTCTCTTTATTTAAAGTGTATGTTCAACAAGTTGCTGTGAGAAAGTTTTGTGAAATGTACTGTCCACGTTAATTAATTATGTACACATAATGTTCGTGTCAAGATCACTATCGAGTGAGCTAAACAATCCGTCGGTAAAAATAAATAATAATAATAATAGTAATAATAATAATAATAAAAATAATAAAAATAATAATAATAATAATAATAATGCGTGCCATACTTGAGTCATGACCGAACCTTTTGCGAGTGTGTGAATTGAAAAAGCTTCACTAAAAGCTCGCTAATGGTAGTTTAGTGTTTAGGACAAGCGTTTATTCCTAACCTATTTTGTTACCTCAGGGCAACACGCGGTGCGATGCGGTACGAACGTGGTAGCGTGGTAGCGTGGCAAGAAAACGAGAGAGAGAGCTTGGCTGAGGACGCCAAAGCTTTTATACGCGCAGTGCACGTGCACCCCCTAGCTGTCCTTTTCTATCTTTTTCATGCCGTCCCTATCTCCTAATCCCCAAGGATCGTAATCCTGCTACCTATATTTTGCGCCAGGTGGCGTCCTGGTCGCTACAGTAGTAAGAATTTTCAATCATTCAATCGAGTTTAACTTGCAAAAGTTTCAGAAATGCGCCCCAATTTGGCCAGTTGTGTCGAAAAACCCTGCAATATTAAGATATACGACACATCGCTTCCTAAATTGCACTTTAATTGTGCTTGAAAGCTTTCGCTCACACCGAAGCTTGTGGCATTTTTGTTCTCATTTTTCCCTTTTCCATTATTACCGTCACCAACAAAAAAAAACAGCAAGCTGTTGGTTTGTGTTGTGGCACCCAAAAGCAAAAAGAAAACCCCCTCCCAAAATGGTTACTTTTCTATGGCCAACAGCTCGCCAAATTGCTACCATGACAATTAAAACGCTTTGTCGAATTGTTTATTCGCACCGGATCGCAAACAAATTGAGACCACAGCTAAAGCGCTGCAGAGAAACAAATTGTGCCGCTGCCGGGAGGGGGGTGGGGGTGGTTTTTGCAATAGCTTGCAAAACAATAAAAAAGCCATGGCGAGAGACGAACCATGGTGGTTTATGTGCATTTTTTATGGTTTACCCCCACCCCGGGCTGCTCGGTTTGCATTCGAGCCGAGTAATTAACTTTCCCACCCACCCTCATTGGGGGTAGAAAGGAGGCAAGCACCAACCCTTAACGCAACACAGCACAAGTACCGAAACCGGGCAGTAAACCATATTCAGACAGCTTAATCCCGCGCGAAAATGGTAAAACAGATAAAAACAACTCGAACTCCGTAACACAAGAAGAGAAAAAAAACTTTCCATTCTGCACCATTTTGCAATCCACGATCGCTGGTACCGCGTGGCACAGGTAATGAAAAAGATTGAAGTGATACGAGTGAGTCGAATGTATCAAACCGAAATTTATTATGCACATACTTGGTTGGCCCAATGAGAAAAGATGGTGGAAAGGATTATCGCAATCCGATGGAAATTACGCTACTGTATTCGGCTCTATCGGATGAAGGATAATCCATACTTTATGGCCACGGCAGCGATACAAATTGATTGCAAATGGTGCTGCTTTATTTATGGTGCCCGATCGGGAAGAGAATTTGTTTTTTTCCTGCTGCTGATGCACGAAAACATCGATTGTTTGTTAACGTTTCTGTTTGGAGACGGTTTATAATAACTCAATAAGGTGTATTAACTGTGAGTGAGTGACTCAAAAAAAATGATTTAATTCTTCAGTTGACTTTTTGAAGGGTTATTCTTAAATATCAAATTTATTATCAGAGATGTAGTTTCACATTTATTTTTATTCATTATTAATTATTTTTATAATATGTTTTTCCTTTATTTGCTTTTACATCTTTTTATTGTGAAGTCTTTATTTGAAAGTGAAAAAGATAAGAGGTAAGTAAAAAGAGAATATCTGTTAATGGAAATTAATAATGTAATTGCACAACACCTGAAAGAAAAAAAATAATGCCAGATAATAAATACGTAATTATGAATGAAATGATACTTTAATGAGTGAATCAAAGCCGAAAAGTGAAAAATGAGTGAATCAACGCCAAAAAGACCTATGACTCGTGAGTAGAAATGACACTGTTACGAGTTATTTATCTCAAGAGTGATATAACTCTTTCATGAGTGAATCAAAGATCGACGCAAAGAGTCATGACTGACAAATCAAGAGTCAAGAGTTAAATGACTCTTTCATGAGTGAAATGACTCTTTAATTTGATTTTTAACTTGTTCATTATTTTAATTTCTTTGAATTAATTCCATTTCAAAAAGAATTATAACAACGATTTATAAAGAATCGATTTAACTCACTCATAAGGAAGATTTAATTCCCTCATTCATTCTCATCGCTGTTTCTCTAGATAAGAATCGTAACTAGAGAAGATAAATAAATAGGTATCGATGCTCGTTAGATTGTGATGCGAGCATACGTTGAAGATATGGTTGTGGAAACTATTTTTAACGAGATTTAATGTTAAATCCCTGACATCACAACCATCTACCTTTATTGCACGGTACACAATACCCTTCTTACATGAGTTTACGCAACCTCAGCACACAAACCCCCGCACACAAACACACACACATACACGCACCCATATAAGATCCCATCGATGTTTTAAAATCCTTTTCCCGTAGCGTAACTTTGCGTGTTATTGTTCCGCTTTTTTGGGTGAACACGCGTGTTGCGGAGTTTAACGGAGAAGCCGGAATGATCCGTACCGATTGGCGTATACGAAGATACGCATCGAAACTTTGCGGCAACGATAGCGGTTTTGAGAGTTTTCGGCAAAAAGTTGTTACCATCGATAGGCAGATTAAGACACTATGTGAAAAGTTTAGGATGTGCGGCTGAGATTTTGGGTGCTGCCACTACCTTCAACAATGTGTGGTGCAGAAAGTTAAGTGAGGGTTAACGCTGGGTGTAGGTACAAACTTTACAGACCCACCCTCTAATGCCACCCGGTAATGATTCGGTAGTTTGTGGAGTTGGTAAACCGCGGAGCTAAATGAGACATTTTGCGTCATACAGGCAAAAACCAAACGGAAAAGGTAATTTACTGCAAATCGAATCGAAGATAAGATTAAATCAACGCATGAAGAATGTTTTAAAAAATCAGACAATAATTTGTTTATTTGAGACAAAAAAAACTGCCGAAAGAACAGAAGTTTTGTGAACAACTACAATAATTTAAAAACATACCTAACATAGGACGGCATCGCACAAAAGTGTAATTTTTCTTCAATTTAATATCTCTTTTTTCCAAAAATCCCTATCCGACACAATAGGCTTTTGTGCATGTAAGCAGCTATCAATGCCGTTGTGTGTTATTTATGGAAGCTTATGAAAGCTTCTCGTTTTTTTCCGTTTCAAATTTCTACTTCCCAATGACCCTTTGTAGGAAAGTTTACGATTTTGTCGCTTGCGTCGTGCTTTGTGTTTCGTACACCGTTTCTTATGTGTGACCGTGGTTAAAGAAGGTAAGCAACTGTCACATTACTAGGCTTATTTTATAAGCTACCTAGGTGCTTACTTCATATTATTTATATTCTATAACACAAGTTTAACTCTTACCGAAACCGGTTTATTTGGTGCTTTGCTTTTACTTATAACTTAGGCTTATAACTTGAGTAAACACAAAATGAATTATATTTTCAATTTATTAAGCAAAAGATGATTAGTGCATCGATTTTACTGACATTTAGCTTTCATTAAAAATTCAGGTTATATTAGTCAATTCATTATAGCAAATATTCTGTATGGTTTTATGGGGTTTGTGGTAGCAGCGCCGGTTTTACGCGACAAGACTGGTATCAAATCCCACTCGGGCCGTCCCCCGTAGCAGAGACTGACATTCCGGATATGTGGTAAAACAAGTCCAGTAATCCAGAAATGGTCGGCGTGAACTTAGAGGTCGTTAAAAGCCAAGAAGAAGTGAAAAAAATGTTAGCAAGTTTCAAGTGCGAATTGTGACAAATAAATTTATCAAATAAATAATATTGAACTGAAACAAGACCAAAGTGCTTAAGTAAATGAAAGATATCGAAATTGCGCTTTTGTAAATTTTTAAAACGCTTTTTGTTGAACCATATTGATTTTCATTTCAAGTTCAACTTTGCGAGCAAATTATTGGAAATGCGTAAATGCGGCCTCCGCCAATGAAATGTGTTTGACACACCTGGTGTATCGAACCGGAAGGCTCCGAGGAGATTGAAAATTTATAGATTTTTTTTTATATTTTTATTATTTTTCATTCTTTTATCAATTTAAAGCATTATTTGAGTGAAAAGAAACTTATTGCAACCAATTGACATTAAAATATATCAATTTATAAATTTTTGCTAAATTGCTCAACAAAGTGGTAAGGCCTTAGAAGATTTTCAAATTTATAGAATGTTTTTAATTGTTTTATGATTTTTCATCCTTTTTTTAATTTAAAGCATTATTTCAGTGAAATGGAGAAAGTTCTCCATACCAAATCAAAGTTTGTTCAATCATAGAAAAAACTAAACCTTTTTTTTGTCAATTAACTAAGGGTAGTTTATTAAATTTCCAGTGATCGTGTGTCAAGATTTGAATTTTTAAATTGTTGAATTTCTAACTCAATATTGGTTAAGTAAATAAGAGTCCAATAGTGTATAATATGAGCGAAATGATTTGATTTGCTCTTACTGAATGATTTCCTCTTACAATGCCATCTCATAGTTAAAATTTCATCCCAAATAATATTCCTTAACAGCAAACATATCGCGTCCATACAAAATGTAATTGGCTACCAACTTTCCAACGTGGAAACAATGTTTATTAAGAAACCTTTCAAACTTAACCTGGCAACAGTCGGAACCGTTCGAGCTGTTGTGTTATTCATTACCATCATTTTCCCGGGGCACCATAATATGTAGCACGTCACATCGTGGCTATCGTGCTGAATTCCGCAAAAGCTATGCGGAAGTCCTGTAACGAGCTGAAATCCGGTCGTTCTCCGTATGGAACGGAAGCAATGCATCAAACATTCACCAATGCCGACACGGCAGTCAGTCTCCAACCAAGCAGCACAATGAAACCAAGGCAACGGAAACAGTCGATCGAACGGGTTCACATGCCCGGGTCAAAATGCCACGACCATCGATTCGCCCGGATGGTCAAACACCAAATAAAGCTTTATTAATTGTAAACGCACAGGAGACAGAATGCCAATAGGCCGGTGTGTCCAGAGGCGGATACATGACAGCAGGTTGATTGATGTTCGCAGGAAGTCATCAGCGATAAATTGTTTGCTATCATGTGCAGCGTGACATTTAGGACAGGTATTCAACGTCCTGCCGCCTACAGGATTCCGCGCTCAAAGTTACCATTAAAGAGGGTTTGTTAAAAAAAATATTCCTTCGAAACATTTTAGGGTATTTTTAAACCTCAATCACTCAATCAATGTACCTTTCTAGCAGTAGACAAATAATTTCTTCACAACAAATACAACCCACAACATTTTCTATGTTTCCTTCGCGCTTGAGTTCTACTTTATTGGTAAAATATTAATAAAAAGGGGGAGGAAAAACATGTTTAAACTACGGAAATGCAGGGTAAATATTAAAATGTGCCCTCGCCCTTCGGAGGCTGTCGAGTCGCGAGGCGAATATGAACGCACAGCCAAACCAGGCTTCACCAGGCCGCCGCCGCTACGGTCGGTAAATGCGCCGAAATTGGTGTTTACTTTCCGCGTCGATGAGGTCAAATGTTTCTGATTGTTTTTAGGGCACAAGCAAAACACGAACCACCCCGGTTGTGTCTGTGTTCGCAGCTGCTGGTTGCCAAAAATCATTGAAGCAAAAATGCCCGCCAGGTACATTTGGCAACAGGGTTTCCTCCTGCCTTCGCATTATAATTACACCGCGAAACGATTGTTCCGGTTGGTTGATTTTACATCCCAAAAACTGGTTTTTTGGGGGGTTTTGCTGGTTTACCACCAGCCCATTAAACGTACCGGCTCCCGTGATCATTTTTCGCCGGAATTCATATCCGTCGGCTTGCTTGTGTTTCGGGGGCGAATTGAAACGCATTGAAGCGTGACGGGTAAAGTCTTCAAGTCATTCTCGATCTACTTAATACAAAGCACTCCAATCTGCCCGAGGGAGGACAACGAACCGCACTTGTTTGCGTTCGTTGCGTTTTGTTTTGTTTAGATTTTCCAAACCGACTTCTATCTGTTGGAGCTGATTGAAGTTTCGTTTGAACCATTTTTGTTTTTGGAAACGATGGATTAAAACTGAAGCTTTTCCTTGAAGAACAATAAACCAGTCGGATAATAAATTTAAGCGGTGCTTAAATTTGTTGAGCTTTAAGCTTCATCGCACTTTTCGCGAATTTAGTGCAAAAGGTTCTGCAGAAGGTTACTTTTGATACCTTTAGTTAAATCCCATTTTTTCTTGATGGAAATTAAATTTTCATAACTAAAACGAAAGAAAAATTCATTTTTGATGAATATACAGTTTAACAATGAAAACATGTCTCTAAATGTTATCCTTATCTCTTGTTTTTCTTTTTCCTTCACTTGCGCTTACATTTAGTTCTGTTTATAATCATTGTTATTCTTTGTATTAGTTGTAGGTTTAGAATAGGATAGGGCCATTGTTAGGCCTAGTGGCAGATATATGTAATAATAAACAATAAAAATAATATTAATAAAAGTGAGCAACTTCAAACCAGTTTTTACTTCTCTTCGGAATAGATTTCAAAAACTTCTATAAGCAAAACCAATTTCATTTCACTTAGTTGAGGCAATATCTTTCTCTCTTTTGTTTTAAAATGAACCATAGACCCTTTTCGAAGTCATTGCAAGCCGCACGCACAGCTTCATTTGGCATTTCGTCCCAAAAGCTTGACCAAAAAGGTTTCTTCAATGCGTCAAAATTCAAATGCTTAATGTCGTCTGACTTTCTTAGCATTTATCTCCAAATACTGATGTCCAATGGGTTCAAATCCGAAGACGCTCCAGGCCATTCGGATGCAAATTTTCCATAGACCATTCTTGAACAATTAAACCCTTATACGGTGCTGGAGCTGAATCCTATCGAAGGCAAGAACTGTCTTTTCTAAAAAAGAACATTTCTAGCGCAAGGCTTCGAATTGTCTTTGACAACGTGTTGCAAGTAGTATTTGGTCACTGAAAAAATGCATTTTTATATCACTCAACTGCTCTTTTATCGGCATACATATCACGAGGAAATGCCCCATAAATACGATCATTTTGCTTGTTCAAAAGCTGCCTCCAAAGGCAATAACTCTTCGTCCGAAAAAACAATATTCTGACCAGCATGCGTCTTTAGCAGAAACCGAGATCTGACTACCCTGTTGCCAACATTTTTTCGAATTAATAAATAGATATTCTGCTTCTTAAAAGCTGCATTTCCAAAGTCCTTTTTTAAAACATTGTCCATACAAGTGTTGCTCACGTTCATGTCGCGCGACATTTTTCTATGTTTGCCTTGTTCTATGTATCACTACTGTATGTTGCCATCCTGTATGTTTCAATTTCCAAACCCTGTCAAAGTCATATTTCTTTTCCACCAACAGTACAATTAATCGATCATCTTCGTACGTGTAATAAGATTGATATGTAAACGAATCCCTTTTACGATTGACATACGGTCGACAGTTTAATTACCGCATATCAAACATAAATTGGTACGATTGGTTGTGGGCACTGATTAGCCATATATGCATCTAGCACAAATGCTTTCCAATCCTTTAAAATGTCTTCCGGCCAACCATCACAAAAACCCAGTCAGTATCAGGGGAAACGTCTTTTCGCATCAATCATGCTAAACCGTGCACCGACCGTTGACTTTTTCCGCGTCCAATCAATCTGCCTAAGGGCCATTGGCATATCACGCCGTGCGACACACGCTGACAGTGTACTGTACGCGTTTAGCTTTTTCACCGTGCTCGTCATGAAGCTCGGCACCGTACTGTTTGCCGTCAAGCACATCGACGAAATCATGCTGCTGTGCGACTGTTTGGGACCGACCTTTACCGCCTACCTGGGACTGGTGCGCCAGTACAATCTGCGCCTCCATCGGTCCGAGGTTTGGCACATTGTGGACGAACTGGACGCACTGAAGCGTACGTTGCAGCCGAACGAAATCCGGATCGTGCAAAAGTATAACCGCATTGACCGGTTCCTTGCGTGGGCTTATTTGATTACCGCCATGTCAACCGGCGTACTATTCGTGGGTGTTGCCCTCGTGCTGGTCGTCCTATCGGAGCAAGCTGACTGGAAGCTGCCACTACTGATGGAGTAAGTTCCTTTTGCGTGTCTTTTCCTCACCTTCCCCGGGATAGACGAAAGCTTTTATTCTCGTTATGATTTTTTTTTTCCTTCCCGCGGACACCCGGCAGCTTCCCGTTCGATGTGAAACATCCGGTGACCTTTACGATTTTCTTTGTCTGGTGCAGCGTAGCGATATTCTGGGTCGTGCTAGATTGTGTGGCTTGTGATGCTTCGTTCGGTACGTTTTCCTCCTGTCTGGTAGCACACTTTGTCATCATACAGGAACGGTTCGAGAATTTGCAGTTCGGTATGGTCGGTAATGGTCGGCAGCTTGGCAAACTCATCGAATACCACAAGTATATACTGCACTTGTCCGATCGTGTCATCGATGCGTACAAGACTGTCATCCTAAATCAATTGCTCATCTCGTCGATGCTGCTGTGTATGCTTGGGTTCCAGTTGGTCATTTCGGCGGGCACAACCATTATGGTGGTTTACGTAGCGTACGGGACGGCCATTACCATACAGGTTACTTACTACTGTTACTACGGATCACAGCTTTATCATGAGGTGAATATATATTTTCCCCTCTTTTGCTGTGATTTTGTGTCCTATATTATGCGTTCGGTTTGCAGAGCACACTGGTGCATGATGCTGTTTACAAAAGTAATTGGTACGAGACGGATGTACGGACGCAGAAAATGCTAATCAACTGCATGATGCGTGCGAAGAAATCGGTGAACGCAAAATCAGGCTTTACTGAGGCATCGCTGCCTACGCTGAATGCGGTATAGTACATTATAAGTTGATCATAAGTATTAAATGTTTAAACAGATTTTATTTCATTACAGATTTTAAACTCCGCTGGATCGTACGTTGCTCTACTTATGTCGCTGATGGAGTAGATTGACTGCATTCAAGACACGAAACTGTAGAAGCTTATAATGCTTTTGTTTGACTCTCACTTGCCTTTTCAGCTTTCCGATCCGACTGTGGTTTAGAAGTGAAAACACTTTCAAGATATGCAATTATCATTAATTTTAAGTGGCTTCTTTAAAATGTCATGGCGTGGTTAAAATAGAACATCCCACAAAACAAACAGAAAGTTATCAATTTAATAGCAATTGCATACATTTAGGCGTTTGTAAAGAACTAAGTAGATGGCATCAAAGCTATAAAAGCTTATTGCTAAAATGTTGAATTTAAATTCAATTAATCTGTGATCGGCATTAGAAGCTGAAGTAAAAAAATAATAATTGATTTAAACATTCAACATTTAAACGAGTATAGAATGAAACGAGTATAGAAATTATGAGTATAGAAACTGCACATCACTGAACGGTTTTTAAGGACTTATTATTAGTCTCTCTTGGGTAGATTGGCACCAATAGACCATTAAAAACATTGGTATTGTTTCTCTTTTTTTTCGAAAGGGTAATATGATTTAGTAACAAGCTTTTGCACAATAATTACAAACATTATGCAGGCTATTTGTCCTTTTTTTCTCGTTCAACTTTCACTGAAGTTACAGTAACAAAAATGCTTTAAAATGCTTCTGAATAATAAGTGAAGTTTATTGGGAAGAAAATAAATGCATAATAAAAAAGAATCTCGCGTTCCAATCAAATGCCGCAAACGGCTCCAGTTTCCGGGATGCCACAAACTTCCTAAGTTCTGGCGATGACAGTGTTGGTGAAGCGTACCTGCACCTGAGCCGTGGCCATGTTGGTATTGCCACGGGTAAAATCGGGCAAGCCTCTAACAGTGGTTGGTACGGGACGATCGAACGGATAGCCCATCGCACGACGATCCGGGTACAGCTGATCACGCAGTCCGCAGAACGAGTGTGAATCGTTGCAGTTGACATTCCTAAAAAAAATTTTGGAATTGAAATTTAATAATTGAGAATGAATAGCACAAGATTCGCGAAACAATACGCACTCATCGAACTCCTGGTTGACGGTATCGTCGGCATAGTTCGAGATCATCGCAAACAGATCGAACTGCATGCCTTCCGGAGAACCCTTCGGGATCAGCAGATGATGCGGCCAGCCACAGTTACAGAAGCGGAACATTTCCGTGCTCGGTTCGTTGATGTTGGACATTGCCACCTGACGGAACGTTCTCTCGTACGGGATGGTTACGCTGGATTGTTCCGAACGGCGCACAATGTTGTTCGTACCAGGGTTCACTAAAACGTTAAATAAGTAATATAAGTTCCAATCCAATTCTCACCGGAAAAGAGAAATTCTTACAGTTCACGGTGAATTTATCCAACTCCACCATCAGCAGACGCTGCTCATCCATGGTTAGGGCAGTGTTACGTTCATCCACCTTCGGTCCAATAAAGATGCGGCAGGTTCCACGACGAGTTCCTCCGCTGGTGTTGTTCACAGTCAGTCTGAAGGTGAACGGTGCGTGTTGCAGATGAGTGAACGAAGCAAACACATTTCCTTCCGGTCCGAAATCAAGTCCAGTAGCAAGATCAACCTGCGATCGTTGCCAGTACGTCAGCAACACGTTGGCCGGCGCATTGGCTCGGTTCAGCTGTACACCGAGCGATTGAATCTGGATACCGTTGTAGTTGAGCTGGTTGGCATTGTACGGTTGCAGCGTACGCTTGTAACGATGGAACATGTTGTCCACCTGCGAGTGCAGACGGTAGAACGTTGGATCACGCATAGCCGTCTGGAACTCACCAATTACACCGTATCCCTCCAGGAAGCGGTTATCCGGATCATGACTGTACGCAATGATGTTGTGCAAGTTTCCATGATAGTTTCCATAGAACTGGCTGTTCACGGAAAGGGCCGATGGTTCCATAATGTTACCCAGCACATCAATACCGGTACGCTCATCCAGAGGAATTCGATTACCACCCGGCTACCGGTAAGAGAGATGAAGAAGTTAAAAAATATATTATTTCGAGAAAAAATCACCCAACTAAAATGATCTACTTACAGCTACAACATATCCACCATCAATGCTCTCCGCAATCCGAGCCTCGGAACGTTCGAGATCGCTCACTGTGAAGATAACGCTATCATCCACACGGTTGATATCCTGTCAGGAATAAAAAATTTCTCGTTACTATATCTTCCCATTTCAAGGGTGTTAGAACATCCTCACACTTACCCTCAAGACCGTATTCTGCGGACGAGGAGGGAACGCACGATTGTTCAAGCTACGGATGATCTTCGGGAAATATCCTTCCGCCAGCGGTTCACGCAAGTTGGTCAGTGGACGTACACGGGCAAGACGATTGCAGAAACGCTCCACATTGTAGCGTGCGATCAGTTGCTGATGCATGTAGTAGAACAGCTCACCACGACGATCTTTGTTTACAACATTGCTCGGTCCTTCGCCCGGGTACACCAGATGCCAATGCCAGTGGTGAAGATTCACACCAATATCCTCACGGAAGTAAGCCAGGCGCTGTTCATCTTCCCGATCCGAAGCGGTATAATTCATTGGAATATCGATAGTCATCTAGACGAGACAGTGAAGACATGTAAGGATTAGTGATCGGCTAAATCTTCAATTTTCCCGGAGTAGCACAACTCCGGAGTAATTACTTAAATTGCTCCGGAGTTACTCCTCATTAAACCGGAGCAATTACTCCAGAGTTAAATCCAGATTAATCCGGAGTAATTGCTTCGGAGTTTACTCCGGTTTTTATACGCCGGAATCGGAGTGGATTCATGAACCAACTGAATATTCTTCCACTATTAAACTCGATCTCACTTACTCGGTTTTCCGCCTGCACAATGGAACCTTCCTCACGAAGCTTAGGGAAAACGGTCGGATCAACGAACGAATCGGGGAACAGCTCCAGGAACGATGGGATGTTCAGATCCTTCGTATCCGGCCGGTGCTGAATTGCGACGGACAGCGCATACTGGAACAGAATCGGATTCAAACGATCACGCGAATAGGCCGCCACACTCATCAGCGTATCAACGTCCGATTGACTCATGAACAGATTGATCAGATCACCCGCAATTTGACGGTGCTTCGGGTTGAACAGTGAAAATCCACCCCGGCGCGGTACAGCCTCCGCAAAGGAAATGCTCGGTGGCGCTACACTGCGTACCGGGATGCGCGTATCAGCATCATTCCCGAAGCGGCTCTGCAGCGATGCACCGATCGGACGGTAACGCTCGGTCAGGAAGCTTTCCGGCAGATCGACTACGGTTTTACCATTGTCCTTCGGGTAGAACGTCGGTTCCAGTGGGCGCTGGAGCAGGGCAAGAAGATTTCTGTTGTTGGACATCTTTACTGGCTACTGGCTGATGAGCTACGGCACTATGGGTTGCAACTCGGAAAGGCACACGCTTTACAGTCGGTTGACCTTGTCAAACTGTTGATGGCGATACTGATTTGCATCGCTCTTATATACCGAATTAGAATGCGTCGAAACCGCAAACTAGCCTAAATGTAACGAGCATTTAGATGGATGATATTTTTGTTTTTAACCACCACTATCGCTACCCTGCGGTTCAACGGTTCAACGAACGAATTGGACCGAAAATTATCAAGATTTCGTTTGCTGGATGCTTAGCGATTGCAGGCATCGCAAGTGTTTTGCTAAAATTGAAAAACTTTCATTCGAGTGTTTAGCAAACATACGCTGCCATTTCAATTAGACTGATGGCTTTAAAGTATACATTTCTTACTATGGAACTTTCAAACGATGATGGTTACAGTTGTGTTTGGAATGTTTTTAATTAATTGAGAGAATTCAATTAATTTAAACTTTTTTGAGTCTTTCCATACATCATGTATACAAATTTCAATAGATCCAAAGGCGTCTTTTTAATAACTGGAGTTCTAGTAATTTATTAGATTCTTTTCTGAAGAATATTAGCGGAAGAATTAGTGTAAATTATTAACCATTGTTCACTGTAGCAATTTTCAAGAAGTATTTTAATTTTTTAAAGTAGAAACAATTTTTTTTGTTTGATGAACGATAAATTGTGGGTGAAATCATCAACGGATTTAAGTAAGCAGATTAAAATTACTAAACTTTTAACAATATCTTAACAACGCTTAAGTTGGAATAATCCCAAAAAATGTTGTGATTTAAATATGATAAAAATGAGATGCAAACAAAATATATTTTTTGACCTACATATACCTGTATATAGGGCAAGTCTTCTGGTCACTGAACCAGATACACCTTTGCACATCGATTGCCAACCTGCTGGTGTACGTTTTAGAAGCTGTACCATTGAAGATACAATAAAATCCGTATTGTTTTTTTTTTTCAATTTTGGCTAACTATCATCGTCCGCAGGATTTTTTTATTATGTTACTCAAACTGGTAAAAAACTTTTAAGAAAAATCAGCTTTTCGACCGCGATCTAAATCCTTTGAAGCCATTGCTTTACACGATAACAGATAAAATTGTGTAAAAATCGAAAGAACCGTTTTTGAGTTGGAATGTCCACCAACTTGGAGCAAATGCATTGGACATAATCGCGTAGATTCAAGTTCTCTCTCAGAGTGACATTGCTTTATTTCCTCGATCTGTACCTTCATAAAGGAGTATTTCCTGTTCTTGGGATGTTTATGATTAAATAAATCCCCTAAGGATTTGCTAAATATAGAAAAAATTCTCTCTTTAAAGTTTTATTTTCCTAGTTGAGAGTAGGTGTAAGTCTTTTTTTTTGTTTTTGATATTTTGCTATTTACAAGAATGCATTTAACCGTTCTAGATTATATTAAAATAAAAAAATTATTAAAATAACAAATAAAAAAAGTCGTAGAAAATTCTTATCAAGCTTCCAGCTATTGGAACCATCCTTCTAGTTAATTTTAATCGCCATAATGTCTTGCGAATCTCATCTCAAAAGGGTCCTATCACAGCCGAGTGAGGCTGTTGGAGAAGTATTTTCATTGTACACTTAAACCCATCTTTAACGAAACGTAAAGCTTCTTTCCTTTATTGAACTAATAAATCCCAAATTATATTTTTTATAAATGCATGAAAGTTTATTTATAATTTAAACACATTTTTTTCCATTCCCATTTCGTTTCCATCATTAACCAAACGAACCTACTACGGTCGATCGATAACAGTGTTCATGAATCGTAAGGTCACCGTCGCTAGCCGCATGTTTTTGTACGGTGAAACGAATTCGGCCATCGTTCGCACGCTGCTCGCTGCACGTCTATCGAACGGAAAACCCATCGGACGGCGGCTAGGATAGACCCGGTCTCTCAAGCCACAGAACGAATAAGAATCGTCACATCCAGCATTTCTGATGAGTTGATGGAAAGGGAAGAAGAGAAATATAAAATAAAAAACCTTCCAAGCTCCAATCTCCGGACTTACTCATCATAGGTCACATTAGCGTTATCGTCCTCAAACCGGCTAACCATAGCGAACAAATCATACTGGATGCCGTTCGCATTCCCTTTCGGCAGCAGCATATGTGCTGGCCAACCGCAACCACAGAATCGCGATTGCACATTGCTCGCGTTGGCCTGCACTACGTTCCCAAAGGTTCGGTTGTACGGGATTGTAACGCTGGAGCTCTCCGATCGTCGTACGATATTGGTCGTACCGGGGCGCACTGGTAAAACCAACAAAAAAAAACAACTCATTATCAGCACTGCTTAATTAATGAGAATTATGCAAAACATGCTTACAATTTACACGAAAACTGTCCAGCTCAATAGCCATCGTGCGTCGATCATTGAATGACAATGGGCGCCCCTGTTCGTCTTGGCGTGGCACCAGGAAGATACGTACCGTATCCAGTCTATTCACACGGGCCGACGAGTTAATGCGGATCCGATATTCGAACGGTGCATACTGCAGGTGGGTAAAGCTAACGAAAGCGGTTCCCGCCGGTCCGAAATCTAGCCCAGCACCGAGATCAACCTGTGAACGTTCGTAAAACGTCACCAAACTGTTCACGCCACCTTCGGTGCGATTCAGTTGCGTTTCTAGTGATTCCACCGTAATGGTGCTATTGGACAGCTCGGCTGTAGTATACGGTGGAAGAAGAGCCTTGTGTCTCAGGAACAGATTGTCGACGAACTTATGCCAGCGATAAAACACAGGATCGCGCATAGCGGTCGCTACGCCGCCCATCGCGCCAAACGACTCCAGATAGGTGCCGCGCGGATCATGGATGTAGGCCAGCAGTACATGGCCAGCATTGTGCAAATCACCGTACAAACTGCGATTGATTGAAAGCGACGATCGTTCGATGATGTTCCCCAATATGTCAATCCCTCGAGCGTCATTCAGCGGGACTCGTAGTCCATCGTTCTGTAAGCATTTTGGGCGACAATTATTAAAAACCGATTAAAAAGTAAAACCCTTCCTCTTTGCTACGTACATCGATGGCAAATCCGGAATCGATCGCTTCTAGCACGCGTGTAATCGCAGCTTCAACATCACCAATTCTAACGTCCAGACGATCACTGCTTCGTACCACATCGCTTATCGTCATACCGGGATAACGGGCACTGTATGTGCGATTGTTTGCTGAGCGCAAAAGTTTCGGATAGTATGGTTCGCGCAGCGGTTCCCGAAGACTCGACAATGGTTCCACACGTCCAAGTCCTTGGGCAAAGCGATCCACCTGATAGCGTGCGAGTAGCTGCTGGTGCATGTAGTAAAACAGCTCCCCACGTCGATCTTTTCGCACGACTTCCGGCGGTGCAGAACCAGGGTACGTCAGATGCCAATGCCAGTGGTGAAGATTCACACCGATATCCTCACGGAAGAAAGCCATCTGCTGTTCCGGCTCTGCATCGGTTGCGGTATAGTTCATCGGCATACTAATTGCCATCTGTGAGAAAGAAATGCATCCATTAAAAATATTACCATAAAAGTGAGAGGAAATCATTCACATACCCTATTCTCATCCAGCACAATAGATCCTTCCTCCATCATCCTTGGCTTGGTGGCTGGATCAACAAACTGATCGGGAAACAGGTGCAACATCGACGGTACCGGGACACTCTTCGTATCGGAACGATGCAACAATGCGACCGATAGTGCGTACTGAAACATCGGCCCATTTAGACGATCACGTGCGTAAGCTGCCACATCAACTAGTGTGTCCGCATCCGGTTGGTTCATGAAAAGTTTAATCAGCTTCCCAGCCGCTTTCCGATGTTCGCTATTGAACAGCGAAAATGCTTCACGACGCTCAACCCAGGATGCAAACTTTAGGTCCGGGAGTTCCTTCAGGTCACGTATAGTTACCACTGTAGGCTGCACGGCCGTATCGTTGCTAACTTGCGATGAAGTTGACGATGAAGTCGACGAGTCTGGCCCGAAACGATTGGCCAGATTTTGCCCAATAGGACGATACCGAGACGTTAGGAACCGTTCCGGAAGATCATAGAAGAGGGTTCCATTGTTTTTGGGTAAAAACAGCGGCTCCAGTGGATGCTGTAAAAGGCCATGAAACTTTTGTTTCAAGTCAGCCATGCTAAACTGCTTTCAAGCTTCAAACTAAACGCGTGATAATTGTAACAATAATTATCCACATCCGCACTATATATACTAAATGGTGATCCTCACAACTTTATTGTTGGATCTTAAGTCTAGTGAATGGTAATGGTGTATGTGTTTGTGTTTGTTGCAGAAATGATAAAACAAGCGTATCCAAACATTTCAGCAGAAACCGCAATTATTTTTGGTAAGGTAGCATTGACCCTGACAAAAGTCAGACATTACATTCTTGACATGGCCTTGAATCTATTGAACTTTAAAGAAATCTTTATCCGTCAAGCACAGATACAGTCTAACTGAACAACGGTTGTGAGGTCAACAAGAGGTCAACGACACGCCATTTTGCACTCCGATACAATCAACTGTAGACAGTCAATGTAATATAATAATATCAGATCATTGTCTGCAACTTTGAGTTCCGAGATTATAGTGCATCATCTCGTGGTCAATTCTAAATTACTTCCTTTCAGCCTTCAAAGAAATATTTCTTCCAGTAGTTGTCTATGCGAAAACATTTCAGGATTCGCATTTAAGAACTTAGTGTTGTTGAAACCAGATAATGCAGAATAGAGTCTGTTACCCAGATTAATTGACAAAAGATGTGAAATCTTGGGCTGAGATATTAAAAGAGTTGTCCTGATGCTAAAGCATTATCACTGGAGATCAACTTTGTTGCATAAGACATCGAAATCTGACAAACGACTTGAGGGCTCTAAAAGACATGCAATCAACCGACGACCCTAGTCCCCAATATTATTTAACGTACACCTTTTTTTACATTTTTCATATGCAGCACTTTATTATATACATGCGTTATAAGATCGTATATCAGTTTCCTATTAGAACAATAGCAAGAGCCTTAATTAAGCGTTAAAATTAAACTGAAACTCGAAGACTACACCACTGCACTTCCAAGTTCTCAAATCCAATTCAACGATGACACTATCGCTAGCGACAACCTGCTTGCTAAAGCTTCCAATGTGACAAAGTCAAGATGTTCAGGTTCTGGCGATCACGGTATTGGTGAAGCGAATGTTCACCTCAATATTGGACATGTTAGAGTTGGGTCGCGTAAAATCGGTCAATGTTCGCACTGCCACCGGAATCCGGCGATCGAACGGGTACCCCATGTGTCGTTTATCCGGATACAGTTGATCACGGATGCCACAGAACGAGTGTGAATCATTGCAGTTGATGTTCCTATAAAGGGAGAACACAAACGAAACACTATTATTGCCTTTACTTCCTACAAACAAATGTGACATCCAATCATACTCATCAAACTCCTGATTGACCGTATCATCTGCAAAGTTCGAGATCATCGCAAACAGATCGAATTTCATACCCTCGGCCGAACTCTTCGGAAGCAGCAGATGATGTGGCCAGCCACAGTTACAGAACCGGAACTGTTCCGTTTCTGGCAGATCAAGGTTAGACAATGCCATCGAACGGAACGTTCTCTCGTATGGGATGGTTACGCTGGATTGCTCCGAACGGCGGATCAGATTATTCGTTCCTGGAGTCACTGTGGACATATAAACGTAGTGAGTTACTTTTGCATATATAAACTGAGAACATACAAAAAACACATACAATTCACGCGGAACTTGTCCAACTCCACCATTAGCAATCGCTGCTCATCCATTGTCAGCGGTGTGTTTCGTTCATCCACCTTGGGAGCTATGAAAATGCGGCATGTACCACGGCGTGCCGCACCGCTGGTGTTGTTAACCGTAAGCCGATAAGTGAACGGTGCGTGTTGGAGGTGAGTGAACGCGGCAAACACATTTCCTTCCGGTCCAAAGTCAAGTCCGGTAGCAAGATTAACCTGCGATCGTTGCCAGTACGTCAGCAACACGTTAGCCGGCGCATTGGCTCGGTTCAGCTGTACACCGAACGATTGAATCTGAACGCCGGCGTATCCTAACTGGTTGGCGTTGTACGGTTGCAGCGTACGCTTGTAACGATGGAACATGTTGTCCACCTGGGCATGCAGACGATAAAATGCTGGATCACGCATAGCCGTCTGGAACTCGCCTACCACACCATAACCCTCCAGGAAACGGTTTTCCGGATCGTGACTGTACGCGATCAGATTGTGCATATGTCCGTGATAGTTTCCATAGTACTGACTGTTCACGGAAAGGGCCGACGGTTCCATAATGTTACCCAGCACATCGATACCCGTCTGTTCGTCCAGAGGAATTCGATTTCCTCCCGGCTAGAAAACAAACAGACCGAGACTTGCTTTTTAGTTTCTCCTAAGTGAGTTAAATTTAGAAAGACACTGCACTTACTGCAACAACGTAACCACCATCGATACTTTCCGCGATACGACTACCCCAACGCTCAATGTCATTTAT
Organism: Anopheles funestus; assembly: GCF_943734845.2. Taxonomy (NCBI): domain Eukaryota; kingdom Metazoa; phylum Arthropoda; class Insecta; order Diptera; family Culicidae; genus Anopheles; species Anopheles funestus. The sequence continues at coordinate 32,592,017 of NC_064599.1, forward strand.
CGTAAGAACAACATTTTCTTCAATACGATTCAAATCCTATAAAGAACATAAAACGGGGCATAGTTAAATTACACAATCTCATCGTTCTCGATCGCGATCAAACCTACCCTCAGAATCGTATTCTGCGGACGAGAAGGAAACGCACGATTCGTGAAACTTCTAACAATCTTCGGGAAGTATCCCTCAGGCATTGCCTCCCGTAAGCTGGTCAGTGGACGTACACGGGCAAGACGATTGCAGAAACGCTCCACATTGTAGCGTGCGATCAGTTGCTGATGCATGTAGTAGAACAGCTCACCACGACGATCTTTATTCACAACACTATTGGGTCCTTCGCCCGGGTAGACCAGATGCCAATGCCAATGGTGAAGATTCACACCGATATCCTCGCGGAAGTAAGCCAGCCGCTGTTCATCCTCTCGATCCGATGCAGTGAAGTTCATGTCAATGTTTATCGTCATCTACAAAACCAGAAAGTCGCACAAAGATTCCCTGCTAATATTTGCTCCGAAAGACTTACCCGATCTTTTTGAGAAACGACCGCACCTTCCTCACGAAGTTTGGGAAATACGGTCGGATCCACGAACGAGTCCGGGAACAGCTCCAGAAAGCTGGGAATGGGAAGATTCTTCGTATCCGGCCGATGCTGAATTGCGACGGACAGCGCATACTGGAACAGTATCGGGTTCAATCGATCCCTAGCAAACGATCCGGCACTCATCAGCGTATCCACATCCGGTTGGCTGATAAACACATTGATCAGCTGACCCGCAATTTCCCGATGTTTCGGAATGAAGAGCGAAAAATCGCCCCGCCGTGGGATCACCTCAGCAAAGGCAAAGTCCGGCAGGGCCGATGCCCGGACCGCAATGCGTGTGTCCGCATCCGCTGAGAAGCGCGTTTGAAGCGATCCTCCAATCGGTTTATACCGTTCGGTAAGATAAGTTTCCGGCAGATCGACTACGGTTTTACCATTGTCCTTCGGGTAGAACGTTGGTTCCAGCGGGCGCTGCATCAATGCCAATAACTTTCTGTTGTCAGACATTTTCACGCTTTCGAAACGATCGGGGTTTAGATTAGAAACAAGTGAGCTAGTGATTACTGTGACACGCACACACCGTTTGTGATGCTGGCAGAACAAATTTGCAAGCTTTATATACCATTCCAAACTGCAAATCCGGCGTAATTGCAATCGCTCACTACCATGCACTTCTCTTGCAAAAACTGGGTTTTTTTGCGGTTGAAAACCACTGCAATTGCGATAGTGCATTTTTATCTGCATCTGTAGTGCATTGTGCAAGCAGCATAAAACAAGCGCATACAGAATGTGTTTCGATAACTCGGTTTATTTTTGGTACATGTGGTGAATTTCTCGATAAATTCGGATAAGAAAGTATGAAGCGAGGACGTTAATCAAGTTATTTCTTAAAAATTTTGAAATAACTCTTCGTCAAGAGACGAGAAGATTCTTCATGTAGGTTGATCTTCATCTATTATTTACTCTAATCAGCCCCTACCTAACTCTGGAAGGACCGGTACCTGATACTTACTTACTTATCAGGTGTTGAAACTGCCTTTCTGGCGGACATATCAATACCATCACTTCATATCAGTTTGAGCCTACTTTCTTTATACAAAAGCACTTTTGAAGGCTGGCCATTTCGGGCGTTACCTGAAGCTATTAACCTTTAGCTGTAAGTCTTGGTTACGAGAGAAAGATCCGCATGTAATATCGTGTAAGTAAGAGTCTTTTGAAGAATGACGCCGTTGAACCACCTGTCCTTTTTTTTTTGGGTTCTTAAGAATAATTAAATATAACATTTTCTTTGTCCGTTTTCAGATTGTATATATCATTATACCGCTTCCAGACATTTTGTGTGATGTTGTTTACGACAAAAAATGGCAAAGGATTATTTACACACTAGTTTTAATTTGCCGAATTAAAATAAACCGCTTAAAATCATTGTTTTTTTAAATGCTCAGTTATGTATGTTTATTTTCATTGCTTCATTTTGTCCGCTTTAAATAATAAAATAGGCAAAGTTCCATGTCTCAATGTTCAATCACTTGGCTACGTTCTTATCCAGCGTTTAATTAGGTTCGCGCAATGACCGTGTTGGTAAATACCACATCCGCAACCGTGCGACTCATGTTGGAAAATCGACCAACAAAATCCCTCATCAAATAATCCTGCGAAGCAGGCAAACGATCGAAGGGAAATCCCATAGCACGACGATCAGGGAATAGCTGATCCCGCAAGCCACAGTACGAGTGTGAATCGTTACAGTCGGCTCTCCTGCAAGTATAGAAAAGAAATACAATTATAGCATAATATAACGTAAAGGAAAAGCTTCACACGTCGAAACACATAGAACTTACGTATTCAAACCCGAACTAACTGCATCATCCTTGTAGTCAGACACCATAATAAACAGATCGAACGGTTGCCCATCGGGGTGACCCTTGGGCAGCAGCATATGGTCAGGCCAGCCGCAATTGCAGAACCGAAAGTTTTCCGATCCGGGCATGTTGGATGCATCGATGCGCCGGAAAGTTCTTTCGTACGGTATGGTCACGCTCGATTGATCCGAATGTCGGATGATCCTATTTTCACCCGGATGCACTACGTTACAGTGGAAACATTAATATTTAAACATAGCCTCGCATTCTCCAAAATCTACTTACAGTTTACAACAAATTTGTCCAGCTCCAGCACGTAACGACGTTGCTCACTCAACAGCAACTGTTCACCGTACGCATCGTAAATAGGCGCGAGGAAGATCCGTACCGTTCCCTTCTTCTGTTCGACCGTTTCGTTGTGTACCATTATTTGGTACGCGAACGGTGCGTGCTGAATGTGGGTGAACGTTGCCACCACGTTACCTTGCGGACCGAAGTCTAATCCCGTACCAAGATCAACCTGTGTCCGTTGCCAGAAGGTAAGCAACCGATTACGTGCCGCCTTACCACTCGTTATCTGTACCGTTGCGTCCACAATCGTTACGCCCGGAAAGGAAAGCTCCTGCTCATTGTATGGTGAAAGCTTTTGCTTGTGCATATCGAACACATCGTCCACGTGGCGATGGAACCGGTAAAACGTCGGATCGCGCATTGCCGTTGTAAAGTCACCCATGACACCGTGCCCTTCGTGGTACAGATTGTCCGGATCGTGTATATACCCGATGAGGACGTGACCGAGCGAATGATAGTTACCGTAGTGCGGAATGTTTACGGAAAGATCGGAATTTTCCACGAGATTTCCAAGCACATCGATACCATTCTTTTCATCCAGTGGGATCTTTGTACCGTCCTCCTGAAGTGAGAATAAAAGATAGATTTTATCGATATAAGAAGAACTCAATTTAAAATAATTTAAGTCTTACAGCAAGGGCAAATCCGGATTGTATTGCTTCCTTTATCTTTCCAAGTGTTGATTCCAGTTCCAGAATTGTTGTAACTGCGTCCTCTTCCGGTCGATTGACATGCTGTCGGTGTGTTGAAGAATTTAAATTATAAGTAAAACATCTTCTACTCCTGCACATGATCGCCTGATCTCACTTACACTCAGCAGCATGTTCGCTGCCCTTCCGGGGTACGTCCTGTTAAGCGCACTGTTAATCAGCTTCGGAAAATATGCCTCCGGGATGGGTTCGCGGAGGTTTTTCAACGGTGGTGCCGGTAGCATTCGATTGCAGAACCGTTCCACATTGTATCGTGCCGTGATCTGGCGGTGCATATAGTAGAACAGCTCACCACGGCGATCCTTGTTCACCACCTCCGCTGGACCCTCTTGCGGATACACCAGATGCCAGTGCCAATGGTGCAGATTCACGCCGATATCCTCACGGAAGTAAGCCAACTGTTGTTCGGGATCTAGCTCGGATGCGGTAGCATTGTGCGGTACCTCGATCGCCACCCGTTCACCCTGCTCCACCACGAAACCTTCCTCACGCAGCTTGGGAAACAGTGCCGGATCGACGAACCGGGTTGGAAACATTTCCAAAAACGATGGAACCGGTACCGTACCTGTGTCCTTACGATGTACCAACGCGACGGCAAGTGCGTACTGGAACATGATCGGGTTTAAACGATCGCGTGCATAAGCAGCCACGGAGAGCATCGTTTCTGGGTTAGGTTGCGCAATCAGATCCGCTATCAGCCGGCCCGCCGTATGCCGTTGGGCGGGATTGAATAGGTTAAAGTCACCATGACGTGGTACACGGGCCGTGTAGCTCAAATCCGGCAACTCTACCGGTTTGATCGATATGTGATGCTTTGCAGTCGATCCATGGCGTGTTCTAATCGAATCAGCAATCGACTGATATCGTTCCGGAAGATACTCACTAGGAAGATCCATATAGACTTCCCCGTTGTACTTCGGATAAAACAATGGTTCCGTGGGGCGTGTCATAAGACACAGGAATCCTGTATCGATGTCCGACATTTTTCTGATGCTAATTTGAATGCTTCTTTAATTTTTTTCAAAATTCACTAGTTCAAAGTTGGAAAATTCACAAATTTTCTTGAGAGTTGGAAGCTGTTAGCTCTGCCTGAAGTGACTGGTTAATCTAGCTAAGCGTCCACATATTTATACCTCGTTTTAACACTCCAATGGAACGGTTAGCTGCATTGATTAGAATGCAATTAGCAACAGATATTTTCAAAACGTTGAAAGTTGAATAACTTACTTATCTGAGTGTTTTACCGCAGGGCAGTACATTGCACTTTTAGTGCATGTTGGCCATAGATAAGAAAAGGAAACCTTACTTAGTTAAATGTTAGATTATTATTTTTCTAATCTGTAGAATTATTAATCTAGTTTAATTGTCTTAATGTACAGAGGATTTTTCTTGGTAGAAATAAATGTTTTTATTGATAAAATGTTGGTAAGACAATCGAATAAAACACTTTCTTTAGTATAATTTTCAAAAATGCCATTTATTGCCCAAAATTTTCCAAAACATATTTTTCTTTTAGCTGATTTTTGTTTTGTTTTAGACCTTCTTCCAAATAGTAGATGCGATCCTCGTTATTTTTCAATGTGAAATTGTTAAGTACGCGCGACAACCGTATTGGTGAAACGAACCGTCACCGTAGCGACACGCATATTTTGATAAGGTGCAACGAAATCATTAAACGATCGAACCGTGTGCGGTACGCGGCGATCGAACGGGAAGCCCATGTTGCGTGCATCCGGGTACGTACGATCTTGCAAACCGCAGAACGAATGTGCATCGTTACATCCCGATTTTCTGCGAAAAGATTCAATGATAATTATACCTGTTCGAAGCCTTAAACTGCTGTTCACTACTCACTCATCAAATAAGGGATTCACCCGGTCTCTATCGTGGTTGGATAGCATAGCGAAAAGATCATACTCCACACCGATCGGATCACCCTTGGGTACCAGCATATGCGATGGCCATCCACAGCCACAGAACCGGAACGTTTCATCCCCGACGTTCGATTGGGACACGTTGCGGAACGTTCGCTCGTACGGGATCGAGACGCTTGAGTTCACCGAGCGCCGGATGATGTTATTAATGCCGGGCAACACTAGCAAAAAGCAATACAGTGAATTTGGGTGGTTTAACTAAATCATTTCAACTACCTACAGTTCACCCGGAACGTATCCATCTCGATGGTAAGCCGTCGTTGTTCTTCGAACGTGAGAAGCGTTCCACGTTCGTTGCGTTTCGGTGCTAAAAAGATACGCACCGTAGCAGGTTTTGCCTTACCAGAGTAGGCAACTTGCAGCCGATAGTTGAAGGCTGCATGCTGCAGATGTGTAAAGGTAACGAACACATTACCCTCCGGACCGAAATCCAACCCAGCGCCCAAATCGACCTGCGAACGTTGCCAGAACGTTAGCAACACATTCTTTACCGATCCCTGACGGTCGAGTTCCGTCTCGAGACTCGTCAAGTTAACGCCCGGATTGCTAAGGTCGGCTGCAACATAGGGAGCCAATCGAAGCTTGTGCCGCAAGAACAGATTGTTCACGTAAGTGTGCCAACGATAGAAGATGGGATCGCGCATGGCAGTCGTTACGTCACCCATCACACCGAAGCTCTCGAGAAATTCACCCCTCGGGTCATGAATGAAGGAAAGCAAGATGTGTCCACTGTTGTGTGTATCGCCGTAAAGGTTACGATTAACCGACACTGCAGAACTCTCAATAATATCTCCCAGCACGTCAATGCCCCGGAAGTTGTCGAGTGGTATAAGTTGTCCGCTTGGCTTGAACGAAGAAAAACAACAGGAATTCATACTATATCTGGCGCTGGGATTGCTTGATCCATTCTTACCGTTTCAACTACACCCGCATCGATCGCTGCAATAACACGTTGCAGCTGACGCTCCACATCCGAAATCACAACTAGCAGCTGATCCTCAGAACGCTGGACATCTTCCATCGTCATATTGGCGTACCGTGCCGGATATGTACGATTGTTCGCACTGCGCAAGATCTTCGGATAGTACGGTTCCGGAACGGGTGCTCGAAGGTTGTTCAGCTGTATCACATTTCCCAATCCCTGGCTGTATCGTTCGACCTGATATCTGGCAATCATCTGCTGATGCATGTAGTAGAACAGTTCACCCCGACGATCCTTCCGCACAACACGATCGGGCCCATCACCCGGATACACCAGATGCCAATGCCAGTGATGCAGATTAACGCCAATATCCTCACGGAAGTAAGCCATCCGCTGCTCCGTAATTCGTTCCGATGCCGTGTAGTTCATCGGAATATCCACCGACATCTGTATGGAGAAACAATGTGATCGCCAGCTAGCTCGGAATATCCAGAAGCACTGTAACACATACCCGATTCGGTTCAAGTACAGCACGACCTTCCTCCAGCATCTTCGGAAATACAGCCGGATCTACAAACTGGTCGGGAAATAGGTGCAAAAACGATGGCACCGGTACATCATCCGTATCGGTACGATGCAACACCGCACTGGACAGTGCATACTGGAACAGTGGCCCATTCAGACGATCCCTAGCGAATGCTGCCACATCTCCCAGTGTGTCCGCGTCGGGTTGCTCCAGAAACAGCTCAATCAAACGTCCCGCGATACGGCGATGCTCCGGAATGAACAACGAAAATGCACCACGCCTTGGGATGGCTTCGGCAAACGATAGATCCGGCTCCTGGATACTATTGATCGAGACGCGATTCATCACCGGCGTGTCCGCACTCGCACCAGCCGGCACGGCAGCAGCCGCACCGAACCTGTTGATCAAATTCTGCCCGATCGGTCGGTACCGATCGGTGAAGAAATTCTCCGGCAGATCGAAGAACAGTTGGCCCTGATTTTTCGGCAAAAACAACGGCTCGTAAGGGTGCTGCAGCAGCCCACGAAATTTGTCCCGAATCGTAGCCATCGTGTTAACAACCGCTTTGCCACGGACACGAACCGAACACTTTTGCGGGGCGTTAGATTGAACGACACTGTTTCAGGTTCTTTGCGATCGAGCTATTTTATATTCGTTGCCAAAAAATGTACTGCCTAATGCCAGATCATCACGCACTTAACCGCACACTGATAAGGTTTAGGAGAATTTAGCTAAGTTTAACCCCAAAATGGGAACTGTGTTGGTAAATGTAACATTTAAATTAGATAGATTGGTAACATCTGATAGTAGCATGTTTAAATCGTATATCAATGGTCGTTCTAAAGCACAAGTGTAGCATTTTAGATCTTAAATCTCTAAATTCTTCTAATCTAAATATGTCTAATAGTTCTAAGAATCTAAATTCTTTTTTAAAAAAACTTTTTACAGAATATCACTATCCTGGTTGTGTATTCCGCACCTTCAACATCTCCTGACCAATATATCTTACAGACAATCGTCAGTTTTAAGACACCTCAGGTAGGTAGCGATGCTTCTCCAAACATATGGAGCACTCTTATACTAAAGTCACCCAGTGCTTAATATTCGCATATTCCACAACTATTGAGAATTATATCATTTATTCGACATTTACATCAAAGGTAAATAAATATTATCACTCAAGTATTTACGATATGTACGCTGTCTAAAACCTCCCCATATGATCGCACTCAAGAGTTCTCATCTAAGGAAGGCGGTTCTAATTCTTTCTTTCACCTGCCAAATTCATTTCCGGAAAGTCGGAGTTAAAGCTGATGTTGCTACCTGTTTGTTGAGAACATCTTGTATTTTCACCAACTTTGTGAGGTGAGTACTAGTGCGAAAAGGACGAGAGCTCTTTATCTCTGACGATCATCATTATCATGTAATTTAGACTCAGAGTCACCTCAACGATAGTTAAAGTATGACAAGAATTCAACCTCTGATCGCTCCATTTAGTTATTTGACCTAGTCATAGACATATTCTCATTCTGTAATAAGTATAATGCTTTAGAGCTCTTAGAGTTACTGTTCAGTTTACCGAATTTTTCGGTCTTATCCTTTTACATAGATAAGACTTTAGTTACTTCTCTTTTTATTTGCACGGATCCGGCCAAGTAATCATCAGAATACATAAAAAAATCTCTAATTATGCAAGTCATATGCTCACCATCATTCAAACGACATGGTCCATTGATAAGTAAGGCTTGTATATTGATAAAAAAGAAAGTTCATGCTCTCAGCATGTAAACCACTACGCAAAACCACAGATCGGACCTTGCAAACTGCCAGCGGAATTTTGTCGTTATCGTACGCCTATCATACACTGCTGCCAATGCTTGAATGCATGAGAATTAGCTAACCGGCCGTATGTAGTTAATTTTGCGGTTAGTTAAGAGTTCATTTTTTGAGTTGTATGCTACCGGATAGCGCTGTCGTTGAGGCTAAAGAAGAGTAATTTAAGACCATGCAAAATAAGTTACTGTAGATAGTGCATGAAGAAGGAATCTTATATTTAATTCGAATAAGTGATTGTGACGAAAAGTAAGCTAAGATAGATAAATAAAAATAAACATTGGTACATGAATATTTGATTATTAGCAAAAACTTTATTGAATGTATTAATAAACTTATTTTAATAAACAGATCACACTAACATTGGTCGAAATTTGTAGAATATATAATGTAAGATTTTTCATACTATAATGTATTTATGTGACCTTGTATTATCTTGTTTCCTATATTTAACCAGAAATTATGCTAGTTAGAACCAAAACTCTATGTGAATATGTGAATAAGTAGGCAAAAATGATTGTTGCTCATAAATACGTAGGTCCGTTTATTTCAACTTCAAATGCGCATACAATTATAAAAAGTCTTATCATCGCCGCAATATATATTTTAGGCTCGCGCTATAACCGTATTGGTGAACCGTATCTTCACGGGAGTGACGAGCATGTTGACGTACGGTTTGGTGAAATCCAGCAAACTTCCGATCGTGCCTGCCGTGAACCGATCGAACGGATAACCCATGCTGCGTGCATCTGGATAGCGTCGATCTCGCAATCCACAGAACGAGTGAGCATCGTTACAGTTAACATTCCTGCGTAGAACGAACATATGAGTTGTAAAGTAAATCGTGCCGAACTGGTGCGTCTGTAATCTGTACTAAAAACTCACTCATCGAAATCTTCAACACGGTCCATCGTGTAGTCCGAAACCATAACGAAAAAGTCATACTCTAACCCATCGGGTGAACCCTTCGGAAGTAGCATATGGTTCGGCCAACCACAGTTACAGAACTGGAACGCTTCGTTTCGCGTCAACGATGATGCGGCCACATTCCTAAACGTTCGCTCGTACGGAATCGTAACGCTCGATTGATCCGAACGTCGCACGATCGTGTTAGCACCCGGATTAACTAAAAGAAGGCAAGAAAATGCATAATTGTTAACATACTGTTTGAGTAACTTCTTCAGCAGACAACATACGCGTTACGGTAAACTTATCCAACTCCACCATCAGACGGCGCTGGTCACGGAACGGCAACGTTTGGCCCCGTTCATTCGTTTTCGGACCGTAGAAAATACGAACCGTACCGCGTCTGGTATCACCAGCACGATTGTTCACCCGAATCCGGAAGCTGAACGGTGCGTGCTGGATGTGCGTAAACGTTGCGAACAGATTTCCCTCGGGTCCAAAGTCAAGCCCAGTGCCGAGATTTACCTGAGATCTTTGCCAGAATGTGAGCAGTATGTTCATAGGAGCGTTCGCTTTGTTGAGCTGAATTTCAAAATTGTCCACGGCTACATCGTTAAATGACAACTAGAGGATAGAAAAAAGAAGTATTTAGCATTAGCAAGCATATGTTCTACCGTTTACTAGAGATCAGCTTTACCTCTTGTCCGGTGTATGCCGGAAGCCTTTGCTTGTGGCGTACGAACATGTCGTCGATGTGCTGATGCCAGCGATAAAACACCGGATCGCGCATTGCCGTCGTATTGTCGCCGACGACACCGAAACCCTCCAAGAACGAGTTGTCCGGATCGTGTATGTAGCCCAAAATGTTATGTCCGTTGTTGTGGAGATCTCCATAGTATTGGAGATTCACCGATAAGGAGCTCGCTTCAACCATGTTTCCCAACAGATCTATTCCATTGTCGTTGTCCAGTGGAACGCGTTGATCGGTTGACTGCAGGAGGATAGAAATAGAGGTGCTGCAAGAATATCTGACTTACAACAAAAACTTACCGATTGAGCAAACCCATTATCGATCGCTTCGAAAATTCTTGTCGTCCACAGTTCCATATCAGCGATCGATACAATGACTCCATCTTCAACTCGTTTAAGATCCTGTTGGAAGATACAAAATGGTATCATAGCAAATGAAACCAAACATCCGATCCACGTTCACTGCGCTCCAACAGTAACCTACCCTCAACGTTTCATTGGGATGCCGGGCCGGGTATGAGCGTCCATCAGAGCTGCGCGTTATTTTAGGAAAGTACCCTTCCGGGATTGCTTCACGAAAATTCCTAAACGCCACAACACGCGGCAAACCATTCGCGAAACGCTCCGTATTGTAGCGTGCCATCGTTTGCTGATGCATGTAGTAAAACAGCTCGCCACGGCGATCCTTGCGCACGATACGATCCGGTCCACGGGCCGGATACACCAGATGCCAATGCCAGTGGTGTAAATTCACACCAATATCTTCCCGCCAGTAAGCTAACCGCTGCTCATCCACCCTATCCGAGGCCGTAAAGTTCATCGGGATCTCAATCGCTCGACGATCGCCCTGATCTACCAGCGTACCTTCCTCGCGCAGCTGTGGGAAAACGGCCGGATCAACGTACCGGTCGGGGAACAGCTCCAAAAAGCTCGGTATCTCCACATCCTTCGTATCGGTACGATGCATCAACGCTACCGAGAGAGCGTACTGAAACAGTGGCCCATTTAGACGATCGCGCGCGTACACGGCTATAGCACTGAGCGCATCCGGATTGGTTTGGTTAAGGAACAGTTCGATCAGTTGGCTGGCCACCCGCTGGTGTGCCGGTTGAAACACGGAAAATGCACCCCGACGGCTAACTACATCCGCGTATGCCAGATCCGGTGCCGTAATGTTCGGCAATGGAATGCGCGTTTGCGCGTTGGTACCGTAACGGTTCTGCAATGCCGCCCCGAACGGACGGTAATGATCGGTAAGATAACTGTCGGGTACATCGTAGTACAATTGACCATTGTTTTTTGGCACAAACGTTGGTTCGTACGGACGTTGCAGCAGTCCACGAAAGCGTGTATTAATATCCGCCATACTGTGTTGACTAAAAACAGACGATTCTTTATCACACGATCACTGTACACCGATGCAACGTGTGCTGGACTGCAAAAGTGGTGTCCACTATCGCTCGTTTATATGCAAAACGGTCGACTAGAATGGTCAACCAAACCCAGTTGCAACGATAAACTGTACACCGCAAATAAACAAGTTTTGTTTATCGTGGTTATACGCTGGCAGAAGCGATGACGGACATTTGGTCATTACGCTGCAAGTACCCCAACCCGGGATTGGAGTGGAAGAATTTACAAAACAATAAGAACCACTGCTGATAGTGAGAATTCGTCCGAAATGATAACGAAACAGTTTCATTATTAAGCACACTATTAAGATTTTATTTTGTCATTCGTTTGTAAAATATTCACCAAATTCTTTCATCCGCCTAAGTGCGTGCAATTACGGTGTTTGTGAAACGAATCGTAACGGGTGTTACAGCCATATTTCTGTACGGGCGCGTAAAGTCCTGCAAGCTTCCGACGGTGCTCGGTGTAAAACGATCGAACGGGTAACCCATGCTGCGAGCGTCGGGAAAGCGACGATCGCGCAAACCGCAAAACATGTGCGCATCGTTGCAATTTTCGTTTCTGATAAAGAACAACCGGAATGAAAATGTTACTAATAATAATTTCAATAACATAAGTGTTTGAAGCAAGTGCTTACTCATCAAATTCTTCAACACGATCCTGGTTGTAATCCGAAATCAAAATGAAAAAATCATATTCCAGACCGGTTGGCGATCCTTTCGGTAGCAGCATGTGCGATGGCCATCCACAGTTACAAAACTGAAACACCTCTGTGCCTGGTTGACTCGATGCGGCTATATTACGGAACGTTCGTTCGTACGGGATGGTTAGATTCGATTGATCCGAACGTCTAACGATAGAGTTCTGTCCCGGACGCACTAAAAGAGAGAATAATTTACTATTCAAACCCATCCAACTGTGGACAAAACGGACGATTAAGACTTACAGTTGACAGTGAATTTATCCACCTCCACCATATGACGGCGCTGATCGCGGAAAGGCAACACCTCCCCACGTTCGTTCACTTTCGGTCCGAGAAACAAACGTACAGTACCACGTCGCATAGTGCCGCTATTATTGCTTGCCTGAATCCGATAGCTAAACGGAGCATGTTGGATGTGGGTGAACGTCACAAACAGATTACCCTCCGGCACGAAATCTAACCCCGTACCGAGATCAAACTGTGATCTCTGCCAAAACGTTAGCAGCATATTCAACGGAGCGTTCGCTTTGTTCAGCTGTACATTGAAACTATCCACCGTAATATCGTTAAATGAAAGCTAAAAACAAACAAAGGTTTTATATTAGTAATTGCACACAAGGTAAATGGACAATATTCCTTACATCGTTGTTCGTGTACGCCGGCAGACGCTGTTTGTGGCGAACGAAAATGTCGTCGATGTGCTGATGCCAGCGATAGAACAAAGGATCACGCATGGTCGTCGTTAGATCACCCATAACACCAACGCCCTCCAGATACGCATTATCCGGATCGTGGATGTAGCCCAGCATGACGTGTCCGTTCTGATGATAGTCGCCGTAATAGTTGAAATTGATTGAAATGGTGCTTGCCTCTAGCATATCACCGAGAATATCGATTCCCTTGTTGTTGTCGAGTGGAATGCGATCTCCATTCGTCTAAATTAAAAGAAAGTTCCAAGCAATTAGATCGTGTTCGCCATGGTGTCACTGGTGACGGCGTTCGATGTAGTGAAGATTTGGTATCGACGCAATTCGTACGAAGACTGGCCTTTAGAGAGTCAGAGATGCCTTACCGCTTGGGCGACTCCATTATCAATTGCTTCAAAAATGCGTTTTATTGAAACGTCCATATCCGCCAAACGAATCGTCGATTCATCCTCGGTTCTATTCACGTCCTAAAAGGGAAGAAAATGTCAGTATTTTGATAGCTCTAAATTTTGGTCTATGAACTTTTTAAACCTACCTTCATCACTTGATTTGGATAGCGACAAGAGTAGGCTCTCCCATCCGAACTGCGCACAATCTTCGGGAAGTAAGCTTCCGGAATGGCTTCTCGCAACTGACTGAACGAACGGGTACGCGGCAAACCGTTGGCGAACCGTTCGATGTTATACCGTGCAATCGTCTGCTGATGCATATGGTAGAACAGTTCACCCCGACGATCCTTCCGCACAACACGATCCGGACCGGTCGACGGGTACACCAGATGCCAGTGCCAATGGTGCAAACTAAGGCCGATATCTTCCCGCCAGTACGCAACCCGCTGTTCGTCAACCCGATCCGACGCAGTGTAGTTGGACGGGATATCGATGGCGCGTCTGTTACCCATGTCCAACAAGTTGCTTTCCTCACGCAACAGCGGAAATACACCCGGATCGATGTAACGATCGGGGAACAGTTCCAAAAAGCTTGGAATCTGAACGTCGCGTGTATCCTCCCGGTGAATCAGTGCGATCGCAAGCGCATACTGAAACATGGGCGCATTTACGCGATCACGCACGTATGCGGCCACTGCTCTCAGTCTGGTCGGATCGGGTTGATCGAGAAACAGCTGTATGAGTTGACCTGCTGCACGTTTATGTCCAGCATTGAACACCGAAAACACACCTCTGCGTTTTACAACGTCCGCAAACGATAGATTCGGTGGTGTAATGTTTGGAAACGGTACACGCGTCTCCGCGTTCGTACTGAAGCGATTCTGTATCGATGATCCAAACGGGCGGTACTGATCCGTAAGGTAAGTATCCGGTAGATCGTAGTACAGCTTACCATCCACCTTCGGCACGAACGTGGGCTCGTATGGTTTCTGCATCAAGCCACGAAACAGCGTATTGTTATCAGTCATCGTACGAATGCAACAAATCCGATTGCGTTTAGCACACTTGTAACCTCAATGTCTAACTGACCCACTGCACCAATTATGGCAGCTTTATATACACATCAAAAGGGTGTGCATCTTTAATCGTATAGCGATCAATCTCTGTGGTCTGTGGTAAGAAATTCAGGGCCATAGCACTATTTGTTGTCCAGTGTATCTGCAACTTGTTTACGGATGTAAAGTCCCACAGTCAGATACGAATTTCTAACAATTCTAGTGTGAAAGCAAACGTTACCGCCGACCGATATATTGCGACACATAATGCATCAACAAGTTACGCCTGAAATGCTATCATTAGTATGGTTACTAGTTGTATATGTTTATTGAATATTTGCCTCAAGCAATACACTATTCGTTCAACACAGAAATACTGTTCCTCTGAAGACTCGGTTGGCACCCGCTCTATGTCAAGCATCGTTTCTTAACCGCCTAATGTTCTTACTTACGCCTGCCTAAATCGTGTTTGGTGTTTCTATGTTTTAAAAACTTTTTGGTTAGTAAAGCGCAAAAAGCGTAAGCTAAACTAAGGACGATCCTTTCCGATTAATGTTTAAAATTGCTAATGTTAATAATACTTCCGCTAAGTAATGTAACCGCTAAAAAGGAACGTCATTATGGTAGAGATCCGCAACTAATACTTGTATTGCTGTTAGTGTGTACTTGTAACGCATAACGCGAACGATAAGTAATACTGAAGAAAATGTTGCTAATTATGCACCCAAACACAGGTAACACCGTAACTAATGTTTTGCATTCTGCTTTCGTTTCGTCTAGTGGGACAGCTTAGTACGCTAGTATCGGAAAGGATCAAATAGGAACTGGAAGGTTTTGTTTCTGGTCCCGTCTAATGTTTACCTCCAGAATGGCGATAACACTCGCCTCTAGATATATCGTACCGTACGTAATAGAAGCATCAAATGGCCAGTCTACGTAATACAGAATAAATGCATTGAAATTCGTCTACAACACCAAGTGATTTCGGGATAGTTGTTGTCCTTTTCTTTTGGTTTTGTTTCCAAGCGCTTGCATGAACTGTCTCGGGACAGCTTCACTCGAACGTTCTCGCATCTGCCAACTTCGGCATCCGACGAACGGTACTTCCGCCCCGCTAGTTAAGCGTGACGTATTGAATGAAGTCCGAGAACAGTTCCATCGAATCTCATAACGATAAGTCATCGTCCGGCTCCAGGCAGCTGAACAGATCGTTAAGCTGATCATCGCGACGCTTCGTTTTGATGACCGTTGTCGGTGGTTTGTGATCTTTGCGTTTCTAAAATTAAACAAATTGGTGCGTAATTAGTTTTTGGTGGTTAAAAAGTGTACAAGAAAATTATATTGGAGGCGGGGGAACTACACATATAAGTCAAACATGAGGATTATGGGAAAATATTGAAGGAAAACCAGAAATTACAGACTAAAATCCTCTTGAAGTTGTAGTGTCACAAAAGACGAAAGAACAAATGAGTAAAACTCAACCAGAATTTGATGAAACTTTGTTGAAAGATGAAAAAACTTTCTAATAAAAATCCACTGAAAACCCGTCCTTTAAAGTCCTCAAGTATACTTCCGCATGCAATTAATCTTAGGAAATATCAGATTTTTTGTGACCAAACTCAAACATGATACATACTTTCCGCTTAAATCCTTTACTGGAAAGGAAAAAGAATATGCTAATAACCTTTTAGTTTTTTAGCACGGGTAAAAAAAATCCTTTACATCCGTTTGCCTCCTTATTGTCGCACGCCACTACTGGCTGCATCTTGACTCCTCTCTTCGCGAACAATTTAAACAAACGCTTTCCCAACCCAGCACCAGTTGGCGCACAAAAATGTAATTTAACGGTTCACTGATTGTGCAACTTTTATTTGCCCTGCGGAAAGCGAAACTCTCTCGCTTGGAAATAAACATAAAAAAGCACAGCAAAAGAAAGAAAAGCGCAAATCTTAACGTCACCAAAACGGAGTTATTCTGCAGCAATTTGAGAAGAATTCTCGTATCTTAAAGTTTAACCACTTCAAGTGGCGAATAATCCACGTCCTTGTGCGTAACAAACCGAAAATAGTTTACCAGCACCAGTGTTGTTTGTAAAGCTGCAAAATTTCTCACCCTTGTGCACGTTTGGCCAATCGTATAAATCATAAAATGCCGCAACACGGAATGCTTCGGCCATTCCGGCAATTGCCGTACGTGCGTGACCTATTGAACTTTCGAACGTAAATTTCGCATTGATGCCTTGAGTTTGAGTTCCACCATTCCAAATGCTGGCCGGTTGCTGGGCTTTACGCAAATGCGGTGTATCAGTCGTAATGCGGTGCCTACACATGCAACACTGCATACATACGGATGTCCGAAAGATGCCAAACGCAATTGCAAAATTCCCAAGCTTTAGAGATTGTTTATCGATTAAACATATTAAATGCTATACCATAAATAAATATGCATTCAAAACAGGCGGGAAAGAACATTCGCACAAAGGGATTCGTTCGCTATCTGTGGATGCCTAACAAACCCTCCCCCAGTCCGGCCATTTTGCAAATGCAACTGGAAATGGAGATAATAAAAACAAACAAACCAACAAAAAAAAAGGTTGGTAAATTGCAAACTCACAATCAGCATGGTGGAGGTCGTTTTGGTGGCCGATTCCAGGTCCTGTTCCTCGTTCTTCACCGAGCCGGATCCATTATCACCAGCCGCCGCACCGTTGCGGCGCAGTTGCTCCAGCGTCCAGTAGTTCTTGCCAAAGCTGTCGATGTCCGTATCGTCATCTTCGCAGTAGTTTTCGTCCGGATTGATTTCGTCCAAATTCAGCCCTTCCTCCTCTTCCTGCTCCTCCAAAACTTTGGTCCGAAAAAAAAAAATGATTGCGGACAGCGCAAAGATACAAGCAAACGGAAGAGAAAAAAAAACAAACAGTCCATTAAATAAAAATCGCTAAAACACGGTTCAATAATTATACCGCACACCATCATATTTTCGGTTCCGGACCAATAGTGAACCGGGTTGTATGTGTTTGTTTTTGCTTCTAAAGGGAAGAGTGTCCCTTTTTTATGTTAGATCGGTATAGATAATGAAATAAAAAAAAAAAAACAGATAACGTTGGCATCCTTACAGTCCCGTATGTTGTCAACGTCCTCCTCCTCTTCCAGGCTGTCCTCAATATCCGTATCGTCCGGTTCGGACTTGATGACACACAGCGGACCGCCAGCCCCTTCGTACCGCTTCACATTTCTCCCAACCGGTGGTCCATCCGGTTCCTCCTCGTCCAGTATCTCCGTCTTGATCGTGCTCAGCGTACCGGAATGGCCCGGAGCAGTACCACCGGCCGATGGTACCAGGCTGAGTCGTCTCGGCCGTTGTTCCACCGACACCACTAGCTGCTGTTGCTGTTGGCCCGGTTTTTGGCGCTTGGGCGTTTTCGGTGTGGTCGTGTCCTCGGGCAGCGCGATCGGTGCGTTATGGCGCCGGAACCGTATGATGATGTTTTTCCCGTCAATGACCTTGTTGTGATTGGCTTTGAACGCTTGGATCGCTTCCTCCACGTTCGTGAAGCGTATGAAGGCGTACCGGGTGTGCTTGATGCGCTGAGCGTGACCGATATCGATGCGTTTGGCAGCGGGAAACATTTGCTTCACCGTCTGTACCGTCACCACGTTGGGCAGATTGCCAATGAACAGCGTGTACGGATCGATGTCCTCGGGCTGTACCTGTGCAGAAAAAAATAAATAAAAGGATATAAAAGGAAGGGAAAACCTTTCGGTAAGCAAACGCACTCAAAGGATAAAAAAAACACATCTAAACTCCCAACTCGGTACATGGTGAGGTGAAAGAATGCTACAGTAATCGGAACAAGGTTTGGAAGATAAATACAATAAAAAAAACCACATGCGTACGAATGGTACGAATGATCCGGATGATGTTCTACGGCCAGCACACGTTAAAATACAAATTTACATAAACCGCTCACTGATTGCAATATGATGAGCTTCCGTGCTGCGTGTGTAGAGCAGTGCTTTCCCACCTATAAACACGAAAAGCGTTCCGTACAGGGCTCACAGGGCTTAGCCATTGTTTAGCACTCGCCGAGCTTCAAATGTCCCCCCAAAAATGCAAAGATTACTGTTGAAAGGATAAAAACGGCTACCATACACACGCAATGTAAACATTCCAAACAAAAAGCAAAGACACACATACGAAACAGCATTCGCAAAAAAAAACACGCTCAGCTCTTCGTTCAAACATGGTACGGAGGACGTTTCGTTTTCCGTAAGGACACCGGAAGCAAGAATGCTAACAGCGGCTGCAAGATAACGGAGGGATCCAGTTTTTTGGACGTTTGCCAAATAATTTAACGCTCTGACATCAGAGACAGAATCAGAGTCAGTGAGTGTATGATAACAACTTGCCGTGCTGTCGGTGCAACCGTGAAGTCGTTCGGAACCATTTCTTTTTTGTTTTTTGCACCCCTTTTTGGCGGCCCAAAATCTAACATAGGATGAACGATACAGTGGCTAACAATAGTGGAAAAGTGAAGGGGGAAAAAATAGACATCCCGTTTAAAAACTATCCACGTGGGTGATTGGACAGTTTTCACCGCTTGGCGGAGGTTGAATTATCCAGAGGAAAACAAACCCCCCCAAAAAAAAAAAAGAAATAAAAACAACTAATCCCCAGGTTCTCCTCCGCTGCACAGTTGCCAACAATTCTAAATGTTTGGAATTTTTGAACACTTGCCATACTGTCCCATGCACACCGGACAAACCGGTAACAGGGAACGAAGCCGGTGTAAAGCCAAGAGGGAGAGACACAAAAAAGTGAGCAAACTTTTTCCCTTCCTGCGTTACCTTACGTTAGTCCTCCCCAAACCCCTATTGCACTTGCCAAATGTTGGTAGATTAAAGGACATTCGCCATAACCTTGGGCATGGGCAATAGAGTTTGGGCCAGCAAAAACAAAAACTATGTTACCAAAACTGTGCCAAAAACCAAGAAGTGCAGTGGTGACACTGTTACACACGCTATACCCGTGTACACCACACACTGTTGAAAAGCTAACCACCCCGAGGGTCACTATTAATTAACGGTATAATAAATCAAACCGATGGCTCTCCATCGCATCGGTTCTTTACACCCGCCCCAAAAGTAGTCCATCGGGATTACATGCCATATGCAGCTTATTGGCGTTAGGGTTTTCGGGTTTATGGGAGGGAGTCGTGTCGGGAGGGAAATTTGCATTCGATCCGCAGATATATGCATCCAATTTGCATATCAGCTTTGGGAAATGGGTACGATTTAATTTCCTGCCAGGTAATCCTCGGTCAACGGTGCGCACTGAGGTAGTTTCGGTGCCCGTTCCAACCGGTTCGGTACGGTTTCTTCTATCAGCTCGTGTTCGTGTAAACGAGGTCAATTGAATGAACTGCAGGACACCAGTTACTGGATCAATACAAGGGGAGGGATACGCTTTGCACGAATAGCTGCTACGAAAGGATGCTGTCGATGCCGTTTAGCCTACGAAGAGAAATTGACGATTGACAACCAAATTTGGTGCAAAATGTGTGTTGCGAGTTGATTAAAGGATCAAATATGGATGTGTGTATGGTAATCTAATCTAAATACAGATAAAACTAGCTTAACTTAACAAACAGAAAACAGCACAAAATTGTGTAGATTCACGCGAAGACAGTGCATTGAAAAAGCAGATCAATTTGTAAATGAAGTTTTATCTTATAAATATCTCACAGTACTCTACATACATACATGGAATGGCCATCGAGCACATAAATTTACATAAAATACACACATACCCAAATTCCCACAACTTCATCTTCTCGACCAATCGTACAAGATTACTTCACACAAAATTGGTAGTGTGTATACACCAAAAAAATCAAAGGTCTAAAGTCCATTTGCAAGAACTTGACGTGGGAAGAAAGTTTTGTGCTTATAGCATTTTTTTGTTGCTACTTTCCTTTTTTCTCTCTCTCAACGAAAGGACATACCACTTTAGGCTCTGTCGTTTTTTTTTGCTGCACACAAAAGCAGTGAAACTTTTAATTCCATCCGAAGAAACTTTACACCGAAAGCTGCCTAGGCGTTAACAAACAATGGTCCACAGATCGTCCTGCTGCTTGTGGATGCTGGTCCGGACGGTCTGGCAGCATTACAACATTCTGCATAAGCCGAATCGATAAAGCAATTCTCCGGCAAACGACTCCGGGCTTGTGTCCTTTTAGGGCTCATCCTGCTGCACCTCTCCCCTTATACTACCCGAACCAGCCTGTACCAGAGCATCCGTACTGCATTGGGGATTTTGGCTAAAATGGTTTCCATATGTTTAATGCATCGAAATCATTTATGCTCATAAAAATTAATAAGGCTCACAAAGCTAAACGAATTAGGTCACAGTGTGAGTGAAATTTGCTGGGGAATCTTCTGAGGGACGGTTGACGGGATACGGGAAATTCGATGATGGTGACAAGGGGGGCCTGCCTGCATGTGTTAGAGCATATTTGTTGGAGCAATGTTGTGCTCGCTGTTCGTTTTATTGCTTCAACGATTCGTATAATATTCGATTGACATGGGCCGTTGACAGGGAGTGCCAACAATTTGGACAGATCACCATCGAATGAGTGATGGTCCCAGGCTGGCTAATGCCCTCCGGTGCTCTAATGGGTGAGATATCATAACGAACGGTCCGAAAGCGTCCTGTCCACGTCCAGAACCTTTTCTAAACACATTCAAACACCCCATAAACAGCGGAACCGTATCTCTTGGGAAAGCTAGGCTAAATGCTGTGAAAATGCGTACCAGAGTACATTTGGGATTATTCGCCGAGAGTACGTACATGGTACGGATGGTGGATGGCGAGTGGCATGAACCGAAACAGGCTAAACTGCAGCGCGAAGGAAAAGTTTGCCACGGTCGGGCAAAAAGTGCAACCGCAGCTGCTCACCCCAAAACAGTAGCGAATGGCTTCTGGCCAGAATTATATATGATGCCCGGACTGTTTACCGTCCCATCCGTTATGGATGAGCCTGGAGTGCTAACCGCATATATTGGCGCATGTACCATGATACCGTGTGCGTCCCATGCGGCACTACTTGAAGCAAAAGCGTGCTTGCGGCCATACTCACACACACACACATGAGTCAAGGCAACGCAACCAGTCAATCCCGTGGCCCGTGGACGTAGGCACCCAGAGCACGAAAGGCTAGCTGACACAGACCGTATGGGGTTTGTGGTGTGGATTGTGTACAAGGTTTTTCGGCTTTCGGCTCCTATCGAGGGTGAAAGAATCGAGGCAAACGTACAGCTGCACACTTCCATTGTTTATGGCAAACTCTCTTGATGAATGCATACCGGAAAAAAAACTTTTGGGTAAAGTTTCCACCGGAATACTATTTGTACAGTAGCAGCCTAAAATACAATCACTTCCAAGGATGTGTTTGTCGGAATGGTTGTGGTGTAGTTGCTTTGTGAGCGTTTTAAGAAATTGGAAGAAGTGAGTACATTTCAACGTTGGGGGTTGATTGTATAAACTTATGCTACTTTCGCATGAAGTTTACTACGGTGAAGATATACGGATTGGGAATTCTGGTTCGTGGTAAAAAATTAAGACTAACACACTTTTGTATTGTGAGCAGCCAAGAAGTAAGCAACAGAAAGTACTCTATAGCAGCTAAATAAATGTTGTAAGTTAATAGAATAACTGTCATTCTTTATTGCTTGGCTTGGGCTATTTGCAAAGTCAATTACTCAGTGTTGGATAGCAAAAGCTGGGTCTAGGAAGTACAGCCCACTCGAGTTTTGATAAAAAAAGATATTGTTAAGACTTAACTAAGGAACTGGATCTAGATACCCTAATTCATACTCATCATAGATCAGGAGATCGGATACAAGATATTGTTTTTTAAGTTGTTAAGACTTAACTAAGGAACTGGATCTAGATACCCTAGTCCTAGAAACTAGGTCTGGGAGGCAATCTTCCATCCACGGCTGCATCCGATCTCCTGATCCATGAAGAGATAGATCAGGGGATCGGATGCAGCCGTGGATGGAAGATTGCCTCCCCAGACCTAGTTTCTTGGTAATGGATTGGCGACCTATTCATGTCATGCTTAACCCATGTCATCCTGGCCAAGGAGAGGGAGAGAGAGAGCCAGGGAGAGAAAGAGAGAGAGAGAGAGAGATATAAAAACAGAGAGAGAGAGACAGACAGAGAGAGAGAGAGAGAGAGAGAGAGAGAGAGAGAGAGAGAGAGAGAGAGAGAGAGAGAGAGTCCATACTCATGTGTCTCGGCGATCGATCCTCAAAATCAGATATTTTGAATCGAATTTCATCTCGAAATCCTCTTAAAGTTTCGTTCGAGCGGGAGCTAGAATACTGCTCAGTAACATTTGTAGCCTCAACAGTAGTTTTCTCTTTAAGTTTTGTTCAGTGAACTAGACTCACCAAGATCCTACAGACTTTGTGGGTGGTGGATATGTCATTAGAATGACACCAGACAAACCGGATAAGCAATAGCCTGTCACGATAGACAGATGTACAGTTGGGTGCAATCGAGGTAGAATGATGAAGTTGATTGTGAGCGATTTTAAGTATTACCGGAACAATTCAAGATTCCTAAACGATTGTAGCACCTGTTAAGTTTCGTGAGCCTCAATAATAAGTACTAAAGCCACTCAGAAAAAGAAGTTTTGTATCCTTATAATACAAATGTAGATAAAAACCGGGTGAGTTGTATTCAAATTTCATGTAATAATTTTCAAATATTATATAAACGTGCGCTTATGATATAAATGCTTTATATAACTTCGTACCTATCATATTCCCAGTACTGAAACATTTTTAGCTTAACGATCTACCACACTTAGTTAGTGCTTGGTGTAATGTTACTTTAGAAAGTTTGCTTTTTGTCATGTAATCATTATCGTGATCTTTGCTCTGAATCCAGCCGTTGTGGTGCACAGGACTCATAATACAATGTAAGTTGTTTTACAACAAGTATACTAACAATTAATATATGTGTAATGATTACTAATTGAATTTTAATGCTGCTCATTTTCCTCGCAGCAAATATGATATGTGCCAGAATTGAATAAATTACGTAAAACATAAGCTTCATAACATAACATAACATAACATAACATAACAAAAAAAAACCATACACTCGAAAAGAAATCAAAAAACCATTTTAGACACTAAAGAATCATGAGCAATGGCGTGCAGAACATTATTATGAAGTGAAACAGGGGAATCATCTCGCACAGGACCTCCTGTACGTGATGCATATCATGCTCTGTGTTTTTTATTCGTCCTAAAAAACACCAACGAAAGCTTTAAAAAGACAACACACTCGAACGTCCCCCCCGGGCAGATAACGGTTGCCTCAGCAAAAAAAACTGAAGAAGTGCTCGATTATATTTCATCACACTTAATGGAGTCGAAGGTACTTGTGAGGTTTATGGCACTGCACAGCACGTTAACAGGGGCATGATTGTGCCAAGCAAGGGGAGCACGATACGTTATCGTGATCCTGGCGTAGGCAAACACGTCGTAAATTTGCGCCACCCCTGCCACAAAGCCCTAATGCCTGTGTACCGAGCCTTTAGGCGGGGGACTAACAAAAGAATCTCTAAAAAGCACAAATTTCTATTTACATTGGCTTTCACTGCCGTAGCACATAGCCTTCACCATACAGGCATGCACCATATCAAACTGTACTCACCACGGGTTTCTGATCGGCGTTGCGTGTCTTCCGTTCGACCATGATTTTACCCGCACCGAACGGGATCCGTGAAATGTGCTTCATGACGCTGTCCACGTCCGCTTCCGGCTTCAAATGCACCACACAGTACCTGTCCACGAAACGAACGGAAGGAAATGGGCACAACACGTAAGGACGAAACAAAATAAAGCGGTTAAAAGTGGAGCAACAGCACAACATCATCAAACGTGGGGTCACAGATAAGCTATCGGCCTGAATGCGGTAGGCCTCGGGCAGTTTCACTTGTAAGCGTCAAGGATCTACCAGTGTTTTGAAATACAGTACACACATACACGCGCGCTCGTACACACATCACACACCACTGACCTTGGTGTTGCTGGCCGATGGAAAATCACATTCTCGATGCTGGCCGAGAAGCCTTGCACGATTTCTTTGCTGAGATGCGGATCCGGGAAGCGTAACAGTAGGACGTGCGGCTTCCGCAGCTGCCCGACCGCTTCCATCTCGACCAGTATCGCCTTCCGGGCATCCTCAAACCGCCAGTTCTTGTTCGGATGCTTGATGGGAGACGTTTGGACCGACTTTTCCGCCTGATGTAGATCGTTGGAAAAATCAAACGATCTGCGAAAGGAAAACAAACACGGATAAAGACAGACGGTTGCTCGGTTACTGAAGCGAATCAAAGCAACACGGTACAAAGCTCAATGCGGCCACACACAATTTAAATCTCACTAGTACACGACAAACACTGCAAAATGTAACACACTTACAAAAATATGTAAATCATAGCAGGCGAAAAAAACAATAAATAAATAAAACAGGTGCGTATCCTTACATGCGACTCTTCCGACGATGTTTGGCGCCATGCAGTAGGTTCAGCATACGTCGAGGACAGTCGGACATTCTGCGTGTGCTCAGCCCGGAGCAACGTCTGTCGGCCGCGCCGGTTCGAAACGGAATGCCTCGACCATCTCCGACGAGACCGTCCTGCTCGAGCGAAAACGGCTGAATGAAATCGCGCGACGGCAGCATCTCCTCGGCGAAGTCGGTAAAATCGAAGTCAGACGTTTCGAACCCGGAATCCACATTAAACCCTTCGCCCGCCGCCTTACCCAGCATCCTCGGTGGTACTGACTGCTGACAGCGGTGGGCTGAACCACCAACGCCACCACCACCGTACACCATCATCCGCTTGGCGGTGGCGTGCGGAATCAGTGAATATCGGCTCGATACGCTCGCCCTGCACTGCATCACTTTACGGGAGGGTACGGGAAAATGGCGTTTTATTGGCACATTTTACAACAGATAAATCACCTTTTCTGGCAAGCTGGCTGGGCCCTTTGCTTCTTGCTCTGCTACGTGCTTGATTTTCGGGCAACCGTGTCCTACACGCTACGTACCGTTCAGGCGCTGTCCTTTCGTCTTCATGCAGACTCCTGCACACACATGCACACGGCAGCTATGGGGCGCGCGTTTATCTCCTCAGCGTGCTCGTTCTGCCACGTGTACTCGTTCTCGTTCTCGCTCGTCCTTTGTGCTTATCCGACGCGCTGCAAATCGAATAGCACTCGGTTGGGGTAGGTTTCCAGTTTGTATTTTCCACCCCCTCGATCGATAAGGGCATAAACATTGAAAGCGCGCTCCCACAGCCAGTGCGCGGGGTGGCCGGGTGGAAAATGCTCATGAAAGCTTCGGCGCAAACTCCGACAGTCTTGCACAATGTTCCGACAATTTCTTTCAATTCAAACAATGCAATAATCCAGACGAGGGAGGCCGTTTTCTTTTCATGTTTCCTAGTTTTGTTCGAAGTTCGATAGCTTGTTTTCTGTAAAATACTACAAATTAATAAACTGCACTAATTATCTGACTTATCGTCTGAAGTTTGGGGCATCATCATCGCGGTAATTTCAGACGGTGTACGAAAATAATCTTCAAGCAGCAGAACTTGCTTATCGTTGATTTTGTATCTCGAATCTTGCCAGGGTAATACGCCTCCTGGAGGTACCGGAACGACGTCTCCCTGCTGAAAGTTCAACTGCTTAGTAGCCATAGGCAGCTGACCCTCGAATACGGCAAGATACCTGCAAAAGCAGAATGCAAATAAATTGGAACGCTTGAGTTACAAAAATGCGATATAATACGTACTGTTTTCCATTCCGGTATATTCTCAACGGGTAGCGATTCACCATAATCCGAATGACAACATTCACGAGAAGGAAAAATCCCAAAAAGTACAGCAAATCCGTCTCGTTGGCTGTTAGCGTTGCGAACTCGATTTCGAACGGAACCACAATGTTGTGGAAATCCTTGAGGAAGGTAAACGCACTGATACCGCTGATGGCCAGGAAACTAAACGATGTTACAATATTGCATGCTGAAACGAGGAAATTCGTAATACAAAGTGGAATAATTCAAAAATTTAATGTGTGAGCTTTCTTCTCCGCATATCTTCCGACACTCTGCACAACGGTCTAGCGTAAGGGAGGCATTTGGTCAAATTGCTAAAAGTGAAATAAGTATTACATAAGTGCATTTCTTCAGAAAACGTGTTTTGTAGTAGTTTTTCCACGGATTAAATTAGTTTTTTTGTAAATCGACCACAAGCAAACTAAACTCGCAGTTTCAAAATATTTTTTTTGAATTCGATCAAAATTGACCAGGGACTGTTGTGCAAATGTAGCTTAATGCATTTGACATTTCTCTGTTATTTTGTAAACAAACAGACCTAGTGTACATCAGTTTTCGTGTGAGAAGCAATTTTACACGATGAATATTCTCCCTAAAAAGAGGTACAAAGCCTTAAACTTCATATTATTAACTGATTTTGTGCAATTTGTATCCAACATATTCACAACATACTGTATTTTTGTTCTATTTTAGATGGCACGTGCGGACCAAGGATAACATAGCTCGTGTCCGGCGAGATGAGGCCAAAGCTGCAGAAGAAGAAAAGGAACGTTTGCGTCGAGTTGCATTAGCTGACCAGGAAGCGCGTATAAATTTGCTTCGAAAAAAGGCTCGCAGCGGTCAAGAGACGACAACAGCAACCGAAACCGAAATCGAAACCGATGTCCGAGTTGAACGGCAAGAACACGTCAACTTTTTCACTGAACTCGAGGAAGGGAAACACGACGGTGTGAAACGTTCCAATGTGGAGCATGAGAAAGAAAAGAAGGAAGAGCAGGAAAAGTACGAAAAACAAATCGGCTACCTTACCTACCTTGGCCAGGATACGAACGAAGCGCTAGGCAAACGGGACTGGTACGATACAGCACCGGCACGTAGCGAAAGTCTCGATAAGCACGGTAAACCGATAGAAGTTGGTTTGAAGACGAAAAACTATCATGATCCTTTGAACGTAATTCGGAGGTATCTTCCGAGTACAACTACATCGCTACCGTCAGCAGCGACTTCCTCCAAGCATGTGGAAGTTGATCAAACAGATACTGCTGAGACAGATTGCATCACAAATCAATCAAAAACCAAGTATGAATCTTTGATTGGACAAACAAGCAGCAGCAGAGAATCACGGAAACGAAAAGCAAGTGTGAGTTCTTCGGAGACAAGTCATTCAAAGCGAAGCAAAAAGAAACATAAGAAGCATTCCGATAAAAAGAGAAAGAAAGAGAAGCGCAAGAAAAAGAAGCATAAAAAATCCAGCTCCGAAGATGAGGACAGTATGGACTGTAGAGAATAGAATAAAATATGGTAGAGAAATTAAGAAATCTGGAGAGTAAGAAAGAGAAAAAATTGAAAATTCATCATGGGCGAGAGGATTAGCTGTCAACACGTGAGAGAAGCTGCACAAGAGAGGATCTGGAAATCCTGAGTGAGAAAACGAAAAAGATCCTT
The DNA here is from genome assembly GCF_943734845.2 of Anopheles funestus. NCBI lineage: Eukaryota > Metazoa > Arthropoda > Insecta > Diptera > Culicidae > Anopheles > Anopheles funestus. Next base: position 32,620,200 of record NC_064599.1, read on the forward strand.
CAGGAGAGAGGATCGAGCGACGATGAGTAAGTTTAGCGAAAGGACAGTCAGTTTTTGGACGGACGTGTAAGTGGACGGATCGTGTCAAAAATAATAAAAAAAAGAAAGATTCTAAAATTTGAATTTGTCTTGCTGAAAATGGTCAGGACAGTGAAAGAAATGGGTGGAAGTCACGACAATGGCGCAAACCATGCTCCCAAATTGTAAGTATAAAGTGCCTTGATGATTGTTCGGTCTGAAAAAGGTGCTAATTTGCAAGTGAATTAATTGGAAGATCGCATACGCGAGCGCGGATGCACGCATACCAGAAATGTTTGAATGACGAAGGAAAGTGAAATCTATTTCGTAGTGATTTTAAATGCTAGAATTATTTACACAGTGGGTTTCATTTCACGTGATTTGTGACCGCAAAGTGGCTCAGATTGTCACCAGATATCCGGCGCACTTACACAGTTTCTTTATAGGCCAATCGCATGCTTTACTCAGCGAACTAGTATGGCCGCCGAGTGCGATTTTAAGAACAATGAAGTGCTTTGTCTGCCAATCTTGGAGCCAACGCGTTCGTTCGTGAACCAATAAGGCGCGATTCTTTTAAGAATTATTCTGAAGCATTTATTAAGTATTTTGTGTGGCTCGGGAGCCTAAAAAAAAAAAATAATAATAATAATAATATTAAAGAAAAGAAAAGCACAGTGAAATATAACTGCATTAACCATATAGTTTAAAAGTATGGGTCGGTTATCCAGAAAACCGGCGCACTTACACAGTTTCTTTATAGGACGAATCGCATGCTTTACTCAGGCGAACTAGTATGGCCGCCGAGTGCGATTTTAAGAACAATGAAATGCTTTGTCTGCCAATCTTGGATCCAACGCGTTCGTTCGTGAACCAATAAGGCGCGATTCTTTTAAGAATTATTCTGAAGCATTTATTAAGTATTTTGTGTGGCTCGGGAGCCTTAAAAAAAAATTGAAAAACCTAGTAAAAAGCGTGAATATCTATCTGAAGACACAAATTAAACGAAAATAATAGAAAAAAAACGACATGCAAAAATATATGTAGAGAAGAATATTGAATGGTGAAGTGAATAAATTAGAAAAACTGTACAGTTTATGAACGCCTCTGGGAGGACTACATTTCGTACTAAATGTAATACATGGACGCCTCTGGGAGGGCTACATGGGAAATCCACTATATTGACGCCTCTGGGAGGGCTAAATATTAGTAAATCTAATACATGGACGCCTCTGGGAGGGCTACATGTAAGAAAAATACGTATATATGCACGCCTCTAGGAGGGCTACATAAAAGAAAAGAAACGCCTCTGGGAGGGCTAAATATTAGTAAATCTAATACATGGACGCCTCTGGGAGGGCTACATGTAAGAAAAATACGTATATATGCACGCCTCTGGGAGGGCTACATAAAAGAAAAGAAACGCCTCTGGGAGGGCTAAATATTAGTAAATCTAATACATGGACGCCTCTGGGAGGGCTACATGTAAGAAAAATACAGATATATGCACGCCTCTGGGAGGGCTACATAAAAGAAAAGAAACGCCTCTGGGAGGGCTAAATATTTGTAAATCTAATACATGGACGCCTCTGGGAGGGCTACATGTAAGAAAAATACGTATATATGCACGCCTCTGGGAGGGCTACATAAAAGAAAAAAGAAACGCCTCTGGGAGGGCTAAATATTAGTAAATCTAATACATGGACGCCTCTGGGAGGGCTACATGTAAGAAAAATACGTATATATGCACGCCTCTGGGAGGGCTACATAAAAGAAAAGAAACGCCTCTGGGAGGGCTAAATATTAGTAAATCTAATACATGGACGCCTCTGGGAGGGCTACATGTAAGAAAAATACAGATATATGCACGCCTCTGGGAGGGCTACATAAAAGAAAAAAAAACGCCTCTGGGAGGGCTAAATATTAGTAAATCTAATACATGGACGCCTCTGGGAGGGCTACATGTAAGGAAAATACAGATATATGCACGCCTCTGGGAGGGCTTCATAAAAGAAAAAGAAACGCCTCTGGGAAGGCTAAATATTAGTAAATCTAATACATGGACGCCTCTGGGAGGGCTACATGTAAGAAAAAGTACAGATATAGACACTCCTCTGGGATGACTATACGCTTGATCGATTAAAGTCTTGAACAAATGATTTATTATTCCGTATGTTAATTAATGTTTTTTTTTCAGGAAGCCTAAGAAAGTGCTCAAATTATGGAAGGCTCTTGAGGCAGAAAGGAAACGTAATGCCTTGCTGGCCGCTAGGCTGAAGAAAATGAGGAGTAATGGGAAGCAAAGTCGTACGATCAAGCCGTTTGAAGAAATTTTTGATCCAGCACCGATGCATTCGACAGCAATCGATATACAGGGTCGAGATAATTCTATCCTAGCTACATCCATGAATTCGTTATCAGCGGTTTCAATTAACATCCCAGTCTGTAAACCAAATGATAAAATGGAGGAAATCGATCGAAAATCTTTCGAAGATTGGAAGGAATTGTTAGAGGCATCCATGGACCTTGCCGGGATTACAGACGAATTCACCAAAAACAATGTCTTTAAAGTGAAGGCAGGACCAAAACTCTTAGAAGTTCTCGAAGAAACACCAAAACAATCATCTCCAGATGTATCAATCGCTCCGTACTCAAACGCAATGCAACGTTTGAAAGGTTTCTTTGGGTCCCGAGAATACCGTCTAATACAACGGCAAAAATTCAGATCACTTACTCAAGATGCGGAGGAATCAGACTTAAAATATCTGAAGAGAGTAATAGCAACAGCTAAACTGTGCGATTTCGACGAGAATAAACTCACAGAAAGTGTGACAGAAGTTATACAATTACACGCACTCAACATCAAAGTCCGCGAGGCTGGCCGCAAAATTCTGCGCAAAGGAGGTACTCTTGCGGCGTTGGTGGCAAAGATTCGGGGGTACGAGGTGGATAAAACCAATGAAGAAATTTTCAAAAAGACGCATCAACCAGCAACGGAAGTTACAGTAGCTGCGGTTACACGCGAAAGAATCGGGCCTGGTTTTTCTGCAGGAATGCGAGGACGAAGTTTCGGTTACCAAGGTCGTTCAAACTGGAGAAACTTTGGAGGTCCAGGCAGCAATTATGGGCAAAGCGGCATGAGAGTCGAAAATAGCTCTAATCCTTGTTGGAGGTGTACCAGCCGATTTCATGCACCGTCAAAGTGTTATGCAGTAAGTAAGGTCTGCCGAAACTGCAAGAAAACGGGACATATCGAACGAGCTTGCCAACAAATGCCGACTCCCGGTACACAAAAACGACGGATCGGCCGAGACGATGACAATGTCAAAGCGGCAACGTCAAAGAAAATCGCAACGGTTACAAAGGAAGAGGATGAAAAGGACGAAATGAACGTCGTAAGTGATTGTTCAACTTGATCTGGCCATTACATTGTATTTCATGGTATTTTGAATTCGCCAATATTCTGAAATATACAAGGAAACTAAATAATTAATTCTAAGTTGTAAATGGAAGTAGAAGCTATGTCACTATTGATTACTCGGAATACTTCGAATTCGTGATTGGTAATTAATATCTTTGATGATTAATTTTAGGTTGACGAACAGACTCCTTTGGCCGTTAATAGGTTACACGATTTGGAAGTCAAGGAAGGATGTATCCTCGGCCGTATTGCAGGCACTACATCCGTGATATTTTTGATAGATTCCGGCGCGGAAGTGAATACGGTGGATCAGGATACTTTCGATAAATTGCGGAACGACGAAACTTCAAGGAAGCAACTCTACTGTATTTCAAGTGGTACAGATAAACCGCTTCGTGCATACGCCAGTCCGGGCGAGATCAAAGTGACAGGAACCTTTGTGGCAGAGTTATTCATTTCCGATTACAGACCGCTTTTTTATGAAAAATTTTACGTTATAAAAGGTGCTAAACCACTCCTTGGAAGAGATACAGCTCTCCGATACAGCGTTTTACAGTTAGGGCTTGCCGTGAACGTCAATTGCGATGTCGACAATGTAAATTATCCTATTAGATTTCCTGGCGAAATTCTCGCTGTGACAGCGACAGACGAATTTCCTAAATTTAATGTCCCTCCAGTAATCTTATCATATGACACTACTAAACCACCATCTCGTAGGATCTTTACGAATATTCCTCTGCCGTTCCGAGAGGAAACTCAACGGCGACTTCAAGACCTTCTAGCTACAGGCATCATAGAGATTGTCACGGATTCAATGGATAGGTCTTTTTGCTCTTCCTTGCTAGTCGTCCCAAAAGGCAAAGACGATATCCGGCTGGTAGTAGATTTGAGAGGCCCTAACAAGTGCATCATACGTACTCCATTTAGGATGCCAATTTTAGAGGAAATTCTCGCTGATCTTCATGGTGCCAAATGGTTTTCCACTATCGACCTAACCAGCGCATTTTTCCACGTGGAAATTGCGGAACAATCGCGGCACTTGACTAATTTTTTTGCAGGGAATGCTACATATCGTTTTAAAAGACTCCCATTCGGACTGTGCAATGCTCCAGACATATTCCAGGAAATATTACAAACAAAGATATTGTCAGGATGCCAAGGTCAGATATGTTATTTAGACGATATATTGGTGCACGGTACTACGAAAGAAGCACATGATAAAAATTTGAAAGCGGTTCTTTACCAGCTAAAAACGCATAACGTGCGTATTAATACAAACAAATGCATTTTTGGCAAGAAAAAAGTTAAGTTCGTAGGCTTCCTTATGTCAGACAAGGGTCTTTGTGTTGAGGAGGATAAATTGAAAGCAATTCATAACTTTCGTCGTCCGGAGTCCGTACAAGAAGTGAAAAGTTTTTTAGGTTTCATTAATTTTTCAGAAAGATTTATTTACATGCGGGCTGACAAAACAAAACACTTACGCGAGCTAGCTAAATCTGAATCCTTTTACTGGTCAGATTTGGAGGAAAAGGAGTTTAACTTTCTTAAATACGAGGCTTTACGACCAATTGCTAGATTAGGCTATTTCAACTACAAGGACGAGACCGAGCTTTATGTAGACGCATCTCCTGTGGGCCTAGGAGCCGTTTTGGTTCAGTTTAGTACGGACGGAAAGCCACGTATAATTGCTTGCGCTTCAAAAGCGCTATCCCGAACGGAGCAAAAATACCCTCAAACCCAGAGGGAGGCACTGGCGATCGTATGGGGAGTAGAACGATTTGCTTTTTATTTGACAAGTAAGTTGTTCGTCATCCGTACGGATTCCGAAGCTAACGAATTTATTTATGGTGAGGGTTATCGACAAAGCAAGCGGGCAATTACAAGAGCTGAAGCTTGGGCATTAAGATTGCAGTCCTATGACTTCTCTGTGAAGCGCATTCCGGGTCATTTGAACGTAGCAGACGCTCTTTCGCGGTTGTTGGCCCAGACTCAGGAAGACGATCCTTTCGATGAGGATAATGATAAGCACCTTCTTTATAATCTGGATGAGGGACTCTTGAGCGTTTCATGGAGAGATATCGAACAAGCATCAGAAAATGACGAGGAACTTACCACCGTAAGAATTGCCATTAAGTCCGGATTTTGGCCAGAAAATCTTAGAAGATATGAGGCAGAGTCTAAATCGATTCGATTGTTAGGTTCAATGGTATTCAAGGAGGATAAAATTATCCCACCTGCCGAATTACGAATGAAAATCTTGGAGAAGGCTCATGAAGGTCATATTGGGATTTCTGCTATGAAACGCATTATGAGGGAGTATTTTTGGTGGCCTAACATGAGCAAGGAAGTGGAGAACTTCGTTAAAAAATGTACAACCTGTTTAGTAATTTCTAAAAAAAACCCACCGGTGCCTCTGATCAATCGTAAACTTCCTGAAGGACCATGGCAGGTACTCCAGATAGATTTTTTATCGTTACCAGGTTGTGGAACAGGAGAGTTTTTGATAGTAGTAGATACATACTCACGGTATTTAGTTGTGACCGAGATGAATTGTCTAGACGCAAAGAGTACTACCTTGGCGCTAAATAGAATATTCTATACATGGGGATTACCACTAACAATACAGAGTGATAACGGTCCACCATTCCAAAGTGCTGAATTTATCACGTACTGGGAGGAAAAAGGAGTAAAAATTAACAAATCGATCCCACTGAATCCACAGTCCAATGGAGCCGTCGAAAGACAAAACCAGGGCATTATAAAAGCGCTAGCCGGTGCCAAGCAAGAAAAAAGAAATTGGAGGGAGTCTCTAAAAGCTTACGTACATATGCATAACACAATGAAGCCACACTCCAGACTTAACATAACTCCTTTTGAGCTTTTAGTGGGATGGCGTTATCGTGGATTCTTTCCTAGTCTGTGGGAAACTAAGTTGGCAAACGAGATGGACAGGTCAGACGTGCGCGAGCAGGATACATTTAGTAAATTAGTAAGCAAAACATACGCAGACTCGCGTCGAGGAGCAAAAGAATCCGATATAGCCGTAGGAGATAAGGTTTTCCTTTCATTTCCAAAAAAACATAAAACAGATGGAACCTTTTCCACGGATCAGTACACTATATTAAGTCGACAAGGAGCGAAAGTAGTTGTTCGGAACGAGCGAGGAGTACAATATACACGTAATGTGGTTGATTGTAAGAAAGCGTTAGAACGAGAGCAAGTTCCTTCGGATACAAGTACAAAGCTGACAGAAACTTCTGGGTCCGAAGCACCAAAGGATTCCGAACAAGAATCAGAAGAACATTCCGAAGATAGGCGGGACGGTATTACGGAAAACAGACCAAAAAGGGTGGTCAGGAAACCGGAAAAGCTAAAGGATATGTTCCTATATCAAATTTTTCAATAGAGTAGGGGTAGGGGTGAATGTAGAGAATAGAATAAAATATGGTAGAGAAATTAAGAAATCTGGAGAGTAAGAAAGAGAAAAAATTGAAAATTCATCATGGGCGAGAGGATTAGCTGTCAACACGTGAGAGAAGCTGCACAAGAGAGGATCTGGAAATCCTGAGTGAGAAAACGAAAAAGATCCTTCAGGAGAGAGGATCGAGCGACGATGAGTAAGTTTAGCGAAAGGACAGTCAGTTTTTGGACGGACGTGTAAGTGGACGGATCGTGTCAAAAATAATAAAAAAAAGAAAGATTCTAAAATTTGAATTTGTCTTGCTGAAAATGGTCAGGACAGTGAAAGAAATGGGTGGAAGTCACGACATGGACGACGAAGTGTTAAAGGCTAAGAAGGCCCAACTGGAGCAAATGCGAAAGCAACGAATCGCACGAGAACGGGAAGAGAAGGAAAGGACGGAAAAGATGCTGGCGAAATTACGCGGCGATCCGGAACCAGCACCAAAGCGCAAAGAAACGCCCCAACCCGCAGTACCTCGTCAGAAATACAATTCACAATTCAATCCAGAACTTGCTAAACAAAATTACGAATAAATCTGGACACCAAACAAAACCGTATTACTACTCGAATTACGATTTATTCGTTGTTTCCAGCCCATTTACAGATACTTTCCAAACCACTTGTGATCCACGGGAGACAACCATCGATGACAGCCCCCGAGATTGTTCTGGATGATGTACTTAAAATCCCACGGGTTCAGATTTTCTCGCACCAATCGTTCTTCTTCTGCTTTCATGTCTTGCAACATTTCGTGTGAAACTACCATCGCCTTGAACGGCAGCTTAGGGCAAACGATATCAAGAATTTGCTTTGCTTCTACGAACTCCATCTTTCCCGCCAATTCCACTATCACTCGACCACTCTTCACTGGTGTAACGTAGTGATCGATGGCACCTTTACCACCGCCCATACGCTGTCCCTGGCCTTGCTTGGTTACCGGTTGCCACGGTGCCTCGACACGCCAGATCGCAAACATGCGGCTCGTATCCATCTTGCGACCGATCGTAAGTCGCAACATTTCAAAGTGGCCCCACCGTAACCGACCACCGCCGGTAGCAACTATGCCATACTGCTTGTGTACGAGTGAATTGTGTACCAACTCAGGACCGCGCATCCATTTCAGCTTCTTCTGCATCTTGGGCGCACGAAGATTGCTGGGCAGCTGAGGAACTTTTTCCATAAAGCGAAGCTTAGGCTTCTCGGGGATCGTAATATCTGTGGCAAAAGAATGTGCGAAAGTCAAAAACGTTTCCCGGGTGCAGCGGGGACATAGCTACTCACTGTCATATTTTATCGGTGGGGCAAAAAACTTCATGCCGGCAATTTGTTGGCCAAACTGACCGTGCAACAACAAGCCTGCCAAAAAAGTAAAGTTTTGTGATGAAGCGTGACGGAATTGAACAAGTTCAGTGTCTTCACATACCCGACAGCAATGGTCGCAGCTTTTCACAACTGGCCAACATTTTTGGTATTATTTTTAGGGGCAACTATAATTATTATACACCTAAAAGCTATACAAAATTGCGTAAACACCCGCGGGATTTTGCCGTGTTTTGATCAAGAATTGCTGTCAATCGTAGTTTCAATCCCCACCACCAGGTTTCCACACGTGCACAGCCGATCTGTCAATTTATACAGTGGTGCCAAACATGTACAAAACAGATTTGTTTACATCGGACCGCACTTGATTTTCTATTCAGATTTCTAAATTGTATCGAAATTTACAATAATAAGAACTCTTTATGATATGAAATATTCTAGTTTTCACCACGATACAACACACGATCTCACGGCACGAACATGTTATGAATATTTTGTTTAAATAATTACGCTCTTTTCGGTGGAAGGTGGTCAATCGAATGCCTTGAAGTTTACCTACCGGAAAGATAATGTTGCATAGGAGCACGATATATAATATTGAATCCAGCGGGTATGTTATCTTTCTTCAGGAAGAATTCTTCTCGCTTTATCACAGCTTTCCGGCATACTACCGAAGAAGTGGACAGCATTCGTCGTCTGTAAAGAAAGCGGGAAAGTTTCAATGAAAACCACTTTTATGTGCTTGTGTACCATAACTTACATAATTGGTGATGATATTAGCGCAGGTTGTTTGCTTGCCGAAAGAATAGGATGCACTTTGTTTCGTAAATGGTGTATTAAATGCTGCACAATCATTTTGTTGCTGTTCCGGTGAATCGCAATGGTACACCAAATTATTTTTATTTACGCATACCGATTGTCATCGGTGACATTTTTGCGCAATCAAATGTTTGCTGTCAAAAATATGTAAACAATTCAAATATTGCGTACGCGTAGCATCATCACTTGCGAGGCTGGAAAGTAAAACATTACCAACACAATGAGATTCTGTACAATTACGTGGTTCTTGTTGTCCTTGCTGACTGTGGTAAGAACATTCATACGAAAGAATCGAATATCGAATGTGCACGTCCAATCTGTTATCCCTTTTCGTTTTAGATCACCGCAGAGTTCTCAGCCGAAGATTGCCGGGAATTGGGCCTTATCAAATCGCAATTGTTTTGTTCATCATGCAGCAGCTTGAGCGATTATGGACTGATTGAACTGAAGTAGGTGAACGTGTCCCTTTCGCATGAGAGTAGCATGGTTTTAAAAACATTTCTTATTGCAGGGAACATTGCCTAGAATGCTGCCAAAAGGACACGGCCAGTGATACGAAGCTAAAGGTATACCCGTCTGCGGTGCTAGAGGTGTGTACGTGCAAGTTTGGAGCGTACCCCCAGATACAGGCATTTATTAAAAGCGATCGACCGGCAAAGTTTCCTAACCTAACCATTAAGTACGTGCGTGGGTTGGATCCGATCGTGAAGCTGATGGATGAACAAGGCAATGTCAAGGAGACGCTCTCCATCACGAAATGGAACACTGACACAGTGCAGGAGTTTTTCGAGACGCGATTGGCAAAGGTTGAAGACGACGATTATCTAAAAACGAATCGTGTTTGATAATAAGCGCGTCCGATATAAATAAAAAATTGTTAAGCTAAGGAGATACTGTTCCATACAATTTGTTAAACACATGATCCGTATGCTTTTTCATAACATTTTGTTCCTAATGGCCCACTGAGTCATTTGTAGTTGAATCCTTTTCGACCCAAACTGTGCATGTAATTGAATCTGGAGTCAAACGACGGAAGAATTCAATACCTTTTTGCTTAATTACAATAGGGCTATTTTACAATTTATTTAAGAAAATTAAAACCTCGAGCATTGCATCTTCAAATCTGAGAACAGCAGTGAGAATGTCGAACCAGGCGCATAACAATTACCATTAAATTTTGTCAATATTGACGACACATTTGACCATTCACAAACATTTGAAAGCACTCAGAGATATTCTTTATGTCATGGTTTTATTCAACATTTGCCTTTTGCATTAATGCACTCATGCCAATGCCAATTATTTCATGGTTCTACATAGGAACAAGCCAATCATATTTATTTCCACTTTTGTATAATGTAAAGGAATCAATACATCAGCGAACAAACATAATTGTTGTTCAAGGCCCAAAAACATCTACGTTTCTAGTGTTAAAAGATTGACACTATTCAAGGTTGATAAGGGACCTTTATAAAATATAAGTGATAGTAAACAATCCTCCACAAAAGGGCTGCTGATATGCTCACTGGAGATGCATACAACGAATAGGTCATGTATGAAACTTTAAATCCATCCAATGAAGGCCATGGTTCCACTAACTTGTAGTAGAAAAACACATTTCATACATTCCGGTCGAAACCGATCGTTACCGGTATTATGCTTAACGGATATATAACCAAGATAACGGAACATTTGTACCCTTTCTTAGAGCAAGGAGAAAAGCATTTATAAGTACAAAACCTTATTACCACATAAATCAATAGTTGAACAGAACTTCTTGTTTGAAATTTTAAGTGTTTAAACATTTCAACTGAATCAATATTGCAAATTAAAGTTTGCTGTTACCCGCCGATTGAATTGTGTGACATACGCTGAAAGCACATCAACTTGCTGTGCACGCGGGTGGCGTTTTCTCCAAGTTTAAAAATGTGTTGTTTATGTGTTCCTAAACAATTATCGTGTCTCTCTTAATTCGTCTCTAATCTCAAATCGAGCTGGGTGTTTTTGTGAGTGTGTGCGCGCCGTTCGCGCATGATTAAGTGTTATACGGACAGATGATCGTGTCTCAAGGAAGAACCAGTTTTAATACTAGAAATTACTGTTTTGTGCCATTTGCATCGATTCGCGTGTATAAATATCCTAACGCGCCTGTGATAAGTACAACACTCGCGCTTAATCCATCAAACGAGAAACAATGAAGACTTCCGTAAGTTCGCCACATGGATAGCCAAAGTTTTCGGGTTGAAGGTTCGAATATCGAATGAAGCATTAATTTCTTTTACCTTCAGATGATTCTGCTACTCTGTGCCGCAATCGTATTGGTTGCAGCCGAAGACAGGAAGGGTCCTTCTAATACGCACCAGGACGCCAAGCAGCATGAGAGTCACGGTCAGCAGCAGCAGCAGCAGCAGCAACAGCATCAGCTGAAGCAACAGAAGCCTCACGAACAGTACCACCAGGGTCCAGCTTCCCAGCAACACCCACTGAAGCAGAATCAGCAACCACAGCCGTCCGCCTACAAACATAAGCGAGAGACGCCAAAGGATAATGCTGACGGACAATCGACCACCGGTGCACCGAAGGTAACCGTAGATCCGAAACAACCGTCGGTTCTGCCGGCCGTCATCGGTCAGGCACCGAAAACCAAGCGTGATACCGTAGCTGCTCAGCCTGCTGCCCGTCCCTCCACAAACGCTCCACCAAAGGCTGCTACTTACAGCCAGCAGAGAAAATCTCAATCACCCCCACGTCCTACCGCCGCCAAGCTGAACCGTGACCAACCCTCTAACACTGCACAGTCGGCTACAAATGCTAAGGCTCCGGCTGCCGCGAACCAACAAGGTTCCTCCTCGACCACAGCTAACCCGTCGAAGAAGTTGTAAATTCGCTGAAAGGAATACGAAATGTTGGCCGATAATTTAATTATCGTTTTTTTATTAAAATGGTGTGTTTTCTTTTTCGCCAAAAAATAAACACTTAGCAGTTGCAATTTCATAAAACAGTTGTAGAGTTGATCGTCTCTTCTTCGGTCGATCGAGTGATCGAGTGTATGATGGATGACGTTGAAAGAAACGTTCCCTAGTCTCCAGGCGTTGAAGTCTCCGTACGTCGCGGCAAAATCAAACCGCGAAAGACCTGTTTCATAATTTCGGACACCAGAAGGCATACACCTGTCTGTTGACGACATAATAAATATTGCATTTGTCTCAGTATTTTCGTGTTCTGATTAGGAGATTATTCTTTCATATCCTTCGGATTTTTCGTATGCGTTGGAGGTCTCAAAAAAAAAAACGTTTATCCAGTCCATGTGAACACTGTGATCTCCCGACTTTCGCCTGATAGTTTTTGGTGAAGGAGGCTACTTTCAGACTTATATTGGCGAAGATTTCAAGTCTTTACCGAAAGAAATTATTTCCTATTTTTAGATGGACAACCCGGTGCTTTGGGCGGCCCGGTGGTGTATATGATACCCGGCAGGGCCGGGGATCAAATCCCATCCGGACCGTCTCCCCGTATCAAGTACTAACTATCCGGCTACGCGGTAAAAAGTCTTTTTTTTTTTGTTAACGGGGAGGGAACCTTCAAAAGGTAACCACCTCGAAGGGCGGCTTGCGGCTACAAACCAATCCCTCCGAGATGGGTTATGTGGAATTCATCGTGACGCTGGGCCCGTGAAGCGGACCCGGCAGCCGATGGGACCCTAACTAAACCACTCCTCGACCTGATCCGAACCCTGCCGATGCGCTTGATGTCCGGCGGTAAAAAGTCTAGTAAGCCAGAAATGGCCAGCGTGACCTTAGGGGTCGTTTAAAGCCAACAAGAGATAGAGAGAGATATATATATATATATATATATATATATATATATATATATATATATATATATATATATATATATAGAGAGAGAGAGAGAGATTAGCACCCTGTTAAGAAGCTTCTTCCAGAACATGATATGAAGGTCCTCTACGCTGATCTTCTTAATGAAAGACATAACAGGTCTCACGTCTGCACCTTATCTACTGTGGAGCGAACTGAATTAGACTTCTGTTCGACACTGGAACTTCTGTTCCAGAAGTGGGAACATATTAAAATACAAAATCGGTAATATCAAACAAAAAGTGTCTGGCGTAACGCCTCCCCAACTAAAACGTCTTCTCTCGCTATTTCAAAACATATCCTTTAATGCATTTGCTTGACTCCCGTTTAGCCGTTTCGCTTTCGTTAAACTAATCGATGATCCTTGCATCGATTTATCAGAATTTTGAAAGGTTTTTTCCCTGTAGTTAAGGTGCGTAAAAAATAAATGAACTATTTTGTTCTCTATATCTTGCTACGCTCGATAGGAAGTTAATACTAACGATCATTAGTTGATATGAAATATGAAAGAAATAGGATCGCTGTGCGAAATACTAGAATATTCTCTTCTCTATTCATCTACGAACGATAGATGGAGAATAGTGTTATCACCTCTACTAAAACAATATCACAGTATGGAAAAAGACAAAATACCTCATTTTTGAAGAACTTTACAAAAATGTACGAAGATTTCAACGCATGGAAAACGACGAACGTTTCTATTCGCATTGTTAACTTCGATAGATTATGAGGTTTAGGGCATTAAATGTGTAAGACTCAGCACTAAGATTCAAAAATAGGTTCTTTGCACTCGTTTATAGACTTTCTTGCTTACTTAAAATATCATTATATATCTTCTGAATAAACATAAGCCTGCCATTAGACATTTTGTATTGCTGTTCGAAGGTGTAATAATAGATAGGTTAACGTGCTTACAACACAGAAAGAAAGCATTACATTAAATGCAAATTTCCAATATTTGCAAGTATGAAGCAATAACTTTTGGCAACATACAACGGCACAGAAGCATTGGTTGTGTCGTTATAAAAAAAACCCCAACATTACATAACGATAAAGTATGTCAAAGTGTGTTTTGTTGCCAAAAAAAACCCCCCGACTTCATACGAAATCGTACAGCACGAACCGGCATTGTGACCTCCAGCAGCTGAAACACAACAAAACAATCGACATTGAGGCTCATCGGGACTTACTCATCGTTTACCACAATGCCCCCCCTCCGGGGAAGTGATAATCGGCCGTGTTTTACTCTTTCACTTATCTGCCATCGGGTGGTGCTGGCGTGAAGCTGTGTTCGCCGTACGTCGGCGTGACGATCGACGATGGATGCGAATTAGTTAAGTACATATCAATCCAGGGTAATTCTTCTACTTCTATTGCTCCAGTGTCATCAACCAACCTGCGCGTACGGTGCAGAGGTGCGAATGGCGCGCCGACAAATGGATGCGTAAAAAATTCACATTCAGCATATAAAAGCGAACCTTTGCTCAGATTCGACGATCACTTATTACTTGCTATTCGTGCATTGTGGCGCTATTGTGCTAGAAAGGAAAATGATTAAATTTGTAAGTAAAAGTTTTTGAAGTAATTTTCTTTTTGTAACATAAATTATTAAACAAAATCTGCTTACTTTCAATTCGCTTTCAGGTTTGTGTGTTTGCGCTGTTGGCCGTTAGTTGCTTAGCCTTGCCAGTGGAAGAGCATCCTAAACTATCACGCCCTTCACCTATAAATCCCGATGTTGCCAGCGACCCGAAACCAACCGAACTGAAGGAAGCGGCCAGCCCATCTTCATCTACTACCGAGAGTCACATCCAAAAAGTCCCTGCATCTGGGGTGAAACTTAGCGTTGAAGTAGCGACAAAAGATGAAACCACAACAAGCACCTCTACCACGGAACAGTCGACTAAGAACAATCCGAAACGATCGGTAGAATTGGATACGGATGTGACGACCTCCACGAAGCAACCCGCTTTCCGTCGCAATCAGCCATCTACTACGACCGAGCAGCCAAGCAGCACTACCGCAAGCAGTACAACTTCCAGCCCAGTTTCGGTGAAAACTCCAATCGGTACGACGCGCTCAAAGCGTGAAGTCGAAGTGACTGCCATTCCTGCCAGCAGTGTTAGTACGACCCCTACAAAACGTACGACGACGGTCGCCCCCAGCAGTAACGATGATGCAGAAGGACCCCATTACGTACGGCCTGTTCCGGTGGATCAAATATTGAAAAATCTGAACCAACCGGAAAAGGCAGCCGGTTCGGGTGCCCCTGAACAGCACAAAAAAGAAAAATCTAACGAATCGAAGGAATCTAAGGAATCGAAAGAATCTTCAGAGGAAGAAGTTCCACCAAAGGCAGAAGGAACTGAGCAAACAAAGGCACATCAACAGACACACCCGGTAATCCGACAGCAGGGTGCCTAATCTGATGTACACTGCGCGCATTGTTTTTAATCTTTTGTTCTGTTATTTTTGTTTTACGTATGTTCGAATAAAAAGCTTAAACTCTTAATTACGATAGCACGTTCTTTCAATTTTACACAAAAATTAAAACCAAAAATACAACTTCCATTTATATGTTTTACAATTTGTTCGCTAATCATTGATTTCCTTCATTTTTCATGTTGTTTTGTTTTCCAGCTGTTTTGCTTCCATATTTGCTTAATTATGATTACCCTTTTTTTGTTTGCTTTACGCGCGCATAAGCTTGCCGTTTCGAAGGAGTTTAGAAGATTGTGGGTTTTTTTTTTTGTTGTTTTGTTTGTTTGTTATTCTTGTCCATGGATGAAGTATTATCATAAGGTATTCAAATATGCATGACATGTCTTTAATGTGGATGTTTTTTTGTGTATATATATAGTTTTTTTAATGAATATGAATGTAGGGTGTGTACGAGTAAAGATGTTATCCATCCTCTGCCTTTAGGTCATGCATTTTGAGTGTGCTGCACGCGTTCTAAAAATATAAGAATATATTTTATGTATATGTATAGTTTTTTTTTTTGCTTGTTTAAATGGTATTTTACGGGGTTTCTCCCAACATTGTTACTTTTTTTTTGTTTTGTTTTTGATACACTTCCTGCACACGTGCGCTTTCGTACATTTCATTTGCCTTATCGTTCGTCTTGTCTTTTCACTCCCTCATTGGCCGCAAAACGCGGCCACATTTCTAAAGTAGTTTTGAATTTATTCTCGTTTTTATTTATTTATTTTGTTGTTTTGATTATGGTGTGGACTCGCACATTGCAAAATGAAGGTATGTCTGCTGTTTGTTTTGATTTCGACACCATGCCTACACATTCTTCCTTGCTCCTTTCTCCGTTCTCATACACAAAACCGAAAGGTAAATGAGCCAAAATACATGTATTGTTATTGGTTTATGATTTTGCGTACGATTTTTGTTGGACAATCTGTGTTTTGTGTTTAGTTTGCTGTTGCATATTTTATTTGCCGGGTATATCCCTCCATATGCCCGTTTCTTTTTTAAATATCGTTGAATATTTTAATGCCGGACAATATAACACACCGTGTAAATCACTAGCGAATGGCTGTTATGACTTGTGAATGCTCACCATTCCGTTTCTTTATCACCTTACACTTCGCAATAAACGAATCGAAACTGTTTGCTCGCTAACTGTTCTGTTATCCCTACGCGCGCACACACACACACACTAGAGCAGGGTGCATATTACACACTTGTCGTGGCTACCGGTGGCGTTCCCCGCAGTCGACTAGACCAATGCGGCGCGTTTAATGATGGTGGACGACTGATACATAAAACCTACTAGGCTACTTTCTACAATAAAATGGAAGTTTAACGAGATTTTCGATTTCAAATAAAATATTAAAATAAATTCCCATCCATATTCGTATGGTTATGCATCCCTTTGACACGCCCTTTGACCACGTGTCTATTTCGCGCCCTGTTCGTCACTTTACACTTCCCCTGACACTTATGAATATGCGTTAAAATCTAATGATAATAATATAACCATTTACGACTAGCATTTTGCAGTGTTCATATCCGTAGTACGGTGAACGCACACACGAGGAGAGCGACGTTTATATCATTACTAGACAGCATCATCATCATCATACTTCATCACCATCTACGTTTCCTAATACATACATACAGCTTTACGATACACGAATCGTGACCGTGACATTGTAAAGAAAGGAAGAAAGCATGCATTGCGTAACTCAAATGCACCCCCAAAACGTTTTTTGCCACGTTGCCTCATACAGTAAAAAGCGTCTAGAGCTATGTTTTATTCTCCTATCTTTTCCCCCATACGCTTCCAACCATTTTGCAAGCGCTATTTAAATAAGTTAAGCGGCAACTAATGGTAGAAATTAATTTCCCTTCTACGATTTTATTTAAAAAAAAAATGCAGTCATAATTATGTTTTCTTGTTCCTCCCCACAAACTACCGCGTATTATCGGAATTGTACAAATTGATGTACAATTGATGTAAAAAGTAAAGTCTTAAGCTCTTTGGCTTAACGTTGGATATTAAAATATCTGCTGTGATTAATAGTTTATTGCAAATGGTTGATTTTAGAAAAAAATCACGCATAAAACTCATCTGAGGTTTTGGGAGTTTTTTCATTTAAAAAACAAAAACTATAACCATAAATTATACTTCGTGCATGAGAAGCAGGCTCTTCCTCTTCCATTCTTTCCATTAATTTTCAGTTTTTGGTATTTTTTGGTACCAAGCATATGCGGTTTTGCTGCTCGGCATATAAATTCTAGCATACATTTTCACAGTCGCAACAGTGTTTATTTGTTGAAAATGAATCATCTTCAACGCTAATTATCAAATGGTCCACCAGCGTAAAAGCGTTCGATTAGTACTCTACCGGTTTGCCTTGGGTGTTTTCATATGCTTAGAAACGTAAACGTTTTACAGTCTTCTACGGTTTTTTTTATACCTGTCTTCAAGCCAGGCTGTAATCAGTGTGTGTCACGAGTGTTCATATCTGATTTAAAACTATCACTAACAATGCATTTTAAAATTCATTACACCTTTTGCATACGAACTCGCTTGCTCTCCCGAAAGCTGATGATGTTTGCTCGATCGAACGATCCGGAAAATTAAAATTAGTGGTGTTGCCTAATATCGTTAACCATACACATACATAAATCCCTGCATTTACCATCCGCTACCGAATCAATACATCCGAAAGTATTGTTGGATTTTTTTTAACGTAATAAATTGAAATTACACCACAATCCACAGGGATAGAAATAAATTTACACTCATTGTGGCTTCGTTCAACGTCAAGCTTCCCTAAGCTAGAAAACCAGGGAGGGATTTGAGTACAACTGGTGTATGTTTGCTGAGGCATGTGTCTATTTGTGAACCAATATACTCGACCTTTCTTTTTTCTTCTTTTGGCAAATTCATTGAGCATCATTGTATTATCGGTGTGGCTCTGTTTCTTCCCAGACGTATTGTTTTTTTAAATAGCTTCTCCTTCTGTTTGCGTCTTTTCGCATTAATTTTGCATCTTGAATCATTCGTTTCATTAACCTTGTGACTGCATTTCGTTGGATTGTTTCTCATCGGATGGATATATCTGCTTTCGTAATGGTATTTAATTTTCCATTCATTTTTTTTTCTTGTTTTGTTTCGATCTGTTAACTGCATGATATTTATCTGTTTCAAAAGTTTTGGTTGGTTTCAACGTATTTGACTCAATCATACATAATACACAAATGCATAAGGTATTATAATAGTGTGTGTGTATACATAGACTTATTTTATGTTTAATACCTCCGTGTATTTTAAAACCACTCGCCTTGGCTTTACACCGCTCCGCTGCAGTACATAATGAAACCGAGTGTGCCAAAACTGGAAACAAATTTAAACCAAAATCTGATGGACTATATTGCGATTTAATCTTTAAAATGGCGTGTTGTAATGTGCAAGCCAATCTGGGTTGTAATTTAAGTTGCATTAGCACACTCTAATATTACAATTAAAGTCAATTTTAATGACAAAAAATAATAATCTCCTCGCGGAAGTTTACAATTGACAATACACACTCAACAAAACTGATTGCCCACAAAGCTCGTTTTTTGTAACGTTCTTGCTAAACGCGCAATAAACGAAAACAGTTACAGACAAATTGGACACACAATTTCAGCAAAACTACAAAACAAAAAATTCCAGTAACCTTCGATGTGGCACTAAGAATAGTGCATGCTCAAAACCAAAATCAGCAAAAGAAATTTATTTAAAACAAAAACCCACCTAATTAGAATTCCTCATCGAAATCAACCAACTTGACTTGAAATTACCTGTGCAAGGCATTCGATATCTGCTTCAGCGATTGGCCGACCTCCTGGACGAGTTTTTCGTTGTCTTGAACGTTTTTGTTACTGGCGGAACGTAACGAACGTGCCTGATTTTCCACCCGCGTGACTAGCTCTCGGAAATGAAATTTGGCGTGCGGTGGCAGGCTTTCGTTGTCGGCAAACGTAACGCAACAGGACTGTAGCGAGTTAAGCCGATCGCTCAGCGCTAGCCACTGTGTGGCGGAAATGTTTGCCACCGGCATTTTTAAACCGGTCTGCAGTGATTGCACCAAGTCCAGGATGTTATCTCGTCCACCTGCTGACGCGGGTGATGCACCTGTCGTCGATACAGACGGTTTGTCCGTTTGCTGAACGTTGCTGCTATCGATTGATTTTGCGTAGATACTGCTAGCACCGGGAGTACCACCGCTCGACCCTGTGGACGTTGTCGTTTGCATCATGTTTTGTACCGGTGTCGCATAGATGGAAGAAAACTTCGATGGTTTCATCGGGACTGCCGGTTTTTTGTTGCTGCCCAGCGTGCCAGCTGATGCAGACCCAACCGGTCCGACGTTTGACTGCTGCTGTTGCTGCTGCTGATGCTCTGCCTGCTGTTGAGGTGTATCGTGTCCAACACCGGTCGGACCATCATCCGCTTCCGTATTGTTATTCATTTTCGGCACCATGTTTGCCACACTTTTGGTTCCCAGCTTGGGGCTCAGCTGTGCACTCAATGGATCACTAGGAGATTCTTTCGCTTCCCAGAGCTTTTTCAGGCTACTGATACTGCCGGTACTTTTACGCTTACCGTCACCTTCCTCACCACCGGCACCGCTGCTGCCGGTAGACAGATTATCACCGCTGCCACCACCGCTGTCCACCTTCAGCGAATTACCTTCCAAACTTTCGCGCTTACGATCATCGCTCAGCTCAATCTTAATTTCAGTCTTTTTCAACTCGATCACCTTATTGCTATCGATCGGTGCCGATCCGGTTACGATCGTCGACGAGGCATTCGTTTTTTTCAACTTCAACGAATTGAGCTCGTTGTTTTCCAGCAGCAACTTACTGCCCGGGTCCATACTGTTCTTACCGGACAAGCCAGTACCATTGCGTACCACCATCAACGACGCCGTTTCGCTCTTTTTCTGTGACCGATGATTTTCATTCTCCGACGAGGAGGACGATGCAGAATTGTCATTATTGTTTAGAATGTTACCATTACTATTGCTGGAAAGGGTGGCGTTAATGTTATTGTTATTGTGAATACTGTGCGGGCTGTTGCCCGATTGATGTTTGTTATTATTGTCCAGATTCGATGCAGGTTCGACGATATCACCACCGCCACTACCATTGCTCGATGCGTCCGCATTGTTGTGATCTACTTTACGTAACCGCGACTTAAAATCAATAATACCACCCGAGCTTTCCTCCTTCTTGGCCGGCTGCGTTGGTGTTCGTTTCCCTGCATCGACCTTCTTCAGCTGCGTCTTAAATGGTGGCTGTGCCATACCCGACACGTTATGGGCGGTAACGCTGTAACCGTCACTAGTCAGTGCGTTCGTAGATGGTAGGATAGTTGATTTCGACATAGAAACCGGTTTACGAAGCGAACTAACATCCGACGACTTGTAGTGCGATATTGGCTGTTGCGGTTCCTGCACGGTAGTAAGCGGCGATGGTGCCTTTGGTAAATGCATCGATTCCGCCAGCTCACTGACTAATTGTGATGCTGGATCGGAATTGGTGGACGGTGGCAGCCCACCACCTAGACTGACCACTTTCTTACCACCGGCAGTTTCACTCGGTAAACACTTTGGCACATTTGTTACCCGCTTGGTATCGGCTTTCGGGTCCTTCGAACCAACGGGCGGTGGTGGTGGAATAGAAAGCGGTCCCGTATCGCCCACAGGATTGATCATCGCATCCGCCGGACTGCCGAGGGAGCTGCACGAATCCGTGGAGGGTTCTCGCTTGCGCAAACTAACACCAAATCGTGAACTCGCCTCTTCGACGCTCGGTTCCGTATTGCGCACATCGTTCGATGGTGCAATACCCTTTTCCAACATACCACCCCGTTGCTCGAGCGGTACGTCAAACTCCTCCGGCGGTGGTGGCAGATCAACCGGTGGTGGTGGAAATTCGAGATCGGCTAAAGTCGGCTGAACGGTACGTTTCGGGCTATTGTTTCCAACCGACCCGCGGAAGGAAGAAAACGTCATCATCGAACCATCGGTTGTCGTACGATGGCGCTGAAGCTTGGAAAGACTAGCTGTAGCCGAGTTGGACATGGTGACGCCACTCGAGGAGTTGCTTCGTATCATCTGTGGTTGTGCTTTGATTGCTGCTGCTGCATTACGCTGCGCTAGTATACTGTTTGAGATCGCATTTGCTGCGGCCATCGGTGGTGGCGGTGGCTCCGACACCAGCGGCATGTTTGCATTTAGCCCCAGCGGATGTGGCCCCGGCAACGGTCCGACATGTTGTTGCTGTTGATGCTGAGGTAACTGCACCGGTGGTTGCGCTTGCTGAATAACAGTTCCATCACTTTGGCGTAACGATTCAAGGTACGCCCCTATTCGAGCATCCTTCGGCAAGGTACCGTATCGGTTGATGGCTTTCTTCACATTCTGCACCTCCAGTGCACCGACAATCGGTGGTTGGCCCATCACCGGCATACACGGTTGCCCACCGGGTGGTAGTTGATCACGCCGTGCCTGCCCAGTCAACCGTTTGCTGCCCCGTGTCTCAAGTCCACGGTTTCCCATGATAGGAGCGCGTTTAAATGAACCTTGCTGGGGAGTTTTCTGAAAACCGATCGGTTCCGGATTGTCTGTATCGGTGTCGGGCGTAACCTCCGTTTGCTCGTTCTCGGAATCTGTGGCCCGATTCATTAGGTTTGCCATGTCACGTGTGAAGCCTAAAACAAACAAAAACACACATATGTCAATGAGAATAAATGCTTTCTTTCATGCAATCATAATAATTAAAAAATCATCAAATACTTGTAGTTAGTTTCTAAATCATCGAGAAGCTTGTTAATGTAGTATTTTAATGCAGTTTAACTTGAACAAACATACCACCCCAGTTCCTTTTTCGTATAAATTGAACATCTTAAGTTGTTAAACTACAATTATAAGTTGATTAAAGAGATATCAAAAGAACACACGTTGTTTAGTAATGATTAACACACTCATCTATAGCGTTGGTGGTTAGAATATAATTGACCATTTGTCGACAAACAAAACACAGTAACCAACAGATGGCAAAACAGTAATTAGATGAAAGCAAAGAAATGGACAAACGTGTAACCAACTGTTTTTTTTTCATAAAATACCTCGTAACGTATCGCTAAGCTTATCGATAAGGAAACTACTGCAAGAAGACGATTTTGTGATGGGAATAGTTGTACCGTTTGCGTTTTGCTCGCCATCGCCAAGCTTACAGTTATCATCATCCCGGTACGTTGAGTCACGGCTAGATGATAGCAAACTAGATGAAAGATAATCGAATAAAAACCGAAATTTCATTAAACGGGCCATAATGTTTAGAAATTCGCATGGCCAGACACACGTACCTTGTCCTCTTTGGTGGCGCTGGTGCCGTTTTGCCACGTTTATTTGTTGTCCGTCGCATTTGTACGCCAGCGGTAGCAGTTTGTTTGTTTCCAAACGTGCTAAACTTCGAACCTGAACCCGAATCTGTAAAAACCATTAGTAAACACAATTAGAAGGACAATTAGTAAACATCATTTTCTATTCATTATTCAATATGTTCAACTACAAAACCCAATATAACAAATAAATCACTTCATGCGTACCAGAAATGGGTGTTATTGCAGGTTCATGTTGTGCCTGCTGCTGTTGCTGTTGCGCTTGCTGTGGCGGAGGAGGTAACATTTGCTGCTGCTGCTGTTGCTGCTGTAGCTGTTGTTGCTGCTGCTGCTGCATACCCATGTGTGGCTTCTTGCTCATCTGCGGTGTTAGCTGCATCGGTATTACGCCGACCCCTTGCAGCTGCTTCTCGACCGCTTCGGTAATGGACGATTCCTGTCAACAGAAAATCTATCCGAATAAGACCTATTAGCGCTAGAGAGACACCCTAACTCTAATTACCTGAAACATGTGCTCCAGATCGTGATGGATGCTTTTGAACGTTGGACGATCTTGAGCATTCCACTGCCAGCACTTCCGCATCAAATCGTACACCTCCGGTGGACATCCTGGCGGCCGCTCCATCCGGTAGCCCGACTCCAGTTTGTGGAAAACGTCCGTTAGATCGATGCCCGGGTACGGTGACATGCCGTAGGTCGCTATCTCCCACAGCAGCACACCGAACGCCCATACGTCCGATTTGGTGCTGAACTTATTGTACGCCAAACCCTCGGGTGCGGTCCATTTGATGGGAAATTTAGCACCGGCGTGTGCCGTGTACGTATCGTCCCGCATCAACCGGGCCAGCCCGAAATCTGCCACCTTGACGAGATTGTTATCGCCAACCAGACAGTTGCGTGCGGCCAAATCACGATGGATAAAGTTGCGGCTTTCGAGATAGCTCATACCCGAAGCGATTTGGGTGGCCATATATAATAATGCTACCGCATCTAACGTTTCCCGACCGGCGGTCCGTAGAAAATCTAGCAAATTTCCGTGACTCATAAATTCGGTAATGATGTAAAATGGTGGTTCGCGCGTACAAACACCTAAAATGATAATGCAATACATTCTTTTTAGCACGGACATTATTCAGATATTGTTAACAAAGTTACTGTTTTTTAATAGGTCTAATTTTGCAAATTATGATTTCAAACGTTTGCAACAAATAATGGTAGAATTTTTGTAAATTTTTACATTTTGAAGCTTGAAAGGGCCACACAGAGTGTGAAAAATAATGCGAAATACAGCACTTATAGCATTCTTGAGCACAAAATTTCATAACAATAACAAAACTAATGCGAATACATATGGAAAAGTTTGCAAATTTGCCGTTTGAAAAAGACGCCAAAAGACGAAGGATTTATACTAAAAATCTTAAATATTCTAATTCTAATCGCAAATAGTAAGAAGTAAAAATAAAATTGACGAAAAGAGTAGCAAATGAAGTTAAACATTGTACATATAAGATTTCAAATCAATAAGATGTAGTGACGGAACTGACATAATCGCTAAAACAATGTTTATCTATTATGACTAACTAGTTTTAACCTATCTTTAAATGTCAACAAGACCTACATGCTATAGTTGCTTGTTAAATGATTGCTCACTAACGCGGCACACAAAACATAATCCTAAACGTTGTGTGTCGTAAATTGCGCGACAAACTGCTCTCATGATGCACGATGTTTTATGTTTATTTTTTATGACGCGCATTCAAGACTAAGCAAATAATTTTGCTACTCCTACACTCCATGTATCAGTTTCGTATACGTAAACCTACCAATCAGTTGCACCAAATTTGGATGTTTCATTTCCTTCATGATGGCAGCCTCTTCTAGGAAATCTTTTAACGCCATCGTATCTTCCTTGAGCGTTTTAACGGCCACCGTGTTACCGTACCGCTTCCACACAGCCTCGTACACTTCACCGTACTGTCCACCACCGAGCTTGTGCTTCATCACGATATCCGTCCGGCAAATTTCCCACTCGTCCGGTTCGGGACTGAGCGGGAATACGGTCGGTTTGTTCTGTTTCGGTGCCGGGTACAGCAGTGGCGTTATTAAACCATGCCCTTCGTGTAGCGCACTGTGATGATGTACCAGTTCCGCCAGCGTGTTAAACTTAGCATCGGCCGTCACGTACACCTTGCCGTCCGAGTCTTCCGATATTCTGTAGTGGTAGACGCGCCCATCATACCGCAAGCTGATGCTACGCTGCCCGGGCGAACTTTCGCTTTCCCGCACCAGAAAGCTACCGTTGATGCCCGAGCTAAGCAAATACTCGGCCGCGTTGCGCGATATGGGCCCATGGTACCAGGAGTGTTTTTCCAGCGAGTTTAACGGGGTCACATAGTTCGACGGTACCCAACCGACATGTCCGGAATCGGAGTGGGCTTCACACCATTCGCCCGACTTGTTGTAGGACAGTATCCGCACCTGTTCACCCTTCCGCAGGCTCAGTTGATTTTCGCCGCCCGCCTTAAAGTCGTACAGCGCGACAAACAACTGTGGATCGTCCTCCTCCGGTCCGGGTGCCAACAGGTTCTCCTTCGACGTCCAGCGGTGTGCCGTTTCGAAGCTAGACTGGGCCGTGTTGGAACTGCCCTGCGAGTGCATCGTACCGGTATGGTTTTCCAACCCATCCTGATTCTGGCCGAGCAGGTCGGTCGGCAGCAAACTGCCCGGTGGTGGTATGTGTGGTAATGGGCGTGATTGAAGGAGTGCCTCTGTAAAGGAAGGAATAAAAACAACACACCGATTAGTATTTAAATTATAAAATCTAGCGCTGAGTGTAGTGGAATACAATTGCAAGTAAATAAACTGCGATAATATAATGGAAAGTTGCGATACTAAACGATCGAAATGCCAGTTGTATGGCCTAGAAAAGACGAGGTTCGTTGCACCGACGTCTCAATTCGATCGTAAACCTTGCATTTATTTCAATGCAATGAGTTAATTTATCCATCGGCATCAAGCATCAAACCCCCCCGAACAGAAGCAATCACTTTCCATCGATGATGCTTACAAAATTTGCTACAATTTCGTGAAACATCATGCAAATGCAAAATGCTTTTCGAGACCTTCAAATATACACCACACCCTCTCGGCTCACCAAATCAAAAAATACATCAACACTTCGGCTAATTTGACCGACGTGATTCACACAGCCACACACACACACACGGACATAAGACATGGCAATGGCGTGTGAAAAAGAAAGCATAAAACGGTTGCTTTTGCTTTCCGACAAAACATTTTTTTGTTGTGCAACGAAAGCGTGAGTGCGCGATTGATATGTATCTACCAGCAACCGACCATAACCCGTAGACTTTCGACTCCCTTATCGTACGGCATTATTGCGTGGCATGATACCCCTCTTCCTCCTTCGTGGGACCGTTAAGATGTTATTAATGGTAACCATCATTATTCACCGCAAAATACATCATTACAGAAGAATGTGCTTTTCCCATAACGAACGATCGGTGTTTATCCCCTCAATGCCGGTTCGGGATTGTGCATCGTGGAAAAAAATGGATTGTAATAAAGAATTGGCAAAAAAAAACTATTATGTGACTGCTTCAATTTTCAACAACTTGATATTAATTTCTTATTTCAACTTGATAGAATTGTTTGTTATTAGAACTTGTTTTAATTTACAATTCAAGCGTTTACAATCGAATGTAACTGCTCAAAATAACTGCCCTTGACCATCTATTCGAAGCAGAATAAATATTCTTATCCATTTGTTTACCGAATGAAATGGTTTTGCTTCCGTTTCAAAATGTACAAAACTGATATGACTAAAGCAATTATAAACAACATACATTAATCATCTATTCAAAAGAATTGATAATATGTATGCTATACATTTTTTGAATTTGACATTTATGTAGTATATCCGGTCCGCAGTAAACAGTCGTTGACAAATTATCATCGCGCTCGGTGACAGCAACTGACACCGTCTGCTAACGACGATTCGCGCTCTAGTGTCTAGTGGGACCTGTACACACTATCTACGATCAAATGCAGAACCCTCTATGGTTCCCTTCCAAGACGGACGAACATAAAACACGCCCGGGGATCATAATAAGGTCGAGGGCAACATGTGTGGGATAATAATCTTGCATCGCAGTGTAAACGCATGAGACGGAAAGAGACATAATTCGCAATAAACGAATGTTTTTGGTCGGACTACTTCAACGCATTCCATGTATTTCTTGTTGCTCCGCTAATGAATTTGTCTCCTTTTTTTACAGTTGAAATAATATTTTATTTTGTCTTTTTCTCGTTTGAAAAATAAACTCTAAAACCATCATCTACCAGCGTGCATATAAGGTTACCAAGTAGAATCAATATTACTATACTTTGCCTTACCCCAGCATCCATAATCGATATCATTTGAGATTGTCAAACATTGATGGTGACCTTGACATGGGCTAACTTGAACACCACGTTTTCGGTATCGCATTGTTGGATGGTGGCCAACCTGCATTATGTCACTCGTGATACAAATATCCCCAACAACAAACAATAGGTGGTGTTTGCTCATACGTGAAACATAAATTGCATTTGCAATTACCGTGGTACGGGGAGTATCAATGCAGAACGAAAGCAACATCCTTACATACACACAGACATACACGAAAAATGTTCACCATGTACACCAATAGTATGGGTCATAAATTTTAAACAAAAAATCATGATATGAAAAAAATGTACAAACTTTGTTATCTTCAAAAGTAGGTTATTCCCCAAAAGTAGAATTAGTTGTTGAAGATATTGGTTTCAAACATTTTATTGACTTTTTGACACTAAAGTTTGAAGATGTCTCCTTGGTCTTGTGATACGTTGCTTGATATAGTACACCGACGACCGTGGTTCGAAACTCACCTCAACCCGAACCACCAATTGCGTTTTACAAAAGAGAAGTTTCTTGTGAGATATTATTCAAGTCATATTTAAACCCAAGAAATAGAATAATACATTTAGTGTGGAAAAAGTGTGTATGGAAAAGTTCTATAGTGGGGAAATGGAGGAATACATTTAGTTACATTTACACACAAGATCCGGGAGGATCAGTTTGAAGATCACACTTTAAGATTCAAACAAAAACACTAAGGATGACTTTTTTATGTATTTATTAAGTTGTTATTGAAGAAGGTATAAACTACACCACATGTATAAAACAATTTAATATTATTGTCCCAAAAACAAGACTTTGAACGACCAATTAAGCAAAGATCCTCACATGTCTATAAAGCATGTAGACCTTACACAATCTAAACGTTGGAATTCCTTTAGCAAATGAAGACTACCACAAAACAAGTTTGCTTACAATTGTTAATAGACATCTCAACACAAATTACTTTACCAGAAATTACCAAAAGTCGTACGGCAACATCATCATCGCCTAACCGTCCATTTCTTGCGATGAGCGGAATATGTTGTGCTGCTTCAACGTGGATAGACGAAAGCAAAAGCAAATAATATAACGTTACAATGCTTCGTCTTTTTTTTGCCGGCTAGTCAACAAGCCGGCTCCGGTCTCCTTGGGTTGGTGTGTAAATATAAACATCAACAGAACCGAAGCTCCCATCCCCCACCCCTCCCCCCGCCGGGTTTTCAACGCGCTACTGGCCACACTATCGCTGCAACGTCACGAAGACGCAAAGTACACAAACACAAATCGGTGGGAACCACTTTATAAACATTGAGTAGCCGCCATCGCGTCATCTCGCTGCACCATCCGCAGATAATTTTCCTGGGGTGTAGGAGCCATGCCATTCCATCCCGTCGAGGGAAAGAAATTAGACACCACTGTCCTTAAAGTGGTACACAGTTAAGTCACATTTGTGTCTAGATGGGATGCCCTGATGTAACGATTCGTCATCAAACAGAACGTCTACCAGCTGGCGAACAATTGTGTTGGTTCAATTTCGACAAAGTTCTTCTGGTGTGTCAACATTGAACATAGAATTGGAAAATTTGAGACTAAAAAAAACTTATGCGAATCCAATGCTCTCTATATTGATGGCAAAGGTTGCGCAGTAATTTGGTTGGCAATTTTAAAGCAAAAAAACGACTATCATAACCTTGTAAATTGCCCATCTCTGTCTCTGTCTCTTCCTCTGTCCCATTCAAAGCGATGAAGTTTCAATAGTAACAAAAACCATTCATGTTGACCGGTAACCCATTCCGGACAGTAAAAACCTGCGAACCGGCCTGCGATAGAAAATCTGTTCTTCCCACCCCGGGGGGTAGAAGGCATTTCAAATGGTAGT
This sequence comes from Anopheles funestus, assembly GCF_943734845.2. Classification (NCBI taxonomy): domain Eukaryota; kingdom Metazoa; phylum Arthropoda; class Insecta; order Diptera; family Culicidae; genus Anopheles; species Anopheles funestus. The sequence continues at coordinate 32,649,352 of NC_064599.1, forward strand.
TAGGTCTGTGTCATGATACAACACCGGGCGATAAAAAAATGCCTCCACATACCTACACAATCACCATGACGTAACCTTCACAGAAAATCAAATCGGTGGCCCACGATAGTGGCTTCCTGCTTTGAGGGTTTTGAGCAATTGCCTCCGTTCGAAATTCACACACAGTGCTTCACCAAACCAAACCGTCCCCGTGTGCGTTTTACTCCACGCACCCAAGGGACGCGCATGTCTCCGGCCATTTATGACACGCGATCTATCTGCTAGGTGGTGTGTGAGAAGCCGCAGAGACGAATGTACGCAACACGTTCCCATCATACAAGCGGACAGGAGACGCGCACAGGGCCGATTGACGGGCTCCCAATTGGCACATTTGCACATAATGTCACGAATTAGTACACACTTAAGAAGGCTGCAAGAGCAGATTACAATTATGCACACAACCTTGCCTGGTAAGTCACCGGCTTCTATCGCAACGATGTACAGGAGAGGGTCACGCCTCAATATCATGGATGCTAGAGACTAATTATTTACAACATTACATCATTGATGCATATCATAAGACGGACTTATTGGACTTGTTTCTATCCACATAACTGAATCCGGATCTTTCAGAACGACGTGATCTAACGAATATTTAATGATATTCTCCTGTTCCGGGCCCGAAAGATCATCCTCCACCACTGAGCGTTTTAGAACAGTTTACTTCCGAAGACTCAAAATGGACGAACCATGGGTTTATCCAGTTTTTTTCGGTATACGTCGAAACGTTTGAAGGTTCTTCTTGGCTTTTAACGACCTTACAGGTCACGCCGGCCATTTCTGGCTTACTAGACTTATTTTTACCACGTAGCCGGATAGTCAGTCCTTGCTACGGGGGGACGGTCCGGATGGGATTTGAACCCGGTCCTGCCGTGTGGACGGGCGCCGTTTATCACATGCACCACCGGGCCGCCCCTTTGAAGGTTAAAGCACGAATTAACCTCTGAATCAGAAGTTAGGTTCTTTTCCTCCATAAACTAAGGAATTCTTGTCGAGTCAACACCAAAAAGATTGTAAAAATCAATAAGTTTAGGTTACGTTAAAAACAAATACTTTGCGAATAATGTTTTTCGTGAAGAATCTTCAAGAAATTCCCCGTTTTGGTACGTCTAACATGTTTATCTTTTTAATTTAATCCACAAAAATAGTTGTGAATAATTTAAATTAAAAGTAATTTTGTGATTTCGTACTTAATTAAGAAGATAAAAATGTTAGACGTATCAAAAGCGGGAATTTCTTTAAGAATCTTTACGAAAATCTGCTTTAAAGATGCAGTAAATAAAATTAAATGAAAAATCTAGTAGAAGTAATAATCGAAAACAAGAATCCAGATACGATATTAAGGTGCTTTTTGGTAGATTGTTTTGAATATATTCATTAAAAGATCGGGAAAAAAAATCTTCACCACTGACTCATCCGTATTGAGACACGATTTGTCTGCAATGCTCTGACGCGATGTAGAAACCCGGGCAGCACCATTCGGTTGTGTACAACTTAAGCGTGATTTCCGTTAGCATATTTTACACTGTTTATTTGAATTTCCTCGTCGGAAACCCATCCATTACCGTTCTTTAACCGATCTCCGACCGGCAGGGCTAGAATTCAGGAAAACCAAAAAAAAACTAAACCGTGTGTACCGCTCACGGATACTTCCCACAAAACGGTGGCGCTGCTGTTTGCCGAGTTTCTCGGACGATCTCGTCAATTATAACACTTATTTCCACCTCAAATCCCCCCAACCGTGTATCGATACCCCAATACACACTCACACATCCGTTTGGGTTGGACAAGAAACATACCGTTTGGTCGTTCTTGTACTCACCGCCGACCAATAAAACCCAGGCCGGAAGGTATGGTACGGTTGATTCCCACCAAACCAAACCACCACCTCCCTGTCGGATCCCCAAGATAGGAAATTGAAAACATACAGGAAACATACATACACACACCAGAGATTGAAGCAAACGGACGAGAAAAGCCGGGCGACCGAAAACGAAATCAACGTTATCCCGGCACCCTTCGAATTGCATGTTGTTGTGGTGACTGCTGCTGCTGCTGCTGCTGTTTTTGGGTGCATATACATCTGTGCTCACGATAAGGCGGCCGAAGCATACTGTTAGGGAATGCCATCAATCTTGATTCTCCGCGACTCGCGCTAGTACTCGGCGTCAGCGAGATGTGGAAGAAACGATCGCCACAAACAGCCACGACGGGATCGCGGTTTGTTGGTTGTTGTAAGGGTGCTGGCCGCTGTTACGAAGTGCCTGTAACCATGTGTAGGACGATACTGCAAACAGCACATCCCACATTGGCGGTGCACCCATTGTCAAGAGCAAAACATGCCGGTTGTCACCAATCAAAACAAATTAAAACACTCCAGAGGGGAACAGGGAAAATGGTCCCTTTTTTTAAAAAAAAGCATATAATCTTAATTAAAAAAAGTTAAGTTATCTAAATTTATATTGGGTTCTGGAATAACAACCATTTCTAAGGTCTTGAATGATTTCGTCAGACAAAAAAAAATCAAAATTAAAAAAACCTCAAAATAATTCTAGACAACATAAGTTTATGTTGAATTCTAGAACTACAAGTCATTTCTAAGGTCTTGAATGACTTCGTTGTGCAAAACCAAAATCAAAACTAAAAAATTTCAAGTATTCCTCAAGAAGAAGTATTCAGGACAATATTACCTTGAGTTCTAGAACCACAATCGTTTCTAAGGTCTTGAATGACTCTGTCATGCAATTAAAAATGAAAATAAAAAAAATTGAGATCTAGAACCACAATCATTTCTAAGGTCTTTTGAATGACTCTGTCATCCAAAAAAAAACCCCCGAAATACTCCAATAAAATGATTCAAATATCTACATACTGCCATATGTCTGCTCTTAAGAAAAGCGAAAGCAAATTAAGCGAGTCACGATGGAAAACCATTATCCAAACAATTCCCTCCCCAACAACAGACAGGTTAGTCAGCGGAGCAGATAAAAATAATTGATGCAATAATACGCATTCCATGTGCCTTAAAGAAGTGGTAATTATTCCAAACAAAACAAAAAGTCGTTGCACGCATAACGCAATAGCGTAGGTAAATGCTTTTACTGTGGCAGCAGCAACAGCAGTTAGTTGTAGACAACGGCAAAAAACAGCCAAAGAACGATTGTGCCTGGTAAATTGTGCATGTAATTCATCTCCATTGCCATTGGAGAGTTCAGTGCCAATTCTGTCGAATCGGATCGAGATTACTGTGAATGATTCCATTGCGTTCGTTTCGTTAATTGACTTCTCAAGCATTTATGCGCAAACGTTGCTCACCGAAACTACGGTAAGATGAATGTCTGATGCTATCACCGGAGTTGCTTTATATAGAGAAAGAGCGAGTGATTGTTTTTAATTTACAGGGTTTTTCTATTCAGTTTAGACTAGCCGGACACTTTTTCCTACTCGGCGCACTTGATTTTTAGCAAGCAGCATGTTTTTTTGCCTATTCGCGTCAAAAATCAAGTGCGCAGAGCAGGAAAAAGTGTGCGGCTAGTCTAAACTGAATAGAAAACCCTGTAAATCAAAGACATAACCTCACTACGACATAAAATTCAATCAAAAAATAAAATTAAAACTGCAAACACGAAAAATCGTTGGTGAAAGTGACCAACGACGAGTACGAACAAAACGAAACATTTACACTCAGCAGGGGGGAACCCACACACGGTACCACAACGACACTACCAAACCAGAGACAAAAATTGGGTAATAATGTTTAAAAATAGGTATCTAAAATGTTTTCCTCAGCTTGAGAATTGAGGGACATGGGTATTTTGCAATTAGCGAAAGCAAAAATTTCATTCTCGTCAATGTTAATGCTTTATCCAATACTCTAAAGAGCAAAGATTCTGTAGGACCCGCCATTTCTTTCTGCTAAACCATGGTCAATGTTTCCGACCATAAAAAAGAGCAACATTGAATAGCGAAACTTGAAGTTCAAAGGCGAATATATCATACTTGAGGACATAAAAAATATTTTTAACAATTTTTCAACTATTACTTTTATTCAAATAAGTGAAAGCATTCCAACGATATTGCCAAGAATATGTATTTTTGCTTTTTGACACAATTTCAATTTGTCCAATCTGAAAATCGGTTGCCCTTTCTCTTGAGCATCGTTTGAGAAGAATTTTGCGCTGTCCTTGAACGTTTCTTCGTCGCAGGGATGATGATGGTCTCTTTCTGTGCACGACATCACCCAAAGGCTCGGGATGCGTATATTCCCGTACTGTTCCTTTTTCCATATTATTATTCCTGTTCCGGTATGCTCTCTTTCTTTCTCTCTCTATCGGTCTGTCTGTCTCTTCGCCATTCTGAACCCGCTCACTCACTCCCACTTTTGTGGATTCATTACGTGCACAGCAGGAATACCATATAAGGATAAACTCTAGGCATGGACCGACTCTCTTATGTTGTGGAGCGTTACTGGCTGGTTGTGGCACTGTATCGCATCCCAGTGGACAGCTGTTGTCTTCCATGCAAACGAAAGAAACAACACCGAATGCTGGTATTGGACGGTTCGTTTCGATTTCCTTGGCCTCTGTGGGACACAGATCAATATTTAATCAACGGAAAGGAAATTTTTCCTTTCCGCTTGTGTGCGAATAATGTTTACACTGAGCGGGGATTTTTTTTCTAAAGGATATTTTGGATTTGAATATTTGCAAAGGACATGTGAAACCGATCATTACCATTTGCAACACACTTTAGCATTCGAAGGTATGTCGAGTAATATGCGTTTTGTCATCTACTAAGGTAAAGGTTTTTTTTCCCTAACCGAGTCATATGTAAGGCTTCACGGGAAACCGTGTAATATTATGCAAGTGGGTGACTGGTATGGATTGTTTATACAACTCGCAATATTTGCCATGTAACTAATCCTAGAGCCACAGCGCCATTACCTTTTCAGTAACACATATGCGATTGCAGCCAAACCGCAGAGAAGTCCTCACGTAACATAAAACGTGTAGTTTATTGGCAATGATCGTAAAACATCATCAGATCAGGTTGCTTATTAAGTTAAACCGTAAAATATGCTATCGAATTGGAAATTTTAATCAATTTTAAAGACATTTGTTAAAATACCAAAAATTATTAAAAACTTTATATTAAATACTTTAACGTGATTTCATATAGGAAATTATAAACAATTATCCAATATGCAAGGGTTTTGAGAATTCTTTAATTTGTTCAACACTTTCGCTAGTAATGGTAAACAAGTCAATTGATAAAGCTTAAAACAATATTCCAATGTGTACTCAAGATTTCCAAGATGTTCCCATATTCGAAAGTTATCGTCTACTAATCGTTAATCTTGATCACTTTTACGAAAACATGAGCCGAGCGCCACACGTGAGCCGAACAGCCTAAAGATTTTACAAGCTGAATTGTTCGGTGAAATTCTGACGACATGATTAGCTCACAGACGCTTGAAGAATTTAATATCTTTGTTTCATAACACACGTAGTCAGAAATCTTTGTGAGTCGTTGACGCTAACCAACCAGAGGTGAAGATTTGGACGCGTAATTACCAATCTCTACGTCAACTTCACGAAATTCTGAGTAACTCATGACTCGTCAATCTCGAACCAAACCAAACTTTCTGCCGTCTGCTCGGTGTTTTGGTAAACATCTTGTACTTTGAGGAGGCATAGAACACCGAAAAGTACTACATTTATGCATGGTAGGAAATGGATTGACTTGTGAAAGAAGGTTCCTTAAGTTCCAACAGCAGAGATCCGGAATTGTAATAATATTATTAGGAGATTAAAGAGGAGACAAAAAAAAACCAAGTCGTACCTAAGAGCCCTGATGATTTTCCGTCTGACATGTGATGTTGGTCATTCAAGTGTTAGTTCTATGATATTTCTATTGCTGGAAATTATTAGGTAGATTGCAGGTATTTGGAGGTCTTGAAGACACTCACATAATATTCTTTGATTCTTACAAAGTCTATATATTACCAGATCTTATATTTGGTTCATATGTGAGGTAAATCCCCCAAAAACAAAAGGTGACATGTACGACTTTTAACAATAATTTACTACAATTTCTAATTAATCATATATTCGATACTTGATGTTTCCTGATGTATTTAGTTAGACTAAGAATTATCCCAACAACGCATTATTATTTACCGGAAACAAGGAAGCACCGGTGGAACGATACAAAGCGCACACATACATACACGCACATCAACTCAACAAGGACCTCTTTCACATACAAGTGGCTGCTGCTGCTGTTACAATTTCCAACAAAAAAAAATGCCGCTTCTGCGCAGAGTTGCTCCCGGTCGTAGTGACGACTACCAAACTTCACGGCAAACGAGAGTTGTAACCGTATAGACCGTACACTCTCCGTACACATATACACAGGCAGCAGCTTACATCCCTTTTTTCTCCAGAGGTAAGTTTTCAACCATCCCGGCGTACTAGACGCTGGAATTGGGGTGGCTTTAACCCCAAGCCGCAAACGTTCGGTTCTACAACAGAGAAGGAAGTTGAGTCCACGACCACGGCTACAGACGCGCATGTACGCGTAGTAAACTACACCGAGATGCTTTGTTTCGCCTTTGTCTGGAAGGATTGCCGGTGTTTGGACAGTACCAAGAAGAAACGTTGACGTGTTTCGACGGGTTGTTATACTAACAAACAAATCAACAAATATGTGTAAATACAATTGCCACAAGCATAATTTCACACAGCATTACTTCATCATTACTTGAAGACTCGTTTTGAAGCCAAATTATGTTTTTATTTTTATAAACTAAATGCGATCCAAATCAAAGCCAGGTGAAAATAGAAATGTCACCAGAAAGGTCTCGCTTTGCATGGCATTGAAAATGTCTTACTTTTTTCAACCATTACACACTGACGGGAATATATTTTTAAACACCTCAAATCTTAAGTCTGTAAATTTGAAAAGGTTACCGTGCACCGCAAATCTATCGACATTTTCTTGAAGTCTATCCATATCTACACAGTTGGAAGCGTATCAAACGAACGATCGAACGGCATCAATATGACACACATTGAGGCAACAACATCTGCGTACGGTTCTGCCCCTGTCTACGCGGCTTGTACTCTATGTTACGGCGATTCGGAATGTTTAATTGGATTCTCGATCCCATTTAACCATGCTCAATTAGGGGACTGGGGTTATTTGATGTACGTATTTGTCCCGAATAGGGGAGACAGTGTGAGCTTCTCTTGCTCCAGAGACATTAATAAGGATGTTTTGGGCAATAAACAAACGAAAGAAGGGTATGAGAAAAATAGATTGTACTACAAATATCGAGAGATATTGTTAGCATCTTGCTTTATACACAATTTCCCCTCGTTATTTTATGATCTTTGAATAAAGTGTGCAAAAATGCACTTCCGTTTCGCAAATATTGTAACAGTACCTTACGAAATTCGACATCTGCAAGAAACGATTGCAGTGAAATTGTTTTCTACTACTTGCTCCGTGATGTCTTCCCTTAAAAAAAGGTCATTCTTTGAATGGTACAAAAAAGCCTTAAACATTCAAATATCTCAATCCGAGCAGAACGCGAGACACGAATTCAAACTACCCCCGCTTTCAAGGGTGTATAGTACACACACCAAGAGCTATTTACCATCGACTTTTGCTAACCTGCCATGTAAAGAAATACGAAAACAAAAACTTGAATGTGACTGTCAGTGGCCCACCTTAATAGACCATTCCCAAAGCATCTACCTCCGCACCAGACCCGAAACCCAGCGTCCCCAAGACCCAGCGGCAAAACATTCAAGCGTGTGATAGTAATTACCACTGCAACCGAAGGGCACTTGTGTGTGAACGCTTGCTTGTTGCAGCATTCGTATGTGCCAGTAGTGGCTTCGCGCTATTCAGCCGAAGTTCTGACTGCACACACTGGCTGCATTTGCGCGTCCGGGTAACGAGTTTGCGAAACCATTCATGCGTAAACAAATCTACAACAAAGATTTGAGTGCTAAAGTGCATCGGACGGTAGGAGTATATCAATTAGGCCCTCTTCTTTGACACTAAACAAAAGGAAAAGGAAATCCAAAAAAAAGCAAGACTTCGCAAAGAATTCATTTTAGCGTTGAAGGACGGATATGAAACAGCAGAAAGCTGATTATCCATGCTGATCGGAACTCGACTCTGGCCGGATAGTACTTTATTTTATTTATTTATTTTCAAATATGATGTCTTCTGATGTATAGTTAACACCGTTTGGGCTGGATTTGGTACAATATGTACAAGCAATTTCCCTCTTATATTCTGCCTTATCCAAGGATTTATAATAGATATATCTGTTTCTGGTTATAAATATTGAAAGATTATTTATAATCGATTTTGTATCATAAATAATAAAAATAAATAATATATTTTTTCACCCCTATTCACCCCTTTTAATTATTGTTATCTTTGGTTTGGGTTTGGATTTGTCAAATCGCCATTAGATCTGTCATTTAGGAACCGCACGGATAATCCGACAACCGATCAAATGGCACCCGTATCATCGATAATCCTTTGTATGACAACTTAAGTTGGAAAGCTTAAATCATAAGACAAAATATGTCAAACAATTGAGCGAAATATCGAGGATTGCCTAGAATAATCTTCCGCGATATTGGATTTATTGGCGGATTGGATCGAGCCTTGCAAAATTTACAGTTTACCCGTGACTAGTCGGACCTGATCGGACTCATCCGGACCCATCGGGACTCATTGGGAATCGATCGGACCCATTCGGAGTTGATCGAACTCGGAGTCTACCGGACTCGTTCGGACTCGCTCAGACTCAATTTTGGTTTTTAGTCGGAGCCGGAATCAATTTTTCATACGCGGAGTCGGAGTGGATCCACGATTCCACTCCGAATTCCGGACTCTGGACCTTACCTTCGCAGCAAGGACTGTCTATCACGGTTACGTGATAAAAATACGTCTAGTAAGCCAGGCGTGATTTTGAGGTCGGGATAAATGATCGGCGTGATCTTTAAAGGCCGTTAAGCCAAGGAGAGAGAGAGAGAGATTTATAAAACGTCTAAACAATTAAAATGTAGGAAACATGACTTAACCTGGGATACACTAGAAGTATAAAAATGCTTTGTTTTGACATTTGTCGAGAAGCTAGTTGAAGCTTCTAGCAGATAAGCCTTCAAATGTCAAAATGCATGGAGAAAAACATCATCTTCTTTTTCTTGGCTTAACGACCTTACAGGACACGTCGGCCATTTCTGGCTTACTAGACTTATTTTACCACGTAGCCGGATAGTCAGTCCTTGCTACGGGGTACGGTCCGGATGGGATTTGAACCCGGTCCTGCCGTGTAGACCGGCGCCGTTTATCACATACACCACCGGACCGCCCCCGGACATGGAGAAAAACATGTTGAGGGTATATATGTAGTTGATGGACCCCAAAAGATAGAACAGTTAGTCCCCAAGATACTCCGATATATGCCGAGTTTTCACGCTTGTCTGTGCAATTCTACGTCGGGGCCTAGCTACATATATCGTTTTAGATGCACAAACGATATCCTTTATTCCATAGGGCTACATTTCAGCATTGCACAGCCTACTGCTGTTCGATTCCTGCGTATGCTCACACCCCTCCCCTAAATATAAACACCCAAATCAACCATCCGGCAAACGAAAAACAATCCACCGGAGAGGAAAGATGCTGAACGCAGCCACAACAGTGAAAAGGAACACATCGTTTGTAAATCTATTCCGTTTAACCAAAAAAAAACCCCTCTCTCGAGACAGCACATTGCAATGTGTTGAAAGTATTGTAAAGTGCAGGAAAATAATAAGGGGAAACAGCATTATTTCACCCTCTTTCACCCGCACAAAACCCCTGTCGGCTGCTGTTCCGGCACAAAATGAATCGAAGCAGCAATGCCTCAGCCTCCTACACACACACACACACACTTAAACCCACACGCACGCACGCCAGATGAATGCGCCTAAAGAACGTTTTGATGCTGTGTGTGAACAGGAACAACAGGAACGGTCAATCGATAAGCAATGTTGTGCGAGAGTGCGACACGTCTTCTTTTCCCCGTCCGCTACACACATCTTCGCGTTTGTCGCGTTTTTTCTGTGCGCGTGCGATCCAACGGGCACGGACGGGATCGCACGGAGGAGATGCTGAATGTTTCGCTGAATGTTGTGCAAACGTCATTGTGATGCTTGGCTTTGTTGCATACGTGCTGTATGCACGTGAATCGATGTACAGGGAGAGGGTGGATTCTGTAGTAGTTGTAGGTGTTTTTGATCGTACAGCTTCCTCCTGGAAAAGGAAAACATACCAAGGACAACAAAAAGGACCCGGAACAACCGGAAGATGCGCACACAGGGAAAACAATCGTTCGTTGCGAAGCGCAACCCAAAAGCAATACGCCTGAGGATACGAGGGTTGTGCATTATTTGTAGAATGAATGAAAATTACAGAGAAATGTAAAATCTCAAACATATTTTCACTAGTTCAATACTTCATACAAACAACACACAGAGAGACACAAACACACTGTTGCTGCTGTGTAACACAAGGTCTTTATCTTTCCATTTTACTCTATCTACACTTTTTTTTTGTTTTTAGGATTGTTATCCATTTTTCCTTAATATTCCACTCCACTGTTCGTGTGTGACTCATATTGAGCAGAGAGAGAGAGAGAGTGCGGCTTCATGTTTTGTCTGTGTTGCTCAGTTCTACACGGTCTCGGTTTGAAAATTCAAGTTTAAACAGGTCACAACAGACATTTGACATTAAACCATGGTTTGCTATTCAACGCCAGCAAAATTTGTATGCGTGATGTGCGCATCCCGGATAAACTTACCGCTATGTTCGGTGAAGATGTTTGAACCGAGCGTCCTTGCATCCTTGGACGAACGGGGTTTGTTACGGCTGGACCGGATCGAGCTGCCGGCTCCGAGGGTAGAGGTAGTTCCGGTCGGCCGTTCCTTCACCTGCTGGGCACCCATCGCCGCCCCGGCACACTACCGTGTCGCAACAGCACAAGGGAGATTCGTTCTGCAGCAGTGCAACAACTACGACCACACACACGACCACGCCGGTAAGGGATGGTGATAATGGTGTGTGTGTGCGCTTGTCAGACGGCGCTAGGGACGATCGGCGCTTATCTTCCGCTTTTTTTTCTTCTGTGCGTTGACTATGGCCCGTATGCCGGCAAACTGATTACAAAGGGCGCACACGTCTCTGTATGTACGTGTTTCTATATTCGCGTTCAATGCACACACACACACACACGCACGTACACGTTCGTGTCGCACTAATGATTATTACACCATCTTTATGCCACATACAAGCATAGTCGCAGACGTGAACACACCACACACATTGCTCGTACACACTTTTTCTTCTTTACAAAACACTTTTTTTTCGCGCACTTTGGTTTTCTTCTCGGATTAAATTTTCCCACCCCACCTAGAGCGCGGTGTGAACGCACTCTTCCACCATATTTTGCTTCCACTTGCTTTCTGCTCACATTCGGCAGATATCGAAAAATAACCCCACCATACTACTACCACCAATCACACACACTGAACTTGCTGCTGCTGCTGCTGCTGTTGTTTGTGATGCTGTGGGGGTTTTTCAGGCTCACATTCCACATACCAACAAATACGCAGCACACACACAAACAAACACAGCCGCTATGCTTTTTTGTATGCTGAGACGATATACTTTGCACACAAACGGTGCGGCGCACACACACACACAAACACCTGCTCGCGTGCGCACACAATCACTCGCGCACACACATATACGCATAGAAAACTTCCGGTAGCGAAAAAGTTCAACAACTTGGAATCTTCATTTGCTTCTTCATGGTGAAAAATGAAAAAAAACATAAAACGTTGCACTTCACTTGCCCTGCAGCAGCTCCGGGGCTTGTTGTCAAGGAAGAACCACACAACGGAGGCAGGATCCTGCGCCTTGAATGGAAACGACACATTAAAATTCTACGTGACAGATGGTTTCACCAAATCGGGCTGCTGTTCGCGAAAAAGGGGGAAAAAGGCACAACACAAATTGGGGAAAAAGAAACGTCAAAAACCTCCAACCGCAACCGTCATGACGCTTTGTGATTCAGCTTTTGCCGAATGCTCTCTGTACAAGTGGCAAAAGAAAATCACTTCCTGCTGGCTGCGCTACACTGCTGCCTTTGATATGCACAATTCCCACCGTGTATATTCATTCATCCCTCTGTGTTGCTCTCACTTATCTTTCTAGCTGTACAGAGAGATCTTGCTCCAGTGGAAAATGCAATGGACAAAACTGTGGTGTGTTTCATTGCTCTGCACAAGTGCATAAATTCCAGTAGCTAGGAAAAGGAATGGAAAAAGAGGGGGAAAGGAAGACAGTACGACGGGGGGGTGAAAATGCCCTGTGGGAGAAGATGAGAATACACACCTTCATTTCGATCAAATGAAAAACCCCACAAGAGAGCATTAGCCCTTGTGCTCGTGACAAATACTTTTCTCTTTCCAAACAGTATTTTTTTTTCGCCTCCAAACAATCTTTCCAACTACCCTGAAGGGATATGTGTGTGTGTATGTGCGCCTCAACGAGACGCCTGCTTTGATGGAGCCGCTTCATTAATACGACGTACTGAAACGCTAAAAACCGATGGTAGGAACGATTTTCAGATGCTTCCATGTCCGAAATCGTCGTCGCATTTCCTGCTGCTACATACTGACCCATCCCGCTTGTACAATAACGCATTCTGGGGAGAAGAAGAAGCTGTGTACACCACTGTTGCGTTTACTCGCATGCATTTGATCGGAATTTCTCACCACGAATATTGGGAAAAAATAATTATACCACAAAAAGGGAGGAAAAAGAAAACACACTTTTCTCACCAGTGCCCACCGCATACTACGTTTTTCATCAACTGCTTTGCGCCCACTCGATGGGAAACAGTGCATACAGTTTGCCCGTTCGCTTTGATATCGGTGGTGTGTATTCCATGTCCCTGGGTTACCTTTAGCGCTTCCCTTTTAACCCACACACCCCATCATCACACCGTATGTGAACTCTAGCAAGCGAAAAAAACAGAACAGCTTCTCCGAGACAGAATCTCTCCTGTTCGAGAAACATTTTGTTTTGCAGCAAAGAAGCTGGAAGTGTTCGCTTTCCGATCTTCTTATTTTATTTTATGTTTTAATGATGCCGATTTTGTTGCGTTCCGTTTTCCCGTTGCCTTTTTTTCCAGCAGCACTCCTTCCCCCTTTCACCGCTTCACCCATTTCCCAAAAACACACTTACTCTGCACACACTGTGGGTACCGTTTTGTAGTGGAGAACAAGAAAAAAAAGATCTCTCTTTCCACCGCCGTTCAACCTTGGCAAACCCTCTCACTTCTCCTCACTTCACAGCAACCGTGCAACCCGTACGTGACCGGAACGGTCTAAAGCGTACGGAAGTGAGGAAACTTCTATGCTGAACGCGATTTGTTGCCGAATTTAAGCCATGTTGAAGACAATGGGCATCGAATTCGTGCAATCAAATGGTCACGAATAACAGAAAAAAGACGGGAATCCTAATCGAACGCACTTCACGGCACTCCACACTCTTGTTTCTTTTCTGCTTGAGTGTATAGGTTGTAACTGTGGCCTTTCTTGTTGAAATTGAATGAGCATAAAAAACCAACCCCGTAGGCAATTCAACCTCCGGTTCGTACATTTAATACGCTTTGACATATGGATGCATGTTCTTTGACACAGTGTTACAAATCTTTATTTCATTTCAATTGTTTGATGGGGAATACAAAATATTTATGATGATTTAAAGGTTTTATTTACAAAATTTTGAATTATTTTTATTTATCAACTGTTAAAATAGCTCTTACAACAATAAGGAGTACTCTCTTTAAAACAGGAATATGATATTTGCTCGAAGATCTGCTTCGTTATGTCAAATATGCACCACCATTGTAAACGTGTGGAACTGTCAAATTAAACAAAATGACAGAGACACAGTTTTTAAAGATTTGAATAAATTATATAGCGCCATGTACACGGATGCAATATTCAAGCCCATTGAAAGCTGCAACATTTTACCAAAGGTTTTGTGTTTCTATTCTCTATAGAGAAGAAGTACATCAATCGTTAAATTATATTACAATTCCTGCTCCTTTATTTGAATTAACACCCTCCAGCCACCTAAAATCAAACCCAAACTAATGGTCCTGCCTGGTGCATCACTAGCCGAAACGTCAGGTTGTCAGATTTAACCAATTCTAGAAACGTCGAATCTTCATTTTCCTCCGATCCGGAGTAGAACCGCAATAGAAAGGAAATAGCAACGCAGAGACTAAATTTGGACAGCACTGCTTATTTGGTGCAATCCGACTGATCTTTCCTTACCGTGGTTAAGCAAACTTTGCCAGCTTTCATTGCAATTTTGTGTGAAGTTTAGCCTGTGCAAAGCGAACGTAAATTATCAAGCAAGAAAGATGTCGGAAAGCGACTGGGACACGGTGACCGTATTGCGCAAAAAAGCACCGAAAGCGGCCACATTAAAGACTGAATCTGCCATCAATAAGGCACGTCGTCAGGGAATACCGGTTGAAACCACACAGAAATGTAAGTTCGCACCGGCGATAGAAGGGTTTTGCATCTGGACGGTTCTGTGGCAACAGTGTGCAACGAGATAGAGGGATGTCGTCCTTCATGCGAGTAAAAACAAAACAACAACAACAATGCACTTTTGCCAGGGTGTACTAGCGTTTTCCGGCCGTTGTTAAGCAACATAAATGCATGCTTTGTGAAAATGACACGCTATACTACGCGGAAGAAAGCAATATGACGCAATGTTTATTTAAATTTCAATTATTATCTGTGCCATGTGCTTGTCATTCCATATTTCTTCTCGCCGGCTTCTTTGCTAACGGTGTGTGTGTGTGTATGTTTTCTTTATTTTTAATTTTCAGTCAACGCTGGAACCAACAAACAGCATGTCGCGGCTAAAAATACAGCCAAACTGGATCGCGAAACGGATGAACTGCGTCACAAAACGGTTGCACCGTCCGTGGCCAAGCTAATCATGCAGGGCCGACAGGCAAAGGGACTGAGCCAGAAGGATCTCGCTACGGTAGGAAATGGTAGGAGTTGGAAGTTTGGATGATTAATTGTTTCCATTATTTTGGCCGCTTACAGCAAATTTGTGAAAAGCCACAAATCGTTAACGACTATGAGGCGGGCCGCGGCATTCCAAACAATCTGATACTCGGCAAAATCGAGCGTGTCATCGGCATAAAGCTGCGTGGCAAAGATATCGGCACACCGTTGATGCCTCCCGGTAAGAAGTGAGATGTCGGGAGGCAGTAACACATTGCTCGTCCGCGCGTGGTTCTTCTCAATGCACATGTACAGCATGAATACGGCGGGGAGGTCACATTTATTAATTGTAATGTTTAAGAACCGTGTAGTGGAGCCACCACAACTTCGCGACAAGGTACTGCAGGGAAAGGCCGATCAGGTGGACGGTCACGTCAGTCGATAACTTACGGTGTGTGTGAGAGAGAGAACAAGTCCTGTACGATAGCACCACCGGTACCGTATGGCGCATCATTCGAAAATAATACTTAATACCGCAGCATACTGGTTCCGCGCACCGCTCCTTCATGTTTGGAAGGTGGTAAGAGAAAACGCATTCTGTTTCCTTACACATAAAAAAAAAGGAATTAACTTATATTTAAAGCGGCAATTTTGAAGTAGTCTGCACAATGATAAACTTGCCTTGCGGTGGTGTGTATGTGTGTCGCGTTACACTAATACTGGATGTTACAACTTTTCCACATTTAAATGCAAGCTAAATTTAATTGGTACAAATTTCAGCAGTTCAGCCAAATGTGTATTTTTTTTTCTAGAATAAAACTTCATTCGGTGTTTTGTTAATTGAGTAAATTACTCACGATTTGAATGTAGACTACGGAAGCAATTTTAAGGCAATGCTGCTGTGCTAAGTAACGGCTTGTAGTCAGTAAGTGGATTCCGTTTTTTTTAG
This sequence comes from Anopheles funestus, assembly GCF_943734845.2. NCBI lineage: Eukaryota > Metazoa > Arthropoda > Insecta > Diptera > Culicidae > Anopheles > Anopheles funestus. The sequence goes on from NC_064599.1 coordinate 32,665,456, forward strand.
TTTGTTTGCTTCGTTTTGAAATATAATGTGCGCATTACTCTCTTCTTCCAATATTAAAAGATAGCTTATTGTTTCAATTGTTAAGAAAGAATTTCCATGACCGCATCATCATCTTACATGGATTTTACATGTTTATTAATCCAAAAATAAATGAAAAACCCCTTCATTGACACTCCTGAGGCAAAGTTTAATCCTTTCGGAGGTGCAATGTTTCTTCCTTGATACCGTCCTTTGTAATAATATTGATGATAACGGAATCGCCGGTATAGATATCGCGCTCCGTAGCCGAAATGAACGTGTCCTTAATGATCGAGACGGCTTTCTCCATTTTGACCGGTTCCGGATCCACGTTCAGCATATTCTTCTGGCCGATTTGATTATCCAACACGGGCTGCAACAGTGGTCCGGCTGATCCTCCAGCGCGGTATGTTGTCATCTCACAGTGTCCGATCGGATCGTAGCTATAAACAACACCTTTTCCGTTCTGATCCAAACCGGCCAGTACGTTCGATACATAGTACGGGAAGAACCGTCGGTTGTACATCAGAATGGACAGCATCTGAGCAACAGCCGGCGTTGACATGCTCTTCTGATGCTGATCCTTGTACATTTGCATCCGCACCTTCACCAGGCTGGTTAGTGCGAGCGTATCGCACCAGCATCCGGTGGATGCCAGAACCGTTTTGTCCGAAAGACGAAACAGTTTGTTCTGCGTGCGTGTGTGAATGGAGTAACCCGAGCTGAGACGTGTATCTGCACCGATGACGGCAAAATCTTCACCGGCAATAGCGACAACGCTCCTGCAATGAACAATCATTCAAGTCATTCTCCGTCCACAGCTAACCTTAACCTAACAATGCACGACTGTTAGTTGATGAGTTGCGCTGTTCTTACCCGCCGTTCGACTCGTAAGGATAAAATTGCACTTTGCGTGCTCCAGGCACCTCGTACTCGGGGAAGTTTTCCATTCCAAGCATGTTTATTGTTAAGAAATTACACGGACTACAAATTATTCGCCGATCTGTTCGGTACTGCACGATCTGTTTCTTCTTTTTCAGTGACTGTGCGAAATAAACAGAAACTGTTTGACGTTTCTTCACGATAGTGATGGGCAATGACGTCCAAAGATCCAACCGCTCCACGTACACGGATAATCGAGAATGCACTAGATTTTGAGCAATCATGCCAATCCATTCACGATTCAAACATTTATGTTTTCTCCTCATTTTAGCTATTTATTTTGGTGAATTTGTATTACTTTTAGCTGGTTTTTATATAATAAGATACACTTTAGCTTTCTTTCAGCAAAGTTGTTTACGCACAGACAAACGTTCAACCGGACAATTTAAACCAAAAAAGGATTTGCTTTTGGACGGCTGTTTTTGACGTTTTGTTTGTTGTGAAAAACCGGCTGATTACGACAAAAGTAGAAATTTTTATCGGTGGATAGGTGCAGATTAATTTGCACACACAAAAAAAAGCATTTTAACAAGCATATTTATTTCAGTTTACGTAATGGCAACGTTCCGTTTGGGTGCAATCGCTTCAATTGCAACGAGGATACCTCATCAAAATGTGGCAAAACTGCAGCGAATAAACCTCGTCCGTCGATTGGCTACTGGAGGAGCAGCACCGAAAAAACCTACCAGCACACTGGGGCTGGCGCTAAAAGGCATGGCAGTCGGTGCATTGGTGGGCACCGGATGGTCCGGCTACAGTTACTTCAAAGGTGGTCCTACCGACCATATGCTGCATGAGCATGTAGGACCGAAGGTGCTAGATAAGATGCCAGATGTAAAAATAATGCGAAAAGTAGTCAATCCGAAGGACGATTCCGGGTTGGATTTGGTGCTGTTCCAGTTTCAAACGTGTCCCTTCTGTTGTAAGGTAACGGATATTGAAAATATTCTGCTTAACATAAATGCATAACAAACATTGATTCGATTTTCTCATACAGGTTCGAGCCTTTCTCGATCACAGCGGCCTCTCGTACTCGGTGGTTGAGGTTGATGCAGTGCTACGCCAGGACATACGCTGGTCGGACAGTAAAAAGGTTCCGATTTTGCTAGCCAAAACGAAAACCGGCAAATACGTCCAACTAACCGACTCGAGCATGATCGTGTCGTCGATTTCCAGCTTCCTCCGAGACAAAAAGCAAGACATTGGCGAACTGGCGAAATATTATCCTTCGATATCGTACGAAAACGATGCCGGCCGGAAAGTGTTCGATATCATGAACAAATATTTCCTGATGTTCCAAGAAAAGAAGGTTGACAATCGTTCGAAGGAAGAACAAGAGTGAGTATTGCGAGTATTGGATTTGCGTTGCGTTGGTGTTTATGCTCATAAACATTATTTTTTAACTTAGGGAGGAACGTAAATGGCGTGCATGGGCGGACGATCATCTGGTACATTTGATTTCTCCCAATGTGTACCGCACGAAGGACGAGGCACTGGAAACGTTCGAGTGGTTTTCCGATGTGGGCGAATGGAACGTACACTTCCCGAAATGGGAACGGGATTTAATGGTTTACGTCGGTGCATTCGCAATGTGGGGTATCAGCAAACGGTTGAAGAAACGGCACCAGCTCAGTGACGATGTACGAACGCACATATACGATGCGTGCGATCGATGGATCGGTGAAATCGAAAAGAAGAAAACCACATTTCACGGAGGCTCGCAGCCGAATCTGGCAGATTTGGCAGTGTTTGGTGTACTGAACAGCATGGAAGGCTGTCAGGCTTTTAAGGACTGTTTGGAAAACTCCAAAATTGGTCCATGGTTTTATGCAGTAAAGGAGCAGGTGCTTAGAAATCGGGGCAATGCGTTGTAAAAGTAATTGTTCTATTTGTTTTTAAATTATGGTTATTATGCAAATAAAAATAGGCACAAAAATGCTAAACACAAATTCCAATTGTTTATTATTAAAAATTGTGAATCATTTATCTACAATTATTTAACAAATTTGACTGCAAATCGAAAGAAATATATGTACTACTGCTTAATGTTGCAAAGTTATTTTCTAATTGACGTTAAACAGATTCTGAGGCGCGATAACGTTCATTTCATGTTCCCCTTCTCAAACGGAAGTATGCTAGACGCATACAAAATCACCCGTGCCATGAGGAAGATTACATTTCAGTGTGCCAATCATGTTTTGTAATGCATTACTAACACCACCGTACATGGGCTAAAGATAAACCTGTTCCCAACAGGAAGGACGGAAGAAAACGCAACCGAAAAAAGTAAACAACATTTTTTGTTTGTATGATCACTTGTGATCATCAAATTTTTAAAACACATGTTCAGATACGTTAACGGGAGAGTTGCCCAAAACACGTTCTCTCATTTATGCTACGGTTCACCCTTTGTCTCTCGCGTTTTGCTCTTTTTATTTTGCTCTCTTTATCGCTCTTTTCACTACTTCTCTAGTAAATAGTAAAAAAGGATGGAAAAATACTACCTTTTTAAATTATTATCAATGAAGAATACAATCAAAATAAATTTAAATAGTTTTCAAAAAATAAACTTTTATAACTTCACTAAACTTAGACTGTCGATCAATAATAAGACACTGAACACGATTTTTATCGTAAAAGATCTATTTCATACAACTTTTAAAATTATTTTTCACTACTACAGGATCATTCTCAATGATCACGATCATAAATGATCGTAAAATAAAGAGACAGAGAGTCAAATGAGCAACCCGGAGCAACCCGAAGAAGCGATAAAGCGGCATTCAGTCGTCTCTTGCCCGAGAACGTCTTGTAGCGAGCGGCGCTGGACTGGTTCTTTAGGGTCGCCGCCAGGAAGAAAGATTCAGAAACGCGCGAACGATCGAACCGAGCAGACGGGAAGGAACTGGTTCTCCCGTCCCGGTCCCGGTAAGACAGCCTGGGAAACATATAAAAAAAGTGAAACTCAGAACCAAGAATCCGACGGAGACAGGAAGTGTGGAGTGTGGTCTGATAAGCTCCAAGTCTTTCATTGTAGTGCGCGAGATAAGACACTTGGTTTGGTGAAGTGTGTCGTGTAGTTAAAACGAGGTAATGATCATACAATTAATGTGTGATGTATGTAAAACATCGTGTGCTTAGTATATTATAGGATAAGATTATACAAAAAAATGGGTGTTAAAAACGTATTCTTTGGGAATGGGGAAGCCCTTGGCACGAGTTTTCGAAAGTGAAATAAAGTTTTACGTGGAAGTTATTAAGTTTTCCTTATTTGAATACTTATCAAAAGTTTGTGAAAAATGTATGGAAAAGTGTTCAGCTTAACAGAGTCAAATATAGATTGTGCAACCTGTAAAAACGGCATATCGCTCGGAATGCAAAATTTTTGTACAAAGAAAAAGAAACAGAGAAAACGAGTGGAAAGAACGTGCACCACGAAATTAGTGTTGGTTGGTTAAAAAGGTTGCGATAATTTGAGAAATAGCACACACAAAAAAAAAACGTGGCTGAAAGACGAAACCCCCGTACAAAGTGCAGCGTCGTGAAGAAACTGAAATGGCTGAAGAAAGGCATACAAAAAAAAATAAAAATCCATGAGTAAAAGCACCAGCCCACAGCAGCAGCATCCTAGCATGTGGTGCATCGAAACGCCTTGCAACCGCAACGTCCAACTGAGCCACCCCTTGAGCATTTAAGTCCCTCAAAGCATCGGTCGTAGGAAAGAAAGAAACGAGAAGTCGGCAAAGATAATGACCTGCCCCGGTTTGGTTTCTTTTCGGGTTGCTATTCTTCCCGTGGGTTGGTGTCGTCTTCGTACCAGTTGTTTGAAGAAGCACCCAACGCCATTAATCTTGCCAGTGTGTCGATCGTGTGCTGGGTTCAGGGTGTATGGTGTGTGTGTGTTTTTTTTTATTTTGTTCATTCCTCTTTTGCTGTTCTCATAGCTGTTCCATAGAAATGGAAATGAAAACATCGACATGCCGGTGGAAGCATAAAACCGGACAAATCGAACGTGGAAAAGCGGTTTGTATGGTAAAGAAGCAGCAGAAGATTACCGACAATCTGTGCTCAATGAATGAATAGCGAGTAGGAGTAAAGTTTCGAAGATTCGAAGATCGTTCACAAAGAATGTGGAAAGATTAAAAAATAACACACAAAAACCACGCAACGAAGAAACGAGACAGGGAATAACCTTTCCGTAGCCTTTCAGGAAACGCGCGTTTGACGATCGTTTGTCTATGCGCGTATGTACGATCATCTCGGTAAACGTGCGTTCTTAAGCATTTTTCGTTTTGTTGACCGTTTGTGTGTCGGTTTCGAAATGTGTGTTCTCCCCCGAAATGGACGGCTACGCTAGAGCTTACATTACATCTCCATGTGTTTCAATACCAGATGGAACCGGGCGTGTATAATTTTAGAACTTTATGTTGCATATGTTTTTGACTCGGGTTGCTCTTGTGGCAGACGCGTGTTTTGGGATGAAATCATGCACCGAACTGTTCGACGTAATGCATTCACCGTCTACCGAGACGTGATCATTTCCTTGCGCATCGTATCCATGTTCCAGTGAGTTTGTTTATTTACCAAACTGTTTGTTCAGATATACTGTGTGGTGTGCCACTACTGGGCATATAAATAGTTGACCACGATTGCGTTAGATCATCGCACGATCACGATGCGATAGTAAGAAGCGTAACGGAAATTGGTAAAAATCAATAAACTGAGCTTGTGGTGGTGGGAATGCAGCAAATATTTCATGTTAAAATAATATTTAAATAATATTCCAGGGTGTAAATAATAATCTGAACTCAAAAAATATATTTCTTTACTTAAAAGAAACAAACTTAAATTTTAATCGCTTTCTTCTTACTAGCGTTGTCTCGTCCATCTTGGAGTTGGTGTGATAACCCATAGTCCGGATTAGGATGGGTGAAATCACATCACTCACCCCGATCGCCCTCCTTATGGTACTAACCCTAGGAGTGGTACGATCGGAACTTACGCCACCGTACTTCAATCTTGCTGAGGGACGAAAAATTTCCGCTACCGCCACGTGTGGCGTTGATACCGATGGACCCGAACTGTACTGTAAACTCGTTGGTGCTAATACGGAAAATGATCACCAGAATCAATACTCCGTCATTCAGGGACAGGTAAGTTTTGGCACGTTTTTCGTAGCTAATAGTTTGTGATTTATTATATCACACATATCATTCATTATGTGATTATAAACTTTCTCCTCTACAGGTCTGTGATGTTTGTGATCCTTCCGATCCGGACAAAAGACACCCGCCCGAGTATGCGATCGATGGTACGCAAAACTGGTGGCAGAGTCCTCCACTGTCGCGTGGTATGAAGTACAACGAAGTTAACCTTACGATCGATTTCGGACAGGTAAGAAAACTCAGCTACTGGTAAAGAACGCTTCACCAACGACGATGACCATCTGGTGACAAAATGATCTAATCCTCATACACCAACAGCCGCCGGAAGATGACATAATCTCGGCCGTTTGCAAACACATCTGTTTGCTTGTGAACTTCCAATGTAAACTTTACCATGGTCGGTTGGTTTTGCAGTACGATGTGGTGTGGTTTTGGACACACATGCATATAGCACGATATACGGCCTGGTCCCATGTGGGTTGGCATTAAATGAACGGAAACTATATTCAACCAGTCGGGCCGGAAAACAACCAGCCACACATCCCGTCTTGATAAGGGACGGTTTGGACGGTTTGAATCTGTTTCGTACGATAACTCGGTTGAACTCTTGTTCTCTTTCATTTCGCTGATAAGCGTACACTATTCTTGGCGCGTATGCTAAGCTTCTATGCTGGTGGCTGATGTGTGACTGCATCATAGCTTTCTTATCAATTTAGAACGGTTCCTTCACTTCCTTAGTTACATGAAAAGACGTTCCAATGTTTCTAGCTGGTTAATTGAAGTATTTCTCAATCGAAATCTGTTTCACAAGATGGCGGAATTCTTGTGAAGATTAGTGATTTAGAGTAGCATATTGAAGTAGAAGAAATCCTTTTATTTCTTTTTCGGTTTTATTAGTAGAAAGATTGATTTAAAAGTTTCGTTTTAAGCATTGTTAAATAGAATGAAAATAGATGGTTCCAGAACTATCAACTATTGTGATAAATGTCAATTCAAATATGCTTTAATCTTGAAATCCAACCTATGAATTTCTCTACAAATTATCTGCGATCGAGAGCAAAAATGAAAAAGTGCTCTATTACGATAATCCAAAACTAGAAAAAAGATCATATGATCATTTGGGATATGCAACATCATCTGTACGTCTAAATTGTTATTATATATATTTGGTGGGATCAACTGGGCGTTGTTTATTATGAGCTACTGAATTCTATGAAATCAATCAATATTAAGTAGCTCAATACGATCAGACAAGATCTGTTTGCTCCATAAGTTTGGTGAATGATCCTTTCGAGATTAGCTTGGTTAGGTCCATGACTCCTTTAATGCCCCAGAGGTACTTGTGGTTTAGCGAAGAAGCCAGAGTTCTACATAGAGCTCTAGCTAGATCAGCGATGTTCCAAAACAGGCGACTTTTAATTGATATTTATGGTGTTGCACGTGCACTAACCGTAGATTGTGCCGTAATCTTTTCATTTCCGTTTGAATGCAGCAGCTTTAGCTATGCGTGCATATTTGCGAAGAACAGTTTAATGGTGTGTTGGCTATTTAGCGTCTATTTAAACACAGCAAGACACTTGATGAGCGTAACGTAAACTTGACATTGTAGCACAATTACTTGGCGGTGGTTGCAATTGGCCATTGTTATTGTTATTAGTATAGTCCAAGCAAACAGTTCACCCCACATAAAGCAGATTCCCTAGAACTAGTGCAAAAATGCATCAACGTCTCGTGATCGCGTACCCTTACGTCAGCATTAATTACGCCTGGTGTTTGGTTGCATTCTGTAATGTGAGCAATGAACTTAGGATTTTTGGTCTTTTTTTATCGCTAAGCAATACCCGATCGACAGCGGACACACACATAATAATACTTAGAATGAATGAAATTTAAAGATGGTGTTTTTGTCTGTTGCTTCTGATAGGAATTCCACGTGGCTTATCTGTTCATTCGGATGGGTAATTCGCCTCGTCCGGGATTGTGGTCGCTTGAGAAATCGAGCGATTATGGCAAGACCTGGACCCCGTGGCAACATTTCTCCGACTCTCCCACCGACTGCGTAACATACTTCGGTGCGGGCAGTTTGAAACCGCTGCAAAACGATGATGACGTTATCTGTACAATGGATCACTCGAAGATCGTGCCGCTCGAGGGTGGTGAGGTAGGTGAATTGGAAACTCTTTTGGAAGAGATTATTTTCTTTTGTTTTGCATTCTAAACATTGCGTTTCCTTTGTAGATTCCTATTCGTTTGCTCAACAACCGGCCATCGGCGAACAACTACTTTAACTCGTCAACGCTGCAGGAGTGGAGCAGAGCGACGAACGTGCGTATCCGTTTGCTGCGCACGAAGAATTTGCTCGGCCATCTGATGTCCGTTGCCAGGCAAGATCCTACAGTTACGAGACGGGTTAGTTGCTTTCACTCTCTTTAAACTGGCGTATTATTTTAATACCGTTTCTTTCGTTTAGTACTTCTACTCGATCAAGGATATCTCGATCGGTGGTCGATGTGTGTGCAATGGACACGCCAATACTTGTAACGTGCAAGATCCACGATCGCAAATGCGCATACTAGCCTGCCAGTGTCAGCATAACACGTGCGGTATCCAGTGTGCCGAGTGTTGTCCCGGATTTGAGCAGAAGAAATGGCGCCAGAACACCAATGCAAGACCATTCCAGTGTGAACGTAAGTGTGTACGGGGGAAGTTCTTTGTACGTTTTTGCATAATTCTAATACGCTTGCTCAATTTCCGCAGCGTGTAACTGTCATGGACATTCGGACGAGTGTACCTACTCAGAGGAGATCGACGAAAAGGGACTGTCGTTGGACATTCATGGAAACTACGAAGGTGGCGGTGTGTGCCAAAATTGTCAGCATAACACGAAAGGCATCAACTGTAACCAGTGTCAGGATAAGTACTATCGCCCGTACGGGAGATACTGGAACGAAACGGACGTTTGTCAGCGTAAGTAACTGGTGACTAGTAGATACAAATGGCATTGATTTAATCTTGAACCTGTACACAATTACAGCATGCGACTGTAATCACTTTTACTCCACCGGTAACTGTGAGGAGGAAACTGGTCGCTGTGAATGCCGGGCCGAGTTTGAACCACCGCTGTGCGATGCGTGTTCCTATGGTCATTTTGGATATCCCAACTGTCGTCAGTGCGAGTGTAATTTGAATGGTACGGTTGGGTACTACTGTGAGGCAGTTGATGGTACCTGTCCATGCAAGCACAACTTTGATGGACCACATTGCAAACAGTGTGCAAAGGAATACTATGGATTCCCGGACTGTGATCGTAAGTAGGAATGCTGAAAGTTTATGAAAATAATGGTAATTAATGGGTTTCGAATTCCATGGTATCGATAGCTTGCGATTGTAACATGCACGGATCGGTTGACCGTGTCTGTGACGAGGGCAGTGGTCAGTGTCAGTGCAGACCGAACTTTGCCGGTCGGCTTTGCGATACTTGCAAGGATGGTTTCTACAGATATCCTGATTGTACCTGTAAGTATGCGGAAAGGGGAATGTGCACTTGTGCAGCAGTTTGGTAAATGTTCTGCTTTATCCATAATCTGCTTTGCAGACTGCAACTGTGACGTTCGTGGAACTTTGGAACAAGTATGCGACAAGAACTCGGGCACCTGCCTGTGTCGGGAAGGTTACGGAGGACCACGCTGTGATCAATGTATTCCCGGCTATTACAACTATCCGGACTGTGTACCTTGCAACTGTTCCAGTGCTGGTAGTACTTCTACGGTTTGTGACGTCACTGGACGTTGTTCGTGTTTGGAGAACTTTGGCGGACGACAGTGTACGGCATGTTTAGCCGGATACTATCAGTATCCGGAATGTTTATCCTGCAACTGTGACTCGTACGGTTCGCTAGCAAAATCCTGTACCAACGATGGACAATGCCAGTGTAAGGATAACTTCGATGGAAAGACGTGCCAGCAGTGCAAGGAAGGGTTCTACAACTTCCCAGCCTGTGAGGAATGCAACTGTGATCCGGCCGGTGTGATAGCACGATTTGCTGGATGTGGTTCGGTACCGGCAGGGGAGCTGTGTCAATGTAAGGAACGTGTGCATGGCAGAATCTGTGACAAATGTCGCCCGTTGTACTGGAATCTCACCGCTACCAATCCGCACGGTTGTCAGGATTGTGAGTGCTTCATTGATGGTACGATCGGTGCGTTGGATACTTGCGATACGAAGACGGGCCAGTGTGCGTGTAAGCCTTCGGTGAAGGGACGCCAGTGTGCCGAATGTAAGGATGGAACGTTTGATCTGTTCGGAGCGAACTTGTTCGGTTGCAAGGATTGTGGGTGCGATATTGGTGGTGCGGCGGACAATGTGTGCAACAAGGAAACGGGACATTGTCGCTGTCATCCACGAGTATCCGGACGAACGTGTTCGTACCCATTAACGACGCACTATTACCCAACGCTCTACCAGTACCAGTTTGAGTACGAAGATGGATACACTCAGTCGGGTGCACAGGTTCGTTACCAGTTCCATGAGGATATTTTCCCTGGATTTAGTAGCCGTGGATACGCCGTTATGTCCTCGCTGCAGAACGAGGTTATAAACGAGGTCAGTGTACTGAAATCGTCAGTATATCGGTTGGTAATACGGTACAAAAACCCGAACCCGGACAATGTCGTCGCTACGATTCTGATTACACCGGACAATCCAACGGAGGTGGAGCAGAAAACGAAAGTTTTGTTCAAGCCAACCGAAAATCCGGAGTTTGTGACGGTGTCTGACGCTAGGGGAGAAGTTCCTTCACCGGTTGTGTTGGACCCGGGAAGCTATACCATTAGCATCAAGACGGACAAGACGGTGTTTCTCGATTACTTTGTGCTGCTTCCGGCTGCGTACTATGAAGCTTCCATACTGACGCGCAAAATTGAAAACCCATGCGAGTTTGACGAAATGGATCTTTGCCGCCATTATCAATATCCGAGTGTAGCACCGTTCAACCCACAAAGGGAATCGTTTATTATCGAGGATGGTCAAAGCTACAAACCGGTGGAACATTTCAAAGAGTACCAGCATTTGGATAAGGTACGGGAGCAGGAAATGCCGATTCTAACGGATTCGCAACCGGAATTGTACTACCCGATGGAGGTGCCACATGCAGGCCGTTACGTGCTGGTCGTTGACTACGTTACTAATCGCAACAATCCGGAAGTGGCTATTCTGCAGGTGAACCTTGTCGGTGATATTGATCAGGACGGTTCGGCAACTGCTTACCCGTGCACGTATACCACCGTCTGTCGGCAGCCAGTGATCGATAGGGAGTCTCGGGAAAAGATCTTCTTCCTCGATCCGAATAATCAGAAACCGATTCAGGTGAAGAGTGTCGACGCATCTGGTTCGATCGCGATCAAATCAGTCACCGCCATTCCGTACGAAGACTGGTCGGCGGATTACATTCGTCCGAACTCGGTGTGCGTAATGCAGGGTGGCAATTGTGTACAGACCAGCTACCGTACAGCGCCCGATTCGAAGAAAATTGAGTTCGAAACGGAAAATGAGTATCTCATCGCGGAGGATGTACCGAAGCAACTGTACGACAACAGTACCAAGCTGATACTGCTTGATCAGAACCAAACGGAATTAACCATCGATGCAAAGATCCAGCATCCGAATCGTTACGTGCTGATCGTGAAGTTCTTCCAACCCGACCATCCTTCGTTCAATGTGCAGTATCGCATCCAAGCTACGCGCCAAAACTATGACGGACGATTGGAAGTGCGGCATTGTCCAGCGAACAGCGGATGCCGGGAGGTACTGAAGCAGGACAATGGAAACATTGAGTTCGACCTGGAGGACAACATCGAGCTGACGATTCTGGGCGATGGCACTAAACGGGTGTGGGTTGACTACGTTCTGCTGGTACCGGCTGAGCAATTCCATAATGTTTTGCTCCAGGAGGAAACGTTCGATCAGACGAATGAGTTCATTCAGCAGTGTGGACAGGATCATTTCTACATTCAGACGAATTCTTCGGATTTCTGTAAGAAGGCCGTATTTTCACTCACCGCGGACTACAACAGTGGAGCTTTGCCGTGCAACTGTGACTACTCAGGATCGACGAGCTTCGAGTGTGAACCGTTCGGAGGTCAGTGCCAGTGCAAGGCACACATTATTGGACGGAAGTGTGAAGCTTGCAAGACAGGCTACTATGGATTCCCGGATTGTAAACCCTGCAACTGTCCATCGACCGCGCAATGTCACAAGGACACCGGCGAGTGTGTCTGTCCCGATCGTGTGACGGGTGAAAAGTGCGATCAGTGTGTACCGTACACGTTTGGGTTCGATCAGATCATCGGATGCGAAGAATGTAACTGTAATCCGCTGGGTGTGGCTTACAACAACTTGCAGTGTGACATGGACAGCGGTATGTGCGAGTGTAAGTCGAACGTGGTCGGTCGGAAGTGTGATCGGTGCCAGTATGGATTCTTCAACTTCCCGTACTGCGAACCGTGTCACTGTGACATCCGCGGCACAACGTTCGAAATCTGCGATCAAACGGACGAGAGCTGTTTCTGTAAGAAGAACGTGCAGGGACGCGAATGCAGTACGTGCGTTGATGGAACGTACAATCTACAGGCAAGCAATCCGGACGGTTGCACCAAATGCTTCTGCTTCGGACATACTAGCCGTTGCCAGACAGCGTTTTTGCGTCCGTTCAACGTCAGCATGATGAAGCAGGTGACGGTGAACACGATCCGTCTGTCGGGTGGCAAGATCACAATCGCACCATGGATCCTCACGCATGAGATTATGCTGAACGAGACGTCTGCCGAGGTTTCGCTGAGTACTTTTGATAATCGTGACCCATCGGCCGGAATGGTTTACTTCGGCATGTTGGACCATCTGTTCGATCTGAACAATCATCTTTCGGCGTATGGCGGGTTCCTGACGTACAAGATCCACTTTACGAATGGTTTGTTTGGAAGCGCACTGATTGGGGCGGACGTAATACTCGAGGGCAAACAGTTGGAGGTGATGCACCAAAGCTATCGGCAACCATCGTCCCATCAACTGTTCAGTGGTAGCGTGGAGATTGTTGAGAGCAACTTCCAAACAGCGGCTGGAGGTCCTGTAAGTCGTGAACAGTTTATGATGCTGCTGCGCGATCTGAAGAACATCTACATCCGGGCATCCTACTGGGAGAACGGTCTGGTGACGGTTGTCTCCGACGTTAGCTTAACCATGGCACACGACGATCTGGAACATCCGCATCTGTATCGTGAGCTGGCGGTGGAAAACTGTGACTGCCCACCGGGGTATGTTGGACGATCGTGCGAAGATTGTGCACCGGGCTATTACCGCGATCCGAATGGTCCCCACTTGGGTTACTGTATTCCGTGTGAGTGCAATGGACATGCGGCTACTTGCGATTGTAACACTGGTATTTGTCATGACTGTCAGCATTACACCACCGGTGATCACTGCGATCAGTGCATTGAAGGATACTACGGCAATGCTACACGTGGTACGCCGAATGATTGTATGATTTGCGCTTGCCCGTTACCGGTTGAGTCGAACAATTTTGCCACGTCTTGCGAAGTTTCCGAGGATGGTTATGAGATACATTGTGCCTGCAAACCAGGATACCATGGGGAAAAATGTCAGAGCTGCGCTCCGGGCTACTATGGTCAACCTCAGGTCGAGGGTGAATTCTGTAAAAAGTGCGATTGTTCAGGAAATATCAACGCAGAGGAACCGGGAGCTTGCGATTCTGTATCGGGCGAATGTTTGCTTTGTTTGAACAACACGTACGGAAGAGCGTGCAATTTGTGTGCCCCTGGATTCTACGGTGATGCTGTACAGCTGAAAGATTGCCAGAGCTGTATCTGCGACAAGATCGGTATGGAGTACTGTGACAACTTTGTAGGAACGTGCAACTGTATGCCGAATGTGATCGGAGAGAAATGCGATCGATGCGATGATGATCACTATGGGTTCGAATCGGGACTTGGATGTACGCCATGCGATTGTGGCATTGCTTCGAACAGCTCGCAGTGTGATGATAATACTGGCAAGTGTGCCTGCAAACCTGGAGTGACGGGACGTCAGTGTGATCGCTGTGAGCCGGGCTATTGGAACTACTCCGAGGAAGGTTGTGTACCGTGCTCTTGCAACACTGACTACTCGAGAGGATTGGGCTGCAATGCGTTAACAGGCCAGTGCGAATGTTTGTCCGGTGTTGTCGGTGAAAAGTGTGACTCCTGTCCATATCGGTGGGTGCTTATACCGGACACAGGCTGCCAGGAGTGTGACGTATGCCACCATGCATTGCTGGATGTAACCGATGGATTGAAGCGCGATATCGATCCCGTGCTAGGGGACATTAAGACGATCGCGGACGATTACTACACGTCGCAGAAGCTGAAATACTTTGACGATATGGTCGATCGGCTGGAACCGAAGGTGCGCAGCTTGGATCCGCACGGTGTTAATTTGAATCCGTCGAAGCAAAAGGTCGAAACGCTCGAGATGGAGGTGAAAAATTTGGACCGCCGCATTCAGTATGCAGATGAGAACGCGAAAGATATTTCCACCAATAGCCAAAATCTGCTGGCGGCTGCGTCCAACGTTTTGGATGATTGTCGTTTGGTACACATCAACACGAAGAACACGATCGATGAGGTGTTGATGTTGGCGGAAAATCTTGACTCATCGGAGATTACCAAGCTGGACCAAGCGTATGCCGAAGCGAAAAACTATCTGGACAACATCAAGCAATACTCGACAACGCCGGAGTCGCTCAACTCGCAGCTGGAAAATGCAACCATGTTGCTGAAAGTCGTCGAAGCATTTGGCGAACCGGTGCAGATGCAACATGAAAAGCTAGCCAAGCTGATGCACGACATTGGGGAGTTCGATGTGAAGCTGGAAGACCTCTACACCTGGAGCTTGAAGATAGAGAAGGAAAGCACCATTACGTCGAAGTTAAACAACAAAAATAAAGGGTCAGTCAACACTAAGTTCGATACGGTAACGGCACACGCAAAAGAAGCTACTGAGAATACCGAAAACAGTAAAGGGCTGCTGGCTAATTCGTCCAACATCATGAAGGACATCGACATTACGCACGTCGAGTTGGCAAATGTGAACAAAGGGCTTACCGATCTTGACAACGATGTGGACAAACAGCTACCGGTTGCGTTTGCGGAGTATCAGGATCTGAGTCCTCTTATCGCACGAGCATATGAACACGCGAATGAACTGAAGATGGAAGCCGAGAGCTTGTCGGACAAATATTCGGGCGTTTCGGCTAACTCGGAGACGGCACTGCAGGCAGCAACGGCTCACTCGAAGATTGTGGACGCGGTAAAGGAAGCCGCCGATAATATTCGAAACGCCACACTCACGGCGCAGAAGGCAACGGCGCAGACAGAGGGCATTGATAATCGGGCCGCCGAATCGGATGCTGCTTCTCGCGAGTTGCTCAGTGATGCTCAGCGTATGTTTACCACCCTCCAGATGGACCTTGAACCAAAGAGCAAACAATCGATTGATACGGTTGATGGTATTAAGGAGCGAAATGCTCACAGTGACGACATGCTGTACTCCATCAATGCCGCCCTGGATGGTATTCCGGAGGAATCGCATACGGATGATTGGGAAACGGCACGTGATCAGGCTATCGAAGCGCAGGCCAAATCACAAAATTCGCTTAAGATACTGGATCCGATGATATCCGATCTTTCCAAGAGTGTGTACATGGCAGAGCAATTGCCGAAAGAGGTAGACAACACGAAAAAGGACATTAAGCAGGCAACTGCACAGATCGAACGCCTGAAAACGATGATTCCCAACATTCGCCAGCTAGTCGAAAAGCTCGATGCGAAACAGAACCAGGTTGATTCAATCGTCAGCAATATCGGCGATCAGCTTGAATCGTTGAAGCGTCAAATTAGAGAGGCAAGATCGATTGCTAACACGATCAAGGTCGGTATGCAATTCCACCCCAACACAACAGTGGAGCTGAAACCACCGCAAAGTCTGTCCCAGATGGCAACGAACTCCAACGTGTCCGTGTTCTTCCGCACCGACAAACCGGAAGGTTTCCTGCTCTATCTTGGCAACGAGGTGAAGCCGGACGCGAAGAAGAGCTCGCGCGATGACTACATGGCACTGGAGATCGAGAATGGTTACCCGGTACTGTCGATCGATCTAGGTAATGATCCAGAAAAGGTAATCAGTCCAAAGTATGTGGCTGATGATAAGTGGTACCAGGCGATCGTTGAGCGTACTGGAAACAACGTGAAGCTGATCATTCGTGAAGAACTGGACAACGGTACGGATGTGTTCCATACGAAGGAGCAGGTACTTCCGGGAGCGTACAACGTGTTCAATGTGGATCAGAACAGCAAGTTGTTCATTGGGGGCTACCCACCGGAGTACAATATGCCGCAGGATGTGAAATCGAGCGAGTTTGATGGTCGTATCGAGCAGCTACAGATTGGCGGTGAGCACGTAGGTCTGTGGAACTTCATCGACGCACAGAACGTGTACGGATCGCCTGAGCGGGAGTCACTGCGCAACGAGGAGAACCCATCGACTGGATTCCGGTTTAGTGGTAATGGATATGTAGCTATCGATGCCAAGCCGTACACATTCAAGCAGCAGTCCCAGTTGCAGTTCCAGTTCAAGGCACCACCGGAGACACGGGACGGTTTGCTGTTCTATGCGGGCAAAAACAAACACTTCATTTCGGTGGAGATGCGCAACGGTGCGGTAGTGTTCCAGTTCAAGCTTGGTCAGCATGCCCAGGCAGTCACGATGGGATCGAACAATGCGTTCAATGACGATAAGTGGCACAAAATTTCCGTGGAACGCGATGGCAACATTGGTAAGCTGACGGTGGACGATCGTGAAGTGTTCCAGCAGACCGGTTCGGCAGAGCATCAGCAGTTGCACATTTCCGAAGCGCTCTACTTCGGCGGTTATCATAGCCGGGTTAGCCACTCCGAGGTTACGTCGAAGGGCTTCGATGGTTGCATTGACGACGTCTACATTTTGGGCAACAAGGTGGACTTGAGCATCAATCTGAAGGCACTCGATGTGCGTCCGGGTTGTCCGATGAAGTTCTCGCCGCTCGTGTCTTTCCCACCGCGTCAGTTCGGTTACGTTAACCAGCCTGGTGTCGCATCGGTAAACAATCTGCAGGTCAATCTTAAGTTCCGTACCACCCAACCGGACGGAGTGCTGTTCTATACCAGTAACTACGATCAGAGCGGAACGCTGGGGCTGGCTCTGCGAAATGGAGTACTCGTGCTGAGTAGCTCCGGATCGGAAGTTACCACCGACTATCAGACGTACAATGATGGTGAGTGGCACGCCGTAACGGCTAGCCATGAGCAATACCGGTTAACGCTGATGGTGGACGATCAAGATTCCAACAACGTTCTCTCTCAACCGCTACCGCTGTATATCGAAAATGGTGATATCTACTTCGGTGGATTGCCAAAGAATTTTGTCACAATGCACGGTGCGATCGCATCTACCGCTTACTTTATGGGATGCATTAGCGACGTTACGGTGAACGGACAGATTGTCAACTTCGCTACGCTTAGCGACAAGAAGTCGGCCGTACTGGATCAGTGCTCGAAGGAACTGTTTGCTGCTGGTGATGTGCCGCTTTACTATCCGAATGATGGCAAGGATCCGGAGGTGTTTGTAGCCAGTCGAGTCGAGACGGATAACGAGCAATCGGGCAGAACTGACGGTGATGAAGAGAAGGATCCACGAACACCGGATAAGGGTTGGAAAACAGTTCCTCCTATTCCGAAGCAACCGTCACATGATGTTATCCCAACGACCACCACTACAACAACCACGACAACCACCACTACAACCATGCGCCCAAGGCCAACACAGCCGGATGAGCCACCGCCAGTATGTAAGCTGCCCGTCACACCGGAACAGGATGTCGATTTCGATCATGGTTATCGGTTCGGCACGGGTCAGTTTAGCCACATCGAGTTCAGCGAAGTACCGCTCAAGAGCAAACGGCAGTACGAATTTTCGTTCAACTTCAAGACGGACTTTTCGGAGGGTGTTCTGTTTTACGTGGCTGACTCGCGACATACGGACTATGTTGCGCTTCATTTGCGCGACGGTAAGCTGGTCCATTCGTTTAACTGTGGTTCGGGATCGGCCAACATGACATCCGAACGAAGGTACGATGATAACGAGTGGCATACGGTGAGCTTCGCAAGACAGAATAATAATGGTAGGCTGATAGTTGATCTGGAGGACATATCGATGGGTGAATCTAAGGGTAATACTCGCACCATGGCACTGCAGGCACCGATGTTTGTTGGTGGCGTCAGTGCAGACAATTACGAGGAGGTAGCGCTTAATCTTAAGGTGAGTATTTACATAATATGTGTTAAGATAAGGCTGAAAAAAGACGCTAAAGCTTGAATTCCTTTTTTTTCACAGGTGGACAAAAATGTGCTGGAACGTAATCAATTCGTTGGTTGCATCAACAAGCTCGCTGTAAACGATAATCCGTTGGCCGCACCTTCCAACATAACCCGCACGATTCCCTGCTCCAGCCAGATCGAAACGGGTACGTTCTTTGGCAGTGGTGGCGGATTTGTGAAGCTGTACGAAAAGTTCAAGGTTGGCAACGAGCTGACCGTTAGTATGGACATACGGCCGCGTGCATCAAGCGGTCTGCTAATGTCCGTACACGGCCGTAAGGCGTACTTTGTGCTGGAGATGATCAACGGCACGATCAGCCTGACGGTGAACAATGGCGACGATCCGTACACGGCCACCTACACGCCACTGCCGGAAGAGAATCTCTGCGATGGCCAATGGCGCACGGTTTCCGCTATCAAATCACAGTACGTGATCACCATTAAGGTGAATGATGTGAGCTCGAATCCTGCCATCGGTGATGCGCGATCTCCATCAACCGACACCACCCGACCGCTCTTCCTTGGCGGACATCCTCATTTACAGAGGGTTAGTAGATTTTTGTGTAGGAGTGAACCAAATAGAAAAAAATCTAACATTTTGTATTGCTTTTCTACAGATTCGAGGATTTGTTGCGCGTGCACCGTTCCAGGGATGTATACGCAATGTGAAGGTTCGCAATACCGTCGAACAGATTACACCAAAGATGACGGTCGGCAATGTGCAGGCAGGCGTTTGCCCAACAATTTAAAGCAGAGTCTCCACTCCAGACGATCAGCATCTTCCACGGATAAACGACCATTTGAATGACGAATTTGGACAGACGATTTTCGGACTGCGTTTGAATGAGATATGAAGGAACGGCTGATAACGAAAATGCTGCGAATATTAAGGACTTCTTCGAATTGGATAAATCTTACTAATTGATGACATTACAACTTTTCTTTTCCTATTTTTCAAATTCCTATCTAGTTTATGATTAAACTATCCTCCCAGTTGTACAGGGTTTTTCTATTCAGTTTAGACTAGCCGCACACTTTTTCCTGCTCGGCGCATTTGATTTTTAGTTAGCAGTATGTGCTTTTACCTACCCGAGTCAAAAATCAAGTGCGCAGAACAGGAAAAAGTGTGCGGCTAGTCTAAACTGAATACAAAAACTCTGTAATACATCCCTAATGCAGATGTGACAGAATATGTAACTTCACTACACTTTTTCCCGGAATGATTAATATAGTTAACCGAAACCAGTGCCATTAAGTGTTCACACACAGACAAAACAGTGTTTCATAAGAAACGGAATACAAAACTGAACTAGTGTAACTTTCCCAGTTTCAATAAATTTCCCCAACTTGAGCAAAGTATATTTTTCTTCCTTTTTTGCTTACATGATGACTATGAATACAACTTGTTAATATGTTGTTAGAATTAGTTTAATCGTCGGACATTATGAAGACATGTACTATACAAAATTTTACTATAAGTCAAGTCCCGTAGGATGCCAGGACATAAGGGACATCTAGCGACCCCTAACATGGAGAACAGGCATTGGTTGTCCCCCTCCGCTCAATTTTAGCATGTAACTCAACTTCCGAAGGGGTTGGCTTTCCTCGTATACTCAAGTTTAGATATTGCTGTATGGATATGCGGTATTGCTACAAACACTGATAACAGAACAACACATGGAATGGATGATATACATATCTCACACTGATACGTCTGGTAGTCCTCTACGGGTTCGAGGCCTGGACTATGCTAACGGAGGACGCCAATGCTCTCGCCATTTTCGAACGGCGGATGCTTAGGACTACCTCTGGCGGTGTGTGCGAGCAGGGCGTGAGGAGAATGAATACGAGCTAGCTGAGTTGTTTGGTAGTTCAGATATCCTGACGGTTGTTAAAGCCGGAAGGATACGAAGGTTGGGGCAAGTGATGAGGATGCCGGACTATGCCCCACCAGGAAGGTGCTCGTCAGCGATCTGTTTGGCACGAGGCGGAGAGGAGCACAGCGAGCTCGTTGGCTGGATCAGGTGGAGTCCGACTTGTTGGAGATCGGATGCAGTCCCGGATGGAAGACTGCAGCCCACAATCGAGTTTCCTGGAAACGGATTAACGACCTGGCCATGTCTTTAAGATGTGGATCACCCTGAGCATGCCAAGATGAAGAACAGGAAGATGGAAAAATATCTAAATCTGCGTGTCTCAAAATAGCTTCGAATGACTACCGGAAACGGTTGAGATTGTCAGAATACTCCAGACTCCATCCTTCAAGAACTATATGCTCAGCAGCAAGGAAGTTACAACATTTGATGGTTAAAAAATCTGTTTAGTGGTAGTAATCGGAATATTTACTAAAGCCATAGACACTATCGAAATTAAAATTCCTAGTTAGAATATCCCAAAGATACGAAGAAAATTTAAATGGAACAGCATTTTGCAGGATGCATTTTGTACTGCAATGGCTTGGTACGTGCAGTCTTTAACCCCTTTCACTGCCAACTTCAGTAGACATGTATAGTTACAGATGTTTTGTTGGTTCCTGTTGAGGGTCTAAATCATATCTCTTTTACTTAAATTTTCAATCTGATCCAACAGTTAATTCTTCACTACAATTACTTCTTAAAGTTATAATTTCCACTGTGTCTAATAGTCAACCCCTGCTACAAGTGGACAGTTTAGATGAGATTCGGTCCACAAAAAAGTCGCTTCGCTTTTACACCATAACGCTGTAAACCAATTCAAAGTTGAACTACATTAAACTAGTAGCATTGCCATACATTGTACTGAAATTATCAAAATGAATTAATAACACTCGTTGCTATCTGGCTAGTAGCAAATGTATCAAATCCAGTACACCACAGGATGGTAGCTGTCCGGGTGCTAAGATGCTATCGAACCAAGTACAGATTTACGTGTTAATCAAACCCGTTTTCTTCAACTTGGCAAGAATACTTTAGAGCGCGCGTCAAAATGAATGGTCATTTGTGTGGCGGTTGAAGTAAAACCAGATAATACAGCCCGAACCGAAGACGAACCAGGAGATGAAATCAGGCCCTAGAGGTACTCGGATTAGACACAGCTCGAGAGGTCGGATCAAGCAAAAAAAAAACACACGTACAGGGAGAGAGACAGGATGAAAGTGAGGTGAGATTTAGTAGTGTTGCATTAAACGGGACGGCAAATGCACTACTGCCAGCGCTATAAAGCATAATAAATAAATCGATTAGATAAAGTCAATTTAAAAAGATTAATGTGCCACCGCAGAATGAATGTTAACGGAGGTACCTTGGGTACCCTGGGCTCTCGTTGCGTATCGGACGTCCTACGCCAAACGCAAAAAGACGCGGGGTTTTGGGTTGGGGCTAGTGGCAAAGCTTTTGTGAAAGCGTCAACAGTGTGTATATATATACCGGAGGCGCGTACGCAAATTATGTGCACACAGCGGGTACGGATACGTAACAAATCTTTGCATTGCAAACGTACGATACGCTATTAAACATTAGTGCGACACGTTTGCACTTGTTTGCCGGACTTGAGACGCACTCCGTACGTCAAGATGCAAATAGTTTAAATTCCACCGTATGATGAAAGTTAGGTAATGATGGTGAATATCCTTTTCATTCGTGCTCGATACGTTTTAAAACGAATCGATAAGAGATACTTTGTTAACAGCATTAAGGCTTTTATGGGTGTTTTAATTATTTTTTTTAGTTGCTAATGACACATGCAGATAAAGAGGTAGAATGTCTGCTGTAATGCATTAGGCTCGATCGTTTTGACTACAAAAGCGTCCAGTTTCGCCAAGTAACGATCAATCCAAAAAGTTGAAAGGAAAGCTGAACCACATCGTACGATCGTACGGCGTAATGAGCCATTCTAATTATTTTTATATTATGAGCAATCGGAATACATACAGTGGATCGTATCCAGCGCTATGCTTAACATTCTGCAAACGAAAAAAACTCTACGCCAGTGACGGCTCGTAGAAAATGGTCACACTGCAAGACCACCCTTTACGTACGGTGGAGTACACTCATAAAGCTTTATCGTGCCCGGCCAGGCTAAAGACGGAGCTACCCGTCGGCGTATTTACCTATTTATTATTATCGTAATTTATGGTGGGCCAATTGAGAAATAGGTGAGCACTGGCTGGAACGTTCGATTCTCGATCGTTTAACGTTTCGGCGTAGGTTGCGAAATGACCAAGGATTTGCCGAGGGAATATACACACGATGTTGATGAAAACTAAAGATGCAACGTTGTTGTCGAATAGCCGGCGGCTCGTTCTCTGGTGGTTCGCTGGTTTCGCAAAGATGAGACATTGACGTACCTTGTTCCGTTGGTCGAGACATTCAAAATTTCTCATACACTCGTGGTTAGTGGGGCAATGTGCAATGTGTTGTTATTAATAGAATGTTGATGTGCATTACCACATTCTAGATTTCAATCAAAAGCACTCGACACTTAACAAATAGCGCTAGCGATTTAAATGAACGATGCGATCCTTGCCGATCGTGGTGTGTTCTCGGTCGGTTCTAACCGATGATGGCATAACTTCTAGCATAGGGCAATAGGAAGAACCTCGCGACGGGTTCGTGAGCGAGAAATGGCAGATCTGGTGCGGGCGACCTATGTTAAACAAGCATTGCTTTTAATTCCAACTCAAGGACTACCGCTTCGCATGTCCACGGTGACCCGTAAGTGCAGCGTAAGAAATGGAGTCATGCTCTATGCAGGCAAGCTACCTTTGATGCAGCTTCATGGAATGTGCAGCTCACTGCACAAAAAAAGCAGCAACGAACCGACTCTGTACCGTGCAAAGTTCCCGCTCTGTGTGTTCCGTTTCGCTCCGGTATGGCCTCCGGGGTTTCGTATGGCGGTATGGTGGTAACATTTGAAGACCATCCGTTACCATCCGTAACAATGCTATACATGGGTTTAGTGAGATGATTTAATAAAATTAATTCCTTCTGCAAAAACGGTTGCCCGTTTGACATTTTTCCCTTTGCAGCTGTAGGGTTCGGGCAACATTTAGTATCCGTCCGCCGGAATGGATGTGTTTGATCGTTCGCGATCGATAAAATGGCGTACGGGCCGCGAGTGTACCAAACCGGGAATCCGATCCAATGTATACGTTTTCATCCTATTGCACCATGTTCAGGCTGCACAGCACTGTTCCCCCCCGGTGGGTTCGATTGGGCACAGCGAACGGGTAAGTGTTGGGTTTTAGGGGCGTAAGTTAAGCAGTAAGGTGCAAATGTAAAGAAAATGAAAATTACCAGCGCAAAATACGACCTTCAGGCCGGGTGCCGGGCGACCCGGGTGAGGGCACACCGGCGTATGGCTCCCCGTGGCCACGCTCGGTACCGGTCCGGTCGCTCTCCAGGCGTAGTAGGAAGTCTCCGAGGAGGCAGATTAGCGTGCATTAGCGTTGTGTTTTTTTTATTATTAGATTACAACTTAATTCTAGCTTTCGTGCAGGTTCGACATTTCGCTACTCTTGTTAAAACTTGCACGCACGAAAGTCTCAGGGCTGCTGGTGCTGCTGCTGCTGCAGCAACACTCATACACGTGTGTGTATGTGGTACCGCATGCGGCGATGACCGATCTACGAACACCTGCCCGTGCACAGCGGTCGCACTGATAATACACGGTATAGGAAATTAATTTGAATATTCATTACAACCTCACCGCTAAGTGTGCGCCCACAGCGGCGGCAGCAGGACACAAGCAAAAAGGGGGGAAGGGGGATTGGGAAATGAGAGCATCGGGGAAAATGGGGGGCGGAGGGAAAGGAGGCGCACGAGCTGGTAAAATATTGACTATTAATCAAATTAAGTGCAGCTTATAATTAGTATATGGCGGCGAGAATGGGCTGTTGGCAAAAGTGACAAAATTGTTTTGGTAAACCGTTTTACAACCTGGGTGAATGTAATGCAGATAAATTTAATTTTCAAATGGAAAATTTATGTTTCATGTTCTATTTAACGGGGTTTCTTTCGTTTAAGAGACATTTTGCTTAATTTTGAAACTTTAAAAAGCTTTACTTGTTGGGAAGTAATTGTTACTTTTACAATATGTGCGAACATCTACGATGCGATTTGATGGACTAGCCGTATCCGTGGGTTTGTAACACTGAACTGCCTATTAGAGGAAATTTTTGAGAAAAGTAGTATCGCTATTTTCTTAAGTTACAGTCGATTTTCAGATTTTTTTCCTTGAACACCAATATTTGTATAAAAACCAAATATTATTTTTCGATTTCTAAATCTTCATGCGATCATATAAACGTTAACGTTACTAAAAGCTGTGAACCCAAAAAAAAACGATTTTCAATTGCCGACAGACCAGGGAGAACGCGTAAACTAAATAAATAAAAGACTTTAAAACACATAAAGTAAGAAGAAAACCTCATCTTTTGCAGTTATCAGTGTAAAAGATAGAACTTCTTTTTTAATTTTAAGGGCGACTTTAAGTGGACGCGAAAAAATAGTAAAGTTCCCTTTACTTTGAAAGTAACTCCCAATCTGATAAAATTTAATGAAGATATACTAGAATAGAAGAGTAGAAATATAAACACAATAATTGAAACAGAAATACAGTCACAAACTAACTAAGACTAACAGAGAACAAACACAAAAAAAATACAAATTAAAATTAACAGAAAAAAGTAGGATTAGCCATAAAACAATCAGAAGTAACAAAAGACAGAACAAAAGTAGAAACTATAGAAGGAGTAAAAGGGAGGGGGAAGGAGTGAAAGAATTAGTTGGAAAAAGATGCGAAACCATGTTTAAATTGCAAAGGCGGATCGGACGAATCGTAAACCGATACCGAGATTCTCCAGCTTGGGGATGGAATTGAAAATTTAACTCATCAAAACGCTTTTGGGTAGAGTACGAAAGTAAAAATGAGCACCAAAAAGGAGTCCTCAAACGCTTTAATTTAGAGCTACTAATTGAAATGTTATAATCAGTTTCTATACAAGCATCTCTTCTACTTAAAAAATGTTATCATGCAAACCTTCTTCCTTGGAAAAATACATCAGTAAATGAACGGCAGCCAAGATATGAGACATTTAAATGAAAACTACGCGTTACTAGACATGATGGACCGCTTATCGTTAACTGATTACGATTGGTTACTCAGTCAGTCATTAGTGGTCAGCGTATTAGTGCCCCATTACAAGCCATTAGTAAAACACGGTACAAATCACTGCTCATCATCACACCGTCCGTTTCGCCGATAGTGATCGTGTGCCGCGGTGCTACCGTGTGTAACGCTGGGCGACGATCATCGACAACTTACGTTACCAGTACACCGTTGCGTTGGTCGCGCTGATGCTACTGCTGCACTGCGCAACCTTGCTCAACAGTAGCCACACTGAAAGACCCTCGGTACGATGGTGCACTGTTTGCACATGATGATCATGTGAAGTGATTTATGAGTGCATGCAGAAAGCATACCGATGCAACAACAGCTGTCATCGGACGGTTGTTTCTTCTCTCGCGCTTTTTTTTCTAATGGCCCCGAACGTTCGGGGCGGTGGTTAAAGTATGCCTGGAGGAGACAAACTGCCATTGAGCTGACTGATGGTGTTTGTTTTTGAAGTGTATTTGCACACGTAAAGGCCCCATGTCAATTTCGTACAGATAGATGAAAAAATATTGATACATGTATGGACGCTGGAGAGATTAAGTTGTTTTTCGCAATAGCTGCATCGTATTGTGTACGAGCATGCAAATATCAGTTGGAAAAGAGGTTTGATTAGTTTGTCTATGCCATCCTTGGCATGCGCTTGACAGTGTGCTAAAGCGTTTTCTACCATAAAAAAGACTCCTTTTAATTGATTTAAAAAAAATGACTATAGAAAAAAATTGCACTTACGTTGACCAAGCTGACAAAAAAAGTTTGCCACATTCCAAGGACTTATTACAGACGAAATGCTTGATTGAGTTGTTTGTTTGCGTTGGCGAAAAACTCGCTGCAAAAGGAATTGGCTCAATTAGTACGTTTAATACCATTTCCTGTACGGATTGTTAACAGCATTACAAAACCGATTTACCATCCATTGACGCTGATAAGGCACCGAAAGCTTTTCTTTTTTGTGTGTTTTTGCTGCCGGACGATTTACGATTCCCTCCAGCATTCAGCCACAGCTGGTCGTAAATCGAAAGCTTAGCGCCATCATTTTCTTTTGGTTTGCGGAAATGTGGAACCATGTGTACCATGTGTCTCACTTAAATTCGTTCTTTAGCCGACAGGAGAGCCAGGAGGAAAGGAAACAACAACTAAATCTCAACACAGCTGTACCGAAGTGGCCGAAATGGCCGGAAGGAAGATGCACAAATAAATTCCCGGCTTAACGAAAGGCGGAGCAGGTTACGGTCCGCAACGTCTCTGCAACAGTGCGCCGGACTGTTGTCGATAGTGTTTGGCAATAAGTTATCGATACAAAATCATAAACAAATGAAGATATGAGTATTTGCTACGCTCTTACCGTATAACATATTGTGTAAATCAATTACGTCCAAACGATAGCAAAGGAGGGTTTTGTGCAATGAATTCTCGTGGAACTTCTGAGGACCTTCGGCCCTGGAACCAGACACAGCTTTCACACGTACCAGACAGCACGAGAGTACGGCATTCGATGGACGGTGTGATGTTGTTGAGGCAACAATCATTGTACGATCAACGGCGCTATCATTATGGATTATTATTATTTTGTTTCGATTTGTTGCATTACACCTTTTCGTTGCTATTGATGATACTCTTTGGTGCGGAAGGGCTACAGTAGGAGGGGGGAAAAATATCTCTCTAGAGGGTGTTTTATTATTGGAAAAACAAAGTTTAATAGAAAATTAGATAAATAAAGAATTTATATGTTGTTAAAATAATTCTATATTTTTAGCTTTATTTTATTTACAGCATTTAAACACAAAATTAAAAAGCTGAGCACATTGCAGAAGTTTAATCATGTTTGAAACAATGCAAAAAAAAAGTAACCCAAAATCACACGAGACATTAAATTGCAGGGTTTTCGTGGCCCGTTTTGTACCCCGTTTCGAGATGCATCGGGCCGGTTGCACGTACCGATCCGTTCGCATGATGAAGATCACAAAACATCCATTTATTACCATCCTCCCCCCCAAAAAGACAGGCACCGTCGATAACGATCGAAAACGTTAGCTGAGAGACGCGAGAAAGTGGCCACGCTATGAAAACCCCCGGGACGGCGAGTGTTGGAAACTGCGGTACGAAAACCGATACTTCATACCACGTATGATCATAAAGCTGTATGGTGGCTCTTTTGGACACACGACGCCGGATGAGCAAACACAATAAGATCGAAGATCACTAATTGTTTATCCTTGCGCGCGCACTCACACGTGGAGGCGGTCCGTGGATGCCCGTTGCCCGAATGGGGGCCAACGGGGAGGACTCCCCGAGGGGGGAAGGGGAGCCTAGGAGGGGGGATGTTGCATTTGCTACGATGTTGCGATATCGATATTGAGATGTAGATGCTGCCCGAATCATGAAGAGATTATGCGGATGGGGTTTTGTTTGTGATGTGCCTTGCAAACGTCGGACTTCTTTCGTACGGCTATATCAGCATGAGGGAATGATTATGACAAAACGCAATGTGGCCGAGAACGAAAGGCCAGAGGGACCGTTGCACGTTGTATGTGCCCAGAATAAGTGAATGAACAATTTAATGCAAGCGGGGTTTTTATTATACCCGCCGGCTACGGTTGGCCGGATGGTGCATTTCTCATTGAAAGTGATCGGAGAGGTATCGAACGCCATAATCGAGTACGAGAACGAATGTCAGATCGGTTGTGGTTGTTGCATGCATCGAAATGCATTTGTCCGGTTTATAGCAATATGGTGACCTTTTTCGATGAATTCGATGAAGAGAGAAGCGAACTGTTTTAAGGGACATTTTGGGAGAAGAATATTGTAGAAGTAGTTGTGATGGGATGGGTCATATTGAAAGGGCAAAGAGTACAAAAAATTAATCCCTGAAAAATCGCAAAGAAAACCATTGAAAGAAGGACCCAGAAAGTGGTGCTATTGTTCGTTCGTTTGAAAATGCCACCCATGAAGGTAGAATATTTTATTTTTTTAGTAATTAGAAAACATTAGAGGACTATGTATATTTTTCTTAAAATGTTATTGGAATCATGAAAGGATGGGTTGAAGGAGGAATTGACAGGTGATTTTACGCCAGATATGGAGCAATAATACAATTACCAGAAGGAACAAAAATATACAGAAATGTCCCTATCACGTATCGGATCACGCAATGCGATCTTGGGACCCTTGTTGCAGTTCTCGTCGCAAACTATAAAATTGAGTTTGTTGGAGGAAAATGATCTACTGAATTTTCCTTGCTCTGTGGAAAGAGTGGGCGCAGTGGGTGATCTAACGTTAGACGGAGGATCTCCGATCAGTAAGTCCTCGAAAAACGGAAATTTGAATGAATGTTTATAGCAGAGGGAACCCTTTCTCCTAGCCAAGGCACACACGCAAACACGGTGTTATGGGAAAGGGGGCCCTTTTTTAACTAATTTTTTACCACCTGATTAAACCCCTTTAAAGCGTTTTCCTACTAAATACAACAGTGTTTTATATTATTAAAAAGTGGTCATCTATTTTGCTTAACTTTTCCATAACATAAGCGTAAGAACGGATTTGATCGAGAGGAGCGAAGAGTTGTATTGATTTTTTTAAGAGCCTTTTTTCATTCGTCTGTCATTCGTCTCATTCGTGTGTGTTTAAAAAAATACGATGCGAAAGATAAGCTTCACCGGCCGCTTCGGCAATTATAGTTGTGTGGGTGTGGCGTGATAATGATCATGAGATAAGGAGAAATTGGTATCAGTAGCGATCGGACAGCGATACATTGGAGTTATGTAAACTTTCGGTACGTAACAAATTTGGCAAGAGTTGTTTTTTTGGTGCCAAAAAGTGGTGCTTGAGGATTTTATTCGATGAAAAAAATGATTAGTATTATAATTCGTGTGTTGATGTGATGTAAAACAGTGAAAATTAGTTTTGCACATGTAAAAATGGTTGCCAGCGTCGGCGTCGGTTTATGTCAGCGGATACTCTCCGTGATGCTTGTTAGTAAGTGTAAGTGAAAGAAGAATGCCACTGCGTTCTTACTCTAACGTTAAGGTCATTATAGTGGTCAGAGGATGCTGTACGCTAACGCCGGATGGTATGTGTGTGAGAGTAAGCAAATTTATAATCAGTGCGTGTACTAACCTTCCAAATTATTTGCGTCCGTGTTTGTGCAGTAGATTTTGGAAGCGTGTTTTATCGTAAAACCAAGCCATAAATGTCTTTTTTTGTAATCTCCGTGCTAGTTTCGGCTAGTTAATTAAATTTTAAATTAATAAAAATAAACTTTCGATATATGTTGTGGAAAGCGGCTCCCATCCTTTGTGCACAGAAAAAAGCGTTGATTAGTTTTTGGTGAAAAAAGAGATTTCGTTTTCTCAATAAGCTTATTGAAAAATGTGGCCATTGTAGGCGAGTGTTGTGTTTTAAATGTGCGAAAGCGCATTTGAAGTGTGTGTGTGTGTGAAAAAAAAAGAGTCAAAGTGTAAAAGTGTGTGTAATGCCGCGAAGAATCAGTTTTATCTTCCTAAGTGAATGCTTTCCAGTGGTTTATGAAAGTAAAGTGTCCTGCGTACAAACTATCGATTTGCCAGGGTAAGTAAACCACATTAAACATTTATTTTATAACATTACGGGGCGATGTGTTAGAGGATTTTTTGAGCCCTTGTAGTAGTTTTTGTTCATCAAAATCATTGATTTAAAATACAAAATATTTCATTTATAATACAACCACTAAAATATTAAACATACTTTACCTTTGCATTACTGTTTAGAATAACAAATTAATGGACTTTAATTTTCGGATCCTGTACAGAGATATTCTTTTCACACATTTCCCATTTTCCTTTGAACATTCATATATTTGAGACAAAATGTTGAAACATGTTGCGCGACAATCGCCTTTCGATTCCGTTCGATTTACTTACACAGCTACGCTTATACGATATAGTTGTTGACCAAGATGTGGGTTTGTTTTTTTCTACGCATAATACATATAAACAATTGATAATAAGCGATAAAGCGATCAAACCGTTCGTTTTGTTTCGAACAAAAAATGAACGCAAAACGTGTGCTTAAAACATTCCAAAAACACATTTTACACAATTAGTACGGCTGCTTACAGTAGGAGAGCAAAAAAGAGGGAGAGAAAAGCACTAAATTAGAGTAAGTAATTAATCTAAAGCTAAAGTAGGCAACATAATTAAACGGTGGCTTACAGCTAAATTGGTTTTGCGATCGTGTTTGTGTTGTTTTTCTTTTTTTTGCTTTGCTTACGATTAGCGATGAAATTATAAAACAAATAAAACAAATAAACTAGTAAACCATCATAATACGATTTCTTTACATAGGATCGTTACACACGAGGTTGTACGAGGCGAATAATAATACTATGATTTTATGTACGTGCATTCATTCAGCAACGCCAATCGTTTTCATACATTTACCATTGCATCTGTTGTTGTACTTGATTGCTTCTTGAACTATTTGAAAAAGAGTACTTAAGGAATGTGTGTGTGTGTGTGTTTTTGTTTTGTGAAATGACTTCCATTTCCTTGTTAAGGGGGTGGGTTCACAATAAACCCTTTTACTTCACTACCAGGTCCTATACACTAATGGCAACTTAAGAACACAAGAGCTCGGCTTCTTCATATATCGTTGAATGATGCGACACAGAGATAGGTTTTATTCCCTATCTAAAGAAAAAAAACGTTCTTTTTGCAGAGCTTTTAAAGTGCAAGCTTATGTACACACAGCGACGATGGTATACGGAACAAAAAAATATACTGCAATTAATATTATTTTTAATTTTTAAATCACTATTATTTAGTAGGATCACGCAAGTGTTGGTGCTATTCTGGTTGTAAAACAAACGAATAATAAACGTACATTGATTTTCGTTTTGTGTTTAATAGTAATCGGCTTAAGTACAATAAAGATCGATTTGATAAATAAAGTGCATGGTAACATACGGCTCTGTAGGCAATCTAACCTTTTGGTAGCACTTACAAAAAAATCGAAAAAGTCAAAGAAACTAATAACATTAAATATAATGAAAAAAGAAAAAAAACGAAAAAGTAATAAAAACAACTATCTTACTATAGCTAATATGCAATAGGTAAAAAGGCCATGGATAGGTGAATAGTTTTAGGTTTTTTTTTGCAAGAGCGCAAAGAGATGCCGAGAGGAATAGAGAGACAGGATAAAATTTTGTACGGTTCGTAAGTTCGAAATTAGTATGCTTTGAGATCAGTTTGTTGTATTAGGAAAGTAGTTACAAAACAACATAAAAGGTAAACTCTTTTTCTTTTGCATTCGAAAGTCATTGCTTTAATTCAAGTCATGTTTGATCCGAAAAGCATCCGTTTTTGTAGCAACAGTTGTTTTTAAATTGCTGCTTTAAATAGTTAAATAATTGTACCTAGTTACAATAGATAAAGTTGCACTACAGTATTTTTTTGCAGTTTTTTTTTAAATTTATTTATTTTGCTGCATAAACGATCGATTTGATCGTTTGACGGTTTTGGTGATTCGAATAAGTCAAGGCATGGATAACGCTAAATTAAACAGAGATAAAAAAAACTAAACGCCCAAAACAAATAACAAATTTGTAACTCGCACTGACTCACACTGACCGATGGACGCAATAATGGGTAAATATTTAGTTGAGAGAAATTTGTGTTCCCTTCATACCGTTGATGCACAAATAATTTCGTTACCTATTTTAGGCCGGATTTTGAGGGAGGAAGAGGAGAAGGGATGAGGAATCTGTCGGAATGTGTCGGAATGTGTCGGAAACATTTGAGCAAGAAATTAACGATCCAGTTCTAGTTAATTGTCCCCGAATCGGTCCGTTTTGTTCGTATCGTGGGCGTTGGAAGGATTTGTTGATGCTGTGGGTGATCTTTCGTTTGTTAGGATTTGGAAGGAAAGAGTTTCGCTAAATATGGGGTGATCTTTTTTTTGTTGGGTGAATTACTAAACGTCAAGCAATTGCGCACGCACGTACGTCTGTTGGTTTTTCCAGCTAATTCAAACATATCCATACAGCAAAGTGCGCAAACGCTACGTTGTGGGTGTAACCACAATTGTTCTGTAACCGTTTTTCATGCAATTGTTAATTTTTAAACCAAAAGTTTGCTGCAGAAGATGGTGTGACATTGTGGGCGTATTTTTTTTTTTTGAGGGCAAACTAAGAAGGAATCCGTTACCAATCCGTTCATAGGCGCATCATTCGACAAATATTGATGCAAACGGTTATCGCTTGCGGTTGCAAAGGGGATGATGAAACGGGATACTGTGCGGGTGGCCGGGTTCTCCGTTGCGTTGGAGTAGCTGATGAGTAGCTGTAATTTGGAAATTAACAGACCAAAGCCGAAATCGAGACGAAAACCCTATAATTAACACCCTTTCGATCGTCCGACTCGAGAGTCGTTTAGCAAAAGCATTAAGACTGGAATTCGTCAGTCGTTTTTTTTCTGTGTGTGAATTTCGGTGGAGGAGTAGAGTCATACTAAACAGGCATTAGCATCTTTTACGCACGTCCAAAGTTTGTGTGTAAACAATTTTACATCCACTGTTTGGATGTGGGTTTTTTCCCCCCTTGACGGAGAAAAAGATTTTCCATGCTGTGTCGTCATACCGTTCCGAGGTGTGGAAAGCTTCCCTTTCGTCTGCTTCTTCCCTTCCGTTGCTTGATTCGTTAACCGTTTGCAGCTGATTCACGTTCGTTTTTCGTACGTTCTATGCCGAGGGTGAAACGCAATGTACAGCTTCTCTAATGCACGCCTAGCGCTTATCAGGCTATTTTACTTATTTTTTGGTAAATGCCGCTTCATGTGAAGCGCTAAGTGATCACTGCGAGCGAAGCTGCGCTCACAGACGATGCACTTGAACGGTTTGGCGCCGGTGTGTTTGCGATAGTGACGCGTCAGCTCGTCGGATCTTGCGAAACGCCACTCGCATTCTGGCCACTGGCAGGTGTACGGCTTCTCACCTGAAAGTATAGAGAGAGAGAACAAGCAAAAAAGGGAAACAAATACATTAGTTCTGGTGGTGGTGGGAAACATATGCGGCAGAATGAGGGGGGTGTTCGATCCGGCACACAATAGAACTTGCAATCGGTTGCACTGATGTCTATAATTTCTAGCCTTTATTATCATGTCGCCATCATCGATTTGTGGGCAAACAAACGCAGAGGAATCTCGTGTCACTTTTACTTGGGGGCCGGCACGGTTTTGTAAAACAATCAATACGAACCGCGGTTGATTCGGTTGACAACGTGATGCTATTCTTGACGATTGAATTGCGATCCGCCATCACATTCGATATGATGATCAGCTTCAACTCCCACTTCCACCGAACGAGCGAACGCATGGAAAGAATTGAAATGGGCCAATGTTTGCCATTCTAGAGGACAATTGCACTCCGTTTGGTGCGGATACTGTTTCGGATTCTTCTCCGAAGAGATGTGCAATTCGTGTTGCGCCATAGCAACCGGGTGACCCTGCGCGACACTTGTGACAGGGGTGGATTGTACCCTGGAGTTGGAATGGTTGTAGGATTTATGGGATTATTAAAAGCTTGTCGTGAGCGTTAATGGCCGGACGGGTACAGATTTGGAGAAGCATTTGTTCCGTGCTGAATGCTGGGAATTGACCCTCGACGCATTAGATTCTCTTAGAGTCTCTTGATGCAATGAAGCTTTTGGAATTATGGTATGAAAAATGAAAGCCAAGCGCTATAAATGTTAAGTGGCAATTATTGCTCTACTTATGTCGTATTTATGTACAATAAATTGACTCTCTGTCTTACATTTGTTTTATTTAACTATGTTTGTTTTCTTAATAAATTGTATCTCGTATTTACACATCTATTAATCGTTCAAACTAAAGATGTGTTTTACTAATTATAAATAATTTATAAACGAACGCTTGGAAAAAAATTGTAATAAATTGTTAAGTTCAACATTTCGTTGTCATTTTTAAAATGTAAGTAAGTAAAGTAAAAAAATATAAAAGATAGTATAAGAAAAGCAAACAAAAAAGATGAAAACAAGTGCAATTAGAAGTAGAAACAGAGAAGGAACAAGAACAAAAATGATGACAAGTAAAAACAAAGAGGCGAAATCCAAACAGAAGATCACAAGAAGACGATAAAATAGTAGGAATGGAACAAAAAAGAACAAGTGGAAAAAGAAAAAAAATAGAAGAAAAAGAAGAAGAAGAAGAAATAAATAGGAACAAAGAAAAAAGAAAACTGAATGAATGACTGAATGAAAAAAGAAGAAGAACGAATTTGTTAACCCCAATATAAGCGTTCCAATATGATTTGATTTTTCAACTTGTTCTGTTTAATTAAACAGGATTTAAAACATCTTTACAATATCTCAATATCAGTTACATTTCTTTAACGAATCATAAAATAAGAATGAAAAATGAAATGGAAGCTAAAGAATGTAAACGTGAAAAAGGATCGTACAGCAAACAAATGTCGTAAATATTTCATCAACACGAACGATTCAATAAATTATTTGCTCAACTAAAATGATTCGCGCATTAGAATATGCATAGTTTAGAAGGATGCATTCCTCTCTTTCGATCAGATGCGACAGCTGAAGCGAGAAATGATCCTTAGACATTCCTAAGGGCCATTGAGTAAACTTAAGGTGCAAAAAAACACAACCTTTGCACAGAGTCTGATCATACACGATGGCAGAAAACGGCATCAAAAGTAACGTTCCATCTGAAAAAAAAAACGCGATGATGATGATGATGGTGGTGGTGCGATTATGCACTGCACCGAAGCCGCTCGGCTATGCGTGCGAGTATTTAACTTATTTCAATCACGTCGCCAACTAATGCAAACAAAACACTCCGCGAATGCTGATTGGCAATCGTACGCCGCAGTTTTCACATGCCACCGGTACGATCAGCAGCCCGGTGGTGGTAGGGGTTTTGAGGAAGGAAAGAGGAAGAAAAAAAAATAATACAAAAAAAAACACAAATCGGAATGTTCCGTTCAATAATTGAATAATAATTATGATCGCGATTATCGATTATAGTTTGTGTGGTGTTTTTTTTTCTCTCTCTTTTATTTCCATTGCACCTCGTGCGACCCTTTGGGCCACGGCCACAAAACGGTTAAAAAGACGAATTTACGCCACAAATGAAGTGTCGTCAGTTCCCAGCGTGTTGCACTTTGGTGTTCGCCTACTCTGCCATAATTCCACCAACAGCCATTATAGCATTCGACTGTCGATCAACGAGATCGAAGATTCTTCAGAATTTTTCAAGCGTATATTATTTATGAGCAGCACGAGTATGGTTGTACAAAAAAGGGGGAAGAATAGTGAAGCACCCCCCCAGGGGAAATCACACCGGCTAGCAAACGGTGTGACAGCATCGGCTGTTTCTTATCCGACACACCGATCATCCATCCAGTCAACCATCTGCATTCGTTTGCCGTACCGGAGGCACAGTTTGGATGCAGTTTGGCCCACGTTTTTTTTCCGAAACCGAAACGCGCCATACAGTCCAGATCGCCCTCCGGGGCAATGGCGCGTCTTGTACGTGTTGCATCATGTATGTATGCGAAATAAAAGAGAAGTAAAATAAATCCAGAGATACGTACGTACGGGTGGAACGAATTCGGAATTGGCGCTCAACTTTGACATTCACCATTTGGGTGCATGGTGCACCCGGGGGCCGGGGCCAAAAGAAAAGATGACAAATGATTTTCTAATGCAAATTTGCGATTTCATCACGAAAACAGCACAAACTCAAATTCTGGTGTATGTTTGTTAAAGTGTGCACATCCAACCATGTGTGGTTGTCGGTCCTATTCGAAGAGGGAAAATGGAATGGAAAATCTGCGGAACGTAAAAGGTGAGCATATGGATATGAGCATCGGGTGTGAAATCTTATCATCACGGTGCCATGTTTTTGTTTGTGGAAGCCCTGGATTAAAATGTCACTTTCCCATCGGCCGCAGGCCGAGTAGGATAGTTATGCAATCGGTTTAACAAAGGCTTGCGTAATGTACTTTATGTTCTAGGCAAGTGGAGCTTTTTTGTTTTGTTTTTGTGCAGAATAGAGTTGTGCACATTGAGTAAGATTTAGTGAGTGAGTGAGTTAAATCTTGCAATGAAGTTTATGGTTTCAACTCAGCAGAAAAAAATCATTAAAGCCCCAATGACTCTTTTTCTTACTTCTTCACGTTTTTACTCGTTCATTCTCTGTGCTGAGTAATGATTGATTCTTTTGCGGTTTTATTCGTTCACTCTCTGTGCGGACTAATAAGTAACAATTTAAACCCAAAAAGAATAACAAAACACTCACTCACTCTTATTGAGTGAGTAAAAACGCTAAAGAATGAGTCATTGGTCGGCACAGAGAGAGAGAGAGAGAGAGAGAGAGAGAGAGTGAGTGAAAAGTGACAAGCAGTAATTAAAGTATTAGGTTAGAGTAATATTTATATGACTCTCAAAAGAGTGAGTAAAAGATTCAAATCTTTATAACCACTCTTTCATTCTGTTTCAACTCACTGAAAAGAGTGACAATTCTCATCTCTAGTGCAGAATCTTAGGGCGGCCCGGTGGTGCATGTGATAAACGGCGCCAGTCCACACGGCCGGACCGGGTTCAAATCCCATCCGGACCGTCCCCCCGTAGCAAGGACTGACTATCCGGCTACGTGGTAAAATAAGTCTAGTAAGCCAGAAATGGCCGGCGTGACCTGTAAGGTCGTTAAGCCAAGAAGAAGAAGAAGAAGTGCAGAACCACAGAAGCAACGCGGCAGAGTAGTGTTGGGTGAATCTGATTCAGATTCATAAATCTGAAAGAATCTCTGAACTGAACGAATGAGTCTAAATCTCTATTCTCAGATACAGATTCATGAATCTGAATGAATCTTTGGAATAAATACACCCCCGGGATAAGCCCTTTTAATTTCAATTTGTTGGCTGGGAATAATAAAAGATTCATGAATCTTTCAGGATTCATTTTTATTTATGAAAATTGATTAATATTTTAGGAGTCAGCTTATGATTTGCATGACTCTTCACTAAAGATTCATATGAATGATTCTTTTCAAAAGATTCAATAAGCACAACGCTACAGCAGAGTATTTTAAATAGCCTGTTCTTGCCTTTACTAAAGCTTGTTCTAAAGACGAGGTCTATTTTCTCTCTCTTTCTCTCTCTCTCTCTCTCTCTCTCTCTCTATTCATTGCAAACAGCTCGTATGGTACTGGACACCGGTATGTATCAATTATGGATGCAAAGTAATACAGAAGCTAATTTTGTTTGTTCAACATTTTTGCGTTTCCTGCAAAGCTGCAGCCGACCGCCGTCCGCTGCGGTAATTAATCATTCCCATACAATTCTTAAGCTTGTACGACTGATTAATCATGCACGATCATGTCAATTAGTCTGGTCGCTCCTAAGTCCTAAGACCGTCCCGAAACCGTACGCAGCGTCCTCGGCGACGCGAACAGAACAGGCGTCATCACATCACTTGTAATCGATCAGAACACCTTGCCGCGATTAAAATGGTACCCAACCACACTGTACAAACCGGCAGCAGCACCATCTCGGTACCATTGCTGCTAATGATAATGATTAATCAATTATTTCATCAAACTATGATTGGAAATTATAACTCTAACTGGAGCAAGCGCTACCGACACCGTCCGGTGCCCGGATGCCGTACTGATGGCGGCCCTTTCGAACGCGCCGTCGTTTGGGTTTGCTTCGGGCATCCTCTCTCGGGTTTTGGGGACCGGAGGAGAGAGGACTTGTGCACCAGTTTGTCGTTCCGATGTCGGAATCGGAATCTAGGACACTGCAGGTGACATGAAGACGAAGGTGATCATATCTGGTTCTTCGAGGTAGGGAGGATGTTAAAGGAATGGAGTTCCAATGAGCGACGTGGACAAGGAATTATTGACTGCAAATCGAGCCACCGGGTGACCCGTCACCAAAACGCTTTATGAGCGGGAGATGACTTGATTCATGTTCTTGCCGCTGCGCAATACACTGTGCGCAGAAGCTTACCACCTCCAGGTGGACCCCGCTGTTCGGAAACCTTCGGAAAGCTTCCCGCGTACGTGGATTGGCCACGAGCGCGTCAGTGTTAGATCGTTTTGCTCACCGGCACCAAGGAAGCAGACGGTGCAAAACTATCCTCTAGCACACACCGGACCGGTCCAGATGTGGCCTGGGCAGAGGAAGTTTGATTTATGGCGGTGAGATTTTCATAGGATGTGTGGTTGTGCCTGCACCATAAGCTTGTCCGGCGGTGTACGCTCGGGTTGGAATGTTTACTCAGAAGCGATGCCAACAGTCGACGCGAGACCCTGACAGCCTCTGGCGAGGCTTACGTCGCACGCCGTTTGACATCGCAAGCCAACCGTGCGGGATCAATGTGATCTTGATTGTTTGTACGAGCATGTTTTTTCGATCGTCAAACAATCGGTACCATGCAGAACGAGATTCCAAAGGGAGTGTGTGTGTTGTAACGTGGTGTGAACGCAGA
This sequence comes from Anopheles funestus, assembly GCF_943734845.2. NCBI lineage: Eukaryota > Metazoa > Arthropoda > Insecta > Diptera > Culicidae > Anopheles > Anopheles funestus. The sequence goes on from NC_064599.1 coordinate 32,704,695, forward strand.
ACGCCGATCAATATCGTCGATGATCGTACGCGAAATGGAAGGAAAACGTGCGCTGAAGTGTGCTGATGCACACTGCCGATGCTGAATTACACGCAAAACGCGCAAACCATCTAATAATAGTTAACTCTCCTCAGCACACGCTCTGCTGGGGTAATATGTAAGGCTGCGTTATGATCAATGTTAATGCAAAAAAAACAACAAAAGGGATGCATTAGCACAAGAAGAAGTCTGTTTTTGGCGGATCAACTGTGATAACTAATTATTTGCTAACGCGTGGGTTAGATGCCGGTGCTAAGTGCGCTCGTCAAAACCTGACATCGATCAACGTACGCGAGCAACACCCTTGTCATCACTCAGTCTGGAAGATGCGTTTCGCCCGCTGAGTAAGACATAAGCGAAGAAAGAGCGCTTACCGATGCAACTCATCGACAGTTGTAGGTAGTTCTGGTAAAAAAAACGTAAAAAAAACCGAAAACCTTAATGCGTCGAAAAGACAATTACATGGATCGCTCATTGTGGTCATATTTCAAACCCTCAAGCAAAGCGCATAATGGCGCAATGAAGGTACGTGTGCGTGATTTAAGGTAAAGAGGTCTGGTCGGTCCCCATTCGGTGGGAGGAAAATCCCTGCCAGGCTTCATCAATCATCTTTGGGCAATGTGTAATCAACACGCCTTTGGGGCCGAATGCGCCCGGATGGAGGCGACATCCACTAACGTCCGCCATTTGGCCAGGAGGTGGATTGGAGGGGCGAAGGACAAAGAGGTGGGGGGCTGGGGGATGGGGGTTGTGTGGTGATTTGCGGGCACTGCCTACATATGAAGGTTTCCCACCTTCCTAGTTTTTGCTAAACGTGTACGCATATGAGGCAAATTCACACTGGTGGCAATAAATATAGGGACATAAGAAGTTTTATTCTTGATCATGTAATTAGTTGATCATGTTGATCCTGATTAGAACAAATCATACAAAAATTATGTCTGTGTAAGTAAATTAGAAAAAAAGAAAAGAAATGTTTCTGTACTCTAGAAAATCGAGTGAAAAGTAACAACTGTCGAGTGAAGGTTTGTTAAATTTACTCAAAACAGTTTGGGATCTTAAAATGGGTGGGGAATCCATTTCTTAAAATAGGAAAATTCAAGAAGAAAAATCTGAGTTTTAGAAGAATACTAAGAAGGTAATATCTGATTGATCCATGATAATTTTTTTTAAATAAACAGGTTAAATAAACGAGTTGGTGGTGTATGTGTTAAACGGGGCCAGTTCCACACGCCAGGGTCGGATATCAAGTCCCAAATCGTAGCAAGGATTGAGTATCCGGCTACTTGGTACAAACAAGTCTAGCAACCCAGAAATAGCCGTCGTGAACTAAGAGATCGTTAAGCCAAGAAGAGAGAGAGAAAGAGTTTTAGTTTTAAAATCCATTGATCCATTGTTTATACGACTTTTATTAAAAACGTTAAGCATAGTTGCAGTAAACAAAGAAGAAAAGATTAAATGAAAAAAAAATGCATAGCTCTATAACTATTTCCACAACTGTCTCTGTGCGAATATGTCGTTTTGTGTGATTTTATTCGCGCTAAAACAAACGCACTTCACTCTATTGCATACGTTGAACGGTGTTTGATAGTGCGGAAAGTGACGAAAATATGGCCAAACGTTTCGCCCCGAAGCATGTAGCAAAACACGCATCAATCGAAGAATTAGCATTAGAAAAATCCACTTAGATCCTACGCAAAACCGTACGCGAATCAATACGCACGTATCGGGCGTATCTTAACCGGGACACGTACAAGGAGTTGGAGGAGTTTGGTGATTTACGGTGAAAAATGTTCCACACGTCCTGCACTGTTGCACCGTTCGGTCGTCGAACATGATATCGGTTTGAAGCCCGAAACTGGGCAGCCATTAGGCCGCCGCGCAGTGGAGTTTGAAGCACCACAGCGAAGGTGTGAAAGAATTTGTGACGAGCTGGCAAAGTCTGGTATTAATTGCTTTTCATTGTTTTTTATGGTAATTAATTCCGCGTGATTGAAGGAAAGCGTCCCGAGGTGAACCAAGTGCGCAGAAGTAAATGTTTGACGATCGCTTACCGCTCACAGCTAACATATCATTTCGTAAGCGTATGCGAACTTTGCAAATGGTGTTTAGAAATTATTTTCTATTATCGTAAAGAAATACTTCTTTAACGTTTTAAAAATAATACTTCATTCACATGAAATATAATATTAAGTAAAAGTATTATTGATGCATTGAAATGAATTGACAAAATCCCTACACAAAGCAATGTTTAATAATTATTTACGAAGTTATTTAATTATTCTTTCATATTATAAATCTAAAAATCTCATTTGGAATTAATAAAAAAGAAAATGAAAAACATTTATTAAAATTGTTTTTCTATGTTTTGATCGTCATTACCGGGTTTTCACCTTCTTACAGGGTGACACATTCATTCAATTGTTCAATTCCCATCTTGTGCTAGTTTTTTTTTTAATCTTTAGCAAAATATTAAATAAATTATTTACATTAAAATAATTCACTCTTAATGGACTCTTTACACATTTTTCCCTATAAATTTGAAGAGTGTTTTGAAGGACATAGTACATTACTTCACTAATTTGTTCTAATGTGTTTGTCAAAGAGATAATTTAATGTGTAGTCGTGCATAACCTAGAAGGTTTAAATTCTTCATATCACAATTGAATACTTTTGGCTATTGATGTGTACAAAGAATGCAAAAAATGTACGTAATTCGATCCAGTCTGACGGTTGAAACACACTTCCAGCTACTTCCAACTATTTCTATATATTTCAACGCTTAGTAGCAAACGATTCTAATAGCTATCGCAAGTGGAAGTAGCCACCGCATTTAACCGAAACTGGGTCCAGTCGATCGATATCTACCTTTCAGGCGGAGGACACGCTGGCGGATGGCTAAGAGATTTATGGACAGCGCTGGCAATAGTTTCCGTCCATTTTTATGGCATACCGAATCTGCAGGGTTGTACCCGGTGGGGTGAGAGGAACAAAATGGAATGACGGCTCGTGTCGAATCGCGCCGTGACCGGTCAGTGCTCCTCCTTGAGGAAGGAATGCTAATTGACCGTCGTCATCGGTTTTGTTATTTTTTTGTAGCTTTTATTAAAGCGAACCCAAACCAGACAAACTGGGTAATGGGGGTTACTATTAATTGGAATAGTTTTTTTTTCTTCTCCTCCTTCAGAAAGGACCTTTATCCTCTTGTGGACGGCCACTAAAACCGTAAGCCATTTTGTTCACTGTACGTACCAATTTGTCCACAGACGGCGTGCGGCAAAACCGCCATTGGTCCGGTTGGTTTGCGGTTGACGCTTCGCTTTGTTTACCCTTAAGGTTCGATATTATTGATTTGTCTTCATTTACGTATGCTAAATTGATTTAAAACCAAATAAATATCACCGATGAGGCGGCACACCGGTTAGCGGGTGTCTCACCCAGTAAAGGAGGTAGACAGTTTGTCTTGTTTTCGCTCCCCGGGTCCCCCCATTATAGCCGAGTGAGCCACGGTTTGCTGATGATGATGAAGGCAAAAACTGTGACTACTTAGCCACAGCACCGTGTGCACATAGATGGCGAGATGGCCGGACACGAGAAAGCTAAGAAAACAAATGAAGTAAAACGTTTGCAATCGCGGAAAAGCAACAGCAGCAGGTAACACGGGTAGCAAACACCAGAAGGAAAAAAAACATAGCGCCCTTTTGCATGGCCGCCCCCCTCCCGGCCATGAGGGGTGGAAAAACAGAGTGCAAAAGGTGGGCGCGTATGGAGTAGCAATTGAAAATGGAAATTTATTCGCGAATATAAATGAATTTGAATTCTAGGAAATTTTTCAATTAACTTTTTTTTTGCTCTTCAAACATACCGTACACGCTCTCGCTCTCTTTCACTTGATCACATTTTTGCTTCCCTTCGCAACACCCTTTCTTGCAGCACACCGGTGGTGGTCCAGTGGCTCACTCGAAGAGCTTCATCCTTATTACGATTTGCCTTGGCAAAGGTACATGATTAGCCTATTCGCGTGCTGCAAGACGTTTGGCCGACAATCTCATTTGCCTTACTTTTTTTTTGTTGCTATTTATTTGTTTGCTTTATTAACCCCCCATTTCGGTGCAGTTGATTTTATTTCTCCTCTTACGACGGGAGTTGCTGAGCGAAGCTGTCAAAATGGTACCCCTTTTTGCACATTGACATAACGAGATTTACTGGCCGTAGCTGTATGGTTGTTACCTCATCGCGATATCCATCCATGGAAGTGGGAAACGTTGTGAAGGAAGTATCGCTACCGTGCTTTAGAAGACGCCATCCATGATGTTTCCTCCAGCCCCTGTGGGTGAGAACCCCGTTGAATCGTAGGGCCGAATATGTGGCGAGATTTAAAACGGGGTTGGAGAAAACTTCCATTCGCGAATGTGGACACCGTTTTTGCCAAAATTGGAGCATTTATCTTTACCTATTTTTTGTTTGTTTGTTTGCTGTTGCCCTCTCTTACGGGGTAGGAACCCGTAAACGAACCTTCGCCCGGTATGGTAACCTCGGCTATTGGGGGGTTTTTCTTTCGCCCCTTATTCCTTGGTTTGTCACGAACGCATATGGCGTTTATTTGGTGGTCGCTTAATTAGAGCACCTAGTGGTCGTTAATTGAATCGACCAAAAGGAGACAATTTATATCCCAATAAATCACCAGCCGGTACCGGTTTGCAGGGTGACTCCTACCAAATTTATCAATACGCCAGCTACGAGACGGAGTGGCGTCTCATTAGTGGAAGCGTTTCGGGGATGCACATATTGTAGGTATTGTAGGGAGCTTTTTATTTTAAAGGTGTTTGAAAGCTTTTTTAGAAAACCATTTTCCTGCTTTAAGCAGTTATGTTACAAAAATTTCCTTATTAATTATTTTCGTCGCTTATTTACCTTTGATGATTGCAGAACACTTTCACTCTAAAGTTATTGGAGAACATTGGAGCTTTAACGAGTCTTTTGGATACGGGAGTACAGGGTTTTCGAGTTCGAGTTTTTTTTTAAGTTGAAGTAGAATCTCTACAGGTAGACATATTACCCAATATTTTGATCTTTTTCAAAAATGAATTGATTATTTGCAAAGCTTTCAAAAAGCTTTCCAAATCAACACGTCCGACATATCGGAAAGCTTTGTAAACGTGAAGAAAAGGTTTGTACAGAATCTCTTTCACTTTCACAAAAGCTCTAAAAAAGAGATAAGATTTAACTTTTAACCTTTATAAATTCCACTTCAACTTAAAAAGAATCCAGAAATGGTTGCAACTTTACCATTTCATCACAAAAAAATCTTGTAAAGTGGGAAAGTTTATCAGAAAACTGGTGCGGGTAATGATATGCTAATGATTGCAGCTAACGATTGCATTACTTTCTATTTCCTGGTCTGTGGCATTTTTCTTTTCCTGCTTTAAAAGGAAATTATACAAAAAAAATAAATAAATTAGTTTATTTATACTTAACAAATTGTTGTTAAATAATTGTTAATGCTTTCACAATGCATGTTTAATAATTAAACATTAATTATCAAATATAAACGACAATCATTCCATCACATTCCCTTTTTCATACTCTATCGCCATGCGAATTGAAATGCTAATGTGCGTCACCCTGTCTATGGTTCCCTGGAGGGTGCGCTCGAGCCCATCGAGCCCGGACCGATAGCTCTTCAACCCCGGTGTAGCCGACGGATGCAGATGGCCTGCAACGGCCCCGGGTGGCCTTGGTTGGGATTTGCGTGATGAAATTGTAGCAAATTCCAGCGCACGTTGGCCTCGGTTTCGTTTGTGTTACCATTTATTTATATTTTTTTTGCTACCATAACCACATTATATCCCGCTCGCTTAGGTGCTGCTGGGCACAACGCTGCCAAGGCGCTGTCACTCATCGATTATTTATTGCCTGTTTCCATGGATCCCCACGGTGTGGTGGTGCTTCGGTATGGTAGGGATTTACCACTTTTACTACCGTTGTTTTGTGCCGTACGACTGGGTCGGGACGGGCACTATTCATCGATCCATCGTCCAGGCGCCCATCCATCTGAATGCATCCATTGATGGTGGCCCGATCGTTGGCATACGGGAGTTGAGTAATAGGAAGCATCCAGCCAAATGGGGGCAGGTTTGCTTGGAACGAAGGCGCTTGGAAGGCTTTCGGAAGGCGTCCGTAAAGGCTCCAATCCGTGCCTACCGTGTTAGGCTTACTTTTCAACCGTGTGGCACCCTCGATCAGCGGTGTCCAACTGTGGCGATCTGCTCCATGAGACCGTGTGCTGCACGTCGCAATAATTGATCATGAAATTTAAATTAAAATAAATCAATTTATTGCAATGCACGGACCCGAGACATCAAAGCGGATCGCTCACCAAATCGATCAGCACGCGCGGAAACAGTTGAATGCGTTTGATGCGAGCCAGACTTTGCATTCAATCGTTGACGAGATGTTGAAAATGGGAATTTATTTGCTTTCCCACTTTAATACCATCTAAAGACACGTTCAGAAATCTTCATGTCCATGTGGGGGAAGTGGGAAGAGAATTGTTCAACTGTTCTAATGTTAGATGTTGAAATGGAAACGAGATGGAAGTTTTGGTATTAAAATACACTTAATGTGCCAGTTTTGAAGACTAATTATGGGGAGCAAACGTCTTACACGAACTTAGACGTTTGACATTTTTGTGTGACATTAGATCATTTTTTTTCTTTCCGTTAGAATTTTCGTGTAACACGCTTGAGAGCTTTCAACATACTATTGTGAGCTTTGTGCGATCAGAATATCCAAAATAACATTTCTTAGCTATAATACAGAATTTTGCTTTTATTATTTACTAAATTTATAAACTAAATTTTTGGAAATAAATTTGAAAAAAATCAAACATTTTTTTGAAACCTTTTTTGGAGTGATAATTTAGACAAAAGCTTTCTAGAAAGAAAAAAGCTTTTATCTACTTAAACTACTTAAACTACTATACTTAATACGAATCTGCTTCCTTTTTAGATTGACAGTAATAATTTAAGCTTATTAAGCTTATTATTAATTATATTTAAAACATGTTAGCTTACAAAATAATTGCAACAATTTGCCCTAAAGCATATCAATCCATATGAATGTAAATTCTCACGGATATGTTTAAAGTGAACCAAACCAAAAAAAGTAAATGTAAAACACATGCATCCGTGAAGGTGAAGGATTCCGATGCGGTCCCGAACGCGAATGTTCCTTTTTACCTTTTGCACTATTAATTGGGTGCGCTCTTTTCTCATCGATCTACCGTTCTGTGGCTCCGGGACCGATCATTAGGTTAATGGTTCAATAACAGTATCGCGCATGAATGTCGCACAACGATCTTGAGCGTTCACCGTTGTCGGTAATTTTCACATTTGCCAGCCGTGCTTCTTTTTTTGTTTTTTTCTCTCTCTCCCGTTAATGACTAATTACACAGATCACTGATCGGTGTCCGTCCGAAGCCCCCCCAAGGGTCGCGAGGAAGGGTTTTGCAGTACTTCGTCCGCCCACTGACTGATCGGAACAATTAGAGCGTTAGACGTTTCGATGGACCCGTCGATTCGTGCTGTAAACGGCATGAAAGTGCAAGTGCCGCCTGTGGAAAAGGGGTTGTTGGTAGGGAAATTGTACGACGGAGCCCATGATCCAGTGATACAGGAAATGGTTTACAGGATGGATGGTTTAGGGCCGGCGTGTATTGAGCTTAGCACGCCCGTTGGACAATTATTCACAGCGGCTTGTCATAATTCATGCAATTGTGACAATTACTCAAACGCATTCAAACGCCCAACACGACCAAATCAATGTTTTCTGTCAACTTCAAGCAAAGCGAGCACCGAACGAGCACTCGTTTGACAGTATTTGTCATAACAAACGGTGTCTAACTACAGTGCGCTTATCAAAGCAAAGCGTGGCCGTCATGATGCGATACGGGCGGTGATATTTTGCACTGTAAAATTGTAAACAATTCATGGTCCAAAAATCCCGGGCAACTAATGTAGCCCGCGAGCTTTGGCTCTGACAGTCCAGAACGGTTAGTGAGCGCATTGTGCGTGCGTCATGATGTTGGGTCTTAAAATGTACGCCCGTTCGATTGTGCAGTGAAGTTTGCTCAGCGGATTAAAGCTGGCCAGTTCGCGCCTGTTATTATGGTATGTAAATTACGGTAGCTCTCCGTGTCGGTGACGGTTGCTCGCGTCATTTTTGCGTTGTCATTTGACTTCCCCGCTGGCCGTGTGCAGCGGAACGAGCGGGCAGTTTAGTAATCGAAAGTATTTTTACTTTAGTCTTTCTCAGCCCCGCCCGCGGGGGAGGGAGAAGACGGGAAGAAAGGGCGAACGCTTGGGGAGAGGAATTTGTCGCGGCTTTTTTTTGTTATGTTTTTTTTTGTTGCTCTAATGCCTGGCGATGATGCCTGACCGTTACTTTCCATTGCATCGTTGGAATGTTGGCGACGGAATCGATGGCTGACGACGGTGTCATTTTGCTGCAGACAACCATTAGTGGGTGTCCGCTGGCGCTAGGGTCGGGTTCTCGCGACCGATCCCAACATGCGCCCGGTGAAACCATCGCCCAATCGAACGGGACGGGAAGAGATAATTCATAATTATTAATTATAATGGCAAAGCAAAGAACTAATAATTCACGCAAGCGGTAATACTGACGATGATGGCGCAAGCGCACCAAACCCGTGAAAAGTTGGAGTCGCAACGAGTCCCGCCATGTGACCGTGCGCAAAGGGGGAAAGCGCAAAGAACTAACTGTACAGCTTCGAAATAATCGGTGACAGTAGTGTATGACAGTGTGGCTGAAGCCTTCGCAAAACACGACAGGACAACGCTAGAACACAGCAACACGGCCGGAGATACAATCTATTTCGCAAACGGCCCCTGACCTTGCGGGCGGTTGCACGTTGTGATAGAAAACAAACTACATGCAACCGGAGGCACACACTGGTGAAATAAACCTTATTCCGTATTTATGAACAATTTTAGAGATCGCAAATAAAATAAATCATAAGAGCACCACAGGGTTGCGCCCGACTATTGCCGTTCTTTTGCTGGAGCTGTCCGGTTTAGTCACATTCAGGTCCGTACCGTTTGTCCAGCCGTGTTGTGCTTGTGTCCAACCGGCCTGGAGTTAACCTCCAATTAGAACCAAGGTTAGGTCGGTTGGTAGCTATTGCCCATTGCACAGCTCCTGCCGACAGCGCACGCTTTGCATTCGGTTCGGTTACCTCCGGAAGGGTGAAGATCTTTGCACAGGGAAGGACGAAACGAAAAGACGGGGGAGGGGAGGGGGATCTCAGGAGTAAAAATGAATTCCGTTTGCAAAGCAGCAGCAGCAGCTGCTGACATGGAGGTGAAGTTGTTGAATCTGCTGCGAAGTTGGCCCAGTGTAGCTTACTGGAAATTGCGACCTTAAATGAGTATACTTTGAGTTCAAAATCTCCTCCGGTACCGGTTCTTTCGTCATGGCTATTTGGTGTGCTGAGTGGAGTCAGTTTTCATCACGGGGGTCAGAACACTGCGGCCCAAGTATCGCGTTCCATTTACATTGACGAATTGCGGTTAATGGTTGGCGAGGTTTCGGCTCCGAAAGGCCTTTGGAAATTAATGCTATCAGAATTGACCTTTTTGCTTGGACAAAGTCAATGAGCTACTGAGGTGAGCTAATGCGTGAATTATGATTCAATAGAAAATAGATTGCTCAAGGATTTGTGGTTAAATTCGATTTCAATTGATTCAAAATCGTTGTTTTGAATGATTTTTTAAAGTGAAAGAAGCTTAATTTCTATTGTCATGATGTGCGAGAATTCTTGAACAATTATAAATCTTCAAAGGTTAATGAATCTACATAGAATCGTGATAGATAGATCGCACCATAGATTTGACTTTTTTAGGTCCGCATCATCTCCATTTAAAATTGATAATCCAGAACCTTATTCGTCTTAGCAATATCTTCGGCATTTTAATTACAAAAAATGATAAAACCAAAAATTCAGCGTCGAGGTCTTTGCAATCGAAAGCTAGTAGTGCTTGCGATACTTCATATATACACAAAGTTTTATTGCAGAACCTGAATACTACAATTCTTGAATTTTCAAAGTGTAACAAATGTCTAGAAACTCACGGATTTCTAGACATTTCTCAATTATTAGCTTTATGTTTCAAGAGTTATGACTCATGATTCGAATGACTCTTCTCAAAAGATTCATTTAGTATAAAGCAATAAAGCACGCCTTACTGATCATTATGTGTCTTTGGGAGGCGTATTAATAGGTTTTAGAATTAGAAACATAAAACACGAGAAGTACCAGAAGTACCACACAAAAAAAAAATCTGTAAAAAAAAAGAATCGCCCCCGGCACAGGGTTGCTTTCATTTCAACAACCTCCATTAATGCGTCCGAACATTGAGTGTCCAATATACGTCAAGGTGAGAAGGAATCGTGCATGCAAAACCCAATGCATGTGGATACTTTCCAGGTGCCAAAAAAATCACCCTTTCGGTACCTATCGATGTCGATCGGATCGGTACTTCCTTGTGCCGTGCTCCGTAGAAGGAAAGGCACGATCATTTATCAGATCGCTTTTATCAGTCCGGTCGGGTAAATGGGCTGAAGGCACACCAATCCCGTCCAGCATGGTTGCATGGTATTTGAGCGTGATTCAAGCCACCAGACGTCGGTTTGGATCGGCATTTTGCTTCCCGTTTTCGGAACCGATCGATTTGTGAAATATTGCACTGTCCTTGACTATTGATGGCTTCGATGACGTGTTTTGGACGATCGATGTAGTGATCGATTTAGTGTTCCGCTGTATGTAAACATCGGCACAGGCTCGCTACATATCCACACACACACACACACACACACAGCCAACAACAGCCCCGTACGGTTGGTTGCTTTGGATGTCATGGAGGCTGCGCGGGTATATTGCGCTATATGCGCCACGTTCGCCATTACCAGCCGAACGTCCATTAAACGGTCGCGTTTTTTAAAGGTCCACATGCAATAGGCGGGTGTGAGTTTATAAATCAAAAACCCATTCAACTTGTCTTTTGCTAACGTGGCCTCGCTTCTGAATCGATATTGTTGTTACGGTAGAGCACCGTGGCACCCGGTATGACGTTGTAATTTGTTTCTGTAAAGTCCAGGTCACTACTATCGCCCTGTGTATGTTTTTTTCCTCTCTCTCCCTACTGACTGACTATTACCCTGGTTGCATTTTGCTCTCAATTTGTGATTAATTTGTATGCTCTTGAATTCCGTTTGGTAAAATAATTGCTTCGACCCGTAAAGTACAATTACATGGACTTCAAATTTGACGCCACAATAATGGGACGCATCACGCTGAAGGGGTCGAGCTGTGCTAATGCCAAGGAAACGTTTGCAACGGTATGGCGTTTCATTTACAAAGGTTTGATACGTTTGAGTAGTAATTTGGGAAAATTCCATCGTAGCATAAAGAGCATAGAATTACGGTAAGTAAATAATATAATCAACGATCAGAAGGACGGATTTGTTGTAGTTGAGGTTTAAGATACAAAAAACCCAATTTAGGTAATTAAAAGGCATCAAAAAAGCTCCTAAATATTTTTAACTGCATTAAAAAGCAAAAAGATAAATTTTGGCCACACTCAAAAAATGACCAATCGAGAGTAATTTCCACAGAAAGTAATCGAAATGGAAAAGAAACTTATTCCACCAATGTTTCAGAATTGATCACTGGTACACTTCAGAGTGGAGAATGCGTTTTTTGGTAAATGATATGTTTCGAAAGCAAATAAATGATATATCAAATGACATAATTCATGTATACAACCCGTTTGACAGTTCGGTCATTAAGCGTACGGTTAATGATATCGCTGTCAATTTCTCGTGATCGGTTCAGATCGCAGGCCAGGAGGGTAGGGGGAGGGGGGAATAAAAGCTTTCACGGCAAAAACCAAGAAACAGAGCCACGGTATACAAATCGAACAATAATAATCGATGCTTGACAGCGTGATTGAATAGAACCCGGAGTTGGACCGGTGGGTTTGTAACATGTAAAATAATAATTTTCGCAAACGATAACGAAAGAGAGCAAATTGGCAGTCATGAACGGGGCAGATGGCAAGTATAGATGTAAATTACTTTAACAAAAAAAAGAAAAAAAAAACAGAACCAACATAAAGCCGACCGATTGCACTGTTTTGTGCGGCTTTCTTATGCTCGGACGTAGCGTTCTATTTAAACCCATTCGGGCACTTTCGCTCCATGTGATTAATGATAAACGGCTCACTTTTGATTGAGGTGAGTTGTGATTTTAGTTTCCTTTTTACTTCGATCTGTTGCTGTGTATGTGTATGCCCCTTTTTGCTTCCCGCACCGTGTTTTCCACCCTGGTTTTGCTCTCGCATCGGTCAAGACGTTCGGGGTGATAAAATGTTAATTATGTCCACGGTTCAGCCAAAGCCAAATGGTTCCGCTTGCTGGACGTTTGCGATCATGCAATCATTTTTCTTACTTCGCTAAACTCCTACTATTTTAGATGGAGTGTTTCAGGGGTAGAAGGAAACAAGTACGAAACACCCTGCGAAAGGGACGATGGAGATATCCACTTGTTCGTCTATGAATTAAATTTAACGATGGCGTAGAGTGAACGGTGAAGGTGGAACACGCGGACCTGGGAAGATGTGTAATGGTGTAAGGCGACCAATGACGCCTATGATTAAGTGGATTTAATTTAAAAACGATTATGTGACCGCTGAACTAATAATCCGCACACCACTGCACACAAGTGAGCATTAAACGATCACCTTTTTCTTCCCGCCGCTGCGCCGAACGTATATACAGGACGCGACGGTTCGGGTCAAGTTGAATGATGACTTTGACCACCCATTGAGCTCCAAATTGTGGAGGGAATGCAGCGGGGGAATTTTAGGCAAGGGAAGAAGACAAAAAAAAAACGGGGAGAGAAACACACACTCATACCGCAGAATAAAAGGGGCGAAAACGGAAAAGCATAAAACAGAAAGCAAACAGCACTACACGGCGATTTGTGCGGAAATGTAAACGACACATCGTCACCGATCGATGGAATAGTGGATTTGGGCTGAGTGAGAGAGGGGTTTTTGTTTTAAAACTTTGAATTGAAAGTAACGCTTTGACCGACCGGCCGACGAAACAAAAATACCCGACGCTGTAGCCGGGTCCTTATCATGCTGTACCGAAGCATGGTGCATCATTTGCGAAGAGTGACTTGATCGCTTGTAAAAGCGACGAACCCTCGCGATGGCATGAGGCATAGTGTGTCGGGGAAAAACCGACCATCTCGACATCGTAGATTAGGACACATAAAATGCATCATAAGATCATAATAATGCATTGTGCGTTGTTTCGTCTTCATTTTGTTTGGTTTTTGTCCACCGCTGAGAAAAGCTGGCAAACAAAACGACGGGGACGAAATCACGGCAAACCACCAAACAACCACGGGGCAATGACGACCATTATGAACCGTTGCAAATTATATTCGACTCCGGGATCCCAATTGCATCTTTCCCCGAATGTTTTGGGGCCGCACCGGGAACAACAATGGGCATGGGCAGAAAAGGTTTTTTCATTCTTTATCTCGCCACTTGGAAAGGATGCAGGATGCAAACAAAAAACTGCAAGTGGAAAAAACATTTTAATATGCTCATAAAAGACACCAAACCATAAGACTGAGAAACGAAGGATAGAAACAGTTGGATGTGAAGATCGCAGGAGGACGGTACCTTCGCCTTGAAAATGGCAAGGTTTTACACTGGAGGTCACATGTTAGTCCACGTGGGTGTTGTAGAGTTGAAAGGAGAACTTTTTTTTGTATAGAGTATAATTCATGGGACGGGGTTATGATTCGGATGGACATGAACATTGAAGCACGTGCGAGGTAAGGCTATGATAAAGGCCATCAAGAAGAGTAAACGTTCAGACAAAATATTGAGGAATAGTAATATAGATTACTGGAAATTAAGATATTAAATGCATTAAATTTATTGAAGAAATATAATTTTGGACAAAAGGACAAGTTGTTTTAGATTAATTGTCTGCCATGTTGTTGATCTTTTTAAAAAGTCCTTAGAGAGCATTTATCCAAGTTTTCTTGTCCAAGTGTTTTCTGCTTTCACGTTTTTTTTCCACATTTTTGTAAGTTACTCTTTAAGCGTCGGGTTTTTGCGTGGGAGAAATGGCTCGCCCATGCCCACAGCCTATCAGCTTAACAAAAAAGCGATCCATTCGCCTTAATCGCTTCGTGATCATAATTGCATCAATTGCCGGTGCCATCGTTCGTGGAAAAATGATTAACTGGTCTGAAATTTCAAGCAGAGCTGTTGTGCGAAAACATTGGATGATCGCTGATGTTGTTTCCGTTTGGTGTTTTTTTTTTTGTTCAAAGAACTTCAAGACTGAAACCAAGAAAACCTTGCTGTAGGCTTGCCTATGGCAGGATAAAAAAAGAATGATGCGACGCGTGCAGCAAAACATTGGAGAGCACTTGGAGACAGAATTCTTTCTTGCCGTTGTCGTTGTCAACTTGTCATCGCGCAACGCGTTTTTCTTACGTTCATTTGTAAGCTTATCCGTTAAGGTGGCACGACTCGGGGACCCAGGACTTTACAGGTTTTTTTGCGAAGATGACTTTCATGTCTTCCCTGGGCAATCGTTGTACGATCGTTCTTGACGACAAGACAAGTGCCGGTATCGTTGGTTTTGCGAGGCGTGACTTGGCAAGGCAGTTGGCACTTTGTTCGGTGCACTTGCTCTTCACAAGTTTACCCAACGTGTGACGGTGGCTTGTTAGGCAATCGTTGCTATGTCGCGCGTCCGATTCCAACTATTCATGTTGCTCTAGAACTCCAACCCGAGTAGCTATTCGCCGTAGTTTAGGAGTTCTTGTGTTGCTTCTGGTCGTTTTGAGACACATCTCCATTTTACCAATGTTATCCTGCTACTTCCGATGTTGCTCCCGACGCGCCTATATGTCGCACACCCACTGTCACGGGGTGAAAAGAATCGTGACTCCTGTGTCGCCTAGTCACCCTCCGGAACTCTGGGCAATATTCTGGATCGGATTATCTGTGCGAATCGATCTATCATTAACAGCCGACCTCGCGATCTCGCATATCGCATACCCGATCTTGATTGCCATTATTTCACCTGATTTTCAGGTTGAATGTTGTCCTTCCCTGGACGGTGCTTCCCGATTTTCGCTTTCTTCCAACGGTGCGCATATCAGGTGCGCTTTCTTTGTTGTGTCTGATGCTTAACAACCGTTGCAAAAAGTGGTAATGTTTTCTTTATCAGCAGCAACGAATCTGTGCCACCGGGCGGCCGGGCATAACCGGTTACTCTACGCCAGGGCCTCCATCAAAGTCCCCCAAAAAGGGAGTGGGGGCGGTAGGCGGGAAAATCGAGCGGAGAAGGACTGCAAAACGGTATCTCGTATCGCGTACGTGAGATACTTAAGGTAATTTTATTTCGCAGATTCTCGGCCCCACGACCACGGCAATGGCCCCGGGGTGTTGACTGCGTGTTTTACTACAGTAATTAATTGTTAACGTTGTGGCGAGCTCTTTCCCTTATTCGTGCTGAATGTGTGTTTTTTTCTGTTGTTGCCTTCATCTTGTGTATGTTTTTTTTCTCTTTGTTCCCTTACTTGTGCTGTTGTTTGTCGTTTCCCATCTGGTGCGCGCTTAATTTGTCTACCGTTTCCGAACCAATTCAATGGAAAGTGGCCGCTTAGCTGATTGGCTTTGGGGTCAAGCATTTCGTTTGGAAGGATTCGCCAATCTTGCGGGTAAAATCGGGAGCTTCCAAAAATAAAGGTAACATCATGACCCACTGCTACTACTGATCGTCGTTTGATGGTTTTCTGCGGATTGATACCTATGCTTATGTGTCGGAAGCATAAACAGCCACAAACAAGCCCATGTATACAAGGGTAGAAACGACTTTTAATGTTACGATTTCCTAGCCCGGCCTATCGCCGCCGTTTGGCATCGGAGTTGATCTAGACGCGGCCCTGCATCTGACATACATTAACACGATAGTGATCTGCCGCGGAAAACGGGCGTTTAATTAAGCTACGTGCAAAGCACCAGTGTGCAGTGGGTGGGAATCGGCAGGATCGGCATGTCAAGACTGTTATCAACGAGACGTTTCGGTTGGCGTTTGTTTTTCCGCTGCACACCGCCTGTCGGAATGGGTGTCGAAAACTTTTGCAGCCATTATTTGTGTGGGCTTCCGTGCGAATGGAAACCATTCAGTTCATTAGGGTGGACATGTTTGCCAAAGGAAGTGAGTGCAATTAATGACGGGATGGTGAAACAACCGATCAGCAAGCGTGAATATGTTGTTGAGATTTCTGTTTTTTTTTACCTTGGCTTCCTGTTATACTCCGTTTTGGCACGTTGCATTAGAATAATGTTTCTTCGAGCAACATAACTTATTTCAATGCAACAACATTACTTATATTTCATAAACAAATCAAAACGCTCGTTGGCTGAATTATTCACGGTCAGCATGAAAATCTATCTGTAAGATCAAGCTGCTTCTTTGCGGGTGGTGGTCAAGAGTTGTGTCTGTCCTTTAGTGACTCACGAAGAAGTTTTTTTCAATGTTAGCCGGACTAGAACTCATTTGTTGGGATATTGGAACTGGCGATCTTAGCTTTCTGCATCGGAATGTGGTTTTCATTGGGAAGCTCGGGAACTGTCGGGCGATTGTGATCAATTTTTTTCCCCCAACAAAGTAGTTATCGTGATGATCGAATAAATCGTCCTTCATGAGAATTATCGTGCTTAGAATGTTTGAAAAATGTGACCTTATTTATAGTTAGAATTTTAATTGCTTTTAGAGTGATATAGCTTGTAGTCAAACCCACTTTTTTGTTTAAGTATTGATTTTAAAAAATCTTTAATTTTTATGTAATAAGTAGCACACTTCACCACCGTGCCATTTGGGTGAATCGTGATGCAGTTTCTTTTAAGTGCTTCGTTCAGCACTTGGCAAAGGGCTGGGAAATGGGTGACAGGTCGTGTGGCAGCGACCCTAGTAGCAACAATTTATTTGCTCTCATTCAATTCAATTATTCAAAGTCCCCTTTAGGGACTAAAGCAGCATGCTCTGGCGGTGCACCAATTGTGCACCGGCACCCGATAGCGAGCTCTTCGGTTGCATTCGGTTTTAATTAACTTTTGGCATGTCTCTTTGCAAAAAAAAGGCCGCACAACCGATCGGTCGCGGTTTGGTTTGGTTTTTTTAGCGCACGTTCACGAATCGATATTTATGAACTTGTTGAACGGTCGCTTTAGTGTGGCCGGCGTGTGGCATGATCGGTCCGGCATGCCGGGTCGCCCCTTTTTGCGCCAGGAAGCAATCGGTCGAAAATGAGGATGAAGAGAGAGAGAGACAGAGAGAAAACATGACAAACATGAGAACCCAGGGGCCGTAGCGTAGCGAAATATGATTAACTGCATATGTTTAGTGTTTCGTTTTTGCTACTCCTTCATACATTTATATTTTCCATCGCTCGCTCTCTCTCTTTCTCGCTCGTTCTATCGCTTATTTGGTCCGATACTACACCATGGTGAATTTTACGAGGAGTAGTCAATGAAGCGCGACTAGGTTCCATGAAGAAATGACCATGTTGAAGGTGTACAGCAGACAATAAACCGACACTTGCATGCTGTAGCGTCATTCGTCTACAGGATCGTCAGGATCGGGTTAGTTTTTTTTTTGGAGGAACCGATACTGAAGGAAAGAATGGGAGAAGGTAAGGGTATGGGTAAAGCTAGTTTGGAATTTACAACCGTGGACACACACGCGATTTGTTAATGAGAAGCATAGCAATCGATTACCCGGGTGTACCGGACTAAACCCCGTAGTAAAGGATCGTGCGCAATAAATTTCAACTAGGAACTGGCAGATGAAAGCTTCTCAATGCACTTTTGCACTCGTAATGTTGCACGCAGTGAATATTTCTAATTTTTTTTCACTGCGTGTTTTACATTCAGTGACTTCAGCACAGCAACCAAATGCATGTTGTTTTGCGTCAGCGTTCGGGGAATTAAAGACTTTGGGGGAGAAAAACAACATACACGAAGCACCCTAACCTATGAATGACTGCAATTTGTTGCGCATTACCGTTGTGGCATTGTGTAGTATATTAGCCAAGGTGTATAAACAATTTGTTGTTAATTATTAAAGAGCGTTTTTTCTTAATTACATTGTTGACACTTTAATGAAAAATGAAATAAGTGAATAAACTAAGAGATTATTTTCATGATACAAAATAGACTTCAAGTCATGTTTTTTGCAATTTAAATTAAATGATAAATTAGTGTCCTCCAAATCGAGTGGATAAAGATTTGTAAGAATAAGGGGATTTTGTGAATACAAAAAAAAAAAAACAGAAGGATTACCCTCACCAATCTATTTTCCCACGACCCTTGCGCTTGGATGTTGCATAAATCGTAGCATAACCAAGTTGACCACCTGTATTTTCGATCGTGCGAGAACGCGCGATCGTACCACGGGCAGCATTATTAACTTGACCCCGCTCGAAAGAAGAAACCAAAAGTGAAACTAACGACTTGAAGCCTAAACACCACTCGATAAGCATCGTCTATCGTCGAGTCGTTCATTTTGCTTTGCTTTTCTCCTACGGATTTCCACACCATTTATCGAAGGGAGTGCAAACTGGGCTTAAAGCGCTAAAGAACTTCAACGAGCGAAAGGAAAGGAACCGGTGTAAGGAAAAAAAAAAACAAAACACTTCCAAAGCTAGCCTAAAACACCCCCACAGTTTATTTCGGTCACCTCTGGTACCACTTGGTACTACCACTCCACGGGGTTCCCCACACTCCTCCCCTTCTAGAAGTGGTAGAATCCGTAGTGAGACCGATTTATTAGTAATTTTGATTTATAAACACCGCCGAACCAGGGCCCGAACGGTGAGATACACGTACGAGCGAAACCGTTGTTTGTTCCCGTCTAGTGGTTACTTGATATCGGACACTTCAGATCCACTCGGCACTCTGCATGTGTAAACGCAAGAGCACTAGACATGTCATTTTGTCACTTTACAGCTCCTCCAGCACAACCGTAACGCGTGTTCGGTGCAGTGACGGTGACGGTGGCTGGAGACTTGGAGACTGCCCTTTGCTGTCCGTTTGCCATAACGCTAACGAACTGCTGACCTACGGTAGGGAGTACCAGACCGGGAAGGGATTTTTTTTCCTGCTACCCTGAAAACATGGAAGAAGGCCGCAAATATCGACTTAACAGTGGTCCGATGTTCGAAAACGGATTACAGACAGTACAATGCAACAAGAAGCACTTTGGCAAATCTTACTATTTTGACCGATGTCCAGACAAAAAAAAATACACAGAAATAGAAAATATTACAAAAATCAACATCCACCATCGGTGATCGGTGTTGGGCCACTGTTAAGCAAAAGAGTTCGTCCAGTACAGGCACCACCGAACCGTGGAGTGGAAATGCAAAGTCAAACAGACACGTTTTCTGGCGTTTGGTTTGTTAATTTTGAAATTTCTTAAGTCAACTGGACGGTTTCGTCCGAAAAAAGTTGCGGTGTTATTTGATTTTCACCTTCCGTTAGCGCCACCAGCGGGGAAGAGCAGTGTGTGCAGAGTATGACAAATAAGGGGCCATCTGTACTGTTTGGTTTTTTAATATAAATTAAAAATATAAAATTGTTTGAAAATAGATAAAGTGATAGCAGATGCAAAATGTATAAATATGTATAAAAAAATTCCAATGCAACATTTTTTTTCTTTTCCTTACTGTTATGAGTATTGTAGAAAGCAAAAAGCATATAAATAGATCATGAAACTGGTTTTCTAAAGTTATGAACTAAATCGTAGGTTTGATGTTGTTTACATCAGCAGCACATCGATCCGTTCACCGGTCGAACAAAAAACGAGCATAAATATGATGCGAACTTGAAAACTACTGGAATTAATAATAATAGAAAACTGATGGACAAATGCGACAAGACTGCGACTGCGAACAGAAAATTAATGCGCGACACTAAGCAGCGGTCCCGGGGGTTTATGTACGTTCGTGTTGAGGCTATGAAGTTGTTAAATTTCTCACGCTCGTCGCCTTCGTCGCTTGAGAACAACAACACTCGTTGAAGTCACTTGAAACCCGTGTCACTCGCGGTCAGACGGGTAGCATGCGATGGAGTAGCTGCTGAAGTAGCAACTGCTACACCGGGTACCGCGTAGCACTCCAAAACCAGCTGGCCAGGGATCGCGTAAAAATCATCATTCATCAGTCAACGGACTGGGACAAAGTACAAAAGGTATTTTAGGAGGGCTTTATTCTTCACGGTAGCGGTGTTATAGCTACTGAATTGTTTCACCCAAGCAGACCGTGCAGCGGTGCGAAATGTAGGACAACATTTACAAGCGGTTGATGCGATCGCATGCGCTGCCCGAAAAACATCACCAGTGAAACTTCGTCCCAGACATTATAACTCCTTCGTGTGCGGTTTGGTGTGAATGCTCATAATGAGCCACAGACGTTGAAACAACACCATCGGTTGAAGCCTTTCGGCAACGATCCGATCGAAAAATGCGATCTCCCCCTATTGGAAAGATTCAATCAACATGAAAACTGATCGTTTTGGCCTCCTTGGAAGGAAGGAAGCGTACTTTGGCGTTAATATTTCGTGTGTTGGGGCTACCCATGAGTGTCCATATATGGAGCGTTTGTCGATATATGGAGCGTTGGCCTGGTCGATGATTTATGTTGGCCTGGGCGTTTGGTGCCAGGAAGCCGTTTTGCCAACGGCGAGGTTAAATATCCTTTTATTCTAAATTATTGAAGAAAGGTGACACTGAACAATCGGTAAGGGTGGTAAATTAACAAAACTAATGATTTCCAGAGGTCATATGTCAATAACCGCGCACGCTGGTAAGTGAAATAGCTTACGCGGGGAGAGCCAAAGACATTCGACCGAGCGGTCAAGACTAACTGCTTTTACAAATTTAGTAAAGCGAGGATATATTTCATGACAGTTATCAAAAATTATTAACAAAATGAGATATATTTTAAACGTTAATATTTTCAGTTTAAAAGCCTTTCGTTGGTTACCGCTATACTTCAATAATGCAAACTAACATTAATTTAGTAGACGGCTAAAATGTTGGACATCATTTCAAAATCACAAGAAATTAGTCGAAATACACATAAAATCAATCCCAGCAGGGTGTACAAATTCTACCGTGCAGGTGTGAAAGAAACCATGACGGAACTATCTCTTTTCACTTCTTCCATTTTGTTCACCGGTGACTCCACAACGCCAGCTCCGATAATCAGAAGTTGTGATACCAAAGTTTTGGCATGCGGTCAAAACACCGCACACATCTTGCGGTCTTGGAGATAAATGGATTCAGAAGCGTTAAATAATAGATATGAATCGCGCTTCACGCTTATTATGCCGCGCCGAACAGCGAGGCTCTAGGTAAATGAGAGCAGCCGTTGTAGTGGTTTGGTTAAGCAAACCTGATCAAGCGAAAGAAATGCGTTGCGGAAACTGTGACAACAACGAGATTCTTGCTACGGTGGTGAAGAAGGAACGAGGAGGAATGGTCAGGTGGGTCCACACGCATCCTCCAATCGGCAGTCTCGTTTCGCTTAACCTCACGGTGAATAAAACGCGACCGCATGAGCATACTTTAAATGACTATAAATATGACATAATTTACGGTTATAGGTTCTTATTGAATTTTCTTCCATCGCCTTTTCATCTGCGGTCACCGCCGTTCTCTAGCGTGCTGCCAAGTTCCAGGGTAGGTTCATTCACGATACGGCCGGACCTTTTGGCAGCAAGTGCGTGTAAAGGCATCCCGTGCTGGCTGTGTGTGTGTGTGTTTGTCTCCATACGTACCGCTTCTTCCAATAAGGAGAAGGAATCTACTTAACTAGATTTTTTAGACACCTCGAAACATCGAAACATTGGGGCATCGCGGTTCGGTTCAGTTTATGAGTAATAAAAAATTTAATTTATGCCTCGATAAGTTTGGATTTCTTCCTCCGCCCAGTCGCGAACCGCGGGCGGATATCGTGTCCAGGGTTGACGGTGATGACGATTTCCGCTGCCGCTGATGACGATACTGATCGAGCGGCATAAGGTGCGCACACGATTAGAGGCGCGAATGGAATGTGCCGGGCGGTAGATTATACCACATCATAGAGAGAGGTCCCCGCATCGTTGGTTTCCCACCCCCTCCCCCCGGCAAAGGGTCGTGGCAAATATCTGACCCCAACAGAGTCAACAGTGGGAAATTTTATGGGTTGGCAAAAAAAAGGTGTTCGCCTAGGCATTATCTATTTCTTTTTTACCAACAGAAAAATGATGATGTGTAAGCGATCGTTTTATTCCATCCCTTTAACTCCTTAAAGTCGATAAACTGTTTGCCCTATCTGTTGCTGGTGACATAAAGATGAGAATTCATTCACCTGAATGTGTGGCCGTGATCGTGAATGGAACCAGCTTCCATGGTGGCTTGATAGCCTAGGGTGGTATAAAACAAAATTATCCTATATCTTGCTCGAGTGCACTATCTGGTTGTGTAGGAAATGGTTCGATTAAGGAACAATGTATGCAATCGGAAACGGTCTTCAAGATAATGTCAATAATGCTTTACGCTTGTGGGCTTGTGCTCTGTTGACACATGACAAACTTGTGGGCAATTCTTGTTTTTTCCCATCCTCATGCAGAGGTAATTATGTTGCATGATGTTTCATTTCTAATTTCCCTCCGTAGGATTGACCCAAATCACTCCCTTTTGCGAGTGCGGTACGGTTGGAAGCGGAACGAAGACGCAGTTTCAGTACGCTGATCATCTGCAGGCGATCTATGCAGGTGGGTTGATGTGGCTGTTGCACCGTATGGTACCGTAAATAATAAATTAGCCAATCGTTGGCAAAGTGGGAATAGTAGATGCAAAATGGTTAAATTGTACTCCACTGTACGGTATGAATCATCCATTTAACCGGGCAATATCGCTTTACCGTACGTATGATCCGCCAGAAATCCTCCGCAGTGCTTCACACGATGTCACTGCGGGTATGGGAAGACGTTATGGCTGCGTTTGAAGGCAGCAGGAAAATTCATCATCAATCTTTTTGCGATCGCGTAAATCTTCTTGATTTCATCACTGGCAGTGTCGCGATCGCATGGAAGGTAACACGCCCGGGCATATCCGGAGGCGGCCGGCGGGCCAAGTATCGTACCGATCAGAACTGTCAACTGTCGTTGCATGATTTTGCAGAGCCGGCATCCTAGGCCATAGCAACGTTCCCAATAGCACAACGAACCAAAAACACCCTCCAGGCGGCAATGTGGACGAGTAGCGCAGTACACGTCGAAAGGGAGAAAATCATCCACCACAATCACAGATACGGCACCGATGAATTGTAGTGGCTAGCCGGAATGGAAACACGACAAAGGGGGGGGGGGGGGGGGGGGGTGATACAAACACCATCTTCTGCTGCTCAATTTCCGTACACAGAATGACAGGCCACTGGCACGCCGAGTGCCAAGGGAATAATTGCCGTCTCGTAGCTGAGCAGCAGCGCATTAGTTGCAGTAGTTTTCGCAGGCACTATGTACCACCTCGGTGGTGGTGTTCGAAAATTGAAACACCCACGCGCTGCTAATCAGACAGATCATTTTTAAATCCGTTTCCACCATCACCGTTTGTCGTCCAACTCGCGCCGTGTCTAGCCCGGGTCGCGGATCAGTGTTCAGGCAGGATCTCTGGCTGCTGGTGGCTGATCATTAGTAATGCTTGTTGTCGTCATTGTCGCCAACAGCAATGAATGTTTGAGGTGTACTTAGAAGATGTAGATATTGAACAGGATGTCTATCTTCGTTGCACATTCGAGATCCTCGCGCCTCGTTTAGCGAGCAGAATATGGCAATTTGTGTTTTATCTAAGATGTTGGCTTCTTTACTACATTGGTTCGTTGTTTTGAATGCATCTGAAGTTTGTATATTAGTTCTATGCAATCTCCAGAATCCAGAATGACTTCAGCAATTGTAGTTTCGATTTGTTTCGAACTGCGCCATTGTTTATTCTCGAAGTATTCTTAAGGATTTTCTGAATTCTGGATTATAACACGTTACACAAAACATGGAGAGAGAGATATATGGCTTGTGTAGGTCTTTTTTTCTGGAGAGCGATAGAGTGTTGACCGAAGTACTTTCCGAAGAAAATCTTTGGAGATCTCTCGTATCTCTCAGATACGATACGAGGACGATATTGGTTAGTGTCCCGAAAATCTACTCAGAAGATAAAAACTTGTCAATGCTTTTAGTAGATTGTTTATATTGAAGTAATGACGTGTATTATAGCAGATGAATTATAGCAATCCACTATAAACCTAATGAATATTGACGAAATAATGAAATCACAGTAAAATTATCGCGACTATTATTACAAACATTAAAAACATAGTGATCTGCTTTACAATAAATTGTTTTTTAATCAATTTTTATCGATTATCTCTGCTATAAAGCGGTCGGTTAAATTTGGCAGGACAGGTGCAAACGGGAAGGCAAAGGTGAAAGAGAGATCTCAATTCTGACACTACAAAACCTCAACCATTTGCGAACGCGTGGAGCATCGAAATGGAGAGATAACAAGATCACGCATCGCACCAACATTGGACAACATAAATTTGGAGCCAATTATCGTGTCCCCGTCTCCTCCACCGATGGCGGGGAGGGTGGAATGAACGCTTTCCATATATGTCGTTGCAGCAGAGGGTACGAGAGCAAACATAAAAATCTCGTTATTTCGGTGGATATTAAGTTTCAAAACATTAAATAAATTACCACCTCGTCCCGATCGTGGATGGGTTTTTGCTCGTTGCGGTTTTTTCGTTTTTGGGGTATCTCCGAAGGGAAACCCCTTGTGTTTGGTGACACTTTTCTGGAGTTTTTGGAGAGATGTTTAAGAGGAAGGGATCGTTACACCGGTAACAATCCGTACATGTTGCAATTATGGATCGACTGAGAAATGCCGAACGAGTAGAAAATGGCTATCGGTGGACACATGCATCGAAGAATCGTTTAATATGTAGCATCCCGCATCTTTGGGTTCGTAGTGTAAATGGAAACGTGGACGTGGATGCTGGTTTCCAGCGCTTGCAGACGATCTCGTCACAGCGGAAAACTTTTCAACCTGATCAACTGATGCCCCACCAGGTGAGAGGATGACGATGGGAGGATGACAGAATGGAACTTTTCTTGAATGAAGATGAAACCAGTTTGAAGCGCAATGCAAAGATTAAAACCACACTCCTGCACCCTCCCGTAGGACGGTTCTCCTGTGTTTGTCACCCGCTTTACTACCAAAGCAGAACACTACAATTCACCAAACGACATAGCGTCTGATTTGAGCAGTCGTTTCATCTACCAGTGGCATCCACAAAAAAAGCTGGAAAGAAAAATGATAGAAATCCCTGGTGTGGAGACGCAAGGTGGCACGGTACCACTAGCGGGGCTGGTGAATGACCACCAGATAAAAATAAAACACAGCTTACCATGCACTGAAACATGCCGCACCGGGCAGACAGGTATGCAAAGTGAGCGAAGACAACGCCACCATTGCCGAAACGAAAAGGGGGTAGAAAACGAGTAAAAAGGAGGTGGAGGAGGAGGGAGTGGAGGGAAGGAGTTGATGAAATCCCCCACAAAACGAGTCTCGAACGATTGGAACGGTCGGATGATGGAACGAGTCAACTGATAAGTGATGCTGAGAGCCTGCCTGGGTGAGCTGGTCAAGAAGATTCGATCACGGCTGGTTCCGTGGAAATGAGAAAGGAAACAGAAATGGGGCGGCAAATGGAAAGAGGGGGTGGAAGGGGCACTACCCAGATGGTCCTTCTGGTTAGGCGGCACAACACAACGACGGTTCGAGAGCCCGGTGTGTAACCGGTGAAGCAGGAAATGTTGTACAAATTCATTCATTTATTCCATTCATTAAATCTTCGCTGAGCTTTTTCGCTCGTTCCGTTTTCTGTTCGTTGTCGTTTTTTTTTCGTACACTTTTTTTCGTACTTTATTTTCTTGTTCTTTTTCTACCTTTTCTTCTTCTTTGCTTTATTGTTCGCGTTCTTTTTTTCTTCTTCTTTTTTTTGGTTTATAATTCTCTCTCTGTTTCTCTCACTACACTTCTTTCTCTCGCTTGGTATCTTTAGCTTAATGTTTGCATGTTTGCATTTTCTATTTCTTCCACGACTCATCGCGCTCTGGACCCATTCTGGGGTATGGGCAAAAAACAGGCGTAAGGAAAACGTTCGTTTCGAAGTGTTGCGCTGTGTTTGCGTATACATTCCCCCGCGCATTCAGCTGTATTTCGAATTTGCTCATTCTTTCGTTTTGGCCGGCTTCCGGCACAAGGGTCGATCTGTGCCTGCGCGTTTGTGTGTGTGTATAGAAGTGGCCACTTTGGTACGGCCACTTTGGTGGTTCTGCTTTATCGCTTCGCTAAGAGATGCGTTCGGGGCGAAACGGATTTATTTATTGTGCGATATTCGGTGATCTACGGTTGACATCGTGACCCCTAAAAGCGTGTTGAACATGCCCAGCATATCATGAAAGGACAAGTCGAAAAGCAAACGTTGTTTCGTGGTATCGGGGCGTGTCAAGTGGCTGGAGGGTTTGTTGTGTGTTTTTTTCTCTTGTTTTATTATTCATTATTATTATTTTACACCCCGTGGCACCATCGGATTCGGATCTCTGGGCGCGTTGGCGAATGACGATGCGTCTGCGATGGGTTTAACATTTATTTGATTAAGCGCCCGTTTGGAATCGGCCCAAGATTGGTGGAAGATAGTGATGTGGAAATTTATTATCACATATTAATTTAAGCATTACTAGCTGTTTTATACAGCGTGTAAGAATGCTTTTAGTCGGGTCAATTACTTTTTTGCTCAAGAAATCGTATCTGCAGAATTTACTTGTGTGTTGACACCTGTTACGGATAGTTTTGGACACGCTTTACAAACAATATGTGCAAATTGAAAATGTATAGCTAAATTAAATTTAAGAACAAAAATGTCAAAAAAAGCTTTTCTTAATAATAAATTTTAGTTAATGTTTACAAAAATATAAAACATGTAAAAACGTTTAAGAACATGAAGAAAAAAACTCAACAATTTCTCTTGTATGATGCCCATTTCCGGGCATAAGTGATGGACCTGAAGGGTACACATTTCCATGGTACTCGAAATTTTTCCTTAGCGCCTCCATATTTAAAGCTCACACTGCTTGACTCGGAAATGTAAACTTCACCGGAGTCGCTTAAATTTTGAGCCGTAAGTGCAAACACAACGCAACAAAGGCTCGATGTGCCGCGATCGAAAGCAGATCAAACCGTTGTCCCCGAACGCGTGGGCCGTGGGAGAATGCTAGCGGGTTATAAAAGAAACACGCATGCCGGCGGAGTGTTCTCTGGGGATTTTTTTGTTATTGCTCCTCTTAAGCCAGGAACAAATTAGCTCCGGGGCAGCGCACTCGATAAACCGCTCGTGAAGGAGGTCTACGAATCGCGACAAAGCGGCTTAAACGAAAAAAAAACACTGCGGCCCAAAAGCCGACCCAAAACCTTCGGAACCTTTACGAAGCGTAAATGGTGCGTAACTCGAAATAGCTCAATAATTCAGCACCAATCGATCTGCTCGAGATTGAAGCTGAAGCCGTGTGTAGACAGGCTAGCATGAACCGGGAAACATGAACGATTTCGAGAGCGAAAATCCAATATAAATTATCGATTTCACACCTTATTGACATGAACGAGCTTTTTGTTATGGCGAGCGATTTGGTTTCCTCCAGTCCCCCCGATCGGGGACCGTTTTGACACTCGAAATCGAAAAAGCTTTAAGTATGTACGATCAAGTTGGAGTTAGGGTGCTTTCGTGCGAAGGAAAATGCTTCATTTATTGTGACAATTCTTGTAACAACTGCACAACGGTACTCGTCGATGCGTTTGAAGTTGATTGTTTAGCGATTGTTTTTGGGGGGGTACGGAAAGTGCGAGAGAAAGTAAAGTTTTTTTAAAAGTAAAAATAAAAAAATCCAGTAAAATAACAAAACTATGTATGTCGTATGTAGGCGTGAAAATGCGAACAAAAAATGCAGTCAACCATTTTTTTAGTACATCCATTTACTAGCGGGATTGGATTAATTTGCACATAATTTACGATGCATTTACCGAGACCTGAGACCTTTCCAAGTGTGGCTTAACGTTACACAATTATTACACAATTTATAGCTAATCGAACAAATTTTAACGATCAAATCAACACGACCAGATTTACCAGAGAGAAAAAGAGAGAGGGATAGATATATGGTAGGTGAACGTTCATACCGAAAGGTGGAAAAATTCCAAATAATAGACTATCAAAAAGGGTAAACGAAACAACTACTACGAAAAACAAAAAAAAACATGCCAACGGAACAGAAAAGAAACGCAAATCCCGCCTCGTGTGTGTGCGCCTGCGGGAGGAGAACGCATCGTAAAGTTTTATATGGGGTGGCTTATGAGGTTGAAGTTCTGGAGTAAGGGAAAAATAAATTGGTGAAGGCATTTTTACTAACAACGGATCATCGATACCGCACGGTGGAATAGGGTCCTAAGCCGGTGCGTAAATTGATATATAATAATAAAATTGTTTTTATCGAGTCTCTGGTTCGATTTCGCCTGCAGCATCCTAGGTGGTTGAACGTAGGGAAAAAGTTTTATACGATCGCATTGTGGTGGAGAAGAAACACTCGTAGCGAAAAATCAAACGAATCAACAAAAAATATAAAAAGCAGTCACGGTTCAAAACTTGGAGCAGGCGTGTATGAGATTAAACTTTTTTATTGTCTTCGCTAGGTGTCGTTGATCGAAGGTTAAGGATCAACAACGTTGGAATGGAAGGCTATACGGTGACGGATTCTCGATGCTTGGGTGGGTGTTTCCCTCCCCCCCCCCTCCCTCTCCTCTCCTTTTACGAGAAAGGGCTCAATGTTCGGAAAGTAGTGTAAAATGGTGCTACTACGTAATTGAATATTCAAGCGTTCGACTTCAGATGGGTCTGCCGGGCGTGTATTATGTTTGCACTTAATATGCAGATGAACGATGGCATAAATCATCCATCCGTGGATCGAGTCAAGCGCTACAAATTAAGGGTTCTTCTTGGTGTAACATTTTTACGACTCATGCGACACAACTCGGTTTCAGTCGGGTGCCCCCATCCCCAAAAAGAGTGATGACATTCGAAAGAATTTTGTTGTTAAAATAAAAAAAAACTTCCTCATTGTATGGAATTTTTGAATATCAAAATACTTTCATTATTTAAAAAAAAATCCCCATTATCTGTAGATTTTTATCCCCACTTTTTTTTTCAGCTGACCAACACTCATTGACCCATATTTTCAACACGCCAGTGCGAAAAAAAAAACATTTTACCTCAAAAATGAAACATTTCCAGTCATTTTACAGATGAAATAAAACTGACAAAATCACAGTCGGTCAGTCGGTATCGAACCGTGTCGAAAGCGATCCCAATTGTGGGCTACTCAACCCTTCCCCGAGGGCAAGATATCATTATTGCTCGGTGTGCCAATTTTATGGCCCATATTCACTTTTACCAACCGAAGAGAAGAAGCAAAAAGGAACCCAAAAAAACACTGGAACTTCATTAACCGTGTATCTCGAGATCTCCTGAGGTATCCCTTTTTATCGCCATTCTACACATTTCCATCTCTTATCCACATACATATAATGGTGGTGGTTGGTTTGCAATTTTTTTTGACTAAATGTTTTTGTCAGCTGTGGAAGTTTGGAAATTTTTTTTTCACCTCACCTCCCAACCCCAGTGTTGCTGGTGAACGGCATGCAAAGTATTTGACGACTAATTAAATGTTGCTTTATTATTTTTATAACCGCCCGGAGGTTGTTGTTTGGCCTCTGAATTCGGCTCGGCAAAGGGTTTTTTGCGGGGGGGGGAAGGTGTTGAGTGTAGTTAAGCTGAAGGATACAGCCAGTTGAAGTGGAGCAAAGTGACAGTAGTGCAGGAAGATTGGGAACTCCATAGGTCACCCTAAAAATTTAGCTTAATTGATCGAGTGGAGTTCAAACTTAGCACCGAACTGAATTCCCTAGTAGCTTGGCGATGGTCGATTTAATCTCAACCAAAAAAAAAACACAAAATTGGCAACATAGCCGGGAGCAAATATGGCGAGTGATCGGAGTTCCCTTTAAAAAAAACGATACCAGCGGCTAATCGTTCGTCTAGCCCGTGCGGAACTCTCGTATAACCAAGATCGCGATAATGGCGTCAAATCTTGACACCTATCGGGATTTCGTGGGTTTTTGTTTTTTTTTTTTTGCTTCACTCCAACTTAGAATCAAGCTCAAGTGTCCGGAAAGAAACGCTTGACGCACGGTGTGCGCATCGGTTGGCTTTTAAACAACAGCCATCGTTGATTGCAAAGGAAAAAGGCAAAATCGATGGGAATGGTGATCGGCAGTCGGCCAAGTATGATACTTATGGTTTTCCCCGCACATTGGCCCCTTTTGTGCGGCTGCCGGTGTTGCTCACCGAGCATATCTTCGGTACCGGTAGAGACAGAATGCCTCCGGACAGCACGCGGCAGCGATCAATCATAATTCTTTAAGTACAGCCCTGAGTGTTTTAGAGGCTGGCTGGTTCGCTTGCGGGCCCAAACGAGTCAGGTATTTCAGGCACCTTTCGATTCCAAAATCACTTAAAACATCACCCCATCTACGGTGGACGTATAGCCACGACTTCTGTGTGATCTGTGTACCCTTTTTTGCTGCTGCTGCTACTGCTTTCTTCTTCTAACAACTGTTGTTCTAAAGGGTGGAATGCTGAAGAAGTTGGAATTCGAGCAGAGTTCTCCGGTCGGTGTGAACTATTCCTGATTGAAAATACGTAACAAACGATCCTCAGTTACGCAAATCGAGAAGATATGCTTAAAAAAGGGAAAGAAAAAAGGGACAACACTATGCCGTGAATGGTTGACCACCCGTCGTTCGGGTGTTTTTGGCCGCACGCAGGGTCGGATGCAGAAGGATACGGATCTTAGGTTAATGCGATCGTTTCTGTTTGTACACGAGACCTGTCTCGCACCGAGCGCGTGAGGAAGGGAATAAACGTTGTTGTGACAAACGGTGGTGCGGCTTAGAAACCTGAAGGCTCTTATAAATGGATGCTTCCCAATCCAACTTCCCGCTGCCCCAGGTGAACCTAGATCAGCGCGATTAGGATACGAAGTTTTTGGGGTATTTTTCTCACTTTCCTTACTCAGCGACTAGAACACGCTTCACGCTACACCGCCATTGTGCGCTATCAGATTTACGGTTTGTTTGCCTTTTTTTGCCGTTGTTTTTTTACTTATCGACACCGCGTGTAAAAGCGGTCCATTAATCTTACCACTGCAATCGATTGCAGTGAGCAAAAGACAGTGTTTATGCAGTGCAAAGGTATTGGAATTGTTGGCGGTTTAAATTCCTTGCCCCAAACCGTTCCACATACGCGTAATGCGATCCACAACACGTACGTACACACAGAGACCGTGCCGTAAGTAATGGCAGCGAGCAGTAAAACGAAGGGAGGGGAATAATCGCTATGCGCCCTTCGCAGCCTCACACGAGGTGGCGACACGATAAGAACGTGTATATGTTGGTAGCGTGGTGGTTTGTGCCACTCGAACCTCTCACCCGACTCACCCGAACCCAAGCCGTTTGATGGAAGCGAACGGGTAAGGTTAAAAAGTGTGGCAAATTTGCGTAGTTACACCGCGTAGCAGCGGTTGGTACGGACGGGTAGGACGGCGAACTGGTGGCAGGGTTACGGTACCTTCGAATTCAGTTTCCGCATTCGTTGGTGGAATGGTTAGAAAGGGTAGATCACTCGGATCGCTTACCAATCGGCCGGTGCGTGTAATGGCCACCGTTCGATTGTTGGTCCCGGCAGAAATGAAGCAGGACGGTGAATTAATTATTGGAAACACTAAATAAATGTTCGCCACACCGATCACAAAGATAGATCACGATGGATCGTAACAGATAGAAGGTGCTGCCTGGAGTGAGGTGGATAAAAACGGTTTTTTTTTTCTTCTCTCTCGAAAAACAAGCGACGAATAAGTGTCCAAAGTGTGGGTCCTAAATTGTTGTTGTGGTTCGTATCGATTTGTATCTAAACTGGGAGTTGTAAGCGCCTGGTAGAGGTGTTGTGTATGTATCGGAGGAATGCAGATATAGTGAGCTGTTTGACACATTTTTCAACGAAAAAAACTTTTAATTAAAATAATAGGATATTGGTATAAATACGCAATAAATGCCACTTCGATTGATGTTGCATTGAGTCACTCTATTCATAAGACGACTCTTCAAAGATTCATGAATCCACAAAGATTCATGAATCCTCGAAGATTCATGGATGCTTAATGCTTCATGAATCCACGAAGATTTATGAATCTTTGACGTTCAGATTCAGAACATCTTGACTCCTCAACTCCGAAAAGACTCATGAATCCTCGATGATTAATGAATTCTTGAAGATTCGTAAATCCTTGAAGATTAATGAATCTTTGATATTCAGATTCAGAATCATGAATTTGAATTAAATTCACCCAATACTAGTTAAAACATATGAAATGAGGTATTTTTAGAATTTGTCGCATAAATTTAAAAATTTTATTTTATTGATTGAAGAATTTTGCAATAATTCATGGAGAAAAAACTATTCCAAGATGAAAAAAAAAATCAAAAACAATCTTTATTTCAGTGATTTTATCAACTATTTTGCTTATCTAACTATTACATTGCCAAAGGAAATTTTTCACATTGTTCACTTTTTTCCGGTCATGCGTAGCCATTTCTTTCCCCAAAAATCTCATGACTAATGCAAGTCATATTTTATTCAACAGTAAATTAAAAAAGAGACATCTCATTCTTGCAGCTAAAATATGCTTTCTTGTCAACGTGTAACGGAATCTCAGACGACAGGAAAGCAAAACATAAAAAGGAGAAGAATTCGAAACAAAAACTTCACCATCAGAACTGGGGCTGTAAAAACAAATGGGTTTCAGTCGATTGTTCACTTGAGCAGCCTTTCAAAATTAATGCCGTGTGATATATCTTCTCCTATCAATCTTCCTCGCGCATTGAACGCATACAGGGATGGGAAAGGCTGCTGCAGTAGCAGTACCTAGAGAAGCTGGTGTACTTCTCCATTGCACGGATGATTACGTTACGTGGCGGAATTTCGTCCAATTGCATTAATGTTGGTTTTTTTTCTTGCGCTTCTCTTCGTTTCTCCAAAACATCTCAATCATGTACGTTTGGTTGCCGGTGGCCGGTGAAAACTTGCTCCAACACCGTTTAGGACACACACACACACCCGGTAGCCCGGCAGGAATGATGGAATCTGGCCTCATGTTTTCGTACTTCTCTACATCTTTCTTATCACCGTCGGTCGTCACCGGGACACGGGCGACGCGGGCCCTACAATCCCTTTTGCCGCGTTGGCTTTTGTTGGAAGGATTTCTCTTTCCTTTAACCCGTTGCGTTACACCGTTACAGGTACGATTTCCGATCCCGTTGTCCACCGTAGCGCACCCTTGGTTCTGACCATTTTCCAATGCCAATAGCTGTCAAAACCTTCCGCTGCTACCGTCAATCATTTGCACAGCTCATCGAAGATAGCACCAGATGAAGGCATTTCTTTTTTGCGTATCACGAAAGGCCCTGTACGACATGACGAAAGGGAGCGGGAGCTTCGGTGCGTTCGGGAAACGTGCAAGCCAGGACCGTTTTCGCGCAAAAGATGCCGCCCCGGCGGTCAAAGCGAGCGTGTGAAGCGAGTGAGTGAAAGACTGCTTTTATTCTTTTGTTGCGCGCGGGGGCTTTCGCGAAGGGTTCCCCCGGCGGCTGCTTTACAACGCGCATAAGGAACAGGTACAATGGGAAGAATATAAACCCGGTGCGAACAAT
The DNA here is from genome assembly GCF_943734845.2 of Anopheles funestus. Lineage (NCBI taxonomy): Eukaryota > Metazoa > Arthropoda > Insecta > Diptera > Culicidae > Anopheles > Anopheles funestus. The sequence continues at coordinate 32,738,832 of NC_064599.1, forward strand.
TGCGAATGACTTTCACTTGACAGACGAAATCGAAAATTTGGTGAAATAGCGACGGACAGCGACTGAGCGGCGATTGATGGAGGAAAGTTTTCGGACTCGACAAAATGCCCGGGGTTTGCCTTCGTCAGAATCACGCAAACGGGTACTGACGGCGATCCCAAGGATTGGGTGCTACATTGGGGGGTTTTTTGAGAAACAATTCATTTTTGAAGGGGGGAGTTCAAACCACCCAGCAACAACCATTCCATTCCGGGTAGCTTTACAATCGTGAGCGGGTGCGAAAATTGTTGATGCGTTTTGTAAGGAATCGGTTCGTGCAAGACCTATTTTGGTGGAGGCTGGAATTGTTGTTGGTTGATGATTTTTGGGAATGTGCTTTGCAATGTGGTGCAGGCAGTTTGAGAAAGGGGGTTTAAAAAACAGAATCTTTCAAGATGAAACCATCGCAAGGAAGAGTTTGTGGAGTTGGAATGGATAAATGGCTTGAGAGTTTAAGCTACGAGAATGATCGAGAACAATAATTAAAAATAAAAATATTTTTCTTTAAATGTAATATTATAACTCATTTCCCAACTTTGAAAGTAAGTCATGCAAAAGGAAAAGTTCAGTAAATTTCACAAACAAAAAAGGTTACTAAATACAAATATTCCCACGCACGATTTTTCAATCACCACGTTCGGCCCTCTTTCCAATCACGTACATCCCCCTCGTAATGGGAGATGTAATGTACGAGAAACAATGCAAATCGTTTGTGCTATTCGAAACTTTCCCGGCATCTGCCGCAATGGCTTGTCACCGTTGGCATTAAATTAATTTTAACTTACCGGTATGAATGCGTTGATGGGCCTTTAGATGCGAGCTTTTGGTGTACACCTTTGTGCAACCTGGAAATAAAAAAAAAACACAAATCGGAACGAAAATAGAATTAAACGTAAACTCGGGAATTAATGTGTAAGTAAAATTGGCACTAAGTGATTGCAAATGATGCGCTAAGTGGTGGTTGAAACGTTCGACATGCGCGCCACGGCAGGCGACGAACCCGTCTTATGATGCACTGCTTGCCCTCAAGCTGGGAAAGCATTCAGCTGTGTGTTTTTTTTTGCACGACCATTTTCAACCAGACCTGGTGTACCTTTTACGGGTAGGGGAAAGTACGCCGGTAGCCAAAAGGTTTGTGTGTTTTATTATGATGAATGACAAATAATGTTCCAATGCCGGGTACGCAAGCTGACCCATTCTGGTTCACGTCCGTCGGCCGAGGATGGGAGTTAATTAAAATTATAACTTTAATTATACCGCACATAAAGCCAAACGGCCTCAGGAGAGTTTTTGGTGTGCAGCGGGGTGGGTATCATTTGGTACAGATCGAGCAGATCCATTGCAGATGAAATCGGATGCCGGGTCGTGCCGCATTTTCGGTATGGGCAGCCAGATCGTAAAGTGAGCATAGTAGTTTAAATGTCAAAGTCGTTGCATACGACCGACCGACAGTGTCAGATCGTGGACGCAATAGACGGATGGCCACGAATGACGACTTCAGCGTCGTTCTGAGCGTGTGCATGGTTTTTATTTTTTTTGCACAACTCGATTGTGATTCAAACCGAAGGTGCACTGCAATGAGGAGATTGTACGATTCCGGAGCAGGTGGCCAGAATGCTTTATACACGGCATGGGCTCAACGACTTAATTATTCGTTTCACGGTTCAACATTAAATGGTTCAGCGATAGCTAGAAGCCGATAAACGGCATTATGCCAGCCGGTAAAACCTCGTTCGGTACCTACGGCTCTAGCAAAACATCTGGTCATCTCAGATTTGCGATTCACCTCGACTGTCCCGACACCAAGAAAACAAGACTGACATGCTTCTTGATGTTCGGAGATCGCTCACTGTGCAAACGTTACCGGTATATGTGTGAAGTTCAAGGGTAGTTCAAAAACGAACTCAACAAAAAGTACACACAAAAAGAAGAACAAGCAACAACAAAAAAAATAACATCGATCTGTCGACACTACTCCGCAAGGACCGTGGATTATATTTGTGGCGCAGGGCGCAAAATGCTCCGAACACACGAGCGCCCAGCATTAGGATGCTGGATAATTGCAGTGTGGCAGGCCCGGGGTACCTTTTCTCTTCCACATGCCGGTTATGTTACGAGCTGCTTCGGCTTCGTGTTTACTAGTAATGATGGCCTTACCCGGCTGACAGATAGATTAGACGCTAAAGTCAAGGATTTTCATGACCACGCGGCCCGCTAGAAGTGGTGCGCGATGGTACTGCGCTTTATGCTTCTAACTGTAAAATATGATTCATGATGGGGTGTCGGTTGCAACGATACCCGGGGAGGCAGAATTGGTGCGAAACCAGTGCCATGTGTCCGTAGTAAACGGCATGATTTTTATTTTTATTTTTGACAAATGTCATAGCATTGGCCTTGCAACGGACAGTGGCAATGTTTGGTTACTGTTCCCAAACAGCGGATGTCTTTCATTGGTAGCTCAAATGCAGTAAAGCATCGTTGTGGATGAGAACATACCATTTTCTTGCCCATACTAAAATAGGCAAACAACTTCATCTTTACTTGTTTGTTTTTATATTTGATGAATTTGTATAATTTTTTTTCCACTTTAGTAAAATAAAGACATAAAAAAGATAACTTGCAAATATGTTTAATTTAAGTTTTTCTCTTTTATGTCTTTTATTTTTTGTTTTATGTTAAAAATCTTTATGTTTGAACCTACTTTAACTTTGGATAGCTGAAATCTAAAACTTTAATATTTTTTTTTTAATTTTTCATTAGCTATTCTTACTCAATGAAATATAATTTTATCAAAATGAATTAAATGACTTGGAAAATATATAATTTAAAATTATTTTTATATTGAACCGACAAAATTCATATTGAAACCTTTTAGTGTAATTTGCCGAATAACTTGCTGTGATTCTTAACAGAACTCTTAAAATATCCCGTTAATTAATTAGTAGCAGCAACAACAAAAAAACAAGTCATCACGACGAAATAGTAAGGCAACATTGCATAGAAAAAAAGTAAGTACACTCCTAACTCTCCAGCTCTAATCCGACCAGTACGGCGTGAACTCGTAATGCACCTTTTCCGCCGTGTGTTTGAACAAGTGGACTCACGAACTAAATCTATTAACCCCTAAAGTCGAACCTCTTGCCACATTGGCGATAAGCAACCGTGGATCCAGAAGGAATTAAAAGGGCAAAAACAGAGGGCAAGTTTCTGAAGATGCCCTCTGATGAGCTGAGATATGGTTTGCGATCACAAGGGCAAAAATTAATTCCCCTTTAAATCGCGTACCGTATGACTCGGGGTGAGCTGTCGGGGTGTCCATCGATCGAGAGTGGTATTAATTATCAACGACTTGGGACTTGGGAATAAATATAGAGCAAATATCACTTCAATTGTAATCGACTATCAGTGCAGCTGGGCAGGGAAAACATCGTTGGAAAAATCAAAACCAGCTCCAGTATTAGTTCATCCTAGACACTATTTATTACCGTCCGCACTTCGTGGCAGGTTTTCCTATCCACACGGAACGTGTTTCTGCTTCTCTTTTTTTGTATATTTCTATCGATCTGGATCCAGCAACTTAGAAGTGCTGGAAGAAGGCAATAACAAACCAACAAAATAAAAAAAGGAAAAAAACACCACACGATCGACACAAAAATCTCGTCCATCGTTAGCGTCCGTCTGTGAGCATGATGTCGTGATCAAAGTCTGGTTTAGTGTTGGAGCCAACTTTATCACCACTGGACATGCGCCCTTTTTTGCCCGCTGGACAGCGCACTGCAGACACTCCACCCCTAAAGAAAGGTACTTCGCTTCGTTCTGTTCGCCCCTTTCTCACCGGTCACCGGTCGAGGACGAACAAAATCGTGGCAAGTGCGCACAATTTGTTGTAGAAATGTTTCTGCATTGCTGCAGAAGTGTAGGGTGTGCACGATCCTGGGGACGATCGGGAGGATCACTGTGGAACGTTGCTTCACAAACCTGATAACTCCACAAACACGCCCCAGCAGGGTGGTGTCGCGTAGCTCGGGGGCAAATAAGCAAAACCCGAAGGGTTGTGAGTTTTTTTCGGGCCGAGGAGGATGATTGCGCCTTGTACTAACCGCAGGCAAGAGCAAAACCGTCTGCTGGTCGCTGAATTCAATTTACTTTTATAATTTAATTTAATTTAATGAAAATAGTTGCACCGGAGAAAGGAGACGAATCTGTTGCACGAGCTGTGTGGATACAGCAGGAGGCGATCAGCTTCGTGCTGTGAATGTCGCTCCACACAGACACAGGCAGGCTTAGAAACATTTCATGACGGCATGCTCACACGCGGAATTGTTGGCAGCAGGTTATGCCGTGCGCATGAGTGAAACCAGTGCATAATACCTAATCAAAATAGCATAAATGAGGGAAAATTATCACCAGCATACTATCACGCCACACGCGACAGCCGGCAATCTTCTTTGCCCGCCTTACACCCAAGACCACATGAAGACCGCAAAGAAAAAAAATCTGCAACGCCACCAGCGGGACGGCAAGCGATGGCAAAAGCTCAAGCCATTTATCCAAACATGGTGTTAAATTGTTTAGCGAACCGTTTCCCGGTTTGGCTGCCATTCGGTGTTTACCTATCGCTCTGGTGATATTTCGATCGCTCTCGGACGGCAGCTTTGCTGCGTGTCGTGGGGACAATTGGTTTTCGCGAATGCGAAAAGCGATTTCTAACCGTGCTATTGTGCTCCCGATTAAGGCGTACGGGTAAGCAAAAAGCTTTGTTTTTCTAATTGTGCAATCACGCGTTCCCGCGTGGCTGGGAAGTTGTGTAATGGGAGTTTTTGGCATGGATTCATTGATTGTGATATCTTTATAGATTTGCTTGCTGAAAAGCGACACGCATTTAATGAAATTAAATTTAAAAATTAACTTTGACCATGTTGAGGATAGGTCATGGGCCTATCGAGGCCCATTTTAAAATAAGCTCCCGGTCTTGGTTAAAATGTCGAGTATAGTGTACTTTTTACTATCGTCGGGCCTAAGTCGGAACACTGTGACAGGAGTCGACATAATGGCCGCGGAAAAACAGTATAAATATGGGCGAAAAGCGCGCTTTCTGCCCTCTCTCATTGTAATCGACTAGGAAAGAAAGACAAACAAAATATTTAGTCGTTTTTTTTAAAACATACTTTATAAAGGCATAGTAATACAATTTCCATTTATAGGTTGTAGTGCCACGAAAGACAAAGAATCCCTTTTTGGTATAGTCCCAATGAGATTTGGTTCCAATCCAGTTGTGTCAAGACCGGTGTCGTTACCACAGAAACCTCGAAATCTTCACCAATACCTTCAATAACCCGCAATTTGGTGAGATGATCATGAATTTACTTGGTGGGATGATCAGAAAGTTAATCATTATGAGCCAATGCTAAATGATCAGACGTTAACGGTGTTAACAGTCGTGAAGGAAAAAAACTCTTTGGATAGAAGATTCTGGATTGATCAAGAACTGATCGTTCATGAAGAACTCCTGAGCCTGAGGAGTAGGACAAACAATGCCATTTCTAGACAATTGCCATATTTCTAGTAAAAAGTATGTGGAAAAACTTTTAACGATTTAAACCAATTCCAGTACTTTCTAGCTGTCAGATTGTTACAAAGCGAGCTGAAAGGAGACGATCATATAGGTAGACATCACTAAAGCTCCGGATAACGATCACTACAATTGTGGTAAATCCAATCTACTCACCCACGTACGGCATAACTAACTGATCTAATATTCCACCGCCACTATAACCGATAGTGGTTGCCTACCAAGGTTTTCTGTCCGGAAAGACTCACACAGGTCATGTTTATATTGCATCAATTACACAGCAGGCTTCAATTGTACGCTCGGCCATAACCGCGAGTTTGAAACGAGACAAAACAACATTCCAAGGAAACAGAGCCCGTGACTGTGCAGAAATAGTACGTTTTGGGCACGCGGTTTTCGGTGTCGTATCAAAACCCAATTTCGCAGGCACACCATATTGCCGGGTCACCTAACACCAGCGTGGCACGATGCACGTATGGAAGCGAAACGGACGCGTCGGGTATGCTTAATGACGCGTTGAAAGGTAATAGTTTACCAGCGATACTAGCGTTCCAGTCGTCGTCGTCGTCGGGCATGCTGTAGGGTCCACGTTTAATGGTGTTTTCGGTTGATCCGGATGGTGGTTTTTCGCTACCGCCATGAAAACCATGACTGACGGTTGAACAAAGGCATCACAAAATGTGGCCGTCGAACGTGGCGAATGAAATTATGCACCCAATACAACCGCCGGGAAAGGGTGTCGAGGCACGCCAGATCGATGCCAGAGAGCATGCTGGCCTGATAATTAAGGTCACTCGTGCGACCAGAGAAGGTGAACTATGGTTCACTTTCGTTTTCATACCAGCGTTTGCATACCAACGCCAGCAGGCCACCGTCTGATCGTTTCGACCGGGTTCGTTGGCTGCTGGGCAGCCATATCTTTGGCACGCTCCAAACGGTCATTATAACGATGTTGTCAAAATCGGTAAAAAGAACCATTCCATCCCTCAGCTTGGGCTGGTAAGTTGCGATGTCTTAATTATGCCCTGTTGGTTGATCCGTTTCCATTTTTTTTTTGCACGTTTTTGGAACCGAAACTTCATGTCTAGGCGCCTTCCATCCTGTTGAAATGAAATTGACACTCCAATAAGCACCAACATAATGGGATCGTTATGCGTTACGATCGAACCCTTTGCCAGTACGTGTGCATGAGGATCTAGCCGCACAAACCAACATTACCGAATCATGTCCCGATGGACATACGAAAGAAAATAAAGCTCGAAAATATTTTAATAGCCTTTTGTACCGCGCGTTCCTTTCCGCTTGCCAACGTTCCGACGATCGCGAGCTCCGGGCGATAATGGTTAAATGTTTATGGTACCGTTGAAATCAATCAATTCCCTCTTGTTTGTGACCCTGGCGTGGAGATCGTCAAATAGGCGGCATGCATGCCCGATATCAGCCCCAAAAAGTTGGAAGCCAACATCGGTTTTGCAATCATCCTCACCTTCCCGGACATTCCTTCGATCTTCAGCACGTACGACACCCACGTGTATGTCAGTGGTTGATGCTGCCCGATCGGTAGGTGCCCGCTGCGTGCTGCCCGTAGTGCAATCGCAATTTGATCTCAGTGGGGTTAAAAATCCAATAAACTACAATCTATTCATTACCTCAGTGCTCTTGTGGCATTCGCTCGCCCAATGTGTACGGCGAAGCCGAAGCCTAAATCAGGCCAATCATCACATGCAGAGCAAATATGAATGAATAAGACTGACGGCGAGGCCTCACCTCACGTCATCGTTTCTTTTTTCTTCTTCTATCAGTTCGGGGCGTTTGAAAGGGTATAGTGCGCACTCGAAACCAGTGCCCTCCTCGGTTACCTGGTGGTGAGTGGTCCAGTTTGAACTATATGTTTTATTTCGTTGCAGATCTGTTGCTTGCTTTTTTTCTTCTCCTTGTGTGTAATATCTCGCTTTCGATGCTATACCTTTTCCTTAAAAGCGTCAGTGCGGCACTCCGGCTTTATTGGTTCGTGTCGGGTGTTTCTGCATGACCCATCGAAGGCTAAACCGCCGTGCAAAACATACCAGCTGGGCTCTTCGTGGCCTCGAAACCAACAATGCGAAATAAAAATAAAATATTAAATTTTATAACTTATTCTGATCATTTATTACAGCCCGCGATCCCGGCACCAGTCTGCAAGCGTGAAAACGAAAGCACTGCAGCAATTCGTAGCCGATCGAAAATAGAATTGTATCAGGCGCACCGTATCCCCGGGATCGCTTTTGATAAATGCGTGCGATCAGTCGAAGCGAAGATCATTTACCAAAAAAAAACAAAACTTCACAACTTCGATCGCGCGAATCGCGTAACCTTTCACTTTTTGCTCTCCCGCCCTTGTTACTTCGATGCTGTGTGGCCATGGTCACTCACGGTGACTCAATTGGGAGCTATTTCGTAGCTATTTCAACCGTTCCAACGATCCAATCGTCACCAGATTTGTTTGGACGTTAGCATGACGAGCGTGCAATTTGTGTCGTTATGCGGCCAAAACGCATTCGCTATGTATCCCGCCCAGCTGGTTCTTCACGCAAGCTTCAGGGATGGTCCGGAATGTCTGAAGTGTACCCATCCCAAAACCCTCTCCCAATACCGCTGAAACTTGCAGTTGGAACTCCCCTCCTCCATATATCCCTCGAAGAAACGAGTTCCAAATGCAATCGAATTCAACTGTCTATTGAAGAAGGTGCACCAGGCACCGTACGGCGGGTGGTCATAAAGTGAAACGGTTATTATCAATTGGCATTGGTGCACTGGTGTGTACGTATAAAGTGCATCGGGTCGGGCGCCGTTTGGAAAATGGTAGCTAATTAATGATTCGGTCATGAGCGCAATAAGGATTAATTAAATTTTATCTGATGGTACCCTGCGACTTATGGGACACGACCGTGATCTGCGAAGCTTTTCTTGCTTCCGGCAGGCAGATTTACCATGAGTAAAAGGTTTAGCGAGCGCTGGTGAGCAATTGGCTTGGGCTGTGAGGGGTGGGAAATGGCAATCTCCGAAACATCTCCCGAAGTCGTGATAAGGAACGTCTTCTGTAGGTCTAATTTTGTGCTGCTTGGCTAGTTTTCATTTTAATTTACAGTCGGAGATGGAAATAAAGACTGCTCCTTGATGATATTAGTCTCTAATAAAGTTCATTTCAATTTAGAAATTAAATAAACGATGCTTACAGACATTTCAAGGAACTGGAGCTATTTTAATTCAATGAAGAGATAATAATTTGCAAAAAAAACAACTTAAATCTTAAAAATAAATTTTTTAAGTTTTTTTTCAAAAATGTTTAGAGGCCTTTTCGTCAACAAAAATTTACACCTTTTTGTGTTTTTTTAGGTTATCTGTAAATAATTTGAACCAGGAAAAACTTATTCTCGCTATTTAGGCATATCTAACGTTGGCCACTTTAAAAGTGATATAAACCCGGTGATTAACCTTCAACAAAAACGAAACATTGTTTTGTGCTTAGATCGTCAATATCCGGTTTGTTGCAGTAGATTGTTTTTTTTTGTGTGTGGTGTACTCCACATGCTTCCTAGCCCTCTAACGAGGGTAAAGTAAGCTGTACACAGTTGGCTGTTGCTGTACTTAAAACATGTTCCCCAAGCGTCTGATGCCTTGTGCTCTGAACTGATGAACTAGAATTGATCCGCCGGTTCGTAAATCGAGGTTGCTACACCACCGATAGGTTGAGATTAAGGGCCGAAAACAAATCTCGAACCGCCTAGAACCCAAACAGCAGATCGATCGATAATGTTCGCCGCATGTTGGCATATGCCACAAGCACACTGTTGCCCCGGAGCCGTGTCGCGTAAAAACCGTGTATCATACCTTTTTGATTGATTGGTAAAGAAAAATCACGTCACACTCTCGCATCAGCTAAGAATTCGATCTTGATTCACGATCATTCGTCAATGGACAAAGCAGCCCGGGTGACGATCAAGATTGTGCCCGTGCTCGTTCTTTGTACGAAATACGAGGGGGAAAAATAAAAATAAAAACGAATATAAAAACATAAATAAAGCACCACAACCACCTTCCCCAAAAGCATCGGCAAAAACCTGAAAGGTGGAAGCGAAGTTCAGAAGTTCAGCTGCTAGATCCAGACCCTGAACGGTGGTTGTTTGCTTGGTGGCTGCAATTGAGTGACCCCCGTCGACATGTCCTCGGACAACACAACGGTAACAAAACAAACAATTGCGACCAATAGAAGTGCTTCTGCGAGCAACACTCACACATGCGGTACGCGATTAATCATAAATTGTATCGACAAATTCAATTGGATTGGAAGTTGTGTAAAGCGCGACTAATAACAAGGCAGCAAACAAACATTGCGCGTTATTAATGATTTTTCAATTTACGAAACCGAAACCGCTGGGAAAGGGGATAACTTGAAGCACAACTTGGTAAAAGAGGTAGACTCCATTTGTCCTGATAGAGCGCCAGGTATAGTTGTTCCACCGGGGGTGACACACGATGTGTTCCGTCGCACGGCTAATGTGGTGTAGCATGCCAAATGCTACAACACCAACAAAGCCACACCAGACAACGTTGACAGATGACACGGTTGAAAGGTGCTCCCCGGTAGACCAAATCCCTGGAAAATCCTTGTGGATGTAGGTTCGATTCGGCATCCTACGTCATGTCAGTAGGGTTGTTAGCAGGAACGCTTGATTATGTTGCTACTGATTTAGCTACCAAACGGGAGGTTGGAAAGATGATGTTCCCTACACCCCCTTCCTTCCCTTCTTTGCCACCAAACTTCCGCATCTACGACATGACTGCACGTGAGCAGCAGAAGATATGTGGAACTAGTTCTGTCTGTTGCAGTGCATCGCTCACTAGTCGCACCAAGTCGCACGTTTCTCACCACTTTATATGGAGCTCGGAAGCTGAATCGGTTCGATGACAACTTTTTCACCCACCGCTTCACTTTGCCAATGGGGAGGTTTTACTTCTTTCCCAGCTGTCAGTCGTCCAGGTGGCGGGCAAGATGGATGGCGTGTAAAAGAGGGTAAAGTACAGCGAATGGTTTAGAAGTGGCGCGACTAGCGACTTAAGCGAACAAAAAAAAAGCAACAACCAATAGAAATCAATAAATCATTGTTTCCTTCAGGCTGGTGGAAGCGATGGTGGGGCAATTGGGACGCAATTATTAAATCTTATTATGTGATAAATCATGATTAAAAATTCTGTTCCTTTGGCGAACGCAGGGTATCGCAGGGCTGACACTGGTGTTAAGTGCGCCAAAGCAAAAAAAAAGTAGTGCAGATTGCTCCCCAACATCCGGCAAGGTGAGACGTGTACCTTCGTACAGCCACGGGGTAGTAGCTCACCCGATCACCATTAATTGATTTAATTAGAGAAAATAATTACGCGCTTCGTTAGGACAATTGTTGTGCCACGGTACTGTTGGTGGTTTAAACAGGAAAGCAATGAAAAAAAAAAAACTGAAGAAAACCCGATCGCCAATCTATCTGGAGGTGATCAAATGTGCAGGCGGATAAAAAACCAAACACTGGCGTTACATCTGTCTGGACTTCTGTGACTGATCTCCTATTAAATGGCCCATTTCCTTGTAGTATTTTTCACTACTTCGTAAAACAAGGACTTGTGCACTTGTCCAGAAAAAAACGGAGATTTCACTTTTGCACGCACGCACGAATTGATTTCGATCGCGTGAAATTGGATCATGGTGAAAATTACAGTTAATTGGTACGAAAGGGATCGCAGGGTTTGGGTTGGGAGTGTTGTGATAAGTTTTCCACCCAACGGTAAGTTCAGTCCGTTGGTGATGACGTTTGATCGGCGACCCATTCGACGGTGGTTTGGATCATTCGTAACAGGGGTGACGGTGACGGTGTGGAATGATTCTGTCGCGACAGTGGTAGCCCTGATTAGCTGACGAGTTGATCGAGATTGTGACGGGTCGTAATAATCACCGGGTTTTGCTCAATTTGCAACAACAGCGACAAAAACACAAACGGCTCAGAAATAGTCCCGGTTGATGGCGGGTAAATCGTTCGCGTTAAGCGTTGCTTCGTGTTGATGAAGTTTAGATTACAACGAACGGAGTGGTTTCAATACTTTCAATACGCAAAACGACAATATACTAATGAAAGTAAGTTAACTACAATGTGTTTGTTTTGTAGTTTCACATCGTAAGAATTAGTGTTTAGATTCTGTACAATTTGTTTAAACACTATTGGCAATTGTTTTACAAATTTATTTTTTTTTTGCTTGGTTAGAACGGCCTGTCCGTATCAAGATTTATTTTACCACCAAATTGATGATATAAAAAAAGACGGAAAAACCCTTTTGGTATTTGAATAGTTTAGAAAAAAGTGGAGACGGATAGTTTAAATAGACGGAAAATAGAACACAAACACGAATTGATTGGGAGAATTACCAGAAAAAAATTCTAAATGTAAAATGTAATTAAAGTTGCGACAAAATCCAAATACCAAAATGCAAAACCATTGAAGCCGCAGGAATGCCTCAAAAAATTGTAAATGTTCTAGGATCTTACTTTCATTTGTGAAATTGTACGATTTTTTTAAATAATATTTTTACTTCAATAATTCATTTCCTGGGGTTTTTGAGGGATATTGAGAATTCCTTGTTACTGTACAACTCCATCGGACTTGAAACTATAATGAAATTTTCTCACGAATCTCACACTTTTTGAATAGGAATGAAGAAATGTGAACTCCGAAATATTTAATTAGGTTAAAAACTCTATTAGCAAAAAACCAAAAATTGAAATTACCATTATTACCCTTAGTCAATTCATAAAAAAGTGTTAGCTATGCTGTTCTACCCATATCAGCACTAATTACCAAGAGTTTCAATAGTCGGTCCCTCCCTATTCTGACCATCGTCTTATTTGCCCTACATGGTAAGCCAGGAGTCGTTTTGCACTACACCTCGGTGATCAACGATGGGAAAAAATCGCATCGAAAGTTCAGTTCACCACACCACACAAAATCCCTTTTTTGGATGTGGGTGAAAATGAAACTTTTGCAAGTCCGCGTTGTGGTACAAATTGATTCATCAGCTGATCGATGGCTAGTTACCGTGAAAGAATATCGCACGTTGGACCAATCCATGTGTTTACTTCTTCCGCGGTGCTGCGCAGCTCGAATATGGTAACTTCACGCTTCGCTACCCCATTTACGCCTCGATCGCGATCGCAACGCAGCTGGGAAAGGGAGAACGTGTACGTCGCGCGAGGATCGAAAGTGATAATTATCGATTTTAAATGGTGCGTACGCAAAGGAAAAACGTGCACGTCTGCTCCATCGTCGTCGGGCCTCTAGCCGCATTTGCGCCAAACATCATAATCAAAAGGGGAGCGAGAGCGAGAGCTAATGAATTATCGCGTAAATGTCTTAATTTTATTGCAGCACCAATGCATGCGTCGGGAGGGATACGAATAGCTTTGTCGGGTGTCGAGATGGTCAAACCCCCCTGGGGGAATGGGTGATCCTCCCGTTTGGCTGGGAAGGGTAATGAAGGGACTGGTGGTAGTGAAAAATTGACGAGTGATTTTTCTCACATTCCGTTTATGGATGACACCTGGAACCGGCCGGTCGGAAAAGTCTTCACCGAGACTCCGTACTATGTGTATGTGTATGGTGGTGATTACCGTCCGTCTTATGACCAGACGATGACGATCATATCCAAACATAAAATGAACGTAACGTAGCGCTGGGACAAAATTATCCATATTATTAATTATCTGCCCTTCGAATCGGGCACAGGAACATGGAATCGGAATTGGGGCGTTGTCGCCCGAACACTGCATTTGGTAATGAAGTGATCATTTGGACAATCGTGTTATCGGTGACTAAAGATCACCCAACAACCGTGATGGAAGGGGTGGTGAGAATGGACCCACTGTCCGTACACGATCGATACCGATTTCATGGGAATTAGGTACGGTTCGGTCACCGAAAACCCCAACGAACCAGCGGACCAAGAAATTGTGCTCAATGTCTTTCGTACTTACCGATAAAATCACAGTGGTGTATTCGTCGTTTCTCCAGCTCGGGATTGTTGCGACGGTTGTAACGGCCTACGATATGCTTCACGACACCGGCACTGCTTAGCACGCTGTTGATGCTGTGTGCGGAACCATGCCGCTTGGAACTAGAACCACGCGAGGACGTTCCGGTACGGGTGGACACTGGTGGGTTGCCACCGGTATTGCCGGTATTGCCATTGCTCGTACCGGTCACCGTTGCAAGCGTCCCGATCGCATTCGGTATCGCCGGCAATGGATGCAGGGAACCGTTGGCCGTAATTGCATTTGGTTGCGTTGGTTGCGACATTGAGACGGGGGTTTGGGGTAGCTGCTGTTGGAGTTGAAGCTGCTGCGAAGTGTTCGGACCCGGAACTGACTGGGCACCCACCATACCGGTGTGCGTATGGTGATGGATGTGGTTTCCTTGGAGTGTAATCTGCTGTTGTTGTTGATGCTGCTGCTGCTGATGATAAGGTGGAGGTGGAGTTCTACGTGGAGGGTTCTGAGGAGATACAGAGATACTTGTTGAAAGGATAGGATGTCTTGTGATATGATGAAGAACACTAACCTGAAGATTATTCCCGGGACTTCCGGGATCGGAGTTCGGTGGTGTTAATGGAGGAACGTACATTAGCCTCGATATAGGTGTTGGGCAAACATTGGAACCCTGGGATGGTGCGTACTTGCCATGGTACATAGGACCAGGAGGTTGACCTAATGTGGCTGTTCCTGCGGGTGCTTGATGTTGTTGCTGTTGTTGGGGCTGCCAGTGATAGTAGTTATTGTTCTGATTCACCTGCAGATGTTGCTGTGGATGATGTTGCTGATGATGCTGATGCTGCTGGTGCTGCTGATGGTGGGGATGTTGTAGTTGAGTGTGGTGTTGCTGCTGCTGTTGTAGCTGCTGAGACTGATGATGTTGCTGCTGCTGTTGCTGCTGTTGCTGAGGTGGGTGATTAGTGAGAAGCTGCAGACTAGAACCACTCCCATTCGTTCCAGCTAGATAGCCATTGAGATTGTGCTGATTGGGATGACCGTGAGCCGTTGCAATGCCGTGCGTATAGCCGGTCCCATTGTTCGAGAGGAAATTATTGCTACCATTGTTGCTGGTGTTACTATTGTTGTTGCTATTAGTGTGACAGCTGGTGACGTCGCTGTGCATATGGTTTTGGTGAATGCTGTTGTTGTTGTTGTTGTGTAGATGGCTAAGGTTGTTATTATGGTTGGTGGCGTTCTGCGCAAGCAGGTTGCTCTTTTCCGTTTTGATCTCGAGCGGGCTGAGCAATGGCGAGGACAACGGTTCCAGAAACGGATCATCGACGGCTTCCATCTTCACCTGCGGTATGCCGTTCATTGTACCAAGCATGATCGCATTTTCGGGGTCAATGTTCTGTATCGAGCTGGTGATGTCCTCCCACAGCGGTGGCCGTAGAAAGGAATCTTCCGACTCCGTGCACAGCATGTCTCGATGTTTGTTACCTATTGCGCCAAAGGGGGGGAAATGGAGAGAAAAGATTCATTTTTATTAATCCGTTGTTGGTAGTCGACTTCAAATTAATTCCAATCGTTATCTTTGCGTAAGTAGCTTAAGGGTCTTTCCATTACGGTAGCACCCAACAGCTGGGAAAAATGCTCCTATCAATCCTTCCTAACTGGCGTTGGGAACTTCCTTACGTTTCGTTGTTGCCTTTTACAATCAACTTTGTATTGATACGTACCGAAGAAAAACTCCTTTCCATAATGCTCGTAGTTCTGGCTGGTGTAGCTGGATAATCCCGACGACGACAATGGTGAGCTGGATGATGGATGATGCTGACTGCCCGGTACAACGTCCAGCTCGACATCGGTTTCCAATTTATTTATGCGCCCCATCAGCTCATGCCGAAATTCTAATTCTGGTGACTGAAATTAATTGAGCGGATGATAAAACCGAAAAAAGGGGGTGAGATATTAATGAACGTTGCTTGCTTGCTCGAGATTGTCACAGGCGGTCGTCGATATCATGTAGAGGGAGGGAAGTCAATTTAACATAATTTATGATAAGAAGTTTCATTACAACAAATGCATTTAGCGTGTTGTCAAAAAATGCAGCGTTTGACAGGATTATACATTAATGGTTGAATGGTGGATGGGGAGAAGACACCAAATGCACTGTTGCTAATGATGCACAACACTGCAGATGAATGTTTCATGAGTTTATGTTATTAAAAGAATATGTCAAATATAATAAATGTTTATATAAACTTAACGCCCTTTAATCGAAATATGTATCAGTCACAAAAATTAAACAAAAACATCTAAAAAAAAAACAAAGCAAACATTCAACAACAGCTCTGTTACGAACATCAACGAAACAGATGATCGCTTCCCATTGCACCTTCTCAAAACGATCTTCACGCGCCTGTCAATCCTAATCACTGAGAACATTAATTTACATAAACACAACCCTTCCACTTCGCGCGGTGGGCCGTCGACCCCAAAAAGCTTGGCAGATGGGCGCTAGTGAAAGCTTTCGCATCAAGTCGTACGAACGCTAGATCCATAAGCTTCTTCTGACGTCAGCTGGTAACGTCTGCTGAAATGGTGGTTGCCTGGTGGATGTACCTGGGCCACCTTAGAATCCCTGTTGCGACGCTGAGAAACTGTGGAAAACGATTAGATCACTTGATGGACGCTAAAGTGACGGTCTGAAATGCTACTTGCCAGTGTGCTGCCAGGTTCATGTACCGATTGGTTAGCGCAAAAACAAACGTTTACGTACTGTTGCACATCAAACAACCAAGAAGGGACGATAATCACACAGATTATAGACACCCCGGGTTCGGTGTGATTGATTTATTTAGTGCTAGTGATGCCAAACCGTTTCGCAATTAAATGATTCGCTTTCGATCGTGACCGGTGCTGCACGGTGCTCAATAGCTTCCCCAATACCACAACGCCGGACAACAAGAAGTGGAATCACTACCAAAAACGATGCAAAACACGGAAAGAATGAAGCTTACACAGACTATAAATTATCGAATTTTATAGCATTCGAAACGGTTTAATGTTAACCAAAAAGAGAGAGAGAGAGAATAAAAAGAAACATACAGCAACTTTTAATATTCTAGATTACATTAGAGTTTAATGGTTTTTATGTAAATATCTACCGTAAAACATGTGGCGCATCTGCTGCGTTACTACACATGTCCATGTCCCAATTTAGCTTACCCGATGGTAGTTAATAAATTCACCCGTAAACATGCATTTTTATCACGTTTGCAAAAACCCATCCATGAAATGAAAAATGGTTCCTTTGGTGGAGTTGTGCAGAAGCACCCGACGGCACCCAGAGGCGATTGAACCACGGAAAGGGCACCACAATTAATCGCTAACCAAACGGCAGATTTTAAACACTTATGAGCGCGTACCACGATCGGTATGGCAAAAAAAAAGAAGAATTGCATCTAAATAAAGCAAAATGGTCGAGCAGTATTTGCATACAATTGGTCGTAAAAAAAATATTATCCACCCCAAACAGCACTATGGCAGAGCACCGGGTAGCGCACCATGTGCGGTGCATGTAAAATGTTGTGCGGCATTTTGTAGTAGAATTTACGATCGATTTTATATGATTCTTTACCTGATCGAAATGCGCGCTGTGGAAGGAAACGCGGTTCGCTGTCAGATTGAGGTGAGATGACACTTTAGCAGCGGCTAAACGAACACTCGACCGGCGAGGAAACGATACGTGTGCCAATATGCGGGGTGTTTGTGCTGCAGATAGAATATTAACTTCATATCTCAATTGCTTAGAATTTGTGGAGGAAGGAAAACAACCTGAACAAGAGGTTCGTTGCATTGTTTAGTGGTGCAATATTAGAAGTAGCGTGCGATTGTAGTGGAATAAGTAATTCGATTCAGGCGGTTAGGTGCTGAATGCACTTACAATGAGTGAATGATTTCTCAAGGTACATGATTCAATGTGCTTCTTCGCTTACTTACGCTAGGCCGGGAAGCTAGTTGTGTACGACAAAATTACAGCTCGGCCGACTATTGACAATTCAATGGAACATTTATGGCAGTAAGGGAAACGGGGAAAGGTGATCTCCATTTTATTATGCTGTCAAATCAGCACTATCTAAATGGGAACTTTTTTATTCTGTAGAACGCTTATGCCATTAAATTATTGGTGACAAATATAGTCGTTTTTACAAATCTCACTAAATATTTGTTTAAAATAATCTTATGCCAAAGCCAAACAGCTTTCAATCACACCGATTAACTGTTAGATTGATTGTTTTGTGTGTGCGTTCTTTTTGTCGAGCTGTAAATTTGCATCACAAGCATTCTCAAGTGACACGTTTAGCAAACCACCGGTGAGCCGCTCTGCATCGCAAACATCGCGAAACGCATAATGGCGTAGATATCTGTGTCACTAGGCTAAGAACACACCGGGGCAGAACAAGCTCTCGATTCAAAACCGCTGGACACCAACGCGTACTCATGTACTCCTCATCACCAACGGTACGGTTTTGCTGAAGTGAGATATAGCTGAAAGTTATAATAAAACAGAACAAAACCCGATCACCATCCAGCTGTCCAGATCTGAACCCCTACACACTTCCCCTTTTGCTCTTCTCTTCATCGACAAAACAACACAGTACGTAGCGGAATGAGGCCACCGGTTCGACAAAATGTCTATTGAAAATATGTTCATCGATCGATCGAATCAAGCCGCTGGTCAGCTGCGGGTGTATTCCGGTGTGGGTGGCTATAACCAAGAGGAGAGAAGGAGAGAGGGGGATTCGTCCGTTGGTCAACATAGGCGGGGTGACCAGAGGGAGGAAGGTAGGAAGCTGACATAAAGGGGCAAAAGGTGAGATCCAGGGTGACGGTTGACCGAGATCAGATGTGTCACCATTTCGGACTTTGCACACGAAGCTAACGAGGAATGCCACGCCAGGTATGTGACCGTACCGATGGTGGCTTACACCCCCCCCTCGGTTGCTGGCACATAATTCATCTGATGGATGCTCGAAATCTGCACTGCGCTGCGTGTCAATCGGTTCGGCACTGAACACTCCATAAATAACCAGAGAGCCACCGGATTTAGCGTACCGGTTGACAGTAGTCACCACGGAGCCGTACCGTACTGGATCCATTTGCGATTAAAATAATGGACAAAAGTGCGATAAAATTTGAATTGAATGGATGCATTTTGAGCTTCACTCGTGTGTATGTGTGTGTGTGTTTGATGGCAAATTAACCTCTTTTTTTTCGTTGGTGTCGGGTGCTGCTTGAGCTATTGGGTGACTTGAGCGGTATGCAGCATTGACAGAGCGGTAACGTTCCATATTGATTGGATGGAGGAAAAGTATTGGATGGTAATTAAATCCTTCCAGTCTAGGAATAATGGTTTCTTTTCAACTGATCTAGTACTGATCTAGTTGAGCAAAGAGAAAAGGAGCTTTAGAGGTCTTATAAGAGTATTATATGGTTTTTGAGTACAGCAGCCTTCGTTACTCATTAATGAGTACCACTAATGTGCCTTACAAAGAGAAGAAGAAAAATAAGAAGAAGAAAAAGAAGAAAAAGAAGAAGAGAGAGAAGAGTTCAGCAGGCATAATCCTCTTTTTCTGATGTCGAGATCTCGTGAGCAATTGGCTCTGAGATCTTTCAGAGCGTTAGTCAGAAATGCTTAGAGCAGCTTCCAATTGAATGAGATCTAGAAATTGCCAAGAATTTCAGATCGACTTCAATACACTTTAGTGTAAATTGAAAAATATCTAGAAAAGACACCAAATTTGTCAGTAAAACTCAAACACCGTATATACGATTGAATGCGCGAATTCCTTGCAGAATGGTTTTATTTCAATGGTAATAAAACTTTGCACTTGTTCTGAAATTAAATTGAATAAAGCATGAGAGTAGTAGATGTGTTGCTTTTCCTAATCTCATTAGATGCTTGTCTGGTGTGGAAATATTACAGCATCCTGCATAATGTGCCGCTGCGTAAAACACGTCACCCTCAGCGAAGACCTCCGATTGCTGGCTGCGTGACAGTAAGACCGAACGTAAGCACGCTTCCTGGATATAGGTTATGATTATTGGCTAACCGCTAACGGCACACATCGGCCACTTCTGTGCCAATGTTATGCTAAATACGTACAAGTCACCCTTAAACGAGCCCACAGTTTCGCGGATATGAAACAGTCGAGCAAACGGATTCGGCTCGGGGAAAATGGCAGCAAATTTATGAGCGACCCACCGATGATTTGATGCGATTGCTAGAACACACAATATTAGCATTTACAGCAGCGCTCCCGGTGCGAGCTGGAACGGCTCATAAATGATCAAACTAACTTCCCCGGGGTCCCTTTGCAGCTGACTGTAGAGACCATCGGTTAGAATGTTAGCCTGCCTGTTAGAGGCAGCGATCACGCCACTCGAATCACCCGCTCGAGACAAACAAATTGATTGTAAATTTAATTAAACCTACTGAGCGAACGTCCCAAATACCGCAAAACCCCCCAGCACCATTCCGGGCTCCTCGACTCTTTGGATCGATTCAAAATCTTTTTCCTATTACTCATACCCAGGGAACCTCCGGTTGGATGGAAAGTAGCTGCATAAGCACAGCAAAACGGCACCAACAACTAGGGGAACTGTTTCATGTACCTTTTTTTCGGTTTGCTTCCGCACGATCGGATGATTTTTTTTCCAAACCACCAGCTCAGGAATTGGTAGAAGAAGGTTTGGTTTTGCAAAAAGTAATGCCAGAAAGTAATGCCGTCTTTGAAGGTGCTCTCGGTGTGACCCAGCTTCGGGTTCGCAGTTTGTAGTTTCGCAATTCGGGGGATCGTGTCGCGCTAGTCACTGCACGTAGTAGTGGTGGATTCTCCTCGGCCTATACCACCACGTTTGCCTGCCGCACTACGCCTTGTGTTGTGCCAAGTCGTTTGTTTGTTTTGCGATAAAAGTATGTTTGTCCTGATAGGTACCTCACGGTCTCTTTTTTTTCTGCGATGGACACCACATTATGAGACCGAAGACGAAACCCCTTCGCAAAGAACGACAACCATTGTCGATTTGATGAAATCAATCGACCAGTAGGAGGGTGGGAGCGGAGCTAGGAGGAAGGAGGCCAGGGTAGGGGCACTTTTGTTAAGCAAACTTGTTGATTCCCTTTTGACGCAACAGGTCAGCACAGAAGGGACAACACCTCATGCCAGTCCATGGTTTGGAAGTAGAAAATTTTTGATGTATGAAAGCGCAACAACAGCAACAAAAAAGCATTCACTTTTGCCCGTGCGAGAGTCCACTCATCACTAACAACACTAACAAAGCAAACAAAAATAAAAACTGTCAAAGATTGCATGCGCGACTTCGGTACGGATATCGTCGTCCGGGATCCATCGCAATCGGTCCGGTTTCGGGATGAGAAGTTGTCGCCGGCGGAATATATAGGTGTTTACTTTATGATACGATACAGACCGGCTCAATATGCGCAATTGCACCGTTTGGAGCGCACAATATCCAGTCCAGGCCAGGTCTTGGGTCTGCGGTGGAATATTTTAGTGTTGGCCAAGCACGCTCGCCGCCATGTCCGGGTCCGTAACTAACCTTGGATTTGCACCTATTTGACTTGAGTTTTCGCAACATTCGACCACGATAAGATTACTTCCGAGCTTATCGATGTTTCTCATGTGGTGCACAGCTTATGCAATCACCTCAGCCCATGGCTCTCAGATATATTGGAGAATGCTTTGTAAATGAAATTTTTTATTTCCCTTTTAACTAAAACTGTAAGATCATGAGAGACGAAAAAGCGTTTTGTATAAATGAGAAGTTTGTACAATAATGCCACCAACGAAGCAAAAGGCATCTCCCCAGAAGTCCCACCAACATCTATCGCACGTTTTCAATTAACTATTTCACACATGAAAGAAGCAAAAAAATACGGGAAGGAGGAGAAGTAAAAACCTTCCCAAGTTGATCACCTGTCACCCTAGAATGGCAATATTTTGTCATCGATGTCCTGTGCGGTTGTTGAGCAAATTAATAACCTGTCTGCGGGTTTTCGCTAGTATGGCCCATATTGGTGCGAGCAGCGTACAACGTTCCCCGTCGGGTAACATCCGTACCGAGCTGGTCATACGCGGTCGGTTTGGTGCAAATATTGACAAACGATTCACAATTTCCGTACGATATTTGCACAATGATTAGGAAATTAGTCATGCGCACCTTCAAACGAGCCTGGCAAAGAGGTGTGAAGTTGTATATCTTTTTTTTTTAATTTTACGCCGATCGCCCGTCTTAACCTGCGCGCACCACCGCGCGAGGCGGCTATTTCTATTAAGTATGCATGTGTATAAGAGCAGCCTTGTGGCGGCTGTAGGGGTACGTGCGATTAGCCGAGCCGAGCGAAACTTCCCTCAACCAAGTTGCAATGTTTTTGTCACTTGCCGTGCACTGGCCACGCTCAGTGAAGACGCATCGCACCACTTTCAAGGTATTGCGCATTGCGCAAAAAAGGTTAGCTCGTCCCGATCTGTACGGAGGCACACCGTAAGGTGTGGGCTGGGAATGGCTACGTCAGCCCACGGTCCCTTGGCAAAAGGCTCGCAAAATGGTTCGCCGTAGAATTTTCCTCCGTTACCGAGTTGTAACGTTTTTGCCCAGAGGTACGCAGCAAGTCAGCTGTACACGTCACGCGCATGGCGTGAAGAAAATGACACATTTTGGGTAAGCAACGCATGGTTACAACGCTGGCAGACATCCAGCAGCCAAAGGGTTCGTGTTAAACTCCTCCTCAGTTTTTTGTTGTTGCTGCTGCGGTGTATCGGTGTGTTTTCTCACCGTCTGTCTGTCTGTTGGTCCAAAAGCTTCTGCCCCTCAGCACTGTTGGCTGTCTAAGTCGGCATTAGTATCGATACGGTGGAGCACATTTGCCAACCGCGTACAGTATTTTTTTTTCGTTCAAAATATTTGCCTACCTGAACCTGAAGACATTCGGAAATCTACTGCTTGTCAACTTGGGGAGCAGAGTTAGAGTTTGTTTTGTTTCTCCTTTTTTCCCTTCTACCTCTTGTTCACGTTCGGCCTCGTCGGTACCACTGGTCTGAATGAAACATGCAAATTTAACATTTAGCACACAGGGCACCGTACGAAATCATGCAAGGAGCGTCTGGAGGCTGTGACTCAATCGGTCGTTTTGATTACAGTAACATAAATTCAACAATTTACATACACGAACATGTCGGACACTGTCTTTCTCACTCGCACGCTGCTGTGATCTCTCCCTCCCGGAGTTGCTTAGAGAAACTGTCCCTGGTGGCTGGAAGTAATGAGCACATCTATGTCTATTTGCTAGAACTCTAGCACAAATAGAACAGAATTCTAAGCATGGTAGAGATTGAAAGCTCATAGTGCTAAAAATAAATCAATCTACATACGATCGATGATTAGCATATGACATGAGCTGTGTTCTATTGAAAAAAAAATCTTCAATAATTTAGAATCTCTGGGGAACACCAAAACAAAACCCATGACTTCAGGAACAGACACTCACAGAAGCACATTCCAATCAAAAGCTTCACTCGAGACGACGAAAAAAAAAGATCCTCAACTTTCCCCGTACAGAGCCATTTGCACGACACGATTAAAGCGTCCAATCTTTCATCCATGCAATGATTGATAAGCGCATCTTTGTCGCATCTTCCTCCACATGTGGATAAGCAAATCATCCAAATTGGTCAATGATTTCAGGTATCATTGTCCGAATATAAAAACTCATTTGTCACATTTTTGTGTGCATGTGTGCGTGTGTAAATGTTGCGACACAATCTGCCTGATGGTTTCAAAAACATTCGTACCGGAAGATTTATGTCCCGAAAAGTTTGAGTCACAAGCCATTTTATCACGCGCGTCTTACGGTCTTCAGCTTCCTTAACGAAAGTGTTTCCGTGTTGGGGTCGGAGAGAAGCAGGCAGATTATTTTTGTGAATCATTTAAAAAAAATTCCCCCCTTGAGGTATTGGGCCGTCTGGCCCGTTGCTGAACTGAAAATTTCATCCCACCCCGGGGGAGCATCGAAGTCACCCGAATGGTGATTAATTGGACGAAATTATTGGAACATCATTTTCTTAATGTGATACATTTTTCACCCGCTCGGTCCGGTCGGGACTGGTTAGTGATCGTGTGTTAGTTGAAGCTTAAGTATTTATTTGTGTAAGCATGCACACGTGCGCGCGCGTGTGTGTGTCTGTGTGCCTTATGCTCGAGGACACTAGCGAACGACGAGTTGCGCGCGCATGTGTTTTTTTTACAAACGCTCAGAAAAGCGCGCCATTTAAATTCAAATATTTCATCGCTAAATGCCTAAAACGTGATATCGATTCCCGTGCAGCACGAAATGAAGAAGGTGGTAATATAAGTAAACAAAACGTTTCAAACTCAACGATTCGAGTCTGGCCCGAAGCGTTCGATTTTCCCGTACGAGCGATCAGCCTGAGCTCGTGCTTCGTGGCATAGTGCCGTCAACAGATCAGGCGGACTCTGTATTGTTGCATCTTTTGACATTTTTGATGCTGAAAGAACCGATGATGCTGTCAGTGATATGGGATGTTCACATGCAACCGAGGGATAGTGTGTAAGGTGCATCCGAGTCAGTGATACACTAGGTAAAATGAAATGATTTCTGAATAGGAAAAAAGGCACATGATGCACGACGGTATCGGATGGATGCACGACTTTTGCTGGTTTGGAAAGATAAACCAAAAACCGTAAACAAATGTTTACCCCTTCGAAAGAGCTTCCTTACGCTTCGCTGCCAAACGTTGTCGAGCATTGCGAAATAGGTTAACAGTCCATTGCAACACCTTTTGCCAACGCGATGTCGGTCGCGGATTACCGCCGGATCGATACATCGCTAAACCCTTATTTTAAATGATTCAATGTAATGCGCACTGCGAGCAAAATTGGATAAAATATTGCCCTGTTCGGTGTAAACTAATCAAAACCAAAGCATCACAAACCTGTCGCACTCTTCCTATGGTAGCAGGTTCAACGTTGGTTGAACACAGGTTTTCAGGCCTGTCGTCACCCGAATCGGTTTTCACTTTCGTCCGTCCCGTATCGTACGGTTCATGCCGTACATCAACGCGCCGATGATGAAGGATTGTGTGCCTTGGTGCCTGCATCGCTAAGTGAGGCAAGTACACATGCTAACCTTACAGCCACTGCCCTCGATCGCTGTCTGGGCGCCTTGTGTCATAGCAAGATGTTCACCACCACCCTGACGTGTGTGTGTTTGAGCGCAGTGTTGCCAGCTACAAACCAACGACAGCCTTAAACTCGGTACGGCGCGTACACCTGAAATTGGTCACGATTCTGATATTTCGTTCTGAAACATTCCGCAACATTCTTCCCCGGGAATCGGTATCGTACCGGAGCATATTCTGCGCTACCGCACGGTACGTGTGTGTGCCATTGCGCACTGGATTAGTGGAGTTTCAATCCGACGTACCTACGGTACATTGGTAGGAAACGGCCAGATATAGTCAAAGCGCAACGCACCATCAGGCCTTGCCGCTCCGTCCGGCTCGGAGTGTCGGGCGTTGCATCATACGATCAGGAGAGCTAAGGAATAAAAGTACCCAACTCCCGGGCGCTTCCAAACACGGCGGACGGTCGCTGCCGGCATCATAATGCCAACAAAGAACCAACAATGGTGTTTAGAAGTGTTTAGAGTGCCTACAACGGCCACTATAATCAGTGCGGTGTACCGCAAGGAAGGTGAGCGGTCCGGACACGGGCAAGTACGTGAGGTAATTTTACAATAATGGAGCTCCTCCTGGTACACCCCGCACCACCCCAGCTGGGTTGGATTCGATTCGCTTATGTGTGTGCTTTGTATCGGTCGATCGTTTGATATGAAAGTGCTTAAAAGTTGAACTATTGACAGGGTTCACCGGGTTGCCCTCCGGCTAGCCTGCAGCCTTTGGCGCTTTGGCAGCTCAACCATGGTTGGCCACCGGCTGCTGGCTGGAAGCACACCGAGCACGAAGCAGTAGGCGCCGAAACGAAACGTCAATGTGTCAATATTAGTTGCTCCCTCCCACCCTGACTCCGTCTTTGTTCGTTAAAAGGACCCGGGAAGCGAACGGCTTAAAGTGCGACCTTTTCGCAATAGCTTTGACATCCGTGCGTGGCTCGTACTCGTACGCCATTTGCAGATATGGTCACATTTGCAAAGAAGACAAAACCTCCAACGCTAAAATTCACACTTCTTGAGAAATATTCTTGCACGATAATGCACAGTTGTCGCAAATGTCGTAAACCAACTTGCCTGGAGGGCCGTTATGTACCTTAACTAAATACGAGCAAACTATTAGCAAGAAGTCTTCATTAGCATCTAAATTGCTTGGATTATCACTAAACTTCAATGCGTATTAGAAGCGAACCTCTAGCTGAGTTTAGAGTATTATAAAGACAACCATGTAAAATGCCTGGCAGCGATGATAATTTTCCTCCCCCAGCCCGTGTGTGTGTGAGTGCAGCTTTGATTTATCATTTGCGAAAAGCCAATTAGTGTGCATTTACATTGAAAATTTATAATTTGTGTCACGGCAGGCAAATAGGAAAATATTTATTTCACACCGCTTCGGGCTTCACGCATTTATGATGATTATTACAAACACTATGAATATTAATGCCCTTCAGCTGACCCTCATGCCGCTCACTTCCTGCTACACCTTGAAGCTGTCAATTACGTTCGACTGGGGTCGTCGAAAGCGAAATCGATTGGAGTTTAGCCTGGGTGAGGGCTAATGTGAGAACATGGGGCAGGGAAACCGACCCAGGATCTCGGGTTAGGTATGACGATCGCCACGGTAGATCATTCATTCTTTACGGTCGTTCTCAATACTTATGAACACATTCAAGTGTTGCGGGCGGTATTTCTAGTTCCTCGAGCCAACAACCAACAACACGCTGATCCTCGGATATTGATGGTTCGGCCGGTTTTACAGGTCAACAAGCGTGTGCTCATAAACGAAAGATCGACGATTAAAGCAGTGCAGCAAACCCCATCCTGATGCTGGGGACAGAAGTGTTTCAGCTTCCGTAAGGCGTCCGGACAGAATAAAACATTTAATCCCCTTATGAACGGTCCACCCCCCGGGGGCGGTGTCAGCAAAACTAAAGCACCGATAAAAACGAGCATCCGAGCACAGACTCCCACTTGCAAAGTGCCAGAAATGGAAGCTGCTGTAGGTAAGGTGCTCGTAAAGTGAGGAATTAATGATATCGGAATGGATGGGAAATGAAAAAAAAAGAGGGAAGAGGCAAGTGTGCCCGATGCTTTGTGTGGTCTAGCATGGTCCGGTAAGGTCCCTAAGGAGACTTCAATCACGTACAGTACAACAGCTAGTCAACGCGGGCGCATGTACAAGAGCCCAAGGGAGGGGACGGAAAAAAAAATCTAAGGAAGTCAATTTTTCAAACCACTACTCCAAAAGGGTGCCTACGTCGCAATGGCTCGACTGTCTGAAATAGGTCAACGACGAGCATGGTGCGCACAGGCAGACAACGACGGTATGCTTTTGGATAAAGTAATTATCCAATACCAAGTGCCAGTTTGCATCGTTTTGCACAAACACACAACGACAAAAACCAGCGGAAAATCACAGATTCTTCGGAACACCCAAGCTACGAGGGGAGGGAAAAGTGAAGCAGCAGTAGCCGCTCATCGAAACAGAGCCAATTTCGAAGCTCAACGATACCTACTCTATCACGCTAATTGGCCCAATGAAATTAAAGACGTCAGACAAAACAAACCCGTGTGCTGCGGCGCGCATCGGCACACGCGGGGAGGAACGCTTGGTGCGCAAGCAATTTTCCGCACGGTTGAGACTGAAAATGGTACTTTTAATAGACCGGACCAACAGTGCATACATATGCAACATCTCCTATCGAGACACGAAACAACAAAAAAAAAATCCTCAACGAGCGTGTAGCGATCCTCGTGTAGCGATCAGCGACGGAAAGTCTACCGTACCGTCGGGGTGGTTTTCCTACCCAAAACAACTGTCCATGTACATGATGATAAGAGAACTATAAGGGTAAGTTAGAGTTTCGCGCACACGAACGTTGTCGCTGCCGTATGCCATCCTCGGTAGGGAGCGGACTCTATCTCCCGGTGGGAATATAGGCAGCGGTTTGATGGACGAAAGCATAAACAAAACAAAAAAAATCACACACATACACGACGGGTGAGAAATGTAGATGGAGTTCGGTTGCAGGTTTGCAATGAGCGAAGTTCACTCGTAATCTGCCCAACGCCTAACGAGCTTAACGTGCAGAGGATTAATTTCATCTGACATACTCCTGTCGATCGGATACGGCGAGTAAGCTTGTACTGCTGCTTGTCGACTACTGGATGTCGTCTACCGTACGAAAGAACGATCGTCACATGGCGAGGTGACGAAAGTTGCATAATTTATTCAAAATCACTAGGAAGAAATGAAAGGAAAAGCTAAATGTCATTGTTAGTTGGTTTTGTGCAAATAATCTCAAGCGTTGTAGAGTTAAAAAATAACTTCTGATACACGAAGATAATTATATAAATTAAAGAAAATAATAGAAAAAATAAACTCTCTGAAAATGCTATTCTTTGCACACCTCCACACCGAATAGTCCATTCGACCAACTACCACCCCAGAAAGGTACTGAGTGTACACAATTTGCCTTTAGCAGCTTGTATTTTAATGGATATCTTTCACGCTCCGGAGATAAGTGCCTTCTTCAACGAGATTTAACAACGCGAAAACGACTGCAATAAGGCACCAACATGGATTCGAATCGGTGTTTCATAACCCATATATATATCCACCGTAGAACGAAGCATTCGAGCATGCAACGCTGGGTAATGCCGGACTTCGACAATCGTTTTTTAGCGTGTCTTTTTTTAGCATTCCCGCTTGGCAAACCCCGGCACCGAATGTAGCGAGACGCTACACTCGCAAAACTTCGGCTCGAAATCGAACGAAAAATCAATATCATAGTTCATTTGGGTTATGTTTGTCACGAAGCGCATTTGTAGCTTCGCCGCATGCTTCACCGTTCCCACCAGGCGTCGCACTCATTCCGGCACTTCGGTACATTCATATTAATGTCGTCCTATGTGGCGTCCACAGCGAAGCTACATCACTTTCGTTCCGCTGCGGCTAGTGGCTCCGATTCAGGTTTCATTCATGAGCTGTGAAGAGCATAATCCGTGGAATTAGATAAAGCGCGGGGGAAGGAAATGGTGCCACGGTGGTTGGTTCGGTTTTGCCGCGCTGGAACCGTGTTTCTTTTCGAGTGACTTGAATGCGCGGCTACCGACGAACTGATCGTGGCCAATTGGGGACACCCTACCCTCATGGCTGACGGAGATGACTATGTCCACGAGGGGGGTTTTGGCGGCACTCGGCACTGCACCCGGGTGCAAACATGCAGCAAATGCACCTCGTGCTCGCAATCGTGGCTGGAAGTCCTGGTGCCGTAACAGTATGACCATTAGATTGGAGCTCCTCCAGGCACGCGGGTGTTGCGTTTTTTTTTACTTCTTTCTTATTCATTTGTTTCAGCACCAGGCGCATGAAAACGAGGGAAATGCATTAAAGAGTATAGGTTACCGCCGACTATGGCGAATAGGCAGCAAGAATTGAAATTAGGAATTCACTCTTGCTTTCGATCAGCGGTGCTCTCTTCTACCGCTTCCACCGGCGATTTAGCACCGCCGTTCGGGTTTGATATTAAGTTTATTTTAATTATGTAACTTCCTCGTCGTGGCCGAAAGGATGAGATTCGTGCGAGGGTGCTGAACGCAACGGGAGGTACGAGCGGGAATGGAACGCACGAACAAGAAGGTATTCTTTGTTTCTGTCCGTGCACGGCCGCGTGTAAGAGCACCGGCGCTCGCGGATCTAATCAAGAACCGTCCGGTGATGGTGAAAAGTGTACGGTAACCTGGCGAGGAGGGAGGTAGTGTGTTTATTGAAGACAGTAATGAGGCAATTTGAGCGAAATGCCCATTGAAATTTGTTTTGATCTTTCACAAAGGTCAATACGCTTGGGAAAGATAGCATGAAATCGGGTTTGTGCGATTTGTGGTGTTGTTGTTTTTTTTGTTTTTTTTTTTTGCACGTTCATATTTCACTTTAGATCTAAACGTTCCTTGGTGATCGGTTAAGCAAACCAGTTGAAGATCAAAGAATCTCGATTGTTATGAGATGAAAAGCACTGGAAATGTCGAGCGATTGGCGATTGGGAGAAAATGTGCAATGACCAGGAATGATGTTTCAGCCATGATTAAGAACAAAGACGGGAATGGATAGTAAGGGGAGGAATTATATAAACATTTTTTTTAAATACTATGTTTAACGCTGACATTGTAAGGCTAAAGATGGATAATTTTTATAGTAGAAAATCGGTTCAGAAAGTTTTTTTAAATTATTTTTGAATAACAATACGGCGAGAAGTCTGCGATTAGTAATGAATAAAAGAGAATTTTTAAGATTTATACGTTCAAAATCGTTTAAGTTAAAAAGAACCCCATCTTCTATACATTTTAATGTTTAATAGTATAAGAAGATGTACCTCTCCGTGTTTTTCACTTATCAGGGCTGGACAACAGATAAGTGACGTGCCACACTACAAATGTCAATGAAATTCGTATTTATACAAACATTTACAAGATACAAGAGCTTGAAGTACTAAAAGTGTCAAAACTATTGTTAAATTGTGTTTAAATCATGCTTCAACAAAAACTCATAAAAATATGACAGTCTTTCAATGTCTTGAAAGCTTCCAACAGTGATTGGCCATGTGAAAAAAAACCTTAATCCGTTCCAGTAAATTTCTGTACGCGAGCGTTTGCTCTTTAGTCACTCCGAAACACGCGTGTTGATTTTTATGCGTGAAATCACTCGGTGCGATCAAGGCTAAAGGCACCCCCACACCCAGGCGCTACATCACATGCGCAATCTATGACCATCTTTATGTCCACGCAACGATGATGATCAAAATTAGGGTACAACATAAAGTGCAGCAAACGAAGGAAAACGATACCAGATACAATCCGGCTTGTAGCAAGCTACCCTTTCACTAGCGATCGAGCGAAACACACCCTCACAAACAGCCGCCAACCGATGGTACGATCACGGCACTGCCACAATCCCTCAATTCAATGGTAATAAATTGATTGGATAAATAAATGATCTACTCGATTCCTTGCCACCCATACCGACCGTCCCTTTCACGTTCCTGCTCAATAACTTTCCGTTGGTGACACGGCGGCAGCAGCAGCAGCAAAAAAAACGAACCCTGCCAGCAAAACCAGCATTCGTTGTTGGTCCAACGCGATGTATGATGCTCTCTGGCAGTTCGTCATTAAGGTGTTTACGTCCCGTCGATACCTTGTAGAGGTTGATTATGAGAAACACAATCATTATGTGCCACGTTTAGCTTTCTTCATAAACCAGGAGGTCCCTTGCCCATTCTTTACACCGTTCCTCCGTCGCCGCACGGTCCCATTCGGTCCTCCCGCATCGTCCCGAGATGCAGTTGAAGCATGTGCTTCTTTTTGCCCCACTGCCGATCAAGAGCAGATCTGTGGCAAAGGGACAGCTTCAATCATTAATTAAAGTGGTAAGACATTTTTGCTGACATTTTTTGTTCACCCCTTCGGAATCGATCACTTTTGCAGCGTTTGTCTGTCGTTTTTTTTTTAGAAAGTGTTTCAAAAGAAAGACCCAACGCAGTTTATTCGGATCTTCAGCCGTGTACGCACGTTTGTTGTGTGATGTTGGTATGTAAGTGGAAAGGAAAAAAAACATGAGACATTCATCCTCTTGCTAAACGATGCTGCAAGAACGTGGGAGAAGCGAACGAGGGTTATGTAGGAAAGCATTGTTCAATGAAGTTTTCTATCTGATGAACCAGCAAACTCGCTAATAGAGATTGACCACAGGGATTCGCAAAAAAAAACCAACACGCTGTGTACCAATGGTGTTTGTTTTTCGCTCGTAGATGTTAGTTTTTATTCTCATTGTTTTGAATTTATGATCGGAGACTCATAATTGAAATGGTACAATAAAAACCGGATCGAAATAGTGTGTTGATGTCAGTTTAACCGGTTCGTCGTTTGTTTTACGTACATCGCTCGTTGAAGTCTTTCATACGATTGTTGCTCGATAGTCGTTTTTTCGATGCCCTTTCCACAACCACTGCAGTACGGCGGTGTGGAAAGTTCTCAAAATAGAAAAAAAAAATCAAAGTCATATTTAACCTGTTGACTACAAGCGCCTCGTCTACAATTACAAGCTGTTCCGCAGGCTAATTCTATAACCTGCGAAATGGAGGCTGGATTGCCGTTACGCCATGCTGGGTCGTAGCATTTCGGGGCAGGCATCCTTCTTTTTTTTTGCTTCTTCTTCAAGCCCACCCTGGTGTGCCGAACACGCTCGATTCAATTATCGATTGGAAGAAACGGTGTTGTTGATGTTTGTTCGAATTTGATTGAAGCGATGATTTGGCTGATTTTCAATTATCACCCGCAGTCCACAGCTGGAGGTGCCAACTGGGAACCGGGGAGGGATGGGAAGTTCAGTTGGGTAGGAAGAGCTGTAATTTTTTATCGATCTGGCCTGTCGATTGGGCTGATCGCGCTGCGGGGGCGGTAGAACTTCTTAAAGTTAATCCGATTTGTATGCGGACGCGCGATCATCCCAAGCGTTGGCGACCGATGCGTGCTTGAATAATCTGCGGGTGATGATTGCCATTCTCCAGTCACCTTTTTCTCGCTTTAGGGAAGCGTTTTTAATTGAATGAATTGTGTGCGGCATTTGCAAAGAAAATACAGAAATAACAGAAACAAAATCAGAAGTAGAGAACAACTTCGCAGCAACCCATCATATACTGTCGCAATCGTGCAAGGCTATTCGAAAGGATGTGCCCGATCTAGGATAGGTGATTGAGAGAGAGAGAGAGAGAAAGAGAGAGAAAGAGACCGGAGGAGAAGGAAAAGTTTGTCAAGCTGTTTCTTGAAGATTACCTCCCATCAATGGTCTCATGATCAGCTAAAAGCTTACCGACACAAATCAGCATAGGAAAGCACCGCGAGGGAGGTATCTTAAATTTAACACCGAGCGGAAATAGTTTGACCTGCTTCAAGTATGAATTCTACGAGGGAAGTCCACAAGCTAGCGACGAGACCGCTGACGGAGAGAAACAATAACAGCGGCAACAAAAAAAAAATCCTCGAAACTGGTGAATGATCTCGAGGCAACGATCGGTTGCGTGATGCCCGCCTGAGATGTGTGCTGATGAATACGGACCCCGACCCGCGGATGGCTTGATGAGCCAAACCGAAAAGGGGGAGGTGTTGCAGAAGGTGTTATAGAAATAATCAAAGTGATTCAGATAAGAAGATGTTGAAATTTATTATTATTAAGGCAGGAAACTCGTGTTTATTGTTATTAATTTTATAGCCACTTATTCACCTTCCCAACGAGATACACTGGTTTGCCTTTTACATCGTGCGCGTTCTTTTTGCCCTGTTTTGTCCTGTCTCTTCACAAAGCGCTGAAGTGCTCATGTTTAACCGGCATTTTCTGCCCCGAGAGTGGTAGATTTTTGAGCATGAATAACAACACACGCACAAGACAAGAGAAGCGAAAAAAAACGCCAAACGGCAACAAGGAGTTGTGGTTGAGCAAAACTCAACAGAAAAAAAAGAGAAAAACAAAACATAGCTTACCACGCTCACCGAATGTGTTGTCCACGCCAAATGGCGGGGCTTTTTAAAAAAAGAAAGAAAACGATACATGATAAAAATACACACATATTATGTAGACAACACACTGCACCGCACACCTTTTGCGTCTACTTTTCATGAATGAACATTCCACCGGTCGGCTGAAGTCGGTCGAGAACCGAGAAAGATAAACAAAGCGAAAAGGGACACCAATGCCACCTAGCGGTTTTTAGCGACGGACGTAAAACAAACGCTCATCGATCGGATGGTTCCAGCACGGGGCTAGCAGGATGGCAAAGGAAACAGGCGCATAGAACGCAAAGGGTTCGTATCACAAACTAGGACAAACTGGACAGCAAGAAAACATTGAGTAGCGTACCATCCGGAACGGTACGATAAGCATAAGAATGTTTCTTTGCCAAGGCGTACAGCGTACCATGTGGATGTGCGCAAGCAAGAATAAAGCAAACAGACTAATATGCGATCGAGAATCGATCGTAAATTTGGTAATTAGTGTTTTCGCAACATTTATTCACACTGCGGTACGACAAGAACAAGTTCAGCCGAGATGTGTTCCACACTACGAAAAGGAAAAATAGTGCTTTACGTACGCGAGTTTTTGTATGCAGTTGCAAATGGTAAGCGGTAAATTGTGGTATCTCTTCTTCGGGAGGTGGCAATGTTTTATGAAATTGGTACACGTGCAGCAAAACAAACAGGTGATCCGCCCAGCACGTTGGCGTGCGGTGATCGTTGGAGATGAAGCTTTTAGCACAATAACACCCGACAAGGGATAAAACAAACGCACATGAAACGATAATAATTATTTCCATAAACAAACGCCAACAAACGATTGCCGAGGCGCATCGATATAATGCATTTTGCAGCTTTTTAATCTCGGAATGTATTCGTTCTACCTCATTTTATACGCTACAGCTTCGGTGCGAAGAAAGGACATAAGCGGACGAGCGAAAGTAAGCAGAAATGCTTGCACATATGTCGGCTGGAATCTAAAAATGTGCAAACTGGTGGTTCTGTTTACCATTCGCGGATAGAAAAAAAACTTTAAATGGAACGACAAACCGGTGGCACATTTACGATGAGGCAGTGAAGAAGAAGGAGACCAAGAAATGCATCCCGCACGCGTCGCTGGTGCATTTAGAAAACAAATCCTAGCGCACGGAATGAATATTCAATTTACCTCATAAGCTACGGCTAACAGTTTTGCCAGAGTGTTTGCGCCGAAGCGAATTATGACCGGCAAGAAAGGGGATTGATTTGGAAAATGCCAGCTAGGGAATAGGTTCTACTTCATGTGGCTTCATGGTAATCAGCGTAACTTTGTGACCGTCGCGCAATAGGCCATTCGTGCTGGTAGGTTTTTGTATTATGTGGTTTGATGTTTATGGCCGTAAAAATTATAATATGGTTTTTAATTTATGTTATATCCACATTAAATTATTCAACTATGTTGAGCGTAATTAGTCGTTGAAATCAATTGGTTTTAAAATGAGTAAAAATTTTTTTATCTGATTTGTTGAAAGAAGCAATAGTTTCATCTACAAAACTCCACTCCGAATAACTCCACTCCGAAACACTCCGAATGCTTTTGTATAGCCGCATCAAGGTTTTTGCTGTATTTGGTGATCTCTTCAATACCTTTTTTCTGTAAAGAGTTACTTCGACAATCAAGAAAATGATGTATCAATTATTTGTTGCATAATGGATTCATTAAAAACAACTAAGTCAAGACTGCAATATAACTAACGGAGAGCAATTACAAGAAAAAAAAACATAATCCTATTCAACCGATACAGGGAAATCCAAATGATAGGACGCCCACTTTAAGCAACCAATACGATAGCAAATCATCCAAAATTTTTTGAGAATCGCATGCCATTGATATGGAATGTCAAATAAGTAGGCTGTTAACATATTGAAAAGTTAAAGAGTTGAGATATAAAATAACTTTTTTAACGAAATTTCAAACAAATGTTTTCCAAAATAGGGACTATAAATTATTAACAGTAATTAATACAAACAGAATAAACTCACAATTAATTATTAACAGTAATAAATCACAAATAGCTACTTGATACGGCCAGGCCGTTCTAACCGAGCAAAAAAAAAATTACAAATAGCTTAGTTGTCATCAAATTGAAGCTGATTTTTTGAAACGAACGAAGGATCACACGAACACAACAACAACAATCGTATGAATCTGACATTCCATATCAATAGCACGTGATTCCGTATCAATTTTGGGTGATTCGCTAACGTATAAACCATATTTTCAAATATTTTGACAAATGAATATAATTTTTTTATAATATTATACACTTTGAAATTGACAGCATTGCTTAATCTTTTACACATCGCCCATTATTACAATGCCAATATAATAACATTATTTCGCATTCCTGTGCCAAACTTTCTCTTTTGTTTGCTCTGTGCAACTTTTGCCAAGCCACCTAATGACATGCATAATTTTCCTACATTCATCTTCAACAACATTCAACATCGGTGCATCCATTCTGTGCCCTAGCCATGGGCAATGCACGCACGTTACAGCTCGCTCAGCAGAACCAGCGCTAATTTTGTTAGCGTTTTAAAACACCACATTAAATCAACCGTTTATGTATTATTAAGCTTCGGTTACGTAGGAGGCAGGGCCACATTATTTGCCCTTTCGGCCGTATCTGTCTGCTTTATCGGCATGAGCCTTTTGCTGCATGGCAGCAAGGAACGTAAACAGCAAAAAAAAAGACAACAAACAGCTCACACGCAGCTTCTATGCAAATATGTTTATTTGTATAACATACGCTTTTGTTGCTTAGATTTGCTTGGACCTGTAATTACTTTTCCACTACAATTTAAATACTAAATGAGACAGGCGGCACTGCGTAGTGCAACTTTGTGATTCACGCAATGCATCTTTCAATTTTTAATGTTAATTTGTTGGATTTTGAAACTTAAAGTAATTATTTTGAGGTTTTTTTCTTTGATTGTTGTAGAAGAAATTTGAATTTAAAGTTTTTATGTTTGAATATTACTTTTATGTAATAAGAGTGAAACCCTGTTTAATCCGTAGTCTTCATGACTTAGACCAGAGCCGGATAAGTGGAAAACACGGATACATCTGATATTTCTTATCAATATATTAACTTAAGTTTTGATGGGTTGCTTTTTCATGTATAAAATTTTTGTTTTTTACTTTTGTATTTGGCCTTAAAAATTTGTTTTATCATTCACTCATATCTTCACGCATATCTATATTTTCCCAGGAGCGTGGATAATCCAACACCTGGTATTAGTATATGTGGAAAAAATATTTAAATAGCGTAGCATCGTTATTACTAAGCTCAATAAAGCTCGTCAAAACGGTTGCAAAACATCACCTAACTCCCGGCTAACGTAAAGCGAAGACAAATTAATCAAGAACATTTTGTAACACTCTGTAGCATGCAACAATTTTACAGATAAATAAAACTCTTCTCAACTCCAGGGACTGTAGCTAGTAAAACTGTCAAGGTTTAACAATTTTTAACCATTTTTGCGAAGCTGCCGTGTGTGTACCATGCGCACAGTACGCATTCTAACCCAGTGAAAGGCCAATACGTAAAGTGCGAGAGATTGTGCTTAAAAACGTTATCCAGAAGCTCGAAATGATTCACCTGTACGAGCATGGGTGTGCAATAAATTATGCTTCAAAACAAAAAAAAAACAGAACACTGCTATCGCACATAAATAATTAATAAAGTTGATTAATTTGGTTGCGCTTGTTTATGACACCCAGTTAACAGTGTTTGCGTTACGCGAAGAGCACGTTACTGCACTGTCTATCTTCCCTTTTCTTTATGTTTGCACAGCAGCGACAGTCAGGTAGCAAATGCAAAAAAGGGAACTTTCGAGCGATCTGAAAGCATGTGTCATGTGGCCGGTATCCTTCGGCGAAAAAAATAACCGGATCGAAATCGATAGGCGGATTATGACGCGAAGTTAACGCGTGTTGCGATCTCCCCTCACCCGTAACGCCGGGAGAGGGTTTTTTTAATGAAATCGGCATTCGATAATAGCACGATAAATCGACTCATAACGAGGCAACAAAACGAACGATAGATCGATGGCTTAACGCGTTCGGATTCTTACCGTGACCGAAAGCTCCACCATCGACCATGTTGCCTTATAACGCATAACGCTGGACGGACTTCACACGACGTTTCGAGCGTGTTTTGGGTTTTTGGTGGAGGCTAAAGCTTTTTGCATGTTAATCCGGTCTCCTCCCGCCCGGGGGGGCCGGTGGATCGTACTCATCGGCAAACGGCCGGTTTCGGATACGGCTGGTTTCGGGGCAGTAAATTTACATTAATTAGCATCGCTTAAGCCCGGTGAGGCGCGCGCACCGTAGGGAGGCGTCAACCTGTTGACAAAACTGCCGAATTTTGATTGCTTTGTTTTCGGTGTACTGGCGCGAACGGGCCCGCGCACTGTGAAACGGTATATTTACGTTTCCCATCGGTAGGGCACAGGGTAAATCGCTGAGCTTTTTTTTTTGTTATACTACGAAAGATCAGCTTCACTGCGGTCGATATGGTAGAGCAAACAAACGCGTACAACTGCAACCGGTTTATGAGTGTTTGGTGCAGACATTGGAACAACAGGTCGAGGGACGAAAGAAGAAAAAAACAACAGGGATTGCACTTGATGCGACCAGGAACTTGGAAAGTGAAAAGATGAAAAGTGCAACTCCATATACGAGCGGCCTTCGGGTCATTTGAAGCGATAATGCCTTCCCATCGAAGGGTGAACCCGGGGAAGCGAGTTGCTCTGGATGTGTAAACAAAGCGCCCCTAAAAACCCTGGGCAAGATTCGTATCCATCTTTGTCAATAGGATTTTCTAGCGAACCATTCCGATCCGTTGGGAAATGAAAGCATTGTAAAAACGGGACACATTTTATTATGTTTGATGGATATCCCGATATGGAACGGAGGATTTCATTCGTCTTAACGGCGAGCGCAACGCATTGCTGCGGACTGCTATCGTGGTCTATTAAGAATTGAAAATCAAATAATAACGATTATCTTGTGCCCAACGACTGGTGGAGTTTGTTTTTCTCAGCCTCAATACGAGTGCAATTCGATGGGGGTGTAGAACCATTTACCCCGGGCGCAGTAGTAGCACAACTTAGTTCTGTTGCCCCGTTCACTTGGGGCAATATACACATATCCAAGGGTATTAGGTGGGAGGCATAAACATAAAGCACCACAAAATATGATCACCTTCAATCCAGAACGAAAAAAAACAAAAAAGAGCCCGAAACGAACGATTGGGTAAAGTAAGCACAGTTCTGTATGACTAATCCAACATTAAGGCGAAGTTTAAGCTGAACTGAAGCTGATGTCGATACCGATTTCGAATGGTATTAATATCGCCCGTGTTTTAAAGTGGTTTTGTGAAGGAAATTTTTTTGTTTCCAACCACCATAAATTGCTTACCTATGTACAAATGGTGCAAAAATGAAATTATTCATGCTAGAAATACGAACAAGATCTAGCGCTTCGGTTCAAAAAACCACAGGGTAATCTAGGAAAGCAGTTTATTAGTTGAAACGGACCCCTGGCACTGATCACCATTTTATGGCACCCGTTCACTTTGTGTCATCTTTGGCGACAGCTATAAAATTAATCCTTCGTGCGGGATGAATATTATGCACTCGTCGTTAAGCAGAACCATTTTATGGTCCTATTTTTGATCATATAACTGGTTGAAAGAGAAAAAAACAACCATGAAGTAGATATTGATTATAACTGATAAAATTCCGATTAAAAAAATCCTTTGCCATATAGGAGTTTAGAGTGGAGTTTAGGGGTAGATTAAAAAAACATGTTGAATATTGAATTTTTTTTCGGGTTTTTATATGATTTATTTTGATAAAATATTTCCTTGAGAAGATTATAAAATGCATCCAACGCTCCATTACCTTACAGAACAAACCATAACTGTTAACACGCGTGAATAAATCGAACACATACGCTCGTAACACCCCCCCCCCCCTCCCCCACCTCCCTTCATGTAAGTAAGTGAATGAACCTAATCCACTTTGTGTTGGCTGAATTGGCGGTACACACAAAAACCATTTTGCCAAAGCCACAAGCTCACAAAGAATGGCAATAGAACAACAACGAAACAAACAACAACAAAAAACCCTTCTAAGCACACGGACGCAACACATTCCGTGAAGGCGGTCATTTCTTGCTGAAGAACGTACAACCACGCACCACATTTGGACCACGTTGCATGTCGCACGGTAATATTTAACAATAATTCCTAAATTAATCCGATCCATTAGTCACTGTGGGGTAGACATGGTTTCGTAAGGTGAACCGAGAAAAAAAACGGGGAACAAACACATTAGAGGAAGAGGAGAAAAAAAACCGCTCGTCGACTAGTAAAAGTCCTCGCTAGAACGCCCATACGTCTAGAGCCCTTTTACGTACTTCGTACGTGGCAGAAGAGCTATCGTCACTTCACCGAAAAACACCCCCTGTCAAGTTGAAAGGTGCAAAAGGAAGAGTCCACCGTGACTTATGCGCGTATAATTTCTCTTTCATTGCCTATTAGTACGACCCCACAACCGTTGGGGTGCTGCATGTACCGCAGAGTGGGTAAAAAGACAAAATGACCATTAAAAAAAAGGTGCATTGATGGGTTTTTTTTTTGCTCTTTACTACTGGCCACGGTACGACTGGAACAGCTTGCAATCTAATGAATCAACATGGTAGAATGGGTGTATGATTACTTATTTCGAAGCATGGAGTTCGACCCTCCAATTTTTTTGGACTTCATAATTACGGCGCCTTGCTCAAAGTGTTCCGATCGTTAATGAAATGATGACCTGTAAATTGAGCGCGAAGAGGGTTTCCTTTACTTTGTAGTAAAGGTGTTTTTTTCTTTTTTAAGTAAAAAGGGCAACAAAGGAACGTTGCCAATTGTGTGCCATTTACAATGCGTGAATCTATCGCTGACGAAGGTACACGCTCTACCATCTGGTGTCACCTCAGTTGAGCGAGGTAAAACAGTTTAATGTCAAAAAATTGTACATCTTTAACCTACATATTTTTCGCACAACCAACCAAAATGATCACACGGTGTGAAAGTACTATACTCCCAAAAACTGACAAGCGATTGATGACAAGGGATGAAATGCGCGTGCGTCGTACAGCGGTTGTATCTGTGTGATCCTGCGAAAATACATCCACCAAACGGACGTCGCGTCACGGGTGGGCTTCAAATCCATCACAATTCATTTAGATTATGCGCAGCGTCGAGGGCACGCAACGATTTCCCTTTCACCACCGAAAAAACACCACCGGTTTGGTGGGCTATCTCGGTACCGAAGAATGTAAATTGATTATTGACATTAGTGTTGCACAAACAGTGTATATTGCTTGTGTTTTATGCGTCACCGTTGCAACAAACCGTTTGCGTGCGTTTCCTTTTCTGTCCTGTCCGTATGCGTAGTTCATGCGTTTTTCGGGAGGTTTTATTTTTCTTTTTCGAACGTTTTAGCTAGCTTTTTTTTACTTGTTGTTGGTTAGTTTTCAGTTTCCTATTGGTGCGTAAAGTTTATTTACACACGTGACCTTGTTTGACACGCTTCCAATAGCTCATGTCAGATATCGTGCGCGCGGTAGGTTACAGTCCTTTCGAGGATGATTTGCGGTGGTCTCACACCATTGTTTTCTTATTGCTACGACGAGGAGACAAGAAATATGAGCCGAAGGGGTTTTTTGGGGAATAGGAAGATCACACTGGGGGAGAGCATTGACCAAACAGGCTCGCACAACGAAAGTGGGACTCATTTTTATTAATCAATTTACACACGTTCATCAAATTTCTCACGGCCGCCGGCAATGGTGTTGTATTTTTAGGTTTTTGTTTGTTGATGTGCTTTTTTTTCCTTCTTCTCCTTTAGTGATGGAAGGCAGATCATAATTTCTCGCGATCATCGCTCACGATAATTTGAGAAGATGGGATCAAATGTAAACCTGACGAAGGCAATGCTTGAGGGCATGGTGTTGTTTTATGTTTTTAACCATAATGCCACGTTAAAACTTAAGGTGATGGTAATTATGAAATCATTTTTATTAGTCTGTTAATGAAACATAAATAAAGTGTTATGATATTTCGATCCATATCAACTTTTTGTTATTTTATTTAGCTTAGTTTGATAAAGTTATCTTATAAGAACTTTCAAAGAACTTTACAATAAATAATTTATAACTATCATTTACAACAAAGTATATAATAGTCAGTAAACTTTAAAAGCACCGTAAAGATAATAGTACTAATAGCAACTTTCCTTCATTTTTATAACACCAATAAACAACACAGTCCTGAAAAGCAGCGCAAAAAAAACGGAGACTTCAACGCCATAAAGTACACTGTTTGGCACGCGTCACTGTTTAACATTCATTTAACATCTGACATCCGTCCAGCCGGGACAAAAAGAACGCAACTGAGCGAACCATCCAGACAGGAAGTGTACAAAACCCGAACGATAGAATGTGGCAGAAAGCCTTTCCTTTTCTCCCTTTTTCCCTCCATCCGTCCCCGCACGCCGGATGATCCTCCGATGAGGGGACTTTAAACGGCACCGTTGCGAGGTGCGAGCTTGAGCAAACAGCTGCACGCGGGCAACGAGGGAAACGCGAGAACCGTGGTACGTGGAAAATATAAAAATAATAACGCGGAAAGAAACAACGCCTCATACACAAAAAAAAACGCGACCGCCAAAGGCTAAATG
The DNA here is from genome assembly GCF_943734845.2 of Anopheles funestus. Classification (NCBI taxonomy): domain Eukaryota; kingdom Metazoa; phylum Arthropoda; class Insecta; order Diptera; family Culicidae; genus Anopheles; species Anopheles funestus. The sequence continues at coordinate 32,781,099 of NC_064599.1, forward strand.
ATAGATTAACACCGAATGACTTGTGCTTAATGCATTCGTAATGGACGCGCCACGAGCCAGATGAGAGAGGAAAAAAAAGTACGGAGGACCCAATCGCTAGAACTATTGCTCATATTTCAAGGAAGATTCTCCACCATCTCAGATGGGGAAGAGTCGAGGGAACGTTTTTTTTTTATGTTGCATTCTCCCTTGGCCACCCTCGCAGAAAGATCGTTTAGACTAGGTTTTTATTTTACGTCCCTTTGTGCTCGGGATCCTGTCCGACGTGTGCAACCAGTACTACGGTTTGGCTTTACATGTTTTCCACTGTCACTGTTTCATGATTTTATTAACAAGGCAAAACCGTGCGCTACACGCGTGAGGTACGTCTGTCAATTACAATGTAGCGTGAAATTGTTTCACCTTTACGGCCACGACCGTGAGCGGATAGAACGGTACCGAAAGTGTACTACAGTGTTCAAGGTATTGATCCGATGTGTGAGAAAAACTGTGAAGAATTTCTGTCCAAAATGCCCTACATGTTTCGTGTTCTTCTAATTCAAGTTCTGAGTAGTGTAATACTGAATAACAAAAAGGTTTAATTAGCATTTTGCAACTGAAATTTGAATATCCCCAACATTAGACCATTAGACATTAGATCTTTCAAGGATTTTTAATAAAGATTACTTTACAAGTAATGTTGAAGAACTCGCTGCTAGTGTTTTTGAACTTGAAGTTTGGAGGTGTTGGAGAATAGACATATAAAAGTCATGCTTTATCCAAAAAACCAAGCAGGACCAAACTGATTGGACCGGTAATTCTAGTGCAACAGCAGAAAACAAATATCTCCTTAAAGCCGATTATGTCACTTTAAAATCTACTAAAAATTAATGATAGCTATCTCTCATATTCTAATATCCCGTTTCGCAAAGACATAAATTCACACAAAACATAGCTCCAGATTACTATCTCGTACACACTGAAAGTCACCAATCTGCACAACTTTGAAACTCGAAGGAAAGAAGGAAACAGCCAGTACAGCGGCAATTTATGAACGGCTCACCAATATATGACTCATCACCTTTTTGAAGGGGTAACGAATATAAAAAGACTTAAATCCAAACCCGAATGTGAATGTGATTTGCCTGCTAGCGGTAAATGTGGCACATAAATATCAAACACCACGGAGTAATTTACTGCGAACTCTAGTTAAACGATAATAAATCTGTCCAAATGCGAATCTTAATTACTCCTGCGCTCCATCCCCTCAAGTCTCAAGGGTTTCTTGGGTCTCCAAAAAAATAAAAATAAAATGTAACTGCAATGGAAATGAAAAATCGTTGCGGTGGGAAATTTATCCTCGTAAACATTTCACGAATTTCTCAACCACCCAGCCAAACGGAATGGTTTGACGTTACCGATGCTTCGATCTCCCTTCCCGGGAGATCGGTTTGCCCCCCACCACGTCGATAGGCTCGATGGGTATCGCTTTGTGGCAGTATTGCAGATTTAAGCTAAGATTAATTCCAGTACTTTTCGGTCGGGTAGATTAGATGCAATCGCTACCGTCCACCAGGGTAAATGGAGCCACGGTGGTCCTTCACATGGGTGGCAATGTGGCTCATACATACAGGAACCTGCTGGACATCTATGCCAACGGATCGTTTGATTCTCCAGGAGATTCGCGGTGACTTTCGGAACCGGGTCCGTACACAAACGAGTCGCGAAAAATGAATCGCAAAAACCGGTTCAATATTTGTTGACTTACGCGTTCGATGGGGCCGGCCGATGTGGACGATGGACGGAGAACGCTTGTTGGTAAAACTTTATTAAAATTTTAATTAAATTATATCACACCGTGTGTTTAGCTGGCTCGCGTTTCGATGGTGGCCTTTGGGTTTGGCGGCCGATCCGAATGGAACCGTTAATCACCTGGCCTGTTTGAGAGCCAAGCCTCGAAAGTGATCTTGCGATCGCGGTAGTGTATCGGATGCTGGCAGGATCAGCGTTCAGTGTTCAACGTTCAAGCGATTTATGAATTGCCCTCGATGGCGCACCACAACGATGCGGGTCTACGCAGGAGTAAACCGGCAATGGTGAACCCACACCCGAACCGTGCCACCGTGCGACATTGTAGCAAGGTAGGCCGGCACACAGAGGCAGGGAGACACAACGGACGCGTCATTGTTGCAGCACCAGAAATCTTCATTGAAATTGCGTGTAATTAAGTTCGCCTATGTGACGGTCGGCTACAGGAAGGGCTACACACGTTGCATTAGCATATATCCATTGACCATGGAATTAATGCACGTCTACCGAGGACTATGAAGTGTGCCGTATAGCACCGGGAAGGTATTCGATGCTTCCCACTAGTGTCGCTACAGGGTAACGAAACCTCGTACCGTGTCTGGTGGTTTATGCGAGGAATAGCTTCCGAATGTGACACGAATTTTGACTCGTTCGATGATTTGGTACGGAGGTTCCGGTTGAGCTCAAAGCACGTGTTTCTTCAAAAACCCTTCGTGTTGTAGACGAGTTTCACGTTTGAAGCACCAACAAAGTCACAACAGACATTAAGTGACTGGTTGGCTTTATTAATTGACACCGATCGTACAGCAGTCGATGCGTCTTTGAAGCATCACTTCCTCCGCACTGGGATCATTAGCCCTGCTAAACATTATAGTATGAGAGAGTGTGTCATCTCTGGATGCAAATGTAACAAGCCACACGCTTGATGTACTGTGTGAAGATACCACCGAGCAGAGCCCCGGGTGGGGTAAAATTATAAATTCAAATCTGTACATTTAAGCAACTTCCAGACATCGCTTGATGAGCTATAGCCGCATGATTCATAATCGACGACGCATCCTTCGATCATACCCATGTCAGCAGGATGAAAACAAAGTTGCCATGCGACTTCTCACCAAGAATCGGATATCGCTCACGATCAAGCTGATGATCATCGTAACGTCAAATCGTATGACATTTAGGTGACGTAAAATGCGCAACACATTTCACACAGTAATTGCTGTTCCGGTGTACCGCGTTTTTTTTCTACAAATTGGTCCCACGCATTGCACATCATAACATTGTACCTTTATGTGCTTGTAATCGAATCGTTTCATCCCCTACCCGTCTGCGGCCTCGAACAATCTTCCGAAACTGACATGACAGAAACAGTGTGAACCCAAACAAACAAGACGCCTTGCCGTTGTGTTCCGTCGCGCAGCCTGACGGCTCTGACGGTACGGAAACGTACGGCAGAAGAAAGGTGACGATCCTTCACGAACGACAGCAGATGCAAATTAGGCGTAGCAACAAAAATTATTGTGATTATAAGCTGCCTTCGATGGCCGAACCGTAGCTTTATGGCCTTTTTGTGCATAACTTAGTCTATGACTCCACTTTGTTTACGAGCTTCACACCATCAGATCATCGTTTCTATTGCGTTTTTTTTTACTGAAGCATTTTTTTCAATTGCTCGTCTTCAGATCACACTCCACCACCCAAAAATGGTGGTGATGAAATTTTTGGCAAACATCAAAAGGGACGAGAGCGTGCGGAACGGTTGACCCGGAGTGTTCAAGTACACTTGGCGGCATTTATAAAACCCTCGCGCCCATTGTGTGCTGTAAAATGGAACAACGTTTTTCGTGTTTTTCATCGATGATCCTATTTAACGGCAAACTGTTTTGACTGGTACAACCAAATGGAGCATCCGGTGAACTTAACACTTTGTAGGGCAATCCCTGCGGGCAAAATAGCTCGGTTTTAGCATGTTGCCTCTGTTACTCCTACACGAAAAAATTTTGTATTCGTGTAGGAGTAACAGAGGCAGCATGCTAAAACTGAGCTATTTTGCCCGCAGGGATGTTTTGTTGTCAAAAACCGGGGGAATCCTTGATGTTTTCAGAGTTCTGTGAAGTGTGCGCTATGATGAGCGCAAGGTCAATTGAAAATGTCAGTATCTTTGGTGTGAGCCTGTCATATTACAGCACGAGCATAAGGGGAGTTGGAATTTAAATGCGAATGCAGATTTCGCTGCGAATGGATGAATTCATTGCTGAAATAGGATATTTTATTTCCATTCCTCAGAGTTAAAAATAAACTTCACCAAAATGAGTTTCACTTTTCACATATTTTTAACAATTAAAACTTTTTTTTTTACACATTTTTACCTCACAACGAGAACGTGATGGGCATTAATTTATATAATGTAATATTCCCCTTACTACACCATATTGTACACTTTTACTGTTTGATATGAATATAAAGCATCTCATTATCACCGCTTTCAATCATCACGATGATTTATAGATACGTAGCACGCGCGTGGATGATGTTTTCCCTCATCTCGCCATTGCCCTCGGGGGTGGAGGGTGTTTAGAAACACCCACCTTGAAACCACCCCGACAGCCCACCGTTCGATGGAAAGATGGGCAAATGCAATGAAAAAAATAATATTACCCTCCCACCCTTCCACCCCACGCTGCCGGGGGAGGTAGGGTGATAAAAAGGTAGACTGAATGTCGACGGGCACAAGATATGCGGTAGGTGACCATAAAAGCTAAAACAAAAACAGAGCAAAGATCCTATCAAAACTCGCCACGGGCGCCCCATATTGCCGGGACGCCTTCGGAACGAAGGGTCGAATTCATTAATTAATGGACGGCAAGAGTGTACGGTTGTTTTGGTGGAGGGGCAGCCAAATGGAAGGGCAAGCAAAAGGAAGGTGATTCCTAAACCCCCGAGTGTGACAAGCTTTTGGCCTTTTAGGCAGCCGATGGCTTACGGGTGAAGGCGAAAGTAAAAATTGTTTCGCCTCTATCAGTACGGCACAATCGACCAGGCATGGAAGGCAATTCAATTCGTCGGTTGATTTTTATGTTATTCGATTTCGATCACAACACGCAGCAAGATGTGGAAGCGCGCATCTGCTTCGGGGTAGAAATCCATCGGGAAACATGTAACGGGCCGATAGATCCTCCACAAAAAAATGTAGCAAAATTAGTGGAAAAAGGAAATGGCTCAATGAGGTGTTAGTTTAGTTCCTCGTTTTGTACAGGAAAAAAACCACAAATTTAGAATTAAATGCCAAATGCCAGCTAGCTACCGATGACTAAATGCGCTCGAACCGTGTCTACCGGTCATGGAAACCATAGCCACGGTTTGACCTTTACGTGACTTTTGTGCTATGATCTTAAAAAAACTGCTGACAGCTAGGTCCGCTTCTATTGACATACATCAGCAAAACAAGACGAAGGAAGCAAAAAACTGCTTCTCGCTAGATGACCGAATTTAATTTGATGAGCGAACAATCAGTACGCGTACCGGCACGATCAATCATATGTGCCCAAAAGGTGCTACTTATGTACGAACACAAATCCCGTTCTATTCCACGTGGAATTGATCACAGATTCCGCGATGTGTACAGAGTTCCTGACGCGTGTGTATGCAACCAACAATTTAAAGCGCAATAGCACGCGTACGATTCAGCTCCGGATTCAAGCCGCAAAAACGGGGTTCCGTTTCTATGATTCTTGCTTCTAAGCTGCTGCTGCCGCCACTTCTATGGTACGTATGAGCCATCGAGAATTGGGACTCATTTAAAACATAGCATAGGAGGGAGTTTAATTATTACTCACATAACGCGTGCACAATACGCGTATGTGCATACGGTACGATCGACTGATCGAGTCGGCAAAACATATATATGAACCGTAGTGCGTTCTGGCGCCTACAAGAAGTAGCGCAGGTCAGATGTGTGAAGGGCAGCAGCAGCAGCACAGCACGGCCACTGAACCTTGAAATATTTTCTGACTCTAAAACTACCCTTAGACACACACACACACGGTGCATTGGTAGTCCACGTGCCTAGTCCCAGGAGTGGAATGGATCGCGATTCGTCAGCGATCGTTTTCAAACGATCCAGATGTCATCGGTACGCGCAAAACCCCGATGAGGTTTGCAAGCGCGGCGCAACGGCGACGAAACTGTGTGCCTGCGAGCTCAGAACTCGCAAAGACAACCCGTCTAAATTGCTGCCAATTTGGCGCTTGCGGTGCGCGATTCCGACCTAATCGCTATCCTACCGCCACGATCAATCCACGTTGATCAAAGCGGAGGTGAAAACAAGAAAAAAAAAACCTGAGTTCATGGAGACTCAGATGGTGGTGTGTAAAGGAAGGATATACGCGCGATGCAATGGCCAAAAACAAATCATGCATCAAGAATGGGAACATTGTCGTGCTGTGGGCAACACATTCCGGTGCGAGCTGTGGCGCATAGGGATAGATCGCGAAAGGCAGTAAAACCCCAATTGGGGACCCGTTGTTCCAATTTGCAGCTAGTTTTGTAAAAGTGCCAAGCATAGAAACCGTGGCGGATGACACGTGTTAAGTTGTGCAGTGTGTTTGCGTTTTGTTGGCACTTTGAATGTGGAGAGCGAAGGAGCAGCAATGGTCTCGTGCCTCGGTACTTGGTCTCATACTCCGAAGGTCATCAATTGGAATCTCAAACGGATCGCGATCTCCTCCGGAGCAAGAATACGTTATTCTGCAGTTTTGAAGACTATTATTGCTTGGTTACACCAGTAAATCCATGAAGAATACATTGAAGAATTAGTTAATAAGGACTATGTTTTACTATAAAAAAATATTACTTCATTCTTACCTATAAATTTTATGAAGATCTCCTGTAGTGATGGTGGTTATTGGGATTACTTGCTATATTTTATAATCAAATAATATTTAAAAAATACTGGCTTAACTTGAAAAATAATTTAAGTAAAACTTCATCAACAAAGCACCATTTTAAGCAACCTCAATTAGACCACAAATATTAGACCAATAGTTCATAAATTTACTACAAGTTAAATGCAAAGCCTATTAACAACCTCCAGATCCCCTCCTTCATTTAATGACTATTAGCCACAGGTAAGCCCGCGCAGTAATTAATGGTTGATTGATGGGGCATCTTTCGCAAAATGAAGGCAATTCTTCACCCGTCGAGAACGGCGGCGTACACTGTACGTACCACAGGCCAAATCGAATCACCCGCCGCAACCATCGACCCTGCAACCCTAGACAAACAATACAGAGATTAATTATCTGCTAAAGCGCTGCAATTATGCTAGCGAACCGTTTCACTCCAAATGGCGGAAAAGATAGACCCCAGCTGCTCCGGATCACTCCGGACCACCTCTCCACGCGCGGTGATACGCGGTGTGGAGCACGTACCGACAGCTGTCACCCATCTCGCGCACTAAATATTGTTATTACAATTATCTTGCACCGATCGAAACGAAAATAAATCAATGTAAATTGCAAACCCGAAGCAAACATTCGGTTGGTAGGAAAGTGCGTGCAAAATACATGCGGATGAAAAGGGGCAGTGAGGGAATTGGGATGAAGAAACGGTTGGATGGGGAAGCACAGGGATAGCTAAGATCTGTCGCAGCTTATCAGCCTGATCAAGTGCGAGAGCCTTGTGCGAGCCCGATGGAGAGATAATTATGATTCATTATACGAAATTGCGGTGCGGTTGCGTGGATCCGATCGTGCTCCAGTTTTTTGCGTTTGCTTTTAGCTGATCGCGCAACGTGCGAGTCTGTTCTGCTGCTTGTTTTGGAAGTGTTTAGCACGGTGGGAGCGATCGACGGCAGTAGTCATCGGAAAATGTCATCCAATTTCCAATCGGCACGGTAGATCGTTTGATGTTAGAAACCTTTACCGAGGCGACTACATTTATCCGTTCCTTTTTTTTATTGAGGTTTGTCCATTCGGGTCCAATTGCACGCACACGAAATGAGTGATGTTTTTCCTTCGTGTTTTAGTATCTGCCACCGAATGCCACCGAAAAGGGAACTGTAACGTTACTGTCCGTTCTTCGGTGCGGCACTTTAGCTCGGTGGACAAATTTATCTTCTTGCTATCTGACACTTGCCACTCGTAGACACCTTTTAGGCCAAGATGCGTTACAGCAGTGTGGACATACAGATATTGAGCATGGACCCGACGATCACCGGTACAATTCAATCCGAAACCATCGAGTACCTTCGGTGCAATTCGTCACTCGACGTAGACTGTGGCGCTGCTTAATCATGTACCTTGATTCTACTCTTTTACTTCTGTTTACGCTAGATATTCCCCTTCGAATGGATCGGTTACCGTTCCACCATACCGATCGGGTGTATGACGGCGACCGGTATGTGATTGTTGTGATAGTTTATTTAATTTTTGCTGTTTTTTTTTGTTTCCCTACCAGTCAGCTATCTATAAATGTCAACCATCCTTTCGCGGCCAGCATCAATCCGCAAAATCGGTCGAAACAACATTATTATCGTGGGCAATCGGGCACAGGAATTATATCGTTGACGGTTACGTGCGATTTTGTGTGTTGTGTGCGAACGGGGAAGGTGTGCTATTTGGGATACAACATTTTGCACGACCACAGTTAGTGTCAACTAAGCCGTCAAGAATTTGACAGCCATAGAGATGGATAGTCTGGAGACCGAGGGGGACATCGTATCGTAAGGATCAATGAGACATTGTATAAGAATAATTCCATAAAGGGAGTCATAATTCGCCAGCAAGGGTGTGAATTAGAAGGTGTTAAAAGCATGAGATGTTACAAAATGATCTATAAATAAAAACAATATAATAATCCAATGTCGCTGAGAAACTCATTATAAACTAATATAAAAGACTTCGAATGGGGATAAAAAAAAGATTAATTAAACAAAAACTAATAATTAAATAAAACACAATTTCCTTCTTCCCAGAGCTTTCGTAGTGCCTCAAGAAAAAATAGATATCAGCCTTAATTTTTGCTATTTCGTGGCCTTGGAGAGCGATTGTCATTCCGTATCCCTAAGATTATTGGAGTAGATTCTCCATTTGATACTTAAAAGACCTCAAGAATGATTTTTCGATAGTGTTTGAAGGACATTGGAAGTTGGTATTGAAATACCAGATTGCCCGATACTTTATGATGTAAGTTGCAATTTCCCGGAAGACACTCTTCGACCATACTCCAGGTCACCATAAGACCTAAAGAAAAGAGCTGTTGTTTGTTAAATGTCTAATAATATCAAGACATTAGTCAAGAAAATGCTCGTTAATGGTTATTTTCTTGGTTGAGGAGGAGCAATTACGATCGATTATCTTCAAGTTCTGATGGACTTTAAGGACACGTTTGGTCACTTTAATGTGACGACTGGAACTAGGTACTATTGGAGGTTCTGGTCTTTTTTTTCAGCGTATAGAAATTAAATTTAAAAGTCAAATCGTATCGGGTAGATATCCGCAGTATCCCACGATTTAAAGCTTCCTCATTTCCGGCTCATAATCTTCTATTAATGTATCTTTTCATTTCATTCGGAATTTCCTTCATTTTGTTTAATCTTTTGATATAATGAATTTTAATAAAAGCACCTAATTCTTTTTTCAAATCAGTTAAGTACATTACAACGTTTCAATATTCTACGGTGAACTACTATTCAGAACCGTTCATCCCCATGGCATGGCATGATTCAACAAATTGTACTACAAATCAATAACCCACCGGAAGCATATTTCTTCTCCAATGTTCCCATTATAATGGAAAGCTGTTTTCCCCTATTTTCCCTCTCTTTCTTTCTCGTCGCCATTTTGTCGTACCGCGTAACCAATTTTTCCGCTTTTCGCTCCAAACCAATAACCGCAATACCCGGGCCCATAACGGACGATGAATGGAAATGCTGAAAATCACTGCTTTTCCTATTGGCCGAGCGCAATGGAAAGCCCCGACACGCTACGTTAAATCTATGACGGGCCGTGTTTCGTTTGCGCGTGTGTGCCACAGGTCGGTGGAAAAATGTGGAAAACTGTATACCAATGCACAAAATGGCTACGACGTTCCTATTGTACGGTGCTGATGTTGGTGGTGGTTGTGGTTTTTTTTTCGCTACTGACTGATTCGCTTCGAATGAACTGAGGATGGAAAATGGTGTAGAAATGGTGCGTCACGTTACACCGCACCGGTAGTAGCGGCAAGGTTTTTACTTGCGGTCGCAATGGCTCACCACCACTACGTAAATCTGTTCTAGTTGTGAGGTAGTGCATTGGGTAGATGAAAGAAAACCAACACCCGCAGTCAACCGTGGAAAGCCGTGAAGCCAGCTGGAGGGGATCGAGGAACTAGCGGGTTTCCGAACGCGCTCATTTGCGCATGAGTGAGATTAATGATGATGGGGCATCCCTTTTGAGACATTGTTCGATGGCAATATTGGATGATGACATAAAAAAGAAGCAACAAAATAAAAGCTAAACCCCCGAAACCGACATCCAACCCTAGCGTTCTGCTACCGTTGTACAAAATGTCGGCCGTTTCGCCAAGCTTCGATACGTGTGTGTTTGTGTGGGATGGGGGAAGGTTTTTTTTTGCGCAGCCATGCGATACTTACATGCAGTGCTTTGTTCCTGACGACAAGTACGTCAACGTACGGTTACTGGTTCTCTGTCGAAATTCCATCTTTTCCATCATGGGGTTCCGAGTGTTTCAGGCCCGCTCAAACCATTTCCGGTCTAATCGAACGTTTGGACCAAAAAAAAATATCATAAAAATTCCAGTACATGTTTGGGTCGTTCTTTTATTATGCTCAATTTTTTTCCCTTGCTGTAGCGACAAGCTACAGCCCCCCCACCAATCACACAACTATCGCCAAGTAGACAACGACACACACTCACAGACGCACCGGATCGTTACAGCGATGCCACGCAACTTGATCATATGTCACCGGTGCGTACGATTTTTTGACTGCTCCATGGATTGTTCCGTACCGTCTGTGTCTTTTTGTACCACAAAAAACAACCTTCCGACCGACCTGTACACCGCCACCAGCTCTTCCAAACGTTCCGTCTCTTCGGCGAGGCGGGAAGAGTTTTATTTGTTTGACCAGTCGAGCGCATAATAACACTTTACCGGTTCGGTTTATGCTTTTTGTAGGCGAAGTATCGACCCGAAGCTCGTATAGATGAAAAAGGATAGCAGCACCAGATACCCTTTAATCTAACCGGCTGAAGGAAAGAAAAGGAGAACGTGTGCTGAGGGTGGCCAAATTCCAGCGTATCTACAAAGTAATGGCCACCCTTCGGAAAGGGAAGTTGCCGAACAGACAGGCGCACACAAAATGCTTGTTTGCTTCACCATTTCCTGCAACATAAATATCATCTTCCACCGAGCATGAAACAGGCCCCTGTTAGTTGGCCGAGCTTGTACTAGGCTGCTTTAAGACACTAAACGCTTTTCTTGAATTTCTGAAGGATTTCAGTTACAAAACTTGACAGGAGTTCAATGATTTTTTTCATCGAAAGAAGTAAAAAAAATATGAAATTGAAACCCACACTGATCTATGTACAAAATTTTAGTCATCAGGTACATGGTTACACTTTTCAGAACGTTCGTGACGCATGGAGCAGCGTCAATGGGACCATCGCATCGATCCACTGGCGGCCATTTGCATTCCTCGGCATGCGCATTCCGTGTGCTTTTGCGAACAAATTACCTATTTCCCTTTGCTAGAGTCATAGATTGTTTGCCCACTGTACCAACACTGCAAGTCCCGCGATATTTGCCCATTCGCGAACGAACGGCAAACATCCGATGCCGGTACGAGATGCACGCCACACGAGAATCCGCATGCTCTAACGCTCGTACTCATTTTATTTGTCCCCAAAAAACATTAGCTCCACGTGCTTGCTGTTGAACGCCGTACATAAAGAAATGGTCCCGATGTTTGATGCTTCCCGTTTGCGGATGTTTTCAAAGTGAAGTTAACGAGCCATTTTTTTTTGGTCACATTTTGACGCATACCGAGGAAGTACAGCGTTCTTGGTGCTGTTTAGAGACGCTTTCCGAACTTCCGCTATTCGAATGCTTTCATATCACTCATGTGTGAACACGCTGGATGAGCATTATAGCTTTTTGGGGTAAAATAATCGATTTTGATGTTCGCTTCCACGCTAGATCATAAGTTGCAATGATACGCTCACATGAACTCACTTTTATTTTGTGACATGTGATCCACGCAGTTACATTGTCGGGCCGGGGAGGCTTTTTTTTGTTTTGTTTGAATATTAAAACTAATTTATTCCTTTCGCTGACGAAGCATGAATATTGTTCGCTTCACTGGCTACTCCGGTCATGCGTTCCGTTTTTGTTCCTATGCTTCCGAGAGGGAATGCAAAACCCATTTACGTTAAGGATGAATGCACTCGATGGAAAGCATTTTTTGGGGTTTGATGGGAAAACACATTAATGAACGGACGGAAATCATCAAGAACAACAACAACAACAAAGGCTATATATTGCAACAATCAATAGACTATCAACTTTCCATCGAGGGAAATCCGGTTTTATCACTGAAGAGTTAAACTGTATTAAATTAGCTAAGTTATTGTTTTATATACAAATTATTAAGATATTGCAATTTTTCGAATCTACCCTTTCCGAATAAGAGGACAACACGGATAATGTACAATCAAAGTCCTAGTTAGTTTGAAGTATTGTAGTAGAAATGTCAAAACTTCTTGAGAACTGTCATTTCCGAGTAGTATGGTTAATCCGACGCCCGGTTAATAGAGATCCGTAAAATAAAAAGTTTGCACACTACAAATAACAAATATAATTAATAAACTGTTTTTTTCTTTTTTATTTCAGGTAGGACGACCTGGCCGTATTGATGAATAAATAATAAACTGATTTGGTAAGTACGAAAATTATACTAATTCAGACAACACTTAAAGGATATTGTTAATTTCGTTTTTCTTTGCTGATTCATTTCCGCGAAAAATCGCTTCTACTACTGAGTTTACTATTAGAAACACTCATATATATTCTCTACCCATTTCATAACATCCACCAAATCTAATCAAATTGTGACAACCCGCTTAAGTTAAAGTCATTAAAAGTCGCACTGTTTACGGTTCCATTCGTTCTGCCGGATAAATGACAAAGCTCGTGAAACAGTGAAACAGGCGCATCTCGTTTCGTTCTACCAGTTCTCATGCAGTTTATCACTTTCCACCTGAAGCCTCGCCCTAAATCCTAAATCACCGCTGCAGTGTCTGGTGCAAAAGCTCACCCAAGCTCGGTGAGCATATCCGCTCACTACTAAACAACCGTCATCATCATCATCATAAGTCGGTTATTGGTTTTCACAATTATACACAGCAACGGCTTAGCGTACCGCGGTGATCCACCGCGCAGCCGAAGGTGCCGCAAGCGCCGCCGGCCGTATGGATGAATCATCAAGCATGCGGTTCGGTTGAAAGCCCAAGTTACAGCTGGCTATAGCTCGGGTGGTACCGAAGCAAAACTTCCAGCAAACTGCACCCGATGTGGTAAAGGAATTAGCGAATTTTAATTGCGAGATGTCTCCATGCGCTCGTACGTATGCCGCGCAACCGCTGCGGACGGAGCGGATTTCCTGCCAATCAGCAAATGCCTCCATCGGGTTTCATTTTTCTTTCCACGGCCCACAGAACCCCTTGGGGTGGCCATTATGGTTGCGAACCGTTTCGGGGTGCCCACGTACTGCGCTTTTCACGCTTCACGAGCGCCATTCGCACGTACAAAACGATGACATGATGATGCCCTGGAAGGCGTCGAATTTTCGTCCCGGCGCATTCCTGACGTGGAGCGCGGTCATGGTAAGGGAACGCAATAGATGTTTATGATGATCGTACCGTATCGGTTTTGTCTGGTCGGAGTACTCCGAACTGTGGCACTCCGAACGGTTGAAACCAATCTAGCCGGAATTGGATAGTCGATGCAGCGCGATTCGTTTCTCGTGTACGATCAGTACAGAATGGAAATGAATTAATACATTACCGTACGGTAAAACACGCTGTAGGTGCATGTACTTTATTGACTGCAGCTAGAACCGATTCGATGGGAGCTTTTCAAAAAACTGCTGCTGCCAGGGCAAAACACTATTGCACAATCGCATCTTTAGCAACCCACACTGCTAAACTTGTGGCGCAGTTGCAAAAGGCGATTTTTTTAATATCTTTTACCATTTAAATGTATAGTTACCAGTCTCTAAAAGGTGATAAATTTGTGTACTCATTATGGTGAATATTGGGGTTTTATATTAGTTTTACTGATCGTGGGTTCCGCCAGGAAACAAATCCCGTTTGGAAACTCATTTCTGTTTGATCGAAGCCATTCAATAACTTTTTTGCGTCCGAAAGATTGCAATGCCCACGATGTAGGTAAACATGCTTGCCTGCCTGCCTAGGGAACTTCACATCACAAGCGGAAGACTCACACGGTAGGCAAAACAAAATATTGGAACGCAACGAGCAAAAGGGCATTTGGTAACTGAACGTTTGCCGCGCTTCGATGCATCCGTGGCCGGTTTCGTTCTGCCGCATGAAATGGAAATACATATTATCCCCGCAAAACGTTTACGTACCGTTTTCATGCTCACTGAGCAATCGTGTATTATGGATGGATAAGCATACGGCCGGTGTCTTTGCGAAGCCGTAACCTGAAGAGATTGGACCGGTTGCAGTTGAATGGGAATCCAATAAAATTAGTTTGCGAAAAAATAGGTGATTTGTATTGAAATAATTCGTATTGTTATCAATTATTTTATGTTATTTTTTGTATACACATTTCCTTATGATCTTCAATGTTTTTTACTAAACATCTCTTAAATTTTTAAGCTTAAACCATTTTAAATAATGCTACCGGCGTGATGTATGTCGAACAAATCTCGGCACAGACATGGGTGACTTTGTTAGTCAATCTGAACGACCAAACGACTCAGACCCATACTCAGTCAGTTTTCCATTCGTTCGCTTACCAGTTGCACAATTGTGTCGAGGGATTTTGTCGCTTAAACGTATGCGCAATAATTTCCCTTCTATGGTTAGACCACGACGATCGCAGATCGCTTGCGGATGTACCATATATCTGCAGTCGAGGCGTGTGTAGGCAGTGGCCCAAGAAGAAGCCTCCAACACACGACTGCAAATCGATGGTAGCCTTCCGCAGTAGTGTTTGCCAAACTAAAGCTGGCTCGTTTTTGCGATGCAGTTGATTAATTATGAGCATGGACTCAAACTCGGGAACTTCCTCACGTGTCACACTCGTGCAAGTAAGGTTATTGCTGCTTTAACCAGATTCTTGGAGGCCAACGCCTCCAGCATCGATGACATCGAGAATGGTGGCGCTTCTTCGTCCACTTTGTTCTCTCTCGCTGTCTCACACTCTCTGTTTCAACGAGTTTTCACCACGAGTACGTTCCAAGCACCATTCGCAACAGTTGTCGGACACTGCAGTTGTTGGCGTAGTTCGAATTGGACGAGATGGAGTCAGGAGCTGTAGAGGGGCGAATCGGGTTTTCCCATGTCGCATTCAATTAGTCCCATCGGTTCGAGAGGTGCATAGGGAAATCGATTTTTCACATGAATTTCACGCCCGTTGACTCACATGGACATGGTAAGGCGCATTGTCTTTTCCCGTAGGCCAAACCATTTCGTCGCTAATGCAAAAGCGAGGCAGTTTTTTTTTGTGTTGATCGAGTTGATAGATCGATCAATTCCCAATTTGACCTGTTGGACCTGTAGTCTGCCCCGTCCGGTTTGCTTTGCAATATGTTCCGGTGATTGGCTAAAACAAAAACCCCTCCAATAACTCCACAAGTGGTTACGTGCAACAGTCAATGGGAACCCCTTGCTGGCATTGTTCATAAAACAGAAAACATATTTTTTGGATGTAAAAAAAAGAGGAGGAAAAAAAAAACGAATCGTATCAAATGCACCGGAGGTCAATGTGTTTTGCACCTGTTGAGTTTTGAATCGAAAATGTATCAATAAAATTATGGTCGAGTTAAGTAAGGGGTGCGCTTTACGATAGTATTGAATTTTGAATAATTGTTAAGTGAAGGAGCTAATAAATTCACATTCACCTTCCACCTTATGATAACTCCTTTTTTCTTTTCCAGAGTAAATTAAATAACGAGTTTTCTTGAAATTTTGTGTTTTTATTAAAATGGAATTGGATATTGTTTGAGTTGCGTTGGATATTGTTTGAGTTGCGTTGGATATTGTTTGCGTTTCTTGAAGTCTACTCTTTCCCAAACTAAAATAGATAAATGCCTCAAAGTATTTACAGCACGGTCAGATGAAGTCGACCTCATGTGGGTTATCTTTAACAAAGGTTAAAAGACAATTACATTGAAAACTTATAGGAAATATTAACGAAAATTTTACGTATAAGAAGGAAAAAAGGAGTCTTCAACATTTCTTAGGTCTTTTTGGAATCGAAGAAAATCCTATGACTTATGCCTGATTAGATTTAGCATTAGTGTACTTGTATCGTTTTAAAAAAAAAGATAAATCATAAAAAATACATTAAATGACACTATAAAAATGCAAATTATTTTGAACAAAAAAAAAAGATATTCTTTGCCTATTAATCGACAATTTTTTACACACTCTTACGGACGAAGTTGTTCCAATGGGTAATAGAAATGCATGTTTATGTCACTACCTATTCCTCAGCTCCTTCAGGCCAACCATTGCAAGAGCAAAATCCATGCCCCAGCAAAACGATACATCATTACCGAGGCGACAAATCGTTACCTTCTGATTACTGCGTGCTTGTTCTTGGCAGTAAAATAAATAAAGTGAACCACCAGAAAAGTGAACCCAAAAGCAAAACCGCACCACATCGTGGCAGAAGAAAATCGTGATTCAATTTATTAATCAGATTGTTGTTCACCGTTGCCTATTACAATCCTGCAGGTATTACCCTCAGGGTTCAACTGCAAGACAGGCGAACCTTCCCCCCGCGGAATGCACAAGCTGCCGCAAG
The DNA here is from genome assembly GCF_943734845.2 of Anopheles funestus. NCBI lineage: Eukaryota > Metazoa > Arthropoda > Insecta > Diptera > Culicidae > Anopheles > Anopheles funestus. Next base: position 32,797,944 of record NC_064599.1, read on the forward strand.
CCTGTGAGCGCGCACGGGTGATCACGGGCATCGGGGGACGAAGAAAAAAAAACGCTGCAAAACAGAACAATTGACGGTAAGAATTGAATCATTTGCACAAAATTTAATGCAATTATTCATGTTGCTTTGCTGCCACTGCAGCTCGTTCGTTTGCAACTCCGTTTGTAGCCACCTTTAACCAAACCTTTTCTGCAAAAAACGCATTGACGATTGAACATAAAGTAGGGGTGGATACGGTGGCCTACCTGGAAGCCATTGGAGCCCAAAGAAAGAAAAGACACCAGTTGACACTATCGCACCGACATTATCTATAATTGAATTTGTTTTAATTTCCGCCCCGTTAGAGATCGTTTTAGCAAGATCAGCTCGTCTTTTATGCGAAAAGATATTACTTTTGCCTTCTTTTTGTGTCGATTTCTAATAAGCCACCAAAACACTTGGTCAATTTCGATTCGCTACAAGCAATGAAACAGTGATCGTTTTTTAGTATCGAAAATGGAGCATAAAACTCGCGGTTTGTCCTATTTTCCCGATGGCAAATGAACGATTTATAATGGAGAGTAGAGTGTATTAAATTGGAAGAAAAGACACCGCCACTGGTGGAATACGGCAGAGGTCACGCGTTTCGTGCGCTTGCGCACATAGAAGTCATTCGTATTTGCAGCAAAACAATCGCGACCAGAGTAATGGAATGATTCCCTTCCACGAGGTCATTACTTGACTAATCGTTTAGTGGGTGGAAAATGAAACAAACAATAAAAAAAAACCTTAAGAAATACGCTGCTAGTAAGACACAAGGGAGATGCTAATATGTAAGCTACCCTTGGACATCTCTTTAATGGGGGATTGACGCGGCAGTGGGGCAGGGAAATGGGGATGCGATCAGACACAATGGGATGTATAAGCTGGGCCTGAATGCTACCGCATTAGCTACGTTTTGTTTCGCGATACGTTTTTCATTATCATGCTATGCCAATCATGATCTTCCAATTGATCTGCGTCAACTGCTCTCCCGGGCTAGTGTGTAGTTAGAAGAATAGACGAAGGAATTATACAATAAGGAAAACGGCACACAACGTTTCGGACTGGGTAGGAGAGGGGAAGAGGAAGGGCTCGAAGGGTTATATGTAATAGAGGAACAAACAAAAAACAAGAAGCATTTAAAAAACGGTAATGTGTCAATGGTGTGACATTTGACTAAACATCGATGCATTTGTGTTTCCATCCATTTCATCCTGCCAAACGTTGGGGTTTTGTTACACACGGGTTGCAGTAGAACCTCCTCAGGAGGGGGATGAGGGGGGCCTGTAGTTTTGGTGTAGCAAATTGCAACCGACATCGCAAAAACGATTGCATAATGCCACTGCAAACGGGAATGTGGAAAATCATGAAAAATGCAGTTGCACCTGCGCCGTGTACCGTGCAGCTAATACGAAATCGCATCGCCAGTTGCCCGGTATCGTGGCTGACATTTGGAGAAGAAAAAGCAACAACAACAAAAACCAACAAGTTACACGGAAAGTATCGCGATTGCAACACCCCGGTTGGCAGTAGCATCAGTCCGCATCCCCGCCGTATCACGACGATTTTGCACCAAGGGAAGGAGGGAAAAATGTTTTTCACTAATGTCACTTATGTGCTGGCATGCTTGCGCAAAACGGGTTTTTGTCCGTTTTTTTTTGGGTGGCGGATGGAGATTTGGTGCTGGGTTAGCAGGTGATGCTGACATTTAACCTTTAACATGCTATCTGTTACGGTTACGTTCCTAACGCGTGTGTGTGTATTTAATGCTTGAAACACTAACAATGAATAATTAATTAAATTATATTATTTAAACAAAGGAGTTTTTTATTTCTATGCGAAACTTTAAGGCATTTTCCTGTCCTTAATTAAAAAAAGAAGATTGTATTCAGTTCTTCTAGATAAAGATCTTGATTGATTAAAAATGTATTATCTAAATCACATTTAAAATTCCATTAGCAAATACAAAACCATTTTAATTTCTAATCAATTAAGGAAAAGTTGAATTTCAGCATTTTTGAAATCAATTCAACCCCGGTTAGTATTTTTAAAAAATTGGCTTCCCGCGATCGTTTATAGCGGAGTAATGCAAAATAAGACTTCCTAATTTAAGTCCTTATTTTGCCGACAGTGCATCCATCTTTAGTTTTTGGGGTCCCAACTAGTATTCCGCTTAAGCCCTCCGAGAAGCTTGATCCACCACTGACTGAACCCATAATCATCTATAAACAAGTATTATTTTCTGAACTCTACTCCACAGGACGAACTTGTTAGAGGTCTTTCTATGAGTATGAGAATGTTTGTGTGATCTATTCTTAATTAAGTCATTAGCTTACGATCGTTATGACAATGTGTGTCGGACCATGGAGCTGTTGTTTGTTTTGATTTATAAGACTCATTAGTGGAGCTATGTGAGAGATTGATATCCTTTTTATGCCTTTTTCAACTAATTCATCGGCTCTGGAGGCTATTTCTTCTGCTAGATCTTTGTCCAATATTATAGTGCCTTCGTCCCAAAGCCTTCTGGACGCTTATGCTATGTGTAAAAATAACGTTAGGTCTGTCAGAAATAGTGACTTCTTCGGTAGAAACTGATACAAAAATAGTTTTTGCCTCAAATATTGACGCATTTTTAGGATATCACTGCTGACGAATGTTGGTTTCATTCCACAAACTTCAGCAATGTTTGAAACCAAACCATTTTTATAATTTATGTGGAAGATCACGTAATTATCGGTTAATAGTTTTGGACTTTCATTAAACAATAATGTGGCAGAAATGTTAGAACTCAATTAATGGTATATCGAATTTTTAGTTGTTTTTCTCAATTATTCTGATGATAAATGACTGCTGTAGCATAAATCTGCTTAACTCGAGCTCGTAATAAAAGTACATGGGAGCAGAGAAATTCAATACCCCGCAACAGTTTTCAACAAAGGTTCAGTGACAGGAATAATGCCCTGTCTGGCGAAGTTGTAGATTTTTCAATCAGTGATTTCATTAAAAGGAGTATATAAGTATTATGCTAAAATGCCATCATTTAGCACTCATTTGTATAATTAAAAAGAATATTTTAAAAACAGCAAAACTAAATGACCACTTAACAACCATTTTGCAGGAAGATATCAAACGGCCCGATAATCTAAAGCTCGATTTGCGATTAGAAACAAAAAAAGACAAATTGTCTTCATTTGACCGAATGAGCACAAGCATAATGTTTCACTATCTACAAGCGATAATGGTACCAAAAAAAAAACACTAGCATCGCTTTCCATCTTCACCTAGCATCTAACCATCACACTCCATCATCCGGTCGCCGATTATTTTGGAGCACACCTGACCCTCGAGACGGCACGAGCAGCTGATATGGAAATTTAACGCTCACGGTTTGGTCGTCTGCAAAGCAAACGACACCATCATCATCATCATGGTCATCGATTTATTTGATCGATCGACGTGGGGCTGTAAAATTCGCATAATTTATCCATCGATTAAAACCACCCAAAACAACCCAAAAAAAAAGCTCTCTCACACACAAACACATAAAATCACCACCCATACCGATCGCATTGCGTCGTCTGTTTTCTTTCACTTTTATTCGACATGACGTTCTGGTCGCTTCCTGTGCCACCTTCGCGGGTGAGATTGTATCCGGCTCGTTTGCCTTCGCATCTAGGCGGGCAACCTGCGGCAATCGTGCACCATTTGCCCTGGTTTTTTTCGTTCATCTTCCTCTCCTTCTGAGCAGTGAGGTGAGCGATCCGTTCATCCCACCGAGAGACGATCGGTCTGGGCGATTCGTACACAACCCCCAGCAAGACGATCGTGCGCCGGTCGATGAGCAAACTAATCACCATCATCATGAGGTCTCGCCGCGACACGGCATCTCTATAGGGCTTAATTTATTGATGATCCACCATCAACTGTCCGTTTCTCGGTGCAAGAATTCGCTCCTTGTGATGATTGGTGGCACACGCTGTACGCACCACAAAGCAAACGGCTGAGGGCCGGTGGATTATTGATAGAAATCATTGATTTTCCGAGAGCTTGCGATGTCTTCTTTACATGCTTGTTATTCCTGCTTCAGTCTCCCCATCCATTTAGGTGTTTTTTCTGTTATTTTTTCGAATAAACTCAATCGATAATAATTTATTTTACCTATCAATGTAAGGCTTTTAAATGTGCGCCCAAAGCCAATAATTAAATGCACGTGGCGTATGGTGCGCCCAGCGAACGATCGTGCAACGCTGCAAAGCCGTCGGAATTTCACGACACGCGGCACGGCACCCCGGGTGCGGATGGCGTTCCGTTTCGGCCCAGCCCGGTGGCATCTTTCGTCAAATATTTGTGTAGAAAGTGAGCGCATCTTCAATCGGTTTGCCGAGCTAACGAGACGATGCATTTATTGGTGGTATTGTGGATTTGCAAACGCATCTTGTTCGCTCAAGTGGCTAGTAATGCTTCCTGACAAGTGTATCATAAAACCATACGTGGGTAATTTATCCACTTTGCTTAACAGTGCTTTAATTGTCATTATAGCGCCATTAGCCCTTTTATTGTTTTATAACAAATGATTTACAATAGTGTTATTGAATCACACAGATAAGTATATCCGAGAGCACTCATCAGGAAATCAGAGCAAAAAGGTATAAAAACATTAAATGCCTTAAACAAACTGAGCCAATATATTTATCATTAAATTAAAATACGAAATAACGTCTTTTTAAAATTGGAAATGAAAACTTCACCAAACTTACCTGCATTACCCAAAAGCTTGTAGACGGTACTATTTGATCTCCTGCTGTATCCATAAAACGATGACCTACAGCACCAATGCTCCAACCAGCGAGATCGCTAACGATCTACGCAGGGAACCGGCAAATTCGTTCTGTTGCAATGTTCACTTTCACTAAACGAACACACACTATGCTTTAAAAATCGGCTCAAATGCGTGTAAATAGCCAAATTATAGCACCAGTGCCCTCATGATACACTTAAGGGAAATATTCATTACTATCCACCGATACAGAACACTCGATCACTGTCTGCGAAACGGCTTAGCTGCAAGTCACACCAAAGCTCATTACCATGCGCGATTAGGCAATCGCTCGTTTTGCACATCCGATAACGCAATCAGCTTCCGCCCCGTAGTGCGAATCTCGGCACAACTGTGTTCCGCAATGAATGGGACCGCTTTCGATTAGTGTCGGAAATGTCGGAACAATTAATCACACGAATCCGTAATACGATACGGAAACGGTCTGGCGTGTTGTGAATGGATGAGTTAAGACCCGCCAAAAAGGCGCAAAGCGCCAAATTCCTAACCAAGCGTGGTTTCGGCCGTATCTAATGTAAAACACTCGTCAACATCTTCGCCACTTATCACTAATTATTCACTATTCGATCATGTAATTAGTTTGGTATACAAACCGCACGGCTTTGGAAATTGACACTCGAGGTTTGAAACACACAAACTTCTAACACTTGAACGATTTACGCTAAATAATCATCAATCACACAACATTCGATAACGCTCGACCGATCAGGTTCTTCGATAACGCGCTGTAACGGAGCGAAGTGTGCTCGGAGTGTATCAACGCGGCACATGGACACCAGTATTACTAGCAAATAAAACTGAGCAAACCAAAACAACTAGATGTCATGTAAGTTGTAATCTTCTAAACTACACGTAACGGTCACACGCGGGCAGCAAACCGTACGATCAAGTGCTGAGCTTGCACTTTCACTTGGCACGGGAATAACGGCGGCAATGCGATCCAGATATTACGTAGTTCCAACATACGCCGAGCATGTGGAGGACTGGCACACGGAGCGATTGCGCGTACGTCTTCTTCGCGTGCTGGTTTATCGACACATGACTTGGTTCACCCGAGCCAGGCTGAGCCGCGTAAATTGAGCCCGCTAGGTTGAGCGGGTGGGGAGGCCAAACACTGTGTCCAATTGGGACCTAAAGAAACGCATGCTCGCTGTTCGCTATGCCGTCCATTCTCTCGCGTTTTACGTGCGTTCATTTTCATTCGGTTCTCTCTCAAACACAGTCCGTCAATGAAAGGACAAATAAACTGCAAAATAGAAACGAAATGTTTAACGATCCTTTCGATTTTTGTTCAAGGGAAAGTGAGATTATTTTTGTCTTACTTCAATGAATTAAAACTTTTAAGGTATTTGCATTTTTACCACAGCCATACGTTACTTTTCAAGAACATTAAACAAAACATAACTGATGTTCAATCTCATTATTGAAAATTATACCAAAATGACACAACTGGCTGTTTTGGATCTATACTGGATGGAGACTTAAATTGCATTTAACACAAACCCAAAGAAAGCTGATGGACCGAAATCAACGGTCATGAACTCACTGATCTCTGGATGTAGATTTCCTCTCAGTTCATTCTCTCTTCGATTCACGCACACGCCGATGTCGAGGGCTTTAAATTCGTGTTACTGTTGCCGTGTACTCAAGTAAAAAGTAGGCGTATTCCAAATGGTGTATATGTGTGCATTGTATTCATTGGAAGATTGTGTTCATCCAACAGCGTTATTATACGTTACACGGAAAAAGGAAAAACTATTAAACGTCTCGTCAATTCTTTTTTTTTATTTTTCTCTGTTTAATCTTATTACAAGAGTAACAATAAGGGCGCATTTTTGATCTGGCTACGTGATAAAATGAAATCCAAAATGCTACTTGTGGCAGGCATAACATGGCAGGGTACTACGGCAAGAAAACTCTAGTTAAATCAGTTTCTAGGCCGTATCAAGACTTGCTTTACCACGTAGCAGGATAGTCAGTTCTTGCTACGGGGGACGACCCGAATGGGATTTGAATGCTGATCCTGTCGTGTGGATCGGCGCCTTTAATCACATATACCACCAGGCCGCCCCCATTTAACCGTTATGATAATGTTTAAATTAAAAGAAGTACCATTAAGAGTGGGACTCGGATCGTTTTCGTCCATCACAGGTTCAATTGTGGTCGCAGGATATATGTACATATAGAAGGTAATGGTAAGATAAATGGCACTTGGTGTAGTCCTGTCGTATGAGTATTATCATCTCCAAAGGGTCATCAATACCACGTCCCTTTCTTTTTTGTCAAACGTTCTAAATCACAACGTAAGGCTGGCTCCAGAAATAATTAAACTATGAAACTATATATCACCGTGTGTGACATGGTTGTTATTAAAAAAAGGATCTTTGACGAATCCACCTAGGGCCAGGTTTGTTTGGCTAACATAACTCTTTTTTCAAAAGTCGGTAACAATTAAAAATTAGAGCAAAACCTGGGAAATTCTAAGAAGGACAAACACTACTGTAGAGATAAGAATAACAACTGTTGTTAGTGAATCAACTCAGAGTGAATGAGTCGTTATAAGGTGTCAGGTCGTTTAACAACTCATTTCGGAGTCATAAAAAAACCCGGCTTAAACCTATAAGTTAAGGGATGTGTGTACAAAATTCTATAAATTGATGTATATTAATGCGAATTTGTTGAAACAAGATTCTTTTCACTCAAATAATGCTTTAAATAAAAAAAAATAATAAAAAAAATAAAAAAAATTAAAAAATTCTTTAAATTTGAAAATTTCCTAAGGCTAAAGCCTTAGCTTTTTTTGAATAATTTTGCAAGATATTATAAATTGATTTATTTTTATGCAAATGGGTAGAAATAAGTTTCTTTTCACTCAAATAATGCTGTAAATAAAAAAGAGTAAAAAATAATAAATAATTAAAAAAAAAAATCTTAAAATTTGAAAATTTCCTAAGGCTATAGCTTTAGCATTTTTTGAGTAATTTAGCAAAATTTTATAAATTGATTTATTTCAATGCGAATTGGTTGAAATAAGTTTCTTTTCACTCAAATAATGCTGAAATAATAATTTAAATAAAAAAAGAATAAAACATAATAAAAAAAATAAAAAAAACCTTAAAATTTGAAAATATCATAAGGCCTAGTTTATTTTTATTTGGCAAATTTTTATAAGTTGATGTATGTTCATTGCTTTAAAAAAAAAATAAATAAAAAATAATAAAAAAATGCTATAAAATTGCCAATTTCCTAAGCAGAGGCGGATACCGTTTCATGTCCTTGCCGATCAGACTAACCCGCTAGTTCGCTTATAACGGTTTGATAGTTAGGCAGAGCGAGAAGTATATTCATTTGGCTAGTTTGGGTATTGTACACATGTATTCCGTTTCAACTCATGTGTATCAAACGTTTCGTTTCAACTCATTTTTGTTTCAACTCACTCGCACATTTTCGTTTCAACTCACGTATTTACACTCATGAGTGAGTAAGTGAAAAAAGAATCACTAAAACTCCTCGTGGTGAGTTGGTGATCTTTTCAACTCACTATCTCACTCTTACTCACTTTACACATCTCTACACTACTGTACAAGGATGAAGATCCCAGTGATGTTACTCTCGATCGATGTACTTACTCCATGGTATAATAGAAATATTGTGTTTTACTCAAATGCAGGATTCTTCGGACAGTTCCTAGTTCCACTGCCTTGCCCTGTAACATGTTCGATTGACTAGCATCTCGTAACCATACATACTTGTGCTATATGAGCTTTCATTAAAAATTAATTTTATTAAAGGAATACAAAACAGATGCTAAGTTTTTAGTTTTGCTTAATGAAATAATCGAAGTCTAGCTCTTTAGCTAATAGAATTGTAAAGCTTGGTTTCTTCAACTTCCTTTTACTCTTTCTTTCATATTGAGTTACTTATGTTATCTTTCGCACTATTCACTTAAGAATCTGAGAATTTTTTTTTTGAGTTTTTTTTTCTCAAACTAACACTTTATATAAGACAACATTTAATGGATAATCCTTGCCTTACCTAGTGGCTGGATTAGTTGTGATCAACATTTACATAAAACGCCGAGTTTTTTTATTTATAATTCATGATTACGGCTTTTGCCGTATTGTCAGTCACAGAGGACTGAAGTAATTACAATTTTCACAAGGCACTTCCTCCTTGTATTTTGCCTTATCCTGGGCATACTCGGTTGTGATTCTGGGGTTTGTGGCTATTGCTGCTTTTGTTTCTAGTGATGTTGTGGATGGTCCGAAGTCCTGTTGCTTTGTGGCCTGCATTGTATTCCTTGTAATTGTTGTATATTTGTGGAGAGTGGTTGAAGTTGGAGCTACTTGTACTATTGTTGATGGTGTTGGTGAAGATAGTGAGGGAGTGCATCAATAGCGATCTTGTCACTCTGTTTTTGGGACCTACACGGGACTGTAACAGAACAAACAACAATTAGAATATTGTGGACAGCACAAAACACCCTGTCTGCCTCCCTTTTGCGGCTCTGGTATTGTCTTCGAAGACGACTGTTTCCTCAACGGCTTGGCTAAGGCACTACAAAAAAAAAACATGTAAGGACGAATACAACACAACGGATAACGAAAGGTATAGGACGAAGGGGAAGGAGGGAAAATGGGAATAGGATTCACAGGAGAAGACCGTTGTCTCTGGCGAAGCGGAAGACAAGCCTCATGCATTCCAGGTCCCTACAAGCCAAAATATCTCGGATCGGTGTATCCGGCTGTCTGCCGATGGCCTCAACTGCGCTTATCAAGCAGGGTCTCGCATCTTCGAATTCCACGCAGGACCACAGAAGGTGATCCACATCGTGGAATCCAATGCCGCAGCCACAGACTTTCGTCTGAGCCAGATTAATACGCTGTAGATGTGCAAAAACGCCGAGTTTATTGATACGACTAATTGCTCGGAATGCAGGTCTTTGTACAGCAAGGAATACCTGGCATGGGAACTTCACAGTTTAGATTAATGAGCTTAGCTGGTAAATCAGACACGTTTATCAATTCCCCCCTTAAATATATTGTACAATTATAACTGCAGAACAACTCATCAATGGCGCCAATACCATTGGAAACGCCGGATAACCCTGTAACAACTGGTATTTCGGCAGTGTCTGCTTCCATAGCTGTAGTCATGGTTTCAGGAAATGTGGTAGAAGAGTTTTCTGTGGCCATGTTTGTCGTTTCGGTAGCTTCGGACACCAGAGGTGTCGTAGTAACACCGTGGCCAGGCGTAGTTATCGTAGAGCTACTGCTCGAAGGGGTGGTTGATGACGGAGTAGTTTCTACGGTAGTTGGAAAACTGGGAACCGTGGACATAAAAATGGTAGTAGTCGTGCTTTCGGCAGTTGTGCTTTCGGCTGTTGTGGTTGTCATAGAGGTACTTTCTGCTGATGGGGTTGTCGTACCATCTGTAGTGGGTGCCTCTTGCTTGCGCTTTACCATCATGCGACTCTTCATGAGACTGTAGTTAGCCCCAAGGAAAGTCTCCCAGAACATGCCGGTGGCGCTACCAGACAGACCCTTCAGATAAAGACCGTTCAAATTGCTGCAAGTAAAGTAGAAAACGAGAAGATCGAACACATTATAATGGAACGGTCATATGTAAGTAACAGCAGACACTTACCTCTGGCCACAATCAGTGTACCACCAAGCACCACGGTTCGAGACCGCACAGTTACTCTCACTGTTGTCCAGATCGAGATCGTAAGCACTGAACAGTACGCCTACTACCGATCCGTAAGAATCCCCGGCTGGACCACTGAATCCGTCCAGCTTGGTGATCGGGTAGAAGTCGTCACCTGAACCGATGGCGAAATTATCGTAGCGAGCGAAGGTCACATTCTTCTCGAAGTCCTCCAACAAAATGAACAACTCGTAGTCACCGGAGCTAGTGATGTTGTGGATGCGGTCCAGACCCAGCCAGTAATCACCGCCATCGAACTCTCCGAAACCTGCTCTGTAGTCACTGTAGCCGCGATAGAAATCGATCGAACCGCCCTGGCGGTTCTGGATGACGGTGTATGCGCCTGGTTGGAAATCGAGCACGCAAACTACCTTCGTAGGCTCGCCGAACGCATCCGTGACCAAGTATGTGCCAGTTTGAGTGATGCGCTCATCGTCACAAGACGTGTAGACGATGTCTCCCTCAGGTGCCGCAGGTTTGTATTCCCCATGGCGTTTCTCCACAGTGAGAATGGATTCCGTGAGTAATGTCTTAGTTAATAATCTCTGCTGGACGATGGTAAGATCTCTATAGAATACACAGAAAGGAATAAAGATTCGTATTTGTTAGACTAGCTTGCAATAAGAGCACGACGTATTGATTCGTACCTGATCGAATGCATGATTTGAGCCAGGGAAATCGAAGAGCCCAACAGCTGTTCGTTGATTCTCTGGCCAGTCTTCGACGTTTGTCCGACGAACCAGGACACACTCTTCACGTGTTTCTTCATGTCGAGTAGTTCACTATAAATGGAACCATACTTGGTGCGCATGTTCAGGATGAGCTTCAGCATGTTCGATTCAACCTTCTTCAGCTTGGCTACGATTTCATGGCAGCCACACTTATCGGTATCACTGACACCATACGATGGGGTGTTAAATTTTGCTTGTGATTTTACGAACTTTGATCCGATCGCGTCACTGTTGGCCTTACATAAACTCACCATGCAGCCAACTGCTAGAACAACCACGGTCAACTTCATGTTGCAAACGTTTCCTAATGCAAACTGATGCTCAAATAGTCAAATCACTGCCTTAAATACTTTTCGGAACTGGTCAACAGAATATTGGGATGTGATCCCGTTAGACGATGAACGGGTTTACCTGTGGGACGAATTGGTGGGAAGCGGAATAAGAGTTGTCTATTTTGCTATTCTTCCAAACTTGTTTTGGACATTCTTGTTTCATTATGTCTTTCACCGAAGTTTGCAAGTGAAATATTTGTTGTTTTTTGTTTATCTTTTGCAGTAATTTGACAATGTTTAAAAATTTATAAAGTATAAGTTTCGTTGCAATGCGATGAAAAAAATACATAGTTACACAACATTAATACGATATTGATCTGTTTTAAGATTAGTTTTTTGTATACGTTTTTGTACCTTAAAATACTTAGAAAATAATAAATATTAGATTGATCATTATTACTTATGTTTACTACCATCATCAGATATTTCTAATCATGTACCCCTGCGATCGGCTTTACTTAAAGGTACTTTTAAGGTTATATCTCTCGGACCACAGGTCATTTTTAAAGAGAGTCGCTATTATTAATTATTCAGAATTTCTCCTCCATAGAGTTTGATCTTTTTTTGCTACACTTTCTTTGATATCATCACGTATAGTTTTGTCCCGTGTCTCTGAGGTTGTCCCTGTTTTAACTACTTGTATGCAATAGGAATACATCTGTTGTTCATGATTATTTGCGTTTACCTTATGTTCTTGTTGCAGAAGCACATAGTCAATAAACCACAGATCATTCCATCAAATTTTACAGCATAACTTTGTTGGTATCGTTATCGTGAACGTAAAGTTGACCATTTCCGTTTGGGGTTTGTTGAACTGATTGGTTAATTTCTTTAACGAATATAAGTCATAGTAACTGTAAAAAATTGAAAACTTAAAGCCAATTTCCTAAACGAAAAATAATATTAAAGACAATATCAAAAGAATAGAGAAGTAGGGATCTATTTTATTTGTTTCTAACTGAAATTGACCCTTAACAATGTGAATTCAGCTTTCCAATCGACGTTTAAAGGCTTTAATTGTAATTAAATAGTTGGATCAGTAGTTGGGGCCGTCATTCCATTAATGGGAGTCATTTCGGTAACTGCTATTGTGGTGGTTTCGGCAGCCATGGTTGTCGTTTCAGGAGCCATGGTTGTCGTTTCAGGAGCTACGGTTGTCGTTTCAGCAGCCACGGTTGTCGTTTCAGCAGCCATGGTTGTCGTTTCAGCAGCCACGGTTGTCGTTTCAGCAGCCACGGTTGTCGTTTCAGCAGCCACGGTTGTCGTTTCAGGAGTCACGGTGGTCGTTTCAGCAGCCACGGTTGTCGTTTCAGCAGCCACGGTTGTCGTTTCAACAGCCATGGTTGTTGTTTCGACAGCCATGGTTGTAGTAGTAACACCGGGTGTAGTGGTGATCTCTTGCTTGCGCTTGACCATCATACGGCTCCTCTTGAGACTGTAGTTAGCTCCACGGAAAGTCTCCCAGAACATGCCGGTGGTGCCACCAGACAGACCCTTCAGATAAAGACCGTTCAAATTGCTGCAAGTAAAGTAGAAAACGAGAAGATCGAACACATTATAATGGAACGGCTATAAGTAACAACAGACACTTACCTCTGGCCACAATCAGTGTACCACCAAGCACCACGGTTCGAGACCGCACAGTTACTCTCACTGTTGTCCAGATCGAGATCGTAAGTACTGAACAGTACGCCTACTGCCGATCCGTAAGAATCCCCAGCTGGACCACTGAATCCGTCCAGCTTGGTGATCGGATAGAAGTCGTCACCTGAACCGATGGCGAAATTATCGTAGCGAGCGAAGGTCACATTCTTCTCGAAGTCCTCCAACAAAATGAACAACTCGTAGTCACCGGAGCTAGTGATGTTGTGGATGCGGTCCAGACCCAGCCAGTAATCACCGCCATCGAACTCTCCGAAACCTGCTCTGTAGTCACTGTAGCCGCGATAGAAATCGGTCGATCCGTCTTGACGGTTCTGGATGACGGTGTATGCGCCTGGTTGGAAATCTAGCACGCAAACTACCTTCGTAGGCTCGCCGAACGCATCCGTGACCAAGTATGTGCCAGTTTCAGTGATGCGCTCATCGTCACAAGACGTGTAAACGATGTCTCCCTCAAGTGCCGGAGGTTTGTACTCCGCATAGCGTTTTTCAATACCCAGAATAGATTCCGTGAGTAATGTCTTAGTTAATAATCTCTGCTGGACGGTGGTAAGATCTCTGTAGAATAGACAGGAAACAATAAAGATTCGTTAGACTAGCTTGCACTACGAGCACGACGTATTGATTCGTACCTGATCGAATGCATGATTTGAGCCAGGGAATTCCAAGAGATTAACAGTTGTCCGATGATATTTTGTCCACCCGCCGTTTGTCCGACGAACCAGGACACACTCTTCACGTATTTCTTTATGTTGAGCAGCTCGCTGTACACGGAATCAAACTTGTTGCGCAGGTTCAGAATAGGCTTCAGCAGGTTCGATTCAACCTTCTTTAGCTTGGCTACGATCTCATGGCAGCCACACTTGTCAATAATACTGACACCATGCGATGGAGGTTTAAATTTTGCTTGTGATTTCACGAACTTTGGCCCGATCGCGTTAGTGTTGGCCTTGCATAAACTCACCATGCAGCCAACTGCTAGAACAACCACGATCAACTTCATGTTGCAAGCGATTCCTAATGCAAACTGATGCTCAAATAGTCAAATCACTGCCTTAAATACTCTTCTGAAGCGGATAACGATGGACCAGGGACTTTATCCCGTTAGAAAACGATCGGGTTAGAAGATCACCTAAGGAGCGAATAGATAGAAAATGGAATAATTTACGTTTCTTTTCATTATGTTATGCTCCTTGCTGTTTCATCCCGTTTTTTTCGTTCGCCAATGTTTTGCGAACATAACAAATAACTTATCTTTTTGAATTTGTTCATTTCGTGTGCCAAGATGCCACCATTATTCTTTTGCGACAGAGATTAAAAATGATTTTTCAAATATTAATTACGTGTTTATCATATTAATTATCAAGGAAGAGTAGACAGAGTAGATGTTGAAAATTTAATACACTAATAAGTAACCAATTTTACTGTTACTTTATTTTTTTTCTTTTTGAAAAAGTAAAACTCAAAAAGAAACACACGAAACAAATGTTTGAATTACACGAAATAATTAATAATTTCCCAATGCATTCATAGTACTGCTTATCACAACGCACTGTTTTCATAACGCACGTTCAGTTATCACTTTTGCACTGGAAACCTGCAAAAACACTTTAGTCGATTATATTACTGAAACGGAAGAATGTCAGTTGTACTGAAAAGTTACTGAATACTAAAGTATAGATTTATTAGTTTCCAGGCCTTTGTAAAACAAGAACGGTAGAAATCAGAAAATAACAAATGAACTTCACCATTTGCATAGATTTTCTTTTTTGTTTTATTTTTCCACGAAATGTTCCAAGTTTCCTGATCAACGAATATGATCACCTAAGGGGAAGCTGGTTCAATGTGGGAAGAATTTACACTGTAGAATAAAATAGACACTCTTTTCTCTCGCCATGTCCTCATTCTTGGAACCAGCTGATGAAAACAATACATTTGGTGTTGTTCGTGTAACATTTGTACTTTCCTTGTGTGGTCATGTACTAGTAGCGCATAATGAACCGCTATATAGTAATCTCTTCTTGTGAATGATCATGTTTACTTGGAGTTACAGAATTGGATATTTCATACACCTGCCAATTACAGCCAATTGAACAAAATTATAAATAAATTATAAATTCCATAAAACTAAAAAACATGTGTGAATAACCAACAATCTGAGATTGTGAAAATCAGTATTTTATTGCTTTCAATTTAACTTAAAATGTATCATAGTCCCACAAGAATCTCAGTTCATCTTTAGACACGGCGTTTTTTGATTACTGGTGGATCGGTAGGTGCAACCGTTTCAGTAACAGGCATCGTGGTAGTTTCAACAGCCATGGTTGTCGTTTCGACAGCCATGGTTGTAGTAGTAACACCGGGTGTAGTGGTGATCTCTTGCTTGCGCTTGACCATCATACGGCTCCTCTTGAGACTGTAGTTAGCTCCACGGAAAGTCTCCCAGAACATGCCGGTGGTGCCACCAGACAGACCCTTCAGATAAAGACCGTTCAAATTGCTGCAAGTAAAGTAGAAAACGAGAAGATCGAACACATTATAATGGAACGGCTATAAGTAACAACAGACACTTACCTCTGGCCACAATCAGTGTACCACCAAGCACCACGGTTCGAGACCGCACAGTTACTCTCACTGTTGTCCAGATCGAGATCGTAAGCACTGAACAGCACGCCTACTACCGATCCGTAAGAATCTCCGGCTGGACCACTGAATCCGTCCAGCTTGGTGATCGGGTAGAAGTCGTCACCTGAACCGATGGCGAAATTATCGTAGCGAGCGAAGGTCACATTCTTCTCGAAGTCCTCCAACAAAATGAACAACTCGTAGTCGCCGGAGCTAGTGATGTTGTGGATGCGGTCCAGACCCAGCCAGTAATCACCGCCATCGAACTCTCCGAAACCTGCTCTGTAGTCACTGTAGCCGCGATAGAAATCGGTCGATCCGTCTTGGCGGTTCTGGATGACGGTGTATGCGCCTGGTTGGAAATCGAGCACGCAAACTACCTTCGTAGGTTCGCCGAACGCATCCGTGACCAAGTATGTGCCAGTTTGAGTGATGCGCTCATCGTCACAAGACGTGTAGACGATGTCTCCCTCAGGTGCCGGAGGTTTGTACTCCTCATGGCGTTTCTCCAAACCCAGAATGGATTCTGTGAGGAAGGTCTTCGTTACCAAACGCTGTTGGTTGATAGTCAGATCTCTGTAGGAGAAAGGAAGGAGTAAAGATTTGTATTTGTTAGACTAGTTTGCAATACGAGCACGACTAATTGATTCATACCTGATGGTTGCCATAATTTGAGCCAGGGAGATCGAAGAGCTCAACAGCTGTTCGTTGATACTCTGGCCAGTCTCCGACGTTTGTCCAACGTACCAGGACACACTCTTCACGTGTTTCTTCATGTCGAGCAGCTCGCTGTACACGGAACCATACTTGTTGCGCAGGTTCAGGATAAGCTTCAGCAGGTTCGATTCGACCCTCTTCAGCTTGGCTACGATCTCATGGCAGCCACACTTATCAATATCACTGCCACCGTGCGGTGGAGGTTTAATTGTTGGCTTTACAAACTTTGCTGAAATGGCATCGTTGGCGAAACTTAGGCCTGCCATGCAGCCAACTGCTAGAACAACCACGATCAACTTCATGTTGCAAACGCTTCCTAGTGTGCACTGACGTTCGGATAGCCAAAATCGCTGCCTTAAATACTCTTCTGGCATGGTTAACTGGCGATCCGCGGGGGACTGGGATGTGATCCCGTTAGAAGACGAGCGGGTTAGAAGATCACCTGTGGGACGAATAGGTGAAAATCGGAATAGGAGTTGCCTAATTTGCAATTCTTCCAATCTTTCTTTATCATTATTTTGTCCTCTTCTCTTTTCGTACGCAAAGTTTTGCGACCGACACAAAAATATATGTTTACGAATATTTTTAGAGACCACAGATTAAGTGTAGCTTTATTTTACTTTTATAGATATATAAATTTAAAACAATAATTTATCAGCAACAGGTTGCATATCCGATTATAATACTAATTAGAAGCTTCTATATACAAGCAAAAGTATTCACAAATTCCTCATGTACCACATGTTTTGATATGTATATATGTTACAATTAAAGCGCCATTCTAGCGTAAAAAACATAAATTATATTACATTATATTTGTAACATATTACCCTTAGTTTTACTCCATATCTATGCAAACATTTCTGTTTTTATTGCACTGCGAAAAGATGTACCGTTAGTATTAATACACGATATCTTGACATTCGTGTCTTGAAAAAGATTCCATTATTGTTGCCTTGAAGGAAAAAGGAGCGACATGCATATCGTTATCATACCTTAAGCCTCATCGCGTCAAGCGTTCCCATTAATCTGGATGTCACTGACCGTATAGGATATCAATGTATCTATGCTAGCATATCAAACTTAGAATATAAAAAAATAACACAGAGAAAGGATTACCCTTCTACTGATGCCCCCATAAGCCACTACCTGTCGCTAGTTAGCATTGCTTTATTCCGTTTTTATTTTTATCCTCCAACATGGCATTCCAGGTGAACCTATGTTTACTACAGTTCTGGATATTCTGATACAATGTTTCTTCTTCCTATTCTACATGGGAATTGATTTGAGGGCGATCGAAATCAAACACCGTACAAAATCAACGCAAAAAACAAGTTTTTTTTATAACCTTTCTATTCGATCACTGGATGCGATCTCCACTAGAACCAGTTCTTTCGCGAGCCGAAATAGGCATCATCATAGAGGACATTTGCATATTTTAGAAGAAATGGGCCAATTTCGGTCTTGGTGTCTCTTCTCAGCTGGGTCGTTCGTATAGCGGTACGCTAATGAACACACCGGATGCCTAATTCTTGGGTCACACCGTGGGACATTGGAAGAAATAAATGGATGGGTTTGGATATCGCGGATAGCTCCCGCTTTAGATTCTTCGGGATTCGGCAACGAATTTGGCAAAGGAAATTGGCTAGCGTGCGCTTTCTTAAACCTGTCCTTCCTCCCTGGATACGAATGTCGCAATAAATTATCAGCTGTGGTTTGCTGTTCAGTGTATGGTGAACCAGCGAGATCTATGTGGTAGTAAGTGTCGGCGTGTGGAGAAGATGTTTCGCAAGTAACGGTACCAGCTGATCTCCGAAAGGGACATTGAACCGTCAAGATTTGCTATAAATTGAACTGGCCGCCGCACCGACGGTATCAGTATCGACTGAAGTCTTGTTTCGTAGAGACGCAGAGCAGCATGAGAAACTTCTTCCTAGTTCTAACGCTGGCGCTGGCGCTAGCTAGTGCCACTAAAACCGAGGACAAGGAAGACAAGATCCCGGAGGAGGTCATCGAGGAGATTAAGGCCAGCGACGACAAGCCGGCCGATGATGATGATGATCTGCGCGGCTACAGCTACTACAATGTAGTGCACGGACAGCATGGTCCCGACTCTGGGGAACAAGGATATCGTCCATCGAACTATGCTCCATCGAAGATCGGCTACGGAGGTGGTGGTTACGGAGGCGACGGAGGTTACGGAGGCGACGGAGGTTACGGAGGCGATGGAGGTTACGGAGGCGATGGAGGCGGTTACGGAAGCGAGGGCGGTTATGGTGGTGGCTATGGAGGCTCATACCCCACTCGTCCGCCACACCGTCCAACGTCGGAATACGACTTCCCGAAGCCGAAGCCTCCGCCGAAGTGCAACTGCAAGGATATTATCGATCAGATCGATGACCTTGACGAGAAGATCATCAAATCGCTGCTTGATCTGGAGATTAAGGCCGACAGCATCCAGTCAGATGTTGCCACCATCCACAAGGAAACGGAGAAGGTAGCGTTCGTGTCGTCTCAGACGCAGCTGATCGCTAACGCAGTCGACAATCAGCTGAACATCGTGCGCCAGAACCTGACCATCATCCAATCTGATGTCGAGTAAGTATTGTTGATCAACTTAGCAGTAGAATGCAGATGTCTATGGCCCGCATTATTTAATCGCTCACTTCCTTCGTTTCTGCTTTGCCAGTGAATTGACGCAGTTCCAGCAAAACATTCCTGACCGAACCTACCTGACCGAGGCACTTTTCGGCCTGAAGTGCAGTTACTCGCGTAAAGACAAGCGAGGCGATGACCGAATCTACGCTTCTTGCGAAGATCCGAACATCAAGAAAACTGGCAGCTACTGGATTAAGGCCAACTTCTACAAACCAGTGAAGGTGATCTGCATGTTGGACTACGGTGGCCGTTGGATGGTGATCCAGAATCGTTTCGATGGCAGCGTTGACTTCTACCGTCCGTGGAGGGAGTACAAGTACGGTTTCGGAAACAACGAGGGAGGCGAGTACTGGCTTGGATTGGACCGTATCCATCAGTTCACCAAGGGTGGCGCAGCCCAGCTCCTGATCGTGCTGGAGGACTTCGAGAAGAACATTACCTACGCCAGGTACGATCAGTTCTCCATTTCGGACGAGAACGATCAGTACAAGATCCAGAAGCTGAAGGGCTTCATTGGCAGTGCGGGAGATTCGTTTGAAGCTGAGGGTATGCGATTCTCGGCCTACGACTACGACAACGACAAGTTCGATCAGAACTGTGCCGCCATTACACACGGTGCCTGGTGGTACAAATCGTGCGGTGACAGGTACGTACGGTGTTACGGTCGACACACGATGCATGACCATTGTAACTTATCTGCTCTTTCACTGTAACTTATATTAACGTATGCAATTTTAATTATCCTTTTCCACGACAGCAATCTCAACGGTCTGTACTTGAACGGACCCACGCTAGAGAAGACCGGTATCTACTGGAAATCGTTCCGCGGATACAATTACAGCCTGAAGAAGACACGAATGATGCTCCGACAGAGGGAAGGTCCCGGTTACTGAACGTCGCAAACTTGACTCGTTTTAGCTATAATCCAACCACAATAACAAGCAAACACAAATCGTTCAAAATAAAGTTTGACACGTTTTTGGACAAATACGATATGGGTTTTTTTATGCTACGCGTCATAACCGAAAAGGAACTGGTTTTGGGATATAGCTTAAAGGGATAAAATGAATGGGGGCAAAAGGAAACTTACATTCTCAGATGGCTACCAACGATATGTCACAAACATCAGCTTCAATCAGTCACATGTCATCTTGCGGGGGATTCTGGAAATTGTTGAGGATTTCTTTTTTGGCCAATGTGCGTGCAGAGGTTTCACGTTGGTTTGGAAGTTGCAATGATTATATTGTACTTTAAGTTTTATAATAGGTATATTTTAAAGCACTTAGAGTAAAAACTATCAGTTGAACGTGCTCCACATAAGTTGACCGTGAATAAAATATAAATAAGCTTGACTTATCACAATCTATGTTTTTGTGGAAGAACGAACGGTAAAACGATTTATTATCTTTTTATCAACGTTCTGCGTTCTAGAGTGAGATTTCAATGCTCTTTATCATATTAGGGTGTTAATTTAAAAGGTTATTGTAGGTAGTAGAGCGATTGAAATATGCAATCTACAGTAAAACAAATAGCAATGGTTCTCCAAAAGCAACCGAAAATCTGTAGAACAAGTGTAACTCTCGTTGTTTCTACAGCCCATTCTAATCCCATCTTGTAAAAAAGGTAACTTTGACACGGTGTGATTTATTTCACCCAATTTGTCGACCAAACAGATTGGCCCCCGGCACATTTGAAACACACTTTTCTTGTTGTTTCCTCTTCAATGGGATTGTTGTAATGCTTCACATAACACTATACGGCCATCCAGACTTTCCTGCCAGCTATTCCCAGCGGAGAATAACGCGATAGTTCATTCATAAAACCACATAAGTCGATCGCTTTCCATCCCATGCCATTCCAAGCCACCAACTGGCCGACGAAACCTGTGACAAAGCGAAGCAAAGCATAATCTTCTTGCGCACACTCCACCAGTTAGCTTACAGTTGCTATGCGCGTTTGTTCCGGCACGGAGAATGATATATTTGTTTTTGACGGGATACGTTTCCGTCCGTGATCGTCGAGCACCAAGTGGCCACAATTCAATAAGCACCGGCTTAGGGACAAGAAAAATTGAGCAATCGTTGTCGAGCGTATTCTGCGCACTTCGGACACGTTTGTGTGTTTCTTATTTATGTTCTGCTTTTCAAAGCGAGATGAGCTTTGATGCTCGATAATGATGAGACAGGTAGCTTCCGAATTGAGGAACAAAACAAAAAAAACACACGCACACACGGGATAACTTTGTGATCTGTATTTCTTCGTACGGATCTCCCATCACGGTGCGGAACGTGTAGCAGATGATCAATGTCAATGCAATGCCAAGCCAAGCAGTCAAGCTGCTGAAGATAATCGCGTAACAGTCGACAACAAAGTACGAAACGTGGAAACGCAAGATACTCCGGTTGAAATTAATCATGATGTATGAGCCAGCGATGATGATGCCGTTGTTGCTTCTCGTGTATGCGTCCGATTGGGACACTGTTCGCCCGGTTTGATTTACTTTTTTATTCACCTTACGGGAGCAAGTACGGTGACAAATCACCTCCCGCACGCAGTCGGCGGATGATGGTTGACAGGCCAATCGAGCGAAATGTCGTACACTATGTGACCGAAAGTGAGCGTTTCCTCTTTTATTTATGTTTTTATTATTTGAAATATTTTAATCCCACAAGACAGTACCCATATTATATTGCTTTGACAAAACGCACAACCATAGGTTTTGAGGGATAGCTGTCGTGTAGGACTGTTTCAATTCTAGGACACTTTGCACCTGAACAAGTTAGGGCGAAAATGTGTAAATACCAAAATAATCAATGGGAAAACACGTTACGAATCTAAAGAAAAACATTGAAATTTTTTTTTTTTTTGCTAGGTTAGAACGGCCTGGCCGTGTTAAGACTTATTTTACCACGTAGCAGGATAGTCAGTCCATGCTACGGGGGGACGGTCCGGATGGGATTTGAACCCGGTCCTGCCGTGTGGACGGGCGCCGTTTTTCATATGCACCACCGGGCCGTCCCAAAAACATTGAACATAAATATAACTAATAAAACATAAATTTTCAACGGGTTTTATATTTGACTTAATTTTGGCCAGAACATCACCACAGTTTATTTTCACTCCACAACAAAGAATGAGTGTTTTCTACACTACAGTGGGTCACATCAAAAGAACAAGATTCTGTTTATTGTACAATGTAAAACAAGCATCAATCCCGATGCCACCCAGCTACAAGTTGTCATTTTTAGTTTCACTTTAAGAATAGAAAATCATGCTCTATCCATTGTTAAACTGACAATACATTAGACTTTTGTAAAAGTCATTTTTCTTCCTTTTGTAACTGTTTACAACATAGTCATTGATGTCCCTTTTCCAATCGTTTGTTGCTTCAAAGGAGACTCCTAGCTAATGGCAGTTTGATTAATTGCTTAATGATCGTTTCACGATCATCCTTGCGTTTGCAATTAATCCTTCGTTTCTTCAGTGTTACTTACTTATATTTTACTTATCATTTTACTTATATTTTGAGAAAGCATTACGTGAACATTAGCTAACTGTAACACCTAGCAAGTTGGTTGAAATTGTTACGAAATAGAGATCGAAACGAGCCAATAGTAGGAAGAATTTTATCTTTTTTTTAGTATTTTATCTGAATTACGATCCATTTCAGTTTAAAGTAGTCGAATAATTCTGAAGAATCAAGGAATGAATGGGAAATGAGATCATTAACTCGGACTTATTGGTTTTTACACTACAGGACCGGCTAACAAATCCCATCCGTACCGAACCCCCGTACCCAGAATTGGCTAACCTGCTAGGGGTAAATAAAGTCCAGGAAAGCCAGAAATGGCTGACCAAAAATAGCCACATGAGAATCCAAGTATTTCCCATGCTGTGTACACATCTGTCCCTTTAATATTATTTAAGGAAGGATTAGTTGCACATCGAATCAAAGAATTAATCGAACTAGTTAACAGGAGAGTTATCAGCGATTTAAACGTTTTGTTTAGGTGGTTATGTTATAAACAATTTCGAAGAGTTGGATTATTTACTTCCTTACTTATCCGGGACTATGTCCTATGTCAAAGGACTTCTGCAGGCAGGGACGTCCGGTGTCAGCCGAATGGCATGACCACCCCACCTGAGTCTGGAGAGTTAGATTCCTTGTGCGAAAGTGAGTTTCATCGCACTATTCATAGAGCTTGACAATATAGTAGTTCCTCCATTGGCCTTCCACACATTCGAGGCTAAAAATCTTTCTGATAAGAGGGTTTCATCAGTTTTGGACAGACTACACGTCTATTCATGTGAATAGTTGGATTTTATTCAAACATGTTGTGGAGTTTATACTGTAGAATAAATTCGTAAAAGTTTATCGCTCTTCTGCAGTAGAATTTTATAAACCCCAAAAGTGCATCAGTAAAAAAAGACAAATTCGTTAATTCCACAGGTGTGTTTGACCCAACCTTCGTTGTACAGCAACAGCTTCAAATAACAGTTTCAAAACAATTTCAATTAAATATCATGACAACCCACGTGCCAAAGTCACATTTCAACGATTATTTTAAATGTACCTCATGTTGAAAAGAAGCGACGGATGCAGTGAAATATTTCACCTACAGTATTTCTCACCAAATACCCTCCGACACCTGCGTCTATGCAATGCGCATTACAAAATTTTTCATATTCAATATGACTTCGGCAACTAGTGAAATATTTCACAAGTTTACACGCACCCATGTGGAAAAGGGCTTTTGGAGGTGAAAAATTCAAATTTGATCGGAAAATCCGATTTACAACGTTGCCCAGCGGTCAAATTCTTCGTTAAGCGGGCTTCTTAGTGGCTTCTTAAGGACATTAAGAAACCACTAAGAAGCCGCTTAACGAAGACCTTTTTTGCGCATGTGTTAGTGTGTAGTGCCGCGTAGGTATGGGTGCGTTATTGGCTTTGCATAGTGGAAAGTTGTCATCAATTAAAAAGGACATAAAATGAAATGTTTTTTTATTATTATAATTTTATTCACAAATTTCTTGCTTTCACTTCACTTGCTGGAAAATGCGGGCAAATGTGTTGGTCTGTAAACAGAAAATAGTTGAAATTATCAGTTATTTCAATAAGTTTTCTGTAATATTTCGAAGTACTTACTTATGTGGTGTAAAATTTTGTCCTCCTGCATGGTACTTTGTACACTTTGTTTGCGTGGTTTTCTGCGGTCCGTGCCAATAAATTGTTTCGGATGTACCTGCAATTGTAAAAGCGTAATGTAAATAACATGTAATTCATATAATTCGTTGCATTAAACACCTTACCAGACTCTCAGCAGCCATGAAACAGGTTCAGCACCACCTTGTTCCGGAGGCACGCTGGTCAAGCATCTTCCCTATTTCCAAGTAGTTTTTCAACTTCACATCCCTAACTAAACTATCCAGTCACTTTAAAAAACGCGTGCTCTTTCGATTCGAAGCCATTTTTATCCTTTTATAACCATTTTATCTCCCTATTCTATGCAATAAACTAACCAAACCTTGCACTTCGAAAGCAACACAAAATATGACGACCGAAGAATGACGGTGCTGTCAAAATGGTTTTCTACACACACAAAGATATTCCATGAGCTCGGTGTGTAAATACACAACGCGGAGCACGTCGAACTTCGGCAAAGTGTGAAAAGAGCGAGACAAGAACATGCTTGACGAACGAAAAAACAGAGATAGCTTGTGTTGACACGCAAAAGTATAGGCCAACGAGGGTTGGAAGGGGATGAAACGAGATGAAACGCATGAAAGCTTGACCGCTGGGTGTTGTCGTAAAAGGGACGGTTTCCCGGCTTCCCGAAAGCTCATACTGCAGTAAATTGCAACAATGGGAGGGTAATTTTGAAAAACGTCGTTGCAAACAGCGTGGTGGATTGATTCCTTGCATTTTAGAATCGCATAACATGCGGTGGTAGCATTATATCGAAACCCAGCGGATTGCTAAAGAATCAGGACCAGTTGTGCCAAAAAAAAACGCTACACACGCCGACAACAGCCTCAATTTTTGCAAAAACAGGTTGTCTTTACTTACCGTTTTAGGTTATGGCAATGCTAATAACGCTTTGTGGCAGCTCCAGCTGAGCAAACAGCGAGCGACCCAACCATTCCGCTAGATTCGGGAGCCCGCCACGACGCGTTCAGTACAATCTTGTGAGCCGCTCCAACATGTGGTTCACCGCGGCGCTGCTACTGATGTGTGCAACCCAAGGTGGTTGGACCACAACCTGCGACTTTCCCCAGTCGCTGTGCTTCGACTCTGAACCCGCCCTAACAAACCTCGACCTGCTCGAAGCAGCCATCGATGGGCTGGATACAGTTCCTGCCGACTTCATCACGGCAGACGATTTAAACGCGCTAGTGACTCAAATCACCACAAAGGTCAGGGAAAATGCAGCGATTACACCGAGCAGTTACAAAACATGTTCCGATCTGCCTGCCAGTTCCCCGTCCGGCTTGTACCTGCTTCGGGGTGAATTCCGCGCAATGCAGAGTGCGTACTGCGACATGGAGTACGACGGTGGCGGCTGGTTGGTGTTTCAGCGACGCTTCAACGGGCTGACCGATTTCTATCTCAACTGGGCCGATTATCAGAATGGGTTCGGCGATATGAAAAGTGGAGAGTTTTGGTGGGGCCTCAACAATTTGTACCGCGCGACAAACCTGGCCCCGCACGAGCTAGCCATCGTTCTGGAGGATTTTGATGGTGCGAAGGTGGTGGCACGGTACAACTCCTTTCAGATCGGTGACGAAGCGGAGCTGTACCGCTTGAACGTGCTCGGAACGTACAGCGGAACAGCGGGAGATTCCTTGCGGCGGCAGCTGTACATGCCGTTCACTACGAAAGATAAGGATAATGACATATTCACACTGAACTGCGCCCAGCAGAATACCGGTGCGTGGTGGTACGACAATTGCCATGACAGGTGAGTCTAGCCAGTGCGGTCTGCCAACTATGGCTTATGACCATTACTGTATTATCCCCCTATTTTCCCCTCAGTAATCTGAATGGACAGTACCTAAACGGACCAACCGCCCTGTACGGAAAAGGCATGTCATGGAAAACCTTCAGGGAGCTGGCCTACTCGCTGAAAAGCACGCTTATGATGATTCGCCGGTTGGCGTAGGTGATTGCAATAAAACGTTGAAATCGAAACGAGTTTATGCCATGTTGAGATTCCTTTACGATACGACATTTAGACATGTAGATCTCTGTAAAAAAAAACACACACACACACTCAAACAGTTGTTTGTTGAAAATCTGTGCCACCTTTTATTTCCATCGTTGAGTCGTGTTTGATTTGATCAATCGAAATCTTATCGCTTATCGCTTCTTGCGTATAAGCATTATGGAACTCTTGAGCGATTGTGAAGCGCCCTTGAAGGATGTCCACACCATTGCCGTCCTGGGAGTTGCTGTAGGCGTTGCACCGTTGTACAATCCGTTCAGGTTGCTGAAATGTACGTCGTGTCGTTAGATGCTACTCAACCACGTTCACCGTACGGAGCATACGAACCTGTCACCGCACCCATTAAACCACCAACCTCCCCACCATGTTCTCGCACAGTTTACCGTGGCCGACGAATCACCATCCCGATCGAACGTGGAGAACTTCTTGCCTACTGCGGTGCTCATTGAGTTCCCGGTGGTACCACTAAATCCACTCAGCGTAGTTAATCGAAAACTATCCGTTTCCGCAGCGACTTTGAAGCTCGTGTACCGAACGGTAGCTGTAGTACCATCGAAAGCATCCATCAGGATCGCTAGTTCGTACTGGGTCGGTGTCGTTATCCGATTGAGACGCGTCAAGCCAATCCAAAATTCCTTTTCGGGGTGTCCGAACCCATCGCGGTACTCGTTGAAGCTGCGTGTGAAGTTGGTCTGGCCATTCGTTCGGCGCTGTATCATCGTCCAGCCGCCACCGTACATTGCCGTCTCACAGTAGTAAAACGTGGGTTCGTTGTTTCCATCCCGGATACGGTACAATCCCGATGGGCCAGTTACATCGTCGCAGGATTGATACACGGTGACCAACCGCAACAGTTCTTCTAGGTTTGTTTCTACACTTGTCAAGGGATCCCCGGCGGGTGTCCGGTTGGCAAGGGATTGGGTGAGTGCGTCAATCGCATCGGCAATGCCCGCATACCCGGCACAGGTCTGTCGTGGTTCGCTCAGCAACGAAAAAGATCCCTCGCTGAGTTGTGCACAAAATGACACGAGTACCAGCGATACGATCAACGTCATCATGGTGCAAGATCGCTTGATCAACTAACGCGTTCGAAACGGTTCCGAGCCGCGGGGTCTTGTGTAGTGCCGAACGTCGAACCAAGATCGGTGAAAATTTCATTACGGCTGTAGTTGTGTGTGGCTAGAATGCTCGAGCAACATATGGCAGCTGTTTGAACAATTTGAATGTACTCAAAACAACATAAAAAAATTCGCTAACTAGATCACTCGGATAGGAACATTTGCAGCATTCAAACCGATCGTGAGATAAATTGACCAAAATATGAGATTTCGATTCCACTTGATGCAGCCGTTGGCAGAAAATATGAATATACTGTTTTATTTTCAGGACGTCCTGAGCATATTACTGGTTTCGTAGAAAAGAAACTAACTTACCCTTAATAATACTCGGTCAAGCCCCATTTGCTTAACAATGGAACCGATATCCGATTACACTACACCACATCAATCTTGGAACCTGGACGGAATGGCCATGACCCAGCACGTATCTGAGATACCGATATCAAATGTCGATAAGTCCATGAAACAAAATTCGCTTTCGGAAATGAAAAACTTTTTCATATAACAATTGTAAACCGGTCCATAAAATGAACCGTAATTACTTTGTGATCGAAAATTCGCGGAAAACTGGTGATCATATGTTTTATGGTCCAGCTTGAATTTCTGCATCAGAAATAGTACAAAGTAACATAGTACCGAATCCTTCTATTCGTTCTGATATTGTTGCTGTGTGTGAGGCTAATTCGAAGATGTTAATTGACACATTTTGGAGACATTTAGAGATATATTTCTTCTTTTTTTTATTTATCATTCACTGTTTGTTAAACAAAATACAAAACACAATTTCAAGGTTAACGAGAAAGAAAGACAGCCTCATTAATAATAGTAACAACGTGTCAAATAGTTCGATTTGATGTAACAACAGTCATATCATTTCATGTTGAACTTATCTCCCGTAGCAGAACAGAACGTCGAATGGGATTCGGTACAAGGCCTGTACTGTGAAGCGGGACATCTATTACGCGAAACTATCAATCGTCAATCGAACAGTTTACGTCAGCGAGCGTATAGCAGGCTTGCGCAAAATGATAGACACATCAAAGGATAAATCATCCTTCATCCTTCTCATCAACCATTAATACATCATTTCACCCATAATAAATATAAATTTGCACAAACAGCACCTGACTTCATTAGTACAATCCGACTCTAGACCAAAAAATAACACATTTTTCAAGCAGTGTCTGGTTGCTTTCCCATCAGCCGGAATCCTCAATAACACATGGGAGCAATTTTGATCTATAAAATCAAAACTTCACAAATTTGATATGCACAAAAACTGTAATGTACACGAATGGGTTCTACGGAAATGGTTGAACATAATATACCCAAGCATCCTCATAATAATTGCTCGAAATGTACAAATTCATTGGTTAAACCAGCTGTTCCTATCGAATGTCTAGCCATTTTTCAAGCAGTGTCTGGTTGCTTTCCCATCAGCCGGAATCCTCAATAATACATGGGAGCAATTTTGATCTATAAAATCAAAACTTCACAAATTTCATATGCACAAAAACTGTAATGTACACGAATGGGTTCTACGGAAATGGTTGAACATAATATACCCAAGCATCCTCATAATAATTGCTCGAAATGTACAAATTCATTGGTTAAACCTGCTGTACCTATCGAATGTCAGCCACAAACTCACAACAGCTACCATGTCAGCAGTCAACCACTACGCCGTACCGCAAGCATGGTTTTAATGAGTACACGGTGTTTAGTTGTTCAATTTGTCGGTTTAATCAACTACTTGTTCAATAGAAAATAGCCGCCATTTACGGGCACGCAACTACATTTAGCATAACTTTATCCGGTTGCCCTTTTGGATGATATTGAGCGATAAGGTAGTGTCGTCGTGGCTATACCCCCGTACGGAAGCGTTACGCAAATGGGTGCTCTGGTGGGAAGTGTTTTTGTGCTGCTGTTTGCACTTACCATCGATACGACGACGGTTTCGAATTACGACCCGGAACTGAGTGAAGTTAAACTTTACTTCTTCTCACCGTGGGAAGTACCTTCTGAATGGATGGCAGCAGCTACTTAAGCCGTTTCCGATGGCTAATGTTGCGATTCGGTGTTTTTTGCTTCTTGCATTTCTCCTCCACGTTCAGATGGTTGAAGTACGAGCGGGACGTGGAAACGTTTGAGGCGCCACCACAGTTCGACCCACGAAGACAGCTGAAGGTGCTGATTCATGGGTGGAATGCGGACCGGAACCACATCTCGATGCTACCGATCCGGACGGCGTACTTGGTGCAGGATGCTCACAACCTACTCGTAGCCGATTGGTCCCATGTTGCCTACCTGCTCTATCCAACGGCTCGTGATCTAGCAGTGCCGGTGGCGAACCGTATCGGTAGCATGCTGGTACGGTTCATCGAGCGACTAGCCATCGACCACAGTCAGGTGCACGTTATCGGCCACAGTCTTGGGGCACATATAGCGGGTAGCGTGGGACGTTACTGCGGTGGAAAGTTATCGCGTGTGACGGCTCTCGATCCGGCCGGGCCACTGTTTGAGCTCGAGTCGAAAGATGCCGTCGGTCCCGATGTTGCCGGGTTCGTCGATGTGATCCACACCGATGGTCTCATGCTGGGGGAGGATATCATCCGTGGACATGCGGATTTTTTCCCCAACAGTGGCCTACCACCACAACCGGGCTGTGAAATACTCGACATCGTTACACTACGTACAGTATCCCGGACATCCGGTACACGCTCGGGGCACGCACGTTCTCCAGCTAACGTTTGGGGTTTTCGTTCCTTCCAGATGCCTGCAGCCATTGGCGTGCGACCGGATTCTTTGCGGAATCAATTCCGCTACCGGGGAGCTTTATTGCGTGTGCCTGCAGTCGGGAGGAAATTTCGCGAAAGGACGCTATCTGTCTACCGGATGTACGGGACACATCCTTGCGTGAGTGTGTTACAATGGGCGAAGCACTTGATCGTAGGTTAGTGCGGTGAAACAAAACTCCAATACAGCACCATTTTACTACCACTACACCAAATGTGTGTGTGTGTGTGTGTTTTCACATTTCAGTGCACGGGGAACATTTTTCACTCGTACATCGCGTGCGCCACCGTTCGGACTTGGCAATCACACAGCGAGCATGGATCCAACTTCTAAGATCTACCGACACGTGCTTGCGGAACGTTCGTTCGATTGACGTCGTCTGAGAAACCATGCAACCAGACACTCACTCCAGCCCGGATGGAGCGCGGGGGTCACTGGATTATTTCCGAAATAAGGAACACATTAACTTCACCCTCCTCAAAAAAGCTCCCCAACGCTCTCCCGAAGACGATGTTGCTAATGGAAGCATTATAAGCATGTCAGGCTATTTTCAAAGCTTAACAAGACATAATAGACTAAATTGACGCTATCAATGAATCTTCTCATGGCAGTAGCGTTTATGCAGGTATTCATCACCATGCTTGTTACATGGCACGGTTGCACTTCTCCTCCGCTGTAGGTATGGAAATTTTATCCCGAAGCTTTCAAAGCCGTCAAATAAATGATCAGTTGCGGGGAAGCTGGTTGGAATATCTTCTGTAATAAAACACCAAAATGAGACTACAAATTGAGCATAATTTATTCAAGAGCAGAATCAGGTTAAATGATGTAAATTTGTTAATTTTGCAAACTAAAATGTTCAGGAAAAGCTCTAGGAAATGTCATCCAGAAACGCAGTGTTATTGGTTATGTTATCAGTCATTGTAGATTAATAAAAAAATATTAAAAACTTGTAAAAGGTACTACTCCAATAAATGCTGTTTTGTTTAAAAAAATAAAATAAAAGTTTCCTATTCCTTTGTACTATTCTAGGGGAACCACGGCCCGGTGCATGAAGTTAAATTACGCCGGATCCACACGACAGGAGCGGGTATCAAATCCCATCCAGACGGCCCCCCTTAGCAAGAACTGAATATCCGATTACGTGGTGAAAATAAGTCTAGTAACCCAGAAATGACCGGCGTAATCTTAGAGGTCCTTAAGCCAAGAAGTCGAAGATTCCTTCGGGTGCCTTACATTATACCATTTACTTTAGTGACGTAGATAGAAAAAGCATATATAAACAATAAAATATTTTCTTTTCTTTGTTTGAAATCACTACAAAAATTTACAAAACAACACACAACACAACATGGGATGGGATATCCGGTTGTTGCTTCTTTATTCAATGTATTTTACAATTCCTTCGCACAATTACACTCACGCGGTACCTTTTTTGTGCATAGCTAAACGTCCCAAACCCCATAAAGACAGCCATCCTAAGTACGCACCATGATGCCCATAACAGCGCAAGCAAAAAACCATTTATATTGCCATGAGAACAACCATTTTCCGACTAATCTTAAAAGCAAATCCGGCAACAAGATTCGGTTCTAGGAATTGGTGCTTTACCGGTGCTGGACTGGTTCGTATGTGTGTCGACTGGGGGGGGGAGGTAAATATGCGGGTAATACCATTACCGGTGCGATGTAAAACTGTGATACATGTCGCCCTGGTCGCTCGCAATCGTTCATAGCTACCATCAGCCCAGGTTTCGGTGAGCTGAAGAAGCTTGTGTTGTTTCGGACCAATTTATGCATGGAAGTCCTGTTGGGCATTCGAACAAAAAAAAGAGGAACACACACAATATATCGTATACGTTTCATTTTATTCCATTCCTGTACCATGTACACACACACACACACATAAAAGCGACACAGTGTGGCACATGCCACGATCCTTACGATGTGCACACATTTTCCGTTCCCTTCACTAAATGGATCAAACATGAGAAAAGGAGACCACAGAGGCACAGACAATGAGCTGATTGCTCATCCCATTCAATACCATTTTGGGTACCCTGACGTGTGTAAATAGATAGCATGCCTTCGAACGGTATGCAACAATCATCAGTACAGCATTTCATTTAATTTTTGCTCCCACATTGAATGTGTTATTACGGTTTACAAAACACAAAATACATTTCTTAAAAATTGTACACATCTGATGTTTTGTAGGAAACCGAACATTTCATTTCACAACGCGAGGGATTTTCGCCCCGAACCCTGGCACGTGGGTGATGAATCAGGGAAGATTCATAACCGGTGGGTCAGCATAATCCTTCCACAGCAATGTTTCCGCCGTACGGTTTGTGGTGGTGGTGGTTGTGGTAGACAGCATCGGGGTACTGGTGCGTCTCAGTGCTAGGTTTCCGTATGCACGCAAAAGTTCTGCAATATAATTGATAGACCAAACATTAACACCTACGGTAAACGATTTCCTTTTTGCCTTTTAAGCTACTTGTAAGCTACTTAATGGAACAACCGTTTTAACGTCAACACCAATTACTTAGTACGGTGTTGGGCACAGATGTTACTAGTACCACGCATGCAGTAAGTGTTGATTGTGCCAAGCTCATGCGTAACAGGTTGCAGTGAGCTTAGGTAATTACGAGTAACTCTGTGAACTCCTTTGTCTGTTTAATACAAGTGCTTCATCAAGCAGTAATTGTTACCTTTGAGCTACAACATGAAGCAACAATGTATGCATTTGACTTACTACTTGTAGTTCTTCGCCATCGAACATCAGTTCTCCAAATAACCTCAAGCCATGCGTACATCAAACACATCAAACAAATCAGCGCTACACGCCACGGTGAAGGAAAATGCGTACCCTTTGCTACATAATACCTGATTGAGTACCGCAACCGCTGATCGGATCCTGATTCACTCGGCTCTTACGATGTCGTCGGAACATTTCTATCACAGCCTTCCTGTGGAGGGAGGTATGGGGTTTAGGAAACAAGCGCAAAAACTTAAGCTTGTTTGCTGGTGTACAGTGCACCAATCCATCACCTACCTAAAGTTCTGCCCACTAATACAGTACAGTATAAAGTTGATCCCAAAGTTGGTGATGAAGAATAAGTAGCAATAGTACTGTACCAGCACGGTAAGATACGAATGGCCCGTCTGAAAGCAAGAGAAGTGAAGGATAGACCACCCGGGTATGAGATCTTTTTATTTTTGCCTTTCCAAATTAATAACTGTCACCATGGAGGCACGTATTTGTGGACATACATCCTGACGGAGGACTTTCAGCTTTCTAAGCTGAGCTTTCTACCGATGTGCTTATTATACTGTTTTACACCCTTTCAACCAAACTCACCTCGACGAATGCACGAACGCGCATGACGTAGCTCGGCAGATTGAGACACACAAATACCGAGGACACGATGAGTAGCATTTTGGTGACCTTCATCTGGGAGTGCAGCATCCGGTTTTCTCCTACGTGTTTTTTTTTTGTTGGATGGCCAGGGACACATAGCGCCGCAAGAAGCAAAACAAAATGACAGGAAACAAATCGAGCATGTTAATGAATCGTGTGGTTCATACGAAACGGTTTTGGGGGGTTCTAGGAAAACATCATGCCATACTCATGCTGGAACGCCTCAGAATGCCATTACGTCCGTTGGGATGGGTTGAAAAGTATTGGAAGCTTAGCTGCCGTCGTATTTCTAAATTCGATGGTTTTCTATGGCCGGAGTAGAACCACAAATCAAGTCAATAGGAATGTAGCAAACGTTCAAACTGGACTGTGTCTGTCCAAACAAATGCACCGTGTACGTGCATCCAGACGGGACCCCGGAGGGGTTATGGATTGTGTACACATTCGGTTACCTTTTGGGCAGGGTCATGTTACGGCGCAAGCCAGCGAAACGCCACACGGTAAAGCTGGTCACGGAGTTCAGGACGACGATGATGGTGAACGGGACGACAAACACTATCACCGTATCGATGTAGTTGAAAATTTCCATTTGTGACTGTGAACGGATGGTATGTAAAGTGGACAGCTTGTTACGTATGACAGTGGTTTCCAAATGATAAACTCGAATATTTTATATATGTACATTTGTAACAATGCAGACATAATGAGAATTTCTCGGTATTTAATTATTTCCATAACCATGCAGGGGTTGGTATGCTGCGAAATGATTATATTTAATGAGATGAAATTAAGTATATTATACGGTACTAAATGAAAATTAATATGATATAATTTAACAAAGTTTTTCAACTATTCAACTATTTAATTTTTCAACGATTTTGGTTCGTTGTTCGAAGACGGTTGAAAACTTGTGGCAGTCCTTTTTTTAGAGTTTCAAATTGTTTTTTTTTTCAGTCTTCCAGACTTTCTAAGTCTTCAGTATGAACTTCATCTTCTTCGTATAGGCTTGGTGAACCAAGTCAAATTGTAACGGTCAGGATAGTAATTTGTTTCCAGGAAACTCGACCATTTGCTGTTACTGAATCTATGGCGTCCATCCTCCAGGTTCATCTACACTCTCTCTCTCTCTCTCTCTCTCTCTTTCTCTCTTTCTCTCCCACTATCTTTCTCGTTCTCTCTCTCCTGTTGGCCCAACGACCTCTTTGGTCGCACCAGTCATTTCTGGCTTATTAGAATTATTTTTACCACGTAGCTCAATAGTCATTCCTTGCCACGGGGGAGACGGTTCGCATGGGATCTTACACCCGGTTCTGCCGTGTGGACCGGCGCCGTTTACGCTCTACACTAGAATCTACTATAGACATCTGAATAATCACTCTTTGGACAGAGTTGAAACTCATTTAAAAAGTGGTTGTAAGATTGGAATTTTCTACTTACTCACTTTGAGATATTTCTTTCGAGTGATCCTTTGACTACTCTTTAAAGTTTCAACTCATTCACTCTCTGTACCGACCTTTTGCTTTTTAAATCACTCAATAAGAGTGCATGAGTAAGTTTAATCGATTTTACCTTTATCACGGCTGCTTAACGTACTACTTATGAGAATAGTCAGTCTTTAACTTGAGGCCTTTGAGGAGATAGTCACTCGAGAAGAAATAAGAAACTTCTTATTTTATTCAATTCAATGTATGGTCTACTATAGTTGGGAATAATTCTTTATTTATTTATTTATAATTCATGATTACGGCTTTAGCCGTACTGTCAACCTAAAAATGCGTAAGTGTACAAATTTCACAAGGCATTTCTTCGTAGTTGGGAATAATTATCGTGAAACAATTTATTCCTGTGGGAAATGTTTCACCCATTATCATCATACTCATAAATATTTGTTTGAAAATAGTTCCAATATTCAAAAAAAGTCACTCGTTTGTACATTACAATGAAAATGAAAAGAAAAACTACCTGCACCATTTCACTTCGATGGAATTCTTGGATCAAAAAATAAAAAATATCGCAAAACATTTCGACCTATGGCTCGCTTAATAATTGAACCCTGGCAGCTATGAATTATTCATCGTTTTTTAATTTTAATTCTTCGTCTCTAGTGCATAGGGATTGGCAATCTTGTACTTGTACCAAAAATTGAACCTATTCGGTGCGAAGTGAGTTTTGGAGTTGCTACGCTACGGAAAGATTGAAAATCCTCTCCTCGAAGTGGTTTCCGTTTCGTTGATAAACCACTCATATTTTCCACTTGCTGATATCGTAGAAGCGGCGAGATGCCTTCATCCTACGCATCTCGCATTCTCGTAGCCAGACCATCGTTGATTCCAGTTCAAGGGCCGGTCCAATGGCTAGTTCAGACACATACACACACACTCACACAAACCGAAGAGATTATCCAATTATTATCAGTTTTCCGACACGTAATATGGGAAGATCTCTTGCTGTAAATCATGTTCTGACTTCGTACCATCAGGTCATCGAGTGTTTTCACGATTCCACGTGCGCATTTTATGTGCGTTAGCCGAACCTTCCTTCGATGCTTAATAATCGATACCTAACAAAAGTCGGAAAGTAAAAATTAATGTTTTTTTTTTCATCCTCGTTTCTTGTCTTTACCGCCAGCATGAAATGTTTTTCTTTTTCTCCAGCTCAATTATGTATCTTTTTTTTTTGGTTTTGATGCGTTTCGTGTTTTATCCCTTATTTGCGGGAACTTTGCCCACACAATCAAAAAAAGGGTTTAAAAATAATAATGAAACAAGGTGAAAATGTTTGACAACCGTCGTCAGTTGTATTCGACCTTTTCCCAGTATGAATGCAGCATAAAATGGAGCTTGTTTTGGTACTTTGTTTTTTTTTTTCTTTATACGGTGTCCAGATTGACATCTGTTTGCTCTCCATCCTGTTCGAAAGATACGAAAACAGAGGCAGCTGTGTGATGCATTCATCAAAATATTTGCTCTTTAGCTTTATTTATGGAACAAAAGTTTGTGAATGCCGTTTTTTTTATTTTATTTTCGAGTGTTTTTTGATGAAGCTTTTCGTGTGTTACCTGGACGATAGCAATGGTCATGATGTGAATTATTATGAAAATTATCATATTCTACCAATTTCTTACTAAAACTGGCGCCAACTTACACAACAAAGGATGGTTTTGTTTTATGCAATTGAAAGACTTTGAAGTTTTAATTGAAATGACTTCTTTAAAAAAACCATTGAAGCCCAACAAACGAACAGCGAAACAATAAAATTCCAGTTGAATATGTAGCAGCAACATTTCTGTGTGAGGGAATCAATAAAAAAACGCAATATTGCTGTTCAATGTTTGAGCTCTTTCAATGAATTTTTTTTCGCAAACAAAAAAAAAATATCATCACCTAATGGACCAATGTATTTTAATCTTTCCCTTGGTGTGTGTGCTTGATGTGTTGCGCCTAGGGTTACAATAATCAGCTTAAAAAATTCCGAAAAGCTTCTACAGCAGCCGCTGCAAAAGCAGAATTTATTTCCCTTCGACATCGACTTTACCTTTTGTCCATGGAGCATTGCGCTCACGGTCGGTGTTTCGGAAAGTTCGGAAGCCGTGCTGGATGCTGTGCTGTTTGCGTTTCCCATTCACAGATCGCAGAACGAGCAGTGTGAAATTTTGGGGCCAGACAAGTGGCAACCGGTAACGCTCGCGACATGATCTAATATAATGCCCGAAATGTGTCCGCGTGTCTGTGTGTGGGTGTGAGAGTATTATTTTTTTTTGTTTTGTTTGTTAGTAGCACAGAAAAACAAGCTTTCCCACCTCAACCCCCGGGGTGATGATTAAAATAATGTACCTCAAGGTAAGAATCGGTTTGCTCACTGGCATGGTTACAAGGGAAAAGTACGGGCGTTGTAGCCCGTTTTGTTTTTTTTTTAAATAAACAAGCGGATGACAATTAACTTTTATTTAAATTCCATAATCCACATTGCTGATCAATTTCAGATCAGGAATTTATCCATTTCAAAACGGCTTCTATTGATTCGCACCGAAAATAAAGCACGCACCATTCATCATTCGTTACATTGTTGCGCATATACGGTAACCGCAACAGGACCACTCATCGATGCTGGATATCAATCGGTACCTATTAACAGTAGTGTCTGTTTTTCTTTTTGTGGGGAGGGAGAGGTTTAAATGGGCGAACAACACCCACATCATTCACGTGGTGAATTTTGTGTTTTGCTTTCACTGCACGAGAAGCCACCGAGCCACCGAGCGTACTTTAATTGTAATTTAATTCTGTTAACAGTTCGTCCCCGGCGCTCGGGTTGATTGCATTAAAACCGTTCCTCTCTTCTGCCGGATGTTATCTTCACTTATGGCAACCAAAGTCCGGAACACTTCTGTCCGGATGAATGGCGATCGAAATCAATCGCCCGTAGGGTAACATTCATTCTCCGTACTCTTTGGGTCACACTTGTTAATCCGATGACTGGCATCGGATGGATTGGGGTGGGGTCTTTTGTTAGACGCCGTGGAAATGTGTAGTTTCCAGAAAGCAGAAAAGGATTTTCAACACCATTCGGGATGTGTATAATTTGTGCTGCTAAGCTTCCCTCCCCCGGGCAGCAGTGCAAAAAAGATTAATGTTTATTCCATAGCTTAATGCTGCTGTTTTTGTTACTTACGAAAGACGAAAGAGTGTGAACGGGTTTCAGATATTTTGCACGACGCTGGGCCTCGATGGAGCAGTTGTTTGCCATTTGTTACATCATGTGTAAATCGTTGTAATCGCGTTAGATTGCAAAAATTTTCCAATATTCAACAGAAAGCAATGAATGGGCGTGGGTGAATATGTTTTGCCTGAAAGGAAGTCGGGCGCTACGTACCGTGTACTCCTTGCGCATATCGCAGATGGTGACATTGCTGCGCTCGGAGTATTGTGTGCCGGCGTAGAAGATGTACGGTACGCTATGCACACTGCCAACCATCGTGAGACAGGCGATGATAGTTTTCGCCCGCCGGACCGTACACCAGCTCTGCCGTTTCAGCGGATAGCGCACGACGATGAAACGCTCGAACGTGAAGGCTACCACGTACCAGACGGACAGGAAGCTGCTGACACCGCTCGTGTACGTGAACAGCTGGCAGTACGGTTCGCGTGTGTAGATGTGCACCTGAAAGAAGCTCAGCCAGGTGACGAACAGTCCCACCAGATAGCACGTGTCGCTGATGCCGAGCGCAGCCAGATAGTACGATGAGGAAAGCTTCTTTAGCTTCGTGTTGAAGAACACCAGCACGGATAGAATGTTCCCGATGCTGCCAACCACCACCAGCAGTGGCATGTAGTAGAAGTTGAGAAAATTGCCAATCAGCTCCATCACCACCTCCGTCTCGGTTAGGTTGAGGGCGGCCCCATCCGTCCCATCCATTGCGACCCGGGCGTCCGCCATCGGGGGCTGTACGGTACTTCCGTTTAGCATCACCCCGTTGGTAGCTCAACCGTCACTCACTCACTCACTCACTCACTCACTCACTCACTCACTCGCTCACTGATCGTCCTGCTGAAACGCACGCACGCACGCTTGCCTTACCGGCATTCCGGCAGGTGGCCGATCCGAACTACACTGCCAGCACAGCCGATCGTACCCGATCGTGTGTCCGAGATGATGATCAGTTCCACTACTACCGCGCACCATTTAGCACGATCACGATCAGCCACTCGGAAAGCGCGTGTTTGTGCTGCCAAATTCGAGTCCGGATTATCAGCAACTGAGGCGCACCATCGCACCGGGAATGTGTTAAATGAATAGATACGTTTCTCGTTCGTTCTCGGCTACGACACATTCGATGGGTTTCCCGTGCGGTATCGAGATGAACACTGGACAGTTTGGATAGCGAGAATGGTACGTTTCACAGCGCATGGTCAACATTTATCCCTACCATAAGATTTTCTGAAGAAAAAAAGATTCATCTGTACCAAAAGTTGGTTGACGAAAGCGAAGAGTCGTACGTTATTTACAAGGTTTTTTACAAAAAAGAATTGTTTTTATATTACAAAATAATATAAGCCTTTTTTTTTGGTAATTTATTAAAAATAACCTTATTCCATTTGTTTCTTTATTTTTCATGTATTGAAAATAATAAATTTACGAATCGTCCCGACCATTTTCGGATTTCAAATTTTTGTCATAATGAACACGGCACCGTTGGAAGGGATGATAATTATCAGTACTGCGCATAATCTACACTTCAACCCCACTACGGAATTTCCAGTACAAATTCATTCACACCACATGCGCTTTGTTCATTCATGCTTTTGGGCATTCAAGCGGTGAATCTTCAATGCAAAATTCTAGGAAGCCCTGAGACAGTTATGCTTTGCCCATTCGGGAAGGAAAACGCATCCGTTTCCGGAAGAATGATTTTTGTTGCCTCCGTTCAGTTTAATCCTTCGCCGTTACGTACGTCTGTGGTGAGATAAGGGACATTTCCTACAATTGTAGGAATATGACAAATTCCAGACAAAAATGCTTTTATCCTACCGTGCTATGTTTGATACATACGTTACATTCGTGATGATTTCCGAACGTGCTAATGTGCAACCCGGAATGGGGTTTTTTTAACGAGGTTGGTATTTATGTTGGGGTTTTTTGGGTTCGTCTTTTTTTTTTGTTTTCCTTTAAGTTCCTTCCCATGTAATCACGTTCGAATCGAAACAAATGTTTCATAATAATGTGCCGGTTTCCACATGAAATATTCTATTTAGCAAAATATGCAGTACGATACAAAGAATTTGCAATAAGCCTGAAACATGTGCGAGAAGGGGCAAAATGTCTGTCCTCGAAAAAAAAAATCCCGAATATTTTCTGCGAATGTATGTACTTTTGTTTTGTTAAAGTCTTTTGGAGGTGTTTTTTTTCTCGTTTTGATTCCCGAACTCTCGGCTCACCAAATCTTTGACCAAAAACTCAATCTCATTATCTATTGAAGTGCGGCACAAAAAGGCATAAGTTTGGGGGTCGGAAGTTTTGTTACATTTCTTTTCACCTTTGCCACATTTGTAGGTGATCTCAGGCGTGCTGCGTGAAAGCATTTATAGGAAATTCATCTTTTTCACATCTGCATTCTCGTTCCACGTACCGTCAATCCGATTACAGATTTTTGCTACAGACGGTCCCGTATAGATGGTTACAATTTTATCGGAACATTTTTGATGCTAGTTGCTTTATTTTTTCTGTTCTTCTTTTTGCGCTGGTCCTCTATGATATGCCACTCGCTTGAAGTGTTTAGATTACGTCGATGCTGGAAAAGGTGTTGGCTTTACCTTCTTGTTAGCGATCAATAAGTAGTGGTAGCATGTTGTGAAATGTATAAGTTATGTTTCTTTTTCTCCTTTTAATTATGACACGTGGCCATCGAAGTGTGAGGTAGTGACGTGACGTTTCATTTGTCTTTTTCGTTAAAGTTCATTAAGATGATTAGAAGGATTATATAGTTTTTTGCCCTTGCAAGTAAATTTTGTTGTTGTGTACTATTCTTAATGATAAATTTATATTTGAATTACGTTAAATAACATATTCTACTTTTATATACATATAAATCATATTTTCTGTAATCAAATTTATATAAAATCATGAACACCAATGTAAAACTGTGAAAAGAATAGTTTACAGTTTGCAAAAAGTGCTGTGAAAAGAATTCTATATCTACTTCAACATATTCTACTACAATTTGACCTTGTTAGATACAACGGTTGCTAAATTGAATATGTGATTAAGTACAATGAACTCAATTTATATAATACACATAAAGTGTTTAACTAAATTGTTGTACATGAAACTAACCTAAAACTAGTAAATAATAATAGACATGAAATGATTGTGAAAAATATAAGTAGGAACAGAAGAAGACCAAGGAGAGAGGCGATTAAACGTTTCTTTCCACCCAACTCGGACAGTATAAGGACTCTCTTTTAGCACTACAACCTCTGAAGAAACCTCTGAAGGCTGCCATTTATGGCATTTCTACACTATTTATTCCCTTAGCTGGATAATCGAGGCTTGCGTAAGTAGGTAAGAACGTACCAAAATGGAATTTAATAGCGGTAGTGTCCTTTCGATAACCGAAAACGAATTGAGAAAAACAGAATAAAATATACAACCAAAGTCCCCAGTGACAGAAGGAGACCCTTGGTTAACGTTGGGAATAGCATTGTCCGTTACGCGGCACCATCGTGGGGACGGACGCTTCTTCAGAAGGACGTTCACCGGACCACGGTTCAGAGGGCGCACCGCACAGGAGTTCTTCGAGTGGCCAGTGCCTTCCAAACGGTCTCCTACGATGCCGCTTGCGTGGTCGCAAGCACTATCCCGTTAGTCCTCCTCCTAGAGGAGGACATCCGCTGCCACGACGAAAAGGTAGCGAGGGGAAGTCCAGGACCAGACATACGAAAGCGGCAAAGGGAAGAGACCATGGGACGCTGGCAACAACAATGGACAGCCGGAGCGGGGCAGCCGAGATCGCCGGGGATGAGGACGAGGAGAATTATCCCGGACATTATGTCCTGGGTAAATCGCAAGCACGGAGAAATTGATTTTTATCTCTCTCAACTCTTTACAGGGCATGGGTTTCTCCGGAGCTACTTCGTCGACAAAGGCATCCTCGACGGCTCGCCAAACTGCCCGGTGTGTGAACACCAAGTGGAAGATGTCGACCACGTAATGTTCCACTGTCCACGGTTTGCTCGAACCCAACACGAGATGCAGCAGCAGAGCCACACCCGCTTGACGATAGAAAATCTTGCAGCGGAAATGTGTGCCAACAGCAACACATGGGAAGCAGTCCGGACCGCCGCAAGGACCATCTTCAGAAACCTCCAAGTGAGATGGAATGAGGAAAGTCCACCTACGGCTAGACGGAGACGACAACAACGACGGCGGAACACGGAACAAACGGGACAGCAACAGCTGCCGCCGTGACCGCACCAAAGGATGACGACAACGGAAGCAGCAGCAGCAGCAACGAGTAACCAGAGCAGCAGCAGGAGCTAGACCCCACCGGAAGTAGCGGCTA
This sequence comes from Anopheles funestus, assembly GCF_943734845.2. Lineage (NCBI taxonomy): Eukaryota > Metazoa > Arthropoda > Insecta > Diptera > Culicidae > Anopheles > Anopheles funestus. The sequence goes on from NC_064599.1 coordinate 32,840,848, forward strand.
CGGACGGGCGGAATTAAGCAGCAGCAGCGGAAGGAAGGCACGAAGCAGCAGCAGCAGCTGAGACAACTAGGACGAATGACGCAGTAGCAGCATTGGAAAGCAGCAGCGCGTCAACAGGATGGGTGCATCGCACAAACGTTCCTGCATGGAGTACTACGCACATCAAGCGCATCGGCAGGGTTCGGATCAGGTCGAGGAGTGGTTTAGTTAGGGTCCCATCGGCTGCCGGGTCCGCTTCACGGGCCCAGCGTCACGATGAATCCCACATAACCCATCTCGGAGGGATTGGTTTGTAGCCGCAAGCCGCCCTTCGAGGTGGGTACCTTTTGAAGGTTCCCTCCCCGTTAACAAAAAAAAAAAAAAAAAAAAAAAAAAAAAAAAAAAAAAAAAAAAAAAAAAAAAAGTCCCCAGTGATCTTCTATATTGCATCGTAAAGGAAAGGTAAAGAGTACAACGGTATCAATAAAATCAATGAGTAGGGCAACGATGATTGAGTGTGAAAGGACTAAAACCAAACAAACGACACCTAACCGCAGACAGTGTAGAGAAGCCACTGCTACTAAAGACTTTTACGGTGGGTGAACTTGGTTAAAGGTTTTTGCACCTGTTCGATACGGTCAATGTAGATGTTATCTGTAGGAGACCCGGCTAAAGGAGGAGCGTTTCAACAGTGAATTAATCTATGAACAGAAAACAGTTTTAAAGGCTAAACAAATCAAAAAGCTAATATTTTGAAAAGAGGCAACATTAAGGTAGAGAGTTTTCTCCTAAAAAAGACGGCAAAGGAGCATGCATATTAACATATTGTTAAAACGTTTTCGTCCAACGTTACGATGAAATAAATTAATTCCCGGTTTCAACAGTGTAATTTTTGTGTGCTTATCGTTTCACTTAAATTATTTTTTATTTAAGTGTATTAGTGTTTTGTTCAATTATTTTTAAATTTAATATTAATTAACTAAAAAACTTATCAAAAACTAGTTTTAATATGCAATTTGTAATAACGTACTCCTATACCGCATTTGTGATTTATTTAAGGGTTTATTTATCTTACGTTTGGTTCTGAATAATTTTAAGAATTGTTTTGTTTAATGTTTTCAAGCAATAATTTCCATATTATAACACTTCCCGGCGCAAAAGTAACACTTTTGAGGACATTTAAGCCAATTCCACAGAACAATAAGAACAATAGTTTCTGATGAAATCTCCTTAACGTGTCACAAGATGCCTTCCTATGATTTTCAGCGAAAGTGAAACGAATTTCACCGAGCAGTACAAATTGTATTGGGAATGTACGGCAAACATGTCCTCAACAAGAGCGCTAGAGTTTACATTGTTTGCAAATCATGTACAGCAACACTCAAAATGTTCCTTTATGTGAATACAGGCTTTTTTCAGCTCAATTGGTAAAGTAGAAACCATTTCTAGATTCTTTTCAACTTGCACTGGAATGTGTAGAATCTTTCCATCTTGCACAAGCTTGCACAAGGAATAGATGAATGTTCAAAGCTTTCTCCACTTTTGCTAACATGCGAAGCTTTCCTAACGTGACCGATGTGTGAGGCGAGACAGCAAAAGTTGAAAGAATTCCACATCTACCTGATCACATTCCAGTTCAACATGTAAAGAATTGAAAAATTTTACCTTAGAAAAAACTTTTTTACAGTTCTAGATAATTCTTTAACAAGTTGATAGTAGTTGATCTGTCGAGGTAGCTTTGTGAAATTCTTGACACTTTCTGGATTATGTTCCAAAGTTACTGTTGTTGTCTTTATCGCTTAAAAAGATTTTTATTAAAAAGGATTTTTTTGTCTTTGTAAAAAAGAAGCTTATTTTAAACATTTAAACATAAGCAAGCTTTTTCGATTTACACTTCCAGAAGAAGAAGAGTTGAACTTGAAACAAAATCCAACCTCCTACTTGCTTGTGGAACTCGAAAACCCTGTACCATGTAAGAAACTATAAAAAAATAGATAAAACTGTGCTTAAAATAATAATTATTTAAAATGTACGAAGGACATAAAACTCTTTAAAAATAATTGAACTTAAAGTAAAAACTATCGCTTCCTCAATGTCATCTCAATATCATACTTACTTACTTACCAATCGGGACATCCAAATGTCGTTCCCCTTCATCATTGTTTCAATTTTCGGATATAATTTGTGGCTACTAATTTGTGTGTTATGATTTAATCAATCTCACCAAGCTTTTATGTTTTGAATGTGTAAAAAATAAATAAATACTGATGTATATTTTATACCATCCGCTTTGCAGCATTATATACACCGTTTTGTAATGTGTCACCCACTTACTAAGAACCCTTTAAACAACTTTCCGCACACGGTTTCGGCACACTTAAAATATCACCCCGCCAATATTACCAGCACCAGCCATCTGTTTTCGTGTTGTGCAACTAGTTTGGCATATTTAACTGAGCCTTGGCTGGTGCCCAAGACGACCACAGCCCACAGAGCTTGGCTACTACTTAATGAAGTTTGTAATTTCATAGTCGGTAAGCTCCCGCCACGTTGCCATCTCGGCGTTGTCCTGTATGGTCGTAGTGTTCCGTCGCATCTTCGAACCATTCGAGCGTAGGACGAACTCTGTTTGGATAAAACCATCGACACACAGCCATGTAGACAACATTATCAAATCATTTCCCTTCGGTTTGGTTTGGAAAACGTGTGATTGCATTACCTGTGACCTGGGTACCGGAGGTATGCTCGAGATTTATTTGCCGCTGGGTACGCTTTTGAAACATGCCAAAAATCGCTTTCCTGTGAATGGGTAAGGATGAAGATAGTTAAGACATTTAACCGAGCGAAACCGGATGGATCCGGGAAAACCCCTTCGGCCGCACACACTTACCGAAAGTTCTGGCCACTGACGCAGTACAGTATGAAGTTGATGCCGAAGTTCGTCATGAAAAATAGTTGACAACAGTTCTGCACCAGATATATGTTCATGTTCGTGTGTTCCGTCTAGAGAAAATAGAGAATCACGTCAAATTCTTGGACAATCATCGTTCGAAAGGGGTCATGGGGCGGCAAAATGCTAATGTATGAAACATCCCCAGTAAACGCCAGTGGAATTAATTAGAAACGTTTGCTGTGTTTACCATCGGAACGGATTGATAACCAATTAAGGCTCTGCGGATGTTTATCAGCGATAGATCTATCTAAATTGCCAAGTAACACATGTTAATTTACACTTCAAAGGCTTAATGGAAAAACTTTGATCTGTTTACTGCGCAACTTTTCCACACCGGCATTTTGCGTTCTGCGGAACCCTTTTGTCAGGTTTGTTTGCCTTCTCTGTTGTTTCGTTTCATGGAACATTCATGCTTACCTCCAGATAGATCTTTACGCGAACAATGTAGCTTGGTAGGTTGAGGCAAACGAACACGGTCGAAACGATAAGCAGCATTTTGGTAACCTTTATTTGGGAATTCGCAACCCGGCTACGACCTGCAAGGGAAGCGAAAACAACGGTCGCTGTTACGACATATAATGTTCATTTTGTCCAGAAGGCCAAAGAATGTGACCCAAACTATCAACCGCAACTATCAACAAACAAACGAACATTCCCATGTTTGGTCCCGCCGCGTACCATGGATGGGGAACGTGCCGACCCATTCCCGGACCACATACTTACTGAGTAGCTGTATCTGCTGGACGGGGACGGTACCATTGCCATACAGTTGGTTGCTCGATATGTTCAGCTGTCGGCGGGATTCGCGCACGTTCGCACCGTAACTATAACAAGGAAGGATATGGCGTGTCATTCGATGATTTTCGCGTCCGGGTTCGCGATCCTTTCAAACCGATTTCTCCAAATCGTGTGCATCATACGTACCTTCTCGGTATCGTCATCGTGCGTCTAATGCTGGCAAACTTCCACACCGTCAGGGCGGTGATCGTGTTCAGTACGACAATTATCGTAAACGGTACCACAAACACCAGTATAAAGTCGAGAAAGTTGAACATCGTTGCCTGATCCTGCCATCCAGGAAAGCGGAACAAAAACAAACGAAATGAAACTTTGGTTATGCAGTCGAATGTTATGCAGCTTGTTATGTACCATGTGTGTAGTTATATTTGCCCGAAAATGCGTAGAATGTTACCGATTTAAAAAGGACTCCCGTTAGGAAGATTAAAGCTTCTATTTATTGCTGTTTTCCGGAAACGATATACGAATTACGAATGCATTTTTATTACATATTTAGCTTTCATTACATTTCACCGCACATGGAAACCATTTCTGTTCCATCCTATCTTATAGGAAAATATTACATTTTATAGCGATCATGCTTGCGAAACGGAATGCCCTGGCAGTAAATGGAATTTTTGGTTGAGCACATAATTTCATCATAAATATTAATGTACGTCAAGAAAAGTTTTCATCAGAACATCAGCTCAGCAATGTAATCTAAAGTTTAGCTTTTGCTGCTGCAAATAATTATAAAATGTCGACCAGTCATTTGTAATGCTACACAGAGCAAAACGAAACAAAACCGGAGGCACACAAAGCCCTAGGCGCGGTCCATTGTTTGGCATTGGAATTAATTTGTTACCACCTTTGACGAGCGAATGACAGACGGTCCGGCACACAGTGTTTCGGTTTGTTAAACAAATCCGATCACAATGGCTTACGTAGCAGTCAATTGCGTGGGAAAAATGGTTTATTTTAGTGATATTTAAGAAGTATTTATCATGAATTTTATTATCAACTAATAATCGTGTTTATCATACCTCAAGAATTGATGATAAAAATGAACAGTAACCGGTATGTTAAGCTTAAATACTTAAATATATTTTTACGAAACAACGTGAAACTATGAAAGCTAAATGATAGTTTGGAGAATAAGTTTCTGTAGTGTCGTAAGTGTAGGTTAGCGTATAAGCGTATAGTGTAAGCGTTAGATGTAAGTATATGCATGTATGTATTAGACTAAGAATAAAGAGTCAGTCGATAAATAGCACTCGAACGAGCAACACCTAACTCCATAATAGTTGGCGACGAGGAAAAAGCAAACGAAAAGTCAAATATTAGTCATGTCGTTAATCGGAGAAATTGAACCATTTGTCATGGGCGAAAGCATCAGGGAGTACTTGGAACGTATTGATATTTTTTTCCAAGTTAACGAGGTGGAAGATTCAAAGAAAACAGTGATGTTGTTAACGTTGGGAGGAGCATCGCTGTATAGCCTCATATCAAAGATGGTGTTGCCTGAACAGCCAAAGACGCTAAACTACGAGAAGCTGTGCATTAAGCTGCAAGAGCAATTGGAACAGAAAGTCAACGTAGTGGCGGAACGGTTCAACTTTAGAAACTGTCTACAAAAAGATAGTTCTGTTGCGGAGTACATCGTGGAACTGAAATCGCTCGCACAATCGTGTAAATTCACGTGCTGTCTAAAGGAAAGCTTGCGAGATCAATTAGTAGTTGGTGTCCGAGATGAAGGACTAAGGAAACGTCTTCTTCGAGAGTCCGAGTTAACATTCGAGAGTGCAGAAAATATCGCCAGAACATGGGAAGCTGCGGATGAACAAAACGAAACATTTACATCGAAAGAGAAACCGAGGGAAATGGCGGTGATTAAGTGTGCGCCAAAACGAAGCGTCGGTCCAAAAGTGCACTACCACCGTGGGAACAGTACACCTTTACATCAACAGAGCTACACGCATAAGCAGGAGAGCAAGCAGCAGCAGCAGCAGCAGCAGCAGCAGCAGCAGCAGCAGCAGCAGTGTTACAGATGTGGAAGATCGCATAATCCACAGACATGTCCTGCGCGTATGTGGCAGTGTTTCAACTGTAAGAAGTATGGTCATGTGTCGTCGTGTTGCCGAAGTACGAACGTGCATAGTTTGCGAGCGGAACCGAAGGATGTGTCGCTAACACGCATATTAGAAGAGAATACGATCAGTAATCCAGAAGTGTGCGTTTTAAATATCAACGGTGTAGACATTGCGTTTGAGATAGACTGTGGTGCGTGTAATACGGTAATACCGGAGAGAGTGTATCGGAAAGAGTTTGCTAATGTCGAATTAGAACAAACACATTTGCGTTTTATTACGGCATCGGGTCAACGTCTGACACCGTTAGGAAAAATATGCGTAAACGTAGCGATAAAAAGTAAAACGGTCCGTCTAGAAGTCAACGTAATTAAAACAGAAAATAACGGTAATCCTTTACTAGGTCGTGATGCGTTGGATATATTATTTCCGGATTGGCGAAAAGGTTTTAAATTAAATCAAATCGAAGCGGACAAATGGCTTGGAGACATGAAAAAAATGTTTCCGAATCTAACAAACGGAAATAACAAGGAAACGATAGAAGGGTTTGAAGCCAGTTTAGTGTTAAAACCTAATTTTACCCCAATTTTCCATAAAGCGTATTCAGTGCCGTTCGCATTAATAGAAAAAGTTGAAGCCAACCTAGATAAATTAGTGAATGACGGTATACTAGTACCAATACGTACATCAGCGTGGGCGAGCCCTATAGTGGTTGTAGGAAAAAGTGATGGCTCAGTACGTATCTGTTTGGATGGAAAAGCTACGATAAATAAATATCTTACGGTAGAACATTACCCATTACCGAGGATTGATGATATTTTGGCGAAAATTGCAAATTGGACAGTTTTTTGCAAAATAGACCTAACAGGAGCGTACTTGCAAGTAAAGTTATCAGAAAATTCGCAAAATATTTGTACTATAAATACGCATAAAGGGCTATACAAGTACACTAGAATGCCATTTGGAGTACAGTCTGCGCCTGCAATATTTCAAACAATAGTAGATCAAATATTGTTAAAGACTAAAGGCATTGCGTATATGGACGACATACTCGTGGGCGGAGAAAATGAAAAACAATGCATGGAGAATGTATGCGAAGTTTTAAAAAGGCTGGAATTGCATAAAGTAAAGATAAACGAAAAGAAGTCGGAATTTTTTAAAACAGAAATAGAGTACCTAGGCTACAAAATATCAAAGAACGGAATAACACCAAATGAGTCAAAAGTAAAAGCGATTATTGAAGCACCGGTACCATCAGATGTGATGCAATTACAAGCGTATCTAGGCATGATAAATTATTACAGCAGGTTTTTGCCAAATCTAGCAACAATATTGAGTCCGATGTATGAACTTCTACGCAAAGACAAAAAATATGTATGGTCAAAGGAATGTCAGGAATCATTCGAAAAAGCGAAATCAATGTTAGTAGATAACAACGTTTTAGTACCATTTGATCCTAAAAAACCTGTTATTTTAGCAGTAGATGCAAGTCCTTACGGTTTAGGTGCAGTTTTGTCTCATGAAATTGGAGGGGTAGAAAAACCTATATATTTTGCTTCAACAACTCTTTCTCAAGCACAGAGAAATTACGCACAGGTTCATAAGGAAGCATTAGCCGTTGTTTTCGGTGTCCAAAAGTTTCATAAATACATTTACGGAATCAAATTCAAACTGGTAACAGATAACTCAGGCGTCAAAGAAATATTCAAACCGTCAAGAACAACTTCGTCTATAGCAGTAGCTAGGCTGAGCCGATGGGCATTGTTATTAGCCAATTATGAATATGTGATAGAGCATAGGCCAGGAAAATGTATGGGTCACGTGGATGGGTTAAGTAGATTACCTTTGGCAGAAATTTTAGAGATAGATGAGGAGTTCACACAATTAAATGCGATTTCGTCTTCCTCAATTATCGATATTGAGTTGGTCAAACAATTCCAAAAGTCAGATAGTATTTTGCAAAAAGTCTACAAAAATGTTAAGTATGGATGGTCGAACAATGTGAAATGGGAGTTGAAAGATTATGCTAAAGTTAGTAACAGTTTAGCAATAGAAGATGGAGTATTATTTTTTAACGATCGAGTAGTGATACCAGATAAGCTGAAAGATAAAATAGTCAGTCTATTCCATGAAAACCATGATGGTTTGGTAAGAATGAAAATGTCAGCTAGGAAACTCGTGTGGTGGAAAAATATGGATAGAGATTTTGAGCAGTATATAAAAGCATGTCAAGTCTGTCAGTGTAGACAAATCGTACCAAAAGAAATAGTCGCAACCAAATGGTTGCAATGTACGCGTCCGTTTCAAAGAGTGCATATAGATTTTTTCTTTTTTGAAAATAGTACGTTATTTATAATAGTCGATAGTTTTTCCAAGTTCATGGAAGTAAAAATTATGAAAAGTACTAAGGCAGAAAATGTTATAGAGATGCTAGAAATATTTTTTGCATATTTTGGGTTACCAGAGGAAATCGTGTCAGATAATGGTCCTCCATTTAGTTCAGAAAAGTTTTTGTCGTTCTTAAGAGCAAAAGGTATAAAAGTGAGTAAGTCCCCGCCGTACCACCCACAGTCAAACGGGTTGGCCGAGAGAGCGGTTAGGACAGTAAAAGATAGTCTAAAAAAGTATTTGTTGGATACAAGATTAAAACCATTAAGTCTACAAAGGAAGCTGAATCACTTTCTAATCAGTTATAGAAATAGTCCATGTACTGTAACTAAAGTCACGCCGTCGGAGAGAGTATTTTGCTACGTACCACACACATTAATAACAAAAGTAAATCCTATAAAAGGACACGAAAGACAAATCTTAACTAAGGTAGAATCAAGAAGGCAAGTTCCAATGATAACAAATCATGATCAGTATGAAGAAGAGGAAGAAGTGTATTACAAAAATCACTTTAAGGAACATATGAGATGGATTCCAGCAATAGTCAAAAAGAAAATAAGTGGTCTAAGATACTTAATAAGTCTGAATGGAGTAATACGCATGGTGCATAAAAACCAAATAAGGAAAAAGGATAGTAGGATGAGTAAGAATGTAATTGTAGTACCAACAAATGTAAATATTTCACATAAAAGGAAAAGGAGTGAATCAAGTCCTCCACCGTTAAGACGATCGAAAAGACTGGAAGGACAACCAAGATTAAAGTATCCTAGATAGAAAGTAAACTTCGTTTAAGGGGGAGAATGTAGTGTCGTAAGTGTAGGTTAGCGTATAAGCGTATAGTGTAAGCGTTAGATGTAAGTATATGCATGTATGTATTAGACTAAGAATAAAGAGTCAGTCGATAAATAGCACTCGAACGAGCAACACCTAACTCCATAATAGTTTCTAATTAAGTTTTTTAGTAAAAAAGTATTAATTTCTAATTCAAAATTAGCAATAGTTCAATTGAGGTGAGGTGGCTTTGGTGGTGTAAATGATAAAGGCGGCAGTCTCCAAACGACAGCACCGGCGATCAAATCCCATCCAGACCGAAACCACATATCAAAAACTATGTATTCTGCTACGAGTATATAATAAAATCAAGGAAAACAAGAAATAACACGAAAGACCTTTTGAGGTTGTAGTGCCACTAGGGTCGCTTAGTATAAAATATACAACAAGCTACCATTAAAGTTAATTTCTACTAAAGTCTGTAATTACATTGATGCGATCCATTTTGGCCAGAGTGAAAGAAACGATTTTGGAACGATCGATAAAACTTATGTTTTATGGCGTTATATACAACGAAAAAATGAACATTCATTTTAAAAATAGTTAAAAAAGAACAAAACAGTAGTTTTAAAACATTTTGATAAATTTCATCTGTTATCAGTGTTTTATCTGTTTGTCCCTATAAACAAAAAAATTTAATTTTCGTACACTTGATAGTTTTGCTTTTCTTAATAAATTTTGATTCTAATTTTTATATAAATGCATCGCTGATTTGACACCCACAACATGGGCAGGAACAAAATAAAGGTTTAGGAAATTAAGTTACTTCAAAAGTATTGTGGATCTGAACCAAAATCTTGGGTCAAAATGAAAAACAAGCAGAAGTTAAGTTAGGAAACATTTTTTTTCAAAATCTTTCCTTATCATTCTCGGAAGCAACCTCTTGGTAATTATGGTAGTTATGCTTAAAAATGGTAATTATGACGTTTTAAAAAAAAAATCCTTTTATTTTTTAGGATATAAGAAAAAAGGTCTAGTTTTTCATAAGTCAGGATAATAATTTATCATCATTTCAAAGTAACCGTACTGGGGTGGGTATGCTTACACTTGTTCATTACAATCAGCGACCTTTTTTGCTTGCCATTTGACACCAGATTAGTTATTTACTGCCGGTCAAACAGAACAACATCTTTGTTTCGGAACATTTAATTGAGGGTAAATGAATCTGTGACCCGGCCAGTGAGAAAGCGTTCCAAAAAAAAGGGATTTAATTCTTGCGTCAAAGAACAATTCGACAGAACAAACAACCAAACCCTTCGAACGGAAAGTCAGACGAACAAAAGGGACGTTGTGGGGCTCTTACGGTTTACATGAAAATAGGTTTTCATTTTCCTTTGGTTTTGTTACTCAGCCCACCGGAAGCAATTATCCTGCACGCCGAATGAACACAACGTACAGCAGCCAGCAAATCCCTCAGACAGCCCAGTAAACCCTTTTCGGTAAACAATTGCTCACCTACACACATCGTGACGTGCTCGCCTTGTGCTAAGAAAAACATGCGAGCACTTTTCTTTTGTGTGTTGGAATGTGCCTGAAACAATGGAAAAAGCCATTGCCATTGCATGGTATGGCGCCGGAAGCACCACTAACTGGAACCAATGTACATACATACACTGTTCACAGGGCACTTTTCCCCCTCAAACAAAAAAAAAAACGCAAACAATTGAGCCAATTGTCCTGGCCCCAAACACAACGACGTCCTAACGATGGCTGGCACTACATGCACTACTCACTACTACTCACTTTGTACTCTTGCACTATATCGCAGATGGTGTCATTCATGGAGGCGGAGAACTGTGGTGAGGCGAAGAAAAAGATCGGCAAGCTGATGAAAATGCCAGCGATTGTCAGGGCGAAGATAACGATCTTTGCGCGCCGTACCGTACACATGGTTTGGCGCTTAAGCGGATACAGCACCGCAATGAAACGCTCGACGGTGAACGCGACCACAAACCAGACGGACAGGAAGCAGCACAGCGAGCTGGAAAAGGTGAAGAATCGGCAGCAAATTTCCTGGATGTAGATTTTCAAATCGACCAAATTAAGCCACGCAACGAACTGGCCGATCAGGTAGAAGGTATCACTCAGCCCGAGCGCCGCGAGATAGTACGAGGAGGAAAGTTTGCGTAGTTTGGTTTTGAAAAATACCAGCACCGACAGTACGTTACCGATGCTACCGAACAGTACGAGGGCCGGTACGTAGTAGAAGTTGATCACGCTTAACACTTCCGCATAGTAGACGAACGTTTGCTGGTCAAATTCAAGCACCGGTGACAAGGTGCCCGTATCCCCGGGTAGTGAGTGGACGGTTGTTTGCTGATAGTGGACGGAAGATTCGTTCACACCGAGCGGTATGCCAGCGGGCGTACTGACCGTCGTCCGGTCCATTGGTGGTATCTCCATGTAGGGGCCGTAAGTGGCAGTCATCAGCAGCACACCAACCGTAGGTACGCTCATTAGTAACGCCTTATCCGCGTTGAACGAACTGTCGGAATCGTCCAAACTGCTAGCATTTTGGCGACTAGCCAGTAGCAACATCTGCTGACCGGTACGCCCGTAATTGTAATCCTCTCGCAGGGCGGTCCCACTAAGATGATCCCCACCAGCGGCACTAAACATCGTGAACGCCACACTAGACTATCCTTTCAGCAGCGTGTATAATCCTTGCTTCGTACGACCATAGTAAGGGGTACCGTATGCTTTAACATTCTTACTTTCACGTGAACAAACGGTACCACCAGTACCATGCTTATAAGCTTCAGAATTCTCACTATATTAACACATTTGTTTTAGTAAAATTTTTTGCCTTTTTTGATGAAATAATTTTTTTATACAATTTTAGCCTTTTTATGAAAAAAAAAAAATATTTTTTTTTGCACCAACAACACTGTCAACTGCCTTCTTTTTATTAAAATTTATTTCCTTTTCTTTTGCTGTAAGCTTTCAACACTAACACACACACACACGGTTCGAAATGGTCAGAATACCGACGGGTCTCGACCGAGTTCCGTTTCGTAATTCCGAATGTCGATTCACAAACACTGGCGCATACACGTTCGCCGTTTACGATTTCCAATAGCTGACTGACGAATGTTGGCCTACGGACGCTATTCCAACTTCAACAAGGAATTCATGAACTACCGACATCGATCGTTCGGTACACGAACCCGAGAGTTTCGCCAAGTTCATTCATTCAAACCTCATTTATCGCACGAGAGTGGGGATACATACCGCCAAAAGCGCACAGTTCTAAGCACACGGACGAAGGATGTCTTGGCGGATTGGCAACGAATAGCTTAAAGCAAACGTGTCGTCAATTTGTCGCACATTTCCCGTTTTCTGGGAAATAGATAAGCTACTGACACTTTAAACTACCAGCGGCTGGTCCTCCAACACGCAGAGATGCTTTAGAAAAATCACGCACTGTTTTAGAACGGTGGAATTAAATGAGACGCTTATGAGGAGCGTACAATGCGGTGGTGTCTAAAGTGGGCTAAAGTGTTTTCATATTTTTGTAATTAAAATTATTTTCATCACTAATATGTAACATTCACGGGGTTGTGATTTTATCTGCCAAGAGGCTTTATTTTCCGGTTGAAGTCTGTTCAAAGTGTGGTTGCGTTTTATCGTTTTACCAATTGCTGAGGCATTCCTCAACCGTCACCACAGAAATTGTGGCGCTTTCGTGGAAATTCGTCAACTTCTCTCCCATCCCGTGCCGTGAAATGCTTTCCCGAAACATCCATCACGGAGTTGACAGATAATTTACAGTAACACGGTTCCAACCGCGTAAGCCTATCCGTACGATGCCATACGCGTCAGCACCTTGGATGGTACATACCCTTTGGTTCGACGTACGTACACGGACAAACTGCAGCAAAGGTCATTACTGGTGAAGATTATCACACCTCGCAGAAAGTACTGCCACGCCAACAATCAGTGCTGATTGGTTGTGCTACTGAGCTTCCGTTCGCTGTGGCGCAGTTTAATCTTGTTTTTGCTGTTTTTTGTTTTACTTTCTTCAAACCACTACCGACGGGCTTTATGCAGCGGAAAGCCATTCAAAAAGGTATTTCCTCTTTGTGAAGTACACACCAGGCACCGACATTATAGGTGTGCCACAAAGCCCGGTGAATGATTGTATGTTTGTGAATGGAAAAGGCTCAGCAATACTGGCGGGGCCCGTTCTTCATGAATTAAAAAAAAAAACATGGAAAAGCCTCAACGCTTTTCTGTATGATGGCTGGTACTGAATTATACGACCAAATGAAACCGTGAAATTGGTTTATTCATCACAGCGAGACGGAGAGAGAGAGAGAGGGTGAAAAAAACAGATTCTCTACTGGAAAAAACATACAAAGTGCATCAAGAACTTTGGTCGATTTACAAATGGCTGCAGATAATTAATAATGTGTGTGTTACATTCACAGAGGAATGTACCTCTGTTCCAATATATACAGTTTCGATTAATTACAAATATCAGCAGGGTTTGTTCTAGCTCGAAAGGAATATTTGCGATTGTGAAATCATTATTATTGGAATTATATTTTGCATTATCTCTCACGCCGTACTAAATGTCGTTACATAAATACAAAAAGGATATTAATTATTTCAAAAAATCAACGCATTCAAACGCGCGTGTAACGTATCCAATGGTAGCGATATATTTCCTCTCGTATTACGATCCAGCCGGATATTATTTCAATCGAACGGCCACACCTTTACGCCGTTTTCTGGCCAGCGAAAGCGAGGAAGCGAAAATCCTTTTCTGCAGAAAACAACAACAATAAAGATGTTCGTTCGCAAAGATACTTCAGAAGAAAAGCATACCGCCATAAGTCCGGCGCGTAACAGCGATGAGGTGTCACGTTTCCTGGATTGCTTTTCACTATCATCGTTTGCATCATTTGCTAACGATAGTCGTGATTGGCATGTGTCAAATTAAGGCCCTTCGGGGGTATAACTTTCCACCGGGCCACGGTAATAGTGGATGATGCGATACCTTTACCGTTTTTAACGATTCATTGTGGGTGCTTTAGAAATATGGCATATGGACATGTTGTTGACTGATGGTGACATTTAGTGCGGCTGAGGAAAATAGCTGATAGAATCAATCGACATTACTGCGCACACGATTGTCGGGTGCAGCGGCAGTTGTGTCCGGCAAGACGTCTCCATCAACATAACATCAACAACTACCAGGCGTCTCCATCAATACTGCATTAACATCTACCAGGCGTCTCCATCGACACAATGCACGTATTCGACTGTCGGTAATACAATGTTAATGTCCGTAAGATAACTGTTTTTTATAGTTTTGTATTAAAGCAAATTAAAAATTTTAAATTAAAAACAAATAGTCTCTAGGATCAGAATCAATATAAACATGATCTCTCATTTTTGTGGTGATTTCTGTGAGATTTTTCTTCTTCATTTTCGTCCTGTTTTGTTGGAAACGTGAAGTGATTAAAAACTCTTCATATGTGAATTTGAGACAAACATCTGTTCCGTAATTTATTTGTAACATTCTTTCCGTTAATCTTAAGGACTTGGTATTCATCTGATGTTAGTTCTATCCCCACCACAAAGTTAATGATAAATTTTCGAACATTGCTCTGAAGGACCTGGTATTCATCGGTTGTTAATGCCATTCCCACTCTAAAGTTGATGGTAAATTTTCGAAAATAACAGATTTCTTAGGATTCTTTTACGCAGAAGTTCATTCGCTTTGTATCCCCACTTCTCACAGGTCGGAATTGTGTTCATTCATTCATGAATTGTTTTCTTTTTTTTTTCTTTTGACATGGTCGAGAATCTTTTGACGATCTTGAACATGGTCTTTTTTGTATACGGTACTTACATTACTTACCGGTATTTCCAAATACAGAAAATAATTGTAATTAACGGATACGAATCTACAGATTAACATTGTGTACAGGATACAACAGCTAAAAGTGATACTTAACACTCGAAATACTCAAATTCATGTAAAGAATTTGATAATTGGGATTGGGTCAATCTTCTGGGATACAATACCCCGTAAATAGTTTCCCGACTTGTAGGATTCATTATAAGGCTATGGAAAATCCCTCTAATCTGGACTGATTAGTAAAATAATCGTTTCTTTCTTCTCGCTTTATTCACTACAACCATATTCGTTTGAATTTCGGTTTATTTGTCTTTTTATTTAAAAAAAAATATTGCTAAAAATTGCTGAGTGAAGACGGCACAAGGTAAACCTCAACGGTTCATTTATGCTAGTCTAATTATATGTTTCGTATCTTGTTGATATGAATGGTTTCATTGTGCTGGAAAAATGAGAATAATTGTTAGAGACCGCAAGCCAATGGCGAATGGCGCTAAGAAATGCAAATCATGCAAACACGCTTCTCCTACATGGATGGATGAACGTTGTTTTGTACATCGTTCCGAAAGCACAATACATGATTGTTTTTAAACCCATATTCAAAACGGAATGTAACCTGGTGCTTTATAGCGGGACGGTATCAGTTCATTAGTTTAACGACGTTATTTGTTTTTTTTTACTGCAAAAGAGATTCACAAAAAAATACTGTACAATACACGAGACTAACTAGCTTGAGTCGATACTTCCATACATTCTGGAATGTTCCACTGTATCTGCAATAACATGCAATGCAATATCTATCTATATTGGACGGAATTTACTCTACATAGCATGAAACCGGTACCTCGGTTTCGTCATTCTACCTGCCTAAAATATGTTTGGTGACCAAAACAGTGCTACCACGCCGACAAGCAGTAAGCTACCAAAGGCACTGATCTTCAAACTACTCGCACCTGCATGGCAATCGGTGATACGACGGGCGCGCATAAAGTTCGGTCCCAGATATGCGTCGAACCAGCGCTTGTCGGAGTCAACTTCACGCAAACCGCGCGTAGCGTCGGAGAAGATTAAATCGTGATACGGTGGAACCGAATAAAACATGCTGAAACTGTAACAAGAACAAACACAAAGTTACTCTTCATTTCTTAGCGCAATAGACTCCTTCTTTTAAGAAAAACTTACCTGAACTCGTCGGAGAATTTCCTGCCGTAGAATTGTTGCGCATAGGTAAACAAATTTATGTAAGCTTTCAGCTCGGTTCCATTGTATCCTCGTCCACCGCGCGCCACGATAGCATTAGCCTTCACTTTACCAAGATTACATTTCTTATAGTCGTTTACTTCCGCCCTGGTTCCGTCCGGACAAAGCAGTTCGAAATCATCGGGTAACGCATCTCGGGCCCACCATTCGCGCTTCTTGCCACCCGTATTCTCAATCACCGTAGTATGCCGTACGAACGCCACATGACCTCCACCCTCGACCAAGCACCGGAATGCACCCGAATTTCCATAGTAATCTTCCGATGCATCACGGCGGCAATACCGGAAGCTGCTACCATGACAAAGGTCACACATATTATCGTACGGTATGCCCGTGTTATACTCCTTGCTAATGGCTCCTGGCACGCACGATTTGGTGAAATATTCTGCAGCGGCACGAATACTATCACAACCATACGGACGAATCCATCCGTTTGATATCAGGTATGCCATCGGATAAACCCAACCGGCGGCAGTGTTCATGCCCGAGTGGCACGTATTTTTACCCCGTAGATACGTAAGCTCCGTGTCCGGGTCTTCTTCCTTTGCAACGGCTACCACGTAATACTCGGGCAGTCCTAGATCGTACACCTCCGACATAAAAGGCATCAGATCGTAATGTAAACCGGCCGTATACACATCGCTAGCATCGAGCACGGCCACGTCGGCGGTACCGGATTGAATGTGCTGCATGCAGGTTATGTGCGAATGTGCCTTCGTGCACAACATATCCGGCTTGATCAGTTGAGCCTTCAGTGCCGTTCGCATTTTGATGCACTTTTCGTACTCCGCATCCGAGGTGACGCACAGCATCATCCTTCCGACTGGACAGGACCGTGTGTCGTAAATTTGATCCAACGCTTTACCCAGATACCGTTGATAGTTTTGCTTGTCGTCGTCGATCGGTGCTAAATGGCGTGCGGCATCCTGGAACATTAAGTTCAACCGTCTGCCGTATCGCTTTGACTCGAACAGATCGAACGATTCGTATGGTTGGCTTTCGTTATACATGTTCTGATCGGTAGTGGCGAACGGTGAGTACGTTGTGGTAGAAGTAGACGTGTAGGGGTTTTGATAAGGCCGGTAACGATCGTCCTGACGATTGTACCCCGATTCCGTGGTACTGTTAAACCGACGCTGCTTTGACGCATACAGATTGACGGCTTTGGTGAAGAACTTTTTAAACCGTCGGCGGTCGGATTTGGACGTGGCACTGGATACGACGAGCGCGTGCGAGGGAACATTTCCCCATTCACACTGCCGATACTGTGTAACGGGCTGGCGTGTACCATCACGACACAGCAGCTCAAACTGATCGACGGTCACGCCAGGAATAAATCCACTGTCTACCATTTCCTCAACGGTAGTGTGCTTCATGAAAGCTATATCGCCTGCTTCAACTAGGCAACGAAACGCACCCTCAAATCCAGCGTATGGGTCGGTCGGGGTACACTTGCCACCGGGCACCACACCCGTGCATAGCGAGCATAGTTTGTTGGAGTTATCGCCAATGGGGTTGTATTTATCGATCAGCGCATTCACAGCACACGAAGGCCCGAAGAAATCGGTCGCTGTTTTAACGATATTGTTACAGTCTGTAATCACCATTCCTCCCTCCCGTTGTAACTACAAAGACAAAAAAAGACCAATTAAAAGCAGCCCATTTACACTACAAAACAATACACAACTACTCACGGTATGTATCGGAACGGTCCATCCCGCATGACTGCCGACCCATGCAAAGCACGCTTTCTTGCCACGCAATTGTCTCAGATGGGTCACGTCCGGAAGCGATCCTTTCTTGATCACAGCTACCGCATGATACTGTGTGAAGCCTCCTTCGTAACCTTCTTGCATTAGCGGAATCAGCGAATGGAATCTACCACCGCTAAATACTTCACCCGCATCGAGCGTCATAACGTCTGCCCTGCGCTCATTGATCAGTGCCATACACTCATCCTGATCGTACCCGTGATGGCAGGAGACGTTCATGAAAAAATCATTAAACAATGCAACGTCCCGCTCAAGTGCTTTGGTAAAATTTTGGCACTTGTACGTCTCCTCCTGGCTGGTCGCACACCATACGATATTGCTTTTGGCTTCCCTTTCCTCTTCGTAGTAGAATTGACCTGTGGGAAGAACAAGGACAACACATGTTAGTTAGCAGCAATGGCAACAGCCTAATTGAATTTTAATGATCAGTCTGCATCTTGTACTGTATGCAACTCAGCGAAGCCGTTCAATGCTTTGGAAGGAATGTTAAAGCATCCCCTTTTTACGGTCATCCTTTTGTTTGTAAACATAATGAGACATCGGCATTTGCAAAGGGTGTGTTGTAGCATAACCTGTGTAACGGTTGCCTACAGCAGTGTGACCAGAACTACCGATTTATCTGTATTCCTACCGATTTTTGATTAGCCTACCGATTCACAGACGAGCACCCTGAAACTACCGATTTTTCAAGAATCCTACCGAAAATCACAGATTTTTGTAAATGTGGCTGAAGAAGTCATTAATGCCACGTCTCACGCTAGACATGAGACAATCAAACACTGAATATTTCTCTCGAGGTTTGGTTCTTTTTGTGTCGCTGCGAACGACAAAATTCGCAACATTTTAACATTTCCATTTTCCCTGCGAGCACCCCCCCCCCCCCCCCCCCCCCCGCTCACACGTATTAGCTGAAGAGAACATGAGCTGAACAGAATTAGGATCATACCGACAACTACCGATAAATTTTTACCTTTCCTACCGATAACGAGGAAAACAATCTGGTCACACTGGCCTACAGGTGCACACAGCTTGATGCATATGAATCACGCATTCCACATCGATTGGAGTAGGACGAATGAACTATGACCGCACTAGACAACATCACTTTCTCTTGACGAACAATTCACGGATATAATAAAGCATTTCCAAAAGACGAATGGTGATTTCCTATACTGATGCCAATTAAAGAGCATCTTTTCAAACCCCCCTAGGTCAATCTCTGCTGACCAAGCCCCGAATTTCCCAGCCTCACTTACCGGCGGCGAGCGTGGCAAAGCACAGCAAAGTTGCGCTTACGCACAACCAACGATTCACTTTTGCCATTGCACACGGTTTAACATAAAGTTGTGAACTTAAAACAGAAATTAAACATAAAACAGGAATGTTATGTTTGCGACCAAATGTACACGCCCATCGAAAATTGGGTTTGGTTTGACAAACGTCAGAAATAGCGTCAGGTCAAGGTGTGTAGATAGTGTTCAGCAATTCAGCACACTCGCCGTATTGCAGAATGATGTAAATAACGTAAGCATACATCGGAATTGAGTATACACTTCCATTATGAATGAAAATGCAGAACTCTTTTGTATAAAATCAAAAGAACTTTTCACACAAAAACGCTTTTATTTTTCATTGAAAGGCACTTCCCTCAACGATTGAATTAAAATAAGTTCGACTTTGCTTGCTGAATGCGGTTGACAGTTATCAGCAGCGAATGTCACATCAGTTGTACGCACTGAACCGATTTGGCAAAACATGCTTATTTTTTCTACCATGTGAAAAGTGTAGCAAAACATTCGGTTTCTGATAAACAGTGAATCGATTGTGTGGAATACTTGTATCTGGCTGACGGTGATGAAAATTTTCCAACTGCTCGTGTACAAACTGCTTGCGCGTGCGATCGATACCGTGAACAGATACTTTAACCTGCGACGATTACATTACCTTCGGGAAGTGCTGGACATAAACATTGGCATATTTGTGCACCAAATCAACAACCGAAGTGAAATGATGGCAAAACGTAAAGCCATTTACGCTTTCCGTCCGTTCGAGGTATGCGATGTCGATTACCGTAGCTCGATTACCGCCACCAGCAGCAGGGTCGGTTCTGGCAAACGGTATCCGAAAGCCAGGAGTGGCCATCGAATTGTTTGCAGCGATGCATCGCTATATTGCTACGGTGGATTTAACCCTAACAATTCAGGACGGGATGGTAACAATGATCAGCGAGAAGAATGGTTCCTGTTTCACGAGCTGTGGAAGTACGATATGATACGTAAGGAGTGGACATTGCTGTTGGATGTAAATAACGATTTACCCATTGAGCTGGCCTCAAATGCAATGCTGCTGTGTGGCGAAACGATCATGGTACGATGTATTTTTAGATCAAAAGCTAAACCCCTTGCGTTTTAGTGACGGGTGGTTGCTGTTTTGGGATGGTCCTTGTCCTTGTCTTCTCACCAAAATGCATCGTTATTTCGACAGATTTTTGGCGGCACAGGATATCCATTCGGAGTAACGTGCTCGAACGCGTTGCGCGTTTGTATACCACGCCGTAAACCGAAAGATCTGACTGAAGTGGAGGTGAAAGGGGACCCACCGCCACCACAATATGGACAGGCTATTGTAATAAGTGACAATTTCCTCTACAGCATCGGCGGAACCAATGGGTTCGATTACACTTTAGATGTCCACCGGTAAGGATCGATTTCTAAGTGATGAGAATTGAAAGGAGCGAATTAAATGAGTTTGTGTATGTTTCAGGCTGCATTTACCCACCAGGACATGGGAGTGTGCTTACGAGTGCAATCAAAACATTCGCGAAGATCCTTCGGGAAGATACCGACACGAGCTGGCGTACGATGATTCTAAAATTTACGTGATTGGCGGCGGAACGAGTGATGCAGTTTTTATACTATCTAATATTCCCGTGTACGATATGAAAGCTAACAAGTGGGAATACTTGCTAACGAAACCCGATCCACTGGCAAACTCTCCGGGGATTCCGACTGCCCGCAAGTGTCATTCGTGTGTACAGATTCGCACGGATCAAGGCGTGGAGGTGGTTGTAGCGGGTGGATACGATGGTGTGAACTACTATAACGACATTTGGAAGCTAAACCTCAGCACTATGCAGTGGAAGAAAATGCAGAAATCGAACTTACCGTATCCGCTATTCTTCCACGATGCGGCAATAACGAGCGATGGTTGTATGCACATTTTCGGCGGCATTAAGTACAGCAATAACACGAGTGTTCGCACGAACACGCTCTACAGGATGTGGACCACAATACCACGGTTAAGTGTGATCGCCTGGGAAGCGCTATTGCATTACATTCCAAGCTTGCCCAGCAGGAGGCCCGAAGAACTGTTGGAAGCCGGAATTCCGCGCCAGTTTGTTGAGCGAGTACAAGAATGAGTTCTTTGTGTCTGGGGAATTTGTTTCTGTATAAACGACTATCACCCTTGCTTCTAAGTTGAACAATGTTTTTTCATCTGAATGTAACCCCTCCCCGGAATAACAATTAAGGGCATGAAAAGTTTGTGTAATAATTTCTGTTTGAAATCTTTTAAAAAAGTGAAATAAAACTTACAACATGAAGAGCTTCGATTGGAAATTGGACATGATTTGGCAATTTGTGGAAATTGTGTGGAGGAATTTGTGTTGTGTTTCATAAAGCTTATCAAATTCAAATAAATAAATTATGAATCAGATCCGCCGAACAGCTAGAAGCAATGTGAACCGGGACGATCTGCACCAGAACATAAGCGGATTGTTGTTCGTTCTTCTGGAATATAATCTTTATTCTATCTAGTTAATTTATTTTGCTCTCGATTAAGGTTTTGTGTACATTAATATAAAACAAAGCATCCTCAATTATACCAAAAATCAATGCCAAAACGATTTTAGCTAACAGTCGCATGTGCTACATTTGAAATGATTTATTTCGTACCATGCATGCAGCATTTTCACCGGGGTAAATTGACAGATAACAAATACCGCACGAAGTTAGCCGAAGTTTGGCAGCACATCTCCATCGGGGCTGTCATTTCCCTTGTACCATTTGACTTTTGTGTGCGAGATGAACAAGATCACGCTTTGATTGTGAAAAATTGCGCCGCGTGTGAAGTGAAAAAAGCCGAGAAAAATGTATATATTTCAAGTAATTTGATAATAACCTGGTCCGCTGAAGGCGTATACTATTGTACTAACATCATCAATAACGCCGCAAACGTCGCGGGAATCGGAGCTGATTGTAATTGGCGACATTTCCACGCTTTAAAAACCCCGAAAACTCAGGATAACCCAGATCGAAGGATATAGCCGCCTTTTCCGGTTTTACATAATTGCGTTTTGAAACGTAGTTATCCTGCATTGTGGTCATCTCTTAGCTGGTAGCATAAAAAAAAACCATTTGCCAAAATCACCATCATAACAGCAACAGTAACAGCATGGACGCAATAGAGGAACGCAAGGTTTACCGTCTGGTGCTGACGGGAGGTATGTACGGAAAGTGAAAAATATTTTACCATCAAAAAGAAAAGGGAGAAAAAACCACAACACACCGACCATTTAAATATAGCTTTCGGAACATGTGCTTCTGGGTTTTCCTAGGGAATGTAGCACACCCTTCCCTCTGGGAAATACATACATGTATGCACACATACACCCCTATGGTGTGGGGGGGGAGCTATTTCCGGCGTGCGCGCTCTCAGATGTATCTCTCACGATTGATCCTGTTGGCCGCTTACCGAGTTGTTCAAGGTTAAGGCCGTAACAGGCTTCTGGGCTATCATAGCCCAGTAATTTTGATTTCCTGCTAGAAATGGGAAATGCATCCGTGCCTACGTTGTAGTTTCCGTTCCTACCCGTTTCCATGGTCCACCATGCATTACTAATTACATTAGAACGGTCCTAGCAAGCGTGCTGTTGTTTAGTCACATGTTGATTTCACTGACGGTGTTTGTTTCTCTCTTTCTCACCCTCGCCCTCCCTTCTGCTTCCTGCATCTTCACGCAATCACGTGTGGCGCAGGACCGTGTGGTGGCAAAACAACCGGTCAATCGAGGCTGTGTACGTTTTTCGAGAACCTCGGATGGAAGGTAAGTGCCCCCTAGCAGTGTATGATTACAGGCAATACATGTCTCGCTACATTACCTGTGACATTTTTGTTTGGAAGAGTTTCAAATCATTTCGATAGCAACGATTTGGAGACATCATCATTTGATCCTTTGATCGCAGAATTAGAATCTTGTTTTTTATGATCTAGTTTTTAAAGTAATTGTGAAACCATAATAATTCACAGGCATTCTTTCCATACAAACGAAAAAATTGTTATCAACACCCATCCTTAGAGATTGCCCGCTCAATCGTTGTTTGATTGTTGTCCGTTCATTAAAAATAACTTGATTTATCCATTTTCAATAGACTCTGATGGGACAACGTAATTCGTGTTGATGGGTAGTTTGATTAAGTCAATAGCAAATTGATCGTAGCATGCCATAATAAGTCAAAATCGATAAGCGTTTTTGAATGTTGTTGAGTTGTTTAAAAGATGCTTGTTATCGTTAATTGGATCGTGTTTTATCGGTTTTATGTTTCCCATTTGGGTGTAGTTAATTTATTTCGCTTACGTTGTAACGAGAGACAGTTTTTGCCACAAGAACTATATTTAGAACGCCTGTACAAAATTTTGCCAAAGATTCCATTCAGGCATTTTCACTTTGTTGTTTCGTATTCAGTCAGTCAGTCACATTCTCATTAGAACACCATTTCAAACTTCGTTTAAAGGATCAAATAGTTTTTCTTCTATAGAATGGTTTTGTTCCATTTCTTTTTTAATTTTTGCAGGTTTTTCGCGTGCCTGAAACGGCCACAATCCTACTCAGGTACGGTTTTAGAAACGTATCCATTTCTATGACAAAGCTTCCGCTGCTGCCTTTAAAAATAAGCTTTAACGACAGCTAAACATGACAGAGGAGAAAAAAAGAAAACAATTATCAAATATTACGCTTTTTCATGCCTTTTGAAAGTACCTATATTAATTTACTGGCTAGCTTTCTTTTCTTCATCGATTACATACCGGATATGCTTATTATATTTGAGTTAAGATTAAACAGATAGCGAAAAAAAAAAACACTCTTCTAGCCTAGGCGAAGTTTTTTTTCTTTTTCTATGTCGCCAAAAAGTATGTTAAATATTTCAGTTCAATAGTACCTATATCCAATAGATCGAATTTTGAAATTAGCTATTAGAGAGATTAAAGTTTATTACTAGCAGCAGCCAGTCTTGATCTAATTCAATGCAGCCGTTATTTTTTTTTTTGACTATTCAAAACGCAATCGATTGATCGTTCCCCTATCATGTTTCTCGTTTTACAGCGGTGGCATCAAGTTCGCCGATTTGGTTGCCGAAGAAGGTAAGGAAGCAATAATTTGATTAAATCTTAATAACGAAAGCAAATGCCACAACTGCCGTAGTACGATAGCATATTTACCATGCGCCACTGCTTTCGCTTTTCAAAAACGGACGATTCATTTTATACTTTCATTTGCATTCTTCAGACGTTGTTTTGTAACACGATAAGAACGTTGGAAATTAAGCTTAATTGCGGGTAAATCATTAGATGCAGCAGCAATGTTTTAGCTCACGCACACATACACACACAGACAGAGGGTCACGTTAATGTTTTGTATCGTAGTGAAACCGCCAAATAGCAGTAGAGTGTAATGGGTCCCATAATAGAGGACAAATTTATTGAAAATATTTACCGTAAGTTAGTTCTAAGTTTAAGTAAGGAAACTTTTAATGGTCCCCTACCTGTGTTGTTACTGGTGGCATGCAAAGGCTGAGGGATCATGATAATGAATGAAGTTTCTAACCGCAATAATTCAAAAGTCACGCGATACAGTTTGACAGCCGGCTGTCCATTTTCATCCATCCAACCGGGTGAGTGTTAGTTTCATTAGAGCGGGGAATTAGGAAAGAATCAACAACCAACCCACCCTCTGCAAGTAGAAGAGAAAAAAATCAATCTCCTCCCCACCCTTGCTACACATTTAAAAACTTCGATTGATCGATGGAGATTTAATAGGCACATCATAATAAAAGGTAAGCAAAGGCTTTCTCATCTATTACAAGCGTTTTGGTTAGAGCACAAAAATGATAGGTCATTCAAACTCGCAATATCATTATCATGGCAAATGCTCACCACCACCCCCGTTTGCTACTATACCCTAATGGTATGGCCTTTTAGCCTTACAGCACACCGGAAAGCGTGTACTCGGGTATACCTAGTATGCTTTTTTTTCGATAGAAAAACCCAACTAACGCCGTTACTTGTTTTACACGTCAGATCGAAGCAAAAAGAAAACACATGAGACCGGCACCACATCCACAGGCACCGCCACTGATTCCGCCACCAAGCCGGCCGTCTTTAAGGATGGCGTCCCGGAGCATAGCGTTATTGATATTGACAAAATTACAACATGTCCCCGGTGTATGGCTGCCGCCGTCGGGAAAGTTGGTGATGGTGAGTTTAATGCGCGCTGGTAGTTTGTGTTCGGCAAAACACAGCACTCAAGAAACCGCCAACCAGCCTGCCCGCGCCCTTTCGAGCGAAGCCCCCTCTCTCTTGTATGTTAAAGTCCGCGTGTTGTTGTCGCTCTGTTCTTTCCTACCCTTTCACTAGCCATTCATGCCGCAATGCTGTACCTTTCGCATCACTGCTGCTTGTGCCTCGTTATCATTGTGCGAACCTAGCCCTCTTTGTCCATAGTCATCGCCAGTGAGCCACACAAAAACACACATAAAACTATAGCAAGGACGTCCATACCGATGTCTAATTGATCTTTGTAATAGTTTAGCCATCTGTATAGTCATTCGAAAAGAATGTTTTTCCATTAGTCATCGCTGTGCTGAGGCATTTTTCATGCATGATGCGGTGTGTCTAAATTAAGCCTCACATTTACTGATCGTGGCTTAAAAGTGTAGAACAAAAGGAGAAGCAAATTCCATTTCATAATATTTTAATATGCATTTTAGTTTGCTGTGTACTTAACTACATTGCTTTCGATGATTTACATACGTGTACGTACTAACAGAAGTTTATCTATATTGCATATCAATAATTATTAACTAAATTACATACCATTTCACATGCACAGCACTGGAAAAGTGATTCAACAATCGCACCAGTATGTCCTATTTGGCGTTTAAAATGCACAGCTTCGAAACACGTGTTGTCACCGTATGACAGCCCCCAGCCCAAGCGAACGTGTTTCCCGCGCGTTATAATCAATCAATTCATTTCAATGCAAATGCAACAAACGATCGTGTTCAATTGCTATCAATATCAGCTGCGAATGCAACAGAGCGTGGTAGCAAAATGACACTTTGCGGTAGAAAAAGGAAAACAATAAATAACAGTGGAATCAATTTTACTTTCATGCTGCGCCAAATATCATCATGGTGTGGTGGTGTGTTATCAGCATGCAAGCGCGTCACTTCCTACCCACGGCGCGAAGATCCATGCGCGCATTGTAGCTCAGCTGAGCTGAGCAGTCTCGCCCCCCCCCGATGCACGGACTCTAGTTCAAAGCCAAGGCAAAACGTGATAACTCAAGCCAAGCGCAACCGGTTATAAGTACACGTGGTTGTGCGCACAATCTCGATTGTCGTCTACATTGCCAACGGCGTTCGCGCGATGATGGCCCCCGGGGGGTTTTGTTTTGTGTTGGCCATGGTTTTGTTGGTGTCTTACGCGCAGCCATCACGAGGAGGAGAGGTCGTCCTCCTGATTGTCATCCTTCCTTATACTTGAGCGCTCTTTCTCTCTTTGAAATCGCCTGCCCACCTTAAACCGAAGTGTGCCAGTTCTAACCGAGTACAGTTGAAAGAAAAAAAGTAAACTATTATTTACGTCATCCCCTCACACCCCGTGTACGACTTGCTAAAACGATGGTTACGAGTGTACGGAAGTGTTATTCTTCCCTTTCGTACCTAGCTGTTATCACGCAGCAGTAACTGTTTGTGCCCAGGGTAGAAGTGTCTTCTAATCGAGAGAATAGACGTTGTAAAGCGCAACTCAGTTTTGCAATAAATGTATGACCCTCCCATCTCAATGCAAGGACAACTGTGGCCGGTTTTGCTGAAAGGCGTTGTGTAATTGAGACGACGTCACTAGAACGCTTTACTTTCCTTGGCAGATGCGCACTGTTGAGAGGTGTGCATTTAGCGTCGCCTAGAATTGGTAATTTGTGACCGCTTTCGTCACTAGATGGAGCATGTGACCAACCTCAACAGTCGTGAGCTCAGTCGTTCAACAACTTTTAAATTATTTAAAACTGTTTCACACATTTAAGTGCCACGCGGAAAGCGATCGTCCGTGATCGTCGAGCGATATTTATCGGATGCTACATGCTTATCAGTAGCTATCTTTCAGAAAGATTGATTATTATCATCTGGCACGGTTCCGTTTGACTTAAGGATACAGATTATATCGCACGTAGGTGTAGAGGGGGCACGGCTTAATGTAAAATTTCAACCATCCTCATCAATCAGTCTGACCGCTGTATCAGGCGACCGACGACAGTGTAAATGTGTGAAACCCAAAAAAGAAGCAAAAACAAAAAAAAAAACAAATGGTCTGCAGTTGACAAGTTGGCAATTATCATGTCCCACCGTGGTACCCCCCATCTCCGTCATTTTCTTTTGCGCTTTGTCAAACCCCGGAGTACCTTGTCCCATCATATGTGCATATCGGACGTTCGAGAAAAAGATGAGATTGTTGTTTATTTGGCCTATACTATATTTACATTCCAATTGTATTTTTTTTCGTTTCCTTTTAGCATGAGCGGCCCCGTTCGTTCATCGACGGTTCCGTTGTTCGTAGCGAAACCCGCCAGATTGCGCCAACGAGCGAAAATGTATCGATTCTGACTCGATCTGTTGTTGATCATTCTATATTTAAAAGAAACCGGTACGATCGTTCAGAAAATGGTTTTGCTACACGGATCGGTTGTTGATGGTGGTGTTGTGTGGTTTTGTGTAACGGTGTGCAAATGACTTGTTGTGTTGTAGCAAGCTTTTCACAGAAAATGGGGAATTTTGCACGACAAATCACCTTATCGTAGATTGATCGGAACACATCAATGTTGGTACATGTGTTCAAGATTGTTTGCAAACATTATCGATGAAGAGTGTTAATTACGCAGGAAGTAGGGTGCAGGGTGCTGGAGCATTTGTTACTGATTACTACAATGTGCAGTGAAAGGGCGCATAAGGCAAACATGAATTTCTATTTAGATAGTAGCTCATTAGCATTCGTCACTAACATTATTTTTATCGACAGCTTTAGAGATAATAATGAACAGAAGCGACCATGCCGTGTGTGTGTGTGTGCTTTATCGAGGGCTATAATCATACTCATTGGCTGTTTTCCAACGTTCGCGATCGTTTGTCGTTTTCCGTTTGCTAAAATCGCATACAGCTGTGCGATTGAATTAGCTACAAAATTAATCATATGTTTATTTGAACGATTCCGCAGTGTACAAGTTTCAGGAAAACTTGCTCCGAACGATGATACAGATCGAAAACACGTACTTTGAACTGGGCAGGACGAGCAACAAGAACTGCTTGATCATATGCGACCGTGGTTTCATGGATGCCAGTGCATGTAAGTATATGGGGAATGCTGCCGTCATTATAAACCCCGTCAATCAGCAAAACTTCGTTTGATATTAATTCTCTATCTCCTACGACGTATGATCGGCTAGATATCTCCAAAGAAAAATGGGATCGCATGATGCGTTCGAACAACTGGAACCCGGTTGAGCTGCGCGATAATCGTTACAATCAAATCATCCACATGGTGTCGGCCGCGAACGGTGCGGAACAGTTCTACGCGACGGAGGAACATTCGTGCCGGTCCGAAGGCGTTACACTGGCACGCGAGCTCGACTACAAGGCTGCGTCGGCATGGATTGGACATCCGTACTTCGATGTGATCGACAATTCGACCGATTTTGAGAACAAAGTGAACCGCATGATCGAATGCGTGTGCCAGAAGCTTGGCATCGATATTGGCGATCGGTTATCGATCACCTCGCGCAAAGTCAAATTCTTGGGTAAATGGGGCGCAGTGTTACAAGATGCCTTCCGTTACGTTTCCATTGCAGGGAAACGGTACGATTTAAACAAAGCAAATGATACATTGCCGCTTTTTTCCAGTTTCCGGTCCGATGCCGCCAGATACGGCCTTTCCGGCCTTCCAGGACTTCGAGGTCGTGCATCATTATTTGCAGTGTGCTGGACCGCGCGTACAGGCGCGTTTGCGCAAGCGGGGACAAAATGGTCGCTGGAGCTACATCCACACGATACGCCGACCCCAGCAGCATGGTCAGTCGATTGAGGTGCGAACGCAGCTATCGCACCGTGACTATCTGAACATGCTAACGCAGCAGGATGATGCGCACTTTACCATCTACAAGAAACGCCGTTGCTTCCTGGTCAACAACCAGTACTTCCAGATGGACATCTACAAAGAACCAAGCCATCCGAGGTAAGTGAGCGAACGGCACAACGGTTAGCTCGATTCGACTTCCAGCTGTGGAAACTAATATTCTCGCATTGTTTACACAGATGCAAGGGGTTGATTCTGCTGGAAACGTACACCTCGCTGACGGGCGATAAACTGAAGGCAATTTTGCCGAAGTTCTTGAACATCGTGAAGGAAGTCACCGGACAGCCGGATTATTCGATGTTCAATTTGTCGCTGCGGGAAGACTGGAATAACACGAAGAAGTTCTGCTATTCGCTGCACGGTAAGAATGCCTGTTGTCACCGAACGGCCGACAGTACTACCACCAATACGAACACTACATCCACCACCACTCCCACCATTGCTACTGCCACTGCTACTACTGATACGGGCGTAGATAAAGCCGGTGATGAGGATATCGGTGCCACCGATGAGTAGGATACTGCAATGGAGACTAACGACGTAGTTTCACTTTCCTTCTCCCCCCCGTCCCGCCACCCAACCCCTTGTGTACAGTAGAGAACTGCGCGTCATTCGTCATCGGAAGGATGTGGGCGCGATGCCAATGTGTAGTGTTTGAATCGTTCATCTGTTTGCTATCCTCAAAGTTTTCCGTTTTATTGGTGGTTATTGCAACTGTCTACTAATGACTAACAATGTTGTTTTGCCATGTGTCTCCGGTCTTCGTTCATTGCCGTCCATTCTTCATGTTCTAATGTTGCATTCGGCTTTTGAATGTTGTCCGTCCTTTTGTCTTTGTTGTCCGTCGTCCGTAGTGATTGTGCATCAAACCAATTAAGTAGCGATTCCTTTGCATCTATTCGGCTAGTCTAACCATGTCTTTTCTTTAATCTCTTTTTCTTTTTTTGTTCAATGTTTGTGTTCTCTCCCATTTAAAATAACTTAATATATTTCTTTAAAAGATTTACCCCCTTATAATAAGGAAATGCCCTTTAAAGCATGATTGATTATATTTTCTGAATGCCTAAACTATGGTTTCAAAATTTATTACTAATGAAAACATTATTTGATATAATATCTCCTGTTACAAGTAGTGCTATAACAATAATTTCTCTTTTTGTTTTTCGCTAACGTGTGCTTTTTTCGTTAACGTTTTCTTCGTCGCATTACAAATCCAGCCGTGTTTTTGTAAAAACTTTTTCCCAGTTTTCAGTATCCAAACAATTACATCCACCAATCAGACAGATTCGATTTTCTACAAAAATGGTGTACAAAATTTAGTAAAATTTCACAAATTTGTTTGTTTTTCTTTTCTCTTCTTTTTTTCTTCTTCTTTTCTTCCCAAATGTCCTCTTTCTCGGTCTGCTTTTTTTTTCTCGTCTCTTCTCTTTTCCGATCCAACGATTAGATCAAGACGATGCGGACGTGAAAACGAACGGTCACTCCCAGAAGATGATCAATGGTAAAGCGTAGTAGCAACTTAAACAAAATTGGTACGCTAAAGTACACCAGAGTGGCTTGTGAGCGCGTTATTCTCGTTAAGATTGAATGTTGTATAGAAAATGGCCGGCAAATGACGAGAGTTCTCGGGACGTGACGTGTGTGTTGTGTGTATTCAGCTGCAGACGAGCTGCGTTTACGAGGAAAAAAGCGGTGTCGTACATGTTTTTTTGTTTTGTTTTGCGACTGAGAAGAAAATGGGAAACTAATGAGAGGAGGGTGTACCGTTAAAATCCTGCGAGGACATTTGAGCCTGATTAGTGTATGTTTTTTTTTATCATTATATTGTACTGATGATTGTGCTTGATTCGTATAGAGAAACATTTGTGAGGCAAAAGTAATTGTTTTTTTTCCTGGCGCAGGCTGTTTTACAATTTTTAACAGTTGAAAAATTACACTCTTTGCTCTGTTAATTTTGCTTTAAAAAAACCCCTTCGGAGTCATTTCTCTAGACATAATTTTGCAAACAGCCAAAGTCATATAATTATCAATAGCTACGGGATGTGTAGCGTTTATTTTAACTGGCAATAGCATACTTATTATTGTTTATGAAACGGTATGTACTTCTGAAAACTTACATGTACGCCTCCTGTTGAAAATTGTGCATGTAAACGGAACGTAGTTCCAAAAGCTCGCCTAAAAAAAGTGTTTGAACATATTTTGTATAATTTTATTTTGCCCAGTAATACAACAATGCCAGTACTGAAAACCAATACATTTTGATGCTCCCCGAGAGATAGACTATAATAATTCCCGAAACCACCCCTCGATGGGGGTACTTAACAACACAATACTACCTCTACCACACGCTATAATAATGGTTTATCAATTCGTTTAAAAAAAGACCATATAATAATTCAATTCCATCTTGAAAAGCTCCTGTTAACAATTTTCATTTTAAATCCTGTATGCAGCAGATTGGTATAAAATTTCTGGAAACATTTGCTTATTACATAATGCGATTCGGTTCGGTTTTTTTTTTACTTTCTTGCATCTACATCATAGCATGGCTGTTTATGGGCCACTAACAGGATCTAGTTTTGTTTGGCGTATTGTGTATTTTGCGAAAAAAATCTTACACTCTGTTACTGTTGGTACGTAACAGGAAATCTATCGAATTTTTGGACACGTGTTAAAGGACAGTAAGAGTAGTGTGAGCGTTACTAGCGAGCGCTTTTTTACGACCTTTTCGATCGATACAATCCGTGCGAGATGCCAATGTACTTAAAAAAGCTATTAAAAAGTAACTAAATCCAATTTTCATACAATAGACAAATGTACAACTGCTGGTATTCGTGTGTATATGTTCTCCTTCTAACTGCTCAACCGGCAGCAACAAATGTAAAGAATTGATTTTTCCGTTTTTTGCATCTTGTTGCGTTTTATAGCTGCTGGATGTTTTTGATTTAACTCTACAATGAACAGAACAGAAAGCTAGATAGACAAGAAAGGAAGAATGGGAATAGTGGCCACGATTAGTAGAAAGCGCGATCGATTTACTAAGTGACAAAACGGCAGACACGCGATGCATGACCGATGAACCAAGAAGGAGTAAATGTTGCGCAATGGTTTTTAATGTAGTTCTCGTAGCAGAGACAGATCATATTGTGTATAAAACCGCATAGAAAACAAGCAACTATCAGTACCGGATACCGGTGGCAAATTATTTTTGTGTGAATATACATAACCTTTTAAAGCAGATAGACAAACAAAACAAACAAAATCTCAATTTGGGACACCAATTGGTATCAATGTTCGGGTAGTGCGGCATAGAAAACAGCAAGCGCAAGGCAGAGCAAAGCATTGCATCAGAAATAGTGGACGAAAAATCAAACAGTATGTAGGGAAACAATGCTGACAAAAACACAAAATGTAATGAAAATTCAAGAGCAACAACCAACTGTTACTGATGTATTTTATATTAAAATGTAAAACAGTCCTGAAAAACGACCTCTCTTTGATGAACAGTAGCAGCAAAAGCTATATTGCTGGGAGGGAAACTATGAAGATGAATATTGATGGTATTAAAAAGCGATTAATAAATCATATGCAGTTCTACTAGGCAAACGAGTCATTTGTTTCGTGAATGATGACTAAACAAATAGAAGCCGGAATCGCCAAGATTTTAACAGATTTTAACAGTCGTTAAAAACTCATTTTGCATGAACCGAATTCATTTGTTAAAAATTTCTGTTAACGACTGCTAAAACAGTTACCCGTTCCTGTTGATTGACGGCCCCATGCATCGGGCTGGCAGCAGTCAAATGCAAACCAGTAAACCATGGTGTCGAAAGAGGTGACTTTCATAGCCTTTCTGCAGCATGGAATATGTTCCCTTCTGCGCCTCTATGTCGTTGTCTTTTCAGACAAAAGATTAGGAGCGACTAATTCCGAAACACACGGTGCAACAAGATGAGCGTAAGAATAAAATAATTTTTAATATTATACGAACGGATATTTCATGCTTGTAGGATCCATGTGGATCCTACTTGCGCATCAGCAGTCTCGGCTGCCACGAAGAGTGGTAAAAAAATCATATTCACTTTGTTGTACGCAGTTTGCAGAGATGAGAATTACAACTCTTTTTAGTGAGTCAACTCAGAGTGAATGAGTCGTTATTAGGAGTCAGCTCGTTTAACGACTCATTTCGGAGTCGCAAAAAACCCGGGATAAACGTAAAGAAGGACTAGGAGGGTTAGGACCTTATAAAATTTGCAATTTTTTTATTTTTTTCCGATTTTTTATTCTTTTTTTAATTTAAAGCATTATTTGAGTGAAAAGAAACTTATTGCAACAAATTCGCATTATACTATATCACATTTAAAATGTTTGCTACATTGCTCAAAAATGAGGAATATTTTACATTTTCTCAAACAGGGTATGGAACTTGGTTTCTCGAATAACTTCTGGCACAGACATCGAAGGGCATGGCCGTCCAAGAAGAAAATGTAGCCATTGGTGCCATCTATCGACCACAGGTTAAAGATTGGCGATCTGTTGGATACCGACCGAGTTATAGGCAAAACTTGGTGCAAAAATGAGGATAATTTTACATTTTCTCAAACAGGGTAAGGAACTTGGTTCCTCGAATAACTTCTGGCACAGACATCTAAGGGCATGGCCGTCCAAGAAGCAAATGTAGCCAAGGATGCCATCTATCGACCACAGGTTAAAGATTGGCGATCCGTTGTATACCGACCGAGTTATAGGCAAAACTTGGTGCAAAAATGAGCCTTAGTAAATTTTTATTTTTTTAATTTTTTTGATTTTTTGATTATTTTTCACTCTTTTTTTTATTTAAAGCATTACTTGAGTGAAAAGAAACACATTGCAACCGAATGGCATTAAAATAAATCAATTTAATTTTTTTTGCTAAATTTCTCAAATAAAACATAAAGGGTAAGCCGTATCAAATTTTCGAGTTGAAAATTTTTTTAAATTTTTTTCCGATTTTTTATTCTTTTTTTAATTTAAAGCATTATTTGAGTGAAAAGAAACTTATTGCAACAAATTCGCATTATACTATATCACATTTAAAATGTTTGCTACATTGCTCAAAAATGAGGAATATTTTACATTTTTTCAAACAGGGTAAGGAACTTGGTTTCTCGAATAACTTCTGGCACAGACATCGAAGGGCATGGCCGTCCAAGAAGAAAATGTAGCCATTGGTGCCATCTATCGACCACAGGTTAAAGATTGGCGATCTGTTGGATACCGACCGAGTTATAGGCAAAACTTGGTGCAAAAATGAAGATAATTTTACATTTTCTCAAACAGGGTAAGGAACTTGGTTCCTCGAATAACTTCTGGCACAGACATCTAAGGGCATGGCCGTCCAAGAAGCAAATGTAGCCATTGGTGCCATCTATCAACCACTGGTTAAAGATTGGCGATCCTTTGGATACCGACCGAGTTATAGGCAAAACTTGGTGCAAAAATGAGCCTTAGTAAATTTTTATTTTTTTCATTTTTTTTATTTTTTGATTATTTTTCACTCTTTTTTTATTTAAAGCATTACTTGAGTGAAAAGAAACACATTGCAACCGAATGGCATTAAAATAAATCAATTTAATTTTATATGCAAAATTTCTCAAAAAAAACGTAAGGGCCTTATAAAATTTTCGAGTTGAAAATTTTTTTAATTTTTTTTTTCGATTTTTTATTCTTTTTTTAATTTAAAGCATTATTTGAGTGAAAAGAAACATATTGCAACAAATTCGCATTATAAAATGTCACATTTAAAAATTTTGCTACATTGCTCAAAAATGAGGAAAATTTTACATTTTCTCAAACAGGGTATGGAACTTGGTTCCTCGAATAACTTCTGGCACAGACATCTAAGGGCATGCCCGTTCAAGAAGAAAATATAGCCAAGGATGCCATCTATCGACCACAGGTTAAAGATTGGTGATCCGTTGGATACCGACCAAGTTATAGGCAAAACTTGGTGCAAAAATGAGCCTTAGTAAATTTTTATTTTTTTGATTTTTTTGATTATTTGATTATTTTTTTAATTTAAAGCATTACTTGAGTGAAAAGAAACACATTGCAACCGATTGGCATTAAAATAAATCAATTTAATTTTTTTTGCAAAATTTCTCAAAAAAAACGTAAGGGGTAAGCCTTATGAAATTTTAGAGTTGAAATTTTTTTTAAATTTTTTTCCGATTTTTTATTCTTTTTTTAATTTAAAGCATTATTTGAGTGAAAAGAAACTTATTGCAACAAATTCGCATTATAATATATCACATTTAAAATTTTTGCTACCTTGCTCAAAAATGAGGAAAATTTTACATTTTCTCAAACAGGGTAAGGAACTTGGTTCCTCGAATAACTTCTGGCACAGGCATCTGAGGGCATGGCCGTTCAAGAAGAAAATGTAGCCAAGGATGCCATCTATCGACCACAGGTTAAAGATTGGTGATCCGTTGGATACCGACCGAGTTATAGGCAAAACTTGGTGCAAAAATGAGCCTTAGTAAATTTTTATTTTTTTAATTTTTTTGATTTTTTGATTATTTTTCACTCTTTTTTTTATTTAAAGCATTACTTGAGTGAAAAGAAACACATTGCAACCGAATGGCATTAAAATAAATCAATTTAATTTTTTTTGCTAAATTTCTCAAATAAAACATAAAGGGTAAGCCGTATCAAATTTTCGAGTTGAAATTTTTTTTAAATTTTTTTCCGATTTTTTATTCTTTTTTTAATTTAAAGCATTATTTGAGTGAAAAGAAACTTATTGCAACAAATTCGCATTATAATATATCACATTTAAAATTTTTGCTACCTTGCTCAAAAATGAGGAAAATTTTACATTTTCTCAAACAGGGTAAGGAACTTGGTTCCTCGAATAACTTCTGGCACAGGCATCTGAGGGCATGGCCGTTCAAGAAGAAAATGTAGCCAAGGATGCCATCTATCGACCACAGGTTAAAGATTGGTGATCCGTTGGATACCGACCGAGTTATAGGCAAAACTTGGTGCAAAAATGAGCCTTAGTAAATTTTTAATTTTTTGATTTTTTTGATTGTTTGATTATTTTTCACTCGTTTTTTATTTAAAGCATTACTTGAGTGAAAAGAAACACATTGCAACCGATTGGCATTAAAATAAATCAATTTAATTTTTTTTGCAAAATTTCTCAAAAAAACGTAAGGGGTAAGCCTTATGAAATTTTCGAGTTGAAATTTTTTTTTAAATTGTTTTCCGATTTTTGATTCTTTTTTTAATTTAAAGCATTATTTGAGTGGAAAGAAACTTATTGCAACAAATTCGCATTATAATATATCACATTTAAAATTTTTGCTACATTGCTCATAAATTAAGAAAATTTTACATTTTCTCAAACAGGGTGTGGAACTTGGTTCTTCGAATAACTTCTGGCACGGACATCTGAGGGCATGGCCGTCCAAGGAGAAAATGTAGCTATTAGCGCCATCTATCGACCACAGGATAAAGATTGGTGATCCGTTGGATACCGACCGAGTTATAGGCAAAACTTGATGCAAAAATGAGGAAAATTTTACATTTTCTCAAACAGGGTTCCTCGCAACCCTTGGAACTTGGTTCCTCGCATAACTTCTGGCACAGACATCTGAGGACATGGCCGTCCAGGAAGAAAATGTAGCCATTGGTGTCATCTATCCACCACAGGATAAAGATTGGCGATCCGTTGGATACCGACCGAGTTATAGGCAAAACTTGATGCAAAAATGAGGAAAATTTTACATTTTCTCAAACAGGATGTGGAACTTGGTTCTTCGAATAACTTCTGGCACGGACATCTAAGGGCATGGCCGTCCAAGAAGAAAATATAGCCAAGGATGCCATCTATCGACCACAGGTTAAAGATTGGTGATTCGTTGGATACCGACCGAGTTATAGGCAAAACTTGGTGCAAAAATGAGCCTTAGTAAATTTTTATTTTTTTGATTTTTTTGATTGTTTGATTATGTTTCACTTTTTTTTTTATTTAAAGCATTACTTGAGTGAAAAGAAACACATTGCAACCGATTGGCATTAAAATAAATCAATTTAAATTTTTTTGCAAAATTTCTCAAAAAACGTAAGGGGTAAGGCTTATGAAATTTTCGAGTTAAAATTTTTTTTTTAATTTTTTTCCGATTTTTTATTCTTTTTTTAATTTAAAGCATTATTTGAGTGAAAAGAAACTTATTGCAACAAATTCGAATTATAATATATCACATTTAAAATTTTTGCTACATTGCTCAAAAATGAGGAAAATTTTACATTTTCTCAAACAGGGTAAGGTACTTGGTTCCTCGAATAACTTCTGGCAAAGACATCTGAGGGCATGGCCGTCCAAGAAGAAAATGTAGCCATTGGTGTCATCTACCGATCACGGATTAAAGATTGGCGATCTGGTGAATACCGACAGAGTTATAGGCAAAACTTGGTGCAAAAATGAACCTTTTGAAATTTTTAAATTTTTATGTTGTTTTATTTTTTTCTGTTGTTATATTCTGTTTTTAATTTAAAGCATTATTTGAGTGAAAAGAAACTTATTTGAACCAATTGGCATTAAAATAAATCAATTTAATTTTTTTTGCAAAATTTCTCAAAAAAACGTAAGGAGTGTAAGCTTTATGAAATTTTCGAGTTGAAAATTTTTTTTTATTTTTTTCCGATTTTTTATTCTTTTTTTAATTTAAAGCATTATTTGAGTGAAAAGAAACTTATTGCAACAAATTCGAATTATAATATATCACATTTAAAATTTTTGCTACATTGCTCAAAAACGAGGAAAATTTTACATTTTCTCAAACAGAGTAGGGAACTTTGTTCCTCGAATAACTTCTGGCACAGACATCTAAGGGAATGGCCGTCCAAGAAGAAAATGTAACCAAGGATGCCATCTATCGACCACAGGTTAAAGATTGGCGATCCGTTGGATACCGACCGAGTTATAGGTAAAACTTGGTGCAAAAATGAGGAAAATTTTACATTTTCTCAAACAGGGTAAGGAACTTGGTTCCTCGAATAACTTCTGGCACAGACATCTGAGGGCATGGCCGTCCAAGAAGAAAATATAGCCAAGGATGCCATCTATCGACCACAGGTTAAAGATTGGCGATCCGTTGGATACCGACCGAGTTATAGGCAAAACTTGGTGCAAAAATGAGCCTTAGTAAATTTTTATTTTTGTGATTTTTTTGATTGTTTGATTATTTTTCACTCGTTTTTTATTTAAAGCATTACTTGAGTGAAAAGAAACACATTGCAACCGATTGGCATTAAAATAAATCAATTTAATTTTTTTTGCAAAATTTCTCAAAAAAAATCGTAAGGGGTACCCCTTATGAAATTTTCGAGTTGAAAATTTTTTTAAAATTTTTTTCCGATTTTTTATTTATTTCCGAAAGCATTATTTGAGTGAAAAGAAACTTATTGCAACAAATTCGCATTATAATATATCACATTTAAAATGTTTGCTACATTGCTCAAAAATGAGGAAAATTTTACATTTTCTCAAACAGGGTAAGGAACTTGGTTTCTCCAATAACTTCTGGCACAGACATCTGAGGGCATGGCCGTCCAAGAAGAAAATGTAGCCAAGGATGCCATCTATCGACCACAGGTTAAAGATTGGCGATCCGTTGGATACCGACCGAGTTATAGGCAAAACTTGGTGCAAAAATGAGTCTTAGTAAATTTTGATTTTTTTTGATTTTTTTGATTTTTTGATTATTTCTCACTCTTTTTTTTATTTAAAGCAGTACTTGAGTGAAAAGAAACACATTGGAACCGATTGGCATTAAAATAAATCAATTTAATTTTTTTTGCAAAATTTCTCAAAAAAATCGTAA
Organism: Anopheles funestus; assembly: GCF_943734845.2. Classification (NCBI taxonomy): domain Eukaryota; kingdom Metazoa; phylum Arthropoda; class Insecta; order Diptera; family Culicidae; genus Anopheles; species Anopheles funestus. The sequence goes on from NC_064599.1 coordinate 32,880,095, forward strand.
GGGGTAAGCCTTATGAAATTTTCGAGTTGAAAATTTTTTTAAATTTTTTTTACAATTTTTTATTCTTTTTTTAATTTAAAGCATTATTTGAGTGAAAAGAAACTTATTGCAACAAATTCGCATTATAATATATCACATTTAAAATTTTTGCTACATTGCTCAAAAATGAAGAAAATTTTACATTTTCTCAAACAGGGTATGGAACTTGGTTCCTCCAATAATTTCTGGCACAGACATCTGAGCGCATGGACGTCCAAGAAGAAAATGTAGCCAAGGATGCCATCTATCGACCACAGGTTAAAGATTGGCGATCCGTTGGATACCGACCGAGTTATAGGCAAAACTTGGTGCAAAAAAGAAGAAAATTTTACATTTTCTCAAACAGGGTAAGGAACTTGGTTCTTCGAATAACTTCTGGCACAGACATCTAAGGGCATGGCCGTCCAAGGAGAAAATGTAACCAAGGATGCCATCTATCGACCACAGGTTAAAGATTGGCGATTCGTTGGATACCGACCGAGTTATAGGCAAAACTTGGTGCAAAAATGAGTCTTAGTAAATTTTTTTTTTGATTTTTTGTTTTTTTGATTATTTTTCACTCTTTTTTTTATTTAAAGCATTACTTGAGTGAAAAGAAACACATTGGAACCGATTGGCATTAAAATAAATCAATTTAATTTTTTTTGCAAAATTTCTCAAAAAAATCGTAAGGGGTAAGCCTTATGAAATTTTCGAGTTGAAAATTTTTTTAAAATTTTTTTCCGATTTTTTATTCTTTTTTTAATTTAAAGCATTATTTGAGTGAAAATAAACTTATTGCAACAAATTCGCATTATAATATATCACATTTAAAATTTTTGCTACATTGCTCAAAAATGAAGAAAATTTTACATTTTCTCAAACAGGGTATGGAACTTGGTTCCTCCAATAATTTCTGCCACAGACATCTGAGCGCATGGACGTCCAAGAAGAAAATGTAGCCAAGGATGCCATCTATCGACCACAGGTTAAAGATTGGCGATCCGTTGGATACCGACCGAGTTATAGGCAAAACTTGGTGCAAAAAAGAAGAAAATTTTACATTTTCTCAAACAGGGTAAGGAACTTGGTTCTTCGAATAACTTCTGGCACAGACATCTGCGGGCATGGCCGTCCAAGAAGAAAATGTAGCCAAGGATGCCATCTATCAACCACAGGTTAAAGATTGGCGATTCGTTTCGATTGGCGAGGTTAAAGATTGGCGACCGAGTTATAGGCAAAACTTGGTGCAAAAATGAGCCTTAGTAAATTTTTATATTTGTGATTTTTTTGATTTTTTGATTATTTTTCACTCGTTTTTTTTATTTAAAGCATTACTTGAGTGAAAAGAAACACATTGCAACCGAATGGCATTAAAATAAATCAATTTAATTTTTTTGCAAAATTTCTCAAATAAAACATAAGGGGTAAGCCGTATCAAATTTTCGAGTTGAAAATTTTTTTAATTTTTTTTTTCGATTTTTTATTCTTTTTTTAATTTAAAGCATTATTTGAGTGAAAAGAAACTTATTGCAACAAATTCGCATTATAATATATCACATTTAAAATTTTTGCTACATTGCTCAAAAATGAGGAAAATTTTACATTTTTTCAAACAGGGTAAGGAACTTGGTTTCTCGAATAACTTCTGGCACAGACATCTAAGGGCATGGCCGTCCAAGAAGCAAATGTAGCCATTGGTGCCATCTATCGACCACAGGTTAAAGATTGGCGATCCGTTGGATACCGACCGAGTTATAGGCAGAACTTGGTGCAAAAATGAGCCTTAGTAAATTTTTATTTTTTGATTTTTTTGATTTTTTGATTATTTTTCACTCGTTTTTTTTATTTAAAGCATTACTTGAGTGAAAAGAAACACATTGCAACCGAATGGCATTAAATTAAATCAATTTTATTTTTTTTGCAAAATTTCTCAAAAAAAACTTAAGGGGTAAGCCTTATGAAATTTTCGAGTTGAAATTTTTTTTAAATTTTTTTCCGATTTTTTATTCTTTTTTTAATTTAAAGCATTATTTGAGTGAAAAGAAACTTATTGCAACAAATTCGAATTATAATATATCACATTTAAAATTTTGCTACATTGCTCAAAAATGAGGAAAACGATTTGACAGCAGCGCTGTAGAAAATTGAATAAAATTTGACGTTTGTGGGTTCGATTTTTTGTCAATGTATGTGTGTGAATTGTTCGGAGTGTGCTGTGTGTGTGAGTGAAAATATACGTATCACAATCGAACCCACAAACTTCTAATTGGTTTTCAGCATGTCTACCGCGTCAAACCTATGAGCCCACCTAGTCTCTTTACCCACTTTGGTTAACGACTATCAGTTCATCTGTCCGCGATACAAATGGCATGCAGTTTTTAACGGCTTTTGTTAAATTCTAACAACCGTTACATTTTAAAGATTTTCTTTCGCGATCCCGGCTAGACTTTGGATAAACATAATTTTAAACATTTTTATTAAAACCCAAGCTTTTTTTTCTCCACCTACATTTTATACCTGCACATCGATTGTCGCAAACGATCATCACGAAAACGAACGCTTTTCTGAAATTTACCATCAAGAGAACATAGAGATAACTGAATATCCTGTAGTGATGGGTAACCCGAAGTGGAATCGTGGATAAACACCGACTCCGCGTATAAAAAAAATATTCCGATCCTGACCAAACACCAGAAGTGACTCCAGCGAGTTTTAATGCGAGTTTCTTTTCACTCAAATAATGCTTTAAATTGATAAAAGCATAAAAAAATAAACATAAAATTTCAACCTGAAAATTTCATAAGGTTATAGCCTTATAATTTTTCTGAGGAATTTAGCAAAACATTTTAAATTTGATATATTTTAATGCGAATGGGTTGCAATAGGTTTCTTTTCACTCAATTAATGCTTTAAATTGATTAAAGAATAAAAAAATATAAATAAAATTTCAACTTGAAAATTTCATAAGGCCTTACCATTTTTTTGAGCAATTTACCAAAAAATTTTAAGTGTGATATATTTTAATGCGAATGGGTTGCAATGGTTTGTATTTGTTTACCTTGTTATTGCCAGCAAAATCGAACTATCCTGGCCTCCATTAAAGAAAATTGTCATGGCGTCAAGTCACGCTTCGAATAGCGATTTTTCGCTGAAAATACACGTATAGCGACTTTTCGCAATTTTTCCTATATGAAGTTTCGCAAAAAAAATTCTGAATCGCGTTCGCAAACGCGACAATTGCTAAGCGTTTAGTGACGGCGTTACGGGGTAACGTGATCGAGCCTGGTGAACTGCGTACTTCTTCAGTGACATTTGCATGACAGCCTAAACACAGTAGAAAAGAAACAAGAAAAACATAGAAAAGCGTAAAAAGTGTGTTTTCAATCGTTTATTCGACAGCAGGTTTGCGTTTTACGTTGTGGGTTGTTACGAAAAAGGGAAAATAGCAACTGAATCGACCACTCGTCAAGATGGGGAAGCGTCCCATGTCACGGAAGGAAATTGAAGAGCAAAAGAAGCGCGAGGACGAAGCGGCAGCAGCCCACGTAAGTGCAGAGCAAGAGCCATTTCCAATCCTTCCTTTTATCCTTTCAACACTGCCACCATATCGAAAAGACGCAGCAAGCCACCGTTGTTGTGTCGTGCAGTTGTTTGCTTGTACCGCAGAATCACGTAAACCGAACTGCAGCTAATCCTAGTTGACAATTTAAGGCTTTCAAAGAATTTGTGGAAACATTTCAAGAAGCACCATCCAAAATATCGAAGGTATGGGTAAAGGCCGGGACGTACGATGCGGGCTCGAGAAGTAAGTATTGCTTTGCGCGGGGATGTGTGCATTGTTTACCGAACTAAACTCTTTCCCCGTTATGATTGGACGTGTTTGATTTGCAGAAGAGGACACCAAAGACAGGGGCAAACTGTACAAGCCCCAGTCCCGTCTCGATATGGAGCACGAGAAGTCGATGGATTACGTGAAGATGGTTGCAAGCGAAAGCCGCAAAGATTCGGGCGCGATGGGCAAAAAGCGAAATCAGGAGAAGAAAAAGAGCAATCTGGAAATGTTTAAAGAGGAACTGCGCCAGATACAGGAAGAGCGTGAGGAGCGGCACAAGTACAAGCATATGGCTCGAACGATGCTGCCCGGTACTAGTTCCACCGAATCGGATCCCGTGTACAAGGAGACGGAATCCGGCTCGTTCGATAATGGCGATCCGAACACAACTAATTTGTATCTGGGAAATCTAAACCCAAAGGTAAGAACGTCTTCTTGTGACCGGGGGGTTTGTAACAATACAAATTCTAACAACATTTCACCGGTTTGTAGATCTCAGAGCAAGCGCTAATGGAGCTGTTTGGCAAGTATGGACCACTGGCAAGTATTAAAATTATGTGGCCCCGTTCGGAGGAGGAAAAGATGCGCAATCGTAACTGTGGCTTCGTTGCGTACATGAGCCGGCGTGATGCGGAACGTGCGCTGCGGGCATTGAACGGGCGTGATGTGATGGGGTACGAGATGAAGCTTGGTTGGGGCAAATCGGTCCCCATCATGACACACCCGATCTACATACCGCCGAAACTGTTGGCCTACACACTACCACCGCCACCGTCCGGTTTACCCTTCAACGCACAGCCCCATCCGTCGGATTTGGAAAACATTCCCAAGATGACATCGGGCGCTTACATGGCGGAACCGGAGCTGAAGGAACAGATGGACTCGGTACTGGTGAAGTCGGTGGTGAAGGTGGTCATACCGACTGAACGGCCGCTGCTGATGCTTATCCATCGGATGGTAGAGTTTGTCATACGCGAAGGCCCGATGTTCGAAGCGTTAATTATGACGAAGGAGATGGACAATCCGATGTACAAGTGAGTGATGGTGCAGATGGGTGTTGTGTTCAGCCAAAATGAGTTTGTTTTCGTTTGTAGATTTTTGTTCGAAAATGAAAGTCCCGCACACATTTACTATCGCTGGAAGTTGTTCTCGCTGCTGCAAGGGGACACACCGGGCGACTGGAGAACGAAGGAGTTTCGTATGTTTAAGGGTGGATCTATATGGAAGCCGCCGCCGATTAATTTCTACACGCAAGGTATGCCGGACGAGCTGCTTGCCGATGAGGAAGGAATTGAAGCGAACAAAGGGAATCTGTCCGTGGCGTAAGTAGTAGCAGAGCGGCCTTTTTAAAATATGACACTTTACTTACAAATTGCTTTAAATCCGTAGCCAACGGGACCGGTTGGAAGATCTTATCCGACATCTTACACCGGAACGGCAGAAGATTGGCGATGCGATGATATTCTGCATCGAGCATGCGGACGCGGCAGAGGAAATATGCGAATGCATCACGGAATCGTTGTCATCGAACGAAACGGTGGTAAAGAAAAAGGTTGCCCGCATCTATCTGATCTCGGACATACTGCACAACTCGGCCGTGAAGGTCCAGAATGCAAGCTTTTTCCGCAAGGCGATGGAGAAAAATTTGCTCGACATTTTCCGCAACCTGAACGCGTACTACATGCAGCTGGACAGTCGCCTCAAGGCGGAAGGTTTCAAGAGCCGCGTGATGGGCGTGTTTCGTGCATGGGAAGAGTGGACGATCTATCCGCGCGAGTTTCTCGTCAAGCTGCAGCACACCTTTTTGGGCATTCAAATGGTAAGGGGGATCGAGGAGAGGGAGAAAGGAAAAGATGGCCAAAAGAAAGGGTATTTATCGTTGTTTTTTTGTTTGTTTTAGATGGAAAAACAACCGGAAGAGGAACCGGAAGAGGAGAAAGAGGATGAAGATTTGGATGGTGTGCCGCTGGATGGGGCCGCACTGCTTAAAAGTGCAATGATGTGTGGTATGACGAGTGGAGGAGGTGGTGGTGGTGGTGGTGGTGGAACTGGAGGTGGAGGAGAGAATCGGACGCCATTGCTGAAGCATGATATCTACAGCGATGAGGACGATATTGATGGAATGCCGTTGGCAGACGATGATATAGACGGGATGCCGTTGGATAGTGCAATGGAAGCGGGTGTAATGGATGGTGGTCGAAGGGGTGGTACATCTATTTCCGGTAGCGAAGGATCGGGTCGGCCAGGGAAAGGTAACTATGGATGTTAAAGTTAAATTGCACACTTATCACGGACACACGCTTTACAGGGAAATCTGCCGGCGGTGGTTCATTTATTCCCTCGAAATGGGAATCGGTCGATGCGGCACAGATTGAAGCGCAAGCGATTACTACCAGCAAATGGGATACGTTGGATCCGGTCGTACCGGAACCGCCGAAGATCAGTCTGCAAAAGGAAGGTGGTGCGGGACTGATCAGCAGTAAGTACGGCAGCTACAGTGATGATGACGACGAGGATGAGGATGATGACGATGACGATGCAGCACTGCGTCAGGAAGGGGAAGGAGGACGCACGGCACCGGATCAGGATGAATTGCGACGGGTACGGTTGCGTGAAATCGAGGTCAAGATGGTACAGTATACGGATGAGTTTGAGTCCGGTACGAAACAGGTGCGCACTGGTTGGACACTGCACGAAGAGATCGATAGTTACCGGATGAAGTTGATGAAGGAGATGGCACAGGAACTGCGGGCGCGCGGACGCGAAGAAAACACCTGGGTCGGTTCGGACGATGAGAGTCGTTCGCGAAGAGGTCAGAAACGTACCGGCAGTGTGGAAAGGTTAGGAATTTGTAAAAAATGAATGTGATCGATGTGGGATTAATTTATGCTTTTTTCGTCTCTCTGTCCAGCAGCTCCAGGAAACACAAACGCAGCCGTCAGTCGGCTCGTTCACCGGCCAGCAGTGGATATGGCGATCGTAAGCGGGATTCTGCTTCGCCCGAGTCTAAATCTTCCCGGCGCAGACATTCCACCAGTACGTCGGATGAGGATGAACACACGACCAGAACGGGTGACGCTCGCTATCGTTACTCGTCCGAGCGCTCGGTTTCACCCGGTCCGGCTGCATCCAGTTCGTCGCGCACTAGCAAATATGATCTGCTCGGTTCACCGGCCCGTCACGGTGGTTCGGCAAGTGAATCCAACTACGATAAGTATGAGCGGCGTGATGCAAGGGACGGTCGGGAAAATCGATCGCTACGGGACAAAAAGGATACAACGCGCGAACGGATGCAGCTATCGCACGAACGCGAACATCATCGGGAACATCGTGATCGGCCACGTGAAACTGATTCACGCAGTTCACACGGACGTGAGCGCGATCGGGAGCGGGAACGTGATCGAAGTGCGAGAGATCAGCAACAGCGTGATCGGGAGCGTGAGTACGAGCGCGATCGGGAAGTAGACGGTGATGCTGGTGGATCATCCTCACGCTATCGGGAACGGGAACGTGCGAAAGAAGGATACAGTAGTAGTAGCGGTGGAAGTAGGAAGGATTCTTCCACCAGCTCAAAGTATGACGATAGGGCACACGGCAAGCGGTATAGGTAAAGCTTAAAAGGGGAATATCTCGAACTATGTAACACTGTCTATCTGCTGCACATTAAGTAGTAATAACACATTTTATCTACCGAAAGTCACACACACTCGTAAGATTTAAGCGAAAGGAAGAGGTAAGGCTTGCAGTAACTTTTCTCGCGTAAAGTAACAAATAAAGATTTTCCTAATCTTGATTGAATAAGCATACGGCTTATTATGATTGTTTTTAAAGGCTTACGGGAATGGATGCCATTTGATACGAGTATTGTGTGCGAGTGTAGTTAATATATGCTTAAACTCAGTACAGTACAATGGTTCTTTCATTCCGTTTCCATGCCAGAAGAATCATCTTCCGAACTATCGTCGTCATCGTCATCATCATCATCGTCGTCGTCATCATCGTCCTCATCGTCATCATCGGAAGAGTCTCCTTCACTATCGGAACCAAGCCATTCGCTTGAGTTTAAGCTGTTTGCAATCAACGTTTTCCACACATCCACCTTATGAAGATCTGTCGGACAAGGAAATTCATGTTTAACACTTTTACTTTTGTATAGCTGAGAGAATAAAACAAATCCACTTACCTAAGGAATGCAGATCGCTTAACGTGAACTGTCTTGAGCCAGATTCAAATAGTCCACCGTACACGTACAGCTGTCCCTTACACACAACGGTGGCCGCATTCATTCTCGGCGATGGTCCTCCAAGATCCAGTGTACCACTATCACTCGCTTCCTCCTTGCTGGTTCCTTTCGGTGTTCCTCCACTACTGCCACCAACGGTCATGGTGAAAACACCATCATCCGATACGATTTTCTTCGATTCGATCGATTGTTTTTCTTCCTCATTCATGTCCACATCAGCCGGCTTCGGCTGGGCACTTTTTCGTGCTTTTGCCGCCAGTTCTATCTTACGCCAGGTACAAGCACCGGTATCGAGTGCATGCAACTCACTGCTAAACAATCCCCTAACGTCCTCTTCATCCTCTTCCGTATCCATGACGCCACCGAATGCGTACGCCTTACCGTTCGGTGCAATTGCCACCGCCATGCCACTGCGTGGAGCTGGCTTTTTACCGCTTGCCTTCACACTGGTCCATTTGTAGCTTTGCTGACCCTTTGCGTCCTGCTTATCTGCCACCAGTGCGAACATATCCGTGTGCGTTGTGCCACGATCGATTTCCTTCTTCACGTTGGTTTTGGAGTAACCGCCCCAGATGAGAATTTTGCCATCCGTGTTCGCTACCATGCAGCAACCGGACCGGGGTGGTGGTGCCGTCCCGGCAGCTTCAATCTTTGTCCAGGTATAATTTTCCAGCGAGAATGCATACAGATCGTTAAAGTACCGATAGGACGCGTTATTATCGTGAAAGCCACCGAACACGAACAGTTTCTTGCGTGTGACCACCATTCTATGGCCGCTACGTGCGCTGGGACCATTCGGAGCGTTTATCTTTTCCCACTGTTTCTTCACCATTCGGTACACCCACAGGTCGCGAAAGTGATAGAACTGAAGTTGAGAAGGTGATGCATATTCACCCCCAAACAACCATAGCTGTCCACCATCCGTTGCGACCGATACCATCTGGTGACCACTGCGCGGTGCCGGACAGATGGATGATTTGAGCGTTTTCCACTCATTCTTTGCCACGTTGTACGCGTAAAAGTCACCATAGATAACGGTCTGTTGACCGTTAAAAAACTCACCACCATGGATGAATATTTCCTCCCGATCGCCCGGATGTGCACAGATGCCAACGTTAACACGAGCCGTCGGTGGCGGACAGACGATTTCGGTCAGATCGGACGATTTTGTATCCTTCGTTTCGTATTTGGCAACAATGTTTTCGATGTCTTCCTACAATGAAACAGCGTATTGATACTTTTAATACGAATTTCCTACGTTTTACGACGGATGCCGGTACCGTGCACTTACTTCCCCAAGTTTGGCAAGCAGCTTCTTCTGCTTAGCGACGAGCTTTTTGTCCGTTTTCATGGACGTTTTTTCGGCTCCTTTACCTTTCTTTTTGTTTTTATCCTTTCGTCCCATTTTGTGAACAAGAAAACGGAGATATTTGGCAAGGAATCCTATTGATTGTGGTGACAAAACAACGTGCTTTTTTGTTTTGCGGTATATCGCCGCATGTGTAAACAACAAGGTGTATACAGATGAGGTGAGAAAACCAATGAACTGTCAACTGAGGCCTAGTGAAAAAACTATGCTACATAGTCGTGGAGTTTGAACATTTAAAACTGAGCCAGTCCGTTAAAGAAAATTAATTATTACTATTTTACAACTAAATTCAACTCCTATCGTACGTGTTATGTTATGATAAAATATAACAGTTTTGAAGAGTTATTGAATTATGAAAATTTAATTCTAGATGCTAGAGATATTAAGCGCTATAAATCCAGGTTTTTTATGCTTATAATTCATACCTTTTCAAAGGCTGAGATACTGCTGTTCGCAATGTTTTTCTTTAGTATAATTTTAATTAAACCATCTTCGATTCCTTTTATGTAATATGGTTTATTGTGTTCACAATATGAACAGTTTCGCGTGCAACAAAGCGGCAACTGATGGCAATATATTTTAAATGATTAGTAATACATTTCCTTACGAATGTACAAAAAGTATTAAATTGTCTGAAAAATAGAAATCGTTCAAATGTACGTTGGTCTCCAGTTGGAATCGAACCCACAGGCTGTATCGGAATCGGAATCACCCATCGATTCACCATCGGGATTTTCCGACAGCGTACCAACCGGTGCCCGAATCTGGCTCGGTGTGGTCGGCATACTCTGACTAAAATGTTCGTTATTAGGATCGTACTCAATATCTCGCTTCTGGCGTCGCTTCTTCACCGGTCCATACTTTGGTGGTGGCATGGCCGAATCTTCCTTCTGTTAAATATTCCAAAACACACGAATTAATCAGCAATGGTCCTCGGGTGTGTCAAATTTGTTCACTTTTATCGCTCCTTACCGGTATGTTATCTGCCGAGCCCCACGATTTGTGCAGTTTGTCGATGAAAAGTGTGTCCGGCGGTGCACTGGATCTAATCGCTGTCGACGGTATACGCGTTTGGTTGGTGCCCACTCCCAAAAAGTTGCTGAACGCTTCGGTGGTTTTCTTCACCCGTACGTTCAGGGAACCAATCCTCAGGAAGCCGGAGTCTTTTTCTAGATCACGAATGGCACACCAAAGCACAATGGTTAATGGAAGGAAATAACAATGAGACAACTATGCCTTACCTGAATGCTTTTTCCGTGCCTTGATTTCTGCATTAGGAATAAAACATAATTAGTACAACAATGGCCAGAGCGATTTGAATATTTGTTGGTAAGTTAGCATTAGTGGAACTTAATAAGCGTTATACCAAACGGATAAGGGATGCATAAGCGTTTCAACGCACTAAATAAAACAAGTTTCCTGCAGACAATGCACATGTTGAAGCAAGTGGAGAAAAGATAAATAAAGAAGCAATCAATACACTAACAAATATACCAATCATAATTAATTTACTATATTAATTATATTACAGTACCTTCAAAAAGCGTCTCTATGATAGTCTTACAATAATAGAAGAAAGAAAAGCTTGTACAACACGGACAAATTCACATAGCTATAGCATTCTATTTAAGTACACATAAAGTGTGATATTATAATGCAGATACTCACTTACTCTTTGTAAATTCTGTTGTGCCCCTTAATTCAACTTCGATTAAGTAGATTAGAAAAAAGGGTGAAAAGTACTTCTGCATTTAACTCTTATTGGAAGTGTTTTCTCTGAACTTTTGTTTGATAAGATGGGCTCTTCATACGTATTCTTAAACTATTTTTAAGTTAATATACCAATAGAACATATCAAAAAGAAAAAAAAAACTACGACGGAGGACACCTCCATTTCTTGGCTCTGAACATCGGGAATCTGGAGAAATAGATGAAATTTGGTATCCGTACATGCCCTAGACCCAAATCAGTGATTAAAAATTGTATGAACCATCATACAATATGCTAGAATATTAGCTAGAACAGTGATTGTCAAACTTTACGGATCAAAGTGCCAAATATTATTGAAAGGAAACGGTGGTATGATCGTCAAATTACTGTGTCACATTTGTCTTCTCGTGAAGCACACTTAGAAGACTGCATAGAACATGATCTACGAGCTCTTAAATTGATTGCAGCTTGGTTCTACAATTTTGTAGAAATTTCAAACAAATTTAGTGATTTTGTATAGGACATCATAGGATGGTTCATTATCGACCAAGGCCCATATTGAAATGCTACTTAGTCGAACGAAGCTTCCTTCAGAAATTAGAAGAATAGATCGCTGATGTCCTGTGGAGGCACTAAGAGTACATATTTCAGGTTGGTAGTCATTCAACCATTAATATACTCTCTTACAGTTACTTTTTGTCTTAAAAAGTTCTGTATTGCATAGTTGTCGATTGAATCGTAACGCAATAATTGGCACTCTAGCACGTGTTTGTTATCGGTACGGTTAACTTCGAGCCCTATTTGTTGTACGATTAAAACATAGCAACGTGTGGCAGATTAATGACCATTCGCGGTACGCTACATTTCATGCATAGAGAAATTCTCTTCATTTTCTTTAAGCCACTACTGGGCTCACTAGTGCAGTTGATAAGATGTGTAAAGATGGAATGTAAATGGTATTGCATTGATCGCATCCATACCTTCCAAGCAAATGTTTCACTTTGGTTGGTTAAAGATATCCCGCGTAAAGCTCTTATCCGTTGATAAGAGGGTGTATTAATTCCCACCACTTCCAACATCGACAGAGTGTAGCAGAGAGAAAGAGAGAGAGATAGGTGGCATGTACAACAATAGACCTTTAAAGCCTTATGCTTCAACCAGCGAAACAGGGGTGCGGATTAAATGCTTCACGATCACTAGTACGATCACCTCTCGCGAAATTATACCTTACACGTTCCAGTCCAACCAAACGAACCAGTCAGCAAATACAATTTTCAACAAATAGAGGCCAGTGGAATGAAAAGAAAAAAAAAGCACAAGAAAGACACAAAAATCCTCCCTCCCCGTACAGTGATTGGGGGTGCGTGCGCGAATCAGTGTGCAGATATTATCCGAGCTTTAATCTACTTATTAATAACCCCCTCTATTATTACTAGCAAACCTGCCGCATAAGTACGAGCGAGTAGGGCGGCACACGTGCAAGCGTTAAGATGGCCGCCTTTTAAAGCTTTTTCTTTGCTTTCGGTGAGGATTATAGTGTCGGTCTTTTTTTTGTTTTGTTTGCCCCACACTACAACGTTGTCAATCAGGGCAACGCGGGATTGAAATGCAATAATTAAAAATCGCTTCACTGACCATTGAAGGAGAGCTCTGCCATTATCCCGGTGCTGGGGCTTTCTGTGAGAGATGTGGTTTTTGTGTGGATTAGCTGTTTTTTTCTTACGTTTGCTAGTTTTCTTTTGGTTTCATGTGTATCACTATCTACGCCGTTCTTCAGACACATACAAACTCGTGTTTCGATTTTGTTTTTCGAATATGTTCATTTTTTGTGTTTTTGTTTCGTGTGTGTTTTTGTAAACGACTACAAATGTTACAATTTGTCCAACATTCAAGATGCCTTCATCGCTACCGTGTAGCTTGGGGGATAGTACAGGCATGTTATGAAGGGATGAAGGGAAGAATAAAAGTGAGAAAATGGATTAGGGTGTAAATTGGAGGTGGGTTTTTCGTGCGCTGCATTGAAATTCATTCAATTTTAATGAACTCCAATAAAGCAAGAGGTGAAACAGCAACATTCATTAGGAATATATTATTGACCTGGATATTTTGAAAAGAATGTATATACATTACATATTTTAATCTCAATTTCGGTCTATTACGACATGACCTAATACAACTAAAAAAGCGTCGATTGTCTTGTGTCCTTCCTTATATCAAGTCTAGAGGCTGGGAACACGCTGAGTCTCATATACTGCACAAATAATCGTATAGTTCTAAGCTTACTAACTAGACTAAAAGACTAAGTTTTCTTCAGCTATTGACACATTCCATTTCAAATTTCAGAAGAGTTACAGGAGCTGAATTTTGATCAGAAATAGGTGAAGTTGAGGTCGATCGCAACAATGTGATCGCCTACCTAAACATCACCAAAAGACAAATGGTCCCCAAGGCAAGCTCTGTAGCTGCTCTTACATAAGAGGTTATATCAGGATCTCATCAGTGTTTCTTGAGTTCGAAAGTTTACTCCACCAAATCTTGGATGACCTTATCTAAACCTTCTCTAATATACAATACAAACAAATACAAATACAAACAAGCCTATATATTTTGAATAGATACTGTACAACTCTCATTTACTTAATCTATACTGTCTTGAAGATCTTCAATGTAAAGATCAGTGAGCTCTCTCACACTATATAACAATTTCTTCTACATTTGTGACAAGTAAATCTGGCATGATTAGACATAATATCTTATAAACGGAATTCTATACAAGAATTCCTGTATACTGAAATTCGATTTATGCCGATTTTTGGATATACTAAATAATGAAAATAATATAATAAATAATAGCCAACTAAACGTTTAACCTAATTCCCAGGAATTTGCAGACTGAGTTGCAAATGTATGAGGACAAGTACTAATTATGATCGAATAGCATGATTTGTGTACCCTTTCACAATAATATCTCAAGCTCCATGATATCAATATTGATCGTACAGCTGCATCATGGGAACATGGCTTTCAGTCGCGAAACAACTGTATCGCTTTCCTCAAACTAAATTCCCCACCAATTGCATTAAGTGATCCGATGCAATGCATTTCCCGAGCTGGTCGTTGCTAATGTAAGTTGTCATAATTTTGCACACGTTGCACAATTTTGCACATACAATCAACACATGTCAATGGTCATTACTGGTCAATAATGCTACAACACCGTGTCAAAAGTGTCGGCAAGCACATGTTCCGGTTGATTGCTATTTTTTTCTAATCCCTGCATCCAACAAACATCGCGCGAATCTCCTTTACCTATTATTCGCTGCCGCTGTTCGTCTAAGATTGAAAGTACGACATCATCGACCTTCGCGCACCGTATCGGTTTGTTGACGTGTCTCTTCATCTCTTCGACACATCGTTTAGCTATCGATCAGCTGCCGCCAGTGTGTATCAACAGCATCATATGGTTGGTTGGTGTAAAGTGGTGTTAAGATGACATTCACCATTTACCGCCCGTTCATTCCTACTTCTCGCTTCGTCCTCAACCAGCTGGTAGTACGATATCAGACCAAGAGGCACAAGCATAAATAGAGATATGTTTGGTTTTACATTAATTTCTGCACGTGCCCATTACCGTGGTAAGTGTAATCGGTATTCGAATCGATCATTTGCAGGAATTACACCGTGAACCGTGGCCGCGATCGTGCCAACGATAAGGAGAAGTACGTCGGGTGGAATTGCCGCTGATGCTCCACATCCAATTGACCATAAAATTACCGTTCTCGGACTAGTTGGTTGGTTTGAGATTGTTTTTTTATCTCTCTGTAGTTGTTGATTTTTTTTTCGTCTCTGGTGCATGTGCTATCACATCCAGGGAAGAAGCTTTTGGGAAGCGTGAGCCAAGGATAGTGAGGGGTTAAAAAAACAAACGAAGAAACATAACTAGGAATTAAGACATACCCTTCCCCTTTCACGCAACTCCATTTTCCATTCGTGGCTAAGTGTGTGCTGGTTAAGTGTTTTTGCATCGTCAACATGAACTTTGCTGTTCGAAGTATGCACACAACGAATGCATTTCTGCCTGTCCCAACACCTTAACCCACTAGAGAGCAAAGGGAGCGCACAAAAAAAGAGGTTTAAACCAACCGGAAAAGCATTAATTGCATATGCAAGCGATCCACCACCACCAAACTGGGTACGAAAAGAACCAAGAATATGCAGAGCGAAAGAGAGACGTCACAAAAAAAGAAAGATATGAAATGAACTCTTGCGCAAACACAGACTTGGGCGTAATTGGGAGTCTCCACCGAGCGTTGTGGAGTACCCTTTGCGCGGGAACGACATCATCCCAAATGCAGTGGAGTGAAGGCACTATTCCCGCAGGACATATTTACATATTCGTCGTTACGGGTTCAGGTCTGTTTTACGCTCGTTTGGTAATGTTTCTTTGTAAAATTGTTTCTCTTATTGCAAATTATTATTAAGCGCCCCTTTTTCTCCCCAATTGGTGTGCTTCAGGTGATAACGTTTCAAATAAAAAAGATAAAAGACATCAGCACACTGGTATGTGCTGGAAGGAATGCAAATTGGCAGTGAGAAAGAAAGACTTTGCGAAATCGGGAGCACTTTCTTGTTTGCACTTTCTTTGCAAAATGCATTGCAGAAGTTGAATCCATCGGGATCAGGTGATGGGATCACAGGAAGCGATGGTTCTTCCACGTGATCGTTAATGTGTCATATGTCATGATGCACACACGGCGGTACACCGAACGGCCGGTAAATTGATAATGAATATATATTCATATAAATTAAGCCTTAGCACGCACCAGGACACGAGGGGGGGTGTTTCTTACCCATCCTTCCACCCGGAGATCCAGCTGACGACCGTTGACGAAGATGATCGATGGGAAAGATAGAAATGATCATGTACGCGTGCGCGTACCCGCTCCGAAGGAATTTTTACCGCGATCACCTTCTTCGCGGTGTCACAACTGTCAATCATTAAGGCGAGAGAAAGCCGCATATGCTGTCGTTGGTTGCAGCCGCATGTTTCTGTTGTTTTGGTGGTATTTTTTTTGCGGGTTATTGTTTCGCGAGAAAAACTGATAAGCAAAAACAACACCAGCCGCGGATTCGTGCCACTAGATTGTGTTTTTATCCATATTGTCAAACACACAGACATGGCCATCAATTAAGACCGTTGGCTGCAAGTGATCTTCCCTGTTTCGAGAGAAGACCTTGTAGAAGACACCTTTCGCTGTATGGCAAGCTGGTACTGGTGAGTGATTAACCCTGGATCGACATGTGGTATCAATGTTGCGGAACAAGGTGGCACCACAATTTGAATACGCGTGACAAGCTGGTATGACACGCGCCGAAAGTGCGATAAAGTCACATCGTACGGTAATTGGTCGCTGGTGACTTGCAGCCGGAACCGTTGTGAAATATAGTCATTGGTGTTTATGTTCGTCTGTTTCAGGTAAATTGCTAAATTTAATCATGTTTATGATGCGTGTTGTCAATGCTGGTAAGACATGTCGGCGACAGACGGATGGCTGAAAGCTTTGGTGTGTAGGGATGAAAGCCATGACATGGATGACCATGGTCAGGGAAATTTGGAGTGAAATGTGCAGACGAGAGAGAGACGGAGAATTATTACAGCTGTTTCTTTGTAATCAGGTGTGCTCGTCTATATTGAGGATATTTTAGTATCTGGCGAGATTAGAGCTAGGACAATGTTTCCTTAGTCTTATTAATTTTGTGACTAAAGAACACGATCAAGTCTATAGTTTGATCCTTTCAGGTGCTCTTTGTGAAGTTTGAATGGTTGAGTAGGAATTTTGTTTGATTATTTTCTTCGAGTGTAAAATCAAGGATCGTGAATTACAACGATCGCGAATAGAAACGGTTGGGATGGAAAATTATCATTTAATTGAGTGAATTGAATTCAATGTTTGAGAGTCCTGTTCGAATTTAGTACCTAAAAATGTCTTCAAATCTCTGCTTTATCAGAGAACCAGAGGTTCACCCTTGAGAACCCTACCTGGATTTGTGGTTAGAACTTAGTCAAATAGTCAGGATGAGACTGAATAATGAATCTACAACCAAATGTATGGCTCAAATTGAACACTCAGCACCAAATTACTATATTTCATGTTGTGTAGCTCTTTTTCACTTATCAGAAGTTACAATCGCAAACGAGGGCTAATAGAAGAGTCTTATGAAGCACATCATAATAAGCGCTTTCACTTCATCTCAATTTAGGGTCTAGACATCTTTTGGCTGTGTGGACGGTCTAAAAAAATATTTAAGTTGAATCGTCCTGTGTACTTCTAATGACACGAACAGCTTTAAGGAATCTGGTGAAATTTGTTTCACAATAGTAAAATATTCGAGTCTCCTCGAAGGAGAACCTTGCATAGTCTCAACTTGTTTCTAGAAATAAGTTCAAAAAAGGTTGGATTAACGATTTCTGTATGTTTGACCAAACTCTACAGCAAGAGTTCCTCGGATCTTATTATCGCGTACATGGGATACTGAGGTTAAATGTTTGTCTTATCACAGTTCATGAGCAGAGTTGTTTCTTATAGAGAAGGATCTCAATTCTTGCACATGTCGCGACACCAATATTTTACGAATCAGTTAGAATAGTAGTATAGAATTATTTCCTTGTATAAGTAAACATTGAAACAAGATATTGAGTGTGCGTAGCAGGTAAGAAAAAGTGAAAATATTGCAACAAGAAGTAGAAACGTAAGCACAACAAATCACTGTTTAATCCGGTGCATTACAAGGACTAATAGCAAAAGCGTGCAAAGTTAACTACCCTTTAGCAAAGTAAGAGTTTTTATTTATAAATAAGTTGGAAAAAAAGGAAAAACGAAAATAATTTAAACACATTAAGAAATCATTGTATCAACTTTTGCCATTCGCAGAAACAAGCACACACAACACGCGGGCGTCCGTAGAAATAGCAAACAAAGGAAAACAAAAACGTTAAAAACACACACACAGAGAGTGAAAACATACAAATACGGACAGATCAACACTTGCCTCCAGGACGACGATAGGGCGTGCCAGGTGGAGAAACCGCTGTTAACTGCCTGTAATCGCATGGCTTGAATTTCTTCGCGAAAAATGCAAACGATTCGTACGAAGGGGTGTGTGACATCGATGCAGAAAGGGGGGAGGAAAAATCAAACCACACATACACACACAAGCACCGGTGGAGGTTTATACAGGAGTTGAAGAAGATTATAAGTATTATCCGTCCCAAAACAACAGCCCCACGTGAAGAACGCAGGTCCACAACAGACGATGTGGTGGCAATAAAGGGAAGGAATCCCGTTTCCCGATGGCGTAGAAGAAGAAGATGATGACGATGGTCGGGTAATGCGGTGCCGGTTCCGGAAGTGCCGCGCATCCCGCGGATTACACACACGCGGTTGATGTTGTGCGTGCGTACAAGTAGCGTGCGCGGACAAACGACGTTACACGTAGGTAATAGAAGCGCGTGTCATGTGTGTTTTCGCACAAAGTACAACCCCGGCAAGTAATGATCGCTCCGAGGAATCGAGGTACCAAAAGGCATGTGTTCGTAAAGGTGAGGTTGATAAAGGTTGGCAAGATCGTTCCGTTGTTGTTGGCGCAAAAGGTGATTAGAATGCAAATAAGAGAGAAAATAGAGAGGCGTATGAATTTTAATTAAACATTACTGGCCCCCGTTTTTGGCCTCCTCTTCCCGTGAGCTTCTGACGAGGTAGAACCTGAAAGAAATTTAGTTTTTTTGTTGCTGTTGATGTTGGCTCCGATGTAACGACCAATATCTGTAGGATTAGGCGTTGTAATGTAATCGGCATATGTATGTAGTATGCTGCAGGGATTAAAATCAAGTACTGAAAATGTGCTCTAGCGTGGAAAATGAGTGTCTGTGTGTGGAAATGGAAGCAATAATGTTTGTGAAAATAAAAACCAAAGTAAGATGGAAATTTCAACCAATTGCATAATAACAACAATAAACATTTCGTTTACTATAAAACAACAAAAACCCATCTTAATAGTACGGTAGCACGAACACTGGACAACAACATTAACTAACAAAAATGTTTAATCGAGTTAACAGCTCGATTAAGTGGTTCCCGAAATCGACCGTAAAGGCTACTGAACTGCCGGGGAAAAAACCCACAAGACCAATAATTGAGAGTAACGATGTGACCCAATGTGTACCATTTACGCGAACGAGATCCCATCCATCCATTCAGTAGCCTTTTTACATTTCGAAACAAATTTTCAAAAAACAAAAAAAAAGTAAACGCGCCCTTTTCGAAACGATCAATGTTAAACTTTCGCTTAAAGGGTAGCGCACTGCATCGAGCAAAAGTGCACAAAATGATGGACAAGATTGTACGTACGTTATCATCGCGATAGCAGCACCAGCCAGCAGCTGCTTAGTATGCATATTTTAAGTGGTCTTTTTCACCGGTCATTTCTTAACGTTGGCCGTGGTGCGGGAAATGTTTCTCAAGTGAGTAAATTGCCCGCCATGCAAAACTCTCCCCCTCTCCATTTTGTTTTGCTAAAGAAAGGTGATAAAAAATGAATTAAGAACAATGTTTGGTTCGTTGTGTAACGGGGGGTTCCCCTTTTTGGGAGGTTCCCTAATGATTGCACCGAAGCAAAATAGCGTTCGTGTAGCTCTAGGTTTGATCGACAAAAAAAAAAACACTGACACACACACGCACAGACATGGTACGCTAGAATGCAATTAAACTGCAGCCACAATATTGCGATGCAAACAACTATGACTAGGTTGGTTGTTTGTTTTTTTTTTATGTTCTTGCTTCTCTAGTCTATTCGTTTTGGTTGTTTTATGGAACGATTTTAATTAAAAAATGATAAGTCTCCCTCCCTTCTCATTCCCTTTTTCTTACAGGAAGAGTGTTCATGTGTGTGTCTCTATGCATGCATGCAGAGACCGTGAGTGCATGCGATGCATTACGCGCGAAATGCATACTGACAAGTGCGCGAAACTCAGCTCGTGGGCTGTGAAAAGGTAAACGAGATCTTAATGATAAAAAAAACAAACTGCAACTAACTAACAGCTGATCTTGCGAGAGGGAGAGAGACAGAAGGAGAAAGATGAAATTTTAAAAAGAAAACTATACAAATGGGAAGAAAAAAGGTTATAAAAAGAAGGCAAAAGGAATGATTAAATGCTTAAAATAAATTAGTAGTAAAGGAAACAAAAAAATAATGGTAGCTTGAAACAAACCGAATTGAACAGAAGTAAGACATGCAATTAATACTTTATTTTTTTTTTAGATAAATATAAAACACAAGAAGTGATATAAAGGGATAGGACAGCATGCAGCGGGATAGAAATTAATTCGTAACCAGCGCTCGATGATACCGGAAGATGCGGTTTTAATTTTTTAATGCCCTAATATATTAAATTAACTCGAACCAACCATACTCGAGGTAAGAAACCGGGAGCGATTTTTTAAAGCAAAATATAAAGCGAAAAATGCAAAACTTGTTCAGGTGTTAGTTGTAGATAGGTACGCGATCTAAGTTAAACGATATTCGTTGCATTCCGCTTCTTCCGAAAGAAGCTCTGGTTGGATCGATTGCGCCGATCGAGCGAAGGGCTCGCACTCGGGGAAGCGTTAGCAGCGTTACTGTTGGGTTTAGTTTGAGCAGATTTACTACTACGATCGCTACTGCCCGGACTGTTGTTATTGGTATCGGCAGCACGTGCCGCCGGTGATCGGGGCCCGGCCGGTGGGAGTGGGAAACTTTCTACAAAATTGCGCAGCGTCATTTGGTCCGAGGTTGCGGGCCGCTGGCGGCGCTTACGGCGCATGAACGTACCACCGCGGGCCAGCGGTGATAGTGTCTTCGAGGGAAGGGTGAAGAATTTCTCATGCTTAGACACTTTGCGTTCATACTCACTGCTGAATGTTGAGTCGGACACGCTGGTCATCTGTTTCTGGTACTCCAGCGGTTTCTTACCGCTCCAGTCGAGCAGGTCACGGTCGGCCTCTGTAAGGTAAGGTAAAAGCGTTACATTTAGTGAGGTTTGGACGTATAACAATCAAACAGATACATGTGCGAAGAACAGCTCTGCTCCTTTGATATTATAGCGATAGAGTACGTTTAACTAGGACACTGTTAGGTTGGTTTAATATCTAATCCTGATAGGACATCGCAAGGTCTACAACCAGATTAATTGAAATACTTCATGGTTTTAGATGAAATAGATTACTAACGCTAAAGGTTCACGGATACTAATAAATGATTTAAATACTGCCATGAAAGTTACTATCCAAATCCAATAAAAAACCATTTAATAAATGATTAAGAAAAAGTTTATTGATCATAACGTACGACTGTCAAGATTCACGACCGATTATCGCTACCTTTCACTGTAAAGACTATTACCGAAATATGGCATTTTCGGTTGGACTACTTGTTAAACAGATGTGACTACTCTACAACCAACTTAAGGGATGGTTGCCTTAAATCACGAAATACTAACTACTACTGGAAAAAGGATATCTTTATGTGTGGAATTGGAATCACTTTGAAGTTAAAAAATTTTGCTGTTCAAATCTTATAAGAATAGAAAACAATAAAATTGGTAAAATAAAATATACTGTTTAAGGTCTATGTCCTTACTGAGTTTTAACTAAAATTTCTGTATTGATAATTTCGAAGGTTCAGAACCGTTTATTACACACGAATGAGAATAGAACCAAGAATTAAAAAGTTCGATAATGATATCCCTTTATTTTAAGCTTAAATTGCAAAGAAAAGCATACAAAGGTTAACTCATGTACTGATTGTATTGAAAAATTCGTCCCAACAATAGCAACTTTGATCTCATTCAGCACACCGCCCTTTCGACCACACATCGTCGAGTGGGTCCCACTGGCACAAATCTGGACATAAACAGTTGGATGTTTGAAATGAAGCTGACAGATCCGTCTCCATTGGCACTAATTAATTCATCACCTAAGCCAAAAATAATTAACCACCACGGGCGGCCACAGCAACATTGTCCGAACCGGATCATCTCCGGTTTCTGTAGCAGCTACCACTAATACTTTGTGATCACTCCGGAACCGAACTGGAAACGGGGAGATTTTTGGAAAAGATAATTTCACTCAGCCCCACGCCACCATTTCGCTTGTAGCACGATCAAACGCTTCCCATTCCTTCCTGTTTTTTCGTGGACGATAATATCTATTGATGATAAATTTGTGGCTCAACGCTTCATTAGAGCGCGCCCGAATCGGCGAAACCCGGGGCGAAATGTTTGCGATGCCGCGACACCGACGCGAGATCTGTCACAAGCTGTCTGGGTTCTGGGTCGGGGCCCGTGTTAAGGATAGGGGGATGAAGCACACGTTAGTTGAAGCGATTAGACACTTTTGCCGCATGTGTGTCTCTGTGTGTTGTTTTGTTCTGGTGTCTTTTTTCCCGCTCTTGTTGTTCATACGCACCAGCCCGACCTGCGCCGTTCTCGTTCGGTTGAAGTTTTCAGCTAATGATGAAGGAGGATAGGCATCAAAAATGCGTCCAACAAATCAAAGCGCGAAAGGAAATAGGATTGCCGCGACACTGTTGCCGCCGCCCTGTTCGACCAGAGATGCCAACTCCACAGCGCAATTTGTGGATGTCAAGGCGCGCGGTTTTCGGTGTTATCGTCTGTCAATCAAAACTTATCGATCAATTTATTTTCCTTATCATCAGCGCTTAGGTAACCTTTTTTCCAACGTGCAACGCGGTTCGTTTGCTCCTTTTCTACCTTCCCTTTAGGGTATTTTAGAGAACGAATAGAGTGTGGTGTGCGGAGTGTCTGGTTGAAAGGAATGGTGCAGAAAGTGGAAGTTCTTTCATGGCATGGAGGTTGTACCACGGGTGAGTGATGAAAGCCGAATGACAAACGACATGGAGAAGAAATTGGGTGCACGTCCACACGATTCGGTAATTTGGACTGTTAGGGGTGGCCTTTTCAAACCGAGGGAAAAAGGAAAGGATGAAGTGCTTGCCACTCTTTGGCGCTTTAGCTCTTGATAAAAGCTAGAAAATGGATAGCCTTCGAAAACCAAACCCGAACCCGAAGTTGGTGGATCACAATTTGGTTGACCGTATTTTAAAGCTAACGATTTATTCCAATGAACAGGTCACGATACATGATTCCACGCGTGTTCTATGCCATCAAAGTGTTTAAAATATTCACCTTCTTCATGGGATACGAGCGCTAGAATGGATGAATATTGATTTCTTTACCACAATGCCTCTGGTCAGCTACCGATCATCTATTTTTTCACCGGAAACGATCGATGTCACGACGATCAGCTGTCGTCTTAAGCATTTGCCGAAGCATCCAACCATCCATTCATTGCAAGGAACCTACGCCAACCTACGAGCTGTCTATCATGGAACATTTTGACTGTGTTTACCCAGATATAGTCAAATAAGAATGATTTATCGATCGTTCTCACTTTCTTACGCGTTTCATAAATGCCGCCTTGGTGAAAGGCGGTCCTTTGATACCGTTTTTCATTGATTTTTTCTGAAGTGGAAAGTGGATTGATTAAATCATTAAAAAAACGCATCAATGTCAACAATAATGACGAACGCTAATGAATGAGTTTCCAATATCGGTTTGAGTTCGATAAAAGAAACTAGAGCGATACTGAAAAAAAACTAATACAGAATACAACAATGAAAGAAACAATAATCGTTCGATGAAACAAATGTTCGTGAAACTCCTACAAAAACTTCCTGTACTTGCTTTTAGTTGGTTCTGCTTTTTCGTGAACTTGGCCTCAAAAATATTATACTAGATACTGCGTTTGAAGTTTGGCCATAAATGTTCTGTTGACCACATCTGATTGTCTTTTTCAAGGATTTCCTTTTAAGGTAAAACGTTTATTTAATATCAGTTCATCTTTTCCAGTGTTTTTTTGGCATGATGGGCTAGAGCAGATCGGTGGAATAGATCACGTAAGTGTTCGCGCGATACTTATAGATCAGAACGGCAATTTGCGGACATTTCTTTTTCGCTGATCTTCAAATAAGGCGATGCACAAGAAGGCGTAAGACGTCAAGAGCTCGACCTTAATTTCATCCGTCTTTTCAGTGATAAGTCGGTATCCCTTTGAACTGCAATGAGCCCTTTGAGCTTCTTCGTAAATATTATCCTATGATCATCTTCAAAGGCGTTTGCCCTAGTTGATGTCCATTTTATACAGGATCTTTATCCACTTGCTGTAACCTAGTGTCAGATCAATGAGGGGTTTTCGCCTTTGATCTTAATCTGATACTAAGGCTTTCATGTACTTTAAGATCACGAAGGCAGTTGTTTAAACAAATCCACAAACGCTGTTATCCGATTGATTCCATAGTGTCTGCTACAAATGATCCTGATAACCCTATCCAATTTGTATACAATAAGATACCTATCAAAGTCGAATCAAAGTTGGGTTCATTACTACGTGGTAAGGAATTATAATGAAAAATCTCTAAAATCAGTCCATGTTTTCAATGCATTCGTTATTAAGTAATAACTAACAACCGTAAGTCCCCGTTTTATACTCACTGTACACGTTGCAGAGCAGCTCAAAAATGTCGTTCCGTCCGAATTGTGTGGCAATATGAAGAGCCGTGTACCCCTGCGAAATAAAATGAACCGTAAAGCAAATTAGAATTAGAACGATATAATTAGAGTTAAATTGATCTTGCCACCACACCAATCCAGCTATCCAGGCTGCATAGGTAATTGATTCGTTACACCGTTCCCGAAGTAAAACCATGCAACCTTAGCACGAAACCCATGGAAACACAATTCTGGTTCCCGCTGTCCACGAAGGCACGGGAAAATGAGCGACACTTTAAGGATGAAGTTTTTGAAGAGTTGGATTGCCGGATGTTGGAAGCAATGGGACGAGGGTTACGAAGAGTTGTATGGGCTGGGGGCCTGTTTCGGGAACTTTGACTGACAGATGACAAAAGTTTGCTCGGTAAATTTCACAGATCCCAGCCCAATTTATGCTGCCAGACCAAAAGAAGAGCAAACCGAAAAGCGTAATTATTATTCCACCATCGGGAAAAGCAGCTCTTTCTCTCTGGGGCGATGGATGGAAAGCGAATGGAAGCGTTGGAAAACAACAAGCTTTCGACGAGCAAAAAAATAAATTTGTGTACGCATGAAAACATGCAACACTCGATGGAATTCCGGTTAGCGCGTAGCACTGCAAAAGGGCCCTGGAAAACGTACTAGCCCGTGCCACTGTTCTATCGTCCTGTAAGCTTGTGTATGTTGGATTCTGCACCAGACAGCAGCAAAACAGGGCAAACTTTCACGTGCATTACCCACGGTTAAATCGATCGCCGAAGTAGTGGTAATAAAATAGAGTTAACAAAAAATAAAATTGTCCACACGGACGACAAAACTTCAGTACACCGTCATATTCAGCACCAGGTTTCGTTCGTTTCGCATCCGCTGTAAACATCAACATATGCATCAAATGTTTATAATGTTGTCACGTATCCTTTGATAAGCGGAACTGATCGCTTTCTTCTTCGTTTTTTTTTTAATTTTTGTTTGTTGCACCCCTAGCGCCCTCTTGCACTGGAATTACTCAATTTTATTTCATCTTTTTTATATTTATTTCCATCCAAACTGTTCCCTATAACCCTTGCCGAGTGCCAACGTGCCGTGTGCTTGTCCTTTTCGCGTGTCTGCCGTGTTTTGTTATTATTTTATTCCGCTTTAATTTGAACGCGCGTCGGTATTTTCTCAACCCGGCCGGATCCTGTCCAAAGTTGGGGTGACACGGCGATTCGTTGGTTCGCCTGTTGTAGCACGACGAAATTAAAAACTTTAAAAGCGTGCAGACGAACAAGAAAAGGGGTCGCCTACGGTTCCGAAGCGTATGTCACCGTGCATGAAAGGGTGTGGTGTACGCACGTCCTTGTTCCAATCAACGTGTGGAGCTATTGAAACATTTCGGAAACACATTTTCACACAGCCAACGAGCAAAAAGGCAGCATTGGTTTGCACATGGTGGCCACATATGATGTACGGTAGGATATGGATTTGTAGATTTTCTTTTAAATTCGTTTCATTGTGACAACGGCCACGGATATGGGTTTGCGTGCCCATGGCGTTCGCGTGTGTGACGATTTATTGAACTTTATGTCAGCAAAGGATGTGCGTACGGTACATTGAATCCATATTCAATAAGACGCATTATGGTGGCTAATGCGGTGTGAAAACATATTGGCAATTTATTTCTTTTCATTTTGTTGTAACCTCTTGCCTGATTTTGATATGGAAGCAAGGTAGATATGCATAAGTTTGATACACCGAAGTTGGTGGATTGATACTTGACTCTGGACATCAAGGAACTCTCCGATTATGTGGTGAGAATAGTAAGCCAAGGCAGGCATATATCCTCTAATAGGAGTAACACCAAGAAGAAACAAATATACATCCAATTTAAGACACGAAATAGAAATAAAAACTACAATAATATTGAAGTACATAATTCCAAGATGGGGAGATTCTCTTAAGACCTAACCAAGCTAACTGAGACGTCCGGACGATAACATTGTCCCCAGACCATCGGACAATCGAATGAAAAATGATACATCTAACATTGTACAGCAATTAGCGGGAATGTCTTGGGTTTAAATTATAATGAAATCTTAAATTTCAAATCGATTGCCGAGTCCGGGTCATGTCCACATGTTGCCGAACAGGAGTACGGAGTTTGCATTTACGGACTCTTCCTAGGGGTAAGATTGCGGAAAGCCGATACCCACATACATAATACACCGGTTTACGTGTTGAAGCAATCGAACCCAATCCATGCTCGGTGCCCGGGTGGATATTTCAATCGTCCCGTCTCCGGATCTCCGAATGTCCGATGAAGAAACCTTATGTCTTGGTGAGCTCGACAAATAAATTCAAGGCACAGTTCCAAGATCTTGACTATCATTAAAAGATGAGGAAACTGCTTTTTGCCTCTACGATAAATGATGGCCCTCTAACCCACGCATTTGCTCTTTGATTCGCTGGAACCGAGTACCAATACGGGGACGACTAAAGACGATTCTCCCATCAAGAAACAGTGAGGAGGCGATACATTTCGGGCCGATCCCGTGTATCGGAGGATGGATTTATCTAAACAGATTCTTCACCAACCGTTTCGTCACAACTGCAGCGAACCGCATCATGGCGCTTCCCCACGCCGGTCGGCACGTTCGAAATGTTCGTTTCGAAACATAAATAAATAAACTCCAACATCAATTGAATCGCTTTCGGAATGTTTCCTTCCGATTGTGGGAAGTTCCCTCCAGTCGTCCGGCGCCACATTGCCACATTGAAGAAGACATGCATACAGGACTTTCTCTCACCATTTGCTTCGTTTGCACCGTTTTCATCAGTTCAGCCATGTTTACTAGCGTCCGCGTAAACAACCGCCATCTTCTCGTCCCTCGTCCCGCTTTGTGCTCGTGTTGGCTCTTTTTGATTTGACCCGAAACACTTTCACCTAAAACTACAGTGTGCCCACCTTATGTCGCACACACCTTCGCATCGGTATCACAGTATCATGGCGCACATGAAACGTACGGATGAAGTGATCCTGGGCGCACTGATCTGTTGGTGCCCATCATCGACCGGGCACAGGAAAACAGCTTCCAAAACTTCTGCAATGGTAGAACACAGCAAGCGTCAGTCCGTCATGATGGTTGTTCCTTCTTGTTGGTTGTTGGCAAACAAATTCATCTAACCGTACGATTTACATGAGAGAATACCCCATTCCCGTGCACCTTTTGTAGTTCACCGTTTCAATTCAGGTTTGAGTCACATGTCGCCTTTCGTTTATAATAAATGAAATATTTTATGTACGTATGTATCACCCACAACACTATTTGCATTGTAGTGTACACAGAGAGGCATGCTAAGGGATTGGGGCGGGGGAGGGCAGACTCGGATACTAGGATCACTGTTGACAAACTGGGAAATGAAAATTTTCCAATCAAAAAGCTTCACTTTTGCAAAACGTGAGCCGTGCCTTTGATGAGTGGCCGATGGTCGTAAAACAGGTTACTACACCACCATTTGCAAACGGAGGAAAGCTTCGGTACGATTTGCGTGGAAGCCGTGTGTATGTTTACCCTAACTTGTGCTTCGGAACAGATTGGTTTACTCAGCAAACAACACCAGAAACGCCAGTAAAGCAAGCGTTCAATTTATAGAGTGTCGTACAGTGCAATGTTTAATAAAATTGTCTTCGTGTATGGCGTCGGTGTCGTATGTTGTAGTTCCTAACATATTTGACCGATAGTAGCGTTGGGAGAGCGAGAAAGTGCAAAACAAGATCAATAAAAGAAATTGATTACTTAACACACTCAAAAACATATTGCAAAAGCAAGAAGCCAATTTTGTTTGATAAGAATAAAAATAAATGAAAATGAAAAAACAGTCTTTATATTTTGAACATAAAAAAAAATAATCAAACCATCAGTCCATACGGTCAAAAATAATTAAAAACCAGTATTGCCCATTCGGTGTTGGTTGGTCCACCAGGATGCTGTTACTTTTATTGATCACTCGGCCCACTAGAGTGTGTTCGCCCGAGATCGCATACTTTAGGCACGTTTGTGCAACGATGACACAACGCCAAGTCGCACCGAGAGACCTGTGGTGGAAAGGTGGAAATACGCGAATTGTTTGCCATTTCCAGCTCGCGGGGTGTGTTTTTTGTTTTTGGTTTTATTTTGCGTACTCCACCCCCTCGGTCGATGTGTACCAAAAACCCCTGCCCACGAGATGGGTTGCTTGTTTTTTGTTCGTGTGTGGCAATCTTGTAAAATGTAAACCAACAATGAACTACAGCAGCAGGGTCAGAGCTACGGAAAGGTTTCGAACAAATACAAAAAAAAAAACGCTTCAACGAAGCATACGTTATGAGATCGCGAAAAAAAATGAATCGTGCACACGCTACAGTTATGAAACTGTTTGTGGTAGGTAAAATTGTATGGCTACCAATGCGATTTTTTGTTTAAACCCCACACAGACAGACGAGTGCCACCTAGTAGTCATGCAGTTTACGTATCGGGGGCGTTTTTTAAAAGAGAGATAAAATGAAATTGTCCTTCGATTTCAGGAGGACCTGCTTCAAGATGAGCAACTCGAATGGGCGAATGTCCCGCTGTAAGTTAACCCGTAGCCTAGGTAGCGTTCACCACGATAACCTTCCGCATTTTGCATGTTTATATTTATTTCTTTCTCCACTCTATTGGACACGATCGGTTTGGGGGTTTCCACTTCTTCCGTTGTTGTCAAATTGAGCAAAGAAGAGCAAGAAAAATTTACCAGAGGAGACGACGTGATCGTTCCTCCGTCCGGCTATAAACCGTCGCTATCAGATAGATATTGGAATTATTTGGTCACGACTTTACCACCGATCAAGCGTGCGAGTACAGGCGAAATCCTTAGCAAACAACGTTGCCGGCGGATGGGCGTAGGATATGCCGGAGGCTGCCGAAATTAAGATTCCACTGCATGCGAACGGTAAATAATTAAACAATTTTATTCAACAAATTAGTTTTTAATTCCATCCGTTCTCTTACCGGATAAGGTGTAAGCTTCTAGCATGCAGGAAGGATTGTACCATTGAAAGAAAGTAATATTATGCGAACGATTTCGGTATCGTACGTTACATACAGTATGCTCGATCGATTCGCAAACAGAAAGCATAAGCACATAAACAATAGTTTAACATGACCCATCGGGCCACTCGGTGTTTGCCCCGTTTACCCTGTTGTTCGGTTAAACGGTTTTTCATGCAAACATGCAAAATGCATATTCGAAGGTCACGGGGTTTGCATTTTTCCCGCGCAACAAAAGAATCAGCTAGCCAGTTGAACCTATTCAGCTGATCGCAGGCCACAGTGGCGAAGGTAGAATGGTGGCGCGAAACCAAAAAGGGGCTTACCAGCAGAGCACAAACATAAACTGTCCCTTGTGTCTCTTTGTGTCTGTGCGTCCAGTGGAGACGTTCGTGGTGTAATCGTTTTCTAGCGCCAGAACAGCTACTTCTGGCTGGCAAAATATTAGTGTAACATCATGTCGAGTGAAACTCAACCCCCGGCCAAACCACCGAACTTCGGCTGATGCTTCTCGCGCGCGTAATGGATAGTGAGTGAGAGCAATAAAAAATTATTAATATGCATGCATAATTTTTCACTACCATTCAAATTAGTCGCACATAAACAATTAAGGTAAGACGTATGTGTATGCGCGAGCGTTTGTTTACGACAGTAGCCAGTGGCACATCGATGGCTTATACTGGTGGGCTTACTGTACACACTGTACGCACCAGAAGGGCACAACTGTACCATCTGTGGGGAAGTGTTTCCCCGTATGCCTCGCCCGGTGCATTTTGTCGTGTATAGGACGACACGGTGCAACCGTAAAGATGGTAAAGATGATGACGGGATGGAACGACCGACGGAGCAAACAATAGCACAAAAAGAAATATCCATTATTTTGCGCGAAACATTATGTGTGTGAAATCGTACGAACTTATTGCACTGTGCTCAGATTATGACAACACAAACAGTGGTTCAGTAACCTATGCTGATGTAAAGTGAAGCAAAGATAAGCTTTCAACAGTGATTAAGTAAATAGTTTTACTAATTGATGTAAACATGTTGCGGGTAAAGCAGTATATGATAGAAGGAAAATGCACAATTCGATTGCCAATAAGAAAGACGTTTTTAGAACTTATCTCCTTGAAAATCTTGTCAACGTCAGCGTTTGATTACCAGTTTCAAGAGACTGTCACTTCGTTTAGGCCTCAAAATAAGCAGGGTAGATCCCAAAAAACCATCAGGAAGGAAATCCATTAAATTTGGAGCTCCTGGCTATCTGCGGTAGCATGTTTATCTTTAACAAGCCAGTTGCCTCCAAACATTTATTGGGGAGATCTACTATTATCATCCCAGGTCAGTCCAAACAAAACATGCAATTTCTGGAAGTCCTGAAGTACATTTCCGTTTCCTGAATCGTAAACCCATCGAGCACTTTCTTTGAGTAAATGTTGTTAGAACCATCAATGGTGGATGAATTGGAAATCCTTTGTGGATTTTGGTCTTTTGCTCGATCCCTTTGTCAGTATGCTTCGCCATTTAGAAGAAGGTTTAGTCATACAAGAAGGTTTTGTCATCCATTAAGACCAAGACTATGCGCTTTGTTGGAAAGAAAAAATAGATGATAAAAGCATTTTTATCCAAACCTGATAGCGGACTATCAAGCTTCAGATGGTACTTCTTCGATCAAATGCTTCGATGTATCAAGGTAACGATAAGGTATCTTTGACCTCGATCTTCATCTGTAGTTTCTGAGGGAGTTTGGTCGATATCTGTTGTCGAACTGTTGAGACTAGGATTTTATTGGACGTTCTCCACTTTCTCCGCAAGTAGAAGGATATAACGTATCCGCAAGTAGAAGGATATAAGCGAACACAGAGTGTCTCCCAATGAAGTACGAAAAAAAAACTTTGAAAATAGATATGTGACTATTTTCGAAGAGGATGTTAAAAAATTTATAACTAATACTATCAAATTTTGTCCAAGTAATAGTTGGTGTTGTCATTCACTGACCGGACACTATTTAGAAAAAGTCGCTAAAATAAGTAATATTTAATGAATACGCTAAATCAGGTTTTTTTGTGATAGAATCAGTATCAGCTTATCCAAAGTATTAATGTGTGTCTGTGTCTCTTTCACTGCGATGTATAAATCTATCATACTTGGATACGAACGGCATAGAACAGTAAAAAAAGATCTAGCCCACCAACGGACATAACAAGCTTCGATCGGTCATGCGAAGGAAACTCAAACACCCAAAAGCTTCGGAGCAGGAATTTATCATTAGGCTTCGTCGTAGGGATATAAATAAACCAAACAGTCCGCCCTAACAAACGGTAGGCGGATTGATGAATGAAGCTTTGATTTCCGGACGGAGCGATCCAGTGTTACCCGCGTGGCGTCGAACCAGTTCATCAAGCATTCTCGTTATCGCACGCGAAGGATCTTCTCCACCCGTCCGCATATCAAATGTTTATGATTTGACAAAAGAAAATATACAAAAAAAAAACCCTCCAAAAATCAACACTGCCGCACCGAATCTAAAGGGAATACAAACGAGAGACAGCGAATGGTGGCGGCCTTTTTGGTGTTGCGCTTATCTTGCCTTTCCTTACCACCACCAGGCAAAGGAGGTTTTTCTTCTTTCCGAACCTCCGAAAATTATCTATGAAGGGACGCACCTAAAACGATAGGAAAACGAAACCCCTGCTCTATTTAAAGCGATCGTTTTTTTTATCGATTTTTTGTTTGTTTCCTGCGCGTGTTTTTGTTTGTTCACTGGCTTGGCTTAGAAAGTCCATACATTTTTGGGGGTAGCACGTTCGACTAATTAAAGCAAATGTCTTTTATACAGTTCCGTTAATGAAATTATAAAAACTAATTAGCGCTCCTGCCCGAGGTGTAGAAGAGCTTTGTTCGATGGGTGGATTTCGGCTTAGTTTACCTGTTGCTTCCAAACTTTCATATCTGTCGACTGTCAGCTGTCTGTATGAAAATAATAATATTAAGAAAAGAAAAACCCTTTACGAAAGAGTGTTAGCTGGCGTTCTTTTCACCTTCGGCTCACCCAAACGCACGGAACATACTTTCCAACTTCATCAACACAAAATGCCACTGTAAAAAAAACTTAGGCATTTAACGTATAGAAACCCTGATGCCTCCTCCCGATATGCAGCTCCAGCAGTTGAGGACGAATCGCAAATGAAGCGGCTAGCTCTACCGCATTTTATTTCTTGTTTAATGGGTTAGGCTACTGGCAAATGAGAGGAGACAAAACAACAAGAGCCACCCAAAAAGGTTGTTTGAATGCTGAGCATAACATAATTGCTCGTTGCCTCTTGATCACGGGCTAGATTATCACGTTCGTATGCCGTAGCCGGCCGGTAACTGGTAATAAAATTTAAATATTGCTGATGAATGTTCTACCGCCCGCTTATCTCGTTAAGGTTACGCGTTACCATTTTCGGCTGGTCACTTACCCCGTTCTGATGGGTGTCCCGATCATTCCGGTCAGCGTCGTCGATTGGTAAAAGGACATAAAACGAAGGTAAAAGAAAAAGGTAGTAGAACATTAGAAAATACATGCGTTACATGCAGTTACATGCTACTGTACTACGCCCCAAAAACATACCGTTCTGGCGTTGACATCGGCTTTCAGTTTACCGGCCACTAGTTTTACCACATCCTCGTTACCGTGCTTTGCCGCCCAGTGCAGTGCCGTCTGTGTGAAGGAAGAAACAAACAAAAAACATGTAATTATGAATATGATTAAGGTAGTATATGAGAAAAAAAAACGATAAAATTTAATAAAAAATCGTTCACCTATTTTGATAAGATTAATTCAAAGATAAATGCAAGCAGAGTGTGGGTATTTCATTTCAATTTAGATACGATCTGGGAACCAAAC
This sequence comes from Anopheles funestus, assembly GCF_943734845.2. Taxonomy (NCBI): domain Eukaryota; kingdom Metazoa; phylum Arthropoda; class Insecta; order Diptera; family Culicidae; genus Anopheles; species Anopheles funestus. Next base: position 32,913,849 of record NC_064599.1, read on the forward strand.
CATAGAGTGTTTGCGATTTCATCAACGTGATAGCTCTATCGCTGCTCACAAGATAAACGCCCATACATCGCGTTCACGCTTTGCCTTTCATTGATGATGATGGGTAGATGTGTGTAACAATTCCGATAGCGACGGTACGCTGCTTCTCTCGGTCATTAAAATGTATAAGATCATCGTACCGGTGCGGAAATTATCCTACCACACATGCGTGCAAGTCTCTTGCGAGAATCGGGATGATGATGTTGTTGAAGCAATGGCGGCCGGTTCGTTTACAAAAAACCGTGCGAGATTATAAATTCGTATTATTTACCAAAACACCAATTATGGTTACACTTGTTTGTAACGCCCGGAAACACATGTACTGTTTAAACGGTTGTGCCGTTGCCGGTGTATGGCTGGTGAATAGTGCGTGTGGCAAATTTTTTTTCTCTCTCCAAATTATTTCTTCAACATTGCTTACTAAATCCTGCCGGCTTCTTGCCGGCATCTGTACGAAATGATCCACACGTTTGCCGTTTTATCAAATATCAATCAAACATTTTAAGCACATGTTACAACGACTATTAGTGAGTGTTAGCGTGTCGGGACGTCATAAATCCTTCACAACGAATCACCCTAAAATCGGTTGGCTAAACTAGAGCATGTATTCGCAAGAACTTTTTCTTTAGCAAAAAAAATTCTGTGGATGAAGCCACCATTGAAAACAAAACACACCAACCCAAAACAGATCACACTGATCCAGTTTATCAACAGGTGAATCAACAGATGGTGGTTCTTCTTCAAAATTTCTAAACTCACTTCCCGTCAAATCGGACGGTGCCAGCAGCGATCGTACAGCGGATGTATCCGGCACCCGAAGAGGCGCACCGATGGACGTCGCAGATGCAACACCAGGCCGTGAAGGTATGGGCGGCATAAATTATCGACATTAGCGGATAAATTGTGGCCAAAAAAGTTATCCATTTGAAGCAGCTATTACACACCTCACAGCTCGTAAATAGCCGTTGGCGGGTTTTTGCAGTAGCAGCAAGATAGATTTTGTTTTCTTATTTTCGCAAACCATACAGCTGCTCAGGTAGAGTGTTTGTGTGTCATAAATTCAGGATCAAACACTTTATAGCTTTTTTTTTTTTGATTAGATGTGATATTTGGTGAAATTTGCACCAATAAAATATTTAAAAAAAAGGAATCCAAATTTTTATTTCTGAGCTATACCTGAACTATCTGGTAAAATTTTTAATAAATATTTCGGTAAGCTATTTCGTAAAGAGTACACTGATCCTTATACAAAAACGCAAAGCGATGTTAACAACAGAACTACCAAGCTTTTTAATCGTTTTTCGTTCGTGGGTAATTTTTAAACAATTTCGAAGAGTTGAAATACATTTTATTTTTTATTGGAAATCATATTGTAGAATATATATGTAAAATTCATGTTTCAACTACTTTAGCATTGTTTAACCCAAAAAATTAATGTTATAAAAATAAAGCGTTTCAGTGAAAATGAATGATCCGGGAGTTCTAGTGTTAAAACAAAATTTTGATAATCACTAGCCAGAATTCCTTGGAGATGGCTTGAAATTTTCACCACATGTTTCTCACATGAAAATGAGCAAAGTAACTTTTTTAGAATTTCTTAGTGTAATTTCTTCCCTCAAATCAATAAAACAATTACACCTAACGGTTTGTTGTTTAACATGCTAGATGCATAATTCCTTCTAAGTCACCGTTTGTTAAAACATTGTAGCACGATTATTCGTTTCTTATTTTCAACACGACTTTCCACATCACGAACGGCACCGGGCCAGAAAAAGCTCACGAAATTAAATCATTTCATTTCGTGACGAACGTGCGTGGCTTCGCGAACGAAGGAAAGATAAATTTTACACCTATTTACACCTATAAGCCAGTTGAATGTAGTGGTTTTTTGATATACTTTCTTGTACAATTTGCTACTCATTATGATCGACACCATATTTTAGCCAACAGCTTGATTTACCGATGTATCATATTTTTCAACCACAGCGCAAATTAATTCAAATGAAACGTTACGTTTCCTTCCTTTTGCGAGCCCAATCAAATACCGTATTTAAATGAAATTTCATTAGGTAATCTAGAATCACGGCATTAAGCAAAATTAGAATGTCATGCTAGCACACGGAGCAATTCCCTTTTGGGTGCACCAATTTACAGCGTCGTTGGAGGTTAAAGCATTTTATTTGTTTCGTTTCTGTTTTTTTTGCAGCTCGTTTTGCTTTCAAGAAAAGAACGAACAGCCCCGAACTAACCACATGCAAACGGGGCACCAGCGTCACTAGCAAAATAACAACAATAATGACGGCAATTATGGGACGCGATAAAAATCACTTCCAGGGCACATATAAAATGTTAAATAGCTTCGCTTTGCGTGCTATCCTTCGCGATCATACAAGGCACACTGAAACGAGTGAGGCTTCTGCATACGGAAACATGGTTACGGACGACCACACGATACGTACTGCTAGGTCCGTTTGCTTCTTCCCCACGAGGAGGAGACAAATGGGCCGAGGGTAAGCAAATGCCACCAGTAGACATATAAAAAGCGTGACCACGTGAATCCACGCATAAGCGAGAGGATTCGGGGTTTTGGGACAGCAAACACAAACACACCCAGAACAATCCTCGACGGACGGAGTGAAAAATATTTATGCTCTCTCGCACCGGTAGACGGCGATGGCTCGTGGATTTGCCAAGTGTATCTTTCACAGATTTTTGGTACTTAAGAATGTTTTTTCTTCAAGGAATTGTAACAATTTTGTGGATAAATATTTAGGGGACAAGTTTACAGGCCCTTGGTGACTATGCCCGACGCCGTATGATTAATGTCTCTGATGCAGCAGCTCGTGGTCTAAGACATGAAGTTGCAGTTCTTGCCTTCTGTACGGTACTAGGTACTAACGCTGAAGGCAAGAACGCGTACCGGCGCTACCAATGGTCTGGACCGCAAAAGCATGGCTCCATTATGCTGCGACAGATCTACTCGTGGTTACCGCGCGCGACTCCTCTTTGAGGCAATAAAAGGGGAAGGAAAAAAACGTTATTCATCTCTGACCGTTGATCCACGATTATCCAACATTAACAGCCCCCCAAAAACCTTGGCCAACAATCAGGCATCGGAGCAAACTGTTGGGGACTGGCGCTTGTGTGCGGTTTCCCTTCTGGGGGTCTCGGCGAGAGCTTCTGGCGACATCGGTGGAATGTTACCTTTGCATTGTCGACTGTGTCTCATCCGATTTTAGCGATTTCACATCACAAGGTGCTTGAAAGAAGACAGAGATCCGGACCTAAGGAGAGGAGAGGAAGGGTGTGTGTAGAAGCGAGAAGAGTATGAGTGGGAGTAGGAAGGGAGTTTTGCAAAATTTTGCAATTGAAATTGAAGTTACACGATGTGATGGCGCCAGCGTGCAAACAGTAGTGGCGGTAGCTAGTAGCACCATCCACTGGCAGGACGGACCACAAGACAACACAGGGCAGGGTCTTTTGCAGTGAAGGACAGACGGACTCCATCGGTGTTTGCCAATGGGAAAATAAATGAAAATAAAATCTCACCACGACGGAAACGACGTTGGTGGCTATCCTGGGATGCTTTTACCGTCGAGGATTCGAATTTTTATTGCTTTTTCTTTGAAATTTTCGAAGACATATTGTAGATAAAAATAGTTGATTGTAAAAGAATTGTTATTTGAAAGTAATGCATTTTTAAAAGTGAATTTTGTTATTAGAAAATAAACACGTATTGAAAATTCAAAATAAAAAAATAGAAAAAAGTCAAATGATTTAGGTTTCTTGCTTGTTCTACTGTTTAAATTTATAATTTCGCTAAAATTGTTTTGATCCTAAGCGTTTCTCGTATACAAGTCGATGGCCTTTAGATGGAGATTAAGGAAGATTGCTTGCTTTATATTAAACTGTATTTTATAAACATCATCAAAACTATTATTGTTTTAATTTGTTATAAATTGAAAAGCAGAAAAGATTGCTATTACAAGAGTTCAAATGTAACTTGACAACTATTTAACATTTTTGGATGTAAAACACAGAAGTGACAGGTGACATAGAAAAAAACAAAACCAAATACACCACACGTCGATCGGATTGATAAATGAACGAGCGTTGAACGCAATGTGGTGATTTGTACAAAAATTAATATTACAACAAATGATAACATATTGTTTGGAGCGAGCGGGTTCGACGACAACAGTTCCAATGCCATTCGGTACGCAAAGTTGGCACGAGAGCGCGAACAGAGTAACATCAATTTTTTTTGTACGACATGGTTGAATAGAAACGTTATTTTGTCGTCGAAGACATAATTTATGTTTATTAGCGAAAAATCGGTTCGGAATCGTGTATTGTTGTCTCAATCTCGTTTTTTTTCGTCCCTTAGAGGTGGTGCTTAGAGAAGGCTTATGTTGCCATATCAAGCGTGCTGCTACTTTCCCTAGCACACGGCTGGTATCGGAAAGTTTGGTAAGATGTCGTCTCCAAATATACATCGAAAAAAAAACTGGAGTAGATAAAGAAGCAACCCGAATACGACAACACCAGCCGGGACGGGGAGAAACAGACGACATCATGTTCATGCCGACGATGCGCGAGCATAAAAGATGCTATCAAGATTTGTATTCAAATTGCATCGGTGGCACAGACTGGTCGCAGAAGCACAAGCGGTTCTAGTGGTCTTTGATGGTGTTTGTTTTTTTTTTGCTTCTCCAACGTCCCATTGGGACGTGTTTGCTATTACGGGAAAGCCGGGGAAAAGCGATTCTTACGAACGCAACATATTTTTGGCCACGAAACAACCACAACGTGTAACTCCGGTGGTGCTAGCCGGGTTTCTTGACTTGCCTGCGTTCAATGCGTTCCCGTTCCCGATCGTACGGAAATCAATTTGTTTGCTGTAAGTTTTACTCTTCATCAACATACCCCTAACCAGCTGGAAGAGCATGAGATGTGTCACTTTGTTCCACTCGGAATACACATGTTTTTACCATTTCTGTGAGCTTTTTGTGAGCATCGGTTCGAGCTGGTTTAGAGTGTTTGTTTCGTGTTAAGAAAGTAAAAAAGAAACAAAAACATATGTTGATGGCTTATTCAAAGATTGATTTTTGAAAGTGGATCCAATCACAATGAAGATATTCGACAGTCGTTTGTTTTGATCATTTTTTTTTATTTTTCGGGTCAATTTGTTGGAGGCAATGGGTCATTTAAATTATTGCGCATCGCTATTCAAGACTGTTTGTCTTCTTTCTGAAATATTTTGGCCAAATTGCCATTTTATGTCATTTTTCTATGGGTTAAAATGACTGTGACTGCTGGTTTGCCAGACCATCGAACAAAACAGATTTAAATGGTGCAATATCTGAAGAATGCAGTATGTGGACAGTCTGTAGAATTAATGTCAGATCCATCAATTGGTTCCGGTAGCGTACTTCAATGAAGGATTCACTCGGTTTCATCAATTCATAACTTATACCGATCCGGTCCTGCCATTTACTCTTCAAAGCGTCTTTGAACGTTGTTGGTTTTTCCCCGCCGTACGCATAACTGGCTATTGGAGTACGACTAAATAGAGTCAAGGAATGTCAAAAATGACAGGAAAAAAACCTCTTCAGGTTGTAGTGCTTCAAAAGATGAAGAAGAATTACTCTTCTAACATCTAACTGATATTGGATATGTACAAATCACCGCTTTTAAAACGACGAAACTTTGCTTTAAAACCATCGAAACCAAAATTGTCCTTACAACAGCATATTCTCAAGTGTAAATATAATATTTCGATCAGCAGCTCCACAAATGCCTTGTTTAGTTGGTTGGATAAAATATACCCAAATGTTTTGGAAGTATAAAACCTATTTATAAATATTTCTTTCAATCGACAGTTTGCTTTACATTTCTCTACATATAGTTTTTTTTTACTCGGTAAGAACGGCCTGGCCGTATCAAGACTTATTTTTACCACGTAGCCGGATAGTCAGTCCATGCTACGGGGGGACGGTCCGGATGGGATTTGAACCCGGTCCTGCCGTGTGGACGGGCGCCGTTATCACATGCAGCACCGGGCCGCCCTACATACAGTTCAAAATATCATATTTTTTTAATAAAATTTCTTCAAGAAATTGCTTCGGTCGTTTAATATAATAGCAGATCAAAAGATTCGACCAGAAAAAATATCTTCAGCATTCAGTTGCCTTCAATTCAATACCCCATATTTGTTCGCCCCAAAAACTTAAAGAGGAAGCTTGAATAATTTATAATAGCTAATTCAATGACTTTTTAAATTAAATTATATTAAACGGTTTATATAACGTAAAAATGAACATAATTTTTTTTAATTTCCCAAATATTTTACTCCTAACTCATGGTACAATAAATATCGTTTTCATACATTAGCTTGAATGCATTTATCTTTTTCATCACCTTTCCGATGTGTAATCGAAGAGCCGCGAAACTATTCCCCTAACAGTTAGGGAAGCATAATGATATTCGATCCGCCTGTGAATCACACCGCTCCCGGGGTTTGTGTTTTATGTGTGCCCCGTTAAAGCTTAAGGATCTGTTGCGCGTCTTAAAGAGTAACGATCGAAATGTCATTGTTTACCATACACGCAGTCAGATCGGTGGCTTTTTAGTTTTAAAAAGTTTCCTTACGCGCATTTTTTTTCATTCTGTTGCTTCACTGTTAACGAGAAAATGGAGGAAAAAATGCAACCAGCTAAGGTGTTGACCCGCAGCCACAAAAAGGTGGCTGAATGGGTGTTGCGATGCAGTTTTTTTGTTGTTGTTTTGTTTGGATGACCCCCACACACGAATGCTGGCGGAACGGTTTTTGGTAGTTTTGCCATGGATGGTGACGTATTTGTTATTTATTTCTTTTATTTTTCACAGAAGCACAGGACACAATTTAAAATATTCCCCACAACAACAAAAAAAACATAACTTTTCAGCGCGTTTTTGTGTTTGCGCAAGTATTCCAAATGCGTGTGGAAGTTTTCTGTTTTTTTTTTTACTTATTTGTTTCACTCATCCAATAGCCTGAAGTACAGGAGAAAAAAACATTCCCCATTGGGTTTACGAAAAGATGCGGAAAATATTTCTTTTGTGTCGCTGTGTGTGCTTTGCTCCTATTACTCTGTTCTTTAGGGCTTTAAAAGACGATCGTTACTCGAGGCGACACATTTACGATCAGCACCAGAGAGCGTGTGTGTGTGTGTATAGGGTTATTTATTTGACTCCATTTGCTGGAGAAAATGAGACGAAAATTGCCACCAAAAATTATGGTGAGTATCCATTCTGCCGCTAAATGCCCGATCGTCCATCTGTGTGCTTTAGGCCGCTTCAGGCGGGCAGATTGGGCGTTGCGCGGATCGGAATTTGAAGATAATCGATTTCCAAAACCGCTCCGGCTAGTGAAGATTGCACACTATGCAAAACGAGTACATTTCATTCGCGGAAGAAACCTTCATGGCGATGGTGAAGGGTGCCTACCTTCCCTTGATGAGAGAGCTCCCCATTCTTGAACCAAATTCTTCACTTGAGCTCACAAGGATTTAGCAACTCGGGAGTCGATGAAATGCATTAACAAAGCGAATAAAAAATAAAGGCATTATCAAACCGTATCAGTGGCTACCTTACTTTTCGGAAAAAGTCCACAGCATCTTTATACTGCAATGGGGTGGGATTTTTTTCTGTTTCTTCAAGCTTTTATTCACCCTTATCCGTCCCACACGTCTCGTTCCTTTTTGTTACGAGCGACATTCTGCGTGAGCGTGGCTCTAACCAAAACCAAAGATATTCCCGTGTAAGAAAGAAATAAACTTGCACTGATAGCAAGACGAAAAGGGAAACAAAGTAAAGAAGGCATTCACGAGAAAGCAAACAAACAACAAAAAACGAAATTATGCTCCCGTTTTATCAAAATTTGTATCTACAAGCAATTTATTATCAGTGCGCAGGTATAAAAACTGTTCACTGTGTAACTTTGCGGTACAAATGGCAGAATGCAGAAAAACCTGCCCAGACAGTTTCCAATTCGCGATGGTTTGCAATCGCAAAACGGCTTGGGAAAACAATAAGTTTTCTCCCTCTTTCTCTCTCTCGCTCGGGTTTCCACCGGTGGGAACTGTTGTTTATGCTCCGTTCCCTTGGATGTTCGGGATCGTGGAAACCGGTGAAACCTGGTATCGCTGCCGGTGCCGGTTTCTTCATCACCGATAGTTACACCGCAATGGTCAAGACCCAAAAGTGGGGTGCTTGCTCGATGAGCAGTGGTTTTGCAGTGGGGAAGCACAGAAGTGACCACAACGTTCTACCCACTGAAGACGGGCGGTTCCACTCACGATCGTAATGCACCCGCGTTCGATAGACGAACAAAAAACCATACGCAAGACTCTATTGGAGGAGGGAAAAAACCCCTTTCCAAGGGATGTGGTGGAAAGTAGCAAGCGCAAAACCAGATTATTGATAGAGATCTGGCGAATCGTAATAGCGATCGGGAGTTGGTGTTTTTCTCTTCTCAACTCTCTGTCACTACGCGTGCAGACGCGCTTTCCCACTGACTTTCCGTGCTTCTTTCGTTTGTTGTGATGATAGTTTTATAGCATGAAAATGAAATCAAATAAACTAAATACTCACATACTACACATCTCACCATCGATGAAGGGAATGGCCGGACGTCCGAGGATGCGAGCGGTGTCCGGTGATGTTGCGTTGTTTCGGACGCCCGTATCAGCAGCAGTATCGATTTTCAGATTCATCAGATTTATGATCGGTACGAATCGGAAAACACACGTACGTGGGGAAAAAACCGATCGGCCCGCGGATGTTCCAGTGCATGCAACGAAATGCGAAAAGGGTAAAATATAAGTTTTAATAATTTATTCCATCATACATGCATTCGTTTAGGGTTTTAAGCGTTTTGTGCCAGGGTTTTATGCTGTTTCGGAATGGTGCATACGTTTCCTGTTTCCTGTTGTTAGTGGTTTACAGGGGTAGGCAGATGGGCGGCAATTGGCGCCGGGGATTGTAAAGCCTCATCCGATAGCTCGAGTCGCGGCGTTGGACGCATATTAGCAAAATGAGCTAACGTGAAATTTATTTTAACTATAACATTTGATTTATGGTTGAGAAGGATAACATGTTGTGATAGTGGATAAATAAAAAAAGGGCAAACATACAATAAAAGAAACAAAAATGGTTGAAAATTTAACATTTGTTGTTTTTAACCTAAAACGAGATTGAACTTGCAAAAGAAAAAGGGATTTTTGATTATATATAAAGAAACGTAAACGCAATAATTAGAGAATCTACAAAAGCCTCGGAATAAATCAAACACCCCCATCAAAGTAAAGGGGAAATATCGAACAGAAGCATATGAAACGTAAAATAGCCAAGAAAGTAGAAAAAATGATCCAGTTGTAATTGATTATCTTTCAATAAATTGAAAGAAAAGCATTCCGTTGAAATGCTTCATGAATTGCGAAGAATACATATACACAAAAACTTTATAAAAAGTGTTAAAATATTGTTAGTAATGAGTTAGCAATTCAGAAGTAAAACAATTGTGTACTCTTACTACAGCAAACCTGTTCATTCGTCAGACAAATTTTTTTGAGAAAATATCTGAGATTTGAAACTAGATCTTGTTTAATTATGTACTTTGATCCAAAACAAATGTGATCGCTCTCACGTTTGAATCAGCAAGGTGAATTACCCCAATATTAAAAAAAAACAACATCCAAGCACACGATTCCGTGCCGAACTGTATGCTTCTGGGCTGTCTAGCAGCCGTGGCGGGTTTTTGGTATGTAACGATCGCCCAAAATGTTAACATCCATTTCGTGGCTAAGCAGAATGTCTCAATTTCAAAACCAATTTCATCTTCATTCCTACCACCGTGGAGATCCTCGGCGACTCCTGGGAAAGCGACCGTACGGATCGTGCGCTTTTGCGATCCATCGATCCTCGGACTCCGTGCGATTCCTTCGCTTGGTTCGATGCTCACGACGATTAGTTTGCAACGAGCCAACGGTTGCATCGCGATATCGCCCAAGTTACGACAATTTGAGCACGAGATGTGACAATGCAATGGACGCTACCGCTGCCGCCAGGGAGCCCGGAACGATTCTTTAATTTGGCATTGTCCACTACCGCACTGCGGCGATCTTCAGGAAAAGTCAGAAAGCCGGCGGCCCGATTGCTGTAGTCCGCAGGAGCCGATTGTCTGTGTGTGGCGTTACCGAAACTTTTGCTTTACTTAGATCTTTCGTTTGAGGTCCAGGTCTATGCAGGTATTGTTCGCGGGTGGGATGACAATCGGTAAGATACGTCGGCCGTTTGCTCCATTGCATCTCTCAGCGGAAGATCGGATAATTCGTGCACATGAAACAATCGATTCGGATCGGATAATTCGCTGGAGAGGGAGTATGTGGAGGGGACAGGAAGGAGGGAGAAGCCGGCTTCCGATAATCAAGGACCAATTTATTTGTGACCTTAGTCGAAAACAAATAAGGGGCACGTTTGATTATAAGCCCTCTTTGAAAAAAAATCGTGATTTTTGTTTGGTTTTAGCAACAGGTTTGGTACGAGATTTGCCCCACGGTTCGGTGACACAGAGAGGAAAAGGTGGGGTAATTCTGCACGAACGTTGGGAAAGTTTTTTTTTTTGCATAAATTATGTGTCATATTATTTTAAAATATGTTTTAACAGGGGAGATATGCAGCCAGTAATTTTGAAAACATTTAATATTTTCATTGATTTTTTTTTAAACTTAAGTTCTTAGTATAATCTCATAAACATTTCAAACGATTCAAAAGCATTTCGGTATTTAAAATTTCTTGAAAATCTTTCAACTAATTCTTCATTAGTACTAGATGAGATCTTTAATTTAAAAAATAATGTCTTTTTATCCAACAATAACGAGTTAGATCGTCTTCAATGTAACGTTGAAAGATAGAACAAAAAACAAAAACAAAATAATGCCATTTGATGCTTTTGCTCGAATCGTTTTGATTGCGATACCGATAAAGCGACCTGCAGGAACTGCAAATTTTACTTTCATTCCAGACAGTTTTACATTTCCCAAAAATGTGTTATGCTCGCTATCCTTCGCATCGCAGCTTCATCTTCGTTGACGTTTCAGCAGGACGTGTTGTTACGTTCCAGCATACGTTCATTCATTCATTCGTATCGAGTCTTTTTTGCTTGCTTGCTGTTGTCCAGTTTTGCTTACTTCATACGGTTCGATGTAGCGAACTTTGTCTGGTGATGAGATATGACCTTCGTTCGAAATCGTCGAGAAGCCAGACCAAACCTCCTATGCCCAGTCTTGTCAATATATCATGCGTAGAGTATGTGTGTGTGACTTCATGGTTGTATGGTTGTTAGCCAGTTGTTCCGCAGTTTGGAGTCGTCGTCCTGGACTCCAATCGTGTGTCTACCACCGTTGCCAGTAGATTCAGCGTGAAGCATGTCGATTTGGCGTCTCAGATAGGGACAAGTATTCAGTTTGATTTCGGCAATTTGTTTCAATCATAATTCTTTAACAACAAAACAAACAAAACAACAAAAAAAGGCACGAGGAAACAAAACCACCGAGAAACCAACGGATGATCGGACAGATTCTCTATCACTGTCCGGGGGACTCCATCGGTGGGGCAAGAGATTTTCGAGACTTATGCTGTGCGGCAGTTTTAACAACACCATGCCGTGCTGTGTGTGTGCTTTATCTCCACCAGCTCTCCTGTTTCACCTTCAAATCACATCCCCTTTTCCCTCTTTACACTTCGAGCAACATTTGTGAATGAATGAAAATGTTTCCTTTGCATTCGTTAGTGGCAGAGTATATACGCACTGATAAAGAAAATAAAAACGAAGCAGATCGAGCAAGTCAACGCAGGTATACACGGGATGATTGAAGATCGAAGGTTGCTGGGTACTGGCAGAAAGAGTAGAAGAGAGCCAGGAGGTGAGATATAGAGCCGCAGGGACAAGATAAGCTCGCTGGATACGAAGCGCTAAAGCTGCGCGAACAGGGAAAGACTTGAATGCGAGGGATGGCAGTGACTTTCTTCTGCAATAAATTTCAAATTTTGGGTTGGTAGAAAACGGCAGGTGGCGACTAGTAGGTGGTTTGACCCCATGCCACCACCCGAATCAGGAATGACATTTTTAACTATATCTCTACACTCCACGACTTCCCAGTTCCAGTTCGTACGGCAGGTAAGCTTCACAAGCGTTAAGAAGAAAACGCACACTGAACGTGAAAACGATCGAACAAACGAGATACGACCTGGGCCGAACAGCATCTACCAAAACCTGGATGCAGCACATACTGGAGGGAATGGAATATTTCGCGCCAGACGGTAAGATATGTTCTTCAACTCGTTTATGATTTCCTAAAACAAAGTCATTTTCTGTACGATTCCACCCCCGGCCATTCGCTTGCTCGATCCTCGATCGTCACACTTGTACAAATGCCCCATCCACGTGCCACCGCAGTGAAGGGTATGCTTTTGGGTTTTTTTTTCTTTGGAAATGGAATACTCGACGTACGTATCCGATCGTGCGCTTATTTCGGCTGTCATATTTCTCGCTCGGAGCGAAGTGAAAAATCCGTCCCCGGGTTGAGCCGCGGGAGATTAATTCACAAACATGTTTTAGGTATTTTTAAACGACCGAAATCGAAGCGACCGAAACAGTGGATACATTTTAATACGATTAATTAGATTGGATTAAAAATTAGTATAATTTATTCGGATTATGCAGCGCATGGTAGTGTTGCCCCGGACGCCGGTTAGTGCGGATCAAGGTACAAAGCTGCAGTTAGATATGATTTGATTTAACTCTATTGTGTAAGATCGTTTTCGAGCAGTGGAGAAACGGAAGCTAAATTGGATTGATTACAAAGGGCGAGATGGAAAACAAAAAAAAAAGGTAATGAATTACAAAGGAGAAGATGTTGGAGATTCTATTCATTGATAAACTTATAGCATGAATTGTATACTTAAGGGATTCATAGGAAAATGAATAATTAGATTAGTTGAGATCGAATTAAATAAATGAAGTTTCATAAAAAAAATATCCCTGCAAGGCAACAACTTTATAATTATGATGTTGCAAATATGCAATGCAAATAATGCAAATATATAAAACCTAACTAAAAGTATAAACTTTTAAGAAGAAATAAAGTAAAAGCCAATAAATTATTCAATAAGAAAAAAAGGTATAAACCTTTGTTAACCAAAGAAGATAATACATCAATAAATAACATGACATTTACAAAAGAATTAATAATAAAACTATAAAAGAGTTACATAAAACAAGTGACACGAAGATAAAAGTTCCATAACTCATTTCCAACCTGATAATGATAACAGTAAATACGTAATGTAACATTCGCTTTAAAAAAATGTTTTGTTCTTAAGCTTGTATTACGAACATTTCCGGTTACCAGCTGTTGTTTCGTGAGCAATCATTAGTAATTTATCTCCCATCCAGCTCTGTTTGTTGTAACGAGTAATACCCCTAATTTGGTCCTATTAGCTTAAATTGAGCAGCCTAACGTTCCCATTCTTCAAGGCTTGTTAGAAATGGCGAGAAGGTGTAAAGAAGAGGAAAAAATACTTACGCCCTTTTGTCGTAGAATTTACACATTGTTAACATTGTCAACGGCCATCAGGACGGTAAATGGTCGTCGCGCGTTCATCCAAGGCAGGATCGACATTTTTGTTGTTGTTGTTGGTGTTTGATATTTTCGGCATTCATCGGCAGCAGCAAAAGTACCCCCATTAGAAGACATCGTAGTTGTTAAGGATTGTTTTGTTGGCCATCGATAGTTCCATCCAAAACATACGAAGGTGAAACAACGTAAAGGGCACAAAACACACATAAAACACAACAAAAAAAGAAGCATTTGTGCCAGAATCAGATGGAGCATCCGTCAAATGGAACGTGTCCCCAACGTACACCGGGAAGAAGTTGTTGTTTGATTGTTCGCGTTAGATAGAATGTAAAATTATAGGTTTTGTGAAATCGACCCGATTTTATATTGCGGAAGTGCACCACAACAATCAGCAGATCGACCAGATAGAAAGCATTCACAATAGAGGGAATGCATGATAAGGCACAAGTGAAAAAGGGAATATAACAAAAAAAAAAGGCAGCAACCCAAAGGTGATGACAAAGTATCAATTTGAACGATGGTTTTTGTCCATTTGTTTGAGAAGGATATATCAATATTAACATCAAACGTTGTACAGGTCAACAGCCCAACAGAGTGTTCAAGATGCACCCATCGTGGAATTCAGGCCAGGCCGACCGATTTGAACCGGGTGTGAAGGCAAACGGAGGCGACGATGATGACGAGAGACGATGGCAAAAGATATTGAAAACAAGGCAATTTATGTTGCCCGAAAATGAGAGCGCCACCAATCGGTAGGTGTTTTTGTCATGTCGAAAAAAGTTTGATGACATGCGGATGTAATATTGTGGGGTTGGAGTGTGTGTGTGTGTGCGTTTTTTTTTTTTGGTCATTCAACCATTAGATGACGATGACGATGTGCCAGGACCACACGAAAGAAGACGGTTGTGGGAAGCAAAACATGTTTTGTGCGGAAGCCATCGGGAATTTGTCGATGAATTTGTTTTACATGAAACGAGAAGAAAATATGGTAGAAAAAAGAACATAAATGATGTTTCATTAAAAGTATATAGAACATATGCTCCAATTAGGATGAGCAAATAAGGATCGCTATGTATGTGTTGGAAGTGGTTTTCTAACACCACCAAATAATTGTTATAAATAGCGTTATAGCTATAGAATGCATTTTGAAAAAATAATTTGAAAAACTGCAACGGTTCACAGAGTTTTAATAAGTAAAAAAAAACTCAATTGCATTATTACATAAATAAAATAAAACTATTCTTCATATATCAAGTTGAGCGTAAAAAAAAGCCCCAACTAAATTCTGCAAATGAGATTTTAATGAGGATTTCAAATAATGTTTTACACCCTGTCAAGAAGCTTTCAAGCATAAAACACGAGATTGTTACTGGATACCGGTAATTTAGTTTCGCCCGCGTGCTTGACAATGCAATCCTATCATTTACAAACCGTCACGAAAGGTAACAGAAAAAAAACAGAACGAACGAAAGTGCATAAACTAAGAAATATCGTTAACGACTCTGTTCGGTGCTAATTCATTTTAAATTAATTATATCCAGCTAAGCCGAGCTCGACCGACCGTCGTAGTGCCGTGTACTGTCTCAGCTGGCCCTCTTCTGTGCTGTTTTCGGTACCATGACCGACTTTTATCCCGCTGTTCCTATCTTCCGTCATTTATTTATTTGTTTTGTAAACTGGCTAGGGGACCATCATCCACTTATGAGATATGGCTAATTTGTAGTTATCTAAATGGGAGCTTTTTCAAGACAGGCCGTGCCAGGTCGGTGTTTCCACTCAAGGGAGCAACGTATAAAATGGAGGTTAAAGCATGTTAACAGCATGATAGGTTGGAAGGTGAGAGAGCCCTTTAGCTTCTGTACGATAAAAAGCAAAAGTCCTGCTTCCTGGCAGGATAATGGAAACCGACTATGCTTGGTCAAAGTGATAGCTTTATTGGGGTTGTCCAGAGGGGTGCTTTTATGAAGTCTAAGAAGACTGAAATTCTAGTTAGGCTGTGCCTTAAACATGTCTTGGAATTTTAACTAAAAAATAAAAAAAAATTATGGTAAATTCCCAATTTTTATATAATTTATCAAAAGAAAAAAAATAAAATAAAATAAATAAATGAACACAAAAATTCACAGCATAGACCAGTCTACGTCTTATCGATCATGTACATCAGGTTCCATTTCACACAATCATTTCGTTGAGAGGCGCTGACAATGTACAATTTGTACCCCGATTTTCCTTACCGTGCTGATGTCCTGGAAAGAAAGAAAAGAAAAGAAAAACATACAATGAAAAGAATGCAAATAGGACATCCATGTTTCGACCGAACCAGAAGCAATCAGTATAGAAATGTCCCCCAAAAATAATGGTAACCAATGGTTAACCCCCCCTACACAGAGGGTGTTTTCATCGTCCACATTTCGACCGCCTGTCTATCGTCAATAAACTGTAAGACAAATCACCTGATTACGTGTTTATGGAACTGTTAAAATGGTCACGAGTAGTTCGATGACGGGGTTCGCACCTTTACCGTGTTGAGGTTCTTTGTGATTTTTTTTGTATTTCGTTTACGAAGAGACCACCCTTTCCAAACCAAACGGTTGGCCTTTGGCCGGTATCCGCATTATCCAGCTTATCTGCAGCGTTGGATCGCGCGAGATTGAAATATGGGAAAATTAATTTAAATTCATATTTTTACGATTCACTCTCGCACATCCCTCGTCACACAGCTATCCGGAGAGGGTTTTGCTGACGTGAATATGTAATTTTCGAGGTTCCGGCTTTCGTCGTGAGCCTTTTGTTTGGGCTGTTTTTTTGGCTCGATAGCAACAAAAAAAGCATAACGGACATGACAAATAAGTTGAGAAAGTATAAACCTAGCCGAGAACGGCAAAACGGGGTAGGAAAAAAAAGGAGAGTGAAACAGTTTCCGAACGGCAAAAGTAAGGATTTCAAGCAGCTCTGTTCGATGAGGTTATCAAAACACACACAAAACACAGCCCCACGGATTGTGGTATAAAAGACTGTTCGGCTCGATGGTTCCATGGTTGGAGCCAATAAACTACAACTCTATACCACATTGTGCTGAAATTTATGCATTGTAAATTATTATATCGAACCATGTTTAACTGGCTAATAAAGCATTTAATTTGACTAGAAATAACTTCATCGTCGTCGCCGTTGTCGCCGTTGTCGCCGAGGCTGGTATCGCTCGTGAAATGATCGTTTCCAAGCGGGTTTTATAGATTCGTCAGTGGTTCAGGAGACCCAGACACTGGTGGACACCAAAAAAAGAGAACCTATAGGCACGGTATGAGCATGGAAAATGCATGCGTGCGCGCAGGAATCCATGTTTATATGTCCCCAAGAAAGCAACAAAAAAAGCTTAATAAACCGGGTTAGGTTTTTGGGGGGAGAAAATCTTAGCCGAAGGTTATAATTGGAGTGGAGCGGTCATCTTCTCCTCCGTTCTTGAGTGTGTTTGTTTTCTGTCACGTCCTCTGTGTCCGTTTTCTGTTCCGCGTCGTGAATTCTAGCCACGGTTCCGGTGCCTATCGACCATAAGCACTTTCGTCGACCCAATCTAACTCGGCATCCCTCAATGGGGGTGAATTTCGTTCTTTATATGGCCGGCAATTTACGTATTCGCAGTGTATTCGCCCTTTTCCTTCAGAAACAACCATGTTTATGTTTTATTTACATGAGCAGCCGTAATAAAAAATTCAAATTTCATCCAACGACTTTTTCATATTTATGAAACCAACAAAAACCAAAAACAAACCCCACACGATTTGAAATAGTTGTGGTGGAGCTTTGCTTTTTTTCTTCTTTTTTTCTACCAAAGTCCGGTATGGGAGAAGATTGGGACAGGGAGGAAGAAAAAGGCCACACGGCAAGCTGTCAAGCAGTTTGCTAACGGCCCCGGGAAATAGGTGTCGAGTCACATGTTTTCGGACCCGGTACCACCACGAAGTGGCCGTGGAGACCGTCTTAGACATTCCTATTGTGGTGGCCTTCAACGATTAGGCCAATCCAACACACAAAAATGCAACATCGATTAACTCCAGCTGAGCGACGAGATTATGTTATGGGCCAGAATCTTCTATGAACGTTGAGCGTGTTTATGTGTGGGTCAATCGTTTTATTCTGCGTGCCCTCCCCAACCCTCCAGAAACGCTCATTTGGCAGGAACGGGTTCCTTAAATTGTGCATGATTTATGATCGACACTGGCACCGGGGTCCCATCCAGACCACAAGGGGAATTATTTGCCTTGTGGCCAATAAAATGTAGGTAGGAATGTTACAAGAAAGAAGTGTCAATTCATAAATATTTGATTAATGTCAAATCTCTAATAGAGAGAAAAAAATAAACCAACTGGGTCGGGTCTTCGATCCGGTCTATGATTAATATTCTTATTATTCTAATTTATTCGACTATTTTACGGCTCGGCTACGGTATATGGTATATACGGTTGATTAGAATATCTTTGCCTGGACAGTCAGGACAATATTTGATACAGATCAACTTTTACCACCGATGAGTGTTTTGGCGCGAGAATAGTCTGATAATAGTGATATCAGGTTCTAAAATGTTCTAAACTTAAATTGTTCTTTACTTTTCTTCTGCTTAACATGAAAGATATTTTTTCTAGATTGAAACAATGTTTTTACATTTAATTTTAAAATGCAAAATAAACCAGAGAATATTATTCAATTACATTCCTAACACGTTAAGGTATTTTTCTCACACGAAAGTTTTGTTTTTTCCAAAAAAAAAAGTCATAACTTAGCCTGTCGCCTATGTTATGTAGCAAAACAAATATTAACTTTATTAGGGAAACTACACACTAACCGATTCACACTTATTGTAGCACATTCCGAATACTTTAGCCATGGTTGAGCTAGCTCCATTTTCCTTCCAATGCTGCAGTTGAACCGTTCTCCCATTCCGCTGATGTATTAAAACATGCACCACACGAAAGATCAAACAGGAACATTTTGTCTTAATTATCCACATTTTGTATGTATTAATTGTTTCGTTGTAGTGTTTTTTTTCTTCTTCCCCAGCACGAAGCTCAAATTGTTACATGTCAAATATTATTCATGAACGTCCAGCGCGACAATGGGCGTTTTCCCGCCAACGTCTTCCACACGCAGCTAAGCACAGTTTTCAAAGAAAGCAGCAAGTTTGGGGAGCTTGCGAGACACGTAAAACTAACCCAAACTCTCACACCGAAACGGCGAACCAAAAAAGAAAAAAGGGTGGCAAGCGGCTGGTTATACATATTTCATGTTTCTTCATTATGAAAGCATTTTGGAAAAACATTTTTAACACATTTTTATTAAAATTCTTGCACTTTATATTTTTTCCGCTGCTAATTAAAAATTCAAATGCCAATATGCTATGGTTTTGGACGGCGACCGTACGACTAGTACTGCCTCGTTTGAGCGTGAGCCACGTTCAAATAATGCTTGATTAAAATCGCAAACTGTAATGCTTATCCTAGCGATCTTCTTCGCTATCGGTTGTCAGCCGCTGATACTGTAGACAGACTTGCCGGGTAATTTTGCCCTGGGTCTCATCAAACAAAAAATGCGCCGATAGACGCTTAAAAGTACAGATTTGTATTTCTGCTAACACTCGCACCCCGAAAATATGAAAGGAACTCCGAACTAATAGTAGTTTCCCATGCGGCAAACCATTTTACGTGTTTTTTGTTTTTTTTTTGCAACAACAGGTCCCCCTCATCTCTTTATTTACCTCCATCCCAAACACCGCAAAAGCTTTTCCCTTGAACCTGCACAACACAACAGAAGTCACGAAACACTGGTGGTAAGAGGCAAGATTACATCATTTTGCTGGTAATCAAAATAATGATTACATATTGATGAATGACGATAATTTAGGTACCTTCGTATAATAAACATTTAAGTAACGTATCCTGCCGTATTTATTTTCCCACTACCTTTAACTCCCGAGCTTTGCAAACCCACGGGGGCTGAAGGTTGATTGTGATATGTTGTTGTCGCTTGTGCGAGACAGAGTTGTCGATCATAGCCCCATAACATTTACCGTTTGCAATGCGCGGCCACAGTGCACTTCGGTTTTTTGATGTTTAATCAATTTTGACGCAAAACAAACTTGCTTCACGACTCCACAATCTTACCGAGCTATTGCTTCATCGAACGTTTTGCACAGGCGTAGGGAACGCTACACTTCTCTGTCTGTGTCCATTCATTGCGAAACGGAGGAAAACGCATGATTGAGAGGATATAAAAATTAGTCAAAAATTGTTATAGGTAGTCGAGGAGTAGAGATATTACGAGTCATTTTCGAATCTGCTTTGTTATTAACTTCGAATGCCGAAGATTCATTACAATCGTCCAAGGGCATCAAGTTCAGGCAGTTTCGCGAGCTGAAATTTTCCAGACATCTGCTGCCGTATTTGATAAACCATTCATTTTAGAACTTAATCAACAATGGGTTGCTGCATCGCGTGTAGAAATACACCTAAATCCAAACAATATAAAGAGTTTCTAACGGTTCTAAATAATCGGCTTTTTTGCGAAAATTTCAAATATATTTAACAAAATTCTATTACATAGATAACACCAAACAGAAAGAGGAAGAGGTGTAAAAAAATTGAACCGAACTAAAAGAACTGTAACGCCATGGTTGAGCATCGTGTTGCGGTGAATGTTTGGCGCACATTTTGTCACATGCCTTTAGAAGGGTGTTGCGATGCATTGTTTAACCAAGAAAATAAATTGCCACAATGGGTCAATTTACTTAAAAACTAATAATTAAAATTCCTTTTAAAAAAATGCATAGCGCGAAGAAAACATTTTACGACAGAAAAAACGAATTGACATATTTTAATTTAGGGTTCGGTTGCATACACGATAAAAGGCGAGACATCGCATGGTTCACTTGTAAAACCGAAAATACAAGAAAAAAACCGCCCCGACTAAACATGCGTCCACCAAGTATTGATCGAAGAGATGCCACTTTTTTGACAATATTTTTAATTAAAACTCGCAAAAACAGGTGACCTGCGCGAAACTCTTTGGTACAGTTTGTTGTTGATTGTAAAGATGGAAGCTCTTTCATTTAATGGCACGATTGGATCGGTTGTTGTAGACTTTCCATTTCGGTTTCTCTTTGTTGGAAGTGTTTGCGTGTTGAGAATCGCAAATGCTGAATGGGGACGCATCGTTCGCTTGTCCTTGTTTTCCGATAAAAGCAACAGTTTGGTGACTATCCCTAGAGGTCGAACGGTAGCTGTGTGGTGCCATTTTTTTTCTGCCGTCCTTATGTGTGTGTTTGTGTGCTTACAAGTTATGCGGAATTATTATACGAAATGATTAGGGAAGCTGATAAACCCTAAAACATGCTGTTTTACACCCATTATCGTTGCGTTACATAATTATCGCTGAAGGTGTACATACCCCTGCAGATACATGGGTCCGTTGTCCGTTAAGATAGAAATTGTTTGTAGCGCGAGAAGAAAGAAAAAAACAGGGCATTCCCGCTTTAAATGATCGTTTAAATGAATCGTAAGTACTGACAGAAAAGCATGTCAAAGATGAACAAATATTCGAATTTTTTTTGTAAATGGTAATGTTACCACAAAATGTTGCGAATTGACAAAAAAAAAGTATTCGAACGAAGACGCACCCATGAACATGAACATAAAACGGCACATGACAGTAGGAAGGAAAACTGTACGTCTTTACAAACTGTTGCTACACTTGACAGATTGTCGTTGACAAAGTAAACTTTTAAACCTTTAACTATCGGTTTGTTCGAGATAACAGGCAGGAACCTGCTAGGAGGAACCGTTGGCAATGAAAAAGGTGTATGTGTGTGTGGGGGCTTTTTGTAACTAATCGTTTGTCCCCAGTAAAGCACAGCTCAGCCTCCGGATTCTCCCGTCAGTCAGTGCAATTGCAGACACTTTGCAATGAATTTAATGCATTTGCTAGATCTTGTCACCTATGAGTGTTGGAGACACATCTTCTGCTAGCGAAATCCCTATTGCATCTCCCCTCGGTCCTAGTTCCGCTTGCACCCAAAACCCAGCCGCTACGGTGGCTCCGTCAGCACGAGGTGCAACGTCAGTTGCTCGGGAACCTTAGCCCATAGCACGACGTGTACACCTCGAGAAGCAAAACTCGTCCAGTGGTATCTTCTCGGTACATGACAGTTCGGTAATTTACGATTTTCTCCCATCGAATTCATCTTGGAGAAGCAGTTTTTGCAATATATCTTACCTCCACTGCGTACCGCGCGTACTGTCTGAATCCCCTGCTGTGGTTGCTGCTACAGTTGCAAATTAGAAGAAACAGAACCATGCGTTGGGGAATGGGTCGGCAAACAGTCGGATGCAGCGAGTGCACCGGCCACTCTCCAGCTAGATTGTGTTCTGTGTCTTTCGCAGTACTATGACGTTGCTTTCACTTTGACAGGAATGGAGGGACCGGAGGATCCAGATCCCGAGGCAACAAAGTGTGTCCTTTTCCAACATCATCTTACGGGTGGTAGAAGGAGTAAGGACGTCAGTTTCTTCGTGCAGCACAAAACGATGTAATATACCAGCGAAACTGGTTCTACAACGCAAATTCCGAAAAGGGTTTAATAGCTGCTCGGTGCTTTGTTGATAATACTGTCCTTCCGGTTCATGGAGTTCGGAGATTTCAGGATTGATTCCATGCACAGTGATGCAATCGTAGAATATGATTGCAGCGCAGGATTGAAAGTTTGAGATGCGTATTAATGCAAGAAATGCATCTCTTTACCACACCTCAAAACATCTCCACAAGTCACAAAAATAATAATATCACATGACATGAATAGTACTGAAATGTTTTGTCCAACGAAATTCTTCATTGCGAACCATAGTGCAGGGAGTTCTTTCTCTTCCCGGTTTGATAAGTGGTCAAAACTTTACCAGTCAACCGATTTACACTTCCAACCATTAAGGCTTTACCGCCAAATTGCGAAAGGCGTCAATACAGAACTACTGTACGATTTGATACGATTCCAACAGATGACGATACCGATAGCATATCCGTATGCAATGCATCTTCCGCCGCAGCATGATGCGACCGGGACCGAGTCGAAAGATACTGCGCTCCATGTTTGCGTCGACAACGCTAAGACAGTGTTATGCCTGTCAGACAAGGACTGCGTATAAACAATTGCACAAGAAGTTGAAGACGTGCCGTAAAGAAACGTTCCGTTTTGCTGAATATGTGAATTGTGAAGTTACATGAAAGACGATATTTCCATATCCATTACGAATGATCTGCTGGAATCTGAAGCTGTGTGGCTT
Organism: Anopheles funestus; assembly: GCF_943734845.2. Taxonomy (NCBI): domain Eukaryota; kingdom Metazoa; phylum Arthropoda; class Insecta; order Diptera; family Culicidae; genus Anopheles; species Anopheles funestus. The sequence goes on from NC_064599.1 coordinate 32,936,896, forward strand.
ATGGACCCGTTAGTCTATGTGGGTAATTTCTGTACCATTTCTACATACCACCGTGCCCGGGAGGAGGCTACTGTGTGTGGTGCGCGAAATCATGGACCTATTACGGGTTTTGCGGGTTGTTGGCTGTGGTTTGGGTGCCGGAAAAGATGGATTGCTAACTGGACGGCAGAATGATATCTTACCCAGATGTGGCACGTTTCTTACTGGTGGTGTTTGCTAAGGATTTGCAGGTCCTTAAGAACACAACAAATGATATTATTCAATCTGCAATTGGTGACGGTTGAATGGAGAAGTAGAGTAGAGACCTTGCTAGAGTCGAGACTAAGAGGTGAGCAAATTTCTTAAGGATTTATCGTCAATCTGTAAGATCCGGTAAACTTCCAGAGGGAAACCAGAGTAATCAGTGTTGATCAAAACTGTTTATTGCCGTCTATACTATATAAAATGTAAATAGTTAGGTAGTAACTCTATTTCATGATTTTTTGAATAAAATTATAATTTCCAGAAAAAAAGATCTAATTTATGTGTTCGTAGCTCTAAAGGGTGCTTGTTAGGGACGCGTGTGGTTTCAATGATTGCTCTACTCGGACTGGTTTATTCTCTCTAAATTTTGTTCTTATTCTAGTTCTTCTTTGTTATTCGTTAATTCAAAGTTCATTATAGCATCTCCCATAACTTAGTATAAATGTAAACATCCAACATTCCGACCACCTAAAATCCGTTATTTTACTTAAGTGGTAATTTTACTTAATCTTGAGTTCAATTCATTATTTCGTAACGGCGTTATAACAACTAGTATTCCGAGTTGTAACTTAAAGTAAGTAATCAATTTCATATTTTACTGCAACCTAATTCCCTTTCCGATTTTTTAAATTCACTCAGATTCCTCTTACGAGACGCTCTAGTTCCTGCTATCTGCCCTTTACCCCCTAATTTTCCGTTGGTAATATGCTTAATTTAACCACAGGACGCTTTACGTTCGACGCTTGTGCAGTGCGCAACGTGACCACTCTGACGACTCCATCCTTGCCTGGATGTACTTCAGTTATGCGTGCTAGCGGCCACTTCATCGGAGGCATGTTGTCTTCATGGAGTATTACAAGCATTCCAGGCTTGATCGGAACAGCGGGGTTGTGCCATTTTGTCCTTGCTCTTAGCTGTTGCAAGTACTCGCGCTGCCACCGCGACCAGAAGTGCTGAAGCCTTTGTTGCATCACACGCCAATGATTCAATCGATTTTCTGGTATGTCCTTCAAGTCAATTTCTGAAATATATTTCAAATGAGAACCGGTTAGAAAATGACCTGGAGTAAGGGCTTCTAAATCAGTCGAATCCGCAGATAACTCAGTGAGTGGGCGTGAATTGAGGCACGCCTCAATTTCCGTCAGCAGTGTTGTCAGGTCTTCGTAGCTTGCCGCAGCTGTACCCAGGACTCTGATTAGATGATATTTCATGGAACGTACAGCTGCTTCCCACAAGCCTCCAAAGTGCGGGGCTCGTGGAGGGATGAACTTCCATTTTATTCCTCTTTCCGCCGTCCAGTTGGTGATTGCCTCCTTATGGTTTGACGACTGGAGTAACTCATGCAGCCGCTGAAGTTCATTCGCGGCACCCTTGAAGTTTGTTCCGTTGTCAGAGTTGATCTCTGATACTGCTCCTCGTCGTGAAACAAATCTTCTAAGAGCCGCTAAAAACGCTGCAGTACTTAAGTCAGAAACTAACTCTAGATGCACGGCACGTGTAACAAAGCATACGAACACTGCTATGAACGCCTTGGTTGGTGCTGCTCGTCGGTGATGTGCCTTTATCATTACCGGTCCGCAATAATCAACTCCTGATATCGCGAAAGGTCGCGCCTTATTCACACGTGTAGTCGGAAGAGGAGCCATGGGTTGTATAATTAACTTCGGTTTGGACTTGAAGCACCTTATACATTGATGGTAAGCTCGCCTCACTACTGATCTTGCTCCCATGATCCAAAATCGCTGTCTGATGGTCGTTATCATTAATTGTGGTCCAGCGTGCAATAATTCGGCATGATAATGTTCGGCTAACAGTTTCGCTAACGCATGACGTTTGGCGATTACTATTGGATACTTAACGTCTTCTGAAAGCTTTGCATTTCCAATACGGGTCTGCACTCTCAGGATACCCTTGTCGTCTACTGTAACATTGCATCCTTTCAGCAACGATGTTGTAGCTATGTTCTTTCCCGTACCTAGTGTCTTCAGTTCTTCGGCGAAACTATCTCGTTGAGCGATACGACAAATTGCGTCTTCTGCATGCCTTAGCTCTTCAGACGTCAGCGCTGTTGATTCCCCTTGATGATTTTGTTTCCGCAAAGCAGCAATGTAACGCAAGCAATATGCAATCACTCTTCTCAATTTCGCGTATGTTGAATATCGCGAAAATATTCGATCTGAGAAACTCTCTTCTTTCTCGGACATTACTAACAGCGTGGTTGCACGCTGTTCCTCTACAATTGTCAGTTTACCCACAGGAGGTTCTGGCCACTGATCTTCAGATTGGGAAAGCCAACCAGGCCCCGACCACCATAGTGCACTCTGCTGCAAGAATTCTTCCGGATCACATCCTCTCGATGCCAAATCGCTTGGATTTTCCTTACCAGGAACATGTCTCCACTCTACCCCTCTGGTTAACGCCTGAATCTTTGCAGTCCTGTTGGCAACAAAAGTTTTCCAACGAGAGTGTGGCGATTGAATCCAATGCCATGTCGTGAGAGAATCAGTCCACATGTAGCAAGACACATCGGTTACCAACGCCTCCTTCACCACACTATACAATCTACTTCCAAGTAATGCTCCACACAATTCAAGTCTAGCAATGGTCATTCTCTGCGATAAAGGTGCTACTTTAGACTTCGAAATTAATAGATGAACCACAACTGTTCCTGTCGCTGCCAGACTACGAACATAACAGCACGCACCGTATCCCTTTTCGGATGCATCGCAGAATATGTGCAACTGATATTGCTCGGCGGAATTGGATACTGCTAATCGTGGTATTTTCACATCTTCTAACAGCTTCAGTTGGGTAACAAATGATGACCATTCTTGACTTATTGGTTTTGGCAGCTCCTTATCCCAACTCCAAGGTTTTCCTTCCGCATCTTTCAATGCCCATATCGTCTGCATAATGAGCTTCGCTCTCATCTTGACCGGGTCCAAGAATCCCAACGGATCATACAATCGAGCGATACATGATAAAACATGTGTTTTTGTTTTGACTTCTACTTCGCTTGGTACCCGTACCTGGACCTTTAAAGTATCTTTGCTTGGAGTCCAAACCAATCCTAGTGTTGAAATTGAGTCTTGTTCAGTGGCAAGTTCTAACTGACTGCCGGTTGCATGCTGCTCACTGGGAATACCGATTAACGCTCCATGATGATTTGATGCCCATTTCCGTAAGCAGAACTGACCTTCGTTCATTAACTTATTTAACTGATCCGCCATTTCTCGAGCCTCTTGAACGGAATCTGCACCTGACAACAAATCATCAACGTAAAAATCCCTTTTGCATGCTAACGCCTTTGGGTACTTGCTTCCGTGGTCTTCAAAAATACGCTGTAGCGTACGTACAGCTAGGAAAGGTGCACATGCTGTGCCATACGTCACGGTTTTAAGCTCGTACACTCTTAGCTGTTCTCCAGAATGATCTCTCCACAGGATTCTCTGCAATGCCTTATCGTTGTCATCTACTAGCACCTGCCGGTACATTTTCGCCACATCCGCCACCACAGCAATCTTCTTCATCCGGAACCTCAACTGTATGCATATGATGTTTCCTTGTATCTGAGGTCCGGTGATCAGGACATCGTTCAGCGATCGCCCTGAGCTCGTCTTGCAAGATGCATCGAAGACTACCCTGCATCTCGTCGTTGAACTTCCAGCCTTCCACACAGCGTGATGTGGAAGATAATATGCCACCTCCGAACTCTTCCCCTCGAACTCCGAGTATGTGCCTATACAGGACATATGGCCCAAGCTTATATATTCCTGCATGAACTCCTTATAAGCATCGTTAAGTTCCTTTTCTCTTCTCATTCTTCGCTCTATTGCCAAAAACCGTCTCAAGGCAATCTCCCGTGACTCACCAAGCAATGTTGAAAACTGTGGTAATTTAGGAAGAGTTACAATGTACCTGCCATCTCTACTACGCCGAGTTGTCTCCTCATAATGTTTCATACATGCGATGTCATCTTCTGACGGAATCCTTTCTTCTGGCAAATTTTCGAGCGATACGAGACGATCCATCGAGTTGTTAAAGCGTTCTTCCATCACGCTACAGCAGGCAAGATCATATTGGTTCGTGTCTTCGGGGTTCGTAATCATTTTTCCACTTACAATCCACCCAAGCTTGGTTTTCAATAACCTTGGAAGGTTCGGCGCTAAACTTAGTTGTCCTTGCTCCAACAGCTCAGCAAATATCTCTGCACCAAGGAGTAGATCAATCTTCTCACGTTTATTAAAACCTGGATCAGCCAATACAAACCCTGATGGTATGTTCCATTGCTGTACATCTATTGACCTTGGAGGAAAGTCTGCGGTGACACTTGTTAGCACGAGGAACTCTAATGTGGCCGCATGTGAGGAGTTTACTGATTTGACCGTAGTTGTAACTGTACTGCTTGAGGTCAAGGCCACCGTTCCTACTCCAAACAGAGGTTTCTGTACTCGCGTCTTCCGCAACTTTAACTGTTGAGCTAAACGTTCGGTTATGAAGTTAGATTGAGCGCCCATATCCAATAACGCTCGCGCCGGCACAGGTTCACCATTCCAGTTCGACACCAACACTTGTGCCGTAGATAACCAAATCATTTTCCTTTCCTGCTTACTGCCGTCCTGTAATGTTGCACTAATGGGGACGACTTGCGTTTCACTGACAGCAGATGCATTCTTATCACACAGTAACGAATGGTGTCTTCTTTTACAATGTTCACACCTCGAATGCGATCGACAAAACCTAATACTGTGACCACTCCTCAGACAGTTAAAACACAGCCTATGTTCCTTAACCTGTTCTTGTCGCTGCGAACGGTCCATAGTTGAAAAGGAACTACACTTTGATAACACATGATCAGCCTTGCACACCGGGCACACAATTACTGATGGGTTCGTCGTTTGAACGGAACACGCTAACGATGTTGCATTGTCTTTCTTCGACCGAGGAATTTGATTTCGCACACCACTGACTGTTTTTGCTGGTTTAGTATCAATTGACGTTTTGTTTCGCATAGTACAACTATTAAGGATCTTGATTTGCTTCTCACAAAAAATCATTAATTCCTTATACGAATCAGCTTCTTGGTCAGCCGAGTGTTGCTCCCATGCTAGAAGCGTTTTAGGATCAAACTTATAAATCACGAGCGACGTTAACGGTGTGTCCCAATGCTTTACCGGTTCACTTGTTCGTTCCATGCCTCTCACTAATCTCTTTGTCTCGTTCACTAAACGCGATAATTCTTCGACCGACGATCCATTCATTGGTTCCAACTGATATAATGCCTTAAAATGTTCCCTTTTTATACGCTTGGAATCATCATAGCGTTCGTGTAATGATTTCCACGTAATATCGTAATTCTCAGCTATGAGTTGAGTGTGATCGTATAAAGTAGCTGCGTCTCCCTTCAAGGCTGTTAACAAATATTGCAGCTTGGTTACGTCTGAAAGTTCAACCACCTCATGAACCATGGATGTGAAACGGTCCTTAAAGGTTAGCCATTTTGTGACGTCACCATCGAACGAAGGCAAATTTATTTCCGGTAGCCGTACTTTAGGGCGATACGTAGATGTTTGCAATATTGTGCTACTAGCTGCTGGCATCATTATAGCTTCCGGATGCAAGTTACTCTTAAGAAATCCCTTTACTTCGATAAAGGTTTTATTAAATTGTTTATATTCCTCCACTAAGGCATCTTCATCACAATCGTCTTCATGCAGTAATTGTCTTCGCGCACTAATGAACTCGCTTCTCACGTCCTCCAGCTGCTCCAATTGCACTTGTACTTGCACGCTGTGCCTTTCTGCATTGTAATCATCCACAAATTCTTTAAATTGATCGATACTACGCAAACAGTCACTGTAAATTCTCTTCAACCTGCGAAACTGTCGATCCGTTATGGGGGCAGGTTGAACCACTACCTTATCCCCAGTGGACGCTGTGGAACCAGTCGGCTGGTCCGTGGTAGGCATATTGGTGAATTAAATTATTCCGGTCCGACACTATCGTTCCTTTAATCACCAGAACTTATAATGAGCTTAAAGCCACTAGTTTGTCTCCGATAAACGATGGATTTAATTCGGGTATTGAAAGTACGCATAAACTTATTACCCACACTGTAACCATGTGACGCGCTTCTACGATACCGAAATGGCTGCACTGATATGGCAGTATCGTTTCTATACAGTCTCAACACGCACTACGCGTAAACGTTACACACACATTGCACCTGACGCGCACAGTCTGAGCCAATCAACCACGATGCCGTTGACCTCACAAATCGCCAAAAGTGTCTGCGAATCAATTCACTTCGCTTCACACTAATACGTCCAATCACTTATCAGTGATCATCGGGTTAGAGATCGCTCGCTCTCGTATTAATGTTTCACACGCAGCACAACCACTTTAAGAAATGAACCTTTTACACGTTCAAAGTTCCTTTGCTGCACACGAATGCGTATACCGACGCATCACTAGTACTCTTACAAGTGCGCAGAAAGTATGGTTAATAAGAATTCACTTATTATCCCACAGTGTAATCACTTCTAACTGTTGGCAATGATATATTTTCAACTGTAAGCCCTGTCCCTAATCCAGCGATCCGGTTCGAAGGACCAATGTTCGTAGCTCTAAAGGGTGCTTGTTAGGGACGCGTGTGGTTTCAATGATTGCTCTACTCGGACTGGTTTATTCTCTCTAAATTTTGTTCTTATTCTAGTTCTTCTTTGTTATTCGTTAATTCAAAGTTCATTATAGCATCTCCCATAACTTAGTATAAATGTAAACATCCAACATTATGAAACATAGAAAAGGCAACTTGATTGCATAAGTAAAAACTGAATCTCGAAATTATGCACAAAGGAATAAAGGATTGCACATGTAAAATAAAACAAAAATCGCCAAAAATAAAACCACCACTAATGTCCATTTCTGGAACGGTTTGGAAAGAATAGCAACTTTCCCTCAGCGTATAAAACGGTGACCGCACCTATCTACCCGCGGACGGCTACAATCTGATCCCAACGAGGTGTACCATACTCTCCTACGCAAAGATGCATTCGTTTAATTTATAGATTTTGTATTCCACATGGTATAAATCAAAACGACATAATTAATTGATAAAAATTACTTAATTTTAGATTTATGTCTCTTTTTATTCGGTCCAGGCAACGCAACATTTGGGGCGAGCAGTGTGCAGCGGATCGGACCGTAAGACCTGCATCTTAAAGGAGCTTTTCGCCCGCAAAGTTCGAATCGAAATGGGAAAGCAAGAACGGAGAAGGTTGACCCACTGCAACTGCTGTTCTACTCGCGCAAACAACGAGATACCCCATGAAGCCGTTTCCTTTGGTGCAGCCCGTTTGCAAGGAGCGTCCATTTCCTATATGTATCATACATTTGTGAGCTCACAGGTGAACCACAGGAAGTAAAACACCGCACACCGTCGGCTGGACCATACTGTACGATGGCACTGTTGCTTGCGGATCTCGGTATCGGTTTCGTGTTCAATGAAGCCGCCACCGTTCCGAGCTCTGCCACACTGGTCCATCGTTTTCTGGCTGTTGCACGGAGATACATAGTCCTTATATTTAAATTAGATTCATTAGAATTAGAAATGATTCATCATAAATCACGAAGCTCACGCAAAGTATGCCACCCAACCGAAGCTATTAATCAGATGTGAAATGTTGATAAAAATGATTCACCATAAGATTCTACCCGATGTTCCATTATTGAAATGTTACCGGCGTCTTATCTTTGCGCGGCGGTGACGCTGTAATACAAACGGTGCGTCGGTAGTAAGATGAATGGGGCAGTGATGAATTAGGGAAACGAAAATTTAGACCAAAGGAAAACAAAAAAAACATACAATGTATCTGCTAGAAAGCTAAGGTTAGCGATTTTGAGTTTTCATTGATTTATTGGAATTGATATTTATTTCCGAAACCGGTTCCAAACACTTAAATCAGTGGAATAAAATATGCCAATATTTGGATGTTGGTTTCTGATGGATGGTTTTTCGATAAAAATATATACTTCTAGTATGGTATCGCATCACTATATCGAATCGATATTTAAAACTACAAAATATCGAATAACGAAACTAAGAACAGCTCGTACTTTGCTTAGTATAATCAATGAAAAACAATAAAAAAATATATATAAAAAACACACACGGCCAGAACGTGATGGTGGCCATTACGGCGAGTGTATAAAGAAAGGCAAAAATCAATGCATACCGTCCCTTGTTCGATGCTTAAAACATGCTGTGAGAAGAAAGTTCGATAACAAGCAAATGCACTCAAGATGCTAAGCTCAAGGAATGCTGTTATTGGCAGTGCGACTTTTTTTCACGAATCGCAACCTTCCTGTTGCTTTTTTTTTTATTTGCTCCAGCCGTTTTGAATGCCGTCGCCCGAATCTGGACAAATCCTTTCACACGCGCTGCGGCCAGACGTGTTGGGCGCAGCGATGCAACTAAACACCACATGATCGCTGTCTCGGGGGTAGCGCTGCAGTAGGATATATGGTAATGGTCATAAAGCTAAACGCTTACAGTTCATAAAACTGTTGTTACCGCGCGCTGCCATTGCTGTGGCTCGGAAATAGTTTGCCCGTGATGGTTGGTAGTGTGTTTTATATTGGTAATATTATTTTTCTGAGTAACAAAAGGGACATCGTACTCAATCGCCCACAAGACTTGCGACTATGGAGACTTGAAACCTTGAAGACTTGAGGACTTTAAGACTTCAAGCTTTGAAAACTTCAAGACTTCAAGCCTTGAAGACTTCAAAACTTCAAGACTTTAAGCCTTCAAGCCTTCATGACTTCAAGACTTTAAAACTTCAAGACTTAACATTGAAGTGAATGACTTTGAAGAGGGGTTGCCCGGTGGTGTATGTGATAAACGGCGCCGGTTCCTCAGGATAAGACCGGGGATCAAATCCCATCCGAACCGTCCGTGCGTTACAAGGGCTGACTATCCGGCTACATGGTAAAAATAAGTCTAGTAAGCCAGAAATGGCCGGCGTGACCTAGGAGGTCGTTAAAAGCCAATGAGAAAGAGACACAAAGACTTTGAATAGTTCTGAAGGTTTGGCAAACATGTTCTCTATATTATCTTTAAAGTAGTTCTGGAAAATAAAATTCGAGTAACTAATTACCGATTCTTTTCTGAAATAATCCATTTAAAATGAATCAATCATCCTGTTTGTAGAGGAATATAAAAAGGAATGTCTAGTTTACGGGTTTCTTTCGCCTATTTCGTCCGGCCTAGAAAGTTTACACTTTGTAAACTTTGTCATAACTACCCAGAATAGACAATGAAGGAGATATTTTACAAAAAAATCTCGCATAGACATGTACTCATACAATGTATGACAGAGTGCAGGAAAGCTTTCATTATGAAAGAATAAGAGTTTGAGACCAATTTTCCTTCAAGATTCTTTGATTGACTCGCCGGATGAGTGCACATAACCAGAAGGAGCGAAAAATGGCTCTGACTACAGTTTTCCGCGCTCGCATCGTCACGAATTTTGCACACCAGCTTGTCGATCACTCAATTCAACCGTTCCTAGTGATTTGCGTTTCACACTACATGTTTCGTATGGTGCGGTCGTGCAGCACCGGATCTTTCGCGGGGTGCTTATTATACGTCATTATGGCGAACCATCGTGCCACCACACCTGTAACAGATCCGCGATCGGATTCTCTTCTTTTTTTTCGCCCCTCCATCAAAAGCCACCCAAGTGCGAAAGGATACATTTCCCTGCCATTCTTGCCTGGGAAGATGCGCTTTGCCGGTGGGGTGGCATGCACGCCTGCCCCTTGCCATTTTTGATGCGTTTTGCTCACTGAAGCAAGCTACAACCGATTGCTTTATCATAGCAGTACGCACTGCAATTCGTGGCAGGATGCGCCCGCTGTTAATGTTGCTTGTTGTAGCAAAATAGTAATTCATGCCTTATCAATGGAACACAACGCGTGTGGTACGCGAACGCTGACGGTACAAGAATGGTGTGCCCGCGGATGGAAAGATGTTAATTCTAAAAAAACACAATTTTTCTACGAATTATTCAAATGAATTAACATCATTTTTGTTGCCATGTTGGCTGTATTTACACTATGTAAATTGCACCCATGCGTTCGCTAGACAAATGGCGTCCGATCGGATGGATGAAAGGTAGGGCCGAGACAAAGGGAAAATGTTTTACGCGAGAAAATGCGCGAACGATGATGAGTAGTGGCAACCGCGCAACGCAAACGGTTTAACATTAGGGCTAAAAAACCCATACGACGAAAGCTAGATGCACGAAAATTACAACCTGAGACCGTACCAATGCACACGGGCACAACAAACCCAAGACGGGCGAGCCAAACAACGCAAAACAACGCAGAAAAAATAATAATAATATAAGCGCATTAATGTTAGCATATAAAACAATTAAATTCGCGCGTACGCATCAAAACGGAAACGAAGCAAAACCGTGGGCCGGGGGGTCGGTGAAAAACCACCAAACCGCGTGCGATTTGAAGGGCAGAGTAAAATGAGAAACTCGTCTGCGCTTTGGCGTCTGTTGCCCGACGCGTTGGAATCTGTTCGAGACGGGGCTGCGTGCACGATCGCTACCCGGTGATGGTAGCGAACCCCTTCCCGGCGGGGTTGTTTTTGCGCGATCCGAAGGAAAACTGTTACGCGAGCTTTTCTTTTCCATTTGGCGCGCTCGGAAACGCGAAAATGATGTACCCCACGGTTGTACCCGTCTGGGGGGTTTTGTTGTCTACAGCGCTACTGCGGCGCAGGGATATTGTTGTACACATTTGGCGTTTCCGATGGGTGCGTATGCTTTACGTACATCATAAGACCGTTTTGATGCCACGGAAAGGTGCGCATGAGTTGCATGCGAGTTTACGTTTTTTGATTTATAAAATGGCAGCAAAACCTAGTTTCGCGCGAGACCGAACCCTTTTCCCAGACATTGACGTTGTTTGTAAAGAGCGTTTGCAAAACATGCCGAGCTCTGGCGCAGTGGTAGTAATGTAAGCTTGCCCCTACACACGGTTGCGTTTTTGTTCTAGTTGATTCGTGGTCAAAACAAACTTGGCAACATAATTTGCCCCCCCTTCCCACAAACGTGCAGGTGTTTGAGGCTGATGGACTCGCAAAGGGACAAAACTGAGTACGTGCCTCACATAGCATTTGCTGGATGTGTGGAACAGAATACACTGAATGTTGATTGAAGAAACCTCATTTTCACATACTTTTCGTATCATTCCGCTACACCTGATAGATCGCGAATCGAAATGTGCTATCGTTTCTCACATTGCAATTAAATGCTTACATTGGCACAGCACACTTACGTATATCCAAGTCAAAAATATCACTTATGTAAAACATGAATGTATGATATTGGTGTAAAAAACGGGTTCTTCGCTTTAACAGACAGTATTAAACTTCATTATTAACCACAACCAGGATGGATCATGTTTTGGAAATACATCTTTTTAGTACAAGCGAACAAAAACGCTAAGTTTACTTGTATTGATCTGCTCCAGAAGTCTTCTTAACTGTTTGCGATCGAGATCCAATATCGTATTCCGCACTTTGAGGAAGATATATCAACGCTATCACTCAATCTCAGATTAAGCCTACCGCGCCTCTCCTCTATGTAGACGACCCAAGACGACTTCGCAAACAGGGTCGTAGGGTGTCATTCTAATGTCATGACGAGTCCGCATGACTCCCGAGCGAAAAATACTTTCCATGATAGCGAGTTCATCATAAAGCTTATGCAGTTTGTCTTTGTAGCGCCTCCTCCATTATCTTCCATTATCGACACAAAAAGGACCAAGAATCCTTTTGAAAAGTTTATTCTCGAATGACATGGTAAAGGTATTCGACAGTTCTTGATAACGTCCTCGTCTTAAGACTATAGCACTACGAGTTGAGGTTACGACTAGTATTTGAGTGAAAGTTTTTTCTCAACATCAGTTTTTGTTGACGGTACCTGAGATAGATGACATTTTAGACGACAAAAATGTGATAATCCATTTATACATAATCTCTGAGTAGTTCGAGATTTGTTAACAGAGACGGTGGTGATGCTCCCATCATTTTGGATTTTGGTTGGTTAATATCCAACCTGAAGTCTTCAGCAAGCAAACTTCGTTTTTCTTCCAGGGGTCTGTCCAATCCAATGATTTCTATATGATCATTAGGTGCCAAAATCTGAAATGACTTATAGAAGATGATCTCCTAAGTTTCCGCTCCCTAATATCGGATAGTCTTTTATTATCGGATAGTAATGCAATAGTAGACAGGAGAACCTAGGGTATAACCTAGCGCTCCCAGCGTATACCCTTGGTGGTAGCAAAGAGCCTTGGGAATTCAAATCGGGAAGAAAAGTTAAAACAGTTGATCGTATACATACAAAAGAAATCAATAAACCAACAAACCATGAAGTGAATAAATCCATTCGAATCACAGCACCAAATAAACCAGAGCACCAAAACTGCCCCGAAAGAAGGAGAATTCGTAAAATTAATTGTTAAATTGTGTTAAACTACGAGAGGAGTGTAGACGTGTTTGTCAAACAAGCATGAAATTTATGGCCACCGAAAGAAATTGTCGATATCGCCTTTTTTATCTCAATCCGTGATTGAAATTTTCGCAACAAGTCTGGGTAACTGAAACTAGGAAGACAAATTGTGATACAAAAAAAAGGAATCCAACTTTAAAACTAAAGAGACACCATTGGACTGTATGGACTTGTTGGCCGCTTGCATTATACCATGCATTCGTGGTGCCTGTACATCATTCGTAGCTTAGGATAGAATGTGCAACAAACAGAGCGCCGTCCATACCGGCACACCGCTATTGTGAATTTTAATTACCACGATGGCTGATGAAAGATTTATACCAATATTGTTGCTTTTCTTTGGCTTGGCATTCACACTAAGGTGTGCTATTTATACCATTGGTAACAGTGTAGAGTAATGTTGATGCGAAAATATAGTTTACCAGATCTGAACTGACTCATGGGTCAAATTAGTTGATATGAAGAAAATAGTATAATTCTCAAAGGTTGTTTCAATCCAATTATTACTGAGTTACTAAAGAAGTTTTAGATTTTCTATTTGCCTTCCTTATTTCTTCAATTAAACGAAGTTGAATTGACTTGTTCACATTTAACCTGGCTTGATTATTCACTATTGCCCTTTGGCGAAAGAGTGTTTCATCCGCTTCCTTGTCAGCCCAATTTTTGATGATATGATAAACAAGACATACGAAGCCAACGTAACATAAGCAACCCGTTTCGTATCTCTAAAAACCATTGGTTGGATTTTACCTCTTTTCACACGTGGACCAATATAATAACTCTACTTTTATACCGTGGATGTCAATTGATCGTGACAAAGCGATAGGGAAATAGTGTGCAAAACCCTTGAGGTGACCAAATCGTGGGTTCAGCTTTGGTGTCAAACGATCAGCACAAAACCGGACTAGATTTCTTCCAGACACACACTCTGTACGTACAGCTTCAAGCATGCGCACTATATTTATCTATGATCGTTGGGCACGACTTTCAGCCAACACTTTGGGGCGCGCTGCTAGCAGGTGGAACGCAAATGGTTCGTACCACCGGTTGGCGAATAAGTTGTACTGGAATTTTGATTCGTTCAGTTGATTTTACCAGTGCAACACTTGACGTGTTGGGATGTATATTCCAAGCCAGAATCTGGAAAGGTCATCGCGAAGAAAAAGGGCAGGGAGTGCCTTCTAATGCATAATTATTTTCTTTTCCTATGGGATGCACCTTGCGATGCCCTTCGCCTCGAGCCGATATAATAGCCGATACACATTTCTGGTGTTTAAATAAATGGCCTGAATATGATTGAACTTCAATTGTATCTGTTCATTTCAAGCATAACCGAAAAAATATCATTCTTTCTGTAGCGGAAAAAGACCTTTGGGCGTTTACTATTTGCTTTTTTAAATAATTTTGATTATCAAAACTGCTTACTGTTCCATGTAATACAATTGCAAATTTTATTCTTTGACAGTTTTTAGAGAGCTAAATAAATATATCATGATAATTCTAAGCTTATTTTAGCTACTTTGCAGCCATTTTTCGTCGAATGTAGGAAAAAGTTGAAACATTACATAAACAACCATACTTCTGTGGTCCTTTACTCGGCGGGCATGTAATTCATGTCAAGGGGAACATACATACGCATACCAATACGTACGCACTCCGACCTTTTTCCGAAAACTAGCGGTCAGAGTAAGGGTGTTCTAACTCCCGGCGGGAAATAATTCTAATTTTTGCATAAAAAGCTTTTCCCCACTAAACATTTTCATTATCAAATGAAGCGAACACCATTCCTGTGTTCATAAATATCCCAAACTTTTTATGCACACTTTGCCAGTCACACACACACACACATTTTTGCTTTTACACACGCGCACACAATTTTACCCGACACACACGGGGTAGTGGTAAGATTGAACATAAGGGAGAGATACGGGTTTGGGACGTATCAGTTCACATAAACTCCCCGAAACCTCGCTTGGGGCTGACCGCTTTAATTAACGCATCCTCATCTTCCAGCCGTATCGTGGCATTGGGGGGCATGAGTTAAAACGAAATGTAGCTTGTAGCTACCGGGACGATGGTTCACCAAAGGTACAGCTGACCACTTTTTCGACCATCGGCCACCGGGGAGTAGTTGAGCAGCGGCGAGTACTCTCGTGCTCTTATGGAAAAGGTACTTTTTTCCGGTTCGACTCACTTCGGCTGGTCAACCGACGAGAGGTGGACAGGAAATTGGCGACCCCCGGTTCGTACTATGGCCGGTAAAAACTTCCGGCACAAAAATGATGTAGTCCCGTGTAGCCACGGCTACGCCACAGAACATGACCAATCTGCCCGGTGAAAGGTAAGGAACGGAGTGGTAAAGCTTCAGTACCGACAGCCTTGGATACTGAAGGTTTGGGCAACATATGTGAGACCACATCGTATACTACATTCTTAACCAAATAGTAGTAATGTGCACCAGTAGAAAAAAAACCAAAAACTTTTTAAATCTCCCACTATTAATCTTTATGGTTAATCAAAATTTATGACTACTACAGATTTTTTACGGGATATGTAGCAGTTCCGTTTCTGCGTGACTGGAGTAACTTTTAACTGTTTTTCGGGAACTGATAAACTTAAATATCATGTCTGAAGAATGTTTGAGGAATGTGTACAAATAAAAAGAATCTTTTAATCCTTGTACGCGTATCGAATGATTTAAGACTGTTTCCTGGAGTATCTTCAATGCATTAGCATATGAGTTCAAAATGAGTTGCGGAAAACTGAGAGATTCATGAACTTTTTTAAAAAATCTTCAGAATTACGGAATTATGAATTTCTAAATTTTGAATTGCTCAATTTCATGAAACCCAACACTAGTTCAATAGTTTTTAATAGGTTTTAAAAGGTTTTTAAAATACGCGTATCGAATGATTTAAGACTATTTCCTGGAGTATCTTCAATGCATTAGCATATGAGTTCAAAATGAGTTGCGGAAAACTGAGAGATTGATGAACTTTTTAAAAAAAATCTTCAGAATTACGGAATTATGAATTTCTACATTTTGAATTGCTCAATTTCATGAAACCCAACACTAGTTCAATAGTTTTTAATAGGTTATAAAAGGATTTTAAAATAACCATTAAAAAAATATACATAAATCATCAAAAAATGGCAATAAAAAAAAACAAACAAACGATCAAAATGAACAAAAACTCACTAAATGATTATGTATAACGCGTAATTTAATTACAAACAAAACGTAACAAGCGAAGAAATGCCATTCGGCTCGTTTGCTTCGTGTGCTCACCATGGATGATGGATATGTTTGCGACATTCTACCATTGCCGATTGTTCAAAGTTCATCAGCAAAGATCGTCCAACCGTGATCGTCACTGTCATTATATTACCGAGATGAGCGAATTTCCACCGAACGATGACAATACGGTGTAATCTTGTGCGAGAAAAACCTCACACCGCTACACACCGTTCGTGGAAATGTACTGTGAAGCGTTGGACGCACGACTCGTGGCTAAAATTATCCTCCTTCCACGAAGTTGCCACTAACCAGGGTGAGTCGTTCACTCGCAGCCAAACAAGGATGAGGGATTTTTAGTAATTAGCATCGCGTCAACCGTAAGGCAAATGCGTTCTTCCTCGCACAGCAGCCGGAAGTTAGCCGAAAAGAGTCGTATCTTCTGCAATGTTTTATTAGAACATTTTACCCAGGTCCGCTCTAGCGGTCTTATCCACACTTATTAGCTTCACACGAAATTGGGCAACCGTAGGAAGGAACGGGAGGCAAAAATTCTTCACCGCTATCACGTGCGCCTGTCTCTCTTTGCGAGCGAAGAAATATGCAAATTAATTTATGACAAACTGTGAAAAGCCCATGTATGTGTTTCACTAGCAGCAGCAGCACCATCAACGAGACGTTCAAAATAAAAACAACATGGTGATGATGATGAACATGAAGGTGCGGGAGTGAAACGAACCCAAAATTGAGCCAAAAAGTCGTGCGGAGGGAAAAAAAAGGAAATAATTAATCTAATTTATTGGTGTGGCGTACTACGTAAGCGCACATGTGGCCATGGTACGGAATGTTAAAAATTTTGTATAAATCTTCAACGCTGGAATCACCAACACCCGACCATGGGGTACGGTGTGAGAACAACAACGTTACCGGATTAGCCGGTAGCGAGTATGTTAATTAGTGTAACTGAATGTACGTGAAAATGGGAAACCCTTCAGCTTAACGAAACACCCCAAAGATGATCCACATTCAGATCTTCAATGTTTGACTTCTCCATTTTAAATAAAAAAGCTAAGGCAAAATTGTTGTTCTAACGGAAAGAAAAGTGCTTCTTCGATTATCGAAAGAGACAATTTTTTCTCTGTTTTTTTTTCTTCTTGTCACCCCCACATGCTGTTTCGACAGATGTCCCAGTTGATAGTACATTGATTATTTGTCGTACAGTAGCGATCGGGCTGGGGATGATGCCTTTCGCTCGTATCGTTTCGCCAAACCCAGCGCGATGGAGGGCGATTACACAAACTTTTCCCATGTCTACCCGATCGAGATATTTCGAAATAGAAATCCTTGTATCACTAAACTGAAAACATGTGTTCAGTCAGTTAAACACACTTCCCATTCTGACGCTGTCTTCGACCAAAAAAGTATGATAAACGCGAGTTCGACGTTATAGTTTTTGGCCCATACTGAAGTTATTTTTTTGCTTCCTCTCCTTGTGTGTTAAACATGTTTTCCTGATTCGATTTATAGCTATCGCTGTCCTTGTTTCGCTTGCCCTAGCAGATTTGCTTCCCCGTTTCGTATTTCGTACCCGCCAGATGCGGTAATATGTGAGTGAGTTGTAAATGCTACTGTCATCTTTTGCTACCTCACCATTCGGAACGTTCCATCAACCAGAAATCGCATGAGATCTTCGTTCGAGAAGAGATTTCATTTCACTGTTGCTGCGTCTCCACTGCGTACGCTTTCCCCTACCCTGCCATGCTTTCCACCAGACGACAAGTGACATCCCAAAAAAGGGCTAATTACTCATTTTTACTGCCTCGATTCGTGCGCTAAATCATCTTCAATCGCCCCAAAACCTGCCCCCCGGTCCCTAACACCGAAACTGTGTCCCAAAAGATGAAGGTTTTAGCCACAAACACGACCTAGATGGAGGAGACCACACATTGAAAGAATGTAGCAAACCGAATGGTTTGGTTGATTTGGTTGCTACAAATAAATACAACATAGTTGAATGTGATAAAAAGTGCTTAACGATCGTATGCATCTGTCAGAAATGGTGGCAGTTTTTTTTTTCTTTTTTTTTTTGTAATGCTTAATTATTGTACTTCAAAATGAAAATTATTTTAATGTATTTTTGACAAAAACAAAACAAATTTAAAGCACATAATAGTATGAACTGCAAATAATATGATTTTTTTTCAATCGAAAATGCGAACGATCACCAGCTCTCGTGGGGACAAGCAAATGAACCCAAACGAAAAGACAGGCGTAAATCAGCTTTTATCATCCTCCTTGTCAGAGTTCGTATTTTAGTCTCATTTATCTAAAATTGTTTGACATATAGATAATTTTATGGTTGCATCTTGTCTAAACACAGCCTCTCCTTTCCCGTTTTGGCGCGACCATAAATGCATTAAGCATTTTTCCAGCGTTGTTTTTTTTGTGTGTGTTTTATTTCACCTTTTTTCTTCATTCTCTACCACGCGCCTAGCTAAACGATGCCGCAATCAAATCGAAAAACACGGCGCAGGGTTTATTATCGGTTGGAACTGCTTTTATGTGGTTTATGAGCTCTAGTGCAGTTAACGCACTTTGGGGGAGGCGGCGAAAGACTGTCCTTAGGATTTCCTTGTGTCTTCCCTTCGTTTAGATGCGCGTTCTTATTCCCGTGCGAGACACCCTCACACAAAAAAAACGGTTCTACGGCAGTACGCATGTAAAACAATAAATTTTCTTACCAAGCATATTTCAACGCATTCCTAACGTGACTGCGTATGGTGCAAGCTTCGGTTGGTTGACGCTCGTCTGTTTCGTAATTTACGACCCCCGGTGCCGCTTGCGAGTGTGTAAAAACATGGTGAATATTTCAAATGTTATGACAAAAAAGTACAAACACAGACATGAGTCACGATTGAATGTACTACCTAATGCCTGATTAATTCAACTAATTATGCATAATTTACCAAAAAAAAGCTTCACCTTCGTACCGCCACCGACCGACGGTATTGCATCGGTGGTTTTGTGAGGCCTGTGCAAGTATATCCACATTCAAATGCATAATGTAATGTTTTAGTGGAAAAGTAGTTAAATATCCATATACATTAGATGTTCATAAAGAAAATATTTGTAGATAATAAACGTATTCATTAAAAAATGGACAGTTTTTAGTGATTTGCCATATGAGTTTACCGTCACCTAGTAGTTCATTCAGCATTGTGTCTTCTTCTGTATCTATCCTATTGTGAACAGACAATTTGTACAATGTTATCAATTAGTTTGTAACAGTCATGAGGAAAATAGTCAAACAACTTCTTTCGAATCATTCAAATCTTTGTTAAAAAGCGTCAAAACGGAGTGAAGCAATTCTACATGTTATGACACTTGGGGTCACCTGATACAGTCAATTTTGAATTTACTATAAACTCTCCTATCTGGAGTAAGGCCTGAGAGTCCAACATTCAGAAATCACCAAAAAATGCATCAATATCTACAGAAGAAGATGGAGAACATTAGAAGATCGATCTTCGGAGGTCTTCCTGGAGATTGAAACAATCAACCAAACATTGAAAAAGTACGTGGACAAGATGGACTTCGTTAAGAGGATGTATCTGTCGAGTCCAGTGAGCAGTAGGAGATTGTCAGAAGCAACACCTGAAGATTCAAGTGAAAATCTTCCCAATGGCATTCAAATGAATTGGACAGAACTTTGAAGAGAAAAACTCAAACGAAATATTAACAGTTTGAGGCCAAAAAGTAGTCATACTTGATCACCAATGCCACGAAAATGCTGAAATCAATTCTTGTTTTGGATAAAATTAGCTAAGGTTTGGACAGCTGACAAAAGGCTTATTAAAGGTAAAACTCAAGTAAAATTTTTTTTACTCAATTTTCTTCTTCATCTCCTATCAAACTTAGTTCATTTGTCTAATGAATACCTCATGTGGAATGATTTCAATAATTATTGAAGTAGAAAACTCTACTCGGTTGATGCTTCCTTCCAAACCCCACATTGTATCCGAATGTAAGTAGCTGCAGCGTCTCCGATTCCATCTATATAGTGACTACAATAGGGTTGATAAAGAAAAAGCTCAAGAGCACGAAAACAGTGCTCTATGTAAGAGAAAAAGTTTTTTTTTATAAATTCCAGTACAAGACTCTTACGTTGGTGAATTTGAGGAACGGAAAACAGTAGTCGAGCTACTAGCTGCAATGAAAGCAAAATGTAGACAAAAAAACTCAGCAAACAAGTGAACAAGCGAACAAAAGTAAAAGCACACGATCGCCTACGGGATACAAGATGTGCTAGAAAAATTTCTGTTACGAAAAACAACAAATTATTCTTGATACCGTAGCATAATGATGATGATGCCTGATGCTAATGGCGAATGAAAGTTTCCCCTTAGGCGCAACATCCATCGTGCCTAGGACATTTACGTTTCTGATAATGATTTATTACAATGCTGATAATTTACCGTTTTTATTATTGAGTCTAATCAATTTAATTATTTTCTATCTAATATTATTTAAAATTTATTAAAAAATCGATTAAGTAAATCATTATTTCAACCATTTCTTTGAGAGACATAGCAATAAAATTGGGATCCATAAAATAATAATTAATTATTAACTTTTTCGACTTTTGCGACTACACAAAACTATATTCCGCGCACCCGTCTCCCGTGTTTCATAAGGGCAAATGTTTTGCTAAAAATATCATAACGCGAAAGTACGCTGTGGCCAATCAGCGTTCCCGGTGTACCAGGATGTTAGCAATTTTATGACAAAACAAACATCATGTCATACTAGTCAAAAGTCGCGCTAGCGGAAAGCTGATGAACGAAGACATTTTCGTAACGAATTGGCACTTACACGCATGTATCCATACACCTTGTTTAATGGATGTCACGGCAAAGTGACAACATGCAGTTCGTGTGTGGAAACGGTTTTTTGCCGTGGCCAAAATGATTCCACGGAAAATGTCGGTGAGAGATTGCACACACACACAAAAAAAACAAGGACAGCGAACGCAAACATGCATCTTATTAACTGAGTTAAATCACAGACTAATGCGGTTTGTGTTGCTGCTCAGCTTGCAAACGGTTTTTGCAGAACTGCATCCGCCTTTCCTCGGCAAAGCTGTAAATCGAACCTGCTGCTTCACTTTACGCAATCTTAAATTTGATGCGAAATATTGTCCAATTTTCTTTCCGAATTCTTTCCGGCACGTAAATTTTCAGCATCGCGCACTATCGGTGTAAATATGTTTACGCTTGTTTTTGGCTATACCGGACTAGTTTGTCACGAGAGGTGTATAATTTATCGATTCTTCACCTCGCTGCTGTACCCAACTTGGTGTTCCTGGGTCACCAAAAACACCATTCTAGAGCGCGAAGTGGTTTTGTGCCCAGAATTATGCTACCCCGTTGGTGTCCGTTCGGCACCCCGTCCCGCGAAAACCGCCTCGGTAGGGTAGTATATAGGAGGTTCATCATGTTTAACGTCGTGTTAGACCGAATGTAAATTGTAAGCCCGGGTGTTTACACAGGCCAGCATTATAACAAGCAGCAAAAGTGCGCACAACCAGCGCACTGAGAGCGTTCGCGCCCCTCGTGGCGAGAATGTTTTCAATTAGAACGACAAGAAAACTGATGCACTGATAGCAATTAGTAGGAATTTTCTTGTACTGCATTCGGGCAGCGGCGTTAGTATTTAGCTTAAATTAGTGAGCATGCTAAAAATATGGCTGTACCGTTGTTTAACGTCATTTTTGACTTCAAATTAAATGCCGTAGATGGATCGGGAACGCTTGCGCTGGATGCTTGTTAGGGCGCCCCCGGTCCGGGATTAGTTCAAGCGACCGGATAACTATCTTAAGAATCTTGAGAAACTAAATTATTCGTATAAAAATACAATAACTGTACCGATCTTGGTAAAAGAGAGAGGCGAATGTCAATACGCTCCTATAAGAGAAAACCTTGTTTTTTGGACTTAGACAAACTCCAAAAATTCCAAAAATCCTTTTTGAATGTATTTACACTTCTAAATCTTCAATATTTTCATTGCTAGGTAGAGTTATTATTTTCATCAATTTGTCGTGTCTTCAACCTGGTTCGACATCTATCTAACATATTACCGAATAGCCTGTACTGTACTGTGTATAAGATGTGCCAAATATCCCACAACAGAACAAAACCAAAAACTCTCAAGACGTTTCTATTATAAACCTGACTCAAAATATCCAGCAACCGGTAAATAAAGTCAAGGAAAGCAAAAAACAACAGTCCAAGGAATCCAGAAGTTCTAGAGGAAGAAGCAGGTACTCCGTGCGTTACTGATTGTACTGTGGTGTTCAGCTCATGTCGATGCACAACTATTTGTTATTTAAGATAAAAAAAGCATAGATGTTTTAAAACCAACTCTGGGAACTTATTAGGCACGAAATCTCTCGCTAATAGCAACAAATAAAGGAACGATTCCTGCACCACGACAACATTGGTGTGTGGGAAATTAGCAACTGACGCAACATTGTTGCGAATATACACAACGCAGATGCATCGAAAGGACAAAAGCTCTAGCTTCCTTTCAGACGCAATAATAACATGCGCACGATAACATCTTCAAGGTGCGTTTTCACCACCATTCAATCGAGCGAACTAACAAAGCAATCAGTCCGAAGTGAACGAATTTGGCAACAAAAAAAAACTGGTCAAATCTGACAACTTTCAACACTTCATAACACAAGTTGCCTGCTCACCAAATCGATCGCTTCGTAGCAATCCCGATGTAGCACAAAAAAAGTTAGTCAATTAGTGCTAATTTCGGTAGCGTTAAGCACCATTAAATCCATTCCCTGCTACAAAAGGGCCTATCGTCTGCACCGGCCGTATGGCGTAACGCTGCAGTCGAACAGACAAGACCTCAAGCAAACAACAAACAGGACCCAACATCTGAAACATTTTGTGCAGTTAAATTGATAATTTACATTTCGATTCGTTTCCAGCAGCAGTTCGTTTTGGTTTGGGGGTTTTTTTTTGCTACTTCGCTCTCTCTCTCCCCCAGAAGCCCTTATAAATCTACAACCTGCAAGTCCTTACTGGTCCGAATTGGGTTACGTTCCGTTATTCGTACTTCTTTCCCTTCGGCTCTGTTTTTTTCGAAAGCTCGTTATCTTGTGTCTGCAAGTGCACTGTTATGGTGTGCATACCTCTCTAATAATATGCCGAGATGGTGCATTTCAGCTTTAAAGCTAAAGATAATGGATGAACAATTGTATGGCCGCAATCTTTGTCTTGAACCTGTAGCGTCGAACCCCCATCTCACGTGTCCTCTAATGCCGTGCAGTTTCACCACCGTGCAAGGTGTTTGCTAACAAGAACCTTCGCCACGCCGTCGGCTGGTCGAGCTTATGCAGAAGATGGGGACAAGAAAAACAGTCCGCCACTTGTGATTAAACCCTTGAATGGACGAGTTGAAATGACCCACTGCAGGCAGTAAAACAGCAAGATAAAATAGACTTTAATTCAGCTTCAAAAATTTCACCTTAAAGTTTCAAGGGTTAAGCTCAGATTAAGGCATGGTATGGACGTGTGCAAACAGGACAACTATAATATTCACAACCAAAACGACGCAAAACCAGCCACGCATATGTGAGTGAGGCCGGGAAGTCTCCGAGGGCATTTTATATTGGAAATACATTTTTCACCAACGCACGAAGAAATATTCGACTACAGAACAGAACCGAGCGAATCAAAGCCTTTGGCCGGGGGGCAGGACAGTACCTGACAAGTTGGTAGACTTAATTAAAGAAAATCGATTTAGGACTTGTAATTGTTTGTATTTCAATTTGAAGGATATATATCTCTCGCTCCACGAACATGTGTTATTTATTTGCCGATACCACTCTGTTTTTTATATATTTGGATGCTGCCAGATCCATCCCTACTGGTCCGCTCGATCGACCGATCCTTTTGCCGACCGAGATGCACATTGGCTCAGTCAGCCGGTTGGTACACACATAATTATTTTTATACTTTTTCATCCGCGCCCGCAAAACGCAATGTTGAACCACGCAACCACACACGGTGGCTGCCAGAAATGTGTAGTAGTCAGCAGCCACCTAACTGTGGCCGCGACCATGCCCCGAAGGACTTGTTTCCAATCATAACTGCCCGTCATCGGCAGCGTCGATGAAAACGGTCGCACAGAAGGGGCAACCTCATGCAATCGTGCGTGCCCATTTAGCAACTATAGTTGTTCCGCACACGTCCTCCCATGTGCGATGACAAACAGTGCCACCAAAGGGAAAGGTATCCCTTGGTCGGGTGGTTGCAGCAGGATCAGCCGTCGGGAAGAAAGTCTCCGCGCAAAAAAAAAGGGGAAAAAAGATAATTTACCGAGTTTTGCTTTGACTGTCTGAAAATCAATTTCATCGGTAGTTAGCTGCCACTTAAAACATGGCTACCGGGAATTGATAAATATGTAAATAATAAATATTTCCTGCTTTCGCTACGGATCGACAGATTCCGTGTGTGATGACACACGGTAGAACTGGTCAAATTTGAAGAATGACTTTTTTTAAAGAATGTTAAAAATGATTTACCATGTTTTATTAACTTGTATGAAGGAAATTATAGAATAAATAAAACAAAATAAAAAATTGGATAATATGGTTCGAATACTGATTCAATTACATAAAAAAGATTCAAAACATTTTTGCAAATCTGATCACTACATTCTTGTGAACAACTTTTTTCATTGATACTCCGTCAATCTAAACTGACTCTGCCCTATTAGCAGCAGCTTAAACAGTAGCAATAGCTCTTTGACATCTCATTTATTATCTTCACGAGCGGCTTGAAGCCTAACAGAAGCACTTTGAACTGCGAGTTGATACATAAACGTGATGGAAACCCAAGACGCCGTTATGGCAATAAATAATGCTCAATTTATCTAATAAAGCAGCTTTCCAGTTTCACGCCAAGATATCGTACACATTGTTTGGACCACCAATGCCACGAGACATCACTGTTCTAGCTTGCTAGGTTTTGAAGATGGCTTGGCCTACAGATATTGCCTTTGCCAGTTCCGGCTCTCACCGAGCTCTGCACTTGACTAGTCTCAAACACGCATAAAGAATCTATGAGATAGAAATACAGGGCGAAAAAAAGGAAAACAGAACTGGCAAAATAAAAACCACGGTATAAGATTTAAGAAAAATGTTCAACCACGTCAACCATCCGACAGGCGTTGGACAGTTGTTTGGGCCAAGCTGAAGGCGCTTGAAACGCGAAGAAATGTGTGGAACGTGGAAAAAAGGAAAGCAAAACTATGAATAATAGGTTCCACAATAGTATAGCATACGCGCGGGAACAACAGTAGGGCAAAGTAGAGAAACAAAAGTATATGCAAACGGATGAACAAGAACAATTCAATGAAATAGACGGCACATGCATCCAAGAACCGAGAAAGAGAACCTAACCGCACCAACAGGAACGTAGGAGGTAAAAGAGAAAAAAATCTTTTCAACAACAAAAAAAAGCAGCCTAACCAACAAAACGAGATGCGAACGCTATATTTTACTTCAAACAACGCATAAATCATTCCTGGTTCTCTGGTGTGTCTTCGGGCTACGGTGGAGAAATCCTCTCCTTTGGCAGTATATCTTCGGCCAGCATGTCTCATCTGTTCTAATTTCTGTCTGTCTATTTATTTTTCTTTCAATTCCTCATTAACCACCGACAAAGATGTGCCAGTGGTTTCACGCGACCTGATACTTAAAAGGTCGGTCATAGGTTGAATTTTGATTTGATGTCTTATTTCTTTCGGGAACTCTAAATCCAACCTCACTAGTGGTGAGTATAATTGGGCATACAGAATTCCATCTAATAATCAGTTTATTACACTGCACAAAATGCAGTGTCCAGTGTAAAATGGTCCTGCAAAGGTATAAATATATTTGCATACGTTGCAAGTGCCCAATTTCACAACATCCAAATGGAAGCATCACATTAAATCATTAACAGGCGTATCGGTAGCCCTTTGCATGCCGTGTCCATTACCTACTACGGAGCATCTCCACAGCATCGTATCGTACGGTCCAACCGAAATTCGTACATACCTGCACGAACACTCGGTTGGCATTGCAATAATCATCGATCACTCGGCTGCAGCAATGAAGACCTGCATTTCGTATTGTTTCGGCGTGGTACGGACTCTGCGGCTTATTTGCCGTAGCGAAACGCGGCCCGCGAACGGTCCTTTGGCAAATGGTTCCGGTTTTGTTCAGCCAATACAGCAGCATTTAAATTTATTATCCGCAATTTACTTCGATTACGAGTACGACCAACCTTTTAATTCGATGCGATCTTTTTCAATTTGAAAATTTCGGTAATCGTTACCAAAACGGGGGGAATCAGCAGAAAGCGGTCAACAGGGCGGGGAAAGAACGTGCGGAACCAGTAGAGTCGTCCTTTGCGAAGGCCTTATGGAGAAGAATTTGCCAGCAAAGCCAAACGCTACGCATATTGCCCAATTGGGTAAACCGTAAAACGATGCCAGAAGTACCGACCATAAACTTTTCCACCAACACTGACCACAACCGAATCAGGGAAATTTATTAATTTATCAATGACTGTTTCCGTAAACATGGGGCGTTCAACATGCGACCGGGAACTCTCCATTCAAAATGCAGCAGCATGCAGCACTACCGAAGTGTGGGTCTGCATACCTGGCAACTACCACACTGCACTGTCCAGCGCCGTACCGGGTTGTGGTGAGGCAACAACCTTCTCACTTGCGCCATCGGGTGGTGCCGCGCGATTCTGATTTCGATCCATTCTTTTTCGTTTCGGCAGTTGCGTGCGGTACAAGTGACGACGATGCGTACTGCCAATTGGCAGGCAATCCAAACCGTACCACAGTTTAAACTATTGTTAAAGGTTTGAGAAGGCAATTCAACCGTTTAACAAATGCACAGTTAGTTGAGAGAAAAGTTTTGGAAATCACAAGAGCTTTGAATGGAATTAATTTGTAATAATGTAAACTAAAGTATAGTTGTGTTGATAGTTTTAGTATTAAAAATTTACAATAATATCTTCTTTCTATATAAGAAACTTATACAATAAGAAATAACTTTCTTATATAAAAAAATCGAAGTTATATTAAACCAAACTGCACGAAAATTGTATCATGACCATGTTGCTAATTGTGGTTTCATTTGCTGCAGTAAGAAGTAATGAATTCTGAAACAGATTGTTGTGGTAAAGTTTGGAGAATACAGGACGAAAACCAAAACGTGTTAGGAAATCCACTAAATCCACTCCAAAGGTTGGAGATGTGAGAATAAATGCAGAAGTTTTGATTCTATTTCATCGTCTGTTTGGTTTGCAACGGCGCCGAAGATAAGTTTGAGGTTTAAACAATGTACTCAACGGAGTTGGAAAAATTTAAAATTATTTAGCAGATTTCAAATCAGCTAAATAGTTGTATTAGTCAACTACATTAACTAACCATCTGAAGAGTACAACAAATATACTCCAACTAAAGCGTTCAACTATTAATTCTACAAAAAAACGTATGTTTTGTCCTTTAATATTCTGAAGTTCTGTAGTATTCTGGAAATTCTGAACTTCCTACTCCTACTCAATACTGACACAGCTTCCAATGATGTCAGGTTTCCGCCATTACTCTTAGACGATCCTTTTATATTGGATATGATTTAAATAGGACACATTTCTTTGTGAGCGATGGTCAGTACATGTACATGTGATAATTTTGGAGCATTAACAAGTACATAAATCCATGCAAAACGAAATTCCTATCGCTGAATTACCGCCGGAAGGATGTTATTTTGTTTACCAGCTTTTCTATACACCTTGGTTAGAATGGTTTTTCTTAGGAATTCATTTTTTACGTATTTTTTATTGCTTAATTTTGAGTAGTCAACTATTTTTCGTACAAAGGCACTGTCTTGGAGTGGACATTCTTGCTTTCGCATAAAAATCAACAAAAAAGGGCAAACCTCATGATTGGTCTCCGTTTTCTTTGATGTTCTTTATCTTCTGCAAATGCTCCATACCTTTGCCCAATTATGTCCAGTGTCATCTTAATCATTGTCGCGCGCATGACGGGGCTTGATGGACTGTCGGACTTCCATTGTTTAGAGGCGAAGCTTGTTTAAAGTGCAGCAGATGGCGCCAAGCCATCAACATTCACGTGCTTCCATCCCCGTGATGTTGTCATTTTCTATGCTTGCCCGATTCGTCCGCCGTCGCGGCCAACCGAGCGCTGACTACTGAGCGTAGTATTGTGGCAGCTCAGCTCCAGTCTGGACCACCTTTGACGCCAGGTCACATAACTCGACGTCGTTAGTGTCGTTTAACCTCAGACCGTCGCGAAGAAACAGAACGTCGCGCAAAGGATAATCTTACGCTTTGCTTTTCCATCAAACCCCATCGGCCAATCTTGTCAAGTACTCAGCAAATTTCGTTTCGTGCTAGTTGACGCTCCAGGCTGAAAAAATGTCATCCAAATGCTACATGTCCTCGGCGGTTGAACTGGTTTGATTTATTTCTGTTCGCTTCGTATGACTTTTTGTTCAGGTTCGGGGTGGGTTCGTCTTTTTTTTTTGCTTTCCTACGCAACATTTCCACCATTACCAACCAGAGCATAGCCATTGCCTGGAGGTCTTATGAGAAGGACAATTTATGTCGGATTGGCTCGAAATGAATTTCGATGCCGTACGGGCCCCGTCTCCCTGTAGGTGAGTCGTATAAGATGCATGCAATCGATCGATCGATGTTGGGGGCAGCAGTGGGTCCGCAGAAAGGCCACAAAGAGACCATTTAAGCCCGAAATCTTTTGTTCGTTGCAACATTCTGCACCTTCCCCCAAAAAACTGTCTACGGTTTCGTCGCAAAAGCGATTCGTAGCTTCGGCGCTGACTTAAAGGAAAGGAAGACCCGGCGGTGGCCGTATTGATGGTGGAGAAAAATGACTTTTCCACAAGATTGGTTGGAAGCTGTCACACGTCTGACACCCTAATATCTATTAACATGTTTACGGCGTGGCCGAAAAACTAATTCATTACCTAGTGCTTCCGATACGAAATTTTTGTGGTACACTGTTTCTGGATTGGGCCAAAAACCAACCGAACACAACGGCAAAGTGCTCTTTTTATAGAACTTCCCCGTCTAAGAACGAAGGGCTAGACCGATATTTGTCGCCTGTTGTAGAAAGATGTAGCACTGCTACAAAAGCCCATGTTTCAATTTTTCTTTTGCTGAAACCCGGAAAATGAAGTTGACCAATTTATTTGTATTGCGATGTTTATACAAATATAAATTGATCAGCATCTTTTCTGAGCCAAACCATGTAGGGTGAAAGAAATAAAATGGATTTAAAACTTACAAAAAAAACCTTTGGAACATCACAAACAATTAACATTTTCAGACTATTTTAAACAAGCTGTTACTATATCTACTGAAATATGTAAAGCTGCACATTAATTTAATTTCCCTTTGTTAATTATTCTAATATTTCATGATAAGAGAATAAAAGACAATCCGTACACAGGACGTGTTTTGCTGTGAAGAATAAATTTAAAACTACACCACACGTGGTCTTTAATATGGACTCAAAATTTCATTTTTATCACTTTGTGTAACGCATCAAGGCTTTGTACAGGGAGCAAGGATTATACACTTTTTTCCACTCTCTTCATAAAAACTTCTTTACCAAAAAACGGGGCGAAAAAATCTGTCCTCCTAATGAACACTACGAGATGTTTACCAACGACACTTCCGAGAACGAACTTCAAACCATTTTTAGTCTCCGTACGTTGGATGAGCGAAAACATTAAACCATACAGAAGACATTTAATAATTTTTGATAATATTAAACATAGCTGGTAATAAACATTTATGTACGGACATAACTGCGTGCTTTCTACTCCTGCCTTACCTCACCCTCATGACTTTTGCTCCCGAAAAGTGACACGACGCACAGTCGTTAGAGCGAAGACGACTTTAGCGTAAACTGGGCCAATCACAACTGGGATGGTTTGCTGCAGCAAGCGGCCTCAACGGGGTAGCGGGGGAAAGCAATTCGGCAAGAAGCTGGTAAAAGATGAATATGAATTTTAATGTACTCATCATAAGCGCCAGCACACTTCGTACGAATAAACGCGCCTGCTTAATGATCGTAAGCACATTGTGTTTGCTGAACGTCTACTCTTTACCGGGTGGATCATGTTCCAACCTCTTGAGGGGCATCGGTATCAGAAGTAATAGCAGCATAAGCACAACAACAACAAAAGCCTTCTTTCTTGTTCTGTCCTGTACACATGCTTTTGCTTCCTTCTCTTCCGTCTTCCTGCTCGCAGCAGGACGGAAACCTGACGACAACGTCTATTTGTTGTACAAGTGATATGGCAAAACATATGACCCAACGTGTAGGTACGTGGATATTAAAAATGTGCTGTTCCCACTTACACTCGTCCACCCAAAAAAAAACACGAGCCCAAGGAACGGAATAAGACGTTCGGTGGTTTCAAGGGAGTTTTGCGGACGGATGGTGACACAACGCGCGAGCGGCACTCCGGCGCGCCGTTGTCCGGATCGGTGCAGTTTCTGCGAAAGGAAAATTTTAATAAGCGCCACTCGTATATTATAAATACCGAGAAATAACCATATTAACATGACATTCCTCTCGTATGCTAATGTTATGCTTTATAGATGATGCACTCTATCCACATGCTTACATTGCGCCCCGCGTGGCGTACACTGGTGCCACTGCTAAAGGTATGTTCTGCAAATACAATTTCGGTGCCTCGACAGGACTGAGTGAGGGGCATTGTGAGTTTCTAAGCCAAGAATTGGATTTGAAGACGAGTACGGATAGAAAGAGGTACACGTCGACGACTCCGTTACAGATTTGTTCTTAGCTTGGGCTCTCCAACTCACACCAGCCAACAATCGGGTTTTCCCCTGTCTTTTTCCCCGGACACTACGGGTTGTGTAACGCCTGCTAAAGCCATACGAAGAAACGAAGTGTAAATCGGTTGACTGAGAGACTGTGGTCCATTTTTCATACCTCTCAAGTGGTGGACATGCCGAAATGCGGTGAAAAACTTGAAGAACTGTTTTAGAGCCGAGAATCTCATTGCTTCGTTTTGTCTCCTGTTGAACCTTACACTTACACTGAAGTGGAAGTTTTACACACCACTTTGCCCGGATAGGATCGTGTTTTTTTTTCATACTCCGCAATAAGGATCCTAACTGTGACACATGACGCTGTTTGGAGAATTCAGGCGCCTGAAGGATGTGAATGCAACACTAGACAACAAGTAGAGTGCCGTTTTGAGCAGCAAACTCTCAGCTAAGGATTTTTTTCTTCTCCCTTTTAACAAGAGTGTCATTTTACAAGAGGTTTCGATTTCAAGAAGCCATAAATTATGGCAACTTGGAAAAATAAATACATTTGCTTTGGAATCGAGAAGTTGACCATTCAGTTGTTTCGTACAAACAAATAAAAGTATTTACAGAAAGGGAAAAAATCATTCGATTGATTTCAAAAATGCATTTTAATGTGCTCCCGAAGTAATAAAAATATAAAAAGTTGTAATGCGTCCTCAAATAGTGGTTAATTTTATCATTACAAATAATTGCCATAGCTCAAGGATATTCAAAAAATTAAAAAAAAAATTAAAAGGTGTAATTCAGTAACTAAAATAATTACCGAGATTTTTTAAAGTAATTAACAAGTAACTAGCTACACTTACCCTTTTCAAGCGACTGCTTAACATGGGCAAGTGTAGCCAAATTCCGGGAAAAATATCTTCAATTACACAAGTGACACGCACGTACGATTCATTCCCATAAATAAGTCTTTCAAGTGCTAGTTAACTCTCGTAAAGAACCCATCGCACAGTTGAAGTGCATCAACACTGTTCGGTTTGGCTTCTCGTTACACCGAGTTTGCTCTAGGCTCTTCAGCAAAAGGACGAAAATGCTGAACATAATGACAGCGTTCTAGGAATGAACGATGAGCAGAGATCTTCCCACTTAAGTGGTCCATTTCGGTAATGCATCTTAGCTGCACGACCTTAAGAAAATACAACGCCAAGGGATTGTGCAACATGTTTGTAAACAGATGCTTCTTTCGGTCTGTTCTGCACAAAGTTGGCCACTGTCGGCCTAGAAACAGCCGCTGGTAATGATGATCCTGACGACAATGACAAGCGCCGCAAATGCATATGACGTTAAGGCACACAAACGGGTCGTTATGATCGAGTTAGAAGAGCCGTGCAGTGAAATTCGAGCCGATGTTATGATCCTCACTAATGTTTACACATGTTTGAAAGAATTGAGTTGTAATGATTAGAAAAATTTTAGCTACGAAAGTGTTATTGTAGAAAATTATATAAAAAACTTACAATTTAAACAATTGTTATTATCCCCGTTACTACCAGACATCCTTTAAAATACAAACAATATTTTGATCCAACAACCAGACTAGGGAGAGATTTACTATCTCTCCACATCTCGCATCTAGCGAACTTCGCGTAAAGGGGGTAAAGCTTATTTATGTTTCATTTAAACATGTCACAGCAGCATATGGGTGCGTTTACACTTAAATTAAGTTCGGTGCGGTATAATATAAACTAAATTAAACAAAATGTGGGTGTAAATCCCCTTAAGTGCGCCATCTCCAGCTGTTACCCGGTGTGTGTGCGTGTTTTACCGCGCACCTATTAGGCAGCAGGACCTGGGCAACATCGGTGTTGCGGTGGAAGATACTTTATGATCTTGGAGGGATTCCGGTACCGGAATCCCCCACACCAACACATCCATGCCACATTTCGCTTAATTGCTCGAGGGTGTCTTAAATTCACACGCACCACACACACACACGCTTGGCACAAAAGTTTCACATCGGCACCGAAGTGGTGTTGCCTGGGTGCTTCATGTTTTCAAACCCCGTCGCTGCACGCGCCGCAAGATGAGTTCGAGAGTGAAGTTCTGGTTGTAACGCTACCGTTATTGATAAGATTCCCGTCGCCTGCCTGGTGGAACTGCCCCCGGAGAGTGTATCTCAGTATCAGCTCAAAGATGCAGCCTTATCACCAAACCATTGGCAATCGGCAATCTGGTCGGTTTCGTTTCATAACATTGCCTTCCCAGCACTATCATCATGGTCACTCTGGATGGACGGGCGTGTTGTTGATTTCCCTAAACTAAATCCCAACGCTAGTTTGTCGAGTGATTTCCGCTGAAGCACAGCACATTGATTTGTTATCCGCATCGCAGTGAACAGTAATGAGTAAATTGTTAAAATTGGGTTTTCTTGGAGGTGGCAAAATGGCCCAAGCAATGGCAAATGGATTTATTTCTGCTGGTGAGCTACAGTTCCTCAAGTTTGTTGTGTATGAACTGAATGTAAATCAAAACTAACCCAAATCAAAGGAATCAACCAAAGTTTTGCATCGTCTCGTGTGACCCACTATAACTAGAGTAAACAAGTGTATTCCACAAACGAATATCCCGAGATTGAATTCTGTTATTGCATACAATGTTTTATGCGCTTTAAAGACTGCTTTATGGTTCATTTAAGATTAGAAATTCAATATTCCAAATCTAACATGAAAGTGCCTTACAAACAACATTGTAACGCAACATAACGCTTATCAATCCTTACATAAGTTTCTTAGACATAAGGTTTGGAGAATCCACCAATAAGTTTAATACCATCTTGCCATTATTATCTTAACATTATACCTACTCCAAACTTCATCAAAAATCTCTCCAACACGACTAACATTCGCAAAATTCCAAATTTTTCATTACAGGACTTACACGAGGAGATAGCATGACGGCAAGTTTCCATCCAGCGGATCATGCTAACATTGACGCGTTCAAAGGATTCGGTGCCAAGACGTACGTCGAGAATTTGCCGGTGGTGAGCGGTTCCGAGATCATCTTCATTTCCGTCAAGCCCACAGTCGTCTCGAGCGTTTTGGAAGCCGTCCGACCCGCTAGTGCCGGTAAACTATTCATATCGATCGCGATGGGCGTAACGCTGCGCGAGCTAGAAAATGTGTGATTATTTTCCCATCTTGTGCCTGCATGATAAGCCTCACCCAAAATCAATCGAATCGATCACTAATAATCTTTTCGGTATCACTTTTGTTGTTTGTGTTTTCATACCCCCCAACAGTCGCTAGAGTCTACGGCTCGCGTAATACGAGTGATGCCAAATACGCCCGCATTGGTAAGGGCCGGTGCCTCCGTGTACGTCCGTGGATCTGCTGCTACCGATGACGATTGCAAGGTGACGCAAGCACTCTTTCAAGCCGTGGGAACGTGCGAAGAAGTCCCGGAAACAATGATGGATCCTATCACGGCCCTGTCCGGCAGTGGACCGGCCTATGTGTTCGTGATGATTGAGGCACTGGCTGACGGAGCGGTACGGATGGGATTGCCGCGGGATTTAGCCTACCGATTGGCATCGCAGACGGTGCTCGGTTCTGGGAAGCTGGTGCGTGAAACTGGACGCCATCCGGGACAGCTGAAGGATGACGTTACGAGCCCGGCCGGTTCGACGGCTGCTGGTCTGTCCCATCTGGAGCAAAGCGGTAGAAATAATGATGCCATTCCAATTTTGTACTGATCATGCCTAATGTGTGTTTTCCAATTGTTCCGCTTATTCTAGCCTTCCGACACGCTGTCAGCGGTGCCGTAGAATCGGCCACTGTTCGCTGCCGTCAAATTTCTAGCAAGTGACATCAACAGCATCAATCATCACCGTTTATATCCTTTGCTCTCGATTGCGCAATCAAGCGGGAGAGGAAACGTAAAGTGATCCTTTAAATACTTACTTAGTAGTTATGTTTTGTTGTACATTAAAAGCAATCGCATCTAAATAGCTTCGTTCGTTCGTTTCACTTCTCTTTCGGTTTGACGGTTTCGGCAAATAGAGCCGAATGTAAAATGCCGTGTAGGTACTAATTTTCCACGATAGCCGTAAACGAGGCCTCACGCTCACAGCGTTAAGTGTCATCGCTCAAAAACGCTCACAAACTGACAAGAATACTTTTATGTACGTACTAATAATTTGCCTAAGAATGCATTAATTATCCACCGAATCCTTCCCGTTGAAAGCACGTCAAGGTGGAGGTGGGCTTTGTTTCAAAACGCGAGTGTTACGCACCCGTATGCGTACCTTTCCCCAGCCACCCAAAAATTATTCATCATTACAATTTCAAGCAACTCATCATCCAACACCCTTTTTTCCATAACTCATTCGTTCAGTGTCGCACATCGTCCACATTACCGCCGGTTACCGTCTTCTGTTTGTAAGCCAACCAATCTTAGAAGGGTGAAGGCGCTAATAATGCATCACTGATGTTTGTTTTAAAAATATGTCCCCTCTAGAAGCAGCAATTTCTTCTGCGCGAGGAAGGTACAGGAACACGGTAGCAATGATTCAAGACTCACCATCTCACCCACCTTTTTTTTTGAACGCGATCGTTACGGGTAGATCGTTGTAAACGAATGATAAATTTGCTTTCCCCTTTCTTCGTTACCAAAATTAGAGTATTTTTATTCTGTTTTGTCACACAGTGGAAAGATCACCTTCCACGGTGGGATTCCGGTGTACGCCCCGCGGGTTCTAAATGCTTTTCATAGCGATAGTCGTGAAATTACAAGTGGGGTAACATGTTTGGACGCAAGGTATGAGTTCCTAAATTACGGAAGTGTCCACGATGTGGCAGTGTGTGGCAGCATTAGCTTCAGCGCAACGTATCGTTACAAACGTCACTCAACACCGATAGCGCACTTCTTCAGAAGAGTCGGGAAGGAACGGTCTAACGACCGACCGAAATGAGGCACGGAACCGCTACTGTGCGCTTGAGGACGTGAGACACGCACGGTTAATTTACGATACGGATACGGGGGTTATGGGAATCGTTTGGTTGCCGGCCCTTTAGCAAGCTAAACAGCTCCCCCCCCAACGAAACCGAGCTGTTAACCATTTCTCTCGCCAGCTTTGCGCCTTCTGGCTGTTGGTGTGACAAACCAATCGAAAGGAAAACGGCCGGAATGAAATTCACATGCGTTTGTTTTTATTCTCTTGTTTTACTTTTCGGTGGTCGGGATTCGAAATGCGGTGGAAGATATTTACGGCCCAATTTGTGTGACATTGACGATGTGTGGTTTCGGTGAGAAAAAGAGTTAACGTCAACCAGGTTCATCAAATGCTTTATTCCTTGCGGAGTACTTTAAGTGCATGGACACACATATACGCCGGTTGGAAAGCATGTCAGTAATAATGATCATGACGATACACTTTTGGACTTGTTTTTGCTCAACATTCGTCAGAATAAAATAATATTTATGCAAACTTCATTGCACTTTGAGAAGGTGGATAGAGTTAAACATTGCTCCCGGTTAATAAAAGCTGGAAAACAATATTATTTGCCCATTTTCAAATTACATTTTTTCAAAACTCTACTACATCCCAAACACCAAACCCCATAAAAGTGATAAATTATCGTTCCCTTTTTAATCTCTTTTTGTACGTGTGGAAGCATCCATCCAATTACGTGCGATCCGAATAAATATCCTTTCCTTCGGATGTATTTTTCATTGTTATGTCAACAGTGTGATCGCTTTACGTCAAGAGCAATTGATCAAGCGCGAACGGCCCCATCAATGTCATGCAGCATGGTGCAGCATGTATGGGAAAAATAAAGGGGGCAGCAGCAAATGGAAATGTTTTTCCAACCAGCGCACAGTTTCGTGAATGATGTTTACGAACCGCAAACCGATGAAATGGTTATGTGGACGTAGTAAAAAGAAATCAAAAATTTTAAACAAAAACACATGCGTAATATTTTTTACAAATATAATTTTCCATGACCTAGACCTGTGTCAATTATTTACAATTTCTTTGTTGCATTAATTATTATTCAATAAATTTTACTGACCACGGTCAAACCTGGCGCCCGTATTTGCAACCCTTAAAACAATTAACGCTTTTATTCGGCCGCTAATTGCTTAATTAACAGTAATACTATATCATTTCCATTCGATAAATTAAAATGCTTGTGACAAATTTAATTGAGCACGGTTCGTTGAATCATTTACGCACGCAAAGTACGCCGTTTTGCTATCGATTTAATGCAACTTCCGTAACCCATCGCATCGAATCAGCCAATATCGCGGATGACAAACACCACCACGGCGCAACAAACCCCACTCGCCAGACTCCCCTTCTTTTATGTCACAGGTAATGGACAATTGAAATTGATTGGTATAGACCTAAACAAGGTAGCTGGGCGTGTGTGACTGTATTACCATTTCCCCTTGGTTTCGCTTCGTGGACTTACCTGTAGTTTCACCAATGTGGGATGCTCAGTGGACAATTTCGCCAACAGTTGATAGTCCGATTTTGCCGCTGCTATTAACCATTCTTTGGCATTTGGATGTTGCATCTGTGACAAAAAAAAACAAAGGAAATGAAATATATTTAACGAGCTCTTCACACACACGTTGAGATTTTGTATCTCTTACCAAATTTTCAGCATTGATCGTTTCTTCCGCGTTCTGTAAATAAAACAAAAAAGATCGAAAATCATTATTACATACATCATGAACGAGTTGTACAAAGCTGAACAATCTTGACGAGTGGAAATTATCATACATAAATCAAATTAAAATAAAAACCTTCGCGCAACAGATTTACTGCACAATATTTAATGTAACCATTGAACAAAACTGTTGAGATAAGTTTGACAAAAAAGCAAAACGAAACAGGAAGGAAAAAAAACAGCCACACATTTTAAAGCAAAAGGTAATATGTTCACATCTCTCTACCTGCTCGAAGGAGTATCATTTCATTTGCATACGTCGACAAATTGTAAATCAATTGCAGAAGGTTCAGGTTCGAAACACGCTGCTAGAGGGGTTTTTTTGGTTTTGTTTTTGGTTTGTGTATTTTATTTTATTTTTGCGCGTTCGTGCGTTTACACGAAATGGCA
Organism: Anopheles funestus; assembly: GCF_943734845.2. Lineage (NCBI taxonomy): Eukaryota > Metazoa > Arthropoda > Insecta > Diptera > Culicidae > Anopheles > Anopheles funestus. The sequence continues at coordinate 32,975,012 of NC_064599.1, forward strand.
GCAATAATCATAAAAAGTTGAATATTATTAGCCCGCGCTACAACCGACGATCGGGGTTGGGGGGATGCATTCCAGCTTCGGCTTCGAGGCAACCCTGCTTCGAATTATCACCGACACAGTCGTCAACACATCGCCGCCAAGCGTGAATGTTGATTGTAGCACATGTAAAGCCATTAAGATATTGGTCAGTTTGATTGTTTTGTATGCTTGGTTTAGTATTTGGGTTTTGATATTTCTCCATTTTACGATTGTTAAGGGTCTGCTAGAAGCTTGTAAGTTTTAAATGATTTACAATAAAAAAAAGCATTAGCTTGTATACATAACAGACCTCTTTAGGATGAAGTTTAAAAAGTAGTTTGAATTGTTTAAATATTTGATTAATTTTGAAATATTTTCTCATCACTTATACTAAACTATCATTAATAAAAACGGACCATGTTAACATCCGCAAAACATTGAAATTGCTACAAACTTTTGCTGTGCAAATGGAGACTTCAAACTTTATTTATGCATGTTGCCTTTTTGAACCGTGTATCAACTGATCAACATGTATCTCTTACAAAACGGTACATCCTGCAAACGGTAACTATCAGCACGGGCAACTAACATTCCACAACCAACTGTACTCCCCGCGGCAAAAACCTACAAAGGTACGGGACCTTTCAAATGGACATCGACAAAAATGTTCCTATTGATGGAACCATGTTCACCGTATGATACTGTTTAACTTTCAAACGATACACCGTATGTTAGAAACTTCCGAATATCGTTCATTACAATCATAGTCAAAAGTTTGTGGCTAGTGGAAGGACACTATATCCACCGGAAAAAGCAAACGCGAAGAGATAGAGAGAGAGAAAGTGAGAGAACAAGCGCAGGCATGCTTCGTCATTCGACAAAACCATATTGTGTGCCTGGGTGCAATAGCGGGAATGTTCGGGGGTTTGCCGTCTTGCAGAGTTCTTTTTCCAATGGGGTTAACTACAACCTGACGGACTCGTCACCGTCACCGGTCCATCGTTTGATGTTGTACGGCGGGTATATGGCATGCGCAACGATTTTCATCATCCACCGGCAGCAAGCAGTGGGCCGACCTAGGTGTATCTCCACCTTCAGCAGACGATCCTGCGCTGCGTAGCGTGAACCAAGATGAATGTTACCAAAAATGTTGCAGGCGAAGGTGTGGAAATTGTACGCTAGTTCATTAGACAAAGGTATCCACAATGTAATTCCTTTTCATGACAGGCGCAGCACCACCGGGCCTTGCCTTTTTGTGCGCCACGGAGATTACAGCCACACACTCGCCGTAGTCGTCGTCGTCGTCGTCGTCAGACACTAGTGTGTTCATGGTAGACCGTTCTTCATCGAACCCCGTCGTCGTCGTGTGCTAGCAATATATGACCGCGGGGACTAATGAAGAGCATGTTCGGGTGAATGACTACAGTTCCGCTACCATCATCATCATCATCACCATTGCCATTTACCGCTCCGGGTTCCTTACGGCACACGGTGGAACACACATTGAGTGCTTTTTGAGGTACGCCTGTACTTGACGATATACGGGGATAGGGTGATGAAAAGATGACAGCATTTTTACTAGAATATGAAACATTTTGTTACGTTCTGATTTTTGCAAAACCAACTATTCTTTAAGAGTTCTCAACATTGAGAAACTAAAAACTAATTTAAGCTTTGTTAAAATTTTAGCATTTGTACTACCATTATTTTATAGCATCTTTTCCTGCCCATATCAGAGTTCCTAAAACAAAAACTAATATTATCACTACTCCCTTAAAAACAGCAAAATACATTAGCTAAACCCTTCTTGCAAAAGGATCTAAAAACCTTGGTAACATTCTAACGGTGCTATGTGTACGCACAGAAAGACGATACTAACACGAGGGATGTAATCTGTGATGGACCTGCCGTAGAGCTTCATTTTCTTTCACCTTTTGTAGCGCTGTAGTATGTTAGCATATATTTCATCAAAATGTACTCCATTTTTTTGGGGAAGTAAAAGCGAAACAACCTCCACCAGTCTTGTGCGTGCATCAGCATACGTACCGATCATGTGTGGTGTTCTACACACCAAAGGGGTAACCCTTTTGAGTGGAGAATTTCAACAAACAGCATCATCCGTAGTACCGAAACATAAGGCACACAAGGTACAGGTTCCCTGTACTGGAGCCGGGCCCTATGCAAGCCAGCACTCCTGGGAGAATAGGTGGATGAATATATTTCGGCTAGATAATCAACCTTCCCGTTGTTCCCATCGGAACTTGGAACAGGTTAGACAGTAGTATCCTTTCGCCTACTCCCGGTAAACGGGTTATCCCTCTTCGGCGCGAATCGGCTACCAATCAGGGAGGCATCATATACATATATAGCTACCGTGTTTGTCGTATGTTTATTTGGCTAGTTTCTTTTGTTGCTTTGTATAACAACCAATCTAATCCTTTTTGCTGAACGATCGACGCATCGGTTTGTGCAGTTGTCGAAACGTACGGGCATACAGCCTGTACGAAGAAGTGCGTTGATTAAGTCAAAGAGGGTTAATTTGCATACATCGAATATTGAGTTCGGGTGAGTGTTGCAACCCACCCATCCACCCGAAAGACAACGGTACACTATCTGTCAAATTTAATACACATCCTCTTTCAATGGGCTTCTCCACCTTTCAATTTACATAATCTATGCAAATTCCAAGGAAACTCGTTAATTGTCTACCGCATCCTTCATATACCGGGTATTGGATGTGGAGTAGAAATGTTTAGATTACACCACCAGATTGTGGCAACGTTTGCTAGCGCTTAGGTTTTGCAAAGTATCGTCTACTGCCACAGCTTCATCCAGTTCATTAGAGAATCCTTGCTCAACCAATATGTAAGAATCCATTCCAAAATCTTCCCGCAGCTCTTATCTCCCCAATTGCGAATTCGGACATCTACGGAAATCGTTCCATTCTCTAGCCTCTTCCAGTAAAGTGTTGCGGGGGTATGAGGCGGAAACATGGACAGCATTTGCCGGGGGTCGTACTTACACTCGTCTATCTATAAATTATCCTACATGTGCAAAAAATGTAAATTTTACCCAACATGCGTGAATAAAAACATGGCGTACTAATTACACACATTGCATTTAAATTATGGCGTCCGCGTGGAAACGAAAATTAATTTTCGCGGAATATAAATTAACTGCAGTTAGCATTGCGAACCACTATGTGTGTGTGTGTGTGTGTTTATAACGATGTGCCCACCCGGCCACATGATAGTCGCACGCTAAAACCTTCCTCCCTGGGGGCCTTTTCGACGCAACTGTGCAAAACTCTCTTTTGCTTTCAAATAGCCCCAAAAACCCTCTCAGTCGCGGCTACGATGATGATTCGGTGCATTAACGGCTTTGACCGAGAGTTCCGCGGGCTTTTGGGAAAGGGAATCGTTTGACGATTGTCGGCCAACTTCCCTGTGTTTGCTTGACAGCCAGATTTACACCGGGACTACAATTACGAAGGCAAACTGCACGCACGCATTCACCAGCGTGAATCGCAAAAGCTTAACAATCCATGAAACCACCAGCGGAAGATGAGTTAAATGATCTTTAACTGATTGCGGTTAATTAACCGCTAAACATTTGTGCGCAATAATGATAGCGACTCTAAAAACATGGATCTCAACAACAACAGAAAAAGCCCACAACTAAGATATAAACTTACAACCGTTCGTTGTGGTGAAATTGTAACTCTGTCTACCAACGGTGTTGTTTGCTAATGAAAGATGGCGATCAAGCTCCTCAAAACACATCCAATACATTCAAAGTAGCCAGCTAATGATTCACAGTACGCGTTAAGTATAATTTCTATTATCAATCACTTTTTTACGCTTCAAATGTTCTAATTTCAGTTGAGTATGAATAATTTCTCGCAGAATACAAATCTTGCATTTGCATATGCATCTATATAGATAAACATATACGTTTTATGTTGTGTTGTCTGAAGGGAGTCTGAAGGGAGATCCATAGATCTGGATAAATCTTTGAAGAGAAATCCTCAAGAATTCATGAATCTCTATAACATCATGATTTCAACCATTTTTTCCAATGTTTTTAGCTTCTGCAATAACAATGTTCTGCATACATGATCTTTGTCGTTTGCCTGCCGTTTCAAGCCATTTTTGAAAAACAATAAAAACTTGTGGATAGTCAAACCTGGGTACAGAAGCGCGATCGGAACGAGATTTGGTATCAATCGAATCGTGTTAAAACCGGTTCTTCTGCCACGTACACACGGATTTAAGATTTATGTCTAAAGTCAAAAACATAAATAATGCGGACAATCATAAATTGTACGAGATTCATGTATCTATAAGAACTTTGGAGGATTAAAGAATCTTTAAGGATGTATGAAGCAATGAGTATTATTAATCTTTTGAGAGTCGACTCAGGATTAGATCCTTACTGAAAATTCATATGTAAACGACTCTTTTGAAAAGATCCATTAAACACAACACTAATTTGACGACTATCGCTATAAGTTTGAGACCTAGGAAACTATGCGAAAAATTTCCAAAAAGTGATGATCTATTTGCTTACTATAAACACACGAACCAACATTCGTACAAGTACGCCCTTGTAAAGTGGCATCGTTTAGGGTCTTTATTATCCAGCAACACAACGTACGCATCCTTCAAACCACTAATTTAAGGCGCAAGGCTCTTGTGCACTTGACAAACCGTCCACTACATACCGGAGCACGCACGCACTCAGACCAAATGCTCAAGTGAACGCTTGCGGAACCGTTTTATCCATAAAAATAGGACGTTCCCTCCGGCGATAAGTGTGCCAAATTGTGTGCCGCTATCAATTAATTTATTTCAATTTTTGGACAGTACACCCAACCCCCCACCACCAGGTATGGGAAAAAGCTCATCCTTACTGTTTATTATTTCCTACCATTCGTAATGCAAAATGGTAAACTCATTATCAACCACTCGAGGAATGATCCTGGTACCAGTTACCAGAGGGTAGACAGTACTGCTCAAAATATCGCTGTTTTCCGCTTGACTGCAACCGATGGAAGAAGCGCAACATTCAAGTGGCTTTTCGGGATACGTGGCATATATCCGTAACTCAGGGGAATCCAACCAAACAAACCAAACTTCACCGAACACTACAACCATGCGCCCGGTAGTGCTGTTTTGCATTTTATTTAAAATCATAATGATAATAAACAGCACAATTAAGTGCATCGCTGGCATGATGATGGCCCCGGTTTTTTGGGTTATTCTCATCGTAAGAACAGCGGTAACAGTAGCACGGCTTGATCTCTGCTGGTTCTCGACCTCTCATCCACATCCAGTGCCACGCGCAACGGAACGTGTCGGGTGTACCGCTTCACCGGTAGTCAGCAATATACACTTGAACTTTTGCACAATAGTTTACCCACAAGGACTTTTACCACATTTTCCTCAACGCCGACGCAAACACAGGAACCCTTGTTGCGTGCGTGAATTTTTGGGTTCATTCACGGAACGGTTCGCTTGATTCGAATCATCATGTAGGGCAGGGTTCAGTTATTTCAACCGTTTCCGGCATCGGTGATGGTCCGTGCCACTTTTGGCTTGTTTCCGGTTTCAGTTGTCTCGAGGCATCTTTCGAGCACACGCCAACCCTAGCTGGCGGGACACAAACGTGAATAGAAGTTGTGTTTTTTACCTCCATAACCACACTGCCACTACACTTCTGGCATTTTCTCCCCGCCCCGAATCCGTTCCTTGTGTGGCCACAACACTCTAGCATCGAAAGTTGTACAACTCTCCTTTGTCAGCTTACCACGAGAAAACGTTCGGTTTGGTTTTCCACACAGGTTCCCAACGGAGCCTTGTCCCATTACGCTACTTATAGCTAGTTTTTCCACGCAACACTCGTCCACACTCTAGTATCGTGTGTACGCTTGGCAAAAACTACCTTTTACCGTTGGTGCTGTATGTGCCCGATGCAATTTGCATATATAGTTGACGGTATTAAACTTATTTGCTGCAAACATACCCCCAATGCAAAGACACACACAAGAGATCGTGTAGGATCGCTTCTTGCATTTCGTCAGGCTCCTTGCCCACGGACATCTCTCCATCCCAATGTCTAGCCATGGTAGACACACATTGCATGCAGGAGCGTTAATATTGTCACTGTTTTGCAAAAGGATGTCCTAAAATAACCTTCCTTTGCGACAGTGAAACGAAACCGGAGGTGGTTTATTTTGGAATGGAGGATTCCGTTTGTCAAGTGTCGTGTAGTTGGAAGAGAAACCTGCATCCTGTGTGTTCGTGCTACATTTTATAATCGTCGTTCATAACGAAAACATCAGATAGTAAGCCGATTTGTGTGCGGCAATGCTATTGTTTTCGTCTTTGGCAGGAGTCAGGAAACGCTATCGGGAGTTAACGGACCGGCGAGAAACAAAGTAGAGCAACATGCCCGTACCCCGAAGGAACGTCGGTGGTAACGCTTTAAGAAAATCCCGGTTTCCGGCTTTTTGCGATTTGTTCTATTAAATGGTGAACTATTGCAGATGACTTTGGAGGATAATTAAAATTGTTTGTGTAATTGCCTAAGACATCGTCTCCACAAGAATATTGCTCAATCAACAGTGATGCTGGAATTTTTGCATTTCTCAAAGATTTTTGTCTGATCTGCTTTGCTAGTTTTATCCTCAAACTTGTTTCTAAAGTTGCACAACCATATCTGCAACAAAGCAAAATGCTTCATGTCCACCACGAAACAAATTCCTAGAATGCCACCAAAAACACAAAAAATGCGTCTCCCACAACAATACACTACAATAGCAAAATGTTTCGCTCTAATGGCCACACACATGCCATGCCTTTACGATGATATTTGATGGATATTGTAACGCACACGAAAGACAAATATTTGTAGTTTTTAAATAGATCTCAAACATGGATCGTTTTCAACTGACAGGCAGAAGCTGCTGGCACGTCGGCAGGAAAACAAATCTAAAGTGGATAATTTTTCATCAAAAAAAATCCCCACAGTAAATGAGACCATGGCCCCTCCGAAAAGGCCATCCTACTTTGGGTTCATCCGCCACACCGGGTGGCCCGTTCTTGATCACGAAAAGTCATGTGTCGCATCCTTCACGGCATCCGGGGACGCGTACATGTCACGGATCAAGCGCAAAGCTAAGTGTCGGCTATTATCCGGTTCTAAGCCAGCAGCCAATTGAATCCTCGGGAAAATCTTGGGAAACACGATCCGTGCCCCGTACAAATCGGAGGCAGCACAGCCGTACCAGCCGCATAAGAGGACTGTAACAAATGACATAATTTCCTCAAACTATTGACAGACTCGTGTCAATTGTTGTTTACTCAAGAAGCGATGAAGCGCGCACCCACGACAACAACACCGTGCCAGAGAGAATGTTGAAAATGAGGGCTATAATTCATAAGACACGATACTTCAACGCGTCCGCAATGGAACCAATCCACACTAAGCCCGGTCGATGCTGGCGACCAACGCCGCCGACGATGATGATGACGACGGGGTGTTGACTAACTAAAAATAAACCGATGAATTCATCACCCATCAACCTCTGGGCCCTGGGTGCAATGCCGCGGAGTGCAGAAGCAGTTGACAGCGGTTCAAGCAGAGAATCGGTTCGCTCATTGCTTCGGACAACCGTGTACCGAACAGTGAAACGATGGAAGACGGCCGTGGAAATCACAGCTGTTCCGAATTTTCCCCGATTTCGTGTGACATGCGAACATTTTCTTTACGATGAAGACAACGCGACAATATACAATAGCAATTAACCATGGTTTCCTTCGCTGTCCCTTCTTCATCTTTCCATCTTTTACATTAATTTTCCCCTTATAATGGAATCGACCACCAACCGATCCGTGACCATCGACCAGTTCATGCTCCTTACTAACTAGCTACCGCGATTTAACTTAGCTTCGGTCTGTCTTAGTAGAAATCTCTCTACTAATGGACTGCACCGTGACATGGACACGTTCCTCTCTAGGCCGAGATTTGTCGTTCACGTTCAAGTTTCCAACAGGCTTAGATGCGTTCGGTTGAAACTTTGCATCGGATTTTCGTCTCTTCCTCTGGCAAGAAACTTCAAACCTCCCCAGTCTCCAACGTGCCGCTTGTGATGAATTCATTTTATTTAAATTTAAATACAACCAAACAAGAAAAATTGCCATACGAGCCTTGCGTTTTCCCTTTTTTTGCCACTGACAATTCCCAGCTGTTGTGTGACAACCAAGCTGACGGCTGTAACAACAGGACATCACACACCGTTACAAAACCTTCGGTGAGCAGCAGCTAAGAATGGTCGATCTGCTTGCGCCATTGCTCCCATCGCGGATGTGTTTGTTGCTGTTGCGCCATTGTTCTTGTACACTTTCCCCAGTTTTTGCCATTAAATTGGTTCAAATCGGTAGGTTATCCATTTTGAACGTGGCACATTTAGCCCGCGACCTACTGCCATAGCACAGAGTTTTGCGGAAAATTTATCCCCGTTTAACGTCTTGCTACCCCTAGCAATACCCAGTTGTTAATGGTGATGTCTCGATGTTTGTAGCTTGCATTAAATCGCAAAAGAAACCAAAGTTATAATCGTAAACTGGCTGAGGAAAAGTTAAGATTCGTCCTACGCTTTTATGATCGAAACAAAAGTTCGTTTTCACTTTTCACTTTCCCAGGATGCATAAAAAGTTTGATTTAGAGAATCATTTTACAACAGTTGCAAATTTATTTTTATGATATTGTTGCTTACTTTCGAATTCTTGATTGTGAATAGGTTAGGTTACGTTATCAGAGGGGTGTTCTTGCCCTCTATCTTTTGTTGTAAAATTTGATACTTTTATTAATAGAAATAGAACTCATGCTTTGAGCAAATTATATAGAATATTTATATAAGGTACATACACAACCACTGTAAACCATTGCGCCACATCACTGATTGAAACATTCAAACATCATACTTCGCCACGGAGTGAGGATTCACTCAACAAACAGCAAACAACAGAAAAAAACACCGTAAAACTTTAGTTGCAAAACGTTTTTAATACGTTTCTATAATGCCTATCATTAAAATCATCAACTAATGAATTCAGTATTACGAATACGAAATTAAACGCGCAATAACGACCACATCATTAAATCGATGAGCGAAAAGAGCCCCTCTGGGCTAAATCACTAAAAATGAGACGTGAAAGGAGGACTAAGCGAAAAGAAGAAGGAAAAACAACAACCAGAACTCCTCCGAATTTTATCTACCGTCAAACCAGTCACTCTGGACCAACCGATCTTGACTGATTTCGTACGTCTGCGGAGGGAATTCTTCGCGTTACTCGCGCAACTAATTCCAGCATCCAACTTACAAGAATTGACTGCCTGTTCACATAAGTTTTGCATTTCTTTTAACGTTTTTCAGTGCGCCAATTCACTTTTCAAGGAAATACGCGTCAATATATTTGGGCCCGCCGGGCACATTTGGACAAAAGAACCGATCAGCGAACGGTGCATCTTTCTGCTGCTGGATTCGCTTATGATGGTATCCGTTACTAGCACATCCTTCCCTACAGCTTCCCTAGACATTGCCAGCTCGTCAACACGGTCCAAAACATGCGTCTCTGATTTGTAGCAAAACTTCATATTGACACTTCACTACACGAAGGCTGAAGACATAAAAAAATACAACCTAAAACCAAAGAAACATCCTTGTCGACGGTGGGGTGATGAGTAACCCATCACCTGGGAAAGAAGGGACAAGTTCACGTGCCTTTAAGACCAAAAGGAATACCTCCCATATGGCAGCTGCAACAACACTGTCAAAGGAAGTAATCTGGTGTGCTGACACACATTTACGCGCTACGGCAAAAAGGTCCTCCACCACGGATTCCTCAATATTTCTTCACTTCGCCCCCATTAGAACGTTCGCTCGCTCTCTCTCTCTCTGTCGCATCGAGGAAGCATTTGTTTTGCACCGTGTTTACAATCGCAATTAGTTCATGTAAATTCGAAATCATTTGTAATTGACATAATTGAGACTGGACATGCAATTACGTCGAAAGATTGAAGAACTTTCAGGTGAAAGGCCACACGAAATATTATTACCGGCGGTGGTCGAACCTTCCCATTTGCCATGCCACCCTCACGGGTGGTACGGGCAGAAGGGCGTGCGCACGCACCGTCCCGACCACCTTTACGTCCTTCTTTCCAATGTCCATTTGTTGGTATCTAGAAACCGCATGTGTGCGTGTTGTTCAACATACGGTGCGGTTGTACACCCGTATATTGACACCACAAGAAAGCGCAGATCGAAATTATCCTATCGAACACACACACAAACACTCGCAGGTCCCTTTGTGGCATTACAGCAGCAACCACCGTGAACCACTCGAAAAAGGCTCAATTGGCATAAACGATCCTGCCAAATGAAATGAGTTAATCTGCCAAACGCCTAACGGCAAAATGGACGCACACGTCAATACTGTTACTGCCACACGCTACGATGCGATTCTTCTAAAAGTTCGGCTGATGATGATGATAATGATGATGAAAACACTTCCTTTTCAGTTCAGACGATAGCCCTCGATAAAACGAGAACATTCAACAAGATTTCCGGAGAAAACGGAATCATTACGGTTGCTTCCTTACAACCCATTCGAACCCACCTGCAGACGACTTACCATGGCTCGAACCATGAATCAGACGTAGACGGACACAGAAACATTTTATTTCAATAAAAACGAGGTAAATAAACCGTCCCTAAGTAGCCGAAATTAACTTAGTTTAAAGTCTCATTCTTGATGCAATTGAGTTCATTCAGCAGCATCGCCTCCGCTCGGTTCTGTTGTGGTTCGCCATCAACATAAGAGGTTCTGTAGCGATCACTGATCCCGGGATGCGGCGATCGCGCACACTCAAAAGGGTATTTTATTTATTCGGCCGCTGCTAATTAGAAGACCTTTGGTGAGGTGAGCCGTCGCTTTTTGTGATTGATGCCCACCATGGGGAAGGGAATAGTGAGCCCAAGAATGGCGCCACTCATCAATGAAGGTTTTTTGGGGCCCACGGGAGTATCGCATTCTTTGATTCATGGCTTGGGTATTTGTGAATGAAAACATATAAAACAACACATCAAATTCACTGCTGTATGCGGTGAGTTTTAGAGTGCTGCTACGGATTTCATTCACAACTTCTCTGGCAGCTACCGGAAGTGGTATGAAGCTTTAGGAACTAATCAACTAAAAGTTTGATGGATTTCGACCATGTGGACGGTGCACAATCTCAGTGATTCTGCGTTCTTAGATTTGAGGTTTTGTTATTCGAAAAATGGTTTGTATCTCATTTTTTACCAGAAGTTCCACCAGAAGAAAGTATTTTTTTCTTTTTATTTACCATATCAATAGAAGTCAATTGAAAATAACACTCGATGTTTCAGAATCATACTCCATTTGTTTCTTTACAGAACATTTGTTGGAAATTGAAGAACAACATCCATCTTACCATCGGATGCATCCAACATCCATCGGACTATTCAGATGGAAAGTGAACAGTATAGTCAAAGAGAGCTCTCTTGAGTTATTCCCGAAAGACAAAAGATGATTGAGATATAATTCTTATGCATTTGAATATTATTTGCCCAAACAAGGCATGCATGTTAACAATTAAAATTACTTCCAAAAACAATATGGCCGTTGTATACCAATGAAAAAATCAAAGCAAGGTGCTCTATCAATAAAATGTAAAATATTCAAGGTTCTTAATTCAAAATCTGACCAAATTAATAACCAATTTTGCAAACCGTGCCTGAACAAAAAACAACATTCCACATGTTTCACCCGCCCCTCCAGCCCGGAACCTGTTCCATTTACTAAAGGCGTTGTGTGGACAAAACATATTTGTGTATTGTCAAGATTAATGCATGCGTCGTAAAACAATCATTTTGATGCCATCCTTTTATCGCGCCCAAATGATCGACACATGTTCGAAGAGAGTCCGAAATGAAAGCACGTGATGACGGTGCAATTTCCGTCCATCGATTGGTACGCCTAGAGATCGCTAGACCACAGCAGCACTAACGATCGATCGAGCGATACAATGTATGCGATAGGTGCGTTCAACACACAGCATCACGGTAATATTGTCTCCAGCTGATAGTTGTGAGTGTGCTCGAAACATAAGATAATACGTTCTGTGGACTATCGTGAAACCGTTTAATCCCCGTGGACTGGTGACTGTGCAACTTTTTTGCTGCTGCAGGGAGCATAGATTCGTCGAAAACATCACGATGACCTGCACGATGAAATGGTCTAATACATATATACATATCTTGGGAATGATAAATTAAGTTCACCAGGGGCCACGGAGACCACTTGCGGTGCGCTGTCCGAAGGTGGAGGTGATAACATAAGGAAGGATTCGAACAGGATAGTTAAGCATGCGCTGGTGCCTGAATGTTTCGCTGACACAGTAGATCGAATGCTAAAGCGATCGATCAGAACGATTTTATCAAATAATTAAACTCTTCCATAGTTATTAATTACATAGAGCGATGGTTAAAAGGCGAAAGTGCAAAAGAGAGAGAGAGAGACTTAAAGTAAACGAAAAAGAAAAGAAACAAATATGGCCCAAGTAAGTTAACCGATCAGTTCCACCGGATAAGCAGCACCCGATATCTGTGGCACAACTTTTTTGGGTAGGCGAACGCGAGACGAATAGGCAAATGACACAAACCCCATTTTCCCATTGGGAGGTCGAATCTTGCCTTTTCAACGAGGTAGGTATACACGGTTGCTGTAGACGCGTTATCCTACGGTTCGCTAAATGGATGCCTCGCCCCGCTATTTCGAGCAGCATAATTGAAAATCAATAAATCGTATTCAATTAAATAGAAATTAATCGTGCGCTCGGATGGCCAAACAATCGCTATCTAAGTGATATAGGGTAGCTGATCCGGCGAACGCCGAAGTCTCGCGCGGACAATCGTGACAGAAGGTGGGTCCGGGTGGAACCGTTTTGGAAGCGACCACAACACTAGTAATAATTTATAGTTTTGACAGCTTCGTAAGCTTATTTGTTTTCTTCGTAGATGTGCTGTAGCATCGTACATTTCGTTCCTTTTTTTTCTTCAACTCCGTCCATCATCAGGCTTTTATAGGCTGCGCGCAAAGTAGTCAGCAACATCAGCATTTGGAAGAAGGTGACGAAAAGGGTCACACGCACACGGCCGTACGCGGTTCGAACATCGAGCAGACAAATCCGTGTGGGCACAGGAAGAAAGGAACTACAAATAAAGATGCAGCGTCACTGCTGAAATGGGAACGCCGTCAAAATGCCATTTTCTCACCGGGTGGGGACGAGATTTTGGAGGCTTTTGAAAAATTGATATTATTATTGAATGTTTTACCACCAGCTAGTTGCCATTATTAACATTTTTAACACGCTTGTACATATATTTGCGTTTTGTCTAGGGGTCTATAAGTGGTTCCCATCGCAAACGAAGGCAGTACGGTACACGCCACGACACGGTCATAGCTTGTTTAAAGCATTTTTTAGGATTGCTTTGTTTTCTTATCCTTGTTACGTCTGGTTGGTTTGCAGTGATTGGAGTCGTTACGGGAAAGCAATCGGATGACTGACTTTGCGAAATAGCGTGATAAAAATTCCACATTTTGTAGCGATCATTCGTCAGTGGTATATTGTATAATGGGTTTTAATGTTAAATTGAAATAAAGAACAACAAATATCCCTACACGAAATAGGCAAATAATAAAAATAGTAGAGAGTCAAACACTTACCTTATCCGGTTTCTTTTTGCCTATCGGAGAAGGTATTTTGGCCTCCTCTTCCGATGCAAAACGATTAAACTTCATCATCTTTTCCTTCACACTCAATTTGTTTTCTTCCGATGTCACCGCATTACTGTCCTCCGTTGTCGCCACGGCCACATTTTCTTTATTTTCACTCTGGGTTTCGCTCACCGAACTGGCCGACTTTTCATCGATCGAGCTTTGGCGCGAATTCGAAGCGATACTTCCACCCGATTCGCTCATCCTTTTCCGGGGCGGAATGGCAGGAGGTACACCTTCATCATACGGTGATAACATGTCCACGCTCAGCTTACGACCACCGTCCGGTGGAAGTGGGCGAGTGTCATTGCTATTGCTGCGCACGAGCAAAGCGTTCATTTTCCTACCGTCAACACTTGCAAATTCACTACCGAAACTTATTTCCGAACCACTGCGTATGTAATCGGAGCTGTTGCGCCGATTTAAAGCGATACTGCCACGGGGACTGCCCTGATAGGAAACCGTGTCCGGGGACACTATCGGCGGCGGACGGTATGGAGGAGGTTGGCGCATCGGTGATGCTTCACCATCGGATGGAAGCATTCCGTACGATCGCGATGCCGGACTCATCGGGGCCGGTGATTCGGTGCCAGAATCTTCCGGTGGAATACCGTTGTAATATTTGCGCCGAAGAACGAGATACTTCTCGGTACCTTCGTGCTTAACCGATGCTATTTTGTTTACATACTCCTTAAACCGTCTTCTGGCTACATCTGTAAATGAAGAGAACAATAATGGTGATTAATTCGCTGCAATATATGACGCATAAACACATTCCGTAACACTTTTATCAAGCATTCGTTCGATGATAAACGATGAATCAACAGGTGGCTGTACCTGCTGCACGTACCTTGTGTATCTTTGTTTGTGAGAAAGCTGCGGAAATGTTTCACCAGCATATGATTTGTTAGCTTATAGTTGTTCTGCACCATAAACTTTCTTATTTCCTCCATGGAAAGTTCTTTCGGTTCGTTTTCCATCTTTAATAGTTGTAAAAACACTTCTCACAAGCACACAACACAAAACTATGTAAACAAACAGACAAACTTGGTTCCTACGTTAGGTAACCGTTTTTCTGGAGGCTAAAACAATTTATCTTGCACTTGTATGGACACAACACTATCACTTGATGAAAACTAACAAACGTTGCGAGATATTTAACACTAAATTACAGTAAATTCACACGTTTTAAGATGTTTCTTTGCAGCTTCTACACAGATCCACAGAATCGGTACAAACGTAAACAAATGATTTTGACATTCGCGTTTCGCCACGAACAAGTTTTCGCCCGGCGCCCATGAATTCGCCGCTCGCAAGCAAATGTTTACAGCGGTACTGTGTTTTTGTACAGCGGTACTTTTTTATGCTGCATCAAAGCGAAATTACATTACACCTGCTGTACGTTTACGAAAAAGCAAAAAATTGTTTGTTCAAACAAAAAACCAAACAAAACGCAATAAAAAACAAGTTTAAAATATGAGTGGCATAGAAAATAGACAGTGAAACTTAATTAAAGATGAGTAATTACACTCAATAAACGGCACGGATAAATCGCAAGCACATGAACACGTTACACCATGTTACACGGGTAAATTTCAACACTTCTAAGCCACACGGTTTAGATAAATCGGTTTCGTCTAAAGCATTTCGATCGAAATTAATAATGTTAGACCCTTTCATGTGCTGTACAACACGAGTTTTACGCATTATAAAGCGCTCAACAGTAGCAGCGGTTGATCGATATGATGATGCACAGGCAAGTGCAACCGGGGATACATTATTCCGAACTGGCGACGCATCACTTGCACATGAACATTAGTTGCCATGTAGACGCTATTAATAAAAATTTGTCATCCTGTTTGCAGATTTGCAGATCGCGAATCCTTTACAACTCGTCTCACTGGTGCGGCTGTTCGTCTGAGTTAATTTCGGACCCGCACGACAGCATTATAAAATTGTGCCTAAGCGTAAAAATAACACGCCTGCATTGGTTTGCATCTTAATCAAGCTGACGGTATTAATGGGTTCAGTAAATTGAGTGAAAACATCGCCATGTGGCCACCATTTCCAGACGGTTCGTGAAGAGGAAGATCGGAATGATTGCAGTTTTCGATCTCAATTTATCCCCGTCAAAACTGATATCGGGTGTACCTTGTGATTTGAAATAATCTTGCAAAGGACGCGGGTGTGAATCAATTGTGAGGTGTTGCCCACGTGCATCGTTAAGAAAGAAGTCTTTCGTACTGCAACAAATCAGTAAAGCTTTCGCGAAGACTTCATTTCGCTAAAACAAATAGACCATTCTTCCAGAAAATGTTGTACAAATTAAAAATGAGATCTAAATTAGCACGTGTTTATCTCCGGTGTACAAAACCGAACTACTCAAAAGAGACTCTGATCGTAACGGATTATAAGATGGATTGAATTGTTGAAACAAACAATTAGACAAGCTAATTTATTTTATTTCTAGTGCAAAATTTTACGCGAAAGCCCAACTTTGAAGATTGTTTGACTACCGAACAGTGTCCCCAACGAATATAGACCTAAACGCTCGCTCACACACAGAGCCTTTCGAAAGTAATCATCACCGGCGATGCGAACGATCGCGCTCCATTTTAGTACGGCCAGCTTTCGACGGACCGACTTTCCCGCTGGACTTTTCCCACCACCTTCTCTAAGGGCGAGCGCACGTCCTGTAGTTCGGGGCACGCTGGTGCGAATTACTACGCGACCACCGGATCCCCTCCCCACCGAAACAGTGAAAGACCACCAAAAGTGATCTTCCAAAAACGATACGACTAATTAAAATTATGGGACCTACCAAAAAAAAACCCAAAAACAACGCTCGTCGCCTTCTTTGCACACGTACACAGCCGCCCAGTACACCCGGTGGCAATCGTCGCGGGCGACCTTTGCTTTTCGGCTGGCCCCGTTAATTGCTTCAACAAGACGTTAAATCCCGTTTCGTGCTATTACGTGACATCAAGGCGGGTCCTCCCGACGTCGTCTTCGAACCCCTTAAACTGCTTCCCAAGTTTAAGGGGTTTCGTTCACTCTTTGATGACACCGGATGGTGAAGGTGTGGTGGTCGGATTAAATGGTATAAGGAATTGATCCGACTGGCTAAAAATAATCACGGCTACCGAAATCTAACACCACACTGAATCGTCGTTGTTTTTGGTAAATGGTAAGTCATTCTTAAAGTTGTACGTCTCTTCGATCGAAATTCTTGCCCAACGACGTTGTATGGTCAATTGCATAATACAACAGAATGGAACATGTCTTCCGCAAAAAAAAACTTAGGGATTAATGCATTTGGAGTAGAATATTATGTATTGTTGTGAAACTGCAAAATACCGATCTGTCGACCAATCTGACCGAAAGTCAGATTTTACGCCTCTACATACATCGTTGGGGTTTGGTAAGCACTTGTATCGGTCTGTTACGGTTTTCTTCGATTGTGGTCAGTTTGCAACTGCAACTCAGAGAAGGGATCTATAATTTATCATATTTATAGATTATTTACATACAAATAGGCAACTATTCGCTCATTAATTATGAAGCCGAGCGTCTTCAGAAGGGGTTTTGCAATGATTTGGCTATGTACTAAGGTCGTGTATGTTATGCTGGTGGAGAATATAGTGATGGTTGAGTGTTTCTCCGTCTAAAGAAAGCGATAAGATTGTGTTCCAATTTCCATGTTCGATTTCCTCAAACCAGACAATCAATGGGAATGAGTGTTGAGTGCTTGAATTGAACTCTTGCTGAGTGAAAGTTTTAAGAGAAGTGGAACAAGTTTTTCATTTAAAATTACAATGTTTAAAAAGAAATACTCATCCAAAGAAAGAAAATGAAAGGAAAGATCTCAATTCTTTTATAAAATAAATTATATTTGATCGTCTTAACTAGATACGCTTCTTGTTAACGTTGTCTTTCTCCAGACATAAGCAAAAACTGCATCTGCTGTTTAAGGTTTCTCAATATTTCTTTTCTCTTCTTCTGTTACAGTGTGGCACACAAACACAACAAGGGATGTTTTGCATAAAAGGGAAAATGTACAACAACCGAAAAAATAAAATCATTAAAAAACACACACCCGCAACACGAGAAGTGACGCACTAAGGCAGTGCTTTGTGCCAAATGCATGTCGCTCGTTGTGCCGGGTGATGTATGAAACAGGAGCCTGCTCAATATCTCTCCATGACATATAGCCATTCCGGCACTGTACGCTCCGGGCATCGGTTTCAGCCAGTGTATTGCATTTTAAGAAAATTTTCCAATAATTATCCTCCAAGCGAGCTAATTACGGGTGTCCTTCCAAGAATGGTCTACTTGCCGAAGCTATTTGCATCTTTCAAACAAGCACGACATCTTGTTCCGTTACAACATTGAGCAAAAGCGATCCACGCGTCATAGAAGTCGGGACTTTAGAACGAAACACCGCAATGTACCGAAGATGGGGTTTTCCTTGAGACTGAAGACCGAGTAGGGAAAAGAAAACCCTCAAAAGCGTGTTGGGCATGTAAAGAGTCTCATCAGAGCACATTTTTGGGAACGTTTTACTTTATAACCGATAACCCAAAACGTGGCGCGGGTTTTCTTTCCGAAGGCCCCGTAGAAACTTCGTCTTCAAGTTCGTCGAAATGCTCAACCAGGCTGGGCAGAAGATTGAACCTCATCCCAGCCCAAGACAACACCGATCCATCCGGGTGCCGTTTCGGGGCAAAGGGCTAAGCGGAAGTCTTTAAAACCGTTTACCATTATTTCCCTTTTCGACAACGATGGGTTACGTTTCTGACGGTGGGCTTCATTCGATGAGAATCGTTTTTGTGTCCTCCGGTCTCCCAAAAAAGGGAAGCCACTGCGTGATGGTGGTCAATGGGACCAACTTTGAGCCCGCAACTTTGATGGCGCTTTGTGTTGTGATGTGGTCCCCGTTGAGGGGGCCGACGATAGAAATGATTGCCGACGGATCGTTTCCCCAACCAAGAAGCTAGAACAACAACGAAACAGATGCTCAAGGAAATAGGGTTGCAAATAGGGAAGAAAACGTCTTAAGAAAAAGGCAACCGGTGTTGGAAAAGTTGCCACCAAAAACTAAGGGCACTTTCGGTCAACCTGATAGAACCCGACCCTTGGCGCACTTTCCTGGCGGTGTAAGCGGCAGTTTAATGAATGGTAAATATTACGAACGCTTCTTGTAACACTTTTGCCTCAAACCTAGAACATACGCGGCGGCGCCTTCGATTGTTGACCCCGTTTTTTCTTATTCGACATTGGGGGGGTGCAACATCATGGCCAGCAGAAGTGAAGTGTGAATACGTACACGTTTGTCTGCCGTCTAACACTCGGCAGAACAGATAAGTGCCGGCGAACATGCGGCCACGATGCGGAAGCGGTCCCCTTTTGATTAAACCAAAGACCATTGACCATTTGACGTAGAAGATAGTGGTATTAAAAATACAAATTGATGCGGTCACTACCAGCATAAGACAGGTTGTTCTGCGTTACTTTTTGTTACAACCGGAACACTGACTTTCAGCATTATTATTTTTTTTTTAGCTCGTTTGCTGATTCCCCGAGGTTTGTCGCGTAAGATTGAGTTGGCCTTGTGCCGAAGAAAAGACTTAGATGCTATAAAAAGGGAATATTTTTGATCATATTTTTTCAGCTGCGCATTTATTTTCCGGTGTTTGTTACGCGCTAAGCAGAGAACATAAAATGATATTAATGGTAATGGCAAGCTCTGGTGGCGATTTGATGACTTCTTCGCATTGGTGAGTTTGTTCTCTATTTTTTAATAGCTCAATGGGAACCGGCTGCAAGTGTGCCACAAAAGGTAACAGTTCTGTAAATTACAAAACAATCGCAAAACTTGCTTGTAACAAGTGGATAAATTTAATGCAGATCTTAGTACGACTGTGTTGTAACTGTTTGTAAAACAATCGGGCTTAGTGTTATGTAAAATAAACATTAATTTCATGTTTCTTTTGTGTGTTTTTCTTTTTGTTGTAAAATAAAACAAGTTTAACTCCCCGCGTACGGACTAACGGAAGAAACAGTTGCACCTAAAACCCCACACTGGTTAGTGGCAATCTGTTGAAGGAACAGATTTCACGAAGTATGTTGCCACCAGCAATCCAGTAACTCCTGCCTCATGGAAAGGTGAAATTTTATATTTTAATGGTTATTTTATTAGCTTAGCATCGGGTTTACCTTTTGCACATTCGCATCTGCACAATTCCTTGCGAGTCCTGCACTTATGACTGCATCGCTTGGTGCAAGATACAAAATGAATGTTTGGGGGCTAGACTTCCACTTGCCTTAAGGTATCTTATTCCTACCGTATATTGTTCAGCTTAACTTAACAAACTTTATTTTGGTTTTGTTTTTCTTGTTTTTTTTTTATTTTGCCCAACTTCCACCCTTTTTGCGAAATAGCGGAACAGCGTTGGTCATGTTTAACAGCAATTGAACATATTTTTTGGTTAGGTTGTGCTACGGGAAAACATAGCAAACATAACAAGATAAACAAGCAATGGAAAGCAGTGAATGTAGATGTGCGTGTGTTTACCAGGGAAACTATGAGCGCTAGAAGAAGTTGGGTAAGATTTGCCGCAAATGGGAATAATGGCAACGACCAAATGCCGTAGTATGAAACACAATAGCAATCTTACAATCTTTGCTCAGGAGTTTATTGGGGTTTTTTTTAATTTCTTTCATTTTCAGAATGAAATTTAATATCGTAAATACTTAAAGCTTGCCTATAAAGTTAATAAATTTTATAAAAGTTTAGCAGAATTTCTTTTTTTTGTAGTACACAACAATAATACTATTTCTAGTGTACAAAATAGATAATAATTTAATATAAAATGTAGAATAAATTGTACATCTTACTTTCACATTTTCAAACTTTCGGTATATAAATTAAAAAAATCATTTTAATTTTCCTTATATTTTTCCCCTTTTTTTGGTTATTTAAGTAAATAAGACTATTATCACAAATGATTCATCATATCTCTCATGCAGTGTTTTTAATGTTTAACTCTACTGTAAGTTCACTTGAACGGATAAACTTTCTCAACTTTCTAACATTTACTGTCACTCTTGGAGATGTAAGAACTCTTCACCAACTCTAACTTGTTGTGTGACTGGTAATTTTGAACACAATTCCAACAGATCAGTGGACATGCAAGCTTGCCAAAAAAAAGATGCAGAATCAAAAAACCAACACGGAAGGTACACCGTGTCAAGCACATGTGAGTGAGCCATCGCAACGGTAAGCCGTTCGGTTTGGATAACGAGTTATGTACACGGTCACGTTCCGAGCGACAGTAGTCCGGACTGGCCTGGTCCGGATACGGCACGCTCGACCACGATTACCACGGTTCACTGGCAGGAGGAGTTCGGCGGCGGGAAGGATTGCTCAGCTTGCACGAGCGCACGTGCGAAGGATGCGACCGAAAGCAGCAGAACGGGAGCGAACGAGCAGAACCGAACGGGCAGAACAATCGCTCGGCTTGGTACATAGCTCGTTTGCCGTTTATGTACGCCTCGGGACATCATCCGAAGCCGAAAAGCGACTCCGCTCAACTCAAGCCAGCGCCACAGCACTGGGCGCCTGTGCCAAGGCAAAAAACCGAAACCGACCCCTACGCATCCCCCCCTTCCCCTCCTGCCCCCCTTCATCGGTTCCCCTCTTTCTGCTTCATCTGCTTGTCCATCTGCTTCGCTCTTCTCTGGCACGGTGCGAACACAGGGAAGGATCTCGGATGTCACAGCATCGGGCCACCCAACGTCACAGCATATGTGGAGCTGCGGCAATGAGTCACATTGGCTAGGCTTCAGTGCTAAATTGCATACCCAGCAAGTCAAACATAAATAGTTTTTCCCAAAATAACCATTTCACCTGTGTGTTATCCGTTCGATATCAAGTGGCTTCTTTGAGAGATCTACCAAACAAAAAAAAATTAAAAGCATCGTTCGTTGATCGTGACATAAAAAAAACCTTGGGAAAAGTAGATCACTCCACAATGAGTTACCAAGATTTTTCCGCTGCTATGTGACTGTTTTGTTAGCTCGTTATAATTGCACACAACGTCATAAATTGTATGTCAGCACATGTTTAAAATGCACCCATCGAACATACCGTCCGTGTGACCGAGTGATAGTGATGCGCGATCGCGACCAATGATCAGCTTAATAATCGTTTCTGGGTTTCGTGGTGCATCTGCTCGCAATGGGTTAAGTAGCAGGTTCGGGTGCGTTTTTTTTGCGTAGTGCGATGTCGAACACAGTTTGCACCCGTTGAACACCTTTTGACGAATGTTGACAGTTGACATGCCGTGGACATGATCATCGAATGGTGAAAACGCCGCCCTAGCAAGAATGTACATTTTTCGTGTTCTATGCTTGATGATGCAGTAGGGATCGTCCCAATAATACAAAGCGGTAATAACGAACAAGAAAGACAGATCGGTAACAGGTTGATCACAAATAAAGGTGTTTTATTTTCTGGTAGTAGGAATGGTGTTCCTCATGAGAAAAAATACGTTGTGATGCAAATGTGTGTAAATGTTTAAAATAAATGATTCCACATGGATGTTGAAGTGTAGTAATTTCCCGATCCAAGTGTTACACTGCGCTAGTGAACATTTGCTTGGTGTGTTAATAAAGTTTACGGCACACTAGAGTAAGCAAGATAGTGCGGGCGATTAGCATTTGTGATATCGTCCCAAAAAAAACGTTTGGTTTCCATCATGGACATTCCGGGTGTTACCGAGAACTGGGAGCTGGAGGTGAATCCACTCATGCAGGAAATGCAGTCTGCTCATCGTGAAGATGAGTATTTTAATCCCCAAGAGGTAAGTGCAGCAATCGTAAACAGACGCGAGGAGGCAAGTTGAATGATAATTAGCCGTTGGCACTATTGCCACTTAAATAAATAATCCTACCATTTGCCGTTACAACAGGGTCGCCGCATAGTAAAGCTTCTAATCCGGTTCTAATATTCATAAGACAGTATCTTCGTGTGTGTGTGTGTTACGGTTTCTAATTACCCGCGGAAAATGACCGAAACAACGTGCATACATGGCAGTTACATATTTAAAAAAAACAGCCTGTTAAAATGTAAATTTACCTGACCGAGCTAATTCGCTGTGAATCGGCGGGATTAAAGGGTGAATAATACCACTGATTTTGGTTTTTATTGATCATCATTCATATGAATGTGTGAAGAATTTAATTTATTGTGAGGAATGTTAAACCAGAGTTGTTTCAATGCTTTTTTATGGAATAAATAACATTGCTTGAATTTTATATAAATATTTGTTTATAATTTATTTTTAAATGGTTTAAATAATAAAACGTAATCTAAAGATCTATTATTTATGTCATAAAAATACATGAAAGCAAAACAAATTCGATAGCAAAATATTTCTAAACAAAAGAAAAACAAAAAAACACAAAACTATTCCATCGACCAACGCTAACTAATTGAGCCGTTTGCAGAGTAAAACAATTCCACAACAAAGCACCTTTTACCATTGAAGCAAGCCAATGTTCCTCAAAAGCATCGACGCATTACATTGTTGATTCCCGGGGTTTTCCTCCTATCCCTTCGGGCATTAGACATGTAAGCGTATTTTCCAGCAGTTTTCCAACCCCTCGTACCGGAATGAAATTTGTTGATTATCCGTACGAAACGACTGCCAGAGTGATTACCCTAGTTTATTAGCCAAGAACGGATGCCCGCCCGCCAAACAACCGTACTAGGATCGTACTGGCATACGGTACCGTGGAATCGTTCCACGGGCAGCAGCATGTTTCAACAACTTTATTTTTATTAACCCATTTGGATCATTAATATTCCGTAGTTGCGTAGTTCCCTGCGAAAGGCCACACCACCGCTTCTACCGTTCGCTGCTACGCATCTTCATTATGAAGTTTTGCTGTCGATGTCTAATGGTTGAAATGGTTGCATTCGTGGGCAAATGTTTGAAACATGGATGCAAATTATAACCTAATCAACGGCACTGTCAGAGTGTGTAGTTGCCCGAAGGGGGATTGTTTTTCGGTGGGTACCGTACCGACGGTTAGAAGCTGTGAAGGCTTCCATGTTATTTTTTTTTTTTGGTATTCGTGTGATGATTCTGGAGCAGCCATTTTCGTTCTCATCCACTGTGAAAAGCCTTGGTGAAATGGTAAAACTGTTAACTGTGCTTGCTGGGGAGTTTGGATCAAAGAATTAAAATTATCATACGTTGTCACATTCGTACATTACGTTAATAATTTTGTCCGTAGCATACTGAGAATGTTGTACGGAATTGTTTGTGTAGAATTCCAGAACAGCCCCCTTTTTTTCTCAAAACTATTTTACGATTTATTTCACTTTTCAAAATTTAAAAAAAAAATAGAATGAATTTTAGGATATGTATTTTTTTAACTAATAAAATTAAAATAAGATTTAGAAATAGAAAAAAGATAGACAAAACTCTACAAGTTTAAAATAAAAATAAATCTTCTTCAAATTACAACGAAATTAATTTAACTGAACAACATAGCCAACAACACTTTCACGATAGAAAGACAACAAAAATTACAAGTTATCAAAGTAATTAAAATTCAGAAGTTTAATTATCAAACATGAAATTTTAGGATATGTATTTTTTTAACTAATAAAATTAAAATAAGATTTAGAAATAGAAAAAAAAAGACAAAACTCTACAAGTTTAAAATAAAAATAAAACTTCTTCAAATTACAACGAAATTAATTTAACTGAACAACATAGCCAACAACACTTTCACGATAGAAAGACAACAAAAATTACAAGTTATCAAAGTAATTAAAATTCAGAAGTTTAATTATCAAACAATAGTTTTTGAGGTTTATCAACAAAAAATGTACTTCAAAGTTTGAGTTTTTGCCCATAAATTGTTGGGTCTTCATAGAACTCAAAAACGTGAAAACGAAGTTGTACAATTGATTACAGAAAACCATTGAATAATAGACAAATTGAAATATTAAAAAAATAGATTTGTTATACAGCCAAATGATAGATAACTTGACTCCACACAATCTTCCTTTTTTCGATTACTCCGCCAAACGAACAAATATTAGATGATCGTAAAGAACGATCTAACAACAGTAATAACATATACAAATAGTTTGTTTCACCACTTTGCGGTAATCAAGATGGGTTTAAGACAGGCATACCTTCTTACCTCCCCCGTATCCGACGACAAACCATAGAAAAAAAAATCAAACCAAACAGTTCACACACCAATAGTTTACAACCCTGCTCAACAACTACGAAACAGATGTTGTTCGCTTCCTCCGAAATTGGTAATACTTTAGTTTTGTGGTTGGCAAACAAATTTATTGACTTCGTGCGAGTACCCGTTACCGTACGCGGGAGCCTGTTACTGTTGGACCGCAGGTATAAGGCCACCCTGAATCACCCCGATAACATGAGGACTCTCTGTGTGTGTACCGAAAACAAAGTACAACAAACAAACGACAAAAAAAAACGACGCAAAAAGAATGAAGCTACTCTATCCTTCTTTCTTGCCGCAAATAATCGGCCGGACCAAATGAACGGACTGTGTCTAGAAACAGCAAAAAAAAAGCAAGAGCGCCACTCACTCCTGGGCACGACAAAAAGGACCATGTACCGGGCGCAAAACCTGGTCGTCGGGCCCAAAAAAACCTTCCCCCCTAGACCCTAGGTCCATCCGTCCGGTCCAGCATTGACCGCTGGTGCACGATGGGATGGGAAAAAATAACCATACAAGGAACGCGGTTGACCACGATCGTTCTGGTAAATGTCCGATTCTCCGATAAAATCGTAGGAGCTCAGCGTAACACCGGAGCCCCCGGAATACGCCGGGAACGAGTGCTGTACCGAGTGCTTCGTCATTTGTACATGCGCCTGTATCGGCTGTGTTGAGCCCCGGATGTATACAACCTAACCCAACCGCTTGCTCATTTTTACTACAACCTACCCCTTCATCGCCCCTTCCTCACCCTCCTCCCACTGGGTCAGTGTATCCTAGGTGGCCTAGGATAAAGGAGTAGAATAAATTATTGCTCATGTACGTACACTTGTCCCCGTAGCCAAAACCAGCCAACCAACTTTTGGCATTCCGGTTGTACCGTCTTGCTACCGTCCACGGGGTAGTGACCGTTTTTATTTTTTGCCACCCCGCTCCCCCCACTTCCCCTAAACTTTTGGGTTGTAGCAAATGGACACTCTGTTCCAATGTGAGAGTCCTAGCGAAATTGTTTATAGTAAAAACCAGCGTCACAGCTGGTTAACTGGTTCGAAGTTTGGTCCTTTCGAAGTTCCGTTGGTAGAAGGAGAAGTTGTAGCATTTTGATAACAGCTCCCCGATGGTCAAATATTCAGCTTTTTTCTTTTTTTTGGTTACAAGTACAATCCTGAATGTTACAAAAAAGAAGCCGAAACCATGCAGGATATAACATATTGTATGAAGTATTGGGGGTTTCACACTTCATTGGAATGAAGTTAACGGCAATTTGGTGATCCGTTAATTAATCTTGTTTCGAGGTTGTGAATATTTAAAGTTATGTGCTTACGCTAAATTTACTCTTAATAAACATCAGTTAACTTGTATTAAGTAATTTGAGCATCAAAACAGATTTTTTGTGTTTTTTGTAAAATTAATTTGAAAGTTTCATGTTTAAAACAAATATTTTTGTGTTTAAATGAATGTATTTTTATATTTCTCCTTTTTCTAGTGTGTTAATTTAATGTTTTGTTTCATATTTTGATTTTTTCTCAATGTATAGATTATTTCAATTGCATTTGGTAATGCATTTCAAAATTAACTCCATCCGATTGCACCAGACAGCTTTGTCCCCACAGTAAAAACATAAAAAACGTCGCCATTTTTTTCATGCTCCAATCGCACATTAACGCGAAATTAAATGCATTAAAATTAATTAAAATGGCCGGCCACACCGGAACACCGCTCCGTCGGGTAAATATGACAGATGATTGCTAATTGAGTGCGGATGGCAGTCTGTGGTCGATTGGCAAGCCCGTTAGGTGGAACTGGAATTTAAAAAAACTTGCCTCCCACTCACACACCCCCATATGGATCCCATGTCCATCTCTGCGTTGATCCATATGCCGTGTGCCAACGTGTGTAGTTTCCGCGTCAATAATTCGCACGTCACAGGCCTAGTGTGTACGGAAAAATGGTGGTTCCGCTTAAAACAAAAAAAAAACCATACCCGAAGCACAACCCGATGCTCACCGTTTTCACCTTTGCCATCGGGACAATCATTTTAAAATTTTGCTCAACCACTCAGTCGGAAGATGTCGTTTGATTACATCAATCGTTCAATATGCTTAATTTCACATTAATGTGCTCTCGGTTCGGTAAATTCGCGCTACGCTTTGGGCGTGTATGAGTCTGTTGGGGTGCATGATGGAAAATGGGATTTGTGTCATTCGAATGAAAAATACTACTTTTCTAGTTAAACTGACATACGATGTAATGAGCATTACAGAGCTGCTTTTTAAATCTCCATCAGCTTGGTTTGTATTTTTTTTAATACTTAAAAAAAACGTTACAAAAAAGAAAATTTGATTTTTGAGGTATTTTCCTCATTACCACTAGAACTACCGGACCAGTCATTTTGACTGGAACGCTTCATTTTCATCACATTCACTTTCGGGGTTGAAACAAGAATTTTATATATATATATATATATATATATGTATTCCATAGTATGATCTCCAATAAACATATTATAACTCTTCGTAACTGTTTAAAAAATAACCAAGAACGAAAAACGTTTAAAACGCTTGATAGTTCTAGTGTTAATTTTCATATCAACTTGCGTAGCTTTATGAACCAAAATTTGCAATAAAAACTTTTATAAATTTTTATTTTAAATAAAGCAAACGGGCGATGGAAAACTTTGAAGAAAAAACACCTCATTTAAGCTTGGTACATGGTTCTGATTTTCTGCCTCTAATAAGTACAAGCTCATTTGGGTGCAATTGCACTACACCACGGTATGCCCAGTGGCCACTTGAGGGCAAATAGTTTTTATCCCACCGGAGAGCCCCATTAATTTAGCGTAAAAATGCAATTTACACCGAAACAGATTTTTTTTCGACACGCTCCATTTCAATATCATTTAAAAGCGGATTTTTTTTATAAATATTTGTTTTCCTTCACACAAACAAACCTCCTGCTGATATGGTTTTTTTTCTCTCAATGGGGTATGTTTTTTTTTCAAACCACCGAAACGATTATTTCAATCCTGCAAGCTTTGCATAGTGAAATACCTTTGTTTGCAGTGGATCACGTTTTTTTTGCTCAAATTTATGCTTATGTTTTTCCGATCGGCAAACTCTATTTTGTCTTCTTTGCTTTATTATCCCTATGAATTGCTCCCCATGATGCCTTTATGCATAAAATATGGGCTTTAAATACATTTTTGTGCTTCCACTTTCAACAATAATTATAATTCAATTTCCCTCGTACAGTACAACGTTATGTTTGTTGGACAATTTTTTTTTTGTTTGGTTTTTTTGCTGCCCGTTTTGGGCTATTTTCGAACGGGTTTTGGGATTGAGTGGATATGAGTGGGCGAGAAAAAAAAACCAATTCAAATCTAGGATAAAAAATTATGGCCCTTATTTATCCGTATGAGAATTAAAACCTGCTGGCTTTTGCAGTTGGCTTACACGATCACCTATCACCGTGTTCAAGCTGTGAAATGGAAGCCAGGGTTTAAAAAAAACCCAATAATTCTACATGAGCATGAGCATATGCTATTCAACAATTTAATACTTAATCAGATAAAATTGAGATTCATCATTCTAGTGTATAAAAAACAATTTGCGTTTTTGTGTTGTGTTTCGTAAATTGCATGCAAAAGTGTCAAGTGCTACGAAAAGTGCTCAATCGAGCAGAGGTAAATATCGGCACGGTTAAATAATATATAAATAAATAAATATATACAGGAAAAGTCTCATGCATTTATAATGGCGCAGAATTTCGTGCAGATATTTTAGCGCTTGCAATGCATGTGAGTATCGGAATGTACGTTGCATACAAAAACTCACGAAAAGGGGGTGTTTTTCCTTTTTTCTCTTCTTGGTTTGTTGGTTACTGTTTTGTTTATTATTTCACACTTTCGAAAAAGGTGCATCGAAAGAAGCCTAATTGAAAAACACTCAACCTAAATCAAATACACTTACCGGAATACTCTTCTCGCTACAGCTGCGAATGAAATTTACCCTTTTAAATGAACAAAACCGGGAGTTCGAATGTGGATTGGTTGGAGCGAACAAAATACGAAACTAATGTGTGAATAGAGCCTGCCTGCATAAAGGTATTTATTTTTTCATGAAATGACGAATTGACGAATAAAAAGCACGTTACATTTCGTACAATCGTCACCAAAAAGGGGGGCGATGAAAGGGGCGCGTAAAAGGGGGGAAATGAAGATACCTTTACGCTGCCAAATCACTTGATTGATGTCTGCAATTAGGACTCATTGTTATCAAATGTGCAAAATCTGCGATATTTTTTTTTAAGAGATAAGTCGAGTTTTATTAATTATGAATGTATCTTGCAGCTGTTGTTGATAATTTATTTTTGTAAATTTTGCTAAAAATTTCATTACTAATACATATGAAAACAAAGTCCGGAATAATAAAGTTTAATGCAATTTAGCGCCGGGACAGAAAAATAGTTTCACTCATTGTTGCAAAACCTTTTGTTTTTGCTACCTTTGAGCCATGGATAACATGATAAAGGTGGAACCCAGTTCCATCCTTCGCCTTGCAGAAACATCATCCATGGGTGACATTATTCAGCTTGAGAGGCGCTAAAGCGCTGCCCAGAAAAAAAAACATTCTGCACTCCCCAAAAACAAACAAAAAATCCTCAGTCTGTGGACCACAAAAGTAAAGTGCACCCATTTGCCCAAGCAGAACGATATTTCGTGTATGTTGGATGGGTCTACGGGTTTTTTTTGTCACCCCCGGGGTAGTATTCTTTTGCATTATCGTACTCTTACTGCTACTATTCTCACACGGTTGAAACACATGATATGTTTCCCGCGTGAGGTAGAAAACATAAAAAAGGCGCTACCGAATTTGCGAATGGTTGTGTGCACTAAATTAACGGTTCTTCACTCTATCTACGTTTTGTTTTTTTTCTCTTGTTCCTACTGCTGAGTCGTCTTTCTAGTCGTCTTTTAGTAAACAAAAAAAATCTCTTAAACTACACCAACTCCACAGAAATGTGGGCCACAAAAGTGCAAGTGACTGTTTCATTCAGAAGCTTCTACTATTGGGTACCATTTGCCAAAAAAAAAAACGGAACGGTCCCGGTTGGTTGTGTTTATGATGCTCCACACTTTTTACGATCAAGATAAGTAAATGCAATGCCTCTTAGGATACGGCACAAGATTGTAACGTGAATAATTTGATGTAATGGAACTAGAGCAATAAATCACGTGGACAAAAGCAGAGCCCAAACAAGCTGAGTGCTTGTTGCGCACGTGTTGGCGAATCCTTGGACAGCTAACAGTAGCGACTGAGAGTGTGTTTTAGAATTTTTGGGAGAAAAGTAAAGTTCTGAGTAGCTTTATGGCGGCATGAAAGTAAAAGTTTCGGTTCCTACTTACACACCTACACACGGGAAAATGTTTTAATGGTTTTTGAACCATTCTACAACAATTAAGATGGAGAGATAACGAGACACTTGTTGTCTTCCCATACCTCGTCTTTGGTGGGCAGGTAATGCAGCAATGCTAAATAACTTCTTGCCGTACAACAAATCATACACTGATTCGTTGATTACAGGGTTACCAACCCTCAGTCGAATGGGTAGTGGGTACTTTTTATGGACCAATTTCGCTTCGGTAGCACACAAACGCACCAACAGTGAGCACCGGAAGACTCAGTCCGGAATCGAGTACGGGCCAACGCAAATGGTAAAGGGCAATAAAATTGGGTGTAACTGGGCGTAAGGCATCATAAAACAATTATAGTGTGTGTTGATTATAGCTAGTAGTAAAAAGGATTTGTTGTGATCTTATTTCTAGCTTTAAAGTTCAGTCGAGTAACAACAGTAGCGGTAGCCTTTATCACACCACCACTACCACCGCTTGGGAAATGCGTTTCGGTAGCGGCGATGGGAAGAAATAATAGTAAAATGTTTTGCGGTCCGCTATTAATTTTGCTCGGGCATCATAAACTAAAATTTGTTGAAATAGCACTTTTGTGTATGGGGAGTAGCGTAATAAAGTCACATTTCTTGGTTTGGCGCTTGCACGTCCATCCAGTGGCGTTTAATGTCCTGTTAACTGACGCTTATGCGCCTCTCGGTGAGTGGAAACCCTTCGTCTTAATTTAATGATTACAGCTTTGGATTATTATCTTTTTAAAAGGGCAAAAAAAAAGAAACGGTAACACAATCACGATAACCGTGTTGTTACATTGAAGAGGCACTGATATGATTTGCTTTTTAATTAAACCCATAATCAACAAAACGATCAAATGTGCTTTTATTGGATTTATAGGCCTTTTGGAGGGGCATAACTAATAATCATTTTCAAGTAATTAATTGTTTTGTTTGTTAAAAATATTTTAAGAAAAAATCTAATAAATACGACATTAAACACCAAGAAGAATTCCAAGACTTCTGGAAAAAACATGACTCACTCTACCCCGAAAAGGATTATTTGTTGTCATACCGGGGCCGTAGTAGCCGTAAAGAATGTGATAACATTCCTTAGCGAAAGTGCACACATCCGTTGTAGTCGACCGGTAATCGATCATCTAGTCGATCGGGTCCGGTCACTTTATCGAACCATCCCTATCTGCTTCAGCTGACGACCGTAAATCCACAACAAGGAAACAAAAAAACCGCTGTCCATCCGTCGGGGGCAGCTAAGCAAATCCTTCTTGGTCAGTGTCTGACCCACATCAGTCCAGCGCGTAGAAAGCGTACTGGGCAAAATGGCGAAGGACACTTTCTTAATTACGATCCCTATCAGTAGCAGACGGGTGTGGTGGACACAACGGTCTGGAAGCAAAGCAAATTAATCTCTCCGTCTTGCGCTGCTGTCATCATTGAAATGTATACCGAGCCGGCCGGACGCGATCGCGATCCCGTTCAAGCGCCAGGCTCAAAACCATTTACACACCTTTCGGGATTGTAGAAGGGCGCAAAGACGCCAGCGCCAGCTTCGAACCAACAACAAAAAAAGGTCGATCTTCGGGATCCTCACCGGAAGGTGAACATGAGCTTCCTCGGGTTTTTCGTTTTGTCCACCTCCGATTGCCCTTTCTTTGCTTCGTCTGTTTAGATCTTCAGTGTCTGTTCGTCTGCCTGTCCATTGCCACACACCGGACTGAAGATCGGCGGTTTTGCCTTCAAGTCCGGTTGCTTCTCGTCACGCCTTCAGCCATTGTGCTACCTGGCAGGATGGTGTGCTCTCCGTCTCGAAAACCCTGCCAGGATGGAAAACGTCCGTGGCCGAAAAACGGGGCACCAGAATTTTGAAGGCATTTATAATCCACTAATTGTTTGGCGCCATCCAGTTTTGTGGACGTTGCTTCTCACTCTCTCTCTCTCAAATAAATTTTCCATTTCCTTCGGAGTTCCCTTTTTCTTGTGGCTCCATTTTTTGCAATCCGTAGAACTGAAGACAAGTCACAAGACGCCGATCGTCGTGTCTTTTGCTTTGGCTCCGTTTTCTTGAAGAATACTCCTCTGGACATCACCGGGCTCCAAGGATTTCGCGGCCGTGGATGGAAAGCATTAAGGAAGCGCCAAAAAAAAAAACGGACGGTCCCACATGGTCCCGGTGGATGAGTGAACTTTTCATAAAAATCGTGAATCTTCCCTCCGACCATGGAATGGGGACCTTGGTTGCACGCCAAATTCGTTTCTCGACCTCCGAAAGATCCTTCCACCCGGTGGATGTTGGAACATAAAAGTTTAAGGTTTGTTTATTGTTTCCCTCACCATCTTCGAGGCCTCACGCCTCCTCTAGGTCCGTGCCTTGGTTTTTATGTGTGCCTCCTTCCCAACAAAATCCCTTCGTTACGTTTGAAGCGTGCTCTCGGCACCTCGCGTCGGGTACTCTGGCACTACGGCCTGTCCAGTCCGGTGGATAGGCTTTTCCAGCGGTGCTGGTTCCTCCATATGCCATCCAAACGAGGCAGCGTCTGGCGCAAGATTTTATTGTTATCGCTGCGTTGATGTTGACCATACAAATAAAATTATATCATTTTTTATTGATGGTTATTTTTGCCTTCGTCTTTTTTTGTTTTCGACCGTTCGGACCTGTTGCGCGAGTCCGTCCCTAGCATTGTGCTTTTGGGGTCCGGTTGTGGATGTGAGTAAGAATCGGTATGGAGGTTTGTTTTTAGTTATCGTTTTTTTTTGTTTGTTTGTTTTATGCTGGCGCTCATTCCACTTGTGTGCGGTTGTTAACGGCTTACTTTTCCTCTCGTTTCTCTCGCGGCTCGGGTTTGGGCCAGGAATGGGAAAGACATTCTCTAAGGCTCATCATCTTCCTCTATTGCACACTTGCAGTGACACATGCGGAGGACGCGAGTTTATCGTGGTTTGTTATTGTTGCTGTGTTCTTGACCACTCCGTTGTGCGACAGAAAGAAGAAACCAAAAAAAGGCAAAACTTTTTCCTTGGGCGCGACGGTAACGATGTGGTTAAACTCTCCGCCGGAGGTAAAGTTGTTGAAATGGCTATTATAAAAATCACATTTTTATGTATTGATTAATTGACGCTGTAAATTTTTGTGACATTTTCTGACCAAAAACCTTCCCCCCTGGGGGCCTATGTTTGCGCACCAGTTTTCCATCATGCTGGCGCGGAGGTTCGACCAGAACTAACTTCTCCCCACCCGCCAAAAGCGGCGTATCGCAGGGTTGACGCGATGATGACAACCGTCTCGTCAATCATTCGAGCGGCGTTGATGTTTGGCGTGGTCTTGACACTTTTTTTCCAGCCGTCTGTTGCCGTGTTGACCACGAACTAGGTAAGGTTGATAATGTTACCGATCAACTCTCTCAATCATCCATTACATTTTTTTTTATTAGAATTTTTTGGAACAATCTATTATTAAGACAGTAAAGATTTGGCACAAATTTGAGGTATTTAATTGAAAGAATGAAAATGAGAATAATGCTACAGCATGCTCACAAATTATTATGGTAATTAGACAACACTCTTAATTTGTGTGTTACATGTTACAAATTTACTTGCCTTTGTTCGTAAGAACCGGTGTGAATCTTCCATGTCAATATAATCTCAACCTGATGTTCGATCAGGGAAGTTTTGTACAACAATTTGTCCCGGCATAAAAATCCTTGAACAACATTTTGTTTCCCATACCGTCACCCAAAACTCTAAGCCGTTTTGCCGGAAAACAATCAACACGCACAACACGTCCTTCAGACTTGCTGAAGAACAGCTAGGATCGCCGTGGGCAATTTTGGTCCAGTAGATTAACTTTCTTGTTTTCAATCGTCCCAAAATTATCCACCAACCAACAGCATTTGTTTCGACCGGTTGAGATGCAAATGAGTGATAGTGGAAAAAATAAAGTACAGGAAAAACACTAATGAAACGTCCCAAATGTACGAAACTTGTTGCGAGTTTCACTAGTTTCTTCACAGCTATTGCAACACCATGATGCGTATGTGAACTTTTAGGCTTTTGTTTCCTTTCCAACCCTCGAGCAAACGGGTCTCCGAGGGTCAGTTCTTTGCGTGGGTGCCCTCCCTCCGGTACATTATGCCGACGGTTACGCCCAGCGTCAAACGATGATCCGGTATGGACCCTCATACCCAATGGTTGGCCTATAAATTTACATAATCAATGCATCATCAATGTAGTCGAGGTCGAGGTTAGGCGGGAACCAACAGCACCCGGGTGGGATAAAAGATGACCCGCGTGAAGGTGACCCAAAGATGGACAAGTGTAGAAAATGGGTGTAAAATATGAAAAATGCATCATCGAACGTCATTCGGCCCATTCGGCGTCTGGAGCGTCTTAGCCGGCCATGTTCGCCATTTCAACACCTACAGCGTAATCTGTGTGTCTGTCATCCGGGACAGCCGTGATTGTTTCGTTTTCTTGCGCAGATCGCAACACAAAAGACTGTCCACCGTCCATAAAGCAAAACCCCTTGCATAAAACAAACAAACAGCGAGTTCGTCGCTGTTGTTCCCGAAAGAGCCACCAAATCATTCGTGGTGTGGTAGGCGTTGGAATCGTTCCGGAGCTAAAGCCGGACCTTGTTGGGAGGGAGGATGAAGTTCGCGGTTAAGTATGATTTGTTAAGCCACAAGCCCGAAGCACCAGCTGAAAGCTGCTTCGTCTTGCACCTCCAGCAGCGCTTCTGCCTCGCATCAAAAGTCGCTTGCAAAGTTTTAACAAGTTACCAACGCTGGAAGCAATCCATCGTTTGCCCCGGACCCGTCCGATTGGGACCGTTGGCAAAACGGGGCTGTAAAATGTTTAGTTTGGTTTAAAATAATAAAACCTCTCACAGTCATTTGTTGCACTTCGGGGGGTGTTGTTTTGGAGGGGGAAAAATTAAAAAAGAAAAATAACCGAAGAGATTCAATTTGGAGTACGCAATGCAGTTTTATTGAGCCCCGTCGGCTGGTTGGAGTCGTTGGAGCCTGGTCTGTTTTGCAAAAAAAACCCCACCACATCCAATCCAGTCCCTTTCCGCATTTGTGGGAGCGATCGTTTGTTGCGGTAAAGAGAGTATTTGTGTGTGTATTTATGTAGTCGCGGTTGTCCTCCCTTACGGTAAGCAGTGTAACTTCTATGCTGGTAGATATTTGCGAGACGCACCGTGACGCCATGCGGTCGGAACCGGTCCAACACTACAGCGAACGGCGCGCGCGGACCGTGCCCGGCAGCGACGAAGAAATGACTAATTCCATAAACATTTATGTCTGTTGATATTGCACTTTTTATGATAAATATATTTAAATGAGCTCTCCGTGGCGATTGTTAATGGCTGGTGCGCCGGGGACACGTTGCTCCCGGTGAGACCCCGGGTGAGGCGCCGTGTAGCGCTGAAAGAAAGCACTGTAAGAGCAGTAAGGGAATGATGCTGCAAACAAAACACCACCGAATCCCGAGGATCCCAAAAATTGCACACAAAAATCGTCGCTATTCTTGCGAGGGTGCAACCGTGTCAGCGAGTCCGCTGAGGCGGAAGGATGCTCTCGTCAAATGGGGACGTTGATGATGGGGTGGGCTCCTGATTGCAATAAATAGGTTTTTGTGCATTGTTTTTTTTGGAACCCACCTGGAAACACAATCTTTGGCAATGAATCTTAAATTGGTAAAGATGTTAAATTTTGCTGTCTTGAAGAGAGGGAGAGAGAGACTGAACCACATCCTAGTGATTAGTTTCTTTCGGGGTTAGTGCACCCAGTACACAAGCGTATCTTTTATCTTAATTTCTTGTACAGTAGGAATGGCCAGGCAGCATGTCTTTTTATCTTAAATGGTAAGCATGTTGAAGTTATGGAGAAGAATCGATAAAAATTGCGTTCAGGTTATTTGTCCGATTTATACTTTTCAGAGCTTTTAAAAAAAGGGATTTTTAAAAAATTTAGTATATCAACAGAAATACTAAGTTGAGCTTGAATTATTACGAGACAAAATATTAAATACTATGATATGTATGAACAGCATTTAAAGTAGAGTTTAAGAATACTAAAGCGTATTAAGTATACTACTTAAGCTGACTTGTTGACTAGTTGTTTTGCTAATAGCGCATAAAGATATTGATTTTTAAAATATTTCTTTTATTTGATTGCTTTGCCACATTCCAATATTTTTTTAAAAAACTAATTGAAAGATATAAAAATTTAATTTTTTTTTTGCAACTTTTTCCAAATCGTTAATTTTAATTTCTTCCTCACATTGATTGCATAATTGCACAAAGCGTAAAAGCAAATAATGGAAACGCTTTTTAAAGCCTTCAGTGAAGCTCGTCATCGAAACACATCAATCTTCATATCAAGCAATGCAAAGCACCGGTTTTTTTTAAATGAAATCTAAAACACCTACTTCGAGATGATGACCAAACGATGCGTAGCGTTTCCACCTCGCAAAGCTTGAAGATCGCCATTCAACGGAGCTGTTGATCAGCTGCCGCGAGCGTAACAGTCGATTGTCCATGAAGAGTAGCGTATGCGTAGGTAATATTCCGATGCAAATTAGGCCATCGTTCATCGCCGGTTCCGGACTATCTTCGGTTCGGTGCAGTCTCTCACTCGACTGCATTTTGATGCACTTCCCGAAACAATAGACGAGAGTGCGTAGGCAATGTGCCACACATCGGCGCTAATGGAATGGAGGGAAACGCCGGTGCCACTTGCCTCATTCGCACCGTTCACCAATAATAATCGTAATAGTAATAATAAACATCCTGCTACAATGGTCCAACCTGCTATAGCGTTACAATCGTTTAGCATGTGTGGCTGGAAATGGGAGGGAAAAAATAAAAGATATTCCACCTAACGACACGCGCGGAAGACCCGTTGTTGGAACCATTTTGAAGAAGAAAAAACCAACAAAAAGTCGTAACAAATATTACTGTTGCCAAGTCGTTACCTTCACTTGCCGGTCGTGGTCCGGACCAGCGATGTCAATTAATGTGTGTGTTTTGCAACAAAAGCATTATTATTATTGCTGCACATCCTCATATCCCCGAAGGGCTAAGAACGGTGTCGAGCTGCGCTAGTTGCCTAGTGCCCATTGTATGGTTTCACCATGCCGAACGCACTCGCAGCCCTCACAAACGAGACAAGATGGATGCCCGTTAGTGGTTTGTTTTTTTGCAACAAGGTTCGCTCCGGATCCGGATTTGGATTAATACCGTTTGGCCGTTTCGTACAACGTCCAGTTTCGTATGGTTTGTTTGTTTTGATTGTTTATAGCAGTTGTTTTCTGCACTTCCCGTTTCGCTGCTTGTTAGGTATCAAAATAAAACGGAGAGAGGGAGAGAGAGAGAGAAATGATGAAATATAACACATACCTTCATTGCATGAAGTACCTCTAACCGGTGCAACGGTAATAATGATACAGGTTGTAGAGATTTGTGCTGTTTTCTTAGGCACAAGATAGTATGTTTCCTGCAACCAGAGCTAGCAGATGGACTTTATTTCTATGGTTCTTGTTTGAACTTAAAATAAGGAAAGCCACACTTGTAGTCTAAGGTACGCTAGCATACCTTTTGAATGGATGGATGGATAATACACTCAAGAGCAGGCGATGTAACGACAAGTTTAAGAAATACGAGGACATCATTATGGCATAGAAATGTTTAAAAAACGACGCTTTTTTACAAATAGGAAGCTAAAATTGCCTGATGAAGAAAATATAAAACCAATTTAGGAAATAATTTTACTTAAACTGAAAAATCAGTGTTGGATGAATCTGTTCTAGATTCCGGAATTTGAATGAATGTTTGAGCTAAATGAATGACTTTAAATCTCTTTTCTTAAAATTAATTAATTTTCATAGATTCCGAAATCCTCAAAGATTGATCAATCTACGAGAATCTGCTATATTCTAAGGTCTCATGGTTTTACGGATTTAAGTATGTTTTTAGCTTCTGAAATAATAATTTTTATGCTCATTAAATAACTCAATAATCGAATACTTTCGATGGCGTACACCTAATGAGCAGAAAATATTTGACTCCAGATTTGAGTAACTCCACATTGAAAATTTATATCAACTAGTTGATCAGCCCGGTTACCGGGCTACACAATAGATCTACATAACGCTCAAATTCCAAGTGTATTGTATAGAGTTTTTTTTTCACATGAAGTAGAAGATTTTTTTTCAATCATACAGACCATTTTTCTAATGTAATTCAATATGATCTTATGGTTGCATCGCGATTAACCGTGGATTCGTATGGGTTCTAACCTCAAACACGCTCCCAAAAACGTAAATTTGTACATCAGGTGTATTTCATCTGATTATTGATATCAATGATTCTTTTCAAAAGAGTCTTCAAGCACAACTGTTATTTTCCATAATATTTCTTTCAAGCAACGTCACGAATACTGTTTCAATGTATCAAAAAAGCAGCAAATTCAAATTGTGAACTGACTCTTGTATCCTTCAACTATATTAGTCCTTCTTCTTCTTCTTTTTTAGGGTAGAAAATAAAATAAAATTACCGATTATTGCATTACTCGTGAGTAGCAAGATGAGTTTTGCCTTGTTTTCAACTATAGACAATTAAAATAAACTCTACATATTTAATTACTTATTACTCTTTTTAATCGACTTTTCTAAGCAGATTAAGCAAGCTGATTAATTTCACGTTTTCTATTTACTATCCTTATCTTGTGATACCCTGTGATAACATTGTGTATTAAAAAAACTGCCACCAGTTTTGCGTTTTAGTGGCATCAAAATTGGATGCCCCACTTTATCGATCATAATACGGTTCTCATCACTCACCTCAAGGTTGCTGGAAATCCCACCAATTCTCAACAATGTTTTCCTAAATACAAAGCATTAAACCGCCCTTCGCAAAAAAAACAAACAAAGTCTACAAAGGTTGTATGTTGGCTACGATCAAAAATCGGTGCTCTAATTGGCGTTGGCTTTGAATACTGTTAATTACTTAATTGCTCCCTTTGAGCTACCTTCCCATTGGAACCATCGATAGATATTCGATCATAATCAATTTCCTCCTCCAAATTAATAAAAAAAACGAGTCCTATCGTCCATACCTATCCACAACCCGCGTAAAGGTGTTGGACGACGGGGCGGCATCGTTTCGGTTTTGCGTCCGTATCGACAACCGCGACAGCAACGGGGGAGGGGGGTTCCCCCAGGTTCTGGTTCGTCAAACGTCAAGGTAATACATCATCGTCATCAAAGGCGTTCGAAATACTTTTCACGATTTCTTCCTACTCACTCACGATCGTTGTGTCACACCGTCCGTTATGAAGGCGACCCGCCGAACAGCAAACACGCAGTCGAACGCAGTTCGGTTTTGCCGGAACGGTGTGACAGGCAGCCCAATAGCGCAGCAAAAGGGCTGATGATTGAGGAGAGTCGATTGAGAATAAAAAAAAAGAAGTGCGGCACTTTTATTGATAATCTAGTGCCTTGTCAACTGCCGCCAACTGCGCGCTTCATCTTCTTCGCATTGCCGCGCCACCGCGCAGTTGCGATGGCGACGACAGCGACAGGCAAGCAATCAATATTGGTCGCTCATGCACACACGGCCCCCGGAGGCACACATAAGATGCCGTCCGTCGTGCGTCCCCATCATTCACATTTTTTTTTTGGTTGTCCTGCGATCGATCGTCAAGTGATCGCTTAACAACGGCCAACCGTCTCGGTTCCGTCCGCCTGGAACGGCCGAACATATTGAGCTCGCACACACACACACACGCGCGGTACACATTTGTGTGTGGAAATTGATATTTGACGGGGCCGGTTGTTTACTTTGTTATCTTTAATTCATTTACCGAATGTTTACGCCCCATGATAAGGATACGCCACTCGCGTACAAATCAACCTTTGGTTCTGGGCTGTTAAAGTTTTTCCCCCATGCCAATCATTCGTACCTGCCGGCTGTTGAAGGACCTGCGTACATTCTCGGTAGAGTCGTCCTCATCGTCGTCGACGAATCGGTTCCCATCGCTGCTAATCCACTTTGACGACAGACGAAAACCGATTCCTAACGATCTTTGAATCGCTTTCATTTCGAACGCACGAAAGCGCGGCAAGAAAAAAACTTTCCCAATCCAATCGGAAAGATTCCAACGATGGTATTCGAGAGGAAAGGACGGGGAAACCGCACGGAACAAGGACACGCTCTAAGCAGGAATCTAGGTAGCAGCACTAGGTAGAAGAATCGCAAAAAGGGTAACGCCTAATGAAAGACACATCACCGGTGACCATTCGGACTGGAGAAAAAGTCTCTCCACACTGTCACGGTTTTCGCATCCTTGTCCACTATTGAGCGTCTCGAATTTCAGGGTTTTGTCCGGTGCAACGGCGTCGATGCATCCTTTCTCCCTATTTTTTTGGTTGTCTGCATCTGTACGCACAACCCAACTGCAGATGCACCACCTTTCGGAATCCCGGGTGTCCCGTCCGCATGTTGACGTCTTTGTTGTTGTGGTAAATTTAATCCGATTTTCCCGAGACCCATTTCCATTGCTCATGCCCAACGCAAGCGTCCATTAAAGTAGTGTACGGCTCTGGAGAATCTTCTGCCAAAAAGGCTCCTTCCGTCGGATGCAGGCTTAAGATGGATTGAGATTTTGCAAAAAAGAGGAAAGATTTTCGTCGGATTTGTCTGACGCCATCATTACGGAATGATTGCAGGCAATCGATCGAAAGGGCAAGATAAATACCAAAGCTTGTTCGGTATTTCCGGTCTTCATCTTTTTTTGTGCAGTCCAGTCCGGGAAAAGGTGTTTCAATGATGCTCAGTTTGCGCAAATTCTCGACGAAGGTACCTCCGACGGAGTAGAGTAAATAAAGATCTTACTGTTGGTAAACGATTAAATGATTCATAAGGTTTTGATCATGCGGTAAGCTGAGGTGGTTTTGTATTGATTTTTTTCTTTTATTCAGACTCTAATCGCAAGGTGTTTGCTCTGGTTTTTGTTTAAAGACGAGACGTATCGTTTTGTGAATGTTTGTAACGCATATTGATGCGATAAGTAAACATTCGCAACGATGATAAGTGATCTTGATAGACGATAACATTTCCTATAGCATCGACGAAACTCAAAAGATACGATTTGTAGGACAAATTGTTTGAATTTTTCATACATTTTATCATCATCGTTCTGAAGATGTGATGGTAAATGATTTTATTTTATTTATTTATTTATTTATGATTAATTATTACGCCATTTAGCCGTATTGTCAGCCTTAAAATGCAGAAGTGTATAATAATCACAAGGCATTTCCTCCTTGTACTTTGCCTTATCCCGGCCATACTCGGTTTGTTAAATGATTTTAGTAATAGCAATTATTTTATTTTACATTAAATATTTTTATCATAAATGTTGTATGAATTCTAGTCCAACAGAGTAAATTGTTTAAAAATAAAATAACTACATAAAATTCTTTGATTACTGATGACTTTCGTTTGATGAAACTTGTTTTTTGAGCAGAAGACCTAAAT
Organism: Anopheles funestus; assembly: GCF_943734845.2. Taxonomy (NCBI): domain Eukaryota; kingdom Metazoa; phylum Arthropoda; class Insecta; order Diptera; family Culicidae; genus Anopheles; species Anopheles funestus. The sequence continues at coordinate 33,017,126 of NC_064599.1, forward strand.
CGAACGTCCTAAATAAAAACGTCCTGCGCCTCTTCTTTTACCAATCGAGAAAGGTCAATCGATTATGCGTCATAAAAGGGAAGAAACATTAAACTTTAACCATCACTGGGCAAAACAAACAAAATTAAGCACCACAGACGCACTGTTCCCGGCTGTGCCAGGCCCGGTACTCATTGTTTTTCTTTCGGTAGCGCTTTTCTTGAGAGGAAATTTGTGTAATAAATTTGATTGTTTCGCCCCATTCTCCGTCGCCGGTATCCGGTTCGTGGGGCCCATTTTTATATAGACGTGTGTGTGTGGTTCCAGACTCCAGTAGCCGAACGATTGGTTGGTCAAAGGTAAAAGGTTCCGTTGCGTCTTTGAGCCAAATTTTCAGCTAGCGGAAATGGTACTCTAGTGGAAGGAAAGAAGACGAAAAAAAAAACAAGTAAACGGGAAGCACCCTTAAACAGCAAACCAGCGACCGGGATTCGCATAACGGTTGGGGGGAAAAAAAGATCCGAAACATCATCCGTAGCGTACCACGGCAGAAGCTTTTTTCTTGTTACGTCTTTCGGTTTTATAGGATCATTAATTTTATGTTTATGATTTATGATTAATTAATTAATCCATCAGCTCTTTCTCCCCGGGTCAATCAGGGGAGGCCTCATCCTCATCAGGGCTACCGTACGGATGTTGGGATAAAAGCGTTTAATTAGCTGACCGGAATTGACGCTTCCGTCCGGTCCGATTTCGTCACAATGTTTCTCTGGTAAATTTTCCAACGTGTATGTGTTGCAAAACTGTATCATGTGTTAACATTATTTATACGAAGTAGGAGTTTTTTTAAATTCATTTTTTTGTTATTTGAGTTAAATCCACCAAATTGAAACTAATACTAAAATGAGGTATAAAGCCAGCATTGCAAGTTGAGTATTTTTTAAATTATATTTCTCAAAGATGCTGGTCTCAAAAATAACTGGTAATTCGCAACAAATAACGAAGGCCCAGTTACAAAAGATACTTCATATTTATCAATAACCACGCGTCTTCAATCTTCAAACGCGTTTTACTCACAATAATAACTTACGGTTTGGAAATCGATAACTACAAACAATTTCTCTAAAACGTAAGTAGCATTTTCCATCAGAAATTCCTTACGATATAAAAGCTATTAGTTTTAATAAAAAATCAATTGCTTTTACAGGAGTAAAGTAATTTCATTCAAAAATCAATTTTACCTACTTTAATCATTCTCCATTACTTTATGATAGATAACGATATCTTCATTATCACCAGATTATAATGACAGATATCTTCATTATTCCCGTTAGTACTAAAAGTGTTAGTCTCTAGCTTCTTTATGCATAATAATTTTCTCCTTCCTATGATTTTTGACTAAATTTAGACTAAATTTTTACAACATTTGACTAGTTTTAGACTAAATTTTTACAACATTCCGAAGTATGTCCTACAAAAACCTAAATTTTTGTCCCTTTTCAATATTTTTCTTGTACTCTTGAAAGTAAAAAGAATGTGGATCTAATATTTGAAGTTCTTGACGACCTGGCTGAAGTGGCTTAACGACCTTACACGTCATGCTTGCCAATTCTGGCCTTCTAGACTTATTTTTAACATGTAGCGGCCAGTCCGTGCTACGGTTCGAATGGGATTTGATCCCCGGTCCTGCCGTGTGTGCCTGCGGCGTATATCACATACATCACTGGGCCGCCTATATTTAAGGTTGTTGTCCATAAAAAGCGTAGAAAATTAATCTTTTTTGAATGTATTCTTCTTCATGTGTTTATTTTCTTAAGATTAGCTGAGTTGTTTGTTCTTATCAGTGATTTCACTTAAAATCTTCAACAAGTTAATAACTTTGCTGAAATTTTAATTTACATTTCAGAACTCCTCTCTACTCTCTATATTTTATAAGACCCTTTCTACAGCCACTGCAAACTGTACCACAGTTTATTCTATTTAAAAAAATGCATTACATAGTAGAACAAAACTTGACATTGCAATTGAAACAAACCCTTTGTTGTCTATTTTCTGCATCGAAAACCAATGGTCAATAAAATGTCCACCTTAATGTTGTTCAATATATAGCAACAGGATTCCCACCGTACCGAATGTCACCGGTAAGCCACCGGCAAGAATAAAAATGCAATTTAAGTCAGGTTTCAATTTACGCTGATTACAATAAGCCTTTCGTCTAGCGAAAGTAGCACATAGGACCGGCGTGAACCGAATACCGAAGCAAAACACACACAGTGGAGGCAAAAAAATGGTGTAAAAATGTGAACCTGCGCGACCATTCAGCCGTGTCCAACGTTCAACCACAAATCTCATATGCTTCCGCCCGAAGTAAAACTGGGCAAAAAAAGCAAAAGCGCAACATGCAACACAGAATTGCACTACTTTAACACACGTCCACTAAAAAAGGAGCAAAAGGAGAGAAATTTGCAAAAACGGGACAAAGATCGCAATGTGGTCCCCGAAGAGGACACATTTGGAACCAGTGCAGTGGTGCAGATTGTACAAAGCAAAACGAGCAACAACAACAAAAAAATCGAAATGTTCCCCCATTGTAAATCACCCGTTGCTACAGAACAATAAAAGAGCAAACATAAATTAAGTTTTCGGATTTGTTTTTTTCACTCTTCCATCTCGTTTCATTTACTCGCCTTTAGTGTGCGCCTCAGCCTCGCTGTTGATTATTTTACCACACTGGCCAGATTTTCACTACGGACCTCACACGTCCCGAGGTTGAGCTTTTTTCCCCCGTTTTTTCCTATTTCTTCACCTTTTTTTGCGCACATTGGCACGCACATGTTTTACTATTCTGTGTTCAGAATAAAAATGTCCAGAAGAATGAAGTAACAAAAAAAAACAAAGATCCCTTTGACCCATTCATCGCCGGGACCATCGACGGGAGTGTTAGGGATTGAAAGTGTCTTCCAGATTTGTTTTATGTTTTGGGTCCTTTTGGGTTTATGATGCGAAGATGCAATTCGTTTTATTTGCCTTTTCTCTAGCTGAATTCCACTGCCTTGACACACACACACACTTCTAGCTGTTGACCACTTAGATTGACTGGTTGGTTTTTTTTTCTTTCATTCCTTTGGTTATGTTTTGATCTCGTTCACACTGTGACCCATTATGGCAGCCCATTGTTGAACGTACTGCGTGCCTCGACCGATGTGGCAAAATTCTTCTCATTTTATTTGCTGTGGGTGATTTTTAGGTCAACCCGGCTGGCATGATCATCTCAGTGGTGTTTCTTTGTTTTGAAATTTTTCTGATCCCGGTTCGAAATGAGACGACACTTTTACGAGCACGTTTCACTGCTCACGTTCCATTTGGTTTAGATCATTTTTCATGAGCGAAAAAAGGTCCTTCGCTAGAAGGAAGTGTACCGTTTCCCAGCACCTTTCCCACACGGTTTCGGACGATGCGCGATCGTTTGTTTGTTTTTGGCACTCGGGTTAACAACATGCGAAAAGCCTACCAGAGAACATGGGACAAATGTGAGAGTGGACAAATTGACATCGAGGTAGGTGCAGCAGGATATTTACCTTCTTAGAAGCAAAATAATGATCATCTGTGCTGTTCCATTTTTGTTTTCACCGCGCGACGTTGGTGGTAAACAGAGCGATCAACAGAACAGAAGATTGAGCTATGTGGTCTAAATAATATTGTTACCTTAATGGTTAGGTCGACCACAAGAAAATTTGTAAAGAATTTAGACAAAGCAAAATATGACCAGCTGGAGATTCTGGGTAAATAAATTCTTTGGGGCATTTTTGGGCAAGCTTTAGGTTAATCGAGAGCATGCCAATAACAGATGTAACAACTTGCTTATTAAAATAATAAATTAGGAAATAAATGTAAACCATCAAAAAAGCTTATGAAAAGAATGGAAAAATGTTAAACCAAGAATCTGTTTGCTAAAACAGTTAAAAAAAAAACAACTAAAACAAATGATTGCAAACATTGTCATCATTTATCACAATCCTTAGTTCGTCCATTGTGGTTAACCTAATTTACCGTGAAATAAACATCAGTCGTACGATAAAATACCTTCTATTAGGACACCATTTCGAACAGCCGTACCTAGTAAGTTGTGATTTCGTTTGTATGGTAATCAAATTCCATTGCTTCCAATCCAAAAAGACACAATTGCTTTTCGTTTTCTGGGGGAAAGAGGAAATTGGATCCACTTTCCCAATTTCCGTCGATCGAGTGCCGTCCGCACGAATATCCCTAGCGAATAGGCGACCAATCATTGGTACGATGTTATGACTTATGCTTGAACGGGCTTGCTCAAACCTTCCGATAACCGTGGCATCACGGTATGGTATGGCCTTAGACACGCTCCATCTCCAGCGTACTCGGGATTGCCCGAAAACGACCATCACGGCGGACATATTGTGAGAGACCGAGGCAATAGAGCGATAGATACATAAGTGGATCAATTTGCCGTATCGAATGTCCGCAAATTCCCTGTTCCACGTACGACGAACGACTCCACGGTTGGGGAGAAATACACTATTCAATCGACACTACGATGGCAATCAATCGAAGAACCGTGGGCCCATCTCGTCTTTGTCCCATTGTACAGGACGGGAGTGGGAGTAAAATCGATTGAATTAAGAAGTGGAAATCGGTTTTGTGTGTGTCCGGCACAATCCCTGTCCGAGGGCACCGTATGCTATGCATCATACACAACACACAGAGCTACCGCTTTATCGTACTGCGATTTTTGGTCTTCCTTTGAGAAGGACTTTCGATCTGTGTCGCAGGAAACGTTGACTACCAGGCACGACTTCTAACCGGCCAGGTAATATCTGTGAAAATGTACACTTGTTTCGTCGGATTCAACCGTCGGTGCACTTTGCCACTACCACTACCACACACTGGCCAGGGTGAGTCGCCCACGGGTTTGGTCAGTTTACTCGGCAAACTGTTCGAGGTGCATGCGTTGATTGGGATGAATGGCAATCGCTTATCTCGAAACAACGATCTAACGAGATTTTACGATTTCTGACCACTCTTGGGTACTACTACGGTTACTGGTCGGGAGTACATCCATTTTGCTATCTTGGAGTTGGAGGGCCATCGACTACCGTCGGTCATACTAGTGATTGGAAGGTTTTTTGATGCACAAGGCAACCTAGCTGTTTGTACATGTTTTGCTTAATTATTATCACATATTTCTGAAACAGATTTTTCTTTTCAAAGTCAAATTTTGAATTTCTTTTAAACAATAATAACCTAAATTGTTAAACGATAGAAATATTAATATAGTGTTTTCAAATGAATTATTCAAATTACTTTTGTAGCTAATGTGTGTTTAACTACTTAAATTTTAAGTTTATGTGCTTTTATTTATTAAATTAAATAAGTTAATCAAGTGGTTTAGATGACAAAAATATAATTTTTTGATTGCTATATTTGGAGTCAATTTTCGTGGAATTCTTCCAACTTCCAACTGAAACATTTACAAGTTTAAATCGAATATTTTGAAACATTTTTAATATAACACACTGATAGCTGTACAAAATTTGTGAAAAGAGAAGGTTTTTCAAGCAGCTTAAGTTCTTCTTGCACAAAAAGGAAAGAATTCCAGTTCCAACTAAACACATTCTAGTTCAACTTGAAAAGAATCGAGAAATTACTAAAAGTTTACCATTTGGATACAAAAACCCTGTAAATTTATTAAACAAATTTCATCGTACAAAAATGTTTATGTTTGATAAAACTTTGTACAATTAAATTCGTCCTTAGTGAAATAAAAAATCTTCCCTTTTGTTTCAAACTAATACAAATGTTCTTCACATGGCACGATGTAACGCTAGGTAACGCACACTGGGCAGTCGAGAAAAACAAAAAAAGTGCGTAAGCAAATTTTCCTAACTGTTGTCACCATTTCACCATTTCACACCAGCCAAGTTCAACCGGGCGGGCAGTTAAAGCAAGTAGCACAGCAACTCCCGAAGGTAAATGGAATTTTCCCTTCCCATTTATCCACTGGCATGGATTACTTTTAGCAAAGACTTTTGGCGAAACTGAAGGGATGACGCAAAAGGTTCAACTAGTTCATAGCCCTCCCATCTAGCACTAGGGCCAGATACCACATTCCGTGCCAAAACCGTGTTGAAACAAAGCATAAAAATAAAAATCTTTCCACCCATGTACGGATGCGGTTGGGCCAAATTGTGCCAACGGAATGGTAACAAACAAAAAAGCAAGCGTAGAGTCGTTGCAATGGGATTTTTCACCCTTGGCCTAAAGGCAGTCAGTAGCGGCAGTCCTTCCCAGCCCAGCAAAGGCCCCGGAGACCGAGAAAAAGCAAAAGCACTTGAACGGCAAAGGGGATGGGCTCGGCTAAAGAGCTAACCACTCTCGCTCTTCATTGTGCAAGCAAATAAGTGTTGTTTCGTGTCACCTGGAAATGAGATCTCGGGGATATCGGTCGCCCATTGCTCTTCATGCTGCTGCTGCTGTTGCAAGGATCAAGCACCGATGAGATGGTAAAGTTGCTGCGCTCACACAGTGCAACCGCTTTCGCCAGAAGGATAAGGCAGCCACTATAACAAACGCAGCCTTTCAGCGGGGATAAGCAAACGCAATTCAAGCGCACACAACAGCAAAAAAAATCCAATTGCAAATGTTTTAGCACACACAAATGTGAAACGACAATGATGGTTCGGAACTGCCATATGCTCCGTAACAGCTCATCTAAGGACCACGGGTTGGTTCACAGCTAGGGTAAACTATATTTACTTTCCTGTCCGGAATTGTTCCTCAAGGGAGTGCAATCATCATCATCAACGCCATCATTGTCCTTGTCAAGGGTTTGGTTGACCTTTTTTTTTGCTTTCTCTCTACCAAAAGCGTGTCCTTTTATTCGACGAACATACCAATCGGATCGGTGGAGCACCGAAAAGATGAAAAAAAACCCAACAGCAATGTACGGGAACAAATCGGGTTCAAGGGAAACAGAAGCAGAAAAGCGATACGCGCCTCAGTGGGATAAAAATTTGTTTACTCATCGGATTAAGTTAGACGATGTAAAGATGATGTTAATCGCCATTTGATGGGATTATTTTATTTCGCACTCACACACTCGTCGGGTTTTGCGGGCAGGGAATTGGATTTTTGCTGCCACTTGGGTGTTTCATATCTGGGGCTTTTTTGTGTGTTTGTGTAGAACTCTGACGTCCGAAGCATCAGTTTTGGTTTTGAATGTAACAATTATTTAACGCGAAATGGGACGTGTAAGTCGGAAAACAGCAATGGCAATCTTGTTTGAACAAAGCGATGCGGTTAAGTGTTCAATAAATACGGAAAGTGTTGTTCAGTTGATGTGTTAATTGAGATGCAAATAGATGACATTATTTTTTTATTCTTCAAAGAAGATATTTTCATTAATACAGAAAATATTTCAAAAACAATTAAAAATTCGTTTTGATATGTATGAAAAAAGTTGTTCAAGAAATGTTCTGCGACATTATGGCTTTGTTCCTTTGGGTGGGTTTTACAGTCAACATGATTAAGAAAACACGAAAAGAAATATTTTTGCAGCTTTTAAAAGCTTATAATTTTATAATTATTTGATAAGCAAAACAGTTTGGTCGATAAGAGTAAAATAAGAAATTTAAAACAAAAATCAAAAATAAAATTCAAACCATTTTTCTGCTTAATTGTTGCAGCTGGAGTAGCAACTATTTATCTTTCATCTTTTAAAGTTTATCTTTTTAATATTCTCATATCAAAAGTTGGCTTTGCAAAGTGTGATTAAATATTGTATCAAAATAAATCATACTATCATAACCATGATTATAACTTTAATAACTTTGCAAAACGTTTATAAATAACTCTGAAACTTTTTCTTTAAGTCTCTATAATTCTTTAAGTTTTTATTCATTCATCGATGTTTGGACAAGGTTCGTCAATTCTAAGCTTTATCAAGAATGAACAAAGTAATATGTTTTTGGAAAGGGGAAAGTATTTGACATTTAATTAATTTTAAATAATATTTTGAAATGTATAATTTTTATATACATATAAAAATACTCACATTCCAACATCAGAGATAGTTTATGTTTCTTGTAAGATACTGAGAATAAAATAGAAATAAAAAGAAGATAAAAGTGTTAAATATTTTCAATAGAAATTGTACAAAAAAATGACTATCAAAATTCCCCCGAAACTGCACTACCGCCACTATCACACTATCGAAAAAAGTATTCGTATTGATTTTGTCACTCACACCAATTTGCTATCGATCGGGTGAAAATGCGATCAAGTATTAGCAAACATCAGTAGGCAAAGTATCACTTTACCCATGTTGTTTTCCGCACAGTGCCTACATGCCATTTTTTTTCCATGTCCACACAGACTAGCTTAATACAACATGTAAATGAACATGGACGGGAATGACATGCGAATGACAATTTCAATATTGTTTGATTTGAAGTAGCGGCCGTGGGAGGGAGGGAACAAAAAAAGGTTGACAACAACGTTTTTCCTCGTTCTGCATGCATTTTTCTTTTGCTTATTCTTACGTGTCCTCGGTACGGTTTGCATTTGTTCAACAGTGATTGAGTTTAGTGTACAAACTTAATACTGCTTCATCATCTCAGTCACGACAAACATAAACGTTATTGCAATAGTAACGAATGATAGAGAAACTCAAGTGCGATGTTTGATGATGATAAAATTTATAGCATCAAATAGAAAAATTTGAGGAAAAAATATGCAACAAATAACAATTCTTGCACATTTTCTATTCAAATTATGAAAAATGTTTCAAGAACTTTGAACCATTTTTAGCTCCAATTTGTGAGCAAAAGCAAAAACGTAAAAGCAAGAAAATGTTGATAGAGATAAATTTATAACAGAAAGATGAAAAGGGACACAAGCACGATAAATCTACACATGTTCAATTTAAAACTCTTGGTTCATCCCCATCCTCCTCCTTCCCGTGTACTCAACGGCTTAGTAGCAAAGGGATAAGGGATAACAGGATAGATGGTGTCCCTTTATCCTCACGAGCAGAAACAAGGGATACTTTGCTCTGTTGTCTGTTTGCAACTCGAAGGACCAAGAATCGGAAGCGAAAGTTGCTCTCCGTTGCCCGTTGGTGACGAAAGGCGAATGCCATTTTCGTCCACAGCTTGAACGGAAATCTCGTAGTGGGGGGTAAGTGGTGATGGATGGTGTGGAAATAGGAAAAGGATTGTCTACAGCCCATGTTATGTCATAGTAGTATTCAATTTCCCCTTAGCAAAAACCTCGTTGCCCCCCCCACGAAAACAAGTACGGAACGTCCTCACTCCCTTCAATCAAACTCTAAACCCACTTTCCGCAGGCTCGTTCGGACAGTCGGTCGTTTCGGTCGTGATTTATGTGGCTGTGCATGTGCTCGGATGGGAATGTTTTGGTTTCGGTACTCCGCCTTCACGAGAGACACGCGTCTTCCTTGCTTGTCGGCATCAACGCAAGAACGTTTCCACCGTTCGTCTGAATGATCCGGCGGGAACTGACTGGGAATCTTATCAACCGTCGTATCCTGGCGCTTTGTTTTCACGATACTGTTCACGTTTGAGATTTGAGGATGGAACAGAGATTCTCTCCAGCTTCCTATTCAGGCAGACTCCGAATGTCCTCCAGGACATTCGGTGCGAGAATCGCAAACGGTCTGCGAGAGTCTGCGAGAATCCGTATCCTTCAGCCACAGATTCATCCACGGTGTTCGGATGCTGTGAGAGTATCCTTTTCTGATTCCATACGAACCGAACATGAAGGTTTTTTTTACTATTCGCATGCCGAAAAAAGGTGGTTTTGAGCCACGCTTCACCTTCCCAAAAAAGCCCCATTGAGCACCGAATCGAGCGCATGAATGAAATGTTTCGTTTTGGTTTTGTTTCCTTTTTGCGCACCACCACCATCGGAATAGGCGCGCAATCGCGCGCGCGATAAAGTTCGCACCGTACCAAGTGGTGCGATGTGCAGGGTTACGGAAAACCCCCTAAACCGATCGGTTTTTCCTTTTTCCACAACCCTATCCCAAGCGTGGCAGAGAGAGAGAAAGAGAGCGAGCGCGCGCGAGAATACGGGAGCGATGAGTGCGATTCGTGAGAATAGGAGATTTTCTTCTCTCTTTCTCTCTTGCTCTTTCGCCTTTGATCGCTCTTTGCACAAACGAAAGCCATCATTCTCCCCCGTTGTTGGTGCATTGACTAGGAGCGTTAGGCGTGGCTTACGCACAAATCATTCGCTCGAATCGGGGGGCGTGACTATCGCGCGCTATGTATTGTACGCTGATTGGCCCGTGCACGTGAACGCCCCATTTGGTACCGGTACGGTTTTTCCGGTTTTACCATCGGACTGGCCGGTGCTGCACACGAGCCAGTTTTTGGGGAGAAATTCAGTTTCTGGCAAAACGTGATCAAGTGCGCATCGTTGCTGCGCGCGTTTTGATACGCACGAACCACCAAATCGGTACGTGTTTACGACTGTTCTGTTTGGGAAAAACATTTCCTTTCGGGCCCGGTTGGCTTGTTATTTTTTTTGTATTTGCGCATTTTCTCAATTCGGCAACTCGTGCGCGCGTGTGTATGTGTGCTTGTGCGCGTGTGTGTGTATATATACATATATGTGATTGTGTACGTTTCCACCCATTTCCATCCTCGTGCTGGAAAGTGTGTCCCGTGTCTCACACCCACGCAAAACCTTGCAGTGGATTGTTGGGAGAAATGCTTTCTACCAAGCCTCAATCGGTTTCGTGAAGATTTTGTTTTGATATCACCAGTGTGAACAGCACCGGATTCCGTGCATCTTCAAAGAACAACAAAACGCGAGTGAACACAGCAAATGCGAGGAGTTTTAAATGTGAGCAAAGTGTAAATGAGTTGATTCGGTTTGATAACGCATTTTAACGCAAAAGCGCGCGCCTGAGAGAGGGAGAGAGCGCGAGTGTGTGCAAAAATGAAGGAACGCATATGAGAAAGAGAAACTACACCGCCTACTAGAGGAACTTCTCTGTGAGCAAAATCAACGTTTAGCAGCATCCTTTCTGCTGCTTGGCAACGACAATACCGTTGCCTACCGTTGGAACACCAAACAGTATCGGTGTGGAAGAGTCATCAAAGTATCCCGGTTCCGGGGCCTTTTTTTCCCGCTTCTCAACCCGGCGAGTTAGACGAAAACAGGAAAACAACATCGTACACACCGGTCGCGAGTCACTTTTCAGCGCACCACAAGTCGCCACTTTAGAGAGCTTGACCAAGTTACGTTCTAGTTCGGTTTAGTGCTCCAATTATAGTTTGTTGTTACGCTAGGATCTACTACCTTCTAGAAGCAGCAACAGTAGTAGATGCATTACGTTAGTTATGGTTCATTGTTCTATGCGTTTGTTCAGGTGTTTCAATATACGACTCCCGAACCTCAGTTTTTTTGAATAGCAATTTGTTAAAATTTTTGTTATAAAGTTATTGTTCCCTCTCTGTCGTGAATTTGTGTGACAAGCAAGTGACATTCTTGTCGAATTGAGTCCTAATTTCGATTAAGTTGTTCCAGTAATAAAGTGTTCTCACTTCCAACCAGGAAGTGTCTAAGACATTCGAAGACCTTCATCTCGCAAAAAACTGTCCAGAAGCAAAAATCCTACGCTTGTGGCAAGGTGATCCACATTCAAAAGAAGAAGAAGCAAACAGAAGAAAAACAATAATGATCCCAAGGATAGCATAAGAACGATACATTAAGAAATCCAACGCTGGATGTCTTCTATTGCGTCTGTCTGCCATATTGGTGCCTAAGATTCCTGGTTGGCCTAACGTCGGTTTCCTGCCGTGGTGCGTGAGTGCGTGTGTGTGTTGCGGGGTGAAAGTGTACAAGCCGGACAGGATCATGTATCCCGCCGTGCAATTGGCGCCAAAGGATACGACGACCGCAACGGTGACAAAGTCCCCGTAATGTCGGCTACGGTACGATAAGACCTTTTTGGTAATGGAGTAGTGTACCTTCGGGTCCGTTACGGAACATGTTGGATATTTATGTGTTTCGGTAGTGATTGTGCATTAGGCTGTATTGGTGGAAGTTATACGTGAAATTGAGTCACAATAGAAACAACCACGAACGTATTCGCAACAGGAGAAAAAAGGGGCAAAAATAGTGCAAATCGATCTGTATCATACTATAAAACCAATTTATGCCATTGTGCCAGAAGAGAAAATCGTGTGGGAACGTAGTAGTAGATTGAAGCAAAAACAAAGGAACACACAGGAATAATGGCCGCATACGCTCAATTTGGCTACACATATCCGCCGGCAAGTCAGGTAAGCAAAGTGACAACCAAAAAAAACAAAAACAGCAACATTAAGGACCGTTAAGGAGAGAAGAAAAACAATAAGCATTCCAAAACGTGTCCCCTCCAACGACATTTCCAAGATGTTCAAACAAGGGTTACAAGGTGTTTGACTTATTGAATGAAAGTTTGGGTGATGCTTTGAAGGAGTCAAACAAGTGTGTTTGGCCGTGTGTTTAGGTTTTTATTTATTTATGAGCTTTATGGTGGACCGAAGGTAAAGGCTTTGTTAAGGCACGTTCCCAAGGGACAAGTATTGAGATGGACAGAGAGAAAGGAAGAGGAAAGTATTTTTGTGTGTGATTTATTTATTTAACTTTTTTTGTGTGTGTTTTTCTGTGTTGGGAAGATTCAAGCCTTAGAAGAAGATTATAATTTAACGATCAATAGTATAAGCTTGAAGCAAAAGATCATCCATGTTTGTTGCTTTTAAGGGTCGGCTCATTTACATCTCATTATGTGCGTGAAATCTCCATCTCGATGGATTATGTTGTAAAGCAAGCCTCATTATGATACCGGCTGGAACTGACCGAAAAGCTAAATAAAAATTAGTAATGGGTGGCCTAAAAGTGTTAAAGAAAACAGAAAACATCAGACATTATTTCCTGCCCCAATCTACTGCCCTACATTTCGTTCACTTCGAACGAGAAATAAAATTGTCCATCGGGAATCAAACTTTTGTTACGGACAAAAATTTCAATTACCGATTGGTCTCTTTTCATTCGCACAAAATCAGCAACAGCATTACTTACGGCCTTAAACCATCCGGCACGCTTCGTTTTCATCAAATGAGTTCCAGTTTCCAGTCAATTCCTCTGGGGAACGACGGCACGGAAAGCCGGGGGTGAAAATGGACCGATGGTTTTTGGGGTTTGCCATTTTTCGCTTCCATCAGTTGTATTCCCATCGCGTCAAATCAGCGTTCATTAGCGCGGCCAATCTCGCTTGCCATTTCTCTACACATTTGGCCACCGTTCGGTTGGGCCGTATCGGAGGATGTTGGTCTCCATTGGTTTTGTGTCACCCGTCGGTTGACCTTTTTGTTGTTGTTGTTGTTGTCGTGCTGGATATTTTCTACAAGATAAATGAATCATAAACCTCACACTGGCCGCTCCAAGTTTTTAACGTTTTTAATGGCCAATTTCTGTTTATCACAAAAAAGCGTAACACAGTAATTCACGGTGTGTGTGTGTGTGTATCTTTCGATAAACGGAACAGAAAGCAAAAAGCTCGATTGTGATCATCTACGTTTAGTGAAACGGAATCGAACAACTCCGTACGGGAGTTGCCACATTTGGCAAGGCGTTTTGAGATCGTTTAAAGGTTTTTTTTTGCTGCTTTTGTTTAGTGTGCAGACAAACTGTGAAATTATTCGCGTCACACACATCGCCGGCACTCAATTTTCGGGTTGACCGAAAAGCAAGCGAATCGCAAAAGAGAGCGAGAAAAATAAAACGTCCCAAGAAAACGCCACCGAGTGCATTCAGCCGTTGCCAGCGTCAACGTCATTTTCAACGCCGATGACGTTAACAGCCTTGCCAGTTCGCAACAGTTTTGCACCACAAACTGTCTGCCTTGCGACAATGCGTATGGATTTGAGGATCTCTAAATGTGTCCCGATGTGTGCTCGTGCAAAATGAACAAACAGTAGCGTTGAAGCACAAAACAAAAAAAATCCTTCGCAAATGCTAGATGAAAGCTGAAATGGAGAGGTACTGTGGGGAAAAGATCGGGCAACTGCAGTTAACAAAAGGCTTCCGAAGCGAAGGTTTTTGTTTTTGAGCTCCGTTCCATGCGCTTGAAAATCCCCGGGAGACAACGTGGACATGGTTTGAGTCTCTTATGCACTGCTCTGTTGCAGCTCGGAGTTGAGAGATTCAGGCAGAAGTGACATCTTCTTCACTACCTCGTTACACTCTAAACCCTTTCCTAGCCTCCTCCTCCATGCCATCCTCAATTTCCACCATCGAACGGGTGAATTCCGATGCCTAAGACCAATGTGTGCGAGCGAGTAGTGAAAAGGAATCTCATTAATTAATTATAATTTAAGACGAAATGAACCATGCGACAGTTCCGTCGCTCTGGTTTCGTCGTGTGTTTTTTACTGTTGCTTTTCCTTCTTTTTTTTTTTTGATTCACCAATTCCTACTACTTCGGTACGGCGACGAGTCTTGAATGAAGATGCTAACCCGGCTGCACTTGATTTCACGTGTGTACGCGAGCTGGAGACGGAGTTTTTAAGCGGGCGAGGATCGAAAATTTTGAGCACTCAAACCCAACGCACGCACCGTGTGCATTGGACGCACTTCAGAAAAATGTTCTAATTGAATTTTTACTTCTCCACAATTCCTTATCCCGCTTTAAGCGCCCATACCGGTGTGCTGGAGGAGTGTGTACAACTTCCTCCAAGGAATTTGACAGACCGTCCATCTCCAAAGGTTGATCAATTTCCCATTGACCAGCAAAAGCGGTCAGGGGTTCTTCCGCGCGTTTGTCTCAATTGACAATGCGTGAACGGTTTGTTCAGCGCCCTCCCTTTTTTGCACTCGTTATTAACAAACGGTCCGAAATACACGCAGAGAATTGCAATTGAACCGTACGATTCGATCGAACTTTGGTTCAGGCCCCCGTAGACGCACCACACGCACCGGGAAGAATGTTTCGCAGATTTCCGAGCGCTAAAGAAACACGACCAGCCTGAAGAAACGGTGCAAAAACTTGCCAAAATCACGTACAAATCAATTTAATTAATTTACAATTAATTTATCAATGTTCAAATTGATAAATATTTATACTAACCGCGTGATTGGTGGGTTGTTTGGAGGAAGATGGATGGAGGGAAAGGGTGCTGCCCCCAAAAAGCTAACGCTCACGGTCACGCTAAAGGCCACCACCGGTTGTTCGTAACACCAACGACAGGTGAGATCACAATCGATCACAATCTTGCGGGGTTTCGCGTTTATAAGGGCGCTCGGATCCCTGCGGGAGACTGCCAGTTAGGTTTTTGGCAAAACCCGAATGGAGCTGTCCTGGAGTTTAATCAAATAACAATAAATAATATCGTTAATAACGATATCAGAAGTTTGATTTTTGGACTTAAAAGAACTTGTAAATATTTGTTCAAAAGTTAAAAAAGCGAAGTTGATTGAATGATCGTAAATTGAACTGATAATAACTAATTAGAAAAATAACTGAAGGCATTAAAGTTTATTCATATTTTGATGAACTTTCAAAGTAACATAAATATAGAATTAAAAGTAAATAATGTAAGTTAAATAACATATTAAAGATAGGAAAATTGACAGCAAATTGTTCAATGTCACACAAGTTGCTTGAAAGCGTTTGGAATGGATTGTGTCTTTTCAAGGATTACTCGGAACAGTACATCACGGCAGGAGACTTCCAACAAAACGTGCTCCAAAACTAAGGAAGAAATATCCTTCTGGCACATTGCGATAGTTTTGTCCGAAAAGATGTGCCTGTTTACTTGCCTTCTTGCACATATTTCCGATGGCACGTACCATGACCATGAACCAGTGCAGACTAATGGTTCAGACCTAACCCCTGGACAGAGGATGATACATATCTTTTGCCGTTGGGTGTGAATCGCCACATGGTTACTGTTTTCTACATTGTGCACTTGCATGTGAGAATATACACCATCATAGATAGGATATCCTTTTCCTCCTGCATGTCCTGGTTGATCGTCTGCATTGAAGGAGTGCGTGTTTTTTGGGTTTTATGAATTTTTGTCCAAAAGCACAATTCCTCACAGAAGAAGAAAAAGACAGGAATTCCAATAGCTCAGTCACCATATGCTGCACGTTGGTTGACATTGCATCGTTTCAATCAATAGTGACCCATTCAGCATGCCACGGTGTACGGTGTTGTCGCTTTGCATCGAACGCAGGCATGATGTCATCGGAAAAATTTGGAACACAGCACCGTCTGGACAAATAAATATGTCAACATTTTGTTTGCGTTCCTTTCGACGTTGAGGCGCGTTTTTTTCTGTACATTTTGTTGTAGTTTTCTCTTCGCTTGATACATTCCTCACGCTGAGCCATTTCTTGTTTCCGTTTCCGAGGCTATTTCGATGCAATTGCATCTTGCGCATAATGCAATATTGATCTTTAAGTGGTGGCAAATCGTAAGCACCGGTAAGACTTCCCAGTTGCGTAAAAGGAGCTCGCAAGACGTAAATATGCACTTAATCGGTAGCGATGAAGTTTGCAACCAAAAAAAAAAAACGCTAAAGACGTGCGAGAAGTGTCAGTTTCGGGCGATGATCGACGAGCAAACACATCACACCTTAAGCATCGTATCCATTCTTCGGTTTCCATGGGAGAACAATTCCAGAGCGCCTCAATTGCGGGCTAGCGCGCTGTAATTCCCACGGGTCACGGTCCCCGGTAGCTGATCGATATGCTGAACGTATGAGACGCGATTTGGAACGAAGAGGAGAAAAAAAAACGGACGAATGGAATGTCTATACTGGGGCGGTAGAACGCTTTTAGTCGGATTCATCCCTGCTTTCGAACGAGGGAGCTTCTGGGGCTGAGGCCTTCCAGCAGCCTGCCTTAATCGGTTATGAGTGGTTCTGGCTGGCGGGAGTATAACCAAAAATGGGCACCTATCTACGACATGCCGTACCGTTGCCGATAGTCTGCACAATTTTCCGCCCTAAAACAATCGGCAATCGGTGATCAGCGATCTTTACCAGTGGGCTACTTCGGTTGGAGGAATATACAAAAAAAGCAACGAGTGGATATTTCACTTCAGTTTTTACCTTTGCTTCCTGCTTCGTGATTACTAGCGAATGGCAGGCACCTTCGAGCACCTTACGAAACGGGAGCGAAATGTCAACTCGAAGAACGTCGCAAAAGCGACGAACGCACTGTAGTGCTTGGCACCAGAAGGCAAACAAAAAAATTCGTTACACATCGAGCATTCCATACGATCTTTTCACCTTTACCGCTGCACCAGTTTTACTCCGAGGTCCTCGCCTTTTTGGTACGCATTTTGGGCAAAGAGTTGAACATTTTGAAATGATTTATTATGTTGCTGTTTACACTTTGTCGCAGCGTTTGTCCACAAGAAGTTGGAGTTGTACGGCAATAACCAAAAGCACAGGTTTTCGTGCCCAAAATATGGAAGTCATCCGTAGTACCTGCGGAAAAACCAAGATATCAGAAATTCATATTTTTCCGTACCTCAACAATCAACATTATCAGTGCATGGTAGCAGCAAAACGATGCGATTCTGAATTTGATTGAGAACGGGGGGTGAAGAAATCGAAACGAAATGAAGAATGTTTCGGACGACAATACCGATGAACGACTCTCGACCGGGTAGTACTTGAGTATCGAAACCACATTGACTTGCTCGGGACAGTGGGAAATCGTACACCACCCTGGAGTGCAATTGCAATGTGTGGACATGGCCGAGTATGAGTTTTCTTAGGAAATTTACTGTAAAGTTGCGCGTACACATAAATTAAAAAGACGCATGATCGGCTCCAAATGGGAACTTTGAGGATCGCTGCTTATCGGGTGGATTTTCGGGTGAATTCTGAAGAAAATTCGTGCGACACCCTCGAGACATCCGATATCCTTTGGGAGTTTGTAAAGATTGGTAGCCATTTGATATGTCGAATCGCAAGCTCCCTTTGCAATAAAAGACGCAAGTCGTACAATTTCTGCAACGAGTACATTTGTATGTCCACAAAATCTCTAAACGGTTCCGGTGAATGTTGTTTAAAGTCAAGAGAGTTAACTAACGGAATAAAAACTTAAAAGAAAGCAGCTACAAAGCTGCAACGTACAAAACTAACCATAAATGCACAAAATTCGAATCAAAACTTCAAAACCCAAGATACACAAAACAAAAACGGGAATATTCGGGAAGTTAAAATTGATGGCGCTGGTACGGAAAAATTGATAAGAAACTGCGTCTCGTCGGACGAGCCCTGCCTCGAGTGGATCGGGTTTTTGTAGTCTCATTGGAATTAATAATTCATAATGCTATAAAAATGTTGAAGATGATGTCAATAATTTATAAACATTCGACAAACTCTCCTGCTGCACCAGCAGCAGCAGCAATAGTAGGGTTTTCGGGATGTTCTGTTCCGTCTCTTCCCAATTCCCACACGGCAGGATCGTTTGGCGCGATAAAAATGCACATCCTTGGTAGCATCCGTGCATGCCTTCACAGTGTTGCTTTTGCGGGTCCGTTATGATTCGGTTGTTTTTTTTTCCTTTAATGTTGTCCTGTGTTTGTGTGAAAAATTCTCGAAAATGAGCCTGAAGGGCAATTGCAACCGAGTCTGTCAGTAAGCTGATGAACAAGTTTCATCGTCTTTCGATTATTGAAAGTCGTCTGGGGGCTCGTTTGGGGGGAATGGGTTGGTCGGACAGCAAGACAGCTTGGGATTGAAGTTGATTTTGATTTCACAATTCAATAAGCACTTCATATCGTGTTGCTTGTGCGTAAACCTATCACCTTTTCTACCGGCTTGCCGGTACCGGCGCCTTTACGGACGGTTTAAGGGTAATACACAGGCGATCTGCAACAGGTGAAACACGTGACGCAGTGGTTTTGTTTCGTATGAATGCCAGGAGTGAATTTTATTGTGTAGCTTTCTTTTCCTTCACGCCGTGTATCGAAATCATACATGCTCAAATCACCAAATCAACACGTTTGCAAACCGTCCTTACTTACAAACATTGCCATTTCTCGGTTCCGAAACCCGAAAAGGGAGGATTGTAGCAAAATCCCTTACCATTAACATAATTGGTATTTTATTCAAATGTTTAACTGTGGCACCACATGTGGCAAAAAAGGAAGACACTAACAGAAAAAATTCCTTTCCACATTCTTGGGGAAAATAATACTCGAAAATTCACATAGTTTTCGTAGGCAATGCAAGAACCAAAAAAACGAATGTCCGCAATTGCTTTACCAAGTTTAGACTCGTGTTAACACCCATGGGACCATTACATACGTAAAAACCTTTTAAAATTTGAAACCTTTTGCCACCCCGGTTTTCCCCTCCACCCGACAAAAAGCTGGTCAATCGATTTTCCTACCAGCCGGAAAAGGCTTTGCTTTATCCCCGGGGCATCTCATCTTGGCGCCGGGCAGAAATGGTCATGGGGATGAAATTGATTTTCGCATAAGGGATAAAATCGAAACCGGTACCATATGTTACGTTATTTCATGTGACATACGCACCCTTTTGCACTCATGCATACGCCAGTAGGTCATATAATCCCCGCATACGGATGGTGGTTGGGCATTTGTTTGTTTCTGCTTGGTTGTTGGAAGATAAATTTCATTTTTTTATGCACCTCTGTGTGGAGAGATTGTACAAGCGCTAACAGGTGTGAGAAAAATGTTCTTATCCCTTAAAGAAACAGAGAAAAAAGAAGTGCGTTGGGAGTGAATATATAGTATATTAAATAATCATTGAAAATGGAGGAATAAATACAATATTTTGTGTAAGATTATTCACCAGAAACGTAGTTAAACGAAGGGCACAGAAAATAAAACAAATAGATCAAACATACACGGGCGAAGGCCACCAATGAAGTTCTTAACTTATGTGCTCCCATTTAGAGAAACCTTTTCTACCTTCTCCACGACCAACACTTTTTAACTATCCTTCCTTTTGTTAAGGCGCTAGCGAAACGAGGTAAGAAAGGTGCTACACAAAGTCAAAGGTTGCGGTCCTAAGTAGTACCTCACTTTACCGACAATATCCACACCGACGTCTGCTGTAGCCTTCACTTGCTTCGGCGCAACTCTTCGAGCAGGTGTGGTGTGTCTGTGTGTGTTCAGCGTCAAAACGCATGACGTTCAAACCGCACGCACATGATGGATTGTCCATTTGTCGAGATAATAATATTTATATCTCAATTAATGTAATTTATTGTGGACCTCCGTCCTCCGAATTCAATCCATCCGAATGAAGGGGGTGTGCGGTAGGAAGTTTGCGCCACGTCGCTTGAGGACGCACCAGTTCTCCCCAAAAAGTTCCAAGGTCTTTTGCCAGAGGGTCAGCAAACGGGCAACTGGCCAGCTCGAAAGGTGCGAACGACACTGCCGTTGGTGAGTACGTAGAATTTCTGGAAGGCCATGTGGAGTACACTTTCCGGGATAGCATATCGCTTCGGGTTCTCCCGTCAATCGCTCTCCAAGAAACGCACCGAAGATCACCCGTTCCTTACTTCGATTGATTGTGAAGAGGGTAGGCGAAAAAAAAAGATTGATTAAAAGTTGCTTCCAGCGATAAATGGCGGCGTTATTGGTGCATAATGTCGATCTTCAGACGTGTGTTCGTGTTTTTCGGAAAAGAGACCTTTGCCGACGGCATTCGATGATGTGCCCGTTAATAACGATATTCACCGAAATTTATGATCGTTATTATGGAAACCGATCGTCGCACATAACCGTGCGCAGGAGACGTTTAACAAAATGTTGCCCCAGTACGGGCAACATTGCTCGAGGCATTCCGATCGACTATCGAGATCGCGTAGTGTAGTCGCGCTTGTGTGGTGGTGAAGAAAAATATGCTAATATATTTACGACCATAATGTTTAAGCACCAGGCGTCTGAACGAGACATAACGTGGCCGATGGCATTGTAGACGGAGCGGACGTCTCATGAACGTCAACTTCATCCGGTGGCGAAGAAATGCCGCAAAACCTTGAGTAAAAACCGCGAGAACTCGGACTGCTTCGAGACGGAGGCAGGTGAAGAATTTTCGACGTGTGATCTCGATCTACTTTAAATGTACCTTAGGCAATTGAACGGTTGAAAGATGGATGATAAGAAACTCCAGTGCACTGCTGCGAGAATTCGGAAGATGAAGCTTATCGCGTTAACCTTTCATTATCAATGCGGAGTCCGTTAAATAGTGATATTCATTAGCAAACGCCAGCGTGATTGCAGCGAAAGAGGGAAAGATTGATCGTCTGCAAACAGCAAGCGTCTAAGCAAAATGATGCGTATCGACAACTTGTCCTTGTCCGCTACGGGAGAGCGTCTCGAGACATACAAATTGGAATACGAAGCTAGACAGTGGAGCCTAAGGGGAAAAAACAATCTCATCCACCAAAAAGGAAGATAAAAGCAGAACAGATTAAAAGACAAAGATATTCTACCAACGAGTTTCCCAGTTCTAGCCACCCAATAAAACCACAGCCTAAATGCCTTGCGACTTCTTTACCTTTTTGTACGTTTCGGGGACGAGTCCGATGGGAACGGAGCGGCAGCGGAACACAAAACCCCAAGCGTGGACAGTAATAAATCATTCCCATGTCCTCACGTAATGCTTCGCGTGGTCGATGGGTGTACAGCGATGGATGGAGCAGAAAGCAAACGTAAGAAATGCGCACAAAAACCAAAAAAAAAACCTGTCCATCGTCGCATAACGCAACGCAAAAAGGGATACCGTAACGGATAACTGGATGCGCTGTTCGGGATGATGGCTGCGCCTCATAAAACGTATGTGTGGCAGTGCATGCGCAAAATCTAGTTACACCTTCGTGGTCCTTAAGTCCTGCCGTGGCGCAAGTATCATGCGAACTCCCGAAGGTTCCCGCGGGGCAAAATGACCCCCTCGTCTTCCCCCACCTCACACCCAATCCGTATGTGGAGCAACTCACAGGCTGGGAGCTTGTAAAACTTTCATCACATCAAAAGCAGTGATATCATTATCGTTGAATGTTATCAAAATATTTCAATAAATTGTCAATAAAACGATTTATCTCAACAAATTTATCTCACATTTATAATGTCGCCATGTGCGGAACACTGTACCATCGCTCCGAAGGGAAGGGCATGGAAGTGCGCAAAAGGCCTCGGAATGGTTCGCGTACAGAGATACCGTACCGTCGTGCGATGTCGAGATGTCGCGCAAAACTTCTTTGCCCTCACCGGAACGTCTGGTTTTGTTGCACGGTAGCTCATAATAATTTCAGCCCATTGTCGTGGCAGTGAATGGAGCTCTGACGTATGTTGTTTTTTTTTGCGTACCTTTACCTCATTTGATTCTTGCCGTTGTTGTTGCCCCTTCGCACACATAATTTTTCCGATGCGTCAAGCTATTGCTCCTTTGGCCCCGGCGGTAATATTTCGTCACGCTTTTCATCGCTAGCAAACTGATCGTATAAGCGAGGCCAAGTGTGTGTTTGTGTGTTGAAAAAAATATTCAACCCATATTACGGTGCGCCATATCGTGCAATCCATCCATCCATCTATGCCTGACGATGGGGTTCGATCTCTCGACGCCCTTCGGTGCAATTGCTGGTGCAGCACCAGGGATGTACATGCGCCTGCGATACGCATCACGCAGTAGCCACATTCTCAGGATGATGCCTGCAGGGCAATGATGTGGTACAGAGCAACTACAACAAAAAAACAACACTACATCGATCCTGTAGATCCTTTGTCAGGGCGCTTGGTACTTGGCAGTGAGAGAAAATGAGTCCCCAAAACCATTCCGAACGGGAGAACACCGTGCAAAAGATTGGCCAGAACAGGTTGCAGTATAGTTGCCACTCGCAGTGCTTCGTCCATGATGGTAGAAGAGCAGGAGTTCGCAACGGAAGGTAACGGAACGCACTCGTCGCATACGGTGCAGATACGTTGTACTGATAAGAGTTTCCTGAACCGCTTCCACCTCCTTTCCACCCGGGGACCACGGTACACCACCATGTCTACGTCCTTTTTTTCCATACCCTATGAAGCCGTGGTTTTGGGGCCGGAGTTATGCAGGAGGGATTTCGGCTCCGCTCGTTTGTTTCCGTTTGCTAAAAGAACATTCAAAAGGTAAAAATATCGATCTCAGAACAGCGGAGAAACGATAAGTAATGGGACAACAAAAAAGCCCCTGGTTGGTTGCTTTTACGGAAGTTTCGGAGGGTTTTACTGCACTCGAAAAGATCCGGTTATGTGTCCCTAGCCTAGAGCTGTACTTTGGACAAAAAAACTGTATCGATTCGAGGTTAAAATTTTGCACGCATTACAGCCCGGTAGCGCCCGTTTTCGTTCGTTTACGCATACATTATGTTGAGGCTCTTGTGGATAGGGGCGATCACCATAAGCAAACGTAAAACAATAACCAACCTTCGGGGGGAAAATGCATCATCCTCTGGTTCGATGATAGTGTGCATTATCGATTCGTAAATACATTTTTTTTTAAAAAGAAACCCCATTCCAACTCTCTCATACATTATGCTACAACAATTTCACACTTTATATTGCATGCATTTGCATTCGGGAGCGGTGAACAAGAGCTGAAACAAGTGTGAGTTTGAATTGCGTAAAAATTACTATCATTCACCCGGGCACACATCATCATTCCCGCGCGAATTGCGATGCGTTTAGGCTACTCGAATTGAAAATCGGAAGCCCTTATTAAGCGGAAGGACGAGCCCGGGTACCCGAAGGGGGCATTCAAAAAAACGGGTTTCTGGTTGTCTTTTTCGGTTCGCACAACAACGATGACCCGTTTTCATATTATCCCGAGCTATTACCGAGCAGTGTTTCATCATTGTTATTATGCCTTTATGTGGCGTTCATTTCAGTGCGCCCACCAGCAACAACAAAAAAAAAACCCCATCACCACTCTCGATTGGTGTTATTTGCATTCTTTAATAAACGTTCATTTTGATCCACTTTGATTGGTTTTGGAAGTTATTTTGTTGTTGTTCTCCTGTGTTTTTCGCTGTGACAAAAAGGGGCTCCGCCCGTGCTATAATCGGGCATGGGATTGTGTATTAAACAAAAAAAAGTGTTTATGCAAATTTTTCCAGTGCATACCCTATAAATATGGTGATTTTCCGCTTTGCCAAACAAAATGCATTACAATCACTAGTGATAATCGATCGATTTTGGGATGCTGTGAATCAGACCGGTAAACATGCATCAAAATCAATCCGGTAGGAAGGTGATGAAATGTGGAGAGGATAAAAAAAATGAATAAAATTCATTAACACTAGAAGTACCTGTTCAATTAGTTTGTCTGGTCTGGTGCTTCTCTCAATCGTATTAATTTTTAATGTGAAACAATTTTTAAGTAGTCTTTGAACATGTTTTACGTATATTTTCAATTTTATAAACTTTAACTTTTACGTTAAAAGATTTAAAATGTAATACAACTTCGTGAAGTTTTTACTAATGCCTTAAAATGTTGATATTTTTGGATTTAATATAATAAAATAACCTTTACAGCTTCTCTTTATACGAGTATAAAACTAACAAAGGTAAACCACAAATTATCTTCGGTTTTCAACTATGATTAAATGGTATTTAACCCCAAAATTTCTGTATTTATTCTGAAAAAAGGATTTATTTAAATGATTGGTTACCAGAAACAAAAAATATTTTCTAACATTCTAGCTTATACCAAAAATTCAAACCAACCTAAATGATCGATTATTGAGCCCCTGTGATTCTCTTATTTTTAATATTTTGTTTCAATCGATACAAGTGGCAAAGATGCTGAATCTCAAACATATAAACCTATTGACGTAGAAATTCTCATAAAATATTTTTCAAATAGTTTTTAACTTGTGATAGTCGTGATGGAAAATTTGCAAATGTGCTTTTTTGCTTGAAACCGTGCTATGATTTCATGCGAAAAAACCATACAAACGCGATACAAATGCCCAAGTATAAAGATGTACAATCTACAAATATAATAAATGAAATCTGTCATTCCTTTCCTTAATTTACCTCCGACGTAAATTTCATTAAAACACTGCAACGCTTTCTTGTACACCCAACAGCGAAGTGATGAACACGCTCAGCATAAAACATACAATAATTAGCTTCATTAAAAGCCTTAGCATACGTTAGAAGTAGATATTAAAACTACACTAACAGTACCTAATAAAAGGTAAACATTATTTGTCCAACGGTCAAACATAGCTCACTTAATTCATGATGGCCAAAGAACCAAATGGCACGCCACATAACAGTGCATATCCTCGAAAGAGCTGTCAATAAACTGTCATCTGCTTAGTTCACTCGCACTCGAAGTTGGTTAGACACAAGAAAGAAAAAAACAACGTACTGATACAAGATAGTAATGGCAATTATTTGCTACCAAGCTCGGGGAACAATAAACCACTTTACGAGGCAGAAATGGCAAATGTGTCTATCTTTCCGTTGTTTTAAATGATAATGATGATGGTAGGGATCGGTACCATTAAAAGGCACTAAATAGTTCTTCAATGGTCCGCCCTCCATCTCCAACTGACTCTATCGCACCAAACCCAGCCTGTCAGTGACCGTACGAGTTCAAATTACGGATACGGACGGGTGGCACCGGGGCTCGCACTAGAAGCCTCTCGAGCACACGGCCCCAGTGATTTGTGGGCTCGAGGCTCCGTTTGTGGGCAATAAATCATAAATAAAATTGGATACTTACCGGACCGCACTGAGGGTAAATGGTTGGAAGGGAACTCACAGATTGCGGGGCTCGTTAAACTTCGTGTTTATGACGTTTTGCCGGACAATGAGATTATGAAGTGTAGCGACATAGCCACGATTTGATGGTCAGTGGGCGAAACTGGACGATGGCGAGTAGAGTGCAATTCAACATATGAGAGGTAGAATTCTACTTCCAATCATTCCATTCGTACTTAACAATTGATTTTCCTTAGTTTTGAATATTCTTAAAGTCCACGTTAAGACGATTCGCCCAAGCTTCAATTGTGAATAAATTAAAGCAAACCGACGACTGCTTCTTACAAATTGGCACGGAACTAAACAATTCGCCCAATTGTCGTTTGAGGTTTTTTTGTGTAGATTTTGTGAACCTTTTGTTAATTCTCCAACCAACCATCAAAAAACATGATTTTCTTGGTAGCAACAATCAACACACAAAAAATCAGGGAAACATCGGGTGGTACAGAATGGGCCGAACCGAAGATAAATCACAAAATTAATTCTGTTTAAGACATCATTAAAAACGAGTGCGATCAAACGCACAATTTAAGGCACGGCAGGCTCATTGGTATGAAAATTGGTGCCAAAAAAGATGGGAGTGGGGAGGAACACACACAAAAACGACAACAAAATACTTCCAAGGACATCCTCCCATCGAAATGGAACTCCCCAAAAACCGTGGGGATGGATGGGACAAAATAGAAAAGCAATCTACCGGGATACGGAATGGAAATGGTGAAATAAATGACTGCAACCAAAGTGCCGTGGTGAATACAAAGCATTCGTCCATAGGCTTTTTGTTTCAGTTTTTTGTTGTTGCTTTGGTACGAATCAGCCATCTTCACTTCGACGACACCGAGGAAGACTTCACCATCATCTTCGTTTGCACTTAATTCTAATTATCTATTTTCAGCTAATTGTTTCGGTTTCGGCCCCTCTTTTCTCCCACCACAAAACCAAGAGTATTTGCTCGGAACATTGGGAGGCGTAGTGAATTGATTAGCATTTTTTCCAATTCCTATGGTTGGGCGGAATTGTTGGAACCCAGTCGGGTTGAAGAATTTTACTACCGGCGTAGGTTTGAGCACAGAATCTCTTTGAGTTGGGGTTTTGGGAAGAGAGGAGAGAGGGACGGGGACTGTGTTTGAGAATTTTCACTCAACGAATCCTTAGTGAGGTGGAAACAAAATGGACACAAACCAAGCCCCACAAACGTGTGCCCCTTGGTACAAAGTTAGTGGCGAATTATTATTGCGAGGCACTTTATGGAAGAGTGGTGTGGAATCGTTTTGAACTCTTGCTTTTACCGTGTTTTGGTTTCGGTATTTGTTATCGGTGAAAACTATGTAGAACTAATGGGCAACACAACTTACAACTTAACCGACCTTCTCGCCCGTCCACATCGGGACACAGCGTAATGAAGTCGCGTATCGCAGAACCGCGTGAAAACATGCGCTCGCGCGCGCTCTCGCACCGTACAAAACTTATCAAATGCAATCGGTTGTGTGGTTTTTTTTCTTCATTCTCTACCCCAAAGGCGTATTCCTGTCTTGCACTTCACTCCAACAAACGAAGGCATGCGTTAATTGAGCCTAAAACTGATTGTGAAGCAATTGTGTGTTTTGCCTAGAGTTGAGTGTGGAGCGAAATGTTTGTTGCGCTAAATGTGCATTTTCTGCACGATTACCCGATCGGGTAAAGGGAACGCTTATCATACGAAGCGAAATTGTGTGAAAAGAAAAATATTATTCCATATTTAGATTCAACCTCAATGCGAGTACAGCTCACTGGTACAACCCATGGCGCGTATCGTTATTATGTGGTTTGTTTGTTTCTTCTGCAGGGTTTGTCAAATTTGGTAACAACTTAATATATTTGTACCGATTCGAACTGGTATTCGCTACAGTTCATTCGGTGTGCACGTACGTGTACTCTCACCATATAATCGTAAGGATTAGCTCAGCTTCTTCGGGTACAATAAGTCATGCGTATTTAGTCTGAACCCCGGGCACTGTAGCGTCTTACGTGCGGGTTTTCGTTGCGCAACACACCTAACCAGGTGGGGCCGGCGGGGGAGGATGGACTTGAAGGGGAGGTGTTGCCTCCTGCTAAGTGTATTTCAATGTTTCCCCCGGCGTGTCGGTTGCGGGATTAATTACCCGGGGCTGAACCGGAACCACTGCACACAAGATGCCTCCGCTGAGTGCCTTCGCCTTTTCTTGCCCAACATTCGCCTTCCATTGCCAACAGTCCCACGAGCTCGAAATGATCGTACCCGTCAACAAACGTTTTACCACCTTTCCTTACTTTTTCTCTCGCTCTCTCTACAACTTGAATTGCTAAATTTGTCTAGACAAAATCCTTCCCAGCAGCCAAGTCCTTCCCAGGCATTAGGCCCTGATAGAATAGCAGACGAACGTATAGGCAAAAGTTTATCCTACCTTAATCCAACCCTTTTTTGGTTATGCAGAACTCAGGTCTCTTGAATGTTGCACCCTCCATCCGTGATATGTAGACTATTTTTCAGCATCCAAGGACGCTTGACTTCCTTCAGAATGTGCTTCTGCGTAGGAACACCCGGAGCGTCATCGGGACACCGGCATAAAAAGGGGTTATCGTCGTCGTTTCTTCCGGTGTTTCTTTCTTTCCTGCTTGAAATACCGAGTCGGGTGCCGAAAGTATCACATCTAGAGAGAGAGAGGCACTAAGACAACCTGTCACACCGGTAGACGACCAACTAACGACTGACGTGTGCACGTGTATGTAGTGGAGTTCCAGGCATCACCGAGATGAGCCCGGTTACGCCATTTAATCCTTCTCAATATCACAATTATCCAATCTCCGTGCAGGTTTCAAAGAATGTATTATCATGCAAAGATGCGGCCGGTTTCGACCAAAAACAGGGCAAAAGGTATCCAAACACTTGCTTTAACCCCTCCCTTCGCCATCTATTATGGAACTGGAACGGAAATCATTCTTTGCGTCAAAAGCTTGTCCAAATGTTTTGGCACCGAAACGCACCGAACGAAGAAGACAAATTGATTTCCTTCTCCTTTGCTGCACCAACCAACTCGCCTTCCCTCCGGTTTTTCCTTGTTCAATTTTGTTCGGAGGGGTTGAGGTTTTTAAGATTTATCGACCATCGCTTCATTTCGGTTTTTGGCCGCTCTAAATAAGATTAAATTTTCTGATCGACATTTCCTTGTAAGCCGTGTCGTGATGGTATAGATTTTTATCACCACTTGTTTTAGTGTTTTGTTTTTTTGTGAAATGTCGATCCAGAAATTTGTGATTCCGTCACATTTGCTGTAGGCGTTTAGTTTTTTTAGTGGCAAATTCACATTTGCATTCGACTGCAAAATTCTTTCTTCTCCCTCGTAGGTGAAAACTTTTTTGATGGCCGCCGTCACATTTGACACGCATAGCGAAAGGATTTAGAGGTTAAAATTCACCAAAAAACAAAAGAAGACAGGAAAAACCTGTCCTTTCGATGGATATCAACAGGCAGAAGAAATAAAAAAAGGAAGAAAAACATATTTTTTCTAGACGACTAAACACACCGTCTCCAGTCAGTTGTCAAGCACTGAAATTGTACCCAATGGTACTATTCCCACTCATACACACTTCCAAGCGTACGAGAGAGAGAGGAGAAAAAATGAAGGCAAAAGCAAGAAAACCTTTAATCGCGTTTAACTGTAAATTAACATATTATATGACAAATATTAAAATCAAATTGACTATGCCATTCTATCATCGAGTAATTTGATACGTTTGTCGAGCGCGACGTGCGACGATCCGACGCGTCGTTTGATTATTTTCGACGTGCATCTTCGCCACAGTTTCGGTTTGCTTTCATTCAACTCTTCCGTTGACGGAGTTTCGGTGATGGGCAACCGGGTTAAATGGACGTTCTTTATTTTTTTTAAATTCAATTTTTGGTGTGTTTTTTCCTTTTCTACACCCTCTGTTCCGACCACGACATTTGCCCCCGGTGTGTCCCTCACGTCCATTATTGACTCCTTGAGATTGTGCCGTAGTAAATGAAGAAACCCAAGATATGGTTGGTTTCTCATGCTTTCTCTGTTTTCGAACCTGGGGGTTTCTTTCTATTGCTCGAGCCGACTACTCGATTCAAGCGCCGTTTGAGACACATGTCGAAGATTTGGTTTTTTTCTTGAAGAACCCTCATTTTATCCGGTTCTTTTTAATGTCTTGTTGTGCTGGTGGCAAAGGACCACTTTTTGTTGTTGTTGTTGCTGTTGTCTATTTCGTACTTTAGCTTTAGCCATCCCGGATACCTTTCTGGTGATACGCCGAAGAGTAGGTTGCAGCTTGTGGCGAGGTGTTTGGCATTGCCACTTCGACGGCTTCAATATTATTTCCATATTATATGCGCTCTGCGCCAGGGATGGAAGATCCGTGGTCGCCCACACGGTCCAACATGGCTGGGAATGTCACGTGAATGTTGATCGCGGTTCACCACCATTCCGGTTGACCTTCAACACTATCGCTCCGTTTGCATCGTTTCTTATCACCATGAAATTTGAAGTCAACCGATTCTTCTTCGGATAAGCAAAAGCGGTTTAATCCAATTTCTGCTTTCGACACTGTTCTAATCTGAAAGAAAATGATATCTTACGTGTATATATTTGTTATTTCCTGGGTCCCGGGGGTTTTCATTCTGATCGGACAGGAAGCTAGAAGTTCCAATTCCCAATTCCACGCCCTTTCATTAGCCTCCGAATCACATTAACTTATTAAATCAGCTCCCACTGCTTCACTGCGCCGAACTGTTGCCTGGGCTTCCTCAGAAACGTGTGCACAAGTGTCAAAACGATACCGAAGGGAAACATTGGTGGATTCTTTCTTCTTTTCCGCCACCCTTTCCGGCTCCGGGGGGTGGCGGGTGGGGGGAAGACCTTTCGTTTGTTTGTTTATCCCGTTTGCCGCCGACCAGGCGTAAGGGGTTGCTTTTGTTTCAGCTCTCAACGCTAACCGCAACTCAACGAGAAAGACCGGCCATTAGATTCATTATTTATTTAAGCCTGTTGCGCGTTTTTGTGGTTGTCACGGATCGGGTTTGGGTTGTGTTTGGGTTTTTTTTCTTCTGTTCATTTGTTTTGTGGGCCTCCCCCCAATCAAGTTTCGCCGTTGTCCTCCGGAGCCAGAATGTCTTCTGACCTGGGTCCGAATTTGTTTAAATTTTTTTGGTGTTTCTTCTTACGGATACTTTCCTTTTGACGATGTAGTTTTGCTTGCGGTTACCCATCAAGTCATCGCTCAGCTTCTTGAGCGGGTTTGACGTTGTTCTCTCTCCCTTATTCTCCACATCATCCATTAGCATTGCTCGACTGCACGCACATCACGCCTCGGTATTGGAGGGAAGCTGAAGTCGTTGTGAATAGAGAGACAACATTTGAAGGCATATTAACACCCCTGTGGAAAGATTATTATGGCCGGGTTTCGCTGTGGAAATGATCGATCGATCGGCATGGCACGAAGGTTAAGGCAGCGCATCGATCGATCGATCGATCGTACGCTTCGGTTTTGATTGTCGATTTCAACGCAATGCAAGTGAGGAAGCGTAGGTCGCCACGAAGGAATCGGGAAGCATAATAATTTAATTAAAAACCCGTAAACCCACATCGCGGTTTTTCGGTGTGTCCCCCCGGGGGTGAGACCGCCCCGGATGCTCACTGGTTTCGTGCGGTTTTTGTGATGAATGTGTATTTTTTTCCGTTTTTGTTTCATTTGTTTCTTCTTTTCTTTCTTATGGTTGTAGCTGCTCGTTAGCGGTGGACAGACGACGACCGCAAGCTCCCAGTCACCGATCTCCGCCACGAATGCTCCCTCGCTCAGTCCCGGCGGTTCGGCCACCGGTGCACCGTCCGGTGCCCTCAGTCCCGGTGCCGTCTCCCAAACCTCGCAAAACAATGCCTCACTCGGTGGGGGCGGTGGTGCCGGTGGTGGAGGCGGTCCGGCGACGTCCTGCTGTGAAAATGGCCGCCCGATCATGACCGATCCCGTGTCCGGCCAGACAGTGTGCTCGTGTCAGTACGATTCGGCACGGTTAGCGCTGTCGGGCTATTCGCGCATTCCCACCGGAAGTGTCGGTGTGTACGGGACGCCTTACCCTTCGACGGAGCAGAACCCCTACCCGAGCATCGGTGTGGACAGTTCCGCCTTCTACTCCCCGCTGGTAAGTGTATTGAGCTTTGTTTCGCACATGTACAATGGATGTGTGCGTGTGTTTTATTCTCAATCCAATCGATGATTATCAATTACTGTTCCAACCCCTTTTTTGGGGGTTTGTCTGTATCTATATATCTAAAGAGATTTTTTTGTTGGAAAACTATTCTTCAATGTTTCTCAATTTTTATATTCTTTCGAAAGAGCAAAAAAAAGAGGAATTCATTTCACCTTTTTAAAGCCTAACGCTTTCACCAGGCGTTTCAAAGTTTCGTTAAAATATAAACTCAAAATTCTTAAAACGCATTATTGGAAAATTTTCACCAGAAAAGAAAAGAACCTTTACACAAAAATCCAATCTTCTATAGGGAACCATTTTTCACCTAACTAGCAGAAAGAAAAAAATCCTCCAAGTTAGAGGCCACCTAATGAGGACCGTATTTCGCATTCCCGTCACGAAACCACTCACTCGATTATTCGCTGGTTTTTCATGGGTCTTTTTCCGCATTACCTTGCCATGGGCATCTTCATTGATGGGAGAGGGTTTTGAAAAAATTCTTCCACGCCTGTTCTCACCATTCTTGCTAGGGATTTGGAAAACAGCCGGCAGGAGCAGAATGGCAGTAGCGCTACGGGCAAAAGGCAAAAACCCCGGTGAAGATAATACTGAAATGTGGAAGTAACTGAGTGCGAAAATACTGCATGTTTATGGCTAGCGAAGATTATCCTTTAGAGGGTAGAAATGGTTCGAAGCAGAAGGAGAAAGAAATGCTGCAACGAATGGGAAATATCCGCAAGGCTTTGTGCGAAATCGTGTCACCAAGTGTTTGGACTTTTTTCAGGATCTTATTTTTTAAGTATCATCTTTGTTTGCAGGTGACTTTATTAGAAGGAAGTAAAGACATCTTCTTTAATAAATTTCTTACTTAAAACTTTTTTGCAAGTTTTTTTCTGTTGGACATCTCTTATCAGCTACAAGCTCCTTCCTTATAGTCACTACGCAATGAGTTAGTCACTACACTTTATCAAGACAGTAATCATCACATTTGTTAGCATGTGAGAAGCCATTCCCTAGAGGAAAAGAACAAAAAAAAAAACCGTCCTTCTCTCCTACGCCCCGGTTAAGAAAAAGCTGTAAAATACCGACGTACGTATAAAGGATTACTCGTGTAATGCGGAAGCGAATGTTGGCAATGTATTTGCAAAATGCTGTACTGCACTTGTGTAAAACGGATTCCACTTCAATTCACTGTAACATGCATGCGGTTGCATTGGTTGTGTTGTGTAAATGCGCATGCGGCATTGTACCGGGCGCTTCCAAGGGTGTAAATGCAAGGGTGCGAAAGGCGCACAAGTCTTTTGCCCAGCACAGCGTCACACAAACTGACCAAACACTTAGCATCGGTAGTGTACGGTGGCTGGCAGGGATGTTCCGGGTTAGTCTCGACGTTCGAAAATCCTTACCACTCCTCCCCACCCGACTTGGGTCTTACTCTAACCCCCCAGAAAACCGTTTCGTTATCGCTCGTTTGACAGGATCTGTGGAATGCAAAATGCTTCTACTTCCTTCGGTCCTGCGGGATGCAGAGTACGTTTTTTGTTGTTGTTGTTTCATTTTCCCTTAAACTCCGCTGCTCCGTCCGTAAATGTAAGAACGCAAGAGCACAACCATAATAGTACTACCACCACCGGGTTAGATCGTTTGTAGTCCGGCGTTTGTCGGTGCCGTGTACTTAAAATAAATGTATAACAAGATGTAAATTAAACCTCTCCCCTCGCTTTTTTTGCTATAAATACGAAATTACCCAAATGGCAGAGGCTTTCACCCGTTGTCCCGTGTCGGACACGTTCGTGTTCGTGAGCAACTATCCATCCACTTTAAATTCACAGTGTCCGTCTGTGTTTGTGTGCATGCTTGTGGTGCACTGTGACGACAAGAACTTTGGCTGCTTTGCCACATTAATGAATGGTCCGCTTTGTCGATGAAGGGTAAAATGGTGGCACATTTTAGTATATGCTTTCTGCTCACACTAGTAAACCCTTTAGAAAGGGGTACTCGATGACGGCTCAAACCCTCTTGACTAGATTGCATTTTGTCGTACAGCTAAGTTACTCGTTCTTACAATTGCTTGCTGCCTTGGAACTGGCCAAAACAGACTTGGATCGTGGTTGAAGAACGGAAAACTTTTTCCTTTGCTGCTGCCCTACAAAAAGTAAGTAGATTATTGGTGTTCAATTTCATACTCGCATCATATCGCCTAGCATGCTCCGGAATGTAGCTAGCAGAGTGGACGAATTCTTGTAGAGGAAAAAAGAAGTTTACTTATCAGGATTAACGCCAACGGTACTGACGTCGCGGGCGAGAAGCCATCGCCGTAAGTGAAAACGGAGTTCAATCACTTAAACTGACGTTAGACTGGTGAACGAAATGGCCACCAAAAACAAAAGTCCCTCAAATCGATACGATGTCAGACGGACTGATTTAACAAACCATTATCGCATTAGCGCAACAGCCTAGCAGAGTTTTGAGGTGATTTCGAAGAAGCTTACGTGACTTAGTGGAAGAGTGGACAGAGAGTGAGAGAATGTCCCTTTTTTCTTTTTGAGGAGGGGTGAGTGCTTTCTCCATTTGCTGTACACTTGTTAGTACGAGAACAGAAAATTTGTCCCCAGACATGCCCCCCGCAACCGGTGAGCTAATGAGTTTAATGTTGACCCGAGTGTCGACCGTTCGTCCGTTCGTCCGTGATGGCCAAACAGAAAACCGATTTGAAACGCTTTTTTTCTCTCTCACACACACACAACCTCAAAAGCGGCCTACAAATGAAGCAAATAATTGTAACCATTAAATGGTTCAAATAGAAGGAACAACTTTTTCGAGGGGTTCTTAACGATTACGGTTCGGACGGGGGGTTTTTTTGTGTTGCATTTTCTCCTGCTGCGTGTTGGATATCATTATTCCAATCGTGACATACAGGTATCGGTTACGGATATATCGGAGAAAAGCGTTTTTCGAAAAGCTTATCGTTGATCGAACATTCAGAAAAAATAGAGAATAGAAGCAAGAAGAGGAAGAAACAAACTTTGTCAGTCAATCATTGGAAATGATTGGCTTTGATGGAAGGAGAGCATGGAATTGATTTTTATTTTTCCCTCCCCTAATCAATAACCGTAGGTGGAAGATATCGTTAGGATACTTCAGCACCGTTTCGTCAATAGATAAGCAATTAACTAATTATTTTACCCGTTTTTTTACTCGCAATGGAAAACCCGAAGAAAGTTCTATATCAAGCATACTTAGCAGAGCAGAGTGGTTTGTGAAACAAAAAAAAGGGTGGACATTTAATATTTTTAGGTGGTAAAGGTCCTCACATTTCGGAACAATTCGTGTATGGCAATTTGCCACAACCAGTCCCAAAAAGTGCCTAAAATGCCAATGAGACGAAAAAGCAGTGATTATCGTCGGTTTCATAATTATCTCCAAACACGAATATCGTTTTGTGCTGAAACGTTTCGGACGAGAAAAGATTGTTATCGGTTGTTGGCATGATAGCACGAGTTTAAGGGCGCGGGTAGTGAGTAGAACTCATTTCCTTTCCAAACCTTATTGGTGGGCTGGTTAGGCGGTCGGTACCCGATAAACACCTTTCCGTTCTAATGTGTCACCACATCGGTCCCTTCGCACTGTACAAATAGTCGCCTTTTGCCACATGGTTTGTTAGTGCTCGCGGAAATTGTGTCACTAATGAGATAAATCGGGAAAAAAACTCCCAAAGAAACGCACACGAATGCGTAAGAGTGCCTTTTTTCGCTTTGTGCACGATATGTGTATTAATAATAAGCCAAACATAGAACACCTCGTGGGCACGGGACGCAAAGAGACGATCGACAAGCGTTTCCAACCGAAAAGGGCTCACCCCCTTGGAATGTTCCAGGACAACGGAGTACTAACAGAGAAAGGCAATCAATTTTGACCCCGTTTGCATTTACTTTGATTTACCACCGTTGCGCACCGTTTCTTTTCCCTCTTTCTTTTTTGTATCGTGTGTGTTTCATCCGTTATCGACCGAATGTGTTCCCCGTTTTCCTTTCGCTGAATCTCGATTGCAACCATTCAATATTGTTCGTGACATTTTTTGTTGCCTTCTTTCGGCTTAACTTGAAACATAGCGTTATCTACGCTATCGTTACAGACGCCGTCAACGATCGTCATACAGGGGAGAACCGTGCCACGGTTGTGGATGGTGGTGGCCACGCGACACGCATGAAATGGTGAAGAGTGCCATGACATATCTTGACAGCAAACAGCGGAAATCAATCGATGCGAAAGAGTTTGAAGAACGGTCGGTTCCGGGACTTCGGGTTCGGAATGTTTCAGGTTCTTGGTGATTTTGCAATTCCAGGTGTTTCGTATTCATTGCTTGTTGTTTTTTTTTTTGAGAAAACTTGCGAAATTGCGAATGAATACTATTTGACACAAACATCACTCTCGACAAGAGTATTTTATTTCCGTACTTTCTTTCTAGGTCCATACATCATGCAAGCTGTAGTAATGGGGAGTGTTTTGGGGTAAAAAGCTTGGAAAGGTACTATTTTTGTTGGAATTGAATATATCAATACATATCAACATAAAAGATAGCTATTTTTAGCATATTATAAAGACGTTCATGAAATGTTTGTAACAGGCAGACCATTACAGCATAGTGCTCAAGTTGTGTTACAAATTCTAAATAGACTTTCCTCTTTAAAAATCTTCCCTTTAGTGAAAATTTCCCTTAACAGCTTCGAAGTCAATGCTTTCGGTATAATTTTTTAAAATAATATAAAACAATTACTTGTAGCAAAAGAAAAAAAATATTCAAAAACATACTTCCGTTGTGATAAAAAATCACTTAGCAAAATAAAACCTCAAAACTTTAAAAAAAATTAACCTTTACTACTTATGTCACTCAGACCATTAGTAAATTAAATATACTAATGCTATCAGACCAGAAAAGCAGATAAGCTTTTTTCGTGTTGATTACTTATCTGGAAAAGGTAGAGTTCCAATGAGCACTAATAAACGGAATTCCAATATGGCCATCTGAAGAATCTATAGAACCGAATATCCGTGAAAATCGATTACTAAGGCCCACGCCTAATCCACAATTGCCCAGATAATCGATATAAAAAGATCGCATAGCAAATTGCATTCGATTGTAAATTATTTTGAAAAATAAATTAAACAATTTGTTGCAGGTGCCGCACGAAAATAGGCAATTCAAAACGACAGCAGAAAAATATTGTTCAAATCAGAATCAATTACCTGCTCGGTTAATCCTATGGCAAATGTGTGTTTGTCCGTAGTCGTGATTTAAATTAATTTTTATTGCGCATACTTTTGCGCACCATCAGCAAATAAAAAAGGAATGAACAGAAAAGCATTCCACATGCTTTGCGCAAACTCGCACTGCTCCGAATCTGATTCGCGATCTAATCTACCAATTCTGACCGACACGGCCACAGTTATCGTTTTTTTTTTGCGGTTGAAAAGAAAACCCATTTTTAACACCCACCAACGACGAACGAGAATGGATATGGTCGATGGCAATGCCGCGGATTTACCATATCCATTTGTGCACACTTTACCATACACACGCTCATGTGCAGATGTACACAGTCACAGCCACATGGGCGAATGGTTTTAATGAGAGAAAAATTAAGGAATTAAAAACTAAAAAGAAAAATACTTTTAGAGAAGGGCGAGAAAACTGCAAACAGAGACACACATACAGGTCGGTATTGAAAAAGAATGGAAGACGTCGCGAAAAGGATGGCAGGCGCGTAGCAAAAGAGGAACAAAAAAACACACACACAAAAGACACACCAAGATTAAGCGAACGGGCACCGTAGCCGTACAAGAACGAAAACAATTTTGCTTAATTATTCGACCCGGACCACCAAAACCGACGTTCCTTCGCGAAGGGATATCCCCCAAAAAAGGGGTCAAACTCGAAGGTCTCGGTTTTCGGTTTGCTTCCCTGCACTCGAGCACCGCACGCTTGCGCGATGGAACCAGAACAATGAAACCACCTGAACGTAGGATCGACGGTGCGGACAAAGAAGCGGTTAGCGATTGGAATGAAATTTATTTGCTGAGAATAAAATTAATTGACAGTTTCATTTTATCTAATTTCAAATTTACTTACGGAACCCGTCGTGTGCCTGCTGTTGTACGATCGCGCAAAAGTCGATCGTCATCGGGGTGGCAAATGTTTCCGATGTTTTTGTTGTGTTGATTTTTATTCTTCACCTTCCGCTTCGGTTAGATTTATTCTGATCTGGCTGGTGAATGCTTTTGCTTTTCTTTTTTTTTGCATATATCGTTCACGTCGACGGGATGACTTTCCGGTCCCTGTGCTGGACGATATGTGAACGACTCATTTAAAATTCATCCCATCTCAATGTCCCGGCGATTCCCGGACGTTCGATCGGTGGAGTTCTCGCGCGCGCACTGTATTTCCTGGGGCAACTCAACCTGTCATCACCTTCTTTTTTTCTCAGTTCAGCGATCTGCGGTGCTCTTGGTTCGAGACCGTACTGATCGAGTATTTATAGACGTGCAGCGACCGTGAAAGAGTGTGCGTGTGACAAACGAAATCGATCGTCTAACACTGGGAAGAGAGTCCCGCATCGGGAGTTGCGAGAACTGACAATTTCGGTGGTACGGTGTCGGTGTCTCTATCTCGGGGGAAAAAAAGGGAATCATTAAGGAATTTTATTGATGGTGTTGTGCTCACCGACACCGCGGAAAGGAAAAGCTACGGTCCCCATAACGAGGTGTAATAATGATGGTTCGAAATTTTAATATTCCAAGTTCGGTTCCCCGGTGAAAGAGCCGTTCGGGGCCACCCAGGGGATGTGTTTTTGTTTTTCACCGGCAGACTGTGGTTTGCCTCCGGTTTTTATTTCCGTTTTTTTGGGTGTGTGAAGTTTACGGAGTGCAGGGCACGTGCAGGTCGCCGGTTTTCATCCATTCCTCATCCGGTGGTCCGGTTTGGACGCAGTGATCCGACAAAACGGGTACCACCCACACACATAGGTGGCAATGATTCGGTCAAGAAAGAGAGACAGAGGTCCTACCGAAAAATATATGTATGGACGATGAATTGGTAGCCCCAATTAAAGCCATATCCTCCTGTCTTCCCGTACACAGGTTTCGGGTACAGTTAGTATAGGGTTCCAATGCGTTTCGCTGGGTGCACGTAGCACGTGCAGAAGACAAACTCAAAAAAAGAAAACCTTTCCCTATCTTCACGATCCATTTTTATCGACCCGGGTCGTCGTCACCAATCGACGGAAAGCCCACCTACAAGAAGCAAACGAACCTGAAGCTTTAAAGTAAAATGTGTTATCGCTGGCGAAGTGCTTTTGAGGTTGTTTTCCCTTTTTTCGTTTTTTATTTCGTTGAATTCTAAAGGCAATTAATTTCCTTGTCGTTTTTGTGGGATGGAAAATAAAAAAAAAACCTCCGCTAAACAACAAGCCCATCAAACCTTTCGTGAAGCTCGAGATAAAAATATACATCATCAGCTAAATACCGAAAAGGCAACCGAACTTGGTTGCGGTTCGCCTAACCAGTACGTAAGAATCCTCATTGCAATGGCTATTTAACAGCAAGGCCGTAAACACCAGTGGATGGGATTTTAGGGGGAGGTGGGGTGAACGATAAAGGCACATAAAATTAATCTTAATTTGCATCTCAATTGAAGTCAACCGAGCGAATCATGTTAAGAGATCTTTCTTATGCTTCGTTTTTTTAACAAACAAACGCCTTAGCAACAACTGATCCTAATTTTACTTATCGTGGTCGTTTGGATGGATGCAAATTTGGCATTGAAACTGTAACGGGGTGTAATTAAAATGTGATTTAAGTGAATTGGAAATACAAGGTGGGTCAGGAAATGGATTTTTTCCTTGTTTATAAACAGAAAACTAAATCAAGTTTTTGCATTCAAGGAGACATAATTTTGCTAAATTTACTAGCTTATCTTTTTTTTCAATTTATCAGATGATATTGAGGATATTCTCCAACAATCACATTTACATTGTTCAGAACCATAAATCCACCAAACATGAAATTGTTAGATGTGCATCACGATTACCGAACAACTAATTACCACCGCACTGTATCGGCCGATTTAAATTCCTTGCCAAGCCCATTACACCGATCTGTTATTAGGATTAATAATGAGCTTCCATTCGGATAACGCTTCCCAACCAGTCTGAAGATCCAAAACCCAAGGTCCAGCTTGAAGCAATACCGCGAATAGCAAATACCCAATGTCCTTTATCTCAACAAATTCCACAAACCACCGTCTCAAAGTGTCAAAGCAATTCTTTGTTGGGGTAACCTTTTTTTTTTGTTTTGGATCTCCTTACCCAGCAGAAAGGGAATGTAAATTAATCTTCACCCCAAGTTGCTCCCCAAGTTCGCATTCCCGTCGGGTGGCTGGGCAAAGCGGATTCCAACAAACACGCTCTCGCCCAGCCACGGAAAGGTGTGCTGAAGATGTTTTTTTTGCCGAAAATTCCCGGAAAACCGTCCACCGAATGCTGTGCCCCAGGATTGCCCTTTCCTAGACAGTGGTGTGTGTTTGTGTGTGTCCCCATTGTTAGCCATGCTTCACGCGCTCACGATCGAATGCAAAAGTGGTGTCGTCGCCCATTTCATCGATACGGATGGGACATTCTGCAACAACCTTCCCCCCAAAGTCATCCACATCGTTTCATCCACGGTGGACGAGAATCGTAACAGTCCAATTCAGATAGTTCACACCGATTGTGTGAATCCGGCAATATAAAATGTATAGAAATCGTATTTGTAATCTTCACCAGCGGTTGCTGCCTTCTCTCTCCACCCAGACGCCGAATGGACGAAGCCTTCTTTTACCACCGATCCGAAGAACGACGATCGAAGACGGGATTTTGGGATTTTTGTTTTAAAGAAGATTTTGCTGCATCCAGTTGCACCATGACAGCTCCATAGAAAGCAGCGGGAGCTACGGACACCACGGTTTCCTGGCATTCGTTTCTCTGTCGTATTATTTTGTCGGTTTTCGCAAATATGCAACGATTCTTTCGATCATGTGCTGGTGGTGTGTGCGCACGTCCATGGAATTGTCACATTCCGCCAGAAATTGGCATTGAAAGCGTGGAAATTATATTTAAATATTTTACAGCAGTCCAACAATACAATGTTGGATGGGGCATTATAATGAAAGGACGCTGTGTTGAGAGGATTCTCACGGAATCAATATTTGTTTAAAAAAACCCCAATAATTTTTGTCAAAAAACTAAAATTTTATAATTTTATATTTTTAACAAAAAAAAACTTAATTCGTTCTAACTTGTTATATAAAAGCAAAAAAAAAACGGTGGACATTGCATCATGGTCACTATCCTTCTACCAGTAAGATGGCAGCAGTAAGCAGCAGTGAAACAGCATCGTTCTGCATTCGAAGGGTGGTTTGTCGATTTCGTGGTATCTAAATCTGTGTCGAAGCATATTTATGAATGGAGTGGTCAACTCGTTTCGATGAGATTTACACTCCGCACGTTTTGCCAGCAGCACAACCGCAGTGAAGCAGTGTGAATGGTTTCGCCACTTCGAACGTTTGCGAGCAATTTCCTGTACGAACCTTCTCAAGCGGCGTCGTGCGGAAAGTGACTGGAAATGGACGAAAATCGTTTGAAGAAAAATTACCACGTTGACGGTTTCGACTCGATGTTCGATGATTTTCCAGTGGCGATAAAGGATAGGGTCAATCCAAAACCATCCCTTACGTTCGCTTCTGTCGCTGCTGCTGCTGCTGCTGCTGCTGCAAAAACGGATTCCACAAAAGCCACCCTCAATAGCACGGTGATGAAGGTTAGTTGTGATCGAACACTACTTTGCACCGTATGCTGCACCATTGCTGCTTGCCCGTTGCACTTAGCAGTTCGGTCGTACCTTACCGATCCACACTGTCTGAACTTATGTTCCGGTGGCACAGGACAACGCGTTGCACCCGTCCGTCGTTTGTGCGACTGTACACAACGTTGTCTTTGTATTACAGCTTTCATATTATATTTATCTTCACATGCGGAGATGCGTGAAATCCGTTGGCCATAAATTGCCACTTTGACTTGTGTCTGAATTTACTGTGCAACATTTTCCCAATTCAGTGGTTCCCAAGTTTTGAACCACAAAAGAAAAAAAACGAAACGAACGGGCAAACAATTTACTCTTTAGGCGCATTAAAACGCACATGACCGATCGCGATCGCGAACAATAATAAAATAAACATAAAACCGGAAAACGCACGTGAACGATCGTGCACGGTGGATCGCGCCGTTTTGTGGGTTAGCTAGGTTAGCTTTATTTATTTTGACAAGCCCTACAAATTGGCAATGGCATTGTTTCGTTTGTTAGCTGCGCGTGATGACGGTCCGCGAAGGATCATCGGATACGGAGCATGTGGGATCGGAGCGGCTGCTGCTGCTAGAGTTGCTCCGTGACGTATGGAACGATTTTAAATCACTAACAAGACTCAACCGTTGAGAGGCGTCACGAGCCACTGAACGTGTTGGTTGAGAATGATCGAGATATCAAGTTGGGAAAAAATAATTATTGCAAATTGTTAAATATGTATGCAAAAGCTGATACTGACACATTCTTTTTAAAGTAAAGAAATTGTTACAGTTTTATTTACGAAATATTTTTATAATAGATTTACGATCTGTTTAACACGAAGTACGTTTGAATTCTTTACCGCAAGGAAACGACAGAATGTTTCATTAACTTGCAAGTGAAAACCCTGGACACCATAAATCCTAACATCAGTTTCACTTTGAAGTGAACGTTTCAAAAGCGAAGGGTGAATCTAATTATCATTAAAGTACTCATTACAAGCTGCGAGACACAGGACAAAATGGAAAAAAATTCAAAAACCGACAAACACTCCTTACCGAAAAGAATAACGCCAAACCGCTTTGCGCTCGGGTTCGTCGCTTGATGCCGCTTATAGTCTTTTGTTTCCTTACACCACAAGGGTCAGAGCGTGATGGCTGCATCCAGCCAACGTATTGACTTATGCTATGCTTCCATTGCACGTACATGTAATTACGATAACGTAACGATAAGGGACCGCGACGACATACGGTCACATGGATGACAATTTTTGCATACGGGAAATGGAAATACAAACAAAACTATAATATCCTTGGCCCGATGGCCTTCGGTTTGCAGATGCAGCGGTCATCAATCAAACAGTCAAAGACTTTTTGAACCAACACCGTCTCCGGTGCGTCACCATTGAGATGGCAGCTGCAAATGAGTAACAAATTTTCTTTTCCTTGTCTTGTTTATAATGATTTCCTTTTGGTCTTATTTTTTGCTATACTTAAAAAATAAACTCCTTACAAAAGAGTTAACAGGGGAAAGCGGTTTTGCGGCACTCTAATTAACTTGCAGTGCAGTGCAACCACATGTATCGGTCGCACAAAACAATTCCACGTGGTTCGTCGTCGACTGTCTTTGATCAAGTTGTAAAACTAATCTTTTCAACACTCGCCGTCGTCGGTGTGGAGTTTTTCTTTACCATTGCGAGGTTTTTATTTTTTTTGCTAGCTTGCTTCCCTGCCGTGGCCGTGCACTGCGTATTGTAGTGTGGTTTTTTGCACACCATATCTTTTCTTTTATGTTACAGTTTGTGTTTTTTTTATTTCGTTGCGCACAAATCGGCTCCCCGGGACGTATTTTGTAGTGGTGGAAAATGTAGTGAAAAGCTAGATGATAAAACGATAAAGAACGGAAGGGAGAAATAGATTCATAGATAGAAAGAGAGAGAGAGAAAAGGAGAAAAAGAGAGATAGAGAGAGTGAGTGAGACTCCATGAATTTTCAACACCAGCCAATAAACTTTCCAGCAAAACAGTAGAGCTTTACGGAAAAGGCTAATACATTGCCGCATATTTAATGTCACTCTGATATTGTCATTAACACAACATAAATTCCGTTACTATCATCATAATTCAGTGGGTAGGTGATTTTGTTTTTCCTCCCTTTTCCTAACCCTCTCCCTCTGCTTACCTCCTCCTCCCTCAAACCCCATTGAATCGTTTGTTCCGCGCTTTACACGCACCGCGCTCTGTCTCTCAGCTCGATGTTGCTACCGTTATTTAGTGTCACCATCAACAGGGCACCCCCAGGTGCGCACCTTGGCGAGCGTGTTCGGTAGCCGTTTATCCGTAGCTTTGACCGGTTTTTTTTTTTGGTTTGTTAGTATTTCTCTTCCTCTTTTCGTTAACTAGGATTTTATTTTATTGTGTGCTAGCCACTTGCCACATCTTTTTCCAAGGCCCTGTTTCGAACGTTCGTAGCCGGAACGCACCGTTTGTCGCACTGGTGTGCTAATAATCTTTATCTGCCCATTTTAACAATCCACCTGAGCGTTACGCACGGCCTGCGACGTTGCGCTAGAAAAAGGAAGCATTGCAAAAAGGTTTTTTTGCGCGGTAAAAGAAGGAAGGAAATATTTATTGAGCGAACTTTAGCTTTTTCCCATCCGGGCTTATAATTGATTTTGATCAATATAAAAATCACC
This sequence comes from Anopheles funestus, assembly GCF_943734845.2. Lineage (NCBI taxonomy): Eukaryota > Metazoa > Arthropoda > Insecta > Diptera > Culicidae > Anopheles > Anopheles funestus. The sequence continues at coordinate 33,061,753 of NC_064599.1, forward strand.
TAAATCTATTCTTCTTCTATTTCAATTATTAGAAAAAATCGAACTAAAATAAAATATGCAAAATATACATAAAACATTTCATCACTTGTTAGCCGTTTTTGCCAAAACATAAAAATGCGGCACAGAAAAATACGACAGAACGTCCGTTACGTGTCAATTCTAAATCGTACCAAAAAAAACTTCAACGCAAAACCATTCTAATCCGTTTTATGTGGTCCAACACTGGTGGCCTGGAACGTACAGCGTAACGCGTTATATTCAGCGACGACAGGGTTGGAAGTGGGGTTTAATTTCTTAAAATATGCAATTCAATGAATGTCGAGCAGGATTATGGTGGTTAAATTAAAAGGATTTAAGCACGGAGTTGTACAATTTCGCTTTTATCACCTGATTTATGCGGAAAGTTTTTGTCAGTCCAATGTTGTCTGGGTGTGTGTGTGTGCTTTTTTGCACTTTTTCGTTCCCCCTTTGAGACCTGGTCGTATCATCGGGACGTACAGACGACTGCATCTTTCGGGAATTGAGTTGTTTTTTGAGTTTTGGATAGAAACGATCGAAAGGATTTTAAAAAAAATTCATTCCATAGTGATTTACAAAGGCACTTAAGGCAAAAGCTGGACATTTTCAGCAATGATAAGAAAAGTTTTCCTTCATGTTAATCACCGAATATGAAGTTTTCCTCCCCATAAGCGTTATGATTGCATTATCATCACTCAAACTACTGTCGCATCGCATTTGGTGAAACTAACACTGATGTGACGATTAGCAATTGATATGGTCCGTAGCGGCGAAACCCGCTGCCCCTGAACTGCTCCGAAACGATGGCTTATTAGATTAATGCAAACTTGCATTACAAATTTTAACCTTAATAAATAAACAAGATCAGGGAAAACGGCACACAACAAAAACGAGGAAAAACCCCGCAACCCTCGAACACATAAAGAAAACAGCTCTTGTACATTATTTATGATTGAGGTTGAGAATAGGCGCATCGGTTCCTAAAACAGCCATCGCGTATAGAGTTGTTCTTGTGCGGTGAGGCGAACAAAGAACAAAAAAGGGTTTGTTTTGGTGGGGCAGGGGGAAGATGTCCGGGAGGCGCCTAAGGAACGCCTGCTTGGGGTTGTAGCGCGGCGTCTTACACCCGTACATGGCGATTTCCTTTCATTAGCACCTGCTCCACGGGTTAAACGGTCCGAATAACCGAATACCGTACTTAGTAGTGTGCTTTGAACATGATCAAACCGATCACTGTGAGTGAGTGAGTGAGCGAGCGAGTGAGCTATTGGGTGAGAAAAAAATGCAACCAAGAAACGCACAACCCGAACATGCACACGCATCAATTCCCATTAAAAAAAAATAACAGAACACATCAGCCACGCATATGATGTGCGATGCGTTAAAGAGTAATTTTTCCATCAACGTCGATGTGATCGTTCCCACTTCCACTCTTCATGTCCTAACCCGTTGGGAATTGTTCGAAATAGTGCTGGGGTACCGCTTCAGCAAAACTGGTGCCAAGGAGCGTGGGAAACGGTTGGTGAAGGGTGAGGGAAAACGGGGGATGAAAACGGGGCAAACGAAATACACTCCGCAGGAATTAATAACTTAATTTTTATCGACGGAATGCCACTTTTGACCGTGTCTGGTTGACTGGTTGTTTGCCTGCCACGAATGTCTGAGCGGGATGCCCGCGGTGGACGATTCTTGTTTGTTTAGTGCAAAACGGATCCAGCTTTTGGTGGCAGTTCGTTTCGCGAGCGATATACATTTATTAATTATGAACGGAAAGCAACGGCAATATCGGACCGTCTGCTATTTGCTTGTTATACCCACCTGAAGACTTGCCAAGGAAGACGACGGCTGCACGAGGGTCCACGATGCGTACTGTTAGGGTTGAACATTTTTTACACCTGAAAGCCAAGTAGATATAAAGAAAGAAGCATAGTTAATTAGTGAAACTCTATAAAATAAATTCGATTAACATCGATTAACTTGCAAAAGGTAAACTTTTTAATAAATTTTTTTTATCAAATTTTCAAAATTGAAGAAATAAATTTTGATATACTAGAAGTATTAATATTTAATATTTCCATAACATTTTATTGGGAAGGGTTTTCCGTCTGCTTTCATAAAATATATTTGAAGAGATCTTTTTTATGCTTTTTCTCGATTCAATACTACAATTTTTACAAAGAATTCTAGAAAAGTTTTGAGTTTGGAGATCTCAATAGCTCTTCTTGCTGTTACTTCCTGTATTTGGGAAGTTCTTAGTACTTAAATTGAATTTTCTATTGTATCTTTACTCAAAACTTTTATCTGCAAGCCATACACTTATATTCATTCGAACAACAACAGTCAACAACAGACAGAAACATTTGAACATGTCTCCATCTTTTCTTGTGCACAAGGTTCTTATAATAGATTTCTTAAAGCCCAACACAAAGCCCAACTCGTATACTAAACTCTTTGTTCATTTATTTTATTTAATAAAAATTTGTGATTGGTAAGAATTAATTTTGAGTTGATTTGAAAGAAATTGTGTGAACAAATATTAATTCTTTTATGATGGAATTCTGGACATTCAACAGCCATTATCCAGACTTCGAAGTTTTTTCTATTTATTTTATAGAGGCTACCTACCTATTGGCTGACATTTGAATCGACCTTAGAAGTGATTAATATTATTGTCCATCTAAACTTAATCAAAAATTTAACTCAACTCTTAATTTTTATTCAAAAAAAAAACAATTGTATGGCATGGCCGCCTTTTATCCAGAACCACTGTGCGCTGTATGAATGGATGCAAGGTGCAAGGAGAAAAAAATATAAACTCCGATTTGAAACAGAAACCAACCATCTTTAGATGCACCAGTCCCTCCGAGGCGAAGCAAACGGGATCAATCTATGCTGCTTATCATAAACACGTTAAATATGTCCACTTCAATCGTGCATGGTGAAACGAGACACCAACCATCCAAGGTGGATGGCGTCCGAAATCAGCTCGATTTATCTACCAGCTTCCCTCGTTTTTTTCTCTCTTCCCAGTGCGTAGAACGGAGCAGAGCACATGAAGTCCGGAGAAGATGGTCCATTTGTTAGCCGGAGCTGATAAATGGATTGCCTTCTTTAGCTACTGGTATTATTTCTTCTTTTCTTCTCTCTCTCTTTCTTCAAGTGCATCAAAACCCCCCCGTTTGGCATTCGTGCAAGAAGGTTGAAAATGGGGGAGAAAAGAAATAAATGTATTGCTAATAATCATAATAATGTGTGATAAATAATAAAAAAGAGAGAAATAAAACTGCTTCGGTCCCTGGGTTCGCACGGCCGTACGGCCGTTGCAATGTGTTGTGCAAAGAAATATTAAGCCAACAGCACAACTCAATATCGCGTTGATGAACTGGTGGCACCGCAGCCACTACCGATCCGGTGGAGCCGATGAGGCAAAGTAAACAAACGAGTTTCACCATCGGCCATAAAACATACGGAGAAACACGGCTGGACGCGACCCAAAACCGCATGCGAAATGCGTGCGCACATAACGCGCGAACGGAGTTGCGGGTCCGTTTGAGGGATCGTGCGTGAAATGAAGAGTGGCACATTATGCTGATTGAATGGTTGGAAAAATTGGAAAACGCGCGCGGAAGTTGGGAATAGACCCGAAGGAATGCTGTATCGAAACAAGTGGCGTTATTTCTATTGCGCTGTAAGCCAGTAAGGGGAAAGCGTATCAACATTTTCCACCCGCGGAAGAAGGATAAGGATAGCAACAAAAGGTACCTCCGCATTAAACAACGTCGGAGCACACAAAGGAGCTCCCGATGAGCGATGAAGCGGGTTGGCCCCAGGTTGTGACGCCATTCTCTTTTAATACCCTTTTATTGTTGGTTTTATAGCTTGTAAAAGGATACCTTCGTATCACCTTGATGGCATTTCGGTGGCTTTTAATTGAAACATAAAAAATGTCGTACGACATTACTGTGCCGGGCAGCATCGGTAACAATGCACACCGAACTGCATTTGCCGTTTGGCTGTAATTTTTTTTTCTTCACTCAACTACAAACACACAATCGATCGTTCTCGTTCTCGAACACGATGGTAACAGTCATTATCGTAAACTATTGTTTGATGTTTGATGGTGGGATCAAGTTGTAACGATCGTTTAGCTTACGCCGATTGTGTTGTAAGTGATACTGGGGTTTCGGATTGTTTACTGCAAACTGCTATAAAACAGTTACATTTTTTTTTATTTTAAAAATATTTTTAGAATTAAAAGAAAATTATGTTTGAAATATTATCCCCAACATTTTTATTACAATAAAAAGACTTGCTATAATTTTTATCTTCTCTATCTAAACAAAACGATCTCAATTTAAATGAAGCAAATGGAACTGTGCAAACAAGTGTTTCACACTCACATATCTCTACACACTTCTCAACCCTTCTCCTCATCGTTCCGGAATAAGGAATTTTACAACAATCCAGCCACGACCCACGGATACGGTCGAGTAGGTACGGTGTAACAAGAGAAAAAAAGCAGGAACGAAGGTGCTTATAATTTTATGCGCAAAACATATTTTGTTTTTAAATAAAAATGTTATAATTAAGAGCACTCGTTTTCAACTGTTATGCGGCTATTAAAACAAAATATACGTGAAACCTTGTAGCTCGTGTGCCTTTTTGGCTGGCTGGAGGTGGAGGGATGCCAGAGACTAGCAAGTTCCGGGAGGAAACCCATTTTTCCGATGGTTGTGTTTTTTTTATTTTTATTTCGACCGATTGAAGTCGGTCAGAAAAGTTTCAAAAACACATGCAGACACCCAACCTGCCCCTCGTAAGCCGTTTGAACCGTTTATGTGTGTTTTAACAGTTTGTTTTGTGCACTTTTGGTTGTTGCTGCTGTTGCTGGGTTTTTGTCTTCACGCTGGTTAAGGCAGCCGTGTTTCGTTACGTTTATTGTTTTACGCTTCAAGTGGATTGTCGCCCCTCATATGGTAGGGCTGGCGGAATGATTCCCCGGTTTGCTTGTGGATTGTTTACACTGATCCATCTCTTCATTTCGATAATTAGCGTTAAGAGAGCGAGAAAGAAAGAGAGAGAAAGATCATTGTGATGATACGAAGTTCAACCCATCGTTGGCATTCTACAATGATGCAAGTCTGGTTTTTATATTTTTTTCAAGCATACACTTGATGGTTTACTGCTTCGAAGCGTCCAGAGAAAGAAAGAAAAACAGATAATCTGAAACGTATGAAATCATAAAAAAGGGAAAACTCGCCCCCAGTTTTAAGGGACGCACCAGGGAGTGGTGGCAAAAATAAACACCATGAGATGAGTATATTTGTTAATCATAAAAAAAGCTCGGAGTGCAAAAAAGGGAGCAACGACAAACAAGCATTCGCGTTGTGTCGTTGTTCTTAAGCGAACTTTTGCACACTTGCTGCATGCTGCATTTATTTGCAGCACTTCCACCGGAATGGGAGTTTCAACAAAAGGTTGGAAGAAGAAATGAAATCAGCACCATAAACGTACAACCTCCCCAGTGCATAAACGAGAACTGCACTTGGCAAAACAATAATAAAATCATAAAAGTGTTAATTGTTTTGTTTTGTTCGGGCTAATTCGAGTCCCTAGATGAAAGACGGGCGAGGAAAGTGCGGTAGGAATGTGGCAGGAAGCGTCACTCACCCTCGCCGCACCCCTCACTCCGAATGCTTGATAATGGCCGTCGATCGTAATCTGCACTCGTACAACACGAGAGACACGTATACTTAAAAAAGCTATGGTTCGTTTACATTCGTGCAAAGGTTTCTATTCAATTTACTTATGTTTTCCTGTTGTACGCTTGTTTTGATTAGCAAGTTTGTAAAATTGCAACTTCAGGAATTAACCCGAGCCGAATACAATAATTGAGCCCTTCATATCATGGCACGTTTCAACATCTTTTTGGAAGCTTTTGTTTATCATCGCGTTTTCTTTTTTTCCTTCTTTCCACTTTACAGAGCAATCCCTATGCATTGAAGGACAGTGGGCCAACAAGTGATATGACAGCGTGGACTTCCGCCGGATTGCAGCCTACGACGGGATACTATCCGTACGACCCTACCCTAGCTGCCTATGGGTAAGTACGAACTCTTCCAAAGTGTCATCATTTCCCTCCTTTATCATTATTTGCTAGTAGATGAACTATCGGGGCTTTTATTTCTCGGAGGGGTAGGGGATCTTCGGTATAGACGAGAACATAATTTATTGGCGGAAATTTGGTAGCAGGACAACGCTTATGAGCGTGAAGAACTCTTGTATTGCATTCCCCTTATCGGCGTTCCGTTCTTTTTTGTGGTGAAAGACAGGAAAAGGAAAATAAATGTAGCCGAAAAGGGTGGTTTTCTGGGGGGTAGGTTGTGATTCAATTTGATCACCACTTGAAACCAAAACCAATGCCCAAAACTAGAAGAGGGACACAAAAGGGGGAAAGTAGTTACTTCCTTCCTGCACTTTCGCACGCGGTTCATCGTTATTACTGTTTTGGTGGTAGTTTTTCCAGCAATGTTCTACCCCCAAAAGCAAAATCGTTCCCGGTGCGGGTCAGTGCGGAATTATTTTTTCCTTTTGTACCCATAGACGACTGCCGTATGTTTCTTGGTACTCCTGACTCCTGGGTGGAGTTTAAGGTGGCAGAACGCAAAACACATTCCAACAGCGCGCCATAACTCATGTTTCACTTCCGAGCAGGATGTACAACGAAGGGGAAAAAAGACAAGGTAAAGGAGCTTGACTCTGGCATGTGCGGTTTCGTGGCATAGATTTGTGGTCACCATTATCGAAGCACCATTTTCCGACCGTCGCACGAGCCATGTAGAAGAAGTACAACAAACAAAAAAACCGTTTTCGGTGCAAACAACCAACTAAGCACACGTAGCGTGACGAAAGGTAATTCCTTTGCGTATTGACGCCTTTTGGGTGGCCAATAATCAAACAGCTTTTGCTAGATTCACTGAACGGCAAAACTATGTTGCGCCCATAAAACGGTCTTTATCGACGGGTAAGGAATTTATTTATAAGCATTATTATAGCTTTCATGTATCCGCGAACGCGAAAGGGTTTTTAGACGGTTGAAAACGGAGGTAATGGAAAGATCTCTTTACTTCAAACATATCGGCACAGTGTAGATGCATTTTACTAAAACATCTGGCTTTAACAAAAAAACTGGTTTTTAAGCTGAGAAACAAGTAGTTACAACCAACAAAAAAAAGAACCAAACTATCGATGCATATAAACTGTAACAAAGATTGGACCATGTACACCAGCAATTGCTCACCAAGAATTGATCCCCTTTAACACAACTTCGCACTTCTTGTGCCGGTACGGAAATTAGCATAAACGTTCGCAGACCCGAGAGAATAGCAGAATGGAAGCCAAGGGCTTTCACATTCGGCTGTAACTAATTATAGTCAACGAACGCGGCCAATCGACTTGCACTTTTGCATTGCACGCGTACATGAAGTTTGTACCCTCTTTTTGGAGGTAATAATGCATATTTTCTTTATTTTCAAGAATTCACCAAGTTTGCACATCTTGAGCACACAAAAAACACACACACCAGCTGATAAGAAATTGCAGATGATGTGCTCCACAAAACGGACTTCAGAAAAATTGGGTGTTGCGCTTTATCGCGTAACCTTTATTGGACATTCCATTGCAGCCCTTGGAACTGCAGCTGTGGAACATGCGAAAATTACAGAAAGAAATACGTTGAAAAACAAAAGCTTACCGGCATCACCACCTGTCTAAATTTCGTGACAGTTCAGTATCCCCTTCAGCTTTTTTTTGGTGCATTGAAAGCGATACGACTCTTTGGATAATGGTGTTAAGCATGTGTACCGTTCATGTGAAGTACGCACAAAGCGTTTCCTTTTTTGCACCTCATTACGAAGCAGACATTAAACACAAAATGCTTCTGTATGTCCAAACAGGGTTACGCTGAAAATAAACGTTAACATTCATTAATTTTCCAATAACCGTACAAATTAGTAAAAAATAGAAACCGGGGGTCGTTTTTTTTTGCTCTCCAACTTTTCTTCTCGATCAAGGTTAACATAATGGATTACCTTCATGTTTGGGTGTAACATGTGTTTTTTTATATCGAACATCTGACTCCATCTTAATGCACCCGGCTCATGCGATCGTACGGTATATGACTATCATTAGCAGAAGTCTCTGAGATCACATTGAAGTTTACCAGAGATAGAATATTTGTTTTGTAACAAAAAAAACAAAACACCTACATTCAAGGTTGCTACAGAAAAGATATATAAAATAAAACAAACTGATTACTGATGGAGATATGCAATAAAATCGCTCCGCTCATCTTTGATGCAGCTTACCACCCGGTGTGTGGTGCCGTATAATCAGGGATTATTTTAAATTGCAATGCGTGAACATAAATATCCCATGTTTTGATTATTACCATATAAATGCACTACATACACGCATATTAACACATCACAGTGGATCAGAGCTTCCCATAGTGCCGTTCCGACTGTTCGCACCCGTACAAAACGGGACCGTAACGAGAAAGTGATAATTTTCCGTCGCTTCGAAACAAGAACTTTACACTACTATAACTCTGCCGGTGAAGGAAGAACTGCCGCCCGACATCCATAATCACGGAAATTATGCATCGCCCAGTGTACGCAGACGATGGCCATGCGGCATTGTCCATGGTTGAATTGAATTCACTTGTGCACAGCTTGGGCACAAATTTTGCACAAAACTTTCAACTCCACCCAGCAAGCGGGTTCGGACGTGCAACGCGGTGTCGTTGGGGAGCATGGACACAAACGAGAATGCAACTACTGCATTACTGGAGGTACGTGCTCGGAGGTACAGAGATCGGCATGCAACTTGCATATGCACATTTAATTTTTAATTACACACCATCGCTCAACTTCGATCGTATCAGACGGGCAGCATCTTTGCTATCCGGCGCTATTCGGGGAGTTCCGGGAGTTCCGTTGCAGGTCCGGGAAGTATCATACCAATGATGGAACAAACGGAACGACCAGCCGTGTGTACGATTCCGGTGAGAATCATTTTGAATAACATATGAAGCTATTATGTTGCAATTGAGAGCAACTAGGGTAGTGGTCCGCGGGAAAGGAAACTGTGCTCCACAGTTGCATACATGGAATGGCATACAAATGGCACGCAGACACCTTAGCTCTAGTTTTGATCAACGACCCAAACCCAAAGTGTATGGCACCTGTGGTTTTGTGCGCGTGTGTACAAAACATAATACTGTCCGGATGTTTTACGGACATTGGAGGATGTCTGGGCAGGAGAGTCAAAAAGGTTCTCCCGTACTGTGCGGATTGTGATAGGCCCTCGCAAGCTTGTTTACACCGTGCAGATTGCCGGTTTGTAGCTCGTGATTATTATGGTGCTTTAGAGAGTTACGCTCGTGAGCTGATTAATGGCAGGTAGTTGGTAGCAGTTTGGGACGTGCTGCCAGTTCCCGGTGTAAATGCAGCAATGCATCATCAACTTTGAAGAGATTATACATTTTAATAGCGTCACTCACTTGAATTGATTTCCGTTTGATGCGTACAAAAGTAAGCGAAGAATGCGAATCGCTCAACTGCTCATGCCGCAATGTGACAGAAATGTACATCCGGACCATTAAATATCGTCTTATCGTCGGAACAGATGTTTTGTAAGTAAGGTTAAATATTTAAGCTACTCTTGATCAGGACATATTAAATACTTCTCTGTACATCAAACCTAACCGGTTTAATATTCCATCTCCGCCGTACCAATCGTTCCATTAGCAAGAAATAAACGCCATCTCTGCATCATGTGCCGTCTGCACTAAATTGTTATATTGACCATTAAAGCAGCAATCATAAATTTGCGCCCTGAAAAAAGGATCAATTTCGAGAAGTATTTTTGAGCCGCACCGCGAACTGGATCAAATTTGTTCTGACGCTGTAGGCTGCTCTGCCAAACCAGAAAACCTGTGTTTTGCAGCTCCACTAACTTCTCTGCTCTGACATCCCCCCCGATACGTGTGCAGGTCACGATTTGCGTGAGTTCCCTCCTCCGTATGGTGTCGATGCAAAAAGCCGGTTCGATCGACATGCCAAATTCCTTGCGTAACATGCGATTGCCTTTTCGTGATGGGTCGGTATCAGTCATTGTGGTACTCGAAAAGCATAACACAAACAACAAAAAAAACATTAGCTACCGTTTTTGCCCTCCCGCCGATACCAAAAACACCGTGAGACAACAACCAGGAGACAATCGGGGAAGGTGTGCTTTGTGGCGCAATAAATATGTGCGGTGGCCAATTGGTGAAGTTAAGCTGCAACCGTACACGGGATGGGATGGGTTGATTGGATAAAATTTGTCATCCCAAAATATCATGTCCCATGGTTGGGCTTCTCAACGGTGAGAAGCGGTGGAGAGGCTTTTCCGTTTCCCTCCAATTCAGGGGAGTGATGTCTGTTTGACATGCATAAGCTGAGGTTATTTGACTTATCTAATATCGATTGTGATCAGTTGTGCGATTCGGTTTTTGGAAAATAGACAATGATTACACGCCTGTTTCGCCTTTCCAATGTCTAAATGCACTACGGGTTGAAGTGTTAAACAGGGCTTTAGCCATGTTCAACGAGCGTGAATTAAGTTCGGTTTTTTTTTTGGGGGGGGTGGAACCAACCGGGAATGAAGTTTCACTGCGTTTGTCATCCTCTGTTAGCCGATGATCTATGAGAACGTATTTTTGTCAATGAACATTTCGAGATGCAAGGCTACGAATGCCAAGAGCACCAAGAACTCTCTCAATTTCCCAATTATCAATAAATCATATTTCACACACAAACAAACAAAAAATCACCCATCCGACGGCAACTCCACAAAAAGAGTCGCCCAATCATAGGTTCACCCAGGAAATCATCGCAAGCAAACAATCAATGGCCGAATAATTGTGCCGCAATTAAGTGGCAATAGATCTTCCCACTCTTCCGCTTTGGTGGTTGGCAACGAGACTTGGTAGAATAAATCTCTATCCTCACCAACTAAAACCTGTTTCGAAGAAGAAGAAAAACGTGCTGGAAAAATAGACTGCCGAAGGAATGAATATCCTCGGGAGACGCACAAAAACACCTCCACCGAACTGTTCCGTTTGCCGAGAGTGCGACCGTCATGGGTAACAAGCGCCGACAGGGCTGATCTGATTTATCACACTTTGGAAGTCTATTTTCTCCCCTCCCGGCTTTGTTCGTCTGCCTAGACTAACGTCGCTTTCTTTCCACTTTTCCATTTGCCGTGTTTAGAATGTAGGATTCTGTTTTTTTTTGTTGGCAATCGATCCAACACTGAGGCGGCTGAATGTTGCTGTATATGGCACCAGCTGGCACAGTTGAAGGCGGATCCAATTGGCCACCAAATGGGAGATGAACATCGTGCTAAACAAGTGCAAATCATATTTATGGGTATAACTCACGTGTTCAATCAAAACAGACTCCCTAAATTGACTCCGGAGACTCCTTATATTGAAGGAACGAATGTACTCCCGGTCGTCCTTTTGCGCCTCGCTGTGAGTCGTTGTATGAAGCGTGCGAATACCGATACCGAATGAATAGGCAACGGGTTCGAAGAATCAATCTGATATCCCTTCCATATTCACATAGCCATACACAAACACACACGCATTCTATATGGCAAATTTATCGTTCTTGGTTGGCGTCGTTTCTTTTCGGCAGACCCTGATGCCATCGATCGGGAACGTTTTCCCAATCCACACGGGGTCTCGGTTTTCGATTTAATACCGATGAAAAATCGTGTTCCGGTTTGTTGATTGTATGTGCAGCGGAGAGAGGACGAGGGAGGTCTGAAGAAATGAAAACGCCAATTTGAAGGATTGTACCGAAACTGGGAAATTTGTCAGCCACCCTCTATTGCTGGCGAAACCCACGATCGCCTGCTTCGCTCAACAAAAGGCCTCTATACCGTGGGTCGGAAAAACCTCAATCTGGTTTTCCCTCCAGCATAAGGAACTCTAGAGGATTTTTTTTATTGGTAGAGTATATTTTTTGTATTTTCGTTTTCATTTCATTTTTCTTCCGATCCACTTTACGCCCGGCATAATGCACGTTCCGCCATGAGGAACCGATTTTCACACTTTCCATTCGAATGAGTGCGCGAAAAAAAGGCGCCTGTGCTTTGGCATTTCTTTTATTGCTGGCTAGCGGCACTTTACCATCCGGTCGACGTCCGTGTCGTGCACGTGTTTTTGGTGAAAATGGATAGAATTTTCCCCCCATCCATGGGTTGTGGATATTGTAATGGTTGGCGTATGTGAAAAGCGAACACACTAGTTTTTATTCGAATTCACTTTTTAACGGCCATCGAAAGGAAGGATCGATTTCGTTTCTAGGGGGGTAGGAAGGTTGATGGCTAGCGATTGAAAAATCGAAGCGAACATCATTGTCATGGTGGGCATAGGGACAGATTTTTCCGGGGAGGGTGGAATAAGAATAAGCAAGCGCCGGTCTCAACCCAGCAAAGCCGGTACGGTCATGGTATACAGCTCTGTTGTGGAGAAACGTATGTTAAAGTTATATCACCAGCCTATGTCTCGGATTTCCCAGTTTTTCCCATGTGTTTGAGTATTTTTCCTAGTCTTAGGTAGAGGTTTGGTTGGGTGAATCTAACCCAAGTAGCACCTCAAACGTCAACAGGTTCAAGACGTTCCTTCTTATGTGTACATTTTCTTTTTTCTTACCTTATCTGAATACCGGAAAAAGGATCAGATTTTCCTCATGGAGCTTGGTTTTTTTTCGCTTTTGCTCTCAAGATATACATAGAAAGATCTCATCGATTGAATTTTTCACACGTTGAAAGATTTTTTTTTCTCGTCCTTCCGTTACTTTCACCATGTTGAAAATTCCATATTCCAAAAATGTATTAATCGAAGCTTAAGTGTATAAATTTCCTTTCAGTAAAAAAAATGATACTCCTTTTTTGTCGCGATGAAAAGGAATGTTAAACAGAAGGCTTCTTAGAACACTTTACCCATCGATTCAGCGTGTTCAAAAAAATCGCAACCACAGCGAGAAAAGCGCGGAAGTAAACTGCGTACTGAGAACACGGCTTCAGTGAAAAGGTCTCTTCCTACCGTTTCACTTCCTGCGGAACATCGGAAAATGGATAGGAAATATCCGGTAGAAGTGGAGCAAAGTAATAGCAACAAAAAGAAAAAGAAAAAAAACAAAACAGCATCCAAGGGACAAATGGATAAAACCGCGCTTTCGATAGACCTTTGACAAACATGAGAGGAAAAAAAGGAGCAAACGAAAGCAAAAAAAAAACACACACAGAGAAAACCCAACTGAATACAGCAATACAAGGACCGAAGCAACAACCGCACTTCGTTCACTTGCAGGACACGCGCCTCGGGGAAAGTAAAAGTTTTTGAATTTTTTATGGGCTCTTAAATCGTTTTTCAATTTTTTATTGAATGATATTTTATTACGCCGGTGGATGGGAGTGATGGAATCATAGCCGACCGCCGCTTACGGTAAAGTGTGTGGCACTTTATCCTCACCGTACCGGGAGTTGTTTTGCGGATATCTTTTGAAACGATGGATATTTGAGGCATGTTTTCGTATTTTTTTTTTCGCTATTCGATGGATTCCCGTTTTTGTTATTGTTGTGCTATTGATACAATTTTCAATCATACTTTCATGGCCTTAAGTTGCTTTTTTTCTTCCTTTGCATGGATGGTCATTTATTTCCCGTTCGGTATAGTAGCGGGGAAACCGATGGACAAAATTGAAATTGCAAATATGGTAATGAAAATGGAACGTGTGCAGTGGTGTTAATGCTAGAAATTGAGCAGCGAACTCGTAACATTCGATTTGAGATTGCTGCAGAATCATAACGACATGATACGATGACTTTTATACTGCAGATAATCCACACATGCATGGGAAGCATTTTTCGGTGTTTTTTTTGTTGTTGTTGTTGTGGCCTTGGTCACAAGAGAGTATTTTAATTTTGATTTTACGATCCATTATCACCTCGTAACGATGAAAATAACGCTTTGAATACAAAATGTGTTACAAAATTAATGGTTCGTTCCAGTAAGGACGGCAGAAACGTTATGCCGACGGCTTTTGTCTGAATCAACTGATTGATTTATCTCAACGTAAGGCATTAGCATAATTTAAACTGATAATAAATAAGCAATAAAATAAAATATATTGTAAAAAGGAATAAACCACCCCTTTTGTGTGGTTTTAGACGATAATACAAGTAAAAACTATTTAAAATTTATTTATCATTCTAAACACTAAAACTACCAAATTTGATAAGAACTTGATAAACTGCTCTGGATAGCTGGATTATGATTATTGTTTATTAAGCTCAAGCTGTAAAAAAAGTCATTAATTAAGGACAACAAAATTATTTTACATTGTAAAACATATGCAGTTGCAAGGAACCTGTCTTGTCAAAATAACAAATCCGGTAGTTTTAGTGTAAAAGCTTAATCACCTTACAAGTCGATCCCTTGCATAATTAGAAGCAAATTTATTGATTCGTAGTCTCTGATTAAATTTTTGGACAAATTTTTATGCAAATAATTTACAACACGCAAACTCATGACGTGCTCCTTCTCCATCACGAAAGTCGTAACTTCTCTATAGCGCTTGTTCGCGATCGATCCCTACGTTGTGTTTTTTAGTTTTCTTTCGGAACGGTGAAAAATTAATCTGGAGCGCGGTTTCTCGCTTGACCGTTCGGCGTACGTATTTTATTACAAGTGCAGTGATTTTTCGCAATGGTTCTTAGCCCTAACGGTCCTTACACTAACACAACTAACCTCTGCGTTCGTAACGCTACCCCGGTGAAAACAATCATGCATTAATCGGAATAATAAATTTCAACTGTCAAATAAGTGTAACGCATACGAAACGTAAACATACTCCTCGCCTTGATGTACCATCAACAAACAAACTTATCCTTGCTCGCCTATGTCAAAACACCGCGTGGTATCGCAAACGGATAAAAGTGTTAAGTACCAAGTGATTCGTGATCTTTGTGCAAGTGATATTTCCTGACTTCCTTATGCTCCTACATTTTCACTGGATATTGGTAAGGGACAGATTTTCGTGATCGGACGTTTTATAATTCCCTTAGGTGTTCGCAACGTGACTACGCGTACTAATCCATCCGCGCCGGGGTGAACCTCTATGACTCGTGCAAGCGGCCAGCGAGTAGTTGGCAGCAGCTCGTCCACTACGATAACCATTCGCCCCGGTTGAATGTTATCCGTGTTCTTAGCGATGCGTGGGTCCTTCTGCAGTTCTTGTAAGTATTCCTTCTGCCAGTGTTTCCAAAACTTCTGAACCAGTAGTTGAAGTTTGGTCAAGTGCTGTTCGGTGTTTATGTGTGCGTGCGTTAGTTCCGGATCTGGTATTGCCGTCATCGATGAACCTACTAAAAAATGAGAAGGCGTTAGTGCGGCCAAATCATTAGGATCGTCGGAAAGTGGCAGCAGCGGACGAGAGTTCATTGCTGCCTCGATTTGATGCAGAACGGTGTAGTAGCCTTCAAACGATAATCGTGTACTGCCCAGTTGACGAAACAGGTGACGCTTGGCAGTTTTTACCGCAGCTTCCCAAAGGCCGCCAAAATGGGGAGCTCTCGGTGGAATCATATGCCAAGTGATTCCATGTTCCGCGCACGACGCTGCGATGACACTCTGTGCAGTCTCACTTCCCAATCTCGCAAAAAGTTCCTGCAGCTCGTTCCTGGCACCTTCGAAGTTTTTACCGTTGTCCGAATGGATGTGCTCCGGAATACCTCTCCTCGCCGTAAATCTCCGTAGAGCAGCGAGAAACCCTTCGGTTGAAAGATCACCCACTAGCTCTAGATGAACCGCCTTGGTTGTGAAACACACAAAGACACACAAATATGCCTTCAGCGATGCAGCCCGCCGATGCGCAGGCTTTAGATACAATGGGCCTGCGTAATCCACTCCTGTGACCGCAAACGGACGACTCGGGACTAATCTACCAGAGGGCAGTTGACCGGTATGCTGCTCTGCTGCCGTAGGGTGATGACGAATACATCGGATGCAATTCCTCACCACGGCTTTCACCAACATTCTTCCGTTTAAGGGCCAAAATCTTTCCCTTATGGATGACAGCAACAAACGTCCTCCACCATGTAGCAGCAACTTGTGGTAGCTCTCTGCAATTAATCGAGCCAGTGGGTGGCCCTTAGGCAGCAACGCGGGATGCTTCGACTGAAAGGGTAGCTGCGCCAAGTTCAATCGGCCACCAACTCTGATGATGCCCTTTTTGTCCAAAAATGGGGTAAGTCGACGTAACTGTGACTGCCTTCTAATTTGTTTCCCCGTTTGCAGATCACTCAACTCTTCCGCGAAAGACTCACGCTGAGCAAGCCTTAATAAAGCGTCTTCCGCTGCTGCTCGCTCAAGAACGCTCAGCACCTCCGGAGATGCGAAAGTACTGGAATGCGCATTGCCTTCGTTGGAATGCATGGCTCCTTCACGTCTTATGCGCCGCAGATGTGGCACCATGGCAATGAAACGTCGACAATAACCTACGACATTTACCAGGCGAGTAAATGACGACCAACGCAGGAACAGCTCGTTGGTACACGTCGCAACGGCTGCTGTTAACACCTTCCTCTCCTGAATTGCCTCAGGAGGCTCCGTTGGATCAGACATAGGCCAAACATCCTCTGGTTTCGCCAACCATGCTGGCCCATGTCTCCATGCCATGCTGTTGTTGAATTCCAACACTTCCATCCCGCGTGACACCAGATCAGCGGGATTTTCGACTCCAGCTATGTGTCGCCACTTTGCGTCACTCGTAAAATGCTGTATCTCAGCCACACGGTTGGCGACAAACGTTTTCCACGTGGTTGGAGGCGCCCTAATCCACGCCGTGCAGATAGCTGAATCGGTCCAAAACCATGACGCATCAATTTTCGTAGCGATTGCCCTTTTTATTCGATGGTGCAAATGTGCTGCAAGGACGCAGGCACATAACTCCAGTCTGGCAACCGTTAGTTGCTTTAAGGGTGCTACCTTACTCTTAGATGCTAGAAGCATCACCCGAACTCGTCCCGGCTCTTCACACCGTACATACGTGCATGCACCATAAGCTACTGTTGAAGCATCGGAAAAGGTGTGCAGCTCAATCTTATGTGCGCCGGGAACCAATACGTATCTTTCCATACGGTACTGTGAAAGGGATTGGATCTCCTGTTGAAGCTGCTTCCACTTACTAACGATGCCTGCTGGCAGGGCATCATCCCAATCACACGAGTACGTCCATATTTCCTGCATTATCATCTTTGCCCGAATGACTATCGGAGCTATCATTCCCAGCGGATCATACATTTTAGCGATGGTGGAAAGTACAGATCGCTTTGTGATGATATCGGTATCTGGTTGACACAATCCTTCAAATAGCAACCAATCTTCTTGTGGAACCCAACTGATCCCAAGTGTCTTCACGGCTTCATGGGAAGCGAAGCTCATCTTGGAAGTTGTTCCAATTTGCGACTCATCGAGTCCGCGCAGAACATCAGGACAATTAGAGGTCCATTTGCGTAGCTCAAATCCGCCTTTAAGTAGCAACTCAGCTAACTCATCTCGTAGCAACGTAGCCTCTTCTACCGAGTTCGCTCCTCCGATGAAATCGTCTACGTAGAAGTTCTTTCGCAAAGCCGGACCCGCTCGTGGGTATGCGTCACCCTCATCATCCGCCAGCTGAATCAGAGCACGCGTAGCAAGGAACGATGATGGTGCCAGTCCATAGGTAACCGTATTCAGCTCATAAATCTGGACTGGTTGCTGCGTCGAAAATCGAAAGAAGATTCGCACTAACGGACGATCATCTGGATGAAGCAATATCTGCCGGTACATCTTTGCTATGTCGCCTACCAAAGCCACTCTGTAGGTGCGAAAACGCAAAAGTTGATCAAGCAGTTCGTCCTGCACCACTGGTCCCACACAGAGAGCCTCATTAAGGGAATAACCGCTTGTAGTTTTCGAAGAGCCGTCAAACACGACTCTGATTTTCGTTGTAGGGCTCGACTCTTTGAACACGGGATGGTGGGGCAGACAGTACGACTCAACTGGCTCCGGCAGCTCATCGCGGACCAAACGCATATGCCCCAACTCGTAGTACTCCTTCATAAATGCGTGATACTCTTCCTTCAGTTTGGCATTTCTAACGAAACGTTTCTCCAACAGCTCGAATCGACGTTTTGCACTTGTTTTGGATGCACCTAATCGTACCCCAAAGTCAGGATGACGCGGCAAACGGACGATGTACCGACCATCCTTATCTCTCGTCGTGGTTGTCTGAAATAGCTGTTCACATCTGCGTTCTTCGGGCGAGTATCCATCTTTCATTACCAAAGATTCGATTTTCCAAAACCGTTCCATGCTTTCTTCCAGTGACATCATGCAAACAGCGTTGGAAATAATTGTCTGCGAATTAGCAGGGTAATGCAACATTGCCGAACCCGCTACAATCCAGCCAAACACGCTGTCAATCAATGATGGAAGGTCAGGACCCAAGTGCACTCGTGCAGCACTAGGGAAAAACGAATAATAGTGCTTCGCGCCTATTAATAAATCGATTGGCTGTGATTTATTAAATTCCGGATCAGCTAGCTCAATTCCTTTCGGGATACACCAGTGGCTAATAGCTATGTTCTCTGAAGGAATATGAGAGGTTATTTGGTCCATCAACATAAATTGTACGCCACAACTGAAATGCTGTCTTTTCGACCGAATCTCAGCAAACACACATTCACGAACATTGCGAGATACCTTACCAGCTCCCAATACTTTGACGTTAGCTGGAGACCGTTTTATCTGCAGCAATCTGGCAATCCTTTCGGTCATCAGGCTCGCTTGCGACGCACTGTCTAGAAGAGCACGCACCGAATGCTCTTTGCCGTTAGCATCTACGATGTTCACTCGCACAGTTAGCAGAAACACCTCCTCTGAACGCTCCGTCGTCTCAGTAACGTTGAGCGACTGAGCGTATGCGCGATCCTTCGGCTTCGGTGAATCGGGACGTTCCGGTGACCCTTCTTTCGATCCTGCTGGTTCATTGGAGCGGTGCAAAAGAGTGTGATGTCTGTCACGGCAATGCTTGCATCGGGAAGACGTAAGACAATTTCTTGCCCAATGGCCCTTCCGTAAGCAGTTATTGCAAACCTTCTTCTCATTTGCAATCTGAATGCGCTCAGACAGTGGAAGGCGGCAATACTTGTAACAACTGCTCAGGGCATGCTCGTGTTGGCAATATGGGCACTCTTTGGAATTGCTCGCAGTGGAAGAGCAGGAAGAAAGCTGCTGCGGGGCGCGCCGCACGGGATTCGGGTGAGTACTTTCCTTCGTAGACTGATGATTCATCGATATGGACTCTAATATCCGCATTTTTCTTTGTAGGAAATCTATTAGCGTTGCGTAGTCAGGTGTATCGAGCGTGGAAGCATGATCTTCCCAGTTCTTCAACGTTTCCTCAGGCAGTTTTGTGCACAACACGTACTCCAGAATAGTGCTCCACTGTTCAGTTGGCTCACCCAACTGGTGGAGCATTTTCACATGTCTGTCGAAATCATCGACCAGCCTATGCAGTGCTGCATTGGATTCCTTTTGCACTCTCGACATGTTGAACATGGCTTGCAAATGCCTCTTTTTTTGTAAATACTCATTGGCATAGCGATCGACCAATGATTTCCATGCAATGGAGTAATTTGAGGAACACAACGGGATGGAATCCAGCAGCCTAGCAGCTTCTCCTTTCAGTGCTGCTCGCAGATAGTGAAACTTTTGGATATCCAGCACTTCGGTGTTGTTGTGAATAAGTGCTTCAAAAGTGTCACGAAACGTTGCCCATTGGATTTCATTACCGTCGAATTCAGGCAACGAAATTCTTGGCAATCTTAGCTCCGACGCTGCAACGCGATTCGATGATGACGCGATGGCTACGCGCGGCGTCGGTTGCATTAGTGCTTGGAGGCTTGCTCTCACAGCCATTATAGCATCCTCCATCGTGGCGCGTAAATGGCTTTCAAGCGCGCGTTCCTCCGGTGCAGCACCATTTTCAATCATCTGCTGCACACCGTCGTATTCGACTGAAACTCGTTCAACTTCCGCGGCATAAAAAGGCACTTTAAGCTCGTCGCGCGCCGGAACGAAATTTGCAGCAAATGCAGCAGCACGATTAATCTTCTCCTCCAACGTCACTCTTCTGGAACGCAAGTCAGCTGGTGATGCCATTGAACCGACGCTAATGCTCACAGCGATGGCCGGTCAAACGACAAAAAACACAAAATTCGCGAGGACGAGTTCACAACCAAAAAACTCAACACCACAAATTTTCACAAGCAGCCAACAGTCAATAATCACGATCAACAATCACGGTACACGTACAGTACGTTACAGATAGCTGACAACTTTCAACAAATAATACAAGTGTTCACACTCAGTGCAATAGTGCAATCTTGCAACACGCAGCAATGATCACTTTAAGAAACCGAAATTAATTTCACTCCGAAAGAATATATCCTGGTCACGGCACCAAATGTTCGCGATCGATCCCTACGTTGTGTTTTTTAGTTTTCTTTCGGAACGGTGAAAAATTAATCTGGAGCGCGGTTTCTCGCTTGACCGTTCGGCGTACGTATTTTATTACAAGTGCAGTGATTTTTCGCAATGGTTCTTAGCCCTAACGGTCCTTACACTAACACAACTAACCTCTGCGTTCGTAACGCTACCCCGGTGAAAACAATCATGCATTAATCGGAATAATAAATTTCAACTGTCAAATAAGTGTAACGCATACGAAACGTAAACAGCGCTCACCACTCAATTAATATCAAATAAATGTTGGTGACAGACACAAAATAATGATAATGAAGAAAAAAAAAAGCAATCCCAACCATTTTCCTTCTTGCAATTTCCTTGCAAGATCTGAAAGAAGTTGTTTCGACGCAAGTGATTCCAGGGATTCCTGGGAACGCTCACGCCACCAAACAAAACCAACGGCATCAACCCGGACCGATACTGATAACGGCATCGAGATGGCGACGCGATGGGCCGGCAGATTGAATCGAGCGCCATGCTAACGAACCGTTTGCCGTTCGTCTGGGATGGGAAGGTTAGGGACAGCAACACACACACAACACCCTTCTCCCACTCTGGGAAGGTTTCGTGGTCCGGTCGGATCTTCATGGATAGCAAAACCTGGAGACGGCAAACCTGGTGCCCCAGAGTGTGGTGTCCATCGTGTCAGTGGTTGTCGCTGTGTGTGAAACGGTTGTCGCAGGTTTCGTTCGTTTCACTCAGTTCACTTTCCGATGGTTTTGCAGCGATGTCCTCGATGAAACCTGCGCCCCAATATCCCCAAGGCATTTTGTGACGGGGAAAAGGACTGGGAACGGGCAGGGTGAGAAACACGTTCCTGTTCCGTGTAGCGTCCGTTCCAATCTCCAACAAACCAGGACAGTCGAAATGGGGGTGAATCTGGTTGCAGTTGTGTCTGTGTGCCTATCGGTGTGTGTGTGTGTGTGCGCTTTTCTGCATCCATCATTCCCTTTTGGTGGACGGTTTCCCTTGGGCGACCGAAGCCCTGTGTATAATGTTATTCGCCATTATCATAAAATTAAATCGATTAGGCGCCGCCATTTTGTTTCACATGTATAAATTGAATAAATTTAAAGTGATACGAAGGAAGCGAACCGCACCAGGACCAGGACAAGACCGAGAACAACTGTTGTTCTCGATGTGAATAGCGTAGAACAGGCTCCCGGGGGGGCCTCTCAGGGAATGGAATGGTAAGGATGGCTTTAAGATGTGGTGATGGACAAAAACCTGCCCCTTTTCCTTATGGATAGGCCGTGAGATAAATTTGTTCCAGTGAAAATGTGTCCTCCAACCAGACCTGTCGGAGGAGAGAACAGCAAAACCCAACAGTTGCTCCTGGGAGCTTCTTTGCCACAAAAGGGGGAAATCGTTGGAGGGGAGGGTATTGAAGTTTTGGTCTGAGAGGGTACGAGATTGTATCGTGTTATTTCTTTGAGAATGTATGCATGTGTGCTTTTTTATGTAAGGATGTATGTGACAACCCTTTTCGCTTTAGTTAGGCCTGGTTTGCTCAGCACACAACCACATCAGCCGATGGAGGAGTTGGCGAGGGATGCATGGCGAAAGACTTGGTGCGCACACTAACACCCTCTCATGCGAGTCTCGATAGAAATACAGTAAACTCTCTACAACCCTGCACCCGGGTTGTGTACTGAAATCCCGAATGTACTGCCTCGGTAACTCCCTAACCCCAATCACCGTTACAGCGGATAGCTCCACGTGTCGCGTGTACTGTGTCTGAAGACACACGCATACACGCTTGTTTATGTGTGGTTTTGCAAAATGCTAATAGAGATAGCAATCTTCAATTCACCCTATCATCATCAACATAGTGCTCCGTAGTGACTCTTCCACTAAGGGCAGATAAAGCGTAAAGGAACGCCGTCGACTCGACTTAGACGACGAAATGGTAAACGAGACATTCAAAAACTACTCCCCCAAACCATCATCATCATCATCACTGGGCTCTAGAACCGCTCGAAAATGTCACTCGATGTAAAACAAAGCTGGCAACTGGGATTGATTTTGTTGATGTTTTCTTACCTCTCTTAACACCCCCCCCCCCCCCCCCCTCCCCAATAACTCACCCGATTTCTCTACCCACCACCCCCCGTTACATTGATAGAGCGTTGGGTATTGCTGTTTCTTTCCACCCGTCACACGGTCCCTTCCGGTGGGGATGGAGTAGGAAAATTTAAGTTTTTCCATGCCCTACGTCACATCTTGTGTTCGATATGGTTCGGTGATGCTTTGGGGTATCCGTCTATCCACCTACCCGACACACATGCATGCACCACCGAGCAAATTCACCAACATTCTGAAATGCGTTGCGCTGCATACGGGACACGAACGACTTGGTGAACATAAATGCGCATGACTATTTCATAACAAGGTTTTTGCGCCCGAACTTTGCTCGTGCTGTTGCTATTTTTTTATATGTATCTCGGTACCGGTGTCGTTTGTTTTGCGTTTCTGTTTTCTTGTGTGTTTTATTATTTGCTGTCTTGTTTTAGTGAATGTATATTGTAGCGTAAATCCCTTTTTTTCCCTGGCTGCCATTTCGGTTGTTACTTGTTTGGTAAGCCAATCTCCTTACACGGTAGCAGGGAGTTTTGTGGCCAGCAGCAGCAGCAGCAACGACGCATTCTCTCTGTTTAGCGTCACGGCGATATTTACTCGATCCGCATTCCGTACGGTTTTGTGGCAGATGTGATTTATTGGGGGTATTCGGGTATTCGGAGGTATTGCGAGGTTATTTTTCTCGGTTTTATCGGTGTGTCGTATGTCAGTAGTAAACCGGGCATAACAATGTACGGTGTGCCGGTTGGTAGTACACGATTGGTAGTAGTAGTTGTCGCTTACTTATAGTTGTAGCATGAAGAATCTCTGGAGTGTTGTACACGGGGATACCACAATATGTGTTTTAGGCATTACCCTACTAAGCGTAGATTTTGCTAGAAATAGATTGTTGTCTTTCTTAAATTAAAGAAATTTTTTTTTATTTTTTTTGTAAAATATAGTAAGACAATAATTTGAAAACTTTCTTGAAGAAATGTGTCAGAATTTTGCTCTCCCTTTTATTCCTGAATCGATTGACTTGAAGCTTTCATCATCTGTGATTTTTTACCATTTGCTTGTACTGGACAAGAGATAGTAAATTAAAGAATGTGTTATTTTGTTAATATAGACAAAATACTGTCAAATTTTTCTATTAGAAATCCAATTTCCTCTAGATCAAATTCATAACTTGAATTATGAACATGTTTAAAAAATATTTTTCAATATTCAATATTAAAGTTAAGAATGCAAATAAATTATAAAAACCACGAGATTTGTGTTCTTAATGTTTTAAAACATTTAAATATAATTTTTGTTTTACTAAATTTCCCTTAAAAATTTGAAAACGAGAATAAAAATTTTTCACTTGAAGAAACTGTAACACTTAAGCACTTCCAACATCCTGTTGCACACACAATCGATCGATTGCTATTAAGCAGAAGAACAAAACAAAAACCCAAAAAAACATCACTTTAGCTCCGTTTATGTCTTTTTTACAGGGTTTCTCAGGCCAGCTCAACACCGTAACACAACTTTTCAACAACGTAAAATGTGTATCCGAAAATGTATATCGAATTCGAATCCAGTAACTCTTTTCAACATGGTAAAACTAGGTCTCGAATCCGTAAAATCATTACTCGACACTGGGAAATGCGTATTCGGCAGATCTGTCATGTAACCTGTTTAGTCTACGTATTTCGATGCTCCATTGTAATCGATGTTCAAGCATTTGATAATTTAATTTTCGTTTGAAAAACAAATGAATCAGTTTATTTTATTTGTTTATTTATCTTTCGTCCTGTCCGTGCTCTTTTAGTTAGTGTGAAGCAAAATTAAGAAAATAATTTGTTTCTTAGCCCATATTTACCTACAGTTATTGCATATAATGTTAGGACAAATTCAGTATTTTTTATGTTAATTATTGTTATAGTTTATGGAAATTAATTGTTTAAGATAAAATCTATAAACAATATGATATTCATTTGATTTTTATCGAATGAAATGTAACGGATGTTGATAGTATCGAAATATGCAGCATAAACATTCAGTCAGCGGCGTGTTCGTCAAGTACGCATTTCCTAGTGTTGAGTAATGATTTTACTGATTCGAGACCTAGTTTTACCATGTTGAAAAGAGTTACCGGATTCGAATTCGATATACAATTCCGGATACACATTTTACGTTGTTGAAAAGGTGTGTTACGGTGTTGAGCTGGCCCGAGAAACCCTGTATCCTTTGAGCAAACTCCTAACATCACCGACCCAAAACAGCTCCCCCGGTCGGCTACACCGCTTTTGCGAAGGGCTTTCACAGTTTGGGTATCATGTTATCAGCTTGCTAAACACCGGATATATGGCATCATCTCACACCCGTTGGTTGAGTTGGTGGGTTTTGTTCTGCGAAGCACTTTTGAACTGGCGTTATGCTGCTACATACGGTCGAGATTAGAGGCCACCAAGTAAGCAGGGCAAGTGGTGGCAACCATGTTTGAAATGAGCCGGGAAAGGAGATGGAGTGTGGTGTGGTGCTTCGGGTGAAAAATTCAATTTGTTTAGACGCGACTTTTAACAAAACGGCACGAAACAATACCAGGAGGTTTGGGTGGGTACGGGAGGAAGTGGTTGGTATGTGGTCGGTTGGCGAAAGGCAAATACAAGAAAAACAAATTTGACAACATCGCCTGCATCCTAGCGAAATGCAGGCAGCAGGGAAGTGTAGAAAAAAATGCAACACAAGCGATGCAAATGCAATTTTTAGAAACCATGTTTTGCTGTGACTTTTTTGCTTGCTTGTTTGTTTTGGTTTCATTTTCTTTTATCATTGCACAGGCCCAGCATTTGTTTTCATGAACTAACACGAGTAGAGTGAGAAGTGTATTGTCGGATAAACTTTGGTCGTGTGGCATCTTCATCAGAGGCGAGTTTCGTCTCTCATTGAAATAACACCCCAAAATAAAAACACTCACCACTACTGGTATCACTGGTTCACGTTCGTAGTACGATTTGTTTGCACTGTCATTTAAAAAAAAACAAAAAAAAAACCCGACCGAATGGGCCAGTTCCTCATGTTCTGGTGGGGGGTGCTAATGTATGGGAGGAATGACGGGATGTATCGCACGAGCATCTAAAATTAAAACCATCGTCATCGACCGAAAACAGCCATTTTAGAAACAGGGCGAAGTCGTGGCCGAGAGCCGGAGGTGACATTAGACCTCGGTGACGGTTTATGCATTATTCGCTGTGTTCTCTCGTTCGTTAGCGAGTTTGCTATTTGGGTTGTCGTACACGAGATCGTTTAGATTTCGCTTTCCGGCTGGCAAAGGGAGACTTGCGAAAAACGCGACCTCGTTGAAAATCTCGCTCGCACCATGCAAATCAACCACTTCAGGGAAAGGGTCGAGCTCACTGGGTAGGGAAGGGTTCGGGGTAGCTATATCATCATTTTCGACTCGGCCAACCAACCGCCATATCTCTGTGCTGGGTGGAAATTCTCACGCGAACGCGCATACCACGCGAGAGCGTGTTGCGTACCGGATGTGAGTGCGAGCAGGAAGGATATAATGACGGTGACGCTACGAGTTTCCCCACAGAAATTGATTGCTCCACACCAGAATGTTCGCGCTAGTGCAATTGCAAAGTGTGCGCCGTGAGGAGTTGTACGAGCTAACGGGTAAAATAAGGATATAACGCACCGTAACGCCGTGCGAATGAGACGGCACGAGGGGCCGGCGCCGATTGCACATCCGCGTAGGAAGGAATGGAGCGCCCGCGTTGCAGTTGATACATGTGTTGAGCTTAATTGTAATTTATGGTACATGTCAAAAGTGGCCAACCATCCCTCCACCCTTCGAGGTTGCCCTCAACGAGAGAAGAGCATAAGAACGACCACTAGGAGACAGAGAGAGAGCAAGAGAGAGAGAGAGACAGAAAACCCCTTGTGAGCACGAGCTCTAGGAGGTGTTAAGTAAAAGTTTCGCTTGTACGTAGTAGTGTAGTACGACTATTAAATCTATTGTTTCACATCCATTTTTATGACCCTAGTAGATCGGTTGGTGGAACCGAAAACGACACGGTGTTAAAAGCGTTTGCCGGCGACGGTTCTCGTCCTTTCGAGTTTTCGATGGAGCATTCGAAGGAGTGTTGGTTGTGTGTGGTCTGTTGCGGGGTACGTTTTAAGTTTGGCTGCTGAATGGGGCGCTCTTGACGCTGAATAGTTTGTACGGAATCATCCGTCCCCATCCGAGAAAAAAAAGTTGATGCTTTCCCTTCGCAGGGTCGCAGGGAACGCTTTGCAAGGATGTCGAATGAAAGTGACTTTTGCAGGCGAAAAAGGAAAACTTTTTACGAGACAGTGAGAGAGAGAGAGAGAGAAAGAGGGGGGGAAGGGGGGGGAAGAGAGGGAAGAAAATGAATTTAGTTTTCCGACCGTCGGTGGTGGTGAGCCTTAGTGAAACTTTCGCTATGGCTTTGAATTTTCTTCTGCTACAAAGCAAATGGTAGCGATGCCTTTTGTTTTAAAGTTTAGAATTCCTCCATGAACTTGTTGTCATCGTCAGGCCGGCAGCTGTGCCAGAAAAAAGGGGGGTAAAGAGAAGCTCTGTTTCGGATGCAACTTTGCTGTGATTACCGTGCAGCCGAAGCCTGGTTATGGAAATAAAAGGTTTCGCTTTCAATTTGTGCAAAAGTTAATCAAATGCCGTGGCGAACATTGTTTTCTATTACACGTTGATTTGTTTTATTTAAATAGCAAGTTTATTATAAGTATTAAGGAATTTAATTTTGTGAAAAAGTCACAAAGTTTTCCTCTTTTCTCTATTTCCTCTCTTCGATTCTATTTTCCAGAAGCATTGTTTGGAAAATAAGAGGAGTGTTTTAAGAATTATATAAAATTTGAAAGGAGCAAATAAAATATTATAAAATTTTAAATCAAATTAAATACCGATTCGATTACTTTTGTAAGTAAACTTATGTTAAGCACTGCACTGTTTTACATGACGGAAAGATGTAAAGAAATTTTTTTCTTCAAAGTTGCTCAAAATTTGACTTTAACTAATAATTATACTAATAAAATATAACCTATTTTTTTGGAAGCTTTACTGATGAAAAAGTTGATTTCTCGTAGAAAAACTTCATAAACAAATTAAATTCTGGTTTTGGAGAATTTTGTTTAAACTGATGAGGATTTTCACTTTTCTCGAGTAATTTTTTTAAAAATTAATTAATTAAAAATTAATAAAAGTTTAAAAAACTAATTTATCTAAAACATATATCAAAATATTACCTCACGATAAGAGAGCTCAGAGACTCACTATCAAGCTCCCTCGATAATTAGAATCGACTATTACCTCCTAACATTAAAATCAAGTAAATCTACGTAAAAACATCCTCTCGCTAAATCTATCAAAAAAGCAAACTATTTCACTTAACACTGCTCATAACAAAAACCCCCGTACATTAATCGTCTCTCCCGATTATTACAACGTGTTATCATTTCCTAACTCGCTTCCCAATCCGTTTACCAAATAATTTCCTCCTCATCTAATCGACTCTTCCAAACACGGGTACGTAAAACGTATCCATTAGCGTTCGCCAACCGAATTAGCCGGTAACAAGTGTACTTTACAACCATATTCCATTTGCATCGTTTGCAAATTGCACTAAAAAAAAATGGAGCGACATGCTAACAACAATAACACCGCGGTACGTATGTTTCGTAAGTGCACACGGGTATGTATCAGATAAAACAAAACTGAGCCAATAAACGCCAATTCAACCAGCAGTAATAACGTAAAAAAAAACTAACGGCGGTATAAGGGAAAAACAATATTTGCACCTAATAATGGGCAATCAAATGCACGTAATATCATTCCGCCATAGATTTTTCCATTGTGCTAACTGACCTATACAGTCACACACATATACTCGTGATTGACCAAATGTGTGTGTGTGTGTGTGCGAGTAAACCAGACACGATGGCATTGTGATGTGGTTGATGAAAATAAAAGTCACATTCCATGTAAGGCTCCCCAGGGCTAACCGGGAAACAGCAAGAGTGCATTACCAACCACCATAGTTGGGCGGTGGGTGGGGAGAACCTTGTGGGGTCTGTAAAGCTGGGACACAGGTAATGTGCTGGTGCATTGTAATTAAATGCAGACGAAAATGCATGTAATTAATACCTAATCAAATATGATAATTTGCCTACTATACCTGCTGTAACTGCTGATCGTCGTCACTGCACTTGCAACAGACACATGAGCATGAGATGCCCAATGGCATAAAACTTTGCGGTGCACGCACGGTGAAAAAGTGCATTTCAGTGTTCAGCAGCAGTGTTCGTTTGCTGATTGTGGAGTGTACGTTGATCGAACCCGAAACCATCACGACAGGGTAATGTCATTAAGCAACAGAGGGCTTCGTGGAATGCTTATACAGTTGAAATGATGAAAAATTTAATTGAAAAATTAAGGTCAAATGTAAAGCTAATGGAAAAATGATATTTTCTAATACTTTTAATGAAGATGTTTACATTTTCTATAAATTAAATCTTTTTCTGTTAAGTTAACACCTGCTACAATTGCGATGCATTCCTTATCCACGTCTTATCATACCGATGTAAACATGCTTCCTGCACGATGCATTCTATTCATGCACTAATCTTGTTTCACTCTTGTTGCATCGTGCAACACTAACGACCGTATGCCTATCTTTGTACGGGCGTTGTTTGCAATTATCAAAATTACTAATTAACAACACACATAATAAACATGGCAACGATAATGATGCGACGTGCGTCTGTCACCTACGATCGTGTTGTCCCAACAGGCGGAAAACTTGCCAACTTCGTATAAAACCAATTTGCGTACCGCTTAGCAAAACTGGAAGCAAAAACAAAACAAAAAAAAAACGCATAAAATGGCAAAAACCGCACAAAACCGGAACTGCATGTCTTGGAGCGCATTTGAAGCGAATGCAGTGAAGCGAGCTGAGATAGCGATCGCACTCATACGAAGCAACACCAACATGTTTGCATTAGCGATTGAATGTACGGAAGTTGTTCAAGTTCACATTTAGTGCTTATCAGGGACAGAACTAGTGCCTAAATATAAAACTGTAGCTGTTTTTCTGTACATTCAGTTCTCCTTCTGGCATGCATGTTGGAGGAAATTATTGGAGAATTGATTTGATTTGTTGATTTCTTTTCGTTGAAGGCTTGCAAAATTTTAACGTCATTTTATTGTAACAAAACAAAAAAAGGATATTTTATTTTTAATTTATTAATTGGAATTAATCATTTCATAATATACCAACTTCAACTTCATGTTTCATTAGAAGAATTACGACTTCAAACAGTTTAAAATATTGTTGCGTGAACCTGCTGAGCACATTTGACTGGTTGCTTAATCATGTATGATTTATCTGCAGCAATATGCATGGAATGCAGGTTTTAGCAGTATTTTAGTGACCGTACTAAATGAAGCAACATAAAAGAAGTATTTAATAACCTTTGTTTGTACCTCGCTTGCACCCATTTGTCACATTGAATCGAGCAAAATCGGTTCAAAGTCCCTTTGGTGGATGGCGGGCGATGATGAACCCAGCTTGGATGAAACCATTCTTCTGTGCTTTATTTTTCCATTTTGCCAGTTCGTGATCATGTCTTCCTCTCGTTTCTTCAGCCCCCCCCCCCCCCCTCTCCTCACTAAAATCAAACCTAAAGCTGGAGAAATATAAATAAAATTAACTGCTTCTCAAAAACCGGAATAGTTCATCCGACAGCATTGGATCTCCATTTTTGCGCTCAATACCCGCGTGTGTTAAGCTTCCCCCCTCCCCACGCGAACCGAACGTGGGTGATAATGAATGCCCCATACCAAAAGCCCAAACGGACATTCCGATTCCGTGTGACAACGCCCGTGGAGTTGAATAAGCAGCGTGCAGCACCATCACGTGTGCAATCAACCGCAAATGTTCAAGTGCCGGTGCTGGGGCAAAAATTAGTAAACTACACACGCTAAGTGCATTCCGGATTCGGGATGGCAGGGAAAAATAGGTAGCGAGAGGGTAGAGACTGTTGGCTAATTTTCATATTTCCGACTCATCTCATCCCCGCCACCAAAATTGGATGCTGTGGGACGATAATACTGGATGGGTAACCGCACATGATTGACAGGGGATGTGATGCACAAATCCTGACGGGCTTTTGTCCAGTTCTGCTCTTCGAATGTGTTCATGGTGGAGTGAAAACCATAACCACAATGCCGTGAACGTGATGGTGCATCAGTGTGCGACAGTTTTGCGGTATTTGATGTATCTCCATTCTTTATTTGTTTACTTCAGAAACCAAATCTGTCACGTCACAGCTGTGACGTCGCTCATTTGGTAAGCTGACTGTTTCCAAAGTTTTTGTTTGTTTTACTTCCCCTTTTTTGTGCAAAAACCATTTATTTTATAAACAGTCTATTTAAGCAGCTTCTTTAACAGGGTTCTTTTTTTCGATTTGTCACACAAAAAAGTGCCTTCCAATGTTCGCCAAAAAAACCTGCCTGGTGGCCGATTATTATTCAACTTTAATTAATTGATGCTCATTACCGTTATTAATCTTGGGCTCCTTTTTTCCACTTTCCTCTTCCCGATTTGTTCTCTTCAATGCACGATTCAACGGGAATAAGACTGATCTTGTCAGTCGAAAGAGAGAGGAGCCGACGATCTCCGATCGGAGGCTGATCTGAGTTTGGCTGAAGCGAAGACTGGCCACCGGCAATGGCAAACATTGAATGACCAGAAGCAACTGCAAGAAAATGAAACACGCTAGGAAAGAAAAGAAACAAGATCAAAATCGACAAACAATAATACGACCCGAGGCCGAGTTCTACAGTAGCTACTGCTGCTGCTGCTGCTGCTGATTCACGAACACAGTTACCTCCCTGCTGTCCGGGGCAACCGATGATGCTTTCGGTCGATTATCGGCAGTGAGTGATCTTTCACAAACGCGCCCCGCACACAGGATCGAGCATGAGCACCGGTGGAGATTTTCTGTAATACACGTTCAACGAGGTCCAGACAACACATAAGACCGGTAGGAGATCCCAAAAAAAATCCCCCAGCGCCGTCCACTCGCCGTAACGATCCGATAACATCTGTATTTAGCCACGGAATTGATGCTCATTTGGTTTATCAAATAAATAATACGATCCCGCGCGTGGTACCCGTGGCCGCATCGGGTCGTAGCGTGAAGCACTCCCGAGGTGGTCCTGGTACATTTCTAGCTGTTCGAATGCTGGCGAGCTGATCTCCCTCTCCGTAGAAGATTACGAAGAATGCCCAGTGAAGTTCTCACTTTGTTAGAAACTGCCACGAGTTTCATTACGTGGTGCTACCGGGCTTTTGCGTTGAACGAGTGTTTTCCCAATACCCCGTTTACATCTTTTAAGATTGATTTGAATCTACACCAAGATTGTCATCCATTTGCGCGTTCGTCTGTAACTGGTTCACTTTAAGCTTACCGAAAGGAGCTCGCTCTTATCACGCTGGTTTTTTGTTTCTTTTTTTTGGAGTGAATGGGATTAACTAAATGGGGATAATATGTATTCATTCTCGGTGCATGGGTTTAATAAAAAGGCAGCAACATTTCTAAATCATGTTTATCTAGTTAAATAAGCCCCATCGATCTGGATGTTCGCTTGATCGTGCTCATGTTTGACCATTGTACGATCGGGACAGGGTGTGCTCCAGACGAACCAGAGCGAAAAGAGAGTTATTGTAATCATTTGTTAAATGATGATGAATTTATTAGTCACGAATTGACCTGGAACTAATATTTCAGCTTGAATAAATTACTCCCTTTCGAGGGTCATAACTCATCCACTCCAGGGTTTTGTGGAGACACACCGAAACTGAATGAATTAGAACCATTGGAAGGTGGTACGGAAAAGAAAACAAGGAAATAGAAAATGCATATGGATTAAGCAAAACGTTTTGCTAGTCACAGCAGAAAAAAAGACAACGAACCGGATCGAGTAAACGATAACGATTGTATTCTTTTGGCGACTGATTGGAGCATAAGACCCGTCCCGCGCGATGGCAAGGGGACAAACAACAAGGGATAGCACGCTTCCTAGCAAAACAAAGTAGCCAACAATGTGGACAAACTAGCAAACAAACAGACAAATAAATAATTACTTTGCTTCGGTATTTATGCACCACCGGCGGGAAGGGTTAGGTGTGGTATTGATAGAATAGTGAAAAAAAAACTCCATCGGCTTTTGACCACCATGCACGGTATGAGACCATCGCAGGAATGCTGCAGGCCTAAGAGACCAGAAGATTCCCGGGCATTAGCGTACGGAGGAAACGTGTGACATGTTTCGCGCCGTCCCTTATGGGGCTGTCACATTGGTCTCGTTTTCAGGACTGGTGGGTGGGTTGGGTTGGGCTGGGTGTTCTGCCGGAGGTGTACCCGGCTGGATGGGTCAGCTTCCACCCGCTGGTTGCATGCATGATTTATGATTATGAATATATTCGCCTGAGAAAGACCCAACCCCGACCAACAACCAAATACTGAAACCCTGCTGTAAGGGGGTTGGGGCGGGGAGTTGGAGATGTGAAGAAGGAAAAAGGCAGTGGGGTAAAGCATCGCGTTGGGCCCGCTTTGATCGGTTGCTGGAGTGTTCTTGAAGGTCGCCTGGAAGGAACAGTGCGCCCACCCGTTCCAGACAAAAACCCGAACACAAGCGCGCGACCATGGAGCGAAGACAATTTGTCATTTTAATGGTAGTTATACTTCTTCCGCTTATTTACTGCTGCCTTTACGAAGTGTGCCCGTGTGTTGGGTGTGTGTTTCTAAAGGTTCTTGTTTTGATCCCGAAGATCATCGTTGGGGCTTTTTTTTAAATCCATTGAAAAGACATACAATGTAGAAAATACTTGCTAGTATTGCTTACAATTATCAATTAAATGTAACAATTCTAATAAACATTTTTCCTAATTCTTTCACTTTTTGCTCCCATCTACAGATATGGTGCGGGATATGATTTGGCCGCACGCCGGAAGAATGCAACGCGCGAATCGACCGCAACGCTGAAGGCGTGGCTGAACGAGCACAAGAAGAACCCTTACCCGACCAAGGGCGAAAAGATCATGCTGGCGATCATCACAAAGATGACGCTAACGCAGGTGTCCACCTGGTTTGCGAACGCGCGGCGGCGGCTCAAGAAGGAAAACAAGATGACGTGGGAGCCAAAGAACAAGACGGACGACGATGACGATGCGATGGTGTCGGACGACGAGAAGGACAAGGACGATCTCGATCCGGACAAGGGTGGTCGTGATCATAAAGGTAAGCGATCAGCAGTGTCTAGCAGCCGTGTGTGTTTTTTTTTCTTCCTTTCAAATATTTCCCCCCATCGCCTCCACCCTCTCCTCTTCCATCTTACATTATCATCCTGTTAAAAGGTAAACCGTTTATCAATCGCAATAAGAAGTGAAGTGATCGTGCCGATGTCGTGCAGCTCAATGGCCGTAAGTGGAAAGAACCAATTTCACCACAAAAAGGAAAAGCAACATCGATAGAACGTTTGCATTTTCTTGCAGTTCTCACGGGAAAAACACACCCTCATACGCGCCCTCTGTTCCCAGGAGTACACTGGCGCTGCACCATTTTCCCTTCTCAGGCACGAGTTCGCTCGAAAGACTTTTCCTTCCATTTGTTCCACAATTTCCTTGCGCTTCAGGCAACGCGAAAGATGTTGATGATGCTGTTTACCTTTCTTATTATAATCATCACTCTTCCTTGAATGACTTGCACATCCCACCCTCCCGGTACGGTTCATTTTTCCGTTTTGTTTCGCGCTAATGCGCCCTTGCTACACTTGGAACTTTGGCATCACGCATGTAAACCAAACCATATACACACACGGAGCACTCTTCCACAGGGAAATGCGACTGAGAGAGAGTCGCGAACACCAGAGCTGAAGGGAATGGCAGCAGCCGAAACACACAACATCATCGATAATGCTACGGTTAAGTGATGATTATAATCACCGCGGGAAAATCCAACCGTATCTATGCCACTCCGGGGTGAAGGTTCCGGGTAGCTTGGTGGTTGACTCCCAAGGTGTCTTGTTTGCCGACAGGATCAATGCAAGAACTGTCGGTCGTACGCGCGCGCGTTCCCTCCACAACCCCTGTACGAAAAATACAAAAAAGGAACTTTCTCTTTCACTAAGGACTAAGGACATTTCTCCTTCATTCATGGCACCGGGTCGATCCGGAGGCAGTGGGACCATAATTTACGATGTCGGCATACGTTTCTCGCCTGGAAAGTCATTTATAATATGAAACTTTAATGTGTTTATTAAGGGCTGACGGTACCGAGCAGAAGGGGATGGGGATGCCGTCATCGTATTTAGCGCAAGAAGTAATAGGAAAGAACCCACTATCCTAGACAATGCCGGTTGATGGTTTGCTTCGGTGTTTGGTGTCGCTGTGCTCTTTGCGTTGCGTTCGTCGCGCAACGCTTACTTTAAAGGGAAAGGAGGCAAAGCTATGGCAAGGATCCCGTGTATGAGATTGTGCATTTCATTGCCAAACTCCCACTGACGGGCATGTCGCTAATGCCCGTCTAAAGTGGCCAACTGAAACCTCGAGGCCGGTGAATTATGGAGCAGTTTAAAGTCTGTATCATGCCCATTTTTAGCACACGGTAAAAGAAGTACATCGTCTGCGTTGCGTGCTAATTTCTGTGGTATGGGAAAGATGTTTTGATCGATTTATTTCGCTGCGTCCTTCGCATTGCTTTGGATTGAAGCTGTGACATACAGCTATTGTCAAAATATGGCGTTTGTTACAGCTCGAAGAATAAGCTATTTATTCTAGCAAACTGTCAAACACAGCAATGATGTATGGGATGTCGTTGATCATTTTTAATTGGTTCATAAAATGTTAAACAATGTGAGGACTCTTTACTTAAAAGAGTTTTTGTGGAGCTTAACGTATTAAGAAATTGAAGACTCTAGCTCAGAGTGAATCTGAATGAATTTTTATCTGAATAGTGAATCTGAGTGAATCTGAATGAATCTCTTTTGTGAAGATCAGTGAA
Organism: Anopheles funestus; assembly: GCF_943734845.2. Lineage (NCBI taxonomy): Eukaryota > Metazoa > Arthropoda > Insecta > Diptera > Culicidae > Anopheles > Anopheles funestus. The sequence goes on from NC_064599.1 coordinate 33,097,616, forward strand.
TCTTCAAAAATTCATGAATCTCTGAAGATTCAGGATTTAAGACATATATATTTTTATATTTCAATTCCGCAATGCCGAAATTCAATGATGATAATTTAGGCGAATAATTCTTTAGAAATTCGTGAGGTATGACCCAAGATTTGAGGAACTCTTCCCAAAAAGGTCATTAAACACTTCCCAAGAAATTTCACAATGCACTCTTCACAAATACATCTCCACAAACACATTAAGCTCATCAGTTATCTCTTTGGTAGTAAAATAAAGGTTCGACAAGCAGCTTGTTAGCATCCCGAAGCCCAAGTTTGGGTCAAGATGAAAATATTCAATCGACGGACGGGACTCGCTCCGTGTATTATTGATTAAATTTTAAAATAGGTCTACCACCGTCCACAAATAGGACGTCCCCTAGTGAACGATGCAAAAAGTTCCCAGCATCGTGTCTTTCAACAAAGAAGAAAAACCGTTCCTTTCCGAATTTTATTCCCCTCCCACCTGAACCACCCCAACCTCGGGACCACGATCGGAAACGCCACTGGACTAATCATATTAAATTATAATAAAGTTTAATTTTCTATTCAACAACCCTTTTATGGAACACACAGGCGCTCTATCTCTGCGCTCTGATGATGCCCTTGCCGCTTTCCCTCCGGCAGGTTCTTCATTTAATTTGAATAATACCCATACAAACCTTCTGCCTCCCTTTTTTTCCACCTTGCAACTCATCAATTTGCATTTTCACTTTCAATTTGGTTTTGGAATTGAAATCGTTTTGCGAAACGAGCGTCCGATTTGGTTTCGCTTCCCCTTTGCCAATGTGTGTCGAATTCAGTTTTCCCGAAGAACAGTGTCCGCAATTTGTGGGGTTTTTTTCCTCCCGACCCTTTTGGCACCCTGGCCCACTCCGCCCGCAGAACTTGATTTCTTTTAGCGTAAAAATTAAATCGGCCATGGCAGAATGAAAAATGCCACCGAACCGAAGCATTTAATTAATTGATGAAATCGGTACAGTTTTAATTAGTGATGAATTTTCACCCACCGCCAGACCCACTTTTCCCCAAGAACTGACACCGTGTTTCACCGTTCCGGAAACGGCCGAGTCGGCTGATGTCCCCTCGTCCGATGTCGTCATCTGGGACAGTGAATGGTTTTGCACGGGGCTTTTTGGGAAAATATATCAAATATAAATATATCTCTCTCGCAGCAGAAGATTCCGTTCCCGATCGCCAAACACCAATTTTATGGAACGCAATGTGGCGAAAGTTGCGACAGGACACCAACCGAAAAAAGGCAGTGAGGAAACAGCTGCTAATAGCGAAACTAATCCCTCGGCGGTACCAGCAACCGTAACATGGCCAGCAAACCTGAAAGTGTCTCGTCAAATCTCGGCTGTCAAATATCGCTCACACCGCTCGCACTAAACCCCAGGAATTCTTGATGAATGTTCCAAGTTTTTGCGCTTGATTCGAACGCAACGTAAATTGAATATGGAAAGCGATACCCATCCCGTGTGTAATCCATCGCCATCTGGAACTGCAACCGAACCAGTTCCTTCGTACGGACCCGATCTGCTTGGCGAGGGTTTGCGAGGATCGAAATCGAACCGTCAGCAGCAACAAACAAAAAAACCCTCGTTCTCCTGCAGCAACCTCGAAGGAGGTGACCGTCTCGTCCCATTTGCGTCCCAAACAGAGTGGTGAAAATTAAAATCATTTCATCCATTTTGACAGACGGAGACGGTGAACTGTTTGGATGCTGTCACGAAAACCACTCCGGCCAGAAACGAGGTGTCGCAAATGAAATCATTAGGCAATGCATAAAGTGCGATAATTGAAACGAGAGCGCATAAAGCGACACACGAGACCAGATTCAGTCCGAGCACCAGCGTCCAAGTGAAAATCGGTATCATCTGTTCACTTTTCAGATCCTTCCCGGCCCTAGCTATGGGGCATTTGACAGCTCAAAAAGGGGAAGGCCATACGGTCATAGGGCCGGTGCTGCCTGGAACTTGCCACTCACTCCGACAGCAAAACTCAAAACAAACTCCCGGGAGAATTTTGTGCCAAAAACTCCGATAGATGAGCATTACCTACACGAGTCTTCGGCACTGTGGTGGTAAAATGTTCGTCCCGTACCGTTCCCTGCGGGCTTATAAAAGCCTCTTTATCAAGTCCACACTGTAACGAAAAGCCAAACCCCGGACCAGGGAGGATCCAGGGATTTCCAGAACCTCACCAAAAACTTCAGTTCACCGCTCCGACCACCGTCTTTCACCGGAGGCCAATGAATATCTAAATAACAAGTGGCATTTTCACTTAACTTAATCGGATAATGGATATATTATCACGCACAGTCATCAAGATTTCATCCCCCTTGTTGCATTCCCACTTCGCCCGCCTGGTTTCAGTGCCACGAAAGCATTCAAGCAGCTAGGGGCGAGATTTCGGGATAAAGCATTACCCACCCCGCCGAGCACATCGACCATTCGAGGCGCCTCTCTCGCTGCAGGAGGGTCAGGACTAGTGTTGGAACCGATTCAACTTCCGCTCAACGTCTGGCCCATCATCACCGGTGAAGAATAGGGGAATGCTTTATTGCTCATTTTTTTGCTCGCAACTCGGAGCATTATTGCCGGCTGCAAAGGGCCGCGCGGTATTTTTTTCTTCCCCATCGAGTTGTTAAAAACCTCGAAAATCTATCAACATCAAGCACGGTTAGCGAAGGACGAAACGTTGCCTCAAATTCCCATATGGCCCACCGTGGCTTTTCCGCTTCGGTTGCGTCAACGGCAGGGGAACGAGAGCGACCGGTTTTGTAAAGTTTTCCCTTCTTAGGACTGAGAGTTTTATTCGGAGGGTTTAGCGTACGGTCTCCGCCCCTACCCGGAAGGTTCGCAAATTGACTTATTCCGATTTCCGATTGCTGCAAGGTGTCAGAATTCTCACTTTGATTTGTTCGCCGATTCCGTTTTTTTTTGCTGCTCCTATTCGAGCGCGTAATGTTAAACGCTTCAGAGGGTTTTTTTCCACCGGTTTTGCTTTAGAGGAAAGAAAAAAACGATGCACGATGCACACGGACAAGATGGATGGGTGTCCAATTTCGTCACTGTCAGAACAGGTTGTTAAAATTTGGGTCGCTTTTCTTTGGCTAATGGGTCTTGATGTTTTTTTTCTGCTAATTTAAATCCGTCAGCTCATCCGTGTGATGGTTTTTGGCGGGGTTGTTTGAGCCTCTGTTGGGTAATTGTACTCCGTGTTTAACGAATTATATCACACAATACGACACAAGTTAGCTAATTTCAAATCGAGCTTAGGGTCTCCAGTAAAATTTGGTTTAGAAAATTTGCATGCACAAATACGAAACGATTTAAAGCATTTTATTCACTATTTATATTCTTTTCCAGTATATCACATCGTTTAAATGTCTTATTCTTGAAGAATTCCTCAAACTTTATTTTTATAGCAAAATCAATTTTATAGGTTCTTTAACAACATTTAAATTTAGTAGTTTTGCTCCCAACTTCAAGTACATTAGAACCTATTTTAATCAACATTGTTTTGCTTCATTTCATAAGCAAATAATTGTCATCATACGTCCAGACTAGCGAACGGGATTAATGAGCGTGATCAATAAATTACCTTCACACAAGCACAGCATTTTGCCCATATCAGTTCACTCATTCCGGGCAATACATTCCCAGTAGAATAAACGCCATTCCCGTCCGTCCCAAAAAAAAACACTCAGATGTTGGCATCGATAGTTCTTGTTAAATAGATGCCGTACTATCACCAACAATATATTGCTCCCGCTCGTTAGCGTTACGCAGTCGTTGACTAAAGTCCCAGACACCCTTAGCCAATCTACCCTCGCCATTTGACCCACGACAATGAAGCGGGAAAAGGTTCACCGTAGTGGTGGTGGTGATGGTGGTGCAATGTTTTCAATTGAATGAAAATCACATAATATCACTTATTAAGACTCAATTCATTTGCTCACCCTAGCCGCGCTTTGTACGGCGTTAGTCAAACAACCGTGGCACACGGAGCACCGTTTTGGTCCAAAAACCCTCGTTTCGTTATTTATTTCCACAACAAGGGAGCAACCCGGGGATTGATGCCGGGGTTTTTGGCATCGCCTAGACCAAACGAACCATTTCACACTGCCGTCAAACACAGCGGGCTCGCACACGCTGCAGTAAGAATCCTTTTGCCGAGGGACCGAGGGTCGCAAATAGTGTGTCTGGTTTGCAAACCCTCGCTTTTTACACCGCAAAACATTGAGGGTGTTCACGGCAGAAACAGAGAAAGCGAGCTGGAGGAGATTGTTTTCATACGACGGGTTGAAGTCATTAAATCTCTTGGTGTCGAGAACGAGCCGGGTGATTCCTCGTTCCAGCATCCGGGGAGGGTGTTTACTGTTATTAGATTTAATTCACCATATCAAATTGTTGAAATAAGTTTATTCAGGGTCAATGATTTTTATTAGATTTGGAAAAATGGGAAACATATTTTTCCCGACTGTTCCGTACGGTCTACGGGATACGGTCTTTGACCGTTCAGCAAATGCCAATTGCGGCTCGATTGGTTTTGTTGCATTGTTCCAGCGCCTGTGACCACAGATCGTTGTCCGATATGATGTGGTGAAACTGTGGTTAGGGGTAGTAAAGATCCTTCATCATCTCCTGCTGGGTGTACATCTCGAAAGCAGTACGGCCACTTCAACACTAACGCGCCACTCACACGCACCGAGAGCGCCTGTGTGAATGTGTGATTTATGGCTTTTCTTATGTGTCACCAAACAAACTATCGTCCTTGTTGCTGTTGATCGTCTCCATCCAGCTTCCAACTCCACCCCCCCCGAGGGGAAATGGTCACTCTAGACGAGTAAATAGTTCACCCAAAGACCCTTTCGCAACAATAGTGAGCAGCACGGTTTAACATTGGATACATTGGAGATGTCGAAACCGTGCGTCCCTTTCGTGTCATACATTGTATTTACAGAGGATATAGTGTTTAATCCTTTTTCTTCGCGCGCCTTCTCACACACTGGCACTGGTAATAACTTGGGAAAGCGGTGGTACGGTTAGTAACACCGTACACAAATAAATAAACATACGCAACATTCACTTGCACATGTTTCATATCCTTCTCTTACCTAGTGTGGTCTTCGTTTTACTTCCGCTCTAGGGCGCCAACTGCAAAGGAAGCTACCAAGGATATGATTTAGGATACTACTTTGCTTGGATGGCTGCGAAAACATGAAGCCTCCTTTGTCCATGTTCGTTTGCTTCAGAAGGATAAAATCCTCATCTCTGTGCTCTTGGAACAACTATACGAACCTATAAAGAATGGATACAAATTTAACTCCCTATCATAAACATACCCTCATGAACCATATCTTCCACCCAGCAAAGCCCAAGGTGGTCGGGTTTCAAGCGGATGAAAGGCTGAGTTGAGCCGGGCTCCGTGTGGTGTCTGGTAGGTAGTCTTGAATCACATCAAGCATCAAGCTGTTGCAGTTGCAACCTTACAGGCAAACCCATTCGTTGACCATCATGCTGTCCGTGGCAGGTGGCCATTGCGTCAATTTCGCAAAAGTGACGCTAACGCCACCACACATCCACGTGCTTTCTAACCCTCAGAATGATGGAATGCTTTGTCTAGTCTGGGTACGCAATGCCTGCAGCAGTCGTCGTATCTGCAAAGTCTTGACTGTGTCATCATAAAACGAATCGATCAAATAGACAATTTCAGTCGAATTGAACAGAGGAATTCTCACTATTTGAGGAGTTTGGTCAAAATGAGACATTAAAACTCATATTCACAAAAAAAAATCTAATTTCTGCAATAGTTAAAAAAGAAGAGGTTTATTGGTTTTCTATGTATTGAAGAACTTTTGAAAAAAATTATTTTAATTTGATAAAATTGCAAAGTTTTCCCATAGTTCCAATAGGCAATCAAATATCCTCAACAGTAGATTCAGACTGCTCCATCATTTTACCCACAAACAGGGTACTAAACCTTAACAGAAGTGTCAGTAACCGGTACCGCAAGACCATCGATATCATCCACGAAAACAAATCACAATTCGATGATGCATCGATGGTTGCATCGGCCAATTTTGCAAAACCCCTTTTTACTCCACATCACCTGCCCTACTATGGTTGGCCATCGAAATTGTGGCTAGTACACCATCGAAAGAAAGTCCTCATTCCCGCGCAACCCGGGCACTCCATCATACGCGGCCATCAAACCAATTCGCTTCATCTTCATTCCGTTTGTCGCAACTACGAGTTGCGCTAATGGAGACGGATGCATTTCGCATAATTCGCGCTTCCATTTCGTTAAGGAAATGGTCCAATCAACAGTGAGCCTATGGCATTGGAGAAGCAGAGGACGGAAGAAAGAAAAAAAACCCCTCGTACGTACTAACCACACGCTTCCGTGTGCAATTCGGGCTTCAGGAATTGATTTGTCGAGTGTGTCGGATGTGTCTCCATGTTTCTATGTTCCCGTCCCCGAACCGAAGCGTCAGGTGGATTTCCAAAACAGCCTACCAAACAGGCCTCCCAGGAGTAAGGAGGAGAAACAAAGAAATCCATTAAATTCCAACCAGCGCTTGTGTACCGGCGGTGTGCTCTTCCGCTTCGTTCCGGCCGGCAAATGTCGGAGTTTGATTGAGTGATTGACAAATCGGTTCGTGCCGTATCGATCGATCTTGCGTTTCGGGAACGTTTTATCACTTTTCGTGCTTCTTTGGTCGCTCGTTCGCTAAACTTTGCGTTCAGCGCGGGCCCAATCGTACCAGCGCCTTCCGAACATTGATTGATATTCCTTTTTGCACATTTAAAAATAGTTGGCATACAATTCACATTCATTTCATTCGCTGTTCCAATGTCTGTTCAACGGATGATTCGGATGGTTCGGAGTGGTTTATGATAGTAGGGGTGGGACGTTTATACGCTGTTGGATCTTTTCCGGCAGGAAGAAATGAAAGACAATACAACATGTTACCGACATTGTGAAGCAGCAACCACAAAAACGACCCCAGGTGGTTGTTGTGGCATTCAAATGAAATTTCTAAAATTGAGATGTATCTTATTTAAACATGTACAAGGGAACAAGGGAAGGGGCTGGATGGATGATGAAATGTTTAAACATTATTAAACGAGAAACATATATCAACAAATTGCATAATTGGAAAAACTCTTACGAGTTAAAATGTGTTAAACATACTCGCTCGTTTTACATAAAACAATGAAATTTCATTACAACCTAGCTAACAGCGTGAAGCTTTCTCCTTTGTCCCTTTTCATGATGGGCAATATTCTTCGTTCTAGACATGCATCACCATCATCACCATCATCAGCATCACGTCAAGTCCGAGCACGACAAGGACGAGGATGATGACGATCTGACCGACGACGAACGGAAGCCGGAAAACTTAATGGGGCATCCGGGACATCTGGGGCAGCATCATCCGTACTACCACCATTCGATGCTCGGGGGACACCACCATCAAACCCATCACCATCAGCAGCAGCAGCAGCATCCGCTTCAGCAGCATCCGCAGCTGCAGCATCATCCACATCACGGCGGTTTGCTGAAGGGCGATATGGACCATTCAAAAAACCAAACGGGCAGCGACTGTGGTGTGCCGATTCCAGCCTCAAAGCCAAAAATCTGGAGTCTAGCCGACACAGCCGCTTGCAAAACGCCACCACCACACCACCTTCCGCTCCACCTTCAGCACCACCACCATCAGCACCATCCGCACCAGCAGCACCAGCAGCAGCTTCAGCATCATCAGCTGCAGCAATCGCATCCTGCGCAGGGTCTGCACGGTTCCTGGATGACCGGTACGAACGCCGACTATCACCCAAACCAACCGCAACAGGCCCACCATCTGCAGCAACAGCAGCAGCAACAGCATCTACAGCAGCAATCCTCCCAGCAGGCGCATCACCTGCAGCAGCAGCAGCAGCAACATCATGTGCAGCATCCGGGCAACAGCAATGGGGCGAACAGTATGATGATGATCGGCGACGCCGGTTCGCCCATGAGTATGAGTATGGGAAATACCAGCAACAGCAGCAACACCACCCCACCCAACAATCAAGGTATGGGGGGGAGTATGGCCAGTGGTATGATGAACAGTTTCGCGAGTACCCCTTATTCCCGCTATGGGGGGTTTCTAGCAGGAGCTCAACACTACAATACTACCCTCAACAACAGCAGCAGCAACAGCAGCAACAGCAGCAATACCAGCAACAACAGTTCGACTACGGGCCAACCGGTATTGAACCACCCTACAACGCCAACTTTGCAACAGCAGCAGCAGCAGCAAGGCAACAACCTCCAACAGCAGCATCAACAACAGCCTATGAACAGTACCCCGTCCCAGCAACAGTCGATGGGGTTTCCCGAGGTCCAGACCGACACGCCGCCCCAAACACCGCCGAATATGAAGCTGCCCAGCATGGCGGCGAACCTTCTTACAACCCCTACGACCGGTACCTGCTACAGTAGCAGCAACGGCGCGACTCCCAACCCGGCCAGTGTGAATGGCACTAGCAACATCAACAACAACAATCCATCCACTGCTAACAACAATAACAACAATGCAGGCGGTTCTAGCAGTGGGTATGCGTCATCGCCGGATTCAATGTCGCAGCAAGGTACCGGTGCACCTACGGGCGGTTTCTTCCGCATGCAGCAACAACAGCAACAGGAACAACCGGATGGCTTTAAACCGTTCTTTAAGAAGTGAGTATAGGAAGCATACGATCGAAAAAGGTTGATGGCAGGAGACATCAACTAGATCACTTCAATGAGGTTTAAAGTAACGAATTCATAGCGATCACTACAAGAGTCTAATAACTGATCTACTTTTATTTTCCTTCACCGATATTTTTCTTTGTAGCTCATCGCAAGTCGGAAACGGTTACGTATCACCGGTTTGAGCTAACCAACGACCGGACCTGTTCCGAGGATCTCACGTGGAAAGCATAAGATTACGGCTAAACAGCATTACCAGAGCTATCAACAATCACCACAAATATGGAGTAGCATAAAGGCGACAACATCCAGCATAAGACATGTACAGAGAAGCTTATATCGATCGAGACACCCTCCACTTCGAAAAACCCGCAAATGCAAATGGCAGAACACAGGACACAAATCCTTTGGTTTGACGCTTTTTTTTCCGCTGGAGATTTGTTTTCACCGTAACGCGTCCTGCTCTGTGCGCCTTTCATCGCGACATGTGAGACCAACTCAACCAAACCTTTTTGCTGAAGAAACATTATCCATCATCGCTGGAGGTAAAGCACTGTTCTTCTCAAAACTCGGTCTCTTAGTCTTGAAACCGAACAACAACAAAATACGTTCATCCTCCCACATCATCCTCATCTATGTATCTTCTCCCATTAATTCTCCCAACCAAAAAAAAAAAAAAAAAAACCAACCTCAATAACGGTCATAGACGCAGAGAGTTCCAAAAGCTGGCAAAAAGCCAGTGCATCAAAACTTTCTTCCTCTTAGGCGCGCAAATGATTAATGATTGTGATATGGCGGAAAATTCGTCACATCCGTCAACGGCACGCCTTCACACACGAGACACAAAGACGCGCCATGAATCTATACGCACGCAATCCAAGGGCACCGGAGTACCTCACGGCAATATCCCGGAGCAATCGGGGAAGGTCCTTCTTTTTGGGTGTTGAGTGGGATTTTCATTTTCATCCACCTCCGATGTAACCTTATGACCCTCCCGACCCACTTGTCTGAACCACCCACTGTAAGTATCGCTGTACGGCACACAATCGGCTCACCAGAGACTCAACATTCGGTGCACGTGTGCCCGGCGTGTTTGAAATGTTTGGACAGCGTACCATCGCTCATCCACGTGACAAAATTAATGTAGGGAAAAAGTTTGCTTTCATTCCCCCAAAACCGTTTTTTCTCTCGCCGTTGCTACTTTTACGTGGCGATCTCAGCCACAACACCGTCTCCTCGGCAGGGTTAAGGCTTTAAGAGGCCAACCGTCACATACATAGACACGAGATTTCCCTCGACAATTTGAGCCACCGTACAGCATCGTCTGATATTGATAGTGGCACTCAAACGCGAAATAAATTCATTACCCTCTAGCTTGGAGGAGGTGTGACACACTTTCGAATCGACTTCTGCAACCGTTCGGTGTTGATTTGTTAGGGAAAAAGATAACATTTTCCCATTTCGACTTTGGATTCCGGGTACAGGGTTATTCAGGATGTCTGGTTTAACTTGCTGTGTTTGTTTTAGAAACGCGTGGATGTGTTTTGTTTGCCCTGCTCTAGCACGTGTTGCATTAGTGGAAGGTGTACCAAACTTGACGTACACGAGAAACCAACCTCAAAGCGAATTCATGACAATAAGTTACATTTCTAAAGTGGACACAAACTTATCTACCCCAAATGATTCATCTAGCACAGCGATGTCACCGATATAATAGACACGTAGCGGACTTAGAAGCGTTTATTTAATTAGTTTCTTCTCTCTAAAAACCTCCCCAAAAAACGTTCAAACATCAAACAAAAGGAGGCGTTCGGTCTGTTTTGCTGGTGATCCGTTCACACAAATTAGTGCAGACGCAACAAACCCTCCTGAAACTGCGGCCGCTTAGAACCTGTTCCGATGCGTTCTCAGTTTTTTTTTTCTCTTACGACCTCAACTTCTCGCTCGATCTGCGATCCGTAACGATCAGCTCTTTGATCTATCCACGTCCTCCTTTTCCGCTCTCTTGCTGCTTCCTACTCCCCGCAACCAAATGGGCATCTGTCTCCGGAACCGAAGACCGGTGCCGGGATATATTTCTCCTGATTTATAGATGTTCGGGAATAAATTTCCTGATCGCATATTAAATGCCGCACCTCGAAAACCACTAAAACAAAGGTGATGCTCCGACGGTGAAATAACAAGAGGCAGAGCAACAAAAAAAAAATGCGGGAAGCTCCGGGAATCTCGCCGGGACAAGCAAAACAGATAAAACATACAGTCGTACAGTCTTAGCAAAGACACCAAACATTTCAAACTTTCGGTCAGGAACGGAGTTCAGGGGGTTTTTGGAGCACCACACAACTGGCAAAAGGATCGCGCCCGATCGGTCGGCTCTTTCTCAAGGCCAGCCCGGTATGAAACCGAAAGAAAAAAACACGCGTGGGTTTTATTTATTTAACTTGGTGTTTTTTTTCTTTTGAATAAAGGAAAAATTTGTCCTGCCGTTCGTCGTCTTTTGGTTCCTGTGTGTCTTTCTTTGCTCTCGTTCGCTCGCTGACCAAAAACGTCAATGACACCGCACCGGAAAGGGAGGATGGGGAAGGGATCACATCCCATCTCATGCCGGCAAAAGGGAAAGACGGATGTCACCCGGCATCGCGTTCTTTGTCGCGCTTTTTTCTTTTCGTTTTTTTTTTTTGGTTGAAGGGAAATAACCGGCACCACGAAGACTTACTGCACCCAGTCGAATCCCCCATAGTTCAGGGGGCCCCGGAAAGTCTGGTCCGGTTGTGAAGTTTGTGGTACCATGCTCAACGCCTTCGCTCGTTCGTTTTGAATGTTTTTCGGTTTGTTGGAGAACTTTAGTGTATTTGGCTGACGAGCCGTAACCAGGCACTCCGAGCGCGGCAGCGTTTATAATGAGACAGTATCGTACCGATACGATCACAGTTACACAGTTGGGAGACCAGTTAGGTGATGGGTTAGGCGCACGATCAAGCTATGCCGAAAATGGTGACATTCGTCCCCATTCGTTACTTCCCGTTACCGCGCCCGGACGTGGTTTATATTAATTCATTCATAAACATTCGAACTAATGATGCTTATCGGTACTGAGCGATCGTCTATCTTAATCAACTGCTCCGGACATTCTGCCCCTTGCCGCTTTTGGTGGAGCGGGGGAAGGACTTCTCAACTTTCCACTACCGAGCTCCCTCAGGAAAACACGGGAGAACGAACCATTAGTATGGTGGGACCATAACGACCATACTATGGCGGCAAACGTGCGGGTTTTTGGTGCCGCTTGTGCGATGGCGGCATCGTGGCTTGGAAGAGGAAAAAAAGCCAAAGAGATTAATGCAGACGATCCCAACAATATCATAAATCTCATCTCAATCTCTGCACCTATGCGTCACACCGAGGCGTTGATAAAGCGCGTTTGTGGACATTCTGGTTTCTTTTTTTGAGAGGAACGTTTGCTTAACCTTCCTACCGGACATTGCGTAATGATGCAATCGGAGAATCGGGACGATCATAATTTCTTACCGTCTGCCCTACCTTCACCAAGGTGTCATAAAATGTGTGAATTTTCTGCTTTTTTTGTTGTGAAGTGGAATTCATGCTTGGTGGAATGGTGGAATTTTACGATCACCTTCGATGGTATACATAAATCGCTCGCTTTTTTGGAGGATGTTACTTCCTGTCCTGGTCAGCGTCAAGATGAAGTGAAACTGTTTATGATCGCTTTCCTGTCATTAACACCCAATTCCAATCGATTAACACAATCATCATTTTTTCCCCCATTCCCAACAATGGGCTCACTAATATCCATTAGGGCTTCGATTATGCTGGAATGATCGTAACCTGCAGATCGGTTTATTAATTTTACTCCCCTTTTCCTCTCACAAACTTTTCAGGAAATTGCACAACCTATCAAACGAGAAGCTACCATACCACCGCAAATACACAGTATACCTATGGAGAATGTTCATTTGGCGGTTCGTACGAAACACGAGAGTATTCTATTTGAGGACGGAGCAAATGGCGACGATGGATACCAGTGAACCAAGCACCTGTGAACGTATACGACAAACGAATGATATGAAAACTGGAATGCGTCCTCGGTACATCCGCACGAAGGGATGACACCAAAAAACCAATCACGTCACGAATAAAATCACTAAGTAGATTTGAGAAGAAAAGAGAGATAGAAAGCGAAAGCGTCACAAAGAAAGGAAAAAAGCTCGATTATTACAAAAAGGATGGTAGTTTTTTTACTCTATATTGATCGATATGGAAAACAAGTGCAAAGCAAATAAAGCGGGACAAGTGCAACTACGAAGAAAAAAACACGGAGAAAAAGATAATAAGCTGTCCAATGCGATAGGAGGGAAAATCAAGATCGAAACTCTAAGCTAGCTAATGCGATAAACACAGAACAATTTCTTATAGAAGCAATATGCTCGTACGCCGTTTTGAAGTGCTAAGGAACTGCAAACTGTAGAATGAAATAATATGTGCAATTTTATACGAGATACAAGAGGGACGACTAACGCCATCTTGTTTTCCTTCTTCCCCAAAAAACCGTTCCAATACAGAAGCAGAAGAAAAATCTGCAATCAATTCCACCGATCGGATTGCACCATTCGAATGTTAAACTCCTCTTTTACAAAAGTCTCACAATTAAGTTTTTAAAAACACGAAAACAAAAAGTTTCGTAAACAAAAACCCATACAAAAAGCATTCTCCTTAACTACATCGCAGGAGAGACAATGCAAAAAGTGAATGAATACAAAACGAAACAAATCATCATTTGGACACGAAATGCAAAACAAAAAAGGTAACAACTTGTTAAGAGACGCATTTGTAATCTGTGATAACAAACAAAAAACAACAAAACAAAAAACAATGTGAGGAGAACAAAAAAGAAAACAAACAAATGATAATTGATAGCGAGAGTGGATAAACTACAGTGCGAAATGATGAACGAAATCCAAATGTAGCACGGTGGCGATTTTCATTAATAATGGTAGCTGTTTTTGTTTTTGTTTTTCTTATCATCCCATTTCCTTCCCTCCCTCTCCCTTCATATCAATGTTTTTTTTTCAATGGATGTTACATAAACACACCAGATAGAGCAGATTGACTGGGTATCGAACAGTACGTCCCAAAAAAGGGTAGTAGGGTAAAATGGGAGATTGTATTACAGAAACAAACGTCAAGTATTTGCTAGGAAATGAGAAGATACATGATATGTTCCCATGTGTGTGGAAATATTAAATCATCTTTCTACTTTTCCGATCCATCGTCGGAAACGTTTTGCGGTTTAGATATGTTAATATAGGGAAAATTAAACCGAATAATCGAAATGTGTGTTTCATGAAAACGCACACACACAAACAGAGAGAAAATGCAATGAAAAAATATGTAAATAGTTAGAACGATTTTGCAAAACGTACGGCACCATACATCAGCGCAACAATTGATAAGGGAACGTTCCGAAATTTCGTTCCCGCAAGCATGTAAATAGGAGGGGAAAAACAAAAGATTTGCGCAATAAAAGGGTATGGGACAGTTGCTATAATACCACCCGCAAGGTGTGGCTGTGTATGGGGACATCATGTTGTAAAAATGGAACAAAACAAAAAAAACACACACACACACGCATAACGTACGTACTTGATAAGGAATAGCAGTTATAGAGCAAATTAATTTAGTGGCAAGAAACTTTCTGTTGAAGAAACTAACACACGTACGGAAACGGCGTTAACACATATGATGCGTTAGTATTGTACGCGTAGCTACTTTTATACACAGCTGTATCACACATTTAGAAATGAAAAAGAAGAAGAAGATAAGGGAGAAAATGAAGAAGAAAAAGAGGAAAAAGAGGAAAATAGAAAACAACAAAGACAAGAAGCACTATAAACCGGAGAAAAAAATGGAAATGGCATTGAAATCACTGTACATCACCATACCCTAGAACTGTTTGTTTCACGTCTTTATTGGGATTTTTTTTTATTTCATTCAAAGAAAGGGAATTAATGTGCAGTATGTGATTTAGAAAATCCGCAACTTTCCCAATGTGTAATTTACCAACTTTCTTTTGTTTGTTTCCACCCAAAAACAGTTAAAATCACAGCTTAATATCTTGTAAATGCACAATTTTATTCCGCTCGAACACATTTGCGAAAAGCTCAACAGGATAGAAAACAGAACAGAAACACATAACAAGCACATACAAGTGTGTATGTGTGTGTTAATAGCATTCAGGAGAAAAACACACAACAACAATAAGATGAAGAAAAGGCTACACGATTGAAGAAAACATATTTGCACGATAGTATTAATGCACGAATTGAATCCTTCCGGTAAAAAGCAAACAAAAAAATGCAAGGATAGATTAAAAAAACAACCAGATAAAAGGCCAGTTGGAACCAGTTCTTACACCGCAGTACACACAATAAATGTATAACAAGTACGCAATTATATCGCATCACAAAATCACAAACAACCACAATAGAACCGCGAACAGTATACACGATGAATTCAAGCGACAACCCGAACCCAAACCCTTTCTCCTCTCCTTCACATCCAACGGAAAAATCAGTAAATTATATATATATACATATATGAACATATATATTTAACGGATGAAGAAAATATAGGAAAATAGAAGCGAATATGAAAAATGAAAAGAGTGTTTTTGGTTTTTTTCTCTGTATTTATATGAAATGAAATGAAATTTAGCGATAAATGAACCGAGAAACTCAAATACTATGACCAAAGTTTTAAAAGAAATTCCAACTGGAAAATTCTTATTGGACGCTTTGTTAGATGTGTTCTTGGAGCATTATTGCTGTAATCGATTTAGCTAATTGTATTTGAAGAAGGAAATTTTTCCGTCATTTTTTATATCATTTTTAATTATTTATACTGGAAATGCAGAATGCTGCATTATTGAGGGGTTTTTCTTACAATTATGAATGAATAGACATGAAGATGAATTTATTCTTTTACATTGAACGATTTTCCCTTGAATTATTATTACTATTTTAAAAAATAAGGGGCTGCTTAATGAATTGTGATCCGTAATATTTTCATCCGGAATAAAGATGTTTCGCTTTATAAAAGTCTCCATTTTTGGCTATTTAGCAACCATTCCTATTATCGGCACGGCTGCACATTCATTAGACAATTCATCATAATTTAAAAATAATAGCCCAAGAACAGATTTATCTTCCACATCATTTGCATTGCCACTGCTCACCTCCCCTCTCACTCCACATCCCCTGTTGACCTGTTGTCTAACAACATGAATATAAGGGATGTTTGTGATGTGTCTATAGCACCCCTCTTTTGCGCTACGACTGAATGCTGGTGCTCTTACCATTGCAAACACCATCCGGGACAAGATACAAACCCCTTGGCAGGTTTGACAAACTAACCCCGAATGTATGCATTTGTTGCGAGCAAACGCAAACGATAAGCCGCGCGAGCTTTACACGGTAACGAGACTTTGAAAATCTGTAACTGAAATGTCATGATAAATAACGAAACAATAACCCATTTCTTCTTGCGCATTAAAAAAAACCAACCCCTTCGAACTGACTTAGCCACTTCGGACTTTGGCAGCAGTGAACGAGGAAGATCTCCGTTCATCCATCTCACATTTTCGGGTTCGAGAAAAACCGTGCGACAAGCGAGATAATAAAGGGGGCCAAGCGTCGATACTTTATTAATCCTTTCCTTCCGTATATTGTGGCCGTGCGTGAAAGAGCGGGATAGTTAGAAAAATTGAATATCCTTAAAATCATTTACAAAAGAAAGGAGAAAAAAAAATAACAAAACAGAAATTTTCCCTGCTGATTACATATTCAGATGGCGGTGACATGCTGATGGGCAGCAGAAAGGGCGGTATATATGTAAAATGATAAATTACATTCTAATTACTGTGAAAATACTGTTTTTCACCTTTTCCCAGTTTTCTTTTTTTTTTTTGAGAAAGAAAACACATTCAAAACACTTTTTTTTAAACATTCGATGCCGAGGCAACGGAAACGATGCAAGCAAGTAATCGATTTTGCATGATGTATTAACGAGAGCGACCGAAGGGGAACCGATTTTTGCCGCACTTGTGGGTTTGACACAATCGTCACCCATCGTTGGTCTTACTAGCTACACGGGGTCGATACATCAAGTAGCGGCAGCATAATCATCTATCATTATGTTGAACAAGAGATGTGATCGGTAAAAAGTCGGTGAGACAGGGAGTGTCTGTGGCTGACTGCAAGCTGAAGCTGTGACATTGAACCGGGAGAAGAAAATATCTAATTTGAATGTGATATAAAATGTTTAGTTAAAGGACTTTGATGCGAAGGTTACCGTAAGTAATCATGAAAAGCGAAGTGGAATCATAAGGGTGTGATTTTGTAAATTTGTAAAATGTTTTACTACTCTCAATCATTGTATTGCATTATAATTGTAATCGAATTGTGAAAATGTTTGTAAGTGAAATGGTAGAAAGGTTTACTTACAAAAATTTATAACTCATTTTAGTAATTATTTTACTTTCCCATTCAATAAGTTTAATTATACAAGCATTTATGTTAGTTGAGGATTTATTCATAGATATTCAATGATTATTGTGACGATTGTATAGTTAACAAACAATTTTATAATTTCAAGCGATTGTGATAATAGCAAATGTGGTTCAAACATAAGGAAAATGTTCATTGCCAAAGCTTTTGACTTAAACACTCAGTGAATTGTATCAATTATGCATAACGAGAATAATTTCGATTAACCATCAAGTTAGAAGCCAATTTAAGAATCCTGCCATATGGTTTCTAAAATTTCTTACAAACTTAAACTGTTGTGTTCACATTTTAGTCAACTGCAATTCTGTATTAGAACACACTGATAGAACACGAACACGGCAGTTGTTGATATAAATTTCGAATGGAAATAATTTAATATTCATAATCTTATTTAAAACCAAGAACCATAAATATTCGATTTTTCATTAAAGAATTTAATTCATTTTAAAGCTCCTCAAATAGTGTTAATTCTCTTGAATTAACCAGGCCGTTCTAACCGAGCAAAAAGAAAAATAGCGTTAATTTAATTTCAGAAGGTTTAGTGTTCCTATTTTTGAAATTTGAAGGGAATTAAGAATTAAAAATTGTATATTTTATTTTTTATTTATTTTAAGTTAGTAGTTTTATTTTTTATTTTTATATTTTTGTTTTGATTTTTTTTTTATGTATAGTTATTTTAAACCGATTAATTTAATACCGAAACACTTGATTAGTATACTGATTTATTTTGCAATACGAACAATTTGTGTATCATTAAACAACCACTATAGAGAGTAAGCAACAAAACATAAATGTTTAACAAGATGGACTGAGGGTAAAATATTCTCTTTGAATGTTTATTTTTTATATCCTCAATTTTTTGTTTTTTTTTATGTGTACCAATTGAGTTTATTATGTATTTAACGTAATGAAATAAAGCATTAATTCTAGCATGTATTGGCTTAAAATATGTGTGCCTAATTTGACCCCGTACAGTTTACTGTATACAGCGTACAGTTGAGAAGGATTCAACCTTATCAAGCGACGAACCCCACAAAAAAATCCCCATCAACTAATTCTCACCGAAACGTTTGTTTACAAAACTATACAAGGTTTAAAACTGATGTAAACCATTAGCAACACGAAACTATTTAAATGTTTCTTCATATCATGACATAACTCTTCTCCAAATTTTATTCATTAGACACCAACGTGATACAAGCGATTAGGTTGATTAGCAATACTGGGGAGAAAAGAGAAAAGAAAAAAAACCCGCCATTATTATGAACATCATGTTCGGCTGTTGTTGTATGGATTAAATTAAGCTACACATAAATATCTGTTAAATATGACATTTCTAGTGGTTCTACCATATTCAGCTTCAAAAAACCAAAAACAAAAAAACGGAAAACCACAAAGGTGACAAAACTGTTTGCCGGGCTATCAGTTCGTTCGCAGGGTTTCACGGGATGCCATTAAACAGGTAGAGTAATAGTCCACTCTATCTGCTAAACATATGTTCCGTCAAAACACGGCACTCCTTGCGGATAGAAGCATCTTCGACAGAACGGCATTCGCTTGTTGTTTGGCATTTCACGTTTATGTCTCGGCCGCTTTGTGTCGAATGCGCCACCATCAAGCGATCCTTCCGATGGGTACCATAATAATGATAACCAATACGCGATTTTCACGCCCTCGTACCATCAGCCATCATTTTACGCATGTCCGCTTAGTCTACAAAACTCTCACGCCAACCATCAGCGAGGTCTCGTCGCCCTCTACCGGAGCGATAATTGGCCGATGGTTCCAATGTTTCGCCTATGTAGTTGTATCGCCAACATTTAAACCGAAAGAAGTATGGGACGAGAATAAGAAAAAAATAACAGCGTCTTTCGTTCACTGTAGCCGTGATCAGAAGGAATGTAAATTGAACAAATATTATTATCATGAATCCAATTAATTTGATATTTTATATTATCGCCTTTATTATGCTTCAAACCGGGGAAGGAATGGGTTGGTGACGCCAGCGTTACGATCACACGATCGTCGGCTAGTTGGAGGCGGTTTGTTCCTTGCGTTAATGCTTCATCTTCGTCTTCGTTCAGCGATTTGTGTCACGATCCCGCCTTGGATGCGGACAGGATGCGACAACAAAACATCGCGCTCTTCGTGCCTTTTGGTTTCTTTTTATTTGTTTTTGGAGGAAATCCGTTTGTTTAATGCACAATCTAATCACTAAAAGGTGAATGAGCGTTGAGTTTTAATAAGCAACGGTTTTATCTCTTTATACGCTTGTTTATGACGTGTGGGTGCGATTGTTTTTTGGGGTGGTGGGACATGGGGTAAACTGTACCACATCGGGACTTCTGGTACACATCGCTGCACCGTTGCGTTGAAATACGCAATCAAAGTAAGCCCCACTACGCAAAGAAAAAACGGAGCAGTTGTTTAGTGTATGGGTCTTCTTTTATTTGCTTTCACTGTTTCGTTTGTTACTTCTTTATTTGTTGTGTGTTATTCTTTTAGTTTGCAAACACGTTTCACACACATCTGCCCTTCCAGTTGGGTTGTTTCGTTCGTTGTCAATTTCGCGGTTCGAACGTTTCTTATCAGTTTTATAACTTATTGCCTCAATTAGCGAATATCCAGCCCGAATACCGTAGCGGTAACCGACACACAATTCTACCATAGTGAAGGAAGAAGTCCTGTTGTTTTTTTTTTTGCTACCCAAAAGTTCTCACCCCAATTCACAATCGGAACCAACATTCGATCCCAAAAGACTTGTTTGATTTTTTCTCTCTCTCTCTCTCTTGGTTGCTTTTGCCTTCATTGAATTTAATTTTTGGTGGCTTCTTCGATGGTTCCCGGCAAAAGACAAAAAAAACACCCTCTCAAGGAAGGATTTATGCAAACTCCTCAATCCAACTCGTATTTTAGCCAATCTTATCTCGGTAATGTATTTACCTCACTCGATGGCATGTGTTTGACTGTCGTCGTTGTGTTCTTTGAAAATGTGTGTGTTTTTTTTTTGTTTCCTTTTTCACTTTATCCTTTTTCTTTTAGTGTGTGTCCATGCCTGGAACGAAATGGTGCAATTTTGTACACGATTTTAAGTTCGTAATTCTATTGGAGGATTTTTTTCTCAAATGGTTTTGTGGAATAAAAAAAATGTTCTAAATACGTTTAGGATGGAGAAAGCATTCACTAAACATTTTATTCTTTATCCAAAAGTATTGATTCGACAATAGAAAACACACAAATGCTAAAGAAAAACAAAGAAGAAGCTGAAAAATTCTTCCCGTGAGCCTTTGATTTCGTGATTCGCTGTGTCAATGTGACAACTGGAAGCGATAACAACAGCAGCAACAAAAAACGAAGTGACAAACACACTTCACGCAATTTAAGAGCATACGGGCTGAAGGCACGGGCACGGCCAAACACTTGCGCTGTAAGCACTGATGCTTCAGCAAACGTTGGGTGAGGCAACAAGAAAAAAACATAGCAAAAACAAAAAAAAAAGGCAAGCAAAAACCACTTCCCCAAAACGGCTGCTACGGTGCGAAACGGTGTACATAATATATCAGATTTGATTGGAGATACGTGAGAGATATCGTTTTAATGGCCAAATCTTGTTGAAATCAACTAAACGTTAAGTTACACATCAATTAGACACATTTCCATCGTCACCTTGAGCCCCAGTCTGTGAGTTGCTTTTTGGTGAGGGGGGAAGGGGGAAGCTTGAAGTTTGGGCAAACACACGCGGAAGGACACAGCGGATAAGTACACCAGTGGATGCATTGGAATCGAAAATACGGTTACGAATCCGTGCGCAAGACAGGAACGGACGAAAACACTTGCACTTTAGCGAATCCGCAGTAACATTGGTTGTGGATCGAAGGGAGAGCAAGGGAAAGAGAGTGAAGAGAAAGGGAGTAGGTGTACAGAAAAGTGGTGCGGGGCATTGCTGAGCGCATGTACCATCCTTATCGCTAGCGTATGCTAAATGAAGGAAGGAAAAACATCCCTGGCCCTTCACGACTCTTAGCTGCACTCTCGTTTTATTTCCCAACTTCGTTACGAGTTCGTCCACGTGAATCACTTTCCTCACACACACACCACACTCAGGGAACTCCATCGAGAAGACGGGTGACGGGCGCATGTGTGTAGTATGGGGTGGAAGCTTCACTTCCTCCCAAGCGCTGACTCAGCGATCGGTGATTGTTTACCGGAAGAAAATAAAAGTACGCACGAGCCCGCAGCAGTATGGTGGCAGGCACGGCAGCTGTTGAATGTTGTTTTCTTGTTGGCAGTGCTTTATACAAATTCGATTTCGGCCACTTCGGCACCGTTGTGCCCTAATGGGTTGACGCAGTCTAATGAAACACTTGACACTGCCAGGCGAGTTTGTCTCCAGATGGGCCGCTGCCGATGTGACGGAGTGGCATTAATTGATAGTGCTGCCATTTCGTACGGCCATTTAATGAAGATAAATTTTTTATCACCGATACTGATAGCCAATCAGGATGTAAAGCTAGGCATTGCCAATCGGATGTACGCTACTGGAAGGGGAGAAACTGTGTCATCTAATATAAATCCTTTTATAACACGTTTTTCGTATCATGGTTCGTAAGTCACGTAATAAATATATATATTTGTCTTGGAGGCCTGGATGTGTATGTGATAAACGATGCTTTTCCACACGACAGGACTGGTTATTAAATCCCATTCGAGCCGTCCATTCGCAGCAAGGGCTGACTATCCTGCTACGAGTTAAAAATAAGTCTAATAAGTCAGAAATGGCCGACATGATCTGTAAGGTCCTTAAGCCACGAAGAAGAATATTTGTGTTCGATTGTAAAGAAGAAGCGTTGTACGTTATTGTTTTTGGAATCGAAACAATGATAAAGTTTTGGAATTGGCAGTTAAATCTTTGCATACAAAGATTTCGAAAATATTTTTTCTCTTCAGTATAGTTTGAAGAACTATCTGAGGCATCAAGTTTAGAAAACTTCGTACAGATTTATTTTCTAGTTAAATTCTTACTTCTTGAGAAACCTTAGAATTCGGTAACAAAGTATAATATTGTAATAAATAATAATAATTGTTTCACACTATTATGCTTCTCAACATACTAGCATTCATGCCATTAATGTTCGATACTTTGCTATAATATTCTAATTATTTTCCCTTTTTTTACCTAAAACCTCAACACAAGACAAGAGTACGCTCAGGATGAGATTCCATACAGCTGCTTTTCATGTAGAGCTGATGCAGCTACTGTTAAGGTCTGGGGACTTTAGAAGTCAAATATTTAATGAGGTTGTAGAAATTTTAAAACAACCATTTTTAACTTATCATAGAGGTGTGGCAAATCACGAATTCTCTAGTTCATGTGTGATTATTTTCACTGCACTCAGTATCCAATGAACTACATTCAAGAATTCTTCTATGTTCCTAATGTTCCAATCATTCATCCTTTTTGAAAAATTGAATATGAAGGAATAAGGGACTTCAGTAGCAACTTCAGTTTGCTGTTGTCTAATGTGACTTCAATTTCACAGATATATAATCATTCGTCCAAATCAGAGGACAGAAATCAACGAAATCATGTAATCCATCAAGCTATACTTGTAATCGAAAGCATTATTTATAAAAAAATGTTAAGCCTACAGCTGCGACATAAGAATTATTTTATTTCTGGACCTTCGTAAATAACATAATTAAATTTCATAAAACGATTTTTTAGTAACTAAATTTATTTATTCAATTTATTTCCCCACTCAGATTTAATTGGTTTGAGCATTTCAAATAAGTAAAAAATTTGTTCCACAAAAAATCCAACTTTTCTTTTATTTAAAGCAGTGTAGCAGCTACTTATAATAAAAAAGAGAATAAGCATCAAACGAAATGCTTTTAGCTCTTCCTAGCATTCACAGCCGTTTGCACTTCACTGCTGTGCCTTAGCCACCACCGCTGGGTGTTTTCACTTCATTCTTTCGCGTGTCCTTTTGTGTCAAGCAAAGGCAAATCAACAACAAAAAGGTAACAAACGGCTACGGAGTGCAACTACACGGACATCGATATGTTTTCATTTCGACTCCGTTATCTAACCATGTATCTGGTGGTTGTAGTTTATGAAAAACAATGACGTCCCAACAAAAGGGATGAGTCCCTTCGGTATATTACGATTTGTTCGTAAATACCTTTTCACCGTACGTCTGTTTCCCGTGCCAAGCAGAGGGAAAAGACAACCAAACAACTGAATGCATCTGATACGGTTTCCGCCAAAAAGGCTGGTGTACGATTCCACCAGTCCGAAAACCCACTCCAAGCACTCTGTCTCGACCTCAGGGGAGAACCTTTCACAGGCATGGAACGCCAGCATACAGCAGAAAGGATGCCAGAAGTGTAGATCCTGTACTAACAGGTTGTATTTTTTTGTTCTTCGATTCAGTACATGAAAAAGAGCTTTCCTCCCGTTCTCAAGGTGATAACGAAAACCATCCGTTCCGGAATGTTGAAATCCTCGCCGTTTCTCGACCGACCGAGATTATCGATCCGGTTGACGAGCAGCAGCAGCAGCAGCAGCAGCAAGGGTCGCCATGGGACGAGACATGGTGCGCCCGGGTAAGCAACAGGGCCCACAACACAGATAAGCGTGTCTAGACCGATGGGCAGAAAAATTTATCGCTCGTCCTAGCTGTGTTTCTTCCTCCTTTCGGGTCACCTAGTCTTGCGCCATTAGTTTCATTAGGATGTCCTTTCGATTTCGCTTCATTAAGTGTCCTGTACGTTTGCTGGCGGGACCGTTGTCCCTTTTGCCCTGTTGTCCCTAGCACGGACGACGAATCATTTAACTTATTCACACTCCCGATAATTGTCCCTAACCCTAACTCTGGGAGGTATCCGAAGGGCGGACAACGGACACACGATTCTACCACGATCGAGAGTGATCTGCAAAACGGTAAAATCAGTGGGTCTCGTCCCTTTTTTTGTACATCATCTTCCACCGATAAACAGACGTCTTGTGACGCCATTTGTCCGAAGGGACAGGATATCACATGGCTAGACAACAGACGTGTATGAATTGCCCAGGAGCCAGATGACAGCGACACCTGTGTGGGATGCGACGCTTGACCAGATTCTAGTTCCCATAAGATAGAGATCCTTTTTTTTTTATCAATTGAGTGTATTTGACGGATACGAACACATAACGAATGTGTTCTCTGTCCAGTGAAACAGTGTGGTATTTTGGGTAAGAGTCATGTTTTCAATGTTTTACGATCGCTTTACTTTACCTGGACATAACATCCGGTATTAAATGTCGTACATTGTGTAGCAGATTTTGTTTCTATTAAGAAAACAACAATAAATCATAAGATGAAGTGAGATGTAAATTGGAAAAACGTTTTTAAAAAATTCATCTTACTTTTTTCTTGAAGACCAAAAAATTTTAAATGTGTGAAACTAAACAATTACATACGTCAAGTAGATCGTACAAAAACTATATTTTACTTCCGTACTTTTACTTTAGACCTAGCTGACTTTTTTTTTATTTTTTATTTATAATTCATGATTACGGCTTCGGCCGTATTGTCAGCCTCTGGAGCTGAAGCAGTACAATTATCATTATTATCACAAGGCATTTCCTCCTTGTCCTTTGCCTTATCCCGGGCATACTCGGTTGTGATTCTGGGGTTTGTGGTTATTGCTGGTTTTGTTACTATTGTTGTTGTGGATTGGTTCTGACTTTTAAATACAAAAATAAAATAATCAGAAATATTTAAACTTATTTCGCGTGATTTACTATAAAATTTGGGTTTAATAAACAAACCGAATCTAAAAAAATAATATTTATATTAAACATTTGTTCCGAAACATGCGGTACGACATCCGTACCGCTGTACAAAAACAGACCCTAACCGAAGATGTTGGCCTTACAGCAGACCACTGTGCGATGGTTACGCTCGATGTAATGCGGATTGCATATTATAAGAGCGTTGGGAGCTAAAACCAGAAACCATAAGGTTAAATATTTAACAAAAGATTTTTATTTTTTGCATAAGATTAAATTTCATTAAAATTTTACTTGTACGGAACTTTAAGAAAAAAATAACATTTTAGAAAAGACATAGGAGAAGGTACTTCATGAAGATTAGTTTTTTTTGCATTAATTTTACAAACTATTTCATTAAATGTTTGCATTAATTAATTAATTCATTCCCTGCTTTAAATTAGATCATAATTTAAAAATTTACGTTAAGTCGCTTTCTAAAAAGATGCACTTTAAAATAAAAATCTTTGTAATAAAATAAGATTTATTTCTTTAAAAAAAAAACAAATAAAACCCATCCATGTTTCAAACAATACTTTATTCGTAAAACCAACGCCACACTTTACGTACAATTTATCAATTTAAAAAAATCACACTTTCATCAATATTCTGTAGAGCCGCATGATCATTACATCTTTCCGGGGTTTACAGGTTTTCGGTGTATTACATACAACACGCGCCGTGGGAGTTCCTGGAACAAGAGTTCCCTTTTCTACAGGTGCAATCAAAACCCGAAAAATCCCCAAAAAACAAATGAAACTAATTGTCCCATTCAAAGGCGCTTACAGGGAAAACTCGTGCCATCGTGATATGTCGCCACAGTGCCCGCCGGATGAAAGTCAGTGAAAAAGCATGCTTTAAGTAAAGCCATGTGTAGACTGCTTCGGTGTCGTTACCGGAAGCATGCACGAATTGGTGACGATCGTGCCCAACAAGCCCACCACCGACGAAGCAATGTGCCGGAAGTGTGCAGCTTAACACCTCATCATCTACAATGCATTCTAATCAGTAGCACTTGAGCAGCAGAGCACCCGGTCCCACACCACACCACCGAAACCCTTACCGGATATCGGTCGATTTTGTTGCTTCATTTCCTGCCGCTTCCCGAACGGGGGAAACATTTTTTCCCTTATTTTTACCGCCCCGGTATTTGATTTATATCGATGGCACGTTATGTCGAGTAAAAGCGATACAAAAAGCAAACAAAACACTCACGCCCAAAAACCCGTACGCGACCTGCCACCGTCCACGGTGTGGCAAACGTTTGCCCTGGACGGGGTCATTACGTATCGATGGTCGTATGGGCAGGTCCATACGGGCAATCCCTCCAACGTTTTATTTTTTTCGGTACCGGTTGGCGCCCACGTTCAGATTTATGATTATTATTTTATCATCGCAATCGTCATAAATTTATCGAATGTGTTACTTCGTTCTGCTTTCTTTCCATTCGAACTGCTTTTATTTGTCCATGAATAATACGGCGCGAATGGTACGTACACAACACACTTAATGTCTTATTGTGAGCTTTCTGGGCTTCCACACGGTACGGCCCTTGTTGCTTCTTTGCATCCCCATCGATAAGACGAACCTCATTTCCTCACCCCCCGTCTTTTGTTTTTTTGTGACTACTTTTACTTACCTTAGGAACATTACCGAAGGATTTTTCGGGTTGGTATTCCGCTCGAAGGGCTCATTTATCATACAGATTATGTACCCTATTAAGGGTTTGATTAACGAACGCTTGGGTATAACTCGCGCCAAGGGATGTGTGTGTGTGTGCTTGGCGGTGGTTCGTACTTATACATAAATCTAACCATGCGCCACCATGGGCAAGAACAACATGCAATTGTGGTCGATGGGTGGAAAATTCAATTATCGCCGGACAACTCACATTGCTTAGTATTTTTGGGTAATTTCTTAGCACAGCAGCAATACATTAACATATTTCGTTGGCGCCGTTAAACCATATCGAATCGGAATTACTGGACTAAACCGTTGACTAAAATTACGGCAGAAGGCATTAACGAACTAGAGAGATTTGAATTTGTATTATCAATTCAATTTTGAATGCATTATAAAGGGTTAGTTTTCGCGATAATGTGTGTTACATGTACTAATTAATCAAACCCTATTATCAAGCGATTTGATTTAACAAAGGAAAGTTATCTTTTTAAAATAACCTCCGTTATTATTTTAAATTATTCAATTAATTATATTCATTATATTCATTTATGTAAAAATTTTGGTTAAATGTCATTTTAAGGAGATTGAAAAAATTAAATCTAAGAATGAATTACTTTTTATACGACTGCTTATAAATTAAATACTAAATGTAGTGTTATAATTCCAATCAAAAGTAAAGATCGGGATAAAAAAATTCAATGCGTGCGTAAAAAAATAAACCTCTTATGCCCATAAACAAACAAATACAAAAGAAAAAAATGTAAAAATAAAGAGCAAATCACTTAAAAATTCATATAACTTCTCAAACAAAAACTTAAAATCATCAAACACATATACTCAACAGAGAAAAAAGAAACGAAGAGACAATATAAACAGCGCAACGAAACAGAAAATCAATTACATTTCATCTCGTGAAAAGAAAACGAAAGCTCTGTAAGGATTACAAACTTACATATGACAATAATTATACTAAACTCTCCTACTATTGTTTGGTGTGAAGAAGCGGTTTAAGTAAAAAAATCCTTTCCAAACATCAAAACAACAAAAAGACCGATCGCATAATGTCAAACGTGCAATAATTTATCCTAACCTCACAAAGGGAATGATTTAACGTGCAATAAAAGCATCCTGTTGACAAGCGGATGCTCGACAGTTCTCAAGAGCTCCCTCATCCTACAGTTGTGATCGATTTTAATTATTCACTTATCACAACCGGTAAGCTCGATCAAACATTCAAACCGCCAGAATGCGTCGTACGGTCGAATCTTTAATAATTGGCTCTCTAATTAGTTCTGCCGCTGCGGTTATGTGTGTTAAGCATGTTTAGAATAGCGATTAGGTATGCGCGTCGCGGTGCAAGATCAGGAGCGATCGCTTTATTCGGTGGTATTAAAAATTTCCAGTAGCCCAAGCCCCGATTCGTTCCCATTATTAACAGAACTATTTTCTACCTGACCCAGTCAAACAGGTGATTATCCTTACTCTCCCTAGTACACCGCCACCCGAAAAACCGTCCGGTTTTGCTTCTGTTCGTCCTTCATACATGCGCGATGCGTCTGACGGAGGCTTATGATCCGTTCGACCGGTTCACACAGTTTCGCTGAAGAGACTGAGAATGGACGGACGGCCAGAAGAGGGTAGGAAAAAGACAAAAAAACATATAACCTAACAACGACATGGACCTTAAGATTACTTCAAGATCGAACAAGGGAATGAAAAAAAACGAAACTAACAAACCAAAAAAAAGCAACGAGAAATGGGCTTATTTACACACAGGTTGACAGACCACAACTGTACGAAAGCAAATGAAGAAAATGTAGAAACAAGATTCGTTCGGATCAACTAACAAAGAAAATAATAAAAGAAAAAAACTACGCGCTTCGATGGATTCGTTCCAGCAATTCGTCACTCTTGTTATGTGGGATTTATAGTTGTCAAAGTTCGTATTAAAAAACCGAAACACAATTTATCTCTTGAGTCGCCACTAATCTCCCCCGATGCTTACTCCTTTACTTCCTTCTTCACGTGGATCCTGCGTCCGAAGGAAGCCGTGAACGTTGCTTCCTTCTACAGGGTTGGACAAAAAAAAGAACTATACACACAGCTCATCGACACGGTCGTTCGGCTTTCTTTGTAATAAGATAAATGGAATCAATTAATGATTTATATTCGCAGCCCATAGCCCGTTCTGTTCGGTCCACGGGGCACTTGTACAAAGGGAAATGGACCGGACTTGCTTCGCCTTCGTGTCCTTTCGTCCACGGAAACGGTAGACGGTGCAGACGGGCTCCGGTGGATAACTGCTAATGGAAAAACATTTCGGTAGTTTTATATTTATCTCTCAACCGCATCATCACATCAACGCATCGCATCAACGATTCGGATCTGATCACGGTACGGTGGTACAATCGAAAGAACAACGACGATGGCCAGATCCCAACCACAGATCAGCTAAGCCAGTAATGGGTACGGGGAAGATTTTTATTTCAATGTTCAGCTTTGATCCTTCCTTTCCTCTTCCCCAGTCCTCGCTCGGTGCAAAGGTCTGACACTAAAATGTCAACACGGATTGTTCGCGGGAGCCGACACGCCGACGAGAAGTTACAAATGATCCACCCAGGTCCAGGCGGGGATTGACGAATATGCTGCTTTACCTTACCGGTTGGTCACCGGTCGTATGCTTTGCTTTCCTTCTCTAATGTACTCGTCTTCCGGTGGCGAGAAACGACATGGTACCGACACACCTCGATATGATCTTATTGCCCACTAACTTCCGGCCAGCTTCACAAACACATTACTGGAAGGACGGTCGTTTAACCGGTGGATAATTGATGAGAATTGCTAATGTACGCTTAGGGATGATGCAACTACTACGTAACGCAACAAATGTGCATTTTTGTCACCTTCCCTTTTTACCGTAACAAAACGTAACGCTGGAAGCGTTCCCTCCTCTATTATTTACGGAATAGTTTGGCTAAACCCATGATGTTTAACATGTATTCTCTAAGATTCTTTATTATGTCAGATTTTTTGTAAATTTTAATGTTTACTCTTGGAAGATAACGCCGCATTTGCAGCGATTTACATCCTCAAACTTACCTACTTTTTATCTGGTTAAATTATTTTCTGATCATTTCGTGGGTACCATATCAGGAATGTAAATAAATGTTTCGAAAGGAAAATTTTTTGCTGAAAATTAATAAGTTTTCAAAAAAAAATTACAAAAAATTTCATAATTTTACTATTGTAAAATGCATGGCAGGAGCTCCAAGACGATTGGATAAGTTGTATAATAATAGTTCAATAGTCGAACTATACCTTATTTTTATCCTATCAGATTTTTCGAAGTATCTTGTTTTATGTAACGTTACACACATTTGATCCAAGCAACACGACTTCCCTCTGTGTAACAAAATGTAACGCTTGCAGTAACCGCGCCCTGTTCCCTTCTAGTGTTACGTAATAGTTGAACAATCCCCAGCTAAAATGCACTTTATCATCTACCAATCAAAGCACCATTTTTTTCAGAGTTAATAGTAGAATAATAGAATAGAATAATAGAATTTTCAGTTCAGCAAACAGCTGATCCAATGACATGGAAAGAAGAGTTTAATACACCTCACTGTAACCGAAGATGAGCAATCGAAGTTTTATCCTGATAACGGCTTACAGTTTTGAAGATATGCATGAAAACTCTTGTTTTGTATCAAGATGGGATTAACGTAGAATGGGATTATGCATTTCTTTCGTCCACGTGGATGACCTTTCCGAATTTAAGTCAATTTTTATCTTACTGCCATTACCTATTGTAAGGCTCCAGATCTCACTTCTTCAAAGCAGTATTTGTAAAGATCCTTAACTCATAAACTTCACAAAATTCAGACTTTTGAGGTTAACAAAAGGGCTAAATGCCGTATAATTAATTATAAACTAAAAAAAATAAAAAATCAATCAATCAGAAACCCGGTAAGGAGTCTTGAGGGCAGAAATCGTACATAGTTATAAAAATCGATTTCTGGAGACTGATGCTCAATACCTCGAAACAGAACAATACTACCAGAGTTCTTATAAATTTGATTAATATTTTTTTAAATAAAACAGTGGAAAATGACCCCTCAAGTTTGATGTATGCACCACGCTTTGAACTTAATCTATATTTGATATATTTTATATATCGTTTACCCATTCTGAATTAACAACGTAATAGAACTGAGTACCTAAGATCAAAACTAGGGAAAACTTAAATTCCGTCAATAGGTTTAAGGCTTCCTAGAAGTAATGAACAATACTTCTTTGTCTCAATACTTCAAAATCCAAGTTTTCCTTGTTGTTAATTTACTCCATTTCAATGTACTCATATTCCACAATGTTATATCTGCATTCATTCAACATTGTGCTCCAAGTTCAAACGTAACGACGATTTTAATCAATGCTAAATATATCATCCTCTACACTGTCTTGAAATATGGATCAGTCCTTGAAGCAAAATAATTGCCTTTGCCATGAACGCATCCATACATGCACAAGTACCTCCAGGTGCACTGTCAAGCAACATTGTAAAGCGCATCGTACAGACTAAAAAAAACAATCTTCAAGCATTTGTATGTACTGGCCTCAACATAAATCATATCAAAATGTAGATCGAACATCGTTTTTTCACTGTTCCATACTGTGAGGATATAAGCATTGAGCAATATGCATAATACACTGTGCATAATCATGTTCAATGTGATTAATAAAGTAAAAAAAAAATAAAAAAAAATCTTCAATAAACTTAGGTCCAAAATTTAACAGTTTTGCTAAAAATAAAATAATAAAAAAACTACTTTAAGTTTTCTCTTAAATCTACTTACGTTTTGATTGCCAATTAGACGACGGCAGCGACCAACGAACCAATTCAAATGGCCGTAACGAAATGGTTATCTTCACTATAGTTGCAACCAAGAATTGAAAAACTGGGCACGGTCACCAATGGAATTCTAAGAAATGGATCATCTACATCTTCGTACCCATTGGGCCAGTGCATCATCAGCGGAACGCACAGGTGTTTCCATGGTAACATCGCTTTCCAGTTGGATTACCGCAAACATTACCTCACGTGCTGTCCGGCCACTCTCGTGCTTTTGCAGGTAAAGAGATAAGCATGCAGGGAGTAAAGAAAAAAAACATACAAAAAAACAACAACATTAAAATTAAACAAATGCACTCGGCGCTCCACACGCATATGAACGCGGCCGGTGCAGCAGCAGCAGCAGCAACAAGCTGCAGCAAATGTAAATAGGAATTACTTTATAACATTGCAAACAAACACACCAGAACCGATACCGAAACGATTGTGATCAGTGTTCGCGTGATATGCAGTGCTGTGAACTAAATTCATAACTTTGACTAATGGACGCACTTTAAATTTATTGCCCAAGGTTGGACTTGCTAATGTTGACCGCGGCGTTTCACCTCGCCCCCCGGTCCGATCGTTTCATCGGTGTATCATTGCGCTGCATCAGTGCAGCGGATATCTATCTCTTTCGATGTCGTAGGCAGGGTTCTTCTTTCCCTGCTGTCTGGTTGACTGTTCGATCCCTTGACCAGTACACGCAGGAACGCATGTACGTTATCCGGTTTAATAGGAAGGTACAACTGAATGCATCTCACACGGTTTGTGTCGTTCTTTTTCTGTTGCCATCGTCCCTTTCGCTAGACGGCATTCGCACAGCCTAGACGTTCAACGGTGTTGGGTGCATCCCAATTCAACCCGATCACGTTACCATCTGTTGCCCCTTTGAACTGAAAGGCAAGGTTCCGACTAGCTCGGTTTGAGGATGACCGGTACCGATTTCCGTACTGAGGGAACGAGGATGGCTCGTTTATTTAGTTTCGGGGATTGCACAGAAAGTTAGCTTGCTACCAGCGCCACGTGTGCCACGGGTTATAACGGGTTATAGCGTGGTTTCTGCACCGATCGAACGAACGAACGAAACGTTACAGTAGCAACAGCTACCAGGCAGAGGCGTAGGCAGCAGCAGCAACACTTGGACACGGTTTTGTAGCCGGTTAACATGATCTATGTGCAACTGCATTGGGCGATATTTTATTTGGATATTTATTACCGTAACATTCAACCGTTCGGTAAAGGTTTTAAAACTAACCAGCAAAGATTGGCATATGAATAGAGTCCCTTGTGTGATTCTTGTTGAATTTCTAAGCATTTTTAGCTTAATTTTTAGATTTAAAATGTGTTATATTTTAGTATTAAATTAACTAAAATAATCAAATAATAAAAAATAAATTTGAATTTGAAACAATTCAATATTCAAGTGAGATTTAATTAATTCTACGAAATTCTACACAACCAAACAAATAGGAAAAAAACCATAGAAAAAAATCCCAAAGCCATCATCATGACCCGCTGACTACGGTCTAAATGTGTCCTGTCTGTCAGCAAAGGTTCAATCCACTAAGCGAGCTTATACACGCGAAAGCTCTCCATTCGTGGAAGCAAACAAAACACACACACGGTCGGAGCTTTTTAGAATCCTTTCTACCACCCACTCAGTAGCTCTGCCACATTTCCCCAATCCCCAATGTCAGTCGAGCCGTGGTGCTGATGCTCCAACAACCTGTGGGCTTTGATGGAGCTTCGGCTTTTCGTCGGGGAAAACTCACCGCTCTCGAGAAGTGGCAGATTTCCCCTTCGTACTTTTAGACGAAAATTGTTTCTTTTTTGTTTATTTTTCCCCCCATATTTTTATGTGGTTATTTTTTTTCTTTTGCATACTTTTCCCATATCCTTTGCCATATCCCTCACAATACCAACCAACGCTGGTTTTGTCACTGTATTGGAGTTAATTTTTTATGTCCACCTCGTACAATATCCATGCGCAAGCATTTAAAACGCTTCCTTTGTATGGGTAGAATTTTACACGCGAATTAATTTATTTCCGGTTTTCGCTGTCGTTTTTTCTTGCCCACTCTTTCCTACGCTCTAGTTTTCAAAATGTATGTACGAAAGGAGATGCACTTTGGGGTTTGTTTGTATGATCCAACAGCAAACAAAAAAATAACCGAAAACCTATTTTTCTCCTACATTTCTCTTAAGCCGCACTAGCGCCATTGGAGACCCCGTGGCAGCGCCTGGAACTAGTCATTTTTCTTGAGCCTCCAGTGGAGTATGATGGTGTACTACGCTATGTAGGGGTGTGTTACAGGTTGACGCAATTTCCCTTAAGATGTAATAAATGTAATAAAAGAATCTTATTTTCTAACCTTATTTTTCGTTACCGAAATATCGGAAACTAAATTAATGTTATTTTACTTTGAAATTAATATGCTTTCTAAATTTAAAGTTGCCGTCGGTTAAAATTACACAAAAATTATTAAGATGTTTTTAAATACAATATTTAAAAGCGAATATAAATGCTTCATCGCTTGTAAAAGTGAAGCGAACCTGAAAACGCCTTACGTGCCACGCAACAGCGCCCAATTACAACGTTTTTCGTACCTCGCTACAACAGTACAAAAACAATTCAACACGCGAAAGCATTAAACGGACGTCTAATTATAGGCACAAATCATCGTGAGATTGTGTTGCGGTTGTTGTGTTTTTAAGATCAGATTTTTCTATTTTCTATAGTGTTTATGAGGTGAGCAAGAGCTTAGTGTAGCTCATCACACAAACTGTGATCTGTTACGCGATAAGACGGATGCTTACATGTGGGTGTGAAATAAGCTTGTAAAAATTGTGTTATCTCTCAACAACAACACAATACATTATTTGAAAAAAATGTGAGCAATAAAATAAACCTTTCTTTTCTAATTTTAAATAACATTGTATTTATATAAAATTTATTTTCAAAAAAAAACCTGAAAGGAAATAAAAGTATACTTAGTTGAATTGAAAGCGTTTCGCTCAAAATTGAATTAATTAGTCAAATTGCGTACAACATGATGCATATGCTACACCATGCTCGTTTTTATTTCCTGTTTCATCCTTATATATCACCAGCTCGTCAACCGATCTACCGTTGTTGCAATAAAGTATACAAACTTATACAAACTTGCGCTAGATATGCTTTCTCGTTTCCATTCTAAAAACAGCACTGAACAGATAGACACTAAAATAAAAAAAAACGCCGCTTTAGGGGAGTAAAATAAAAAAAAAACAAAAAACATCAACCAGACAACGTTCTGCAAACACTGTGAAGGGATCGCAATGGAAGTATCGACTGGTGTGTTTTTTGATGGGGAAGAATCAGAAGGGGGGATGCATATAAGGGATGAACAAAAGGGGGGATGGCTGGATTGTGCTTCCGCGTTCAATCACGTCATCAAACGTGATGTAGTTTAGTTTGATACCATGTTCGAGTATGTCGCATTCATGTTCGATACCCGTGCAAAACGATGTCCTTTCCCCAAGGGGTCCACCCTTCCTTTAACGTCTATTTTTCCTCATCTTCCTCAAAAACGCTTTCGTTCTCTTTCTGTTGCTTGTGGAAATTTGGTACAATTCAGTTCGGATTTTTTTTTTCGCGGTGAAGTTTTTTTTTCTTCCCTCTGTGTGTGTATGTCATTCATCCGTGGATGCTTCCACGGGGTTTGGCATCCCACTCAAGGGTGCTACACAATGCTTACATTGCACTAGAAAACTCGGAAATGGATACAACAAAACGGCTCCACGGTTCAAGATCGACCGGAGGCACATTAGAATGTTACGCCGCTGGAAGGGGACTGAGGGATGCGCGAGTGAGGTGAGGTCGGTTGGATTTGGTGATGAATAAAAAAATGTATATATCGGAACAGAACATAACAGCTACAGCTAACAAATCACCCCGACGCCATCGCCAGGAATGGAAAGCCAACCCCAACGACGAAATGGGAAGTTGAACGAAAAAAAAACAAAACAAAAAATGTGAAAAAGTCGATGAACCGGGATGAAAGCATCCTCCCCTTTTTTCACCACACAACACCCTTTTCCTTCATATGTATCCATTTTGCACGTGGGTTTCGTTTTGTTTCTCGGTATGACCGGGGAGGAAAATAAAAATAAAAACCTCCTTTTAAACCACATACGCACATCTTTTCAGCTAGCGCTAGCGATCGCTTTTACGCCCGCAACACGCCTTGGGGAAGGTTGAGAAAAATGTAGCCAAACTAAAAAAAAAAACAAATGCGATATATTGAACTGCTTGCGTAGGAAAAAAAATTACAACAAAAATACACACACTCAAATTTAACAACACATACACACATTTCCCACGAGTTGTTTGGAACGCACTGGAGTGACGAGTGAGTGAGTAAATTTTAACAACAACGGCTACAAAACAGTATTACGACAAGCGAGAAACAAAACCAACAGCAACAACATGCCAGCACGTTGTACTAGGCTTTGGAAGGAAGGAAAATACGGAACTTTCCGAAACACACACAAAAAAAAAAGAATGAACGAGTATTGATTTTTCCTTTCACTTTCTCCGGCCAGCCAAAACATTTGATGGAACCAGCGTTGATCCAGCTGCGAGCTGATTCGGTACATTTTGACATGGGGTACGATTTTCCCCAAGAGTACATTTAGGGGTATTGGCTTTCTTTATGATTGGAACCTTTTGTGGGGGACCACAGACGGGTGGAGCGAGTCGATGCGAGATAGATTGGGGATGGATTTATCCACGTGGAAAACAGTATGGTTTAAAAGATTATTAATGTTGTTGTAGAAATTTACAATGTGTTTAATGATTGTTTTTCTTTGCCTGCAAAAGGCCTTTTGCATTTTTGCCTTAAAAAAATATTTTTAGTACATTGTTTTAGTACATAATTTATGGAGATAAATTTAGCAAAGGTATTTCGCAAACATTCAATATTTTTAAGTACATTTTTTCCGCAGTTTCAGGTCCCAGAAATATCTGGTAAAATTTCTGGTAATTTCGTCAAAGAAATTACAGTTTTAAAGAGTGAAATTTTACCCAAAAGCAAAGTTTTGGAAGGAGGTATAAATACTTTGAAAAAGTCGTTAAATTTAATATGATGTTTTTCACAAAAAATACCTTGTTTTGCTTTGTTTTAAAGTTTGGTAGACTGTAGAAAACTTTCGTCTTCTAATTATTTTTGGTAATAGTATCGTACTGCACTTTAGGATACATTGAGTACATCAAACCTAGGGTTTTACAGCATTTCCTTAAGAGCGTGAATATAAAAAAAAATCCTTAAATTAGGATGTTTATAAATAAATGACAATGCAATTCTAAATATCTGTCCTTTTGAAAACCCACAACCTTGTTTCTTAATTTCTCAGTATATTACATCTTTAAACATTCCTATGTCATAAGATGTATTCTATTGCCTTAATTTAAAACGTTGTTTTTCTCAAACTGCTTTTCGTCCCCCTTTGGAATAATATAATAATATAATTAAAATTAAAACAATTGTTTGAAGAATTAATTACAATTGTTAAAGTAAATTATTTTTTGTTAAATATTTGAGAAGCACGTTGCTGTATCAAACGATGCTGAACACCCTAACGGTGGCTTTGCTGTTGCAATAATTCTATTGCAACGTTTGTGTAGGCCACAGCCCCCAGCATCATCACCAATTCTTCCAGCGCAGCGCACCAATCGCTAGAGAATATACACATTACATTAATGTAGCTACTGTTTTAAAACATGCCATTGCTACTACCAATGCTTGCTGTCCTCCCCAAAAAAAAGAAGAAAAAAACCAAGCCCCGCTTTTTGGCACAAGACGGTAATAATTATTATATTTAAGGCAACCTTTTCTGCAACGGTTACTCTCGTGCCAGCCACGAGACAACTTCATCACAATAAAATTAATTAAAACTCCGCTTCCCTTGGCTGACACAAAAAAACCACGAAAACAAAAACCCCAAAGAAAAAAACCGAAACCAACACACCGACACCAAACCATCCAGCTTAGGGAGTCTCTTAGAAATGGGAAAATTATGATAACCGAACCGAAGGTATTCCAAACACACACATACACAAGGCAGGAAATGGCAAGACCGAAAACGAACAGAGAAGGGTACTCTCCAGCAATACTTTTTCGAAGGAAACGTCCAAATCTAAGAGATACCTAGAGAAGCGAACAAAAAAAAACAAAGAAACAAAGAGAAGAAAAACATTAAACGTAACAAAGAAAATAACCAACAAATAATACAGTAGCGAACCACATTTGCAAACAGTTTGCTGTTTGGCAGGTTGTGGCAAACCACCAAAAGCTGATACCGATACAATGTATTCACCAGCTCCCGGTGCACAGGGAGCTCCAAATGAGACAGGCGTCATATAGCGCATTTCCGTGTGCGGGAAAAACTTTGCCCAACCGCCACGGGCTTCATGATTAAACTTAGCTGTCAGTTCCCGTTTTCCGGCGTCGTTGGGATGTATTTACTGTTGAGATGTATAAATCCAATTTTAATTTGAATAAAAAAAATATATGTTCACCAAAAACAATTGAACGAAAATTAACATACAGTTAATGTTTGGTACACGGCCTCACACCGGATCGGATAAGAGACCTCTCACATGTAGGAATACACGGAATGAGGGAAATTTGTGGCAGCTTCTAAGCGGAAGACATTTGAATGCAATTGCCAACATCCACCTTCAAGTACCTGTTGGTTTATTCCCTTCGCTGCTGCTGAATTATTGCCTGTCCTACAAAAAGTTTCGTGCTAAATATGACTCTGTGTGTGTCCGGAGGGGGGATTATTATGTTGCCTTTTAATGGCAAACAAAAACAACAGCAAGATGGAGAAAAGAAAGCAACAAAATAACAAACAGAAGAAAAAAAAACCCGCTCACTTCCCACTTCTACCTAAGAACACAAACAGGGCAAATGGGATACAATTCAAAGAAGTGGCATCAATTTTAATTAATTAATAAATGAAAATCATTTCCAACAACATGATATAAAGGGAGAGAAGGGAAGAAGGCAAGTAGAAAAAAAACACCGACACCATACCTTTCGTCTTCGTCCCTGTCAGTGAGAAGTCAGCTTCAGCGTTTTCGCTCATGCCAACTGTACTCTCACCATCTGGGCTCAGATGCAACATTTGTACGATAAAATCATCCCTCGGGATGGGTGGAAGAGGAAGAATGGTTCACTTGTGAAGAAATGCTGGAAAATGGCAACATGCGACGGCAAACTTGTGTTGATGTGTGAATGCGTGTAACTACGACTTCACCAAATGTTGCTACCAGGCACAAACTCAGTCAGTGGGAACCATTAAGCCAAGGGGAGAACTTATCGCTATATTACCAATTTGTGCTTTCCAGCCAGTTTTCCACGCCTTCTGGTTTCGGTTGTGGAAAATGCTTGATTGAAAGTGAAGCACACTTTTCACCTCCAGGTTTGAGGGCCCCGGGGCACAATGAAGCAGTTCGTGCGTGGGTGCGTGTCCATCCGTTTGCGTGGTAAATCATTTTCATATATGTCGAGTTAGTAGCTCGATGTTTCCATACCTCCACCCTATTCATTCTCCGCTGTTTGCAAACACACGTTTAGCTGGAAAATGATTGTGTGAAACAAGGCATAATCTTAAAGACTTCATTATAAAGCAATTTCGTTTGACTTCTTCCGCTTTCGCCAGTCCAAGTGGAGAGACCTTGAAGCAATCTACAAAAGGAACCTTGCGCAAAAGGATAATCGGACGGCTTGAACGGCATATACGACCGTGTGGATACGGTACCACTCATGTACAAGCAAAACTTCCCAACCCTTAAATTGGGTGGCAAAACGCCACAGCATCTGTAAGGAACTGCTGCCACCAAAGGAAAACCCATTCGAACTGATGTCGCTACACCGAAAACTCTACTAGCTCGATGTTTCGCTCGGATCTACACGTACATCAGTTCCTTTGTTTCCAATTTGTATTCGAGCATTTAAAGGATGGGGATGGGGGGGGGGGTGCTCAAACTGCTCCGCATAAACTATCTCATGTATGTTTCACAGCAAAACTGCTGCTGATGGTTTGAAGCACACCCAAGAAAACGTGTCCTTGCAATACCTGCAATAAGGGGCTTGTCTACAGTAATACGTGCGAAATGAGCTGGTAAAGTGTTTATCGCACACCTTTCACTGGATGGGTGAGGTACTTGACGAGTGGGTTGAACAAATAAGGTAATTTTCACCATTTAAACAACGAAACAACACAAAGCTTGCAGAAGGCACTGAGTGAAAATGGAGATAATTTTGGAGGTTGCTATTTTAATGTAAAAAGATTTATTTTGCAAGTGAAAATCGATTTTAAAATTATCTAAAACAAAAACTTAAGGCACACTCTTCCCTTCTTTCATAAAACTCATTCACAAAAAAATGTAAACATTTTTTAAATGAAAAAATGAATGAATGAAAAAAACTGCTTACTTACAGCAAACAATTACAAAGCAAAAATGATAGCAAAATAGACCGAAACACTATAGTTAAATAAACGGAGATAATAATGAATGAAGAAACGAAGAAGAAAACAATCTAATTTAGAGTCATAATTTAACAATGTTTTAAAATTTAGAGTAAGTGTTTCACGTTTATT
This sequence comes from Anopheles funestus, assembly GCF_943734845.2. Lineage (NCBI taxonomy): Eukaryota > Metazoa > Arthropoda > Insecta > Diptera > Culicidae > Anopheles > Anopheles funestus. The sequence continues at coordinate 33,138,005 of NC_064599.1, forward strand.
GTTGTACTAAAACTTTTAGCACATATACTTTTTAAAAATCTGCTACATATAAAGTCTTGAGATTTTTTTTCATATAACTCATCTACCAAAAAATGAAATGTAAAAATAGAAAAGAAAAAAAACATTATACTATGGTATTACATTGTTAAATAAACATAGATAAAAACGAAAGGAAAAAAATCCCATCTCGAGCCATAGTCTAAAAATGTTATGACATTAAAAGTAAATGCTATACATTTATTATTGTACTACAACTTTTAGTACAGATACTTAAACAAATGTACTAAAAGTTAAGGTTTAAGATTTGTACTAAACAACATTCTTGACATGTTTTACGCTGCTTTCTATAAACACATTGAAGGAAAGAGTGTATTTTCCTTGGTTGTGATTCAGAAAACAGATTTAAAAGCACAAAGCCCATTACCCGAACGTTGTAAACCGATGTATCACAAAATCCCTTCGCTAACAACACACAAACACGTCGACAAACAGTACACCGATGTGTGCAATTTGTACCAAGATGTTCCAATTTTACGGTTGCCCTCCTTACGAACTACCCGGCTTTGCTTGTACTAATACGTTCCCAACGCTTTCCCGCTCGAAAATTGTACCAAACCACACTAAATAGATCTTTGCAAGCAACAGCCACAACCACTCAACCCTTCCCTCATCTAGTAGAGGGTTGAGTCCTCAACTAGTCTATCTAGGTCCCACTGGTAACCTCTGCTGCTTGGTCGCAACAACTCTACAACATTTAGACACCCATGAGATTGGATACCGCCCGAAAGCTGGCTGGAAGATATTTTCATCACCCAAATGTTGGTGTAGGGAAAATTTTGCCAACCAGTGTTGCCCCGACATCTCATGCCGAGTGTCAGATTTTCTAAGTTTTCTTGTAACACATGCCCTCCTAAATACCTTCTCAAAAAATTAGTTTTTTACCACTACGTCGACTTACAACCTCACGCCAAACGTAGAGCTTCCGGAACGAGATAATAGCAGATGTGTAGTACCATTTCGACGGGAGGGAGATTCATGGGGCTATTCCTATGCCCTGCTGCAACTGCTCGTCGTAACTCCGTAGGACGCTATGCATCACTGGGATTTATGGGATTTTGTCGTGGTTTTTGTCTTGCATGGTGTCTCTCGGAAAACGGCCGAAAATCTCCAAAACCCAGCAAGTGCGTCCCGGGACAAGCGGAAAGCCCATCCGACACAGTACATTTTCGTGTTTTGAACCAATTTAAATGTGTCCACCAAAATGGGTGTCCACCGAAACAAAACCCAAAAAAAAACCACTCGTACTACCGTTAGCCGTAAGTTTCGGGGCGACCCGTTTTTCTGGGCACTGCTACTGCCCGGTACGGCGGGTTGAGAACGAGTGACAGATATTTACTGATAGTTGTCCTTTAGCCCTACAGTTGGAGCATGGTTAGACGTAACGTCACATCTCACATCTTGCGGACAAGGAAAGTTTCTCCAGTATGTGCTAGCTGTATAGCCAACCCATCTGCCGTCTCCCGGTGGCCGACAATGAACCGACGCAACGACAACGAGGACATAACGCAACATGACAAATTTCGGTGTTATAAATTTATTCCATCTGCTCGTGGAGAAAAAGGTTCCCCAACGCGTTGTACTACGGAACGAGAACTCCATCGGGGTGGATGGTGGACTTGTGGACTAGTCCGTAACGTGTAGTACAATTTGATGGATTACATCACACCGGTGAGTTTTGAAAACCGTTCCGTTAGACACATCTCCTAAAGCAGGGTAAAACGCATACAAACCCAACGAGGTACTACTTGGGTTTGTGCTTGTTCCTGGACATTCGTTTTCCGGTTTGATCGTTTGACACTCACCAGTTCCGGCCGAGGTACAAATGTTTGAATGCAACGTTAATTGAAGTTCTCGGTTTTGAGGACCGAATGTTAATTGTGGAGTTGCATTATTAAATCAACAGGGAAACGTTTAGAATTCTTTTGTTTCTTTTTGGTAGTGTTTTAAGAGAAGAATTATATTAAATACTATCTAACAATTAACTTGATAAACTTCAAACTGGTTAACTGCCAAACGATAGCATTATTTTTTGATAATATTATCATTCATTGTCATTAATGCTCATTGTCTTAAACTAAAATCTTAGTTTATTCATTCCACAAAAGATTCTTTGAAAAAAATCAAAGATCCACAAAAGATCAAAGAAAATCTTTGATGACGTAAAAAGAGTTTCTAAATTCAACGTTTAATTGATGTAGAATAAATAAAATGCTTTTTTAGTCAAACTCATTGGGGATTCTTAAGAGGCATATTGTACATTGTTTTTAAAATTTAAGGAGAATTTATTATTTTTTATTTTTTTTATTTTATTACATGATTACGGCTTTTGCCGTATTGTCAGCCACAGACAGCTAAGGTAATTACAATTTTCGCAAGGCATTTCCTCCTTGTAATTTGCCATATCCCGGGCATGCTCGGTTGAATTTAAGGAGAATGTTAACTGTATTTCTGTATTAACTGTAACTGTTTAACTGTATTTTTTTTTCTTCTTAATCTTTTTGTCCGAATGTGAATGTACTATGATTAGGAGAAAAATTGAAAAATTCCTTCAGATATTTGTTTTGAAACGCTCGAAGCTTCTTCATAAGAGTCGTTAGTCGTATAGTAATAGCTTCATATTCTAAATTACCTTGTCTACTTCTTATTTAGTTTAGGGCTCTTAATACCTCTTCCTTGACAAGCAAAATAATTTTTCTACTTATATCTGAATAAGTTAATCGTTCGAGTAACATAACAACTAACAATTTGATTGTTAGTCAAACCGGACTTCAAATCCCATCCGGACCGACCCCCCTAGCATGGACTGACTATCCTGCTACGTGGTAAAATAAGTCTTGATACGGCTAACCGAGCAAAAAAAAATCTACAATCTTGCATCTACAATCTACAATTTTTACAAGGCTTTTCCTTCTTGCAGTGTGCCTCTACTCAAGCATATTTTGTTGTATGTAAGAAGTTTCTAGTAAGAAATAAAATATGTTTTGTATTTCCAAGATGTAATTTAAATTATTTTATATATATATATATATATATATATATATATATATATATATATATATATATATATATATATATATATATTTATAATTATTTTATAATTTAAATTATAATTATAATTATAATTAATATGTTTATTTTAAAACAACTATGTTATAAACAAATGGTTTCATAACTTCTTCTCCAAAAACGCTTGTCTTTTTTAAAACAAAATTAATATAAATTTAACTATAAAACTGCTTCAAAATCGACATCAAAAATAAAAGTGCTCAACTGAACCATTTTCTTTTGCATAATAATTCCTCTCTTATTTGTATGACTTTTCCAATGATCCTCATTCCGCTTCAAGCTTGAATTATTTTCCACCTATCAGAAGCCACCATTTGTAACAGCAAACATTGACCTCCACATTACATCCCGACATGTGACACACTGTTTTACCTTCCCCCCGGGGGCCCCTGGATTGACAGAGAAACAAATCACCAGAGCGCCCAATGACGACTGTAGGCGAAAATAAAACCTCAACTACTAACCCACCCCACTCAAGAGGGCCACACAGTGACAGTGTCCCATGTCTACTGCTGCCGTTTGGTCGAATCATTCTAGCTGCTGCTGCTTAACCTCTTGACGTGGAAGATTGCTCAAAACTCTGCAAACAGTACCGTTTTCTGTCATTGCAACGGTGTACGGTGTCTCTGTTCTGAGTTTGCTTTTGTCACAAGAAACCACAAACCACAAACACACACACCATATGAACGACAGGCGATACAGTACATTGTCTAGCGGCAGAAGAAAGTAATACAAAGTACGCAAAAAGGCTAAATAACTCGTGTCCTTTACCATTCACATCGAACGACTGTTGTATGAGTGTATATATACAAGCGTTTGCTGTTTGTTTTTCTTTCGTTGTTTGCTCTTCTTTCTCATCTATTGAAAGTTCTTTTTGTAATATGCCTTTTTAGGTTAGTTTTATCACCGTTAATGTTATTGTATTTTGTAGCTCGTGTCCTTCTTTTATTTTTGCCCCCCCCCGTGCAAATCCCCGTTTGCCAAACAAGCTAGCAAGTGTATTTAACCCCCGTTCCACGTTCTTTTCCATTTTTCCTAATGCTCACACCCTTAGCTCGGCTGTCCTGCTTATCCTGCACACAAACACCCCAATGCGCACCCAAAACACTTCGCGGACAAAAGTTACTTGTCCCAGGCATTATGTGTTGCGAAGGATTCTGCTCGTTTCGTTCATCCATTCTTCGAACTCATCCCCGCAAAAACGTCCCTTCACGTAACCATCATATCGGCATCGGCAATACGCCAGTTAAAGCAAACTTTACATATGTACAACCGCGAAACTCTTCGCCGAAATGGTTTCTTCACCACCTTTCCTGTTTTTCCTGTCCATCCCCTTCATGGGCTGGTCTGCCTGGTATATCCACTCACAGGGTTGGCACCCGGTTGGTGCTTTGGAAGTGGTTTGGCCCGATCGCAAACACAATCGCTTTTTGCGGTACGATGCGGTCGTCTCTCGCCGCTCGCCGCTCGGGGACAAGGTTGATATGTGTGTATACAGCGGGTTCGGTTCTTTCTTGGGTTAGCTCTGCGGAACGGTGACCGAAACCGGCGACAACGTAAAGCGTTGTACGAACTAAAAAGATATTATGTTCCTGTTTTGTTCGGTTTTTATCGCTTCCACACACAGTGAAGACGCAGGTTCAGGGGGGAGTTCTTCTTCGGATACATAAAGCTCTCACTAAAAGGCGAAGATGTAGTAGCATCACTGTTATATTGTACAAAGAAGAGGGGTGAGCAGAATAAAAAAAAATACGAGAAAAAACAACAAGAGAGAAAGAGAGACAAGGTGAGAAATAAAGGACGATATCATTGAAATGGTAAGAGCGAGAAGAGAAAACAAAAGGTAACAAAGAAAGACACAAGGACTTTTTTTCGAAGGGAAGCCATTTTCGCTGATTACAAATTTTGATTAAGAAAACTCATCCTTTTTACCAAGTGTTCCACACTGTGTTCCACCACTTTATCCAGTTCCACATGCCCTGGTTCCCCTTTTTGCTTTTATCGCTCCGTTTCATTCTCTCTCTTTCTCTCTCTCATATAGTATCTCTTTCATAATGTTAGTCTTGCCTAAAAATCCTGTATCGTATCAGAGTGCTACAACAAATGGCTTTAGCAGTTGTTTCACCTCGACCACAACATCGTAAACGATCACACAGCGCTTTCCACAACCCAACAAAGGATCAGCCGTGAGGCGAAGCGCCTGTTTCGAAAAAATGGGGGATGAAACCCTGAAACGCCGATTGTTTATTTCTACTTGTTTTCTATACATATATATTTTATTATTTGTTTTTCTTTCTGCCTCCACAAAAAAACCCATGTCCGAACAAGCAAACCAGTTAAGAATATCATTCCGTACGCCTTTTGCGAGAAAGAAGGCTGTGGCACTCGGCCTGCGGTGCCTATCTGCTAATGTTTCCAGATAGTGTACGGTGCTTTAAGCTTGTTTCCCCTACCATTAGCTTTACTGATAAAAAGCGAACATTCGTTTAACAGGTGGAAGGTGCAAGTGGAGACGACGGATAAAAGCTCCAATGAGCTCTACCGCCGTGCCTTCCACTGTTATTATAAATCGTTGTAAAACAAGCGTAGGACAGCGATGAAAATCATCAAGCAAAAGTGTGGAAGAGAGCCAATACGCGAAACCGAACTGCCCGTGGGAAGTCGCGCCATGAGAAATTGAGAGACGAACTGCTGCCACCGTTGTACGTTGTTACAACCACACCGTGCTAATAATATACAAGGTGCTGCGAGTAGCTAAAGTTAAATAAAAATGCAGAAAAAAATCGTTATCCACCACGGGAAGTACTAAGAAAACTAACACCAAAAAAACGAACAAACGAACAACTCACCCCCAAACATCGAAGGGTGTAATTCTCAAGCGAACTTGCGAGAGTTTTATTTTCTTTCCTATCGCGAGAAAGCGAGAAAGAGCAACCACCAGCACCTTCAACGATTCGTGCTGTTTCGCTTCACTTTCTTAGTGTGCGTTCGATAGTACGTACCGCAATGGACGGTGAAACAGCATCATTCATCATCTTCGGAAAGCTCGCGCGCGCGTTTCGCGCGTTGAAAAGTTGGGTGCTTGGCACCAAGAAGAGGAAAAAGAAGAAGCGAGAAAAAACAATAAAAACAACAGCAAAACAAACACCAAGCATGCACCGTGGAAAGGCGTGTCTCGTTTGCTCTCTTTCGTACGCACGCTACTCGCCGCGATTTCACGCACACACACGCGCAAGTCGTGTTAAGCGAATAAGATGGCACGAAGCTGAAGCTGGAGTTTTTCACCACAATAACCTTTTGTTTGGTGTAGTGGTGGGGACAGTCGAGAAGTGGTGTTTTTTTTCTCTATAGTTTACTTTTCACCACAAAGAAAATCGAAGGGGAGAAAAAAACTAAGAACGACGTTCGTTTGTGGAGCAGTTGAGATGTTTGGGTGTAGAAGCGACGAAAAAATAAACCATTGCAATCCATAACCTTTTATTTCGCTGTGTTGGTGTATGTCGTGGAAAACAGGGAAAAAAGGGGAAATGTTTTTTTCCCCCAAGAAGAAGTAGACGATTTTCACGACTACACCACTCTGTGTGTGTCCTTCGCCTGTGTGTCTTACACATGACCGAGATCGAACGTACACTCGTTGGAACATGACCGCAGGACGCGCGAACGATTAAGATGAACTTTGCTCCACCAACCCCCGGCTCCAACTTTCCTCTCATCCCTTTCCTATGTGACACGGTCTCGTTTGTAAATAACAACCGTTGTTGGACGACTAGCAGTCTTTTTTCTTCCTTTTTTCCACTTTTACCAGTGTGGGACAAAAACTTCGAAAGGAAAGCTTTCGTTCGATCGGTGGCGGACCCTACTGCAGACCAGCAGGGGCTTCCAAGAAAACAGAAGTTAAGTACATCTGTATTTGTACACTACAAATGTTCATATTAATAGAGTTCACGGTAGGACATGGGGTGGCTAGTAGTAGTAGGTTGATTTTTTTCCTTTCTTTTACAATAATCAGAAGCAAAAAGGAAAACTCTGAGGCGCACCATGGGTGGTCAGAAAAAAAAACGCCCTGCTCCAACGGGTTGCATTCTGTTTCCTGTTCTGGTAGTATTTTTTTTCTTCCTCTATATTATTCCTTTACTCAACCCAGAATTTCTTGTTTCATAGTTTTATTTTCGTCAAGCAAGCTTTCGTCTCTTTCCTACCTGTACAGCGGTCTCCTTCTTTAGTACGGAAGCTTTTATTCTTCTTTATCATGCCCACACACAAACAATAGATTTGGGGGAAAAATAAGGAAAAATGCTACGACCCGCCAACATCCAGTTATACTTTTTTGTAACCCCAAAGGACATCGATTTTGACCTGCTAGTCCGTGGAGTTACTTTCCCAAGATGGGATCCAGACAAACGAAGAGCCGAAGAGATTGTGAGAATCATAATCAGTGAGAAAGACAAGAGAGCAATAGTAATAATAATCAAACACTAGTGTGCTAGTGTTACACTACCTCCTTAAGGGGGAAAAGCTTTTACAAATTTGTCAAACTTATGTCAAACCCATGAAACAATTATTAAATGTGAACTTTACTACTTCATCCATTTGTTTCCTAAGGAGTCGGGAGCTCTCAAAAAACAAGGTAATTATTTATCTGCTTCTGCCCATTGCATTCATTTAACATGCAACAAATCTTTCAATTAACCAAATTCATTATTCCACCTTTTTTTTTGTTTTTGCTTTTCACCTACCAATGCCAGCCAGGCCGTAATTGTGCTCGTTTAATCGCTTTACGATTTTCTTCCGCAAATTATGCGGTTTTGCTCGTAAACCCAACCACCCTAGGGCAGCCTCTTTCTTTCCCTCTCTCCAGGGTCATTCACTTCACTTCGACCTACCGTGTACCAGTGGTTCCGTTTTTACATCTTCATCCACCTGGCGGGTGTGTTTGGCTAGCTTACGACGCTTGGTCGATTCATTCGTTCGATTAGCGCACACGCAAATGCGAGCAAAACCCGAGACAGCGGGCACCGACAGGCGCACACGGCAGAGCCTTGAATGACCTGATTTAACGGCCGAGGGATTAGCACGACACTGTATTTGTACAACGGGCATTAGATAAAGAAAAAGGAAACGGAAAAGCGGGAAAAACGCCCTGCAAGTGGAATACATTAACTCCAACCTGCAACGCGGGGGGAAACACTGGAATGGAATGGAAGCTCGAGCTTAGCATTAATTAAACTAGCAACACCCTTCAATTCTTCTAGCCAAAAAAAAAGGGCAAAAAGGACCCATTTGCTGGTAGTTGTACACAAGCAAGCATTAGGACATCTTCGGTTGGTAACATTCATCTTACCTTATTTTCGATGGGGTTTTTTTTTCTTATCCACTTTCTTCCACTTCTTCGGTCACCTTTCTGTTTTAGCACCCGTTAATTATGGAAGCGGAAAATGCGTCAAACTAGTGAATCGATATTTATGTGCCCTAAAAGCGGGGGGGCGACTAGATTAAACCCCCACTTTCTTTCTTTCCTTATTTCCCTTTTACCCAAAAAATGTGACAAACAAGTCAAAAAAGGAAGGCCCCTTTTAAAAGGATTTGTTTTCCCTTTTCTAGTGAAAAATCTTTTTTTCATAAAGAAAAATTAACATTCATCAACTTCTGTGCTTTGATCAGGTGAGATTAGCTACCACAAGGAAAATGGCGCTACATTAGGAGTCAACCATTAATGAATTAAATGATGGTAACATTTATCAATTGCACTTACGGTGGCTGTAGCGCCACTAATGAGGGCGGAAATTCATTCGGTTTCGTCCAGCTATCATCAATGCTTATCTACAAACGCAACGTTTCTGGTAGCCAAATTCGAACTAAATCCATTTAATCTTGTTGCTCAATATAGTGTGTTAGAAAGGCTTTCTTTTATGAATTTCCCTGTTCCCTATGTGTGTGTGTGTGTATCAAGCATCTCATTTCACGTCGAGTAATTGCTCCGAATGTTACAGTTTTGCATAGTTTTGTTTCGATTAAGTAATAAAAAAAGGCTACAGCAAAAAAAACACCACCATTACACCACTTAGTTTACGGAGTTGCTCAAGCTCAAGAAAGCAGAAAATCATTTTAATGTTCCTTCGGTTGACGGCCTTTTGGCCTACTGCGCTGACCGCACCCGACATGCATAACCGCTATTTCCAAAACAAATGGAATCAAAGTTTGGAAAAAAACAAATTAGAAACCTATCATAAAGCTTCATTTTTTTGGGAGAAGCTTTCATTAGTTTTTATTTTTAAATCATGCCTGCCTCGTGCGCCATCATTTTGTATAATGGCGTTAATTGCCGATAGGAAATGCAACCAACATGAACCACACGGAGTCACATGTTTTGAAGGCACTATTTTTTTTTAAATATGCTTCTTAGTAAATGGTTTTAGTTTTCTCGTAATAGTTTCACACTCCCAAAAGCAGCTATTTGTTGTGTAAGATTTAAGGGGAAAGCAGAACGAACCACGAGATTATCCCATTCTACTGTGTTTAATGACTCCCTTCGGCGCATTTTTGATATCAATAAGCTAATTTAAATGGTTTTATCTTGCCGCCCTTACTTAAGCAAATAGAAACACAGCTAATGAGTGACGGCCCAAGACCCTACTCCATTTACGGTAATGCCTCGATGATAAGAGATGTGCTAGATTTCATTTGCATTGACAAAAAGCTCACATTGGATGGTTTTGCTTATACTGTTGCATGGAAATGATGGCTTTGGTTCACCAGTTTATGGAAAATGATTAATGCGTTCACTTTGCTGTACAGATAGTGTAATGCAAGCTACAATAGGATACGGAAAAGAAAAGTTTCAATTTACGAAAGTAAACTGTTTTGAATTAAATACCAATTAACATTTGTATAATTATCGTTAGATTATTTGTTCAATTTTTATAACAATTTTTTTTCGAAGAAATAGTTAATTGAAGACTATTCAAAGGGCAGTCGCTTTGGCAAAGTTTTAGGTACATATATCTGGATGTTATTTTTCAAGTTAAATTATATAGAATGTGTTGAAGCGAATGTGGAAACAATTTCTGAAACATTGATCAAAACGTTCTCGACTGACAGCATGTCAAGCTTTGAAGATGAATGAATTTCGATAGCTCAATTTATCTCTGTAAAAATTTTAGCTTTAAAAAAACTAATCCAGAAATTCAAAAAACTCTCCCTTTGAACTAACTCAACCACTGTCATGTAGAGTTGTACACATTTATCGTATTTTATAAAGTAAATTCATTTAAATTTACCAACTTTTAAGTTAAAATATCATCTTTTAACTCGATCTTAATGTGGAAAAAAATGATAGGATTAATATATTTTTACGAAATTACTACTTTGTTATTCATCTGAAAATTTTTCCAGCAACTCTTCGGTATGGGGCGGCCCGGTGGTGGATGTGAAAAACGGCGCCCGTCCACACGGCAGGGACCGGGTTCAAATCCCATCCGGACCGTCTCCCCGTAGCATGGACTGACTATCCTGCTACGTGGTAAAATAAGTCTTGATACGGCCAGGCCGTTCTAACCGAGCAAAAAAAAAAAAAAAAAACTCTTCGGTAAGCCGTCAGACATGATATACGCAGCGGGATTATGTTCGTTCGCGAAAAATTAAATGAATGATGAGACTCTTGGAAAAAAATGATACCAAAAATCAATATATTCTTTACTTCCCGCGAATAACAAATTGCTCCCAAGGCCTCTGTCTGTTACATGTCCGTCCTCATCATATTCTTACAAAACGAGTTCATTAAATTAAAGTCAAGGCAGCTAATCTACCTACGAAATGTCACTTCACGGACACTCGGGCAAACATCGGGGACCGTAAAAACGTTTGCGAAAACAAAAAAAAGATGGAACCCTTTCTACCCCCCTTTTCGACCAAACACAAAAAAACACAACCATTGACCAAAAATGCGCCCGATAATGGAACTGGTTGGATTGAGAGAGAGAGAGAGAGAGAGAGAAAACAAACGGAAATTATAAAACAAATTAATCGTCTCGTGACGAATAAACGCGAGCGAGCGGAATTAAACTCCAACCAGACTGATGCTCTTCATATCCGACCGCTTCATTGCTCGGGGGCTGCTAATCCCATTAGATATACCTAGATCAATTTGTCACTCTTCGTCATCGTTTCCCCTGCGATGGGACGGCGGCCTTTTGGAACGCTAATGAACTGAAAATGGTTCTTCACCCGCTTGGTGAGCGAAGAACGAGACACACTCTGGTAGGATAACCTCCGAAACATGCACAAGTTGCGCATCCCGTTCCCTCACACAACGGCGTGATCGTACGTTCGTGTTGTCCGCTTTACAGCGTCCGATTATTACTCGATCAGATACCACGGGTTAAGCGATATCTCAACGACTCCAACAACTTCAAGGGTTTGGTTCCGATGCGGGTAAATTAATTTAAACAACAACAAAAAAATATGGCCGCTGTCTGCTTGACGAGCGTTTTGGTAGCGGCTGTTTCGTTGCGGTTACGTTGATTCTAGTCGATCAATTAATTAAAGCAATACGTCGTCTTTCTTGTATCAGAACGGGGCGGGCGAGATCCATTGTCGTAAAAGAAAGCATCCTTGGGCTTTGTCTCACAAAGTGCGCATTAAGGGGGTGGCAAATTTAACCAAAAAACACACAAAGTCAGTCACCGTCTTCCCAAATTGCATCCTTAAAACAATGGGTTCGGAATAAATAAAAATGGATGACCCGGTTGTAGTGCCAGGCAAGACAAGAAAATGGTCACATCAAAAATTAAACCCCACTCAAATGACAATTCCAGCCTGCCATAACTTTTAGCGCAAATTCACGCACACATACTTCCCTGGCCTCCCCCAACGATCAAATCATCTTTTGCAGGAGCACCTCGAAACACTCGGAGAATGGCTCGTTTTAAATTAGCAACTGAATTGATGGTACTATTTTTCGAGAATTAAACCCTTTTTTTGGGGGGTAATCAAATAAAAATCTCATCAAAACCTTAGTTAAAAGGGCCCCCGTCGAATCTTGGGTCGGCCTTTGCCGACGACAGGTTCCCTTCCCGCCCGCACCCGCACATGCTCCATACCGGTCGATGCGGGTCGAACATTTAATGGAGAGTTTCAAATAACATGAACCATTCCTGGTTACGACTACTTGGGAAGCATACCATGACGAGCGATTAGATGGGGTGGATTTCGTTGGAAGCAAAGCATCCGCCAGAAGGTTAAAAAGGATGCCGCCTCGGGAAGACAACCGAACGAACCTTTGCCGCGTATGCAGACAGCGGACTAGAAGAGTGTGGAATATAATCAACAACAAAAAAAGACACAACGAAACAAAACAACAAAAACTGCCCTAATCAAATGCGCATGAAGTGCGGCATCGGAAAACAGAAAGAAAGAAAGCAACAAAGAACTGTGTGCTACGCTACAAGTCGCGGGCGCGAAGGTTCGAGATTAATGAAATGGTTTTGGTTTTCATTGAATGTTTAGCTCGGGGTAAAGTGTTCTTTTTTGTAGTAAAGAGAGCTTCATTTTTTATTCTATTTTCTTGCATTTTTCTATTGTTCTATGGTAGTGAAGATTAATTAAAAAATTACGAGAAAAGCTCATTTATTTCATTACGTTAATCAAAATTACTACCAAAACACCAAACTGCTTAATTTTTATAATTTTAAGAGTTAATATTAATATACTATTTTTTCTATTATCATACTTTATCATGTGCCATATAGATGTTATACAGGAAATATAAAGAAGTAATTGTACGTCTTCTATTCGACCATTTTCCGCATGGTGATGATAAAATTTTTATGTTACTAATTGTAAATTCAGAAAAAACCTAACCTCAAAATAAATAAAATGAAGATAATAAAAATGAATTTAGCAATGTGTCAGACTCGAGCGATCTGGTAACTGTGATATTGATCTATTGATATTTTCAAGTGATCATTAACAAATATATTAGGATCTCTTCTTTTATGCTGCAAGAAAATCTTCAGCTTAGAAATTAAGATCAAGTGGAAATCCGTCCGAGTGGTACATTTAGAGTTCTTGAAGGTATTGCGTCAATATATTATATTGATGCTTGGAGCACTGGACCAAAAGTGCGTTAAAAAATTAATTTAATGGATTTATGACTTACCTCAAAAGTATTCGGAACTTCATCATCATCATCATCAATCTGCAATAAACCAAAATCAATAGGAAAAGTTAATAAAACTAAATACAAATCTCAAGTACTTTATTACGATAATAATTCAACAAATAATGTTCCCATGTTGGGGAAAAACTCCAAAGATCATTTTCATTTAAAAAACAAACACACAAAAAAGCATGTTTTCTTCAACAAACATGTGCACAAAATGCGCAAGTGTATTGGCTGCTGCCTTCAAGTGTATGTAGTCTGTGTGGCCTTAATGACGCTAATAAAGACGAATAAAATAATCGTTAAAAAGTAAATTGATAATAGACTTTGGGGCTTGTGTGTGTTTTTTTTTAATTCAACACAACAGAAACGAATTTCATGCCATGCTGGTGTGATGCTGCCCATGAGAGCCAACCATACAGACACAGCATTTTCCGTTTGCAACCTTTGCGGCACGGGATTTTAATGAGCAGAACACGTCCAGGACAGCTTCTTCTCGCACGCTGTGTGTGTGGTTGTGTGTGTTTTGGTGGGCGATTGGGATCGTTTTGTACAGCTCTGTATGGACGACTGGGTGGGACTGGGCTCACCATAACCTTTTGTCTCACGTTTTTCCCTAAAACATCGAAATGAAAACGCTTTCCTTCTCTTACCAAGCCGAATGCCACCCGCGGTCGAAGACAAACAACAAGAGCCCCAACCGAAAGGGCACATTTGCTTGGTTTGACATGGTCCAGCATTTTCACAAGCCAGCAACTGCCGCCAACAACAAACCAAACCGTATACGACGCGCTCTTTAATGCTGATGATGATGATACAACTTAATGCTTTTAGCATTTTATGCCGATTTGACTGCTGCTGCTGCGGCTTCTTCTGCTCCTGGTTTCCATACTCCACAATAAACCCCCCAGTTTTCCGACGGAAGTGGGTAAGGGAGAAATTCCATCCCTTACAACAAAGGCACACCTCCAAAGATCCATCCCAAAATGTGTCACATCGACTTTGGTTACGCGCCATGTTACGGCGCGAGTATTTCTTCGGTCACAAAGGCATGAAATTAAGGATTTCCGTGCCCGAGCCGCGAACGTCCAAACACTTGATTTGGCGTAACAAATTTAAAAAAAACCAACTCCCCACCACACACACAGACTCCACCGGTTGTCGAAACCTTTGTCCCTTTTGGTCAGCATTGTTGCCATGGAACCGATTTGTTCACGGCATTTGAAACCAAACCACGCGTTTTGTTTTAAGTGATAGTTTGTGTGTCGGCAAACTATTCACTATGGGCGAGAAAACTGACTGGGTCTCTCCCTGCTGAACTTTGACAAGGTTCACCTTCCGTCGTCTTTTCCACAAACGGACCAACGGACCGAAAGTTTAACCTTATGGTTGGTAACTTTTTGGCGAACACTTCGCCATCCCCCAAAATGGCACGTACGAATGTGTGATGCCGAGAAACGCTTCGGAAGGGGAATATATCGTTTTGTCCGTTGTAAAATGGTTCGAAATGACAACTAACTAACAACTAAACTTTCGGGCCCCTGCTTGCTTCCATCCGTTTTTCTAGACTAGGGGGACTTGCGGGGGGGTCTTTTAATGGACTCTATGCGTGCCGTTCATTTGGCATGAAACCATTCGGATTCGGAATCTAATCGTTAGTGCTGTTAAAACTAAAACTAAAACCAACGAAGGTAACCTTCACCTAAGCTGAAGCAAACAACCAAAACAAGACATTAAGAAAAACAGCTCCAAAGACACGTTCCGGAAACCGGAACACAGTGCCCTCAAAAAAAAAAAGGAAAGATGGCGATAGACATAACATTTGAATTTTCTCGTCTAAATGTCCAATACAATTTATATAATGTGTGACGATGCTCTTACGAAGCATCAAAGTTTTTTAAGCATACAATTAACATTCAAATTTTATTTTGGTGCATTAAATAAGGGAGAATTCCTTTTTGTTCTCAAGAAGTTACATTAGAAAAAGGCATTATTTAAGTATTCAAGAATATATTTTTAAACCTCAACAAGAACTAATCACAACAGATACTTTGAATTAGCGTGAAGTGTTACATCAGTACAGCGAATTGGACCTTGGTATGACTCTTAAAGTTAAGCAGCATAACAAATTGATTGCAGCCTCTCCGTACACCATCTACACACCGGACCATCTACCCACTTCTTGGGTGAGTTGTTTCACTATTGTCCGTAAGTGTCCATACTACCACAACGGGAAAAGTGGAAACTACTCATATTCATTCGGCTACTTTACGGCAACTACCCGCTCTTAGCTGGTTTGCGTATGCTTTTGCATCACAACCCAAAAACCCTGCCTTTACAGAAAGGTATTCGCTCGTATCTTTTGCACTGCTGTCTCTAGTTTTACCACCCCGTAAGTAGGATAAGTGTAGTTTAGCCTTACTGCGATACGGTGAGGTGCTGCATGGCACGGGAGAAGGTTTCATGCGGATCTTGTTTGTAGTGACTTCCAGCCAAAGCGAACACCGGCGTCCGTCCGTGTGTTTTGTTACACACGTATTAGAATAAAATGTTTATGTTGTACGTACGTAACAAATGGTGGCCGCCGTTTTTCTGCCAGGTCCCCGCAGTTTGGACAGGTTGAAAGTCATCCACTCCGACGCTTCCCCAAACGTGTCTGTCTGGCTTGCCTAGTACCGCAAGTTGCAACCAAAGGGGGAGATAAGTGCGGACCGGGACACAAGTTTACAAATGAATAGGAATTAGAATTTAAAATTTTTCCCTCCGTTTGCTAGAAGCTTTTGGTTAGTTGGCCGCACCGTTAGCTTATACGCAAGTAGTGAACGTGAAACCTTGTTTCGATGGGTTATCCCCCCCCCCCCCCCCCCCCCCCCCCGCCGGGTTATCCGTGATACGGGCTCGTATGTCGTACATATGTGCTTGTATCAATTTTTTTTCGTCGTATGTCGATGTCGGCTGTTCATTTAATGTGTCGCGGAATCGTGTACATGTTCACACCGTGGTCGAGCCACGGTTCACAATTATTGGCGGGTCCCAGGCAATGGATTCGATTATTTCAAAGTGCAGCTTAACTGCAACGAGTCAGGTCCGGCACACTGGTGAAGGTCGATCTTATGCAAATCGCTCATAGGGCTGACTGCACGACTCAAAATCAATTCTTTTTTTGCTCATTTCTAATAGCATGGTGTCACATGGCACAGTCAACTGTTTCAGACGGTTCGCATCGAGTGCTGTACCGTTTGTGGATATACAGTCGGTAACAAAATTGTAAAACTGAGATCCTCAAATAAATAAATTATTCTTTCAAATTAAACTTAATTAGAAATACGTAAGTATAATAACATTCTAGGGGAAAATTAAATTAGAATATTACCTTATTATTAATTCCCACAACATCACCCATTCATTTTCCCTTCAGTAATTTTAAACCTTTAATTTTTGACATTCACAACTCATTTCCATCGAAAATAGGAATGTTTCTCTACACAAAATTTGTTCCTGTTGTACGTGTTGTAGGCACTTTATCGCGAATGTATAATCACATTTTAAAGGTTGGTTTTTTTATGACAGAAAAATATGGAATCGAAACGTGCCGATGATGAAAATATCAAAAACTTAAAAAAAATATCAATTTTTAGGGGAGTAATAAAATTGTTCTAATATACACGGTTTAAGCTTGATTATATCCTTGACCAAATTTCTAAATTAAAATAAGCATTGAACCAAAAAAATATTCGTAACTGTTTCATGGAGTAATGTTTCATGTTGGGGGGAAATATTTTAATAATGTACACCACAATTTTTTTTTATATGACTTAATGAAACTTCATTTTTATCCATTGTTTTTCTCAACTAAACCTCGAAAACAAGAGGCCTTATAATTACGTTACAGACTGTATTATACACCGAACTATAAAGCTAATGTTAAAAGATTACAGAACAAATTGGAATTTGCATAAACCTACGATGAATCCGTGATTTGAGAAAGGAGTGAAAATTGCTGTATTTATTCATTTTTCACTTAAAGGCAGTTAGTGAAATTAACTGTAATTTGAAAAACTTCAGTTGCTAATTGATTAATAGTGAATAGAATAAATTTTATTTTGTGCAGTACATTTTGTGCTGTGTGTTTATTTTTGCAAAAATAATCAAAATGTCAATTTTAAAAATGTTTACGTTGATATTTAAGCAACTTTTTATACCAAATTATTAAAAACAAGTGCAATAAATATTGTAATGAATGAAGATCTAACTATTGAAAAATTTATAAAAGAACTTTATTTGAAAAGTATGTATAAAGAGTGTTGTAGAGAAAAAGAACATAGAAGAAATGAAATAAATTCCTTTATAGATACACAATTAAATTTAAAAAAGTCATCACGCAATTCACCTTTTTTTCATCGTACAAAATAATTCTTCATTTAAAATTCCTTTTTGCTTCGCACAATAAGCTCATGTTCAGCAAAATGCGATGCTGCTGTTCTCCCCACATTTTCATCACAATCCCTTAAATCCATGCGGTGACGAGTGTCTAAAACTTTTAGTAATAATAAATCACAAATTAATGATGTTTCCGTCCAACGGATTCACCCGTCGGTGTTTCGGTGCCCAAAAAGCCGAACGGTAGCCGCCCAACGACTTTTTTCGGTTTTTGAAGGTTTGAACCCACAGAATAAATCCAACGCGTCTAACCATGGAAAGAGAAGACTCGTACGGCCTTTATTCATACAGTGCCGTTGTTTGCAAACCGTATTTCTGGTATTTAGATAGAAGTGATTTAATTTTTAAGGCGCACACAGAAAATGGTACAAACCACGGGTGTCACCAGGGGGTAGGGGGGCGATTGTTTCAAACCAAGAACACGATCAAAAGTTGTTCTGTACATAATCTCCCATCGTTAAAACCATCGTTTCGTCAGGGATTGGTCTCCATTAAAAAGAACCAAAGTAAAGAAAAAAAATACAACCTTCCCCACTCGAACACAAAAACACATCCCCGCATTAATATAACACAAAGACACACAAAAACCAACGAAGCGAATTTTTCCTTCGGGGTTTCCCACTACTTCGCGCTACTTCGCGATGAGTTGTATTAAGTTTTTTTTTTATTTTCGGTTCTTCCGTTTTTGTCCTTTGTTATTGCCGTCTCTATTTAATCGAAAGCCAAAAAGGGAACCGAGAAGGGTGCGTCGAAGATTATAATATTCGTCTGTGTCCTTACACTCAACAAAATGCAACGCTTTTCGGAATTATTATGAAAGCGAATTGTTTCGACCGGGAATCGAAAAGAGAGCAAGAAAAAAAGATGATAACAGTGTGGTAGATTTTAACGCATAATGAGAAAGAAATAACACACCAAGTACGAACATTACCTAGTGGGTTTTTTGGGGGGAAGGAAAGCGGCAAACACGGGAAACACTCATAAAAGGACTCGACTCGGATGAATCGTACAAAATAAAAGTGCAAAAAAAACTTCCACATTCCACATCACAAAATAAAACAAATTAACGACCAAACGTACCCACGATCAGCTTATGTTGGGTGTGTGTGTTAAATATACAGATAGAGAGAGAGAGAGAAATTTGTATGGAGAGACAAAACGCAACAGCGCATTCGAGCAGACGTGACGACGTGATCGCTCGGGTAAGTCGGGTGTAATTTTTATATTACATAT
Organism: Anopheles funestus; assembly: GCF_943734845.2. Lineage (NCBI taxonomy): Eukaryota > Metazoa > Arthropoda > Insecta > Diptera > Culicidae > Anopheles > Anopheles funestus. The sequence goes on from NC_064599.1 coordinate 33,156,963, forward strand.
ATTTTCATTAATCTTCTTTGTTTTCGTTCTTTTTTTTGTTGCTCCTGTTCTCTCCCCAAATGCCAACAAGGAAATGATTAGCCGCTTCGTGTTTGGGTTCCTTGGGATTCCGGGGGTGGCGCACCCGCACCCTGCCCGAGTCACGGGGTCAGCAAACGGCATTACATGGGTTCCATTTTACACAAGCTACAAGCTGCCTGTTCTGAGGCAGCATTTCTGCGGGAATTGTGGAATTTTTGGGGGGAAAAGGGGAGAATTGGGGAGACGAAAAAATGGCAGTTAATATAAATAAACACTGCCCACTCGGTGTGGTTCCGGTGGTAGATTTTTGTTATTTCGGCTGCTGCCACTATACCAGCAAACGAATGTAAGATTATTTTTATGAAACCATCCCGTACTAGGGCTGTACATGATAAGACGCATAGAACGAGACGTACGTGGTGAGAAAACTTAACTGTTTTTTTTCTTCTTTGCTCTACAAAGACACACACACATACAAAGTAAGCTTATCCATCCTGGCTTCCGTGGCAAGAAGGGTTACACAACAACGTCTTACACAAATCGGAAGGAAGTGCTTCGATGCGGACAACTTGAAACTCTCGATGTTATTCGAACCGAGCGAGGAATTCATCGTTCGCATGGGAGTGAGAAAACAAACCGGAAAAAGCTTCCTTTAGCTCATAAAACTCCTCGTTCACGGCCACACACCGTGAAGATACTGTTGCAAGGTTACTCCACTCACCTCCCCCCCCCAGGAGTTATTTTAAGCAGTGAAATAGTTTCAATCGTGGTACTGAGCTGACCACGAACAGAGAAAAAAACACAAATACAGGGTGCAACAAAAACCCTGTAAGCGGCAGTGTATTTAACAAAAAAAAAAACGAATAAAGCAAACAAAAAACAAAAAACACTCTAACACACAAACGCTACTCCATCGTATCACTTGGTGTTCATCTCGTTTTACACATTAGCACGCACGGGGACTGCTGTTCGGTTCCGGCATCCCCACATATCGCTCGCAAAAACCTTTTTCGCAAATCGAAGTATACGACGCGCGACATCACTGACTAGCAACGACGACGACGGCGGCGGGTTGTGACGCCACAGCCGTTGCGTGGTGCGCGTGCGATACATTTTCTTCTACACACGGCGGTGGTGGTTTTATATTTTGCTCCGCTTGTGCATTTTCCCATTTTTCCCAACCACCGAAGTATCGATGTGTACGTTTTGCTTTCTGCAGAGGGGAAAACGGGCGTTTTTTTTCTTTCATTCTTGTGGATGGGTGGCAATAGCGTGAAGTAGAGAACAAAAAACAAAGTACTAAAAACAAGGGGAAAATGGAAAATTTTTCGTGCATGGGGTGGTAATTTTCTTCGTGCGCGTACAGGGTTGCTTTGTGTGTTTTTTTCTTTTTTTCCTCCTCCTTTCTTTCATTCGTTTCGTTTGTTTACTTTTTATATTCCAACCGGTACCCGAGCGAGAGAGAGAGCGAGATGCGGAACGAATGAGCGTTACGCTCTCACTCTCGCCATTCGCCTACGGAACCAAATGCGAAAGTGAGTACGCTAGATGTTTCGCGAAAGAATTCTTTAAACGATAGCACGCGTGGCTGTGTGTGCGTGAGTGCGCGCACTTTTTCGCGGAACGTGCATTTGCCTTGGTGTGAGTGAGCAATTTTTGTGTGCAATCGAGAAAAAAAAGCTCTCCGCCGATCCCGCTCTCGCACACGCTGTGCACGGGAAAAAAATAAGGAGGAGGTGTCGCAACATGTGCTGCCTCACTCGCACCGACCGTGCGATAGCGTGCGAGCGAGCAACCGAATGCCGCTCCGGTACCATGGGAGGCGAACGGAAAAGTTAGCTGCGTTAGTTGTATTTCTCGTACCGGATCGAAGTCGTCGTGTTCTGAATGCTGGTCGCCGTCGCCCTTCGGTGCTGGTGCTGAAGAAAACTTCTTGCGTGCAGCTTGCTTCGAAAGGAAAGGAAAGAAAAAAGTAAAACCCGCCGTGATCGGAGTTTCATCGTTGCGCTGTGACTACCGTGATTAATCTTTCGGTTTCTGTTACGTTTGTCGTATTAGTCTTACGCAGAAGAAAAAAAACACTTGTTCGCGAAACGGTAGTGTAACGTAAACAACGCCTGGATGGGCGTAAGCATCAGCAAAGGTTTGCCCAAAAAATCATTGTGTATAGTGGTGAGATAGTGTTGCGGATATCGCAAAACAATCACGCAACATCGCGCTAATTGTGCAGTAGTGCTGCTGATCAGTACGTGCATCGTTCAAGTAGCGGCGGTATTAGTTGCGCAAACCGCTCGATCGATTGATCGGTGTGTAACGTGACCACGGGAATGATCCTAACGCAGACAGCATCGATCAAGCCGGTCCATACAGCTAACCGGTGCTAATCCCATTCCGTTTCGGGGTAAAAGATTTGATTAAAATGTCCGAAAGCAAGTGTGTCCAGTATGCGAATCTTTCACGTGTAGTGTAAGGTCACCCCAACCAAAAGGAAAACCAAACGCATGATCTCTTCGCAAGGTGGATTGTTCATTAGATTTGTTTTTTTTTTGCGTGAAGAAACGATACAACCGTACTTGCGTAAAGACCAGGATCCAGGTGAAAATGTTTCGTGCGTGTGCGTGTGCACGGTTGCAATCGTAAACCGGGGTTGTGCAAATGCAAATGTGATTATGATGTGTACTAAAAGCACCTGGGAAGGTTAACCACATACACACAAGTTCCAAGTGTGAAAACAACAAAAATAAAAGAAAAGATCCACAAATTGTGCTACACATCAGGCAATAATAATATGTGCAAAAGAAAGTGAGACAACACAAGCATAGCAAAAAAAAGCGAAAAAAAAAACATCAACGAAAAAATTCGTTTCGCAAAACAAAAGTGGCATAAAATTAATAAAAAAAAGTTACTATTATTGGGAAGCGCAAGGCCAAACAAAAGTGCGGTGAATGATTGAGACAGTGATTGGCGAACGGCGTTCTAGCGGCTTTGCAGTAGCAGGTGAAGAGAAAACCATGTCACATTTTCCCTTCCGAGGCTCGCCATCCGCACAGGTAAGTTTTTTTTCTTCTATTAACTCATCTAGTAAAAACGAACGCAAATTGATTAAAGTTGGTTAGTTTTGTGCTGGAAAAAATTATTAAAGTAAAGTAAAACTTTAGTCAATTGAAAAAAAAAACAAATCTACCTAAACTTATTTTTATTACTAAGAAAAATTGAATTGAAAACATCCAATTCACGCCCAGATAACACGCGAATAGCGCTTCAAACAAACTGTAGCTCACCGTAGCTCAGTTTAAATCTGTTCAGAAAAAAAACATGCCAATACATACAAGCACTCTCTGGGGAGCAGTTTAGAAGGAAATCCAGGCCAAAAAACTTATCTCCAGTTGAATGGGAGAGTATCCCCAAACAAACGGCGAAAAAAAATTAAAGAAAATCAAAACTCGCTCCATTTTCAGTGCAAAAAAAAGAAAACCCCAACTCATGTGCCAGTTTAAACCAGTAGTCTGTTTGGCAGTGTATTGGTTGCGTTTGATTGTGTTTGTGTGAATGGAACAAGATCATCCTGTCAGCACAGGACACGGGATGCAGTAAACGGAGGTGGGACGCTACAGGGTGGTGAGCAAAATCGTATTCTTTCATGGTCCCAAGTTCACTCCGGGATTTGGGGTTGGGGGCCTCAACATTTTTTTTTTTAAAGAAAGCTTTCAGCCTCGGCGCGCAGCATCGATCCCTGCCTTGCTGGGTGTGTATGTATTTCCCCAGTTTTATCAAAATGGCAGAAAATTGACGCGACGACAAAAAGCCACCCTGGGAGTTGAAAAGTATTGATTTTTCCACACCACGCAAAAAGAGCGACGAAGTGATTTTTGTTGCTTTTTATTTCTTCACGGTTTTATGCTCATCCAGTGGGTGCACATACGGAAAGCTATATGCATACATACACGAATACAATTGGTGGAGGATAAAATGATGGAGTTGGGGAGGTAGGGGGAACAATTTTACCCATGAGGGTGTTTAAGTCACTGAGATGAGTTGAGCCACTGAGTTCAATATTTCTAGCTCTTCATTGAACCCTAGAACCCCGCTGTCGATGGTTTAAAGCGATTTTAAGAATTAGAAGTAAAATGCTTAAAATATTCTTTTCACTTATTGTGTACTGCACACCACACAGTTCTCGCTTAAAGTGAAGCATTTTGAAGCGAGTTGAAAAAATTTCAACTTCCACAGATCGATATCACGGGAACATTGCTTTGTGCCGTGCACGGGACGACGAAAAACGAGTTCTATGTCACCATTTCCCGCCCGTAAACGTGACCGGAATAAACGGAATAAAGGAATGATTTCCACACGCCTTTTCCTACAATTGAAGTGCAGATGGGGGTGTTTTTCTTTTTTCTTTTTTTTTGGTCGGAAAATTCCTTCCCACATTGGAAGATTTGTGTGGATTATTTTCTTGGAATTAAATATTTGCCGGCCAAAAAAGTGGAAGAATGTAGACAATATCGGTGCAAATTTATTATTCATCCGCCCCCTTGGTACAATAAATCCGTAAAGTTTAATAAATACCAAACATTTTGCTTTACAACTTTGATAAGGGAAAACCATAACAACATGAAAATGATTTAATCTGTGCAGTATGAGTGGTTGTTTGCCGTTGAAGAAAACATCACATTCAAACAATGGAAATAGTTTTTTAATTAAATAAAACAGTTTTTTATTTAATTGTAGTTTGCCTTTTCTTACACTGTGAAAACATTTTGTTGCGTTACCGACTGCCGGTGATGTTACGGCAGGTGTTACAGTTACTTATTAAAACTGTTAGCTCATCTGCGACATTCATTTTGATTAGATTTAGCAGTCACTCATTAAAAATCACGTTTGAGTCCATTTAGCAACTCAAGCTGTTAATTAAATCTTAATCGAATCTGTTTTTTCTTTTGCAACAAAACATAATTTTTGTGTGCTTTTATTTTATAAAAGAAGATCTATCTGAACTATACACAAGAATTAAACTTAATTTTAAAAATCTTATCAGCTTGGTTTTGTTCGAAGGAATTAAGTTTTGCTCTGTAAAGTTTAAAGTCATCAACCCTCATCTTATACATTCTGACCGTACCGAATACCCTGTCACACTTTAAACAGTAATAACTCTTTCCCGCACAAGGGGATTCGCCCAAAAGATTACCACCCATATAACTCCTACTTAGAAAAATGTCAAATAACTTCAACGCGCGCGTTGCGGGTTGCCTTCGGTTGTTTTTAATTCCAATGCCCGCCCAAGAGGAAACTTTTACAACAACGAGACCATTCCAGCAATTCGAGTGTGTGGTGGGGAAGACCTGGATATTAATCAACTGCTACACAACTAAGTCGTTTGTTTTCGCTCCCGAAAGGGCCCAGAAGGTATTGTGATTTTGCTTGCGAGCACCTCTTGGGATGCGTCTGGGTCCTGAAGCAAGGGTCATGAAACTTTTCCCATTTTACAAGTGATACACTTGTTTTGTGTTAGTATAGTTTGCATAAGATTCATTTGGCAAACGACCATTTTCTTCAGAAAGGCGTAACAAACGTTGCCAGCTCGGTGGCATTAGAGGGCCACCATCAGGAAACCAGCGCCAGCAAACAACTTGTACTCCGATTCTCCTCCATGTCAAACAGAGCTGTGGGCGTAAAGTCTTCGCTTTTGGTGTTGGTAGATGCTATCGTTCGCCTTTACTGTGCCAATCTTCCCATACAAGCTTTATGCTGACTCTTACCACAAACGAGGCTTTGGACGTGTTTGGAGTGGCATGAGAAGTAATGTTTAACATTTTGCATAATTATCAGCATTATTAGTGAGTGCGGCAAAAGATTGTTACACGCTGCGAGGAAAATCCCCCTTGTTGTACACACCGGTGTTTGTTGAAGGATTTTCCTGTAGAATACATTTTACTTACGGCAAGAGTTTTAGGTAGAAAGATTAATTTACTGTACAGCAGAAATTTCTTCGTGGAAAAAAACAAAACTAAATTACCCGACGGCTGTTGTGCTTTTACCTCGATTGTTGGAACAATTATTTATTTCAAGTGCTTAAAGAAAAATGCAACAAACAAAAACGTGTATCACACGTTGTAGCCATTCCCAAAGGATGCGTCGTGTCGTTGGAAATTAATTACACTTTAATCAGCTGCTCTTCGTTTACACCGAGTGGGCGTTATGTAGGCGTATCATTGTTTTATTGTGACGATTTGAGGATAGTTTTTCACGTCGAACCCATCAGTGGGATGCCCTTTAATAGTTCCCTCATTAAATGTTACCAATCAACCGGACCGGGGAAAAAGCGAGGAGAGTGATTTGTGACCGTCTCTCATCTGGAAAGTGTTAGATGTGTGTGAAATTTTGATGATTTTCTGTTTCAAAGAAACTTCCAAAAAAAGTGAATTTGATTCGAATCTCGAGTCTCGGGGAACAATAAAACCCTAGTCAATAACATCTAAACTCGACGTAACAGCATAATTGTTTGAAATATATATGTTTCACACTCTCCAATGGTAAGACGCTTTTGTATAAGTTCCTATAGGACAAAGTGCGTTCAGATCGGAATGGAAAAAAACTCAAACACACACACATATGCATCCGGAACACCAACACACAACTCCGTTCGGTCGATGATCGCTTCTTCAGATCACTTCAAATGGGCTTTCGTTTAAACTTAACTTGACGTATATTATGATAACTAAATTTACGACCGACGAAGTTCCCATTCTTCGGTATGTGGAGTTTTTGCTCAAGCTGCCATCCGGTACCGTACTCCCACTGTCTCCCACAAACCGTGTCCCCACTCTCAAAATGAGAAAATGATACGTCTTCCTCTCAAATTCCCCTTTCGAATGAGCCGACGTCTGAGGAGTCTTTCGTCACCCACGGACGATACCCTGGAACGACCGTATTGCCGTAATCGTTTTGGGGTGGATGGCGTTACGTTTTGTGAACAGTTCCAGCGTGCGAGACACGAAGATGTACCACCGTCACCGTTGATACATTACCGCTGATGAGTTTGTAAATGGTCCAGAAAATAGAGCTGTACACACAGCAGTGCGTCAGTCAAAGGCCATTTCTCAAAGGCCGGTCCCCGAATGGATTCCTCTCTTTTTCGGAGGGTTTTTCTCAACGAGATAGGGAAAGAAGAATAAAACAACATATCATAGACTCGCACTGTTTGGGAAACTCCAACTCCAACATCAACTCCAAGTAAGCGCCTTCAATAGAACATTAATAATAAAGGCAAACAAGCATGAATGTGCGTTGGCATTCAATGACATTTTGCGTTTAACTGATCATTTTTGAAAGCAACCCAGGAAAAAAAACCTCTCACATTACCGATGGGAAAATATTGTGGTTTTTTTCACGGTTTTTCGGTGTTACTTTCTCAAGTGCGATAACCAACCCGCGCTGGAATGTCTGCTTTTGGACAGATGGTACAAAGCACCCATAAAAAAAACACAAACTATCGCCCAAAACTCATCGAATACTCATCTCGACTTAATGGACAAAAGGTAGCCAAAAAACCAATGGATGGATGGATGGACTTTAAAAGAAAAAAGTTTACACCTCACGGGGGACTCTCATTTGGCGTTTGCGATGGAGACGCACATTTGAATAGAGTTGTTGTACGTCTTCTTTTTCCATCTCCAGATCTTAGAAACAAAACAATGCTCAACCCAATACAATGGTTCCGCGTAAAGCTGGAAAGCTTGAGCAAACTACATGTATATAGCTTCGAGTCTATTTTCCTCCCTCATTTTACCTTTGCTTGCTCTGAAGCATCTCCAAGGGTACATCTTTATTACCAACCAACCATTTACCCACTTGAAGCTGTATTTAATTACCTCCCCCCCCCCACTCTCCCCCTCCCCACCCTCTTGTTGGGGGCCCCAGATTTGTTATTGGCACCGTACTTCGCGTGCTAACGTGGTGTGAAAACGACGCAACTGAAAGGATTCGGACAGTAGTAACCATTAGAGTCACTACCCCCCGGGGGGTGGCGTCGGAGGCAAGTTGTAATTCATATTGAAATTTTATGTTAATGGTTACACTTCACCACCTCACTTCTGAACGATCTGAAGCACCATCGTACAGACGGGCTGGCAAACCGTACCGTAAAGTGCAATCTCTTCATCGATCGAACACGATCGATACAGCAGGACACTGATCGAGTAACGGGTACACACGGTGTACCACACTTGTTACCGAATGGTAGCTAATGTAGCTAAAGCACATTCATTCGATGAGCTGTGCTTTGAAGCATTTTGAGTGGTTACGCATCCACTCGATCGGATGAGACTTACGGTGCTGAGGAAGAACTGAGAAATATTGTGAAAAACAACCATTTAGGAGCGGGTTTTGCTGTTTTTGTTTTCGTTTTTTTCTTTCTTTATTTTGAAACGAGTAAATCACTAAATGGAATGTTTACAGCAGTGTTAAGTTTGTTTAATTAGAAAGATTTATAAAACATACCTTTTTTTTCGTTGTTCCAAATAAAAGTATTAAAAGGTGTAAATAGAACATTACGCTTTGTTTAAACTATGAAATGAAGCATTAAAATATCTGCTTTTACTTTAAACATGCTCGAGCACAACTTTTACAGTACTCGAAGCAAAAAGTTTATTTTTTTATCGCTCGTTATGAAAACATTCACATTTGTCCTTTACATGGAGCCACAGGGAGACGCTTGTGTAGCAGATTTGTAATGTGCAATGATTTTTTGTTCTTGTTTTTTATTGAACGCAAAAATAAAGCACCTTTGGCTAGTTGATCGAACTTGCCGGAAAGGGTTTTAGGGCGGCTTTTTTGTATTATTGTTTTCGGTTTTGCTTAACACCACAATCACGATCAAATTCCGATCGATCGGGTTTTGATTTCCATTCCGTATCAAGTTTCCTTCCTTTTGCTTGTACAGAAACAATATTTTCCACCGTGCAGACATGTCGAAGCAGACCAAAAAAAAAACAACTTCAGATTATTATTTACGATAAATTCAAGCGGATATGGACAATTACAACTGCGATAATAAAGCGTAAAGAGAAAAAAAACTAGAACGAGTGAACGAGACGGGGTAAAACAAACATTTGCTTGGCAGGTGACTAGTGTTTGCTGTTCCGATTGATAGGCCAGCCGTTAAAAAATCAGAACGTCAGCAAAATTGGCTTGAATTGGGCTTGAGAAATCGGAAAACTTTGCCAAAGTTTGAACCGTTGAAGAAAAAAGAGCCCCTCCGCAACAAAACAAGGAAAAGGAAACACGATTGTGCACTAAACCTACCGAAAAAATTGTACCATAAGCGTTTAAAAAGAAGGCAAAAACGGTTTGAAAATCAATATACGTCCAGAAGCATCCAAATTTTGCAGGATGTACAATAAAATGAAATACTACTATAAAGCTGGAAGCACACACGCAAAAAAAAAATAAAATGAAAACCGTTTAGCAGACATAAAAAGAAACCGACACCTGAAGTGGAGAAGTGGTGCGGGAAATTTGGGGGGTTTGAATCGTCACCACCCCCCCTCCAAAAAAAGAGCTAGCAAAACATGTCAAGTCAAACAAAGCAAAAAAAAAACAAAAGAGGAAATGAAAAAGCTTAAAGTGGAAAAACCAACCAAAAGAAGCGTGATGATGCATAGCGAACAGAGAACAAGTAAAGATAATAAAACAAAACAGAGAGAAAAAAATCGAACACAGCTACAACCATACACCAGGCCACGAATAATCCACCAAACGGTGCTAGCCAGAGCGGTTTTCGGTGGTGGAGCGGGTGGGTAGCAGCGGGTTCAAAGGGGAAATAAAATTGATTACTCATAAATTACGATAAATTGCCAAATAATTTCCGGTGTATGTACTTCGAATTGTTCGGCCTGTTGTACTTGCATTTGGGAATGGGAATGAATCGTGCCCCGGTGCAATGCAATTGTTCGGTTCCGCTTTTCGGGGGGAAAATCCAACAACCTGACCGTAAACGAACCGTGGGTGAAACAGAAGCCGGCCGGCATTTTGCACTTGAACAGTGAGAGAAAGTGTATGTGTTCGTAAAAAAAACAAACATGAATAGAAGTAATAAAATGCACCGCACCAAACACACGGAACGCAGTGTGATGGAATGAAGAGAAAATAAAAATTGATTAATCTATAAATACGGAAAAAATAAAAAATCGTTTTAAGTACAATACAGTCACATTCAAAAACTCATTCCCATGGGTGGGAAAATATGTGCTTTCAGTTTGATAAGCTGCAAAACGAACATTGGAAAATAGAACAATAAATGTTTTTCAAAAAATATGTGACAGCGCAACAACATTTTTCATTCGACATTATTTTACCAACCAAGAAAAGGTCACAAACACACTAAACAAACTTTATTTATTAAACTGTTTTTATTTTTCGATTGTAAAATTTTATAAAAATTACTTTGAAAAAAAGTTGATTAAGCAAATCAATAAATCTATATTTTTTTCTTTAGGAAAACCTAAAACTTTACCTATGTAACTAACAAAAAATGTTCCAATTCATAAAAATGGAAACAAAAGCACTATTAACTACCTTTTGCAAAAAGTAAACTTAACAGTGTCACACAATACGGGGAGAAAAAAATAAACTCAATCACTACCGCTGATTAAATAAATGCTCCACTAGACCAAACAAAGTGGCGTGCAAGCACAAAAAAATACTTCAACCACCAAGTTCGACTAACTTGGGAAACAGGAAAGCATTGGTAGCCCTTACTAGAAGGGCACAGAAAAGGTTTTTCGCTGACGAGCTTACAATAAAACCAAACAAAAAAATCAATATCCGCACGGAAGCGTAGCGGAACTTGTGCGTACGCAAATTATTATTTTGAAAAGAAGACAAAAAAAACACTGTAAATGAAACGTGTTCAAAAAAGTTAAACTACACACGATCGTGTGGTTGGACATCGATCGATCGGTTAGTCAAAACACGACCTGAAATTTTATTCTTTTTTTTTCACCCTCATTTGCATCGTTATGGTGGCAAAAATCGACCTGCGTCTCGGTCACGATTGTTTATTGCTACGTACAAAATTATTGCTTAAATTAGTAAAAATATCAATTATGCCATAAAAAAGGGAAAATCTTTTTTTTAGTAAAAAAGTTTACAAAGAAGATATATTGAAGTACGAAGGTAGAGAAATGGCACAGCTTAGCCTTCAAACGTTCACTCATGACCTTATTAACTGACAGTTATACTATCTTCTACTCAGCAAGGCACTCATGTTTTCCTAAACTGTCAAACGATACATGTAAGTTAGTTGTTTTTTTATCTTTTGTTTTAATTTCTATTTAATGTGATTTGCATATTATTAATTGACAAACTTTGTTTCCCATCTCTGTAATGCACTTTTAGATTCAATGTAAGTTTTAATAAGTTTAATTTCTTTGTTTTAAGTTTGATTGATTATTGTTTGTATTCTGAGTTCTTAAAAATCCATTTTCTTATTCCTTCTTTCCAGATAGTATTGTTATGCTTTTTTAAAAAAATATTCTCATTCTTATCATCTGGTTTACATTGCGACTTTATTTGTTCAATTGTATAAATTAATCAAAACAACATCGATTTATGAAGCATCTTACCCGTTAATCACACACAATAAACTCATTAACTGACAGTTATTTAGTACGACTTGGATGGGTTATCTCTACCACTCAGCAAGGTACTCACGTCCACCCAAAACCTGTCAATGATACATATGAATCATTTATTTGTCCCAATTTGTGTCCCATTTTTTCGTCATTTCTCCTGTGAAATGAAACAATGGACGCCTGGTTCGCTCGCCAACTTATTGTACATTCTCGTAGCGTACCACATCGTGATGAGTTTTGGGTGACATACATCGTCAACATTATCAGCATAATTCGTGTTTGTTTTTCGCGCTGCAGCCACCGCTGTCGTGCAGGTGGGTTGGTGAATCCATTCCATCGCGACAAGATTTATTAAGCTTTTTCAACGGCGTATTAATTCGCACTCCAAACCCAAACTTTGTGTGCGTTTGTGGTTGAATTATACATAAGTAGCGATAGAGCAAACTGGCAGCAGGTCGCCGGTTGAGAACGCGAATCATTCCCACGCCAAGATTTATCGAATCCGGTGCAGTATCGCACATTAGCGTCCATTAGAATTGACTTAACAAATGTTTCGCTTTTGTCATTTTTTGTCCACGGCTGTGGATGGTTCTTTTTGTTTGCTTGATTTGTTTTTTATCCTTCTTCGTCTTACCAATAGGCATTACGAAGCACACACGGCAATTCATTCAAGGCAACGAATGAACCCAGGCGTTGATCTTCACCGTTTCCCGTCATGACCGCAGTCGATCTGCAATCGTGGCCTGGTGTTGCTTTGGCGGTGGTAAGAAAAAGCGCATATGAATGTTAACTAAGCAGCAGTAAGAAAACTGCCCGATACATGAAGAGTAGAAAAAAACACCCAAAAACTTAGAGAACTCCGTTTAGAAATGTATCAAATATCGCTGATTACCTTTTTCGGGCTGTTGTTTTTGTTTCTTGCCTTTGGGGTGGTTCGCTTTCCGAATGCTATTTTCTTCGTGGAAGCGTTGTCCACCGTGTTGAAAGGCGATCCAGATTCTTCAAATTGATTGCTTATGGGGTTCATAATTCTTCACACCGTCGGAGACACGATCGTCCGCGGTGTAAAAGGGCTCGCGGGTCGGGCCCCCGGTGAGCAAACGACGGAACGTCTTGCGCGCGGTCTATTCGCGCCTTCCTCAAAAAACAAAACCAAATTCCTGCTCTGCATCGAAACACGAAACGCAAACCCCGAATGATGGTAGGAAAATTAAGCAGAAAAGAAAAATCAAACGACGAAAAAACAAAACAAAAGCATCCCCCAAACGCACGAAGAGTTTTGAATGAACGACTTGAAAATGAAAATAAAAAAAAAACGAAAAACAAAAAATACAAAAACCTCCCCCAGATGGTTGATTTCAATTTACACCTTTTGTCATCGGCTCGAAATGCAAAAGGCGCAAGCGGTTCACCGTGTGGCGGAGGAAAACGAGGTAACCCAAACGTGGTAATTTGGTCACCTATTTGGCAGCTGAAGACGGCCGCCCCAGGGTGGTTTCTTTTCATTTTGCCCTCTTCTAGCGATCGTGTTGTGTCTATTGCGTCCTTCGATCATGTGTGTTTGTGTGTGTGTGTTTTTCGAGTTTGTTTCTGTTCCAGTGCGAGAGATAACTTGAGATTGATGAGTTTTTCCGTTTGACGTTTGCTGTTTGTTTGAACATCCAGGCTTAAGGAGAGGACGCAGACACGGTGTTTCGCTGCGTATATGTGGTCCATCTGCGGTTGGCTACGATCGCCATCGGTTACTTTTGTCAAGGGCAATTAGCACAGAAATTTATAGCCTTTTCCTTCATTCGCACCACAGTGTTTCGCACTTGCTTGGTTGCTTCTTCGCAGCCAAGTTTTTTGAGTTGGGAAACATTTTCCTCTGAAGGATGTGTGTTAACAATTATGAAATAAAATTAAAAAAAACACTAACGAAATTTCATTAACAAATATAAATTATATAACTATAACACAAACTAAAGAATAATTAATTTTTCCATAATGAAGACAAAGCTTTTTATTTTTCACAAAAAAATAATATTTCTTTGCTACCGAAACGCTCCACAAGATCATGCTTTGCATAAGCCATTAAATACCCTTAAGCTACCGATGCTTCCAAAGACCTAGTAAAACGTGTTGCTGGGTTGTGGTGATCATAAGTGCACGTCTATAAAATGTTAAAATTTATATCTCATTAACATTACTTTTTAAAGGCTTTTGTAGCTTCTTGTTTGAATGTCGTTTCCGCACTTCGTTTCGTTACGAGGGGTGGATTTTGTGTCTTTTACAATACGTGAATAATATGTTTTGCACATGGGAAAAACACACACACACACACATACTCAAACAGAGCTATAAAACAATCCGAGAAACAGAACTGAGCAAAAGGCGGAATAGAGTTGTGCGAAAATTGAGGTTCTCTAGTTGATTATTTTTTTTTGTAATTGTTTTTCTGCATTCAAGCATCTTTTTTTTGAGGCGACGTTTTTTATGCGCATGTAATGAATTCCAGTCTAATGTGTATTACCAGCATATTATGCATAATGCGTGCCTGGATGCAGTTGCATTTCGATGTTTGCCGCCCGATCATTCTGCTATACATGCATTAGCAGTTTGTAACATTTCTTTTCAACGTGTGTGTGTTTGTGCTTTTTATTCTGCGTCTGCCCCAAGAAACATGGGTGTGCATGAGTAGTGTATGTTCGTTTGTTCACGAGACCTGAAGAAAAAAAAAACATGAAACAAGAACCCAACCTAAGCCGTGAACAGCAAACTTTTAAGCTGTGACGCTTATGCGCGCGTACAGTTTCTGGACCGATCGTGATCGTGCGATCGCTTTAATTAACACTTTTATTGTATATAATTAATATTAGAACGTGGTGCAGACCGTGGACCGAACAATGTAAAGTAATAAATTTCAACAAGTAATGGCATGGCGTGATTGTTCGAAATGCTTGAAATGTTTTAAACTCCGCCATACAACCGCGCAGACCAACACATATTTTTGATGCTTCCTTCTTTCTGGGAAGGGGTTTTCGGTAGCAAGCGGCTGTAATGTACTCGTATGCGTATTCTAAGCGATTTTCCGTGGTCACTTGCTCTTTTCAAAGCGGAGTTAGCATTGTTTGCATGCATTGTCCAGCAAATGGATCACTTAATCACTGCGATCACCAAAGATGGAAGTTTGTGCGTCGTCAGTCGGCGCTGATCGGATCGATTACCGATCGCCGACGATGTGTTTACGGATCGAGGTTTTGTCATTGTGCGACGTGCCTGTAATCGTTTCCGGTCAACCAAAGCCGGGGGCCCGAGTTTTGTGACCGTTGAAACGACAATCCTTAAAAGGCCGACCCACCGATGGACACAACATTTCCGTCAAACGGTGTTTTTTCTGTTGTTGTTTCGATCGAACAAGTGTTTGGGGTTTTGGGAATGGTCAGAAGTAGAAGCGGCGAGGGGGCAATTGAAAGGGATGAGCGCAAAACGGTGACAACGAACCGACACAAAGTCACTTTGACTGGTGGAATTGAATTGTAATTAGTGTCAATAAAAATGGTTTCATTTGTATGCCAGGTTTTGTTGAGGTTTTTTTTTTTCTCTGGCCTTCTGCTTCTCCTTTCTGTTCCGGGTTGGTCCCGGTATGTAGAAGACCAAATGACATGTACCGTTTTAAAAAGCAGCACATACCATTCCGGAACGTAAACGGCGTACGGGAAATGTTTAAGTGAATATTTGGTTAGTTTATGATGGCTTCATTACTTACGGCGTACCACGCAGAAGTGGCGGCACGTTGGGACTGGGGGTGGATATTTTGGGGTAGAATTTGCAAAGTTAGTTATATTTAATATAGTTAAGTTAGCTAAGACTACAAAATTGCATTTATTTTTATGGTGTTTTTATCGATACTAAAACAAAAACAGAATAATGTTGTTTATTCGTATTCATCGGAATCGTAAGCCGAATAATCTGACAATACTGACTCTGAATCTCTATTCTACAGATTAATGAAAAATTATTAATTTTTAAACTATAACTTAGTAATAATTGAATTCACAAATTTTTGAAAATCCATGAATCTATGAGGATTCATGAATCTTTTGGGGATCGACTCATGATTTTAATGACTCTTTACTGAATATCCATATGAATGACTCTTTTCATATGATTAATTAAACACTAGTTTTATTTATATTTGAAAATCCTTGAATCTATGGGGATTCATGAATCTTTTGACAGTCGGCTCATGATTTGAATGACTCTTTACTGAAGATTCATATGAATGACTCTTTTCATATGATTAATTAAACATTAGGGGCGGTCCGGTGGTGCATGTGATAAACGGCGCCAGTCCACATGGCCGGACCGGGTTCAAATCCCATCCGAACCGTTCCCCCGTAGCAAGGACTGACTATCCGGCTATGTGGTAAAAACAAGTCTAGTAAGCCAGAAATGGCCGGCGTGACCTGTAAGGTCGTTAAGCCAAGAAGAAGAAGAAGAATTAAACATTAGTTTTATTCATCTTTGAAAATCCATGAATCTATGTGGATTCATGAATCTTTTGAGAATCGCTTCATGATTTGAATGACTCTTTACTGAAGATTCATATGAATGACTCTTTTAATATGATTTATTAAACACTAGTTTTATTCATCTTTGAAAATCCGTGAATCTATGGGGATTCATAAATCTTTTAGGAGTCGACTCATGATTTGAATGACTCTTTACTGAAGATTCATATGAATGACTCTTTTCATATGATTAATTAAACTTTAGTTTTATTCATCCTTGAAAATCCGTGAATCTATGAATCTTTTGAGAGTCGACTCATGATTTGAATGACTCTTTAATGAAGATTCATATGAATGACTCTTTTCATAAAATTAATTAAACACTAGTTTTATTCATATTTGAAAATCCGTCAATCTATGGGGATTCATGAATCTTTTAGGAGTCAGCTCATGATTTTAATGAACCTTCACTGAAGATTCATATGTATAACTCTTTTTGCTTTGTTAACGACACTAGTTTTGTGATTCATACTTCACTTCTCATTAGCAACATTCTTTTAACAACACCGCTGATAACATCCTAATCAACAAGGCTGCTATGTACATCAGAATTTCCAAAATGTATAACAGAGAAATGTCGTACTATTTCGTAATGAAACAACTTAATGAAAACTGCAATATTTTGGAAGCACACATAAAATGTCAAAAGGAATACCATCGACAATGTTACACTGTTGAGCAATACTTTTAACGCTTCCGTTAAACGCGTGCCATGCCACAAATCAGTAATCCCAGCGCGCAGCTCCAGCATGCGAATATCGGAGCAAACTTTTCAAAGTTCGTCTTGTAATGGGTTTCGTTCACGCACGCATTTTCCCGCTTCTAATGCTACCGTGAAAGGAAGAAAAATCAGCTACACGATATGAGAAAACATTTTTCGCTTCCCGATCGTTATTAGTACCCCGATAAGCCTCGGGATGGGGAGGAAAGGTAAAAAAGGGCACCCGACAAATCAAGAAAAAAGAGCTACGAGCAAAAACAGGACAGATAACTATACAAACAAAGACTAACAAAAAAAATACTCAAACGCAACCACAGCATGCACACAGCATAAGTGAACAGGGCGACGATGGCGATCCGGTTGAGGTTCACATTCGCTTGTTCGCTTGTTCGTTGAATGATGGTGTTTTATGTGCTACATTGTGGTGATCAATCATTTCACGGGTTGCGCACGCCAGCAGCAGCAGCAGCACCAGTGTTCCTTGGGGCACTGGCAGAAAGGAAGGAAATCTTCAGGACCACCGGTTCTGGGCCACGCGGAAGCGAAACGAAAAAAAAACTTTCCCTCCCATCCCGCCGTACGGTTTGCGGGGATGAAATTGACACAACCTTTTGCCGCCGTTACGAGCTTGTGACACATTGTTATCGTGTGGGCCGCCCATTTTATTTCACTTCTATTGCGGTTACTCAAGCGTGGCGGCTCCCGTAGCCTTAGGTTTTTTTTTGCGTGCCGATGTATCTCTTTCCAACCCTGCTGCTATTTGCCGCGACTTTCTTAAAGGTTCACGTGAACGTGTCAAAAGCATATCTTAATGCAATACGTTATGCTGATGATGCCGCCTCTTCCGACCTCCCCGCGGATTCTGGCTTGTGTGTAGATGAGGTGTTTTTTCCTTTCCTTCGTTGCCCACTCCACGCTCATCCCCTGTGCACGGGAGATATTTCTGTCAGCAGTGGAAAAAAGTCATTTTCCCACACAACCAACCAAACAGCACAAATCGATTCTACCGGCGGTCCAACGGGAGCGTTCCCTGGTTGGCATCTGATGCATCCGGCATTATATCGGGCTGTTGGCGGAGGGCATGGAAGAAGGTTCCAAAACCCGCACACCGAGTCTACTGTATCTTTTTCGCATATTTGCACCGTTTTACTCAAAAGACGTTAGCGACAAGGCAAAATGTGTTTTTTTTTTTAAAGAGAGATGGAAAGAAGAAAAAAAGAGACCTCAACCGGTAAAGTTAGTTGTTGTATGGTTAGTTTGCCTTTACATTCGTCGTTATATGCAATCCTACTCTATTAGTTGTTATACGAGTACCATTCTTACGTCTTGTTCCTCTCTATTTCACCTTGTTCATGCCTATTTCACCTTGTTCTTCCCTCTTTGTTGCCTTATTCTCCATCATTGCACCTTATTCTCCCCTCTATTTCACCTTGTTCTCCCCTTATTCAACTCGTTCACGTTCCCCCACGTTAATGGAGTAATGGAGCCGAGAGCATGCCAGAGCGAAGGTGGAGGAGGGCTGTGGAATGTGAAAGAAGGCAACGTTCTTAATGCCACTGGTGAGCGTGCGTGCGCTTGCACTAATTTCATAATTACATGAGGATGGAAAGAGGGAGAAGGAGGCCACGACAAAAAAAAACTGCCCAAGAAATTTGCTTCCACTTCCACTTACGGCAAACGAGTTAATTGACTTTCAAGTGAACTATTTGAAATTCATGCTACTACCAAAAGCTGCATAACACAACATTACCACCCTATCTTTCACTTGCTTTTCCCTTCTTCTGTTTCTCTCGTACACAAACCCTCCAACCCCCTTGCATGGAGTAAGGCGTTTGCAGCTTAAAAGGTTTCCCGAATTAGACCCACCCCTTATCTTATCGCGCAACCGTGCCGTGCAAATGCAACTCTAATGCTTTGCACGGTCCATGCTTAGGGAGAAAATGGGTGGCTGCGACACCCGCGCATTAAAATATTTCCCCTTCACCCGTCCCAGTTGGGATGTGTACCACCATTCTCCCTACCGCCGCGGGCCAGATGGATCGCTAGACGAGGCGAGCGTGAAATGCAAACGGTTGTAATTGCATTACCTCATCATTTGCGATTAGCACACAGCCACACGGTAACATTATTATTATTATCCGCCCTTGCAACCCATCAGCGATCAAAGTCCGAGACCGAGCCGATCGTCGCGCTAATCTGTGAAATGTAAATGCCGTCATCTTGCTTGCACCCCGTTCGTTTTTTTTTTCATCTTTCCTTCATTTGCTCTTCAAATCACCGCGCAATGGACGAGTGAATTACACGGGTTCGTTGTTTTTTTCCTTTTCTTGCGTTCATTTAATTCTTTCGTAACTACATTTTCAATAAATAATTTGTCTAGAATTCCACTTTCATTAAACTGTTTTTTTTCGTGCAAAAGAAATTCATTATACCACTTAACCTACTTTACACCCATTTTACAAAATGACTAATTTGTTTACAACCAAACTGTTTCGTCAAAAAGTGTGTGTCTCTGTCTGTCTGTGTGTAGTAAAATAATATTTAATCTTTTCAATTTCCTTTCACACCCACGGGCAAGGTGCAACGCTTTTTTTCTTTCAAGTGTCTTGCTTGTCTTAATGGTGTCTTGTTTGTCTTTTTTCACCTCTTGCTTGCACTTGCACTTGTGCAATTTGCCCCGTTCTCAATCGGCCTGTTCGGTTTCGCTTTATTTATGCTCGCAATCAATGATTTTATTGCGATCACATGAAACCGGATTGCATGTATATAACCATTGCTGTAAGGTTTGTGTGTGTGTTTTTTTTTGTCGTCCTAATTGTCGTCCCCAGGGGCCCGGCTCAAGTATGCAGCGTTAATTTGTAAACCATTCTTTGTCACCGATTGATCTTTCGGTTGTTTTGCTAGCAGGTTTGGCCGATTGCAGCCATCGATGCGGTGCAATCTGTCCTCTTACAGCGTGTTTTTTTTTCATGGAAGCACAATGAAAGGATATTTATGTTGGCTACCTCATTCCCATCATGCCTTTATGATGTTTAAACGACATTTTGATTGTTTACAAGGAGAATTTTTTGTTTCCAAAATTTTCATCACTAAATACAAGGCTTGGTGAGGTGCAATCGGGTTGCAATGTAAAAACCTCAATTAAGATCGATTGAAATGAAACCAACACATTACGGTCCCTTTTTACGGGCCATGTTCGAACATCAACATTTGTAATTTCTTTTTATATTCTACAAACGCTTTACACCGCGCACACTAATTTATTGTGTCCGCTTTTTTACGGATATTTTATCTGCTTTCATACTTAAGTGTCTCTTTCGAGGGTTTTTTCCCTTGTTTTTAATAGCCCAATATCTTACAAAGCCCACCGAAATGTGTTTGATGCGCGTATGGCAAATGCAGGCGAAGCTACAAACAAAAACTGCAGCCCGAACCCCATTTTGATGTGACATTTATTTGAAAGTTTAAGTGGACGACTGACCACCCCATGTGGGCACCATTCGGGTGATGACATTCTGACCTTTCGCGCATTTTGGCGGGTGCATTTGTGTCTGCTGCTGTTGCTGCTTTACCCGTGCATCGGTGCACGATCGGCCATCCCGGGTCAGTCATTCGTTTGGTTGTTTTATTAGTCGGGTTTTTTGTTTTTTATTTTCTTCATTTGTCCCGGTAGTTGCGTACCGGCAGAGGCCAAAGTTTGGCCAGTGTGGCCGTAACTTAAGAAGGGCCCCCTGTTTGATTTACGGAACAAACGATCGTGTCGCGACTTCTTTTTGGGAAAGAAAAACGAAACACGCTAAGAAGCACGAAAAGAAAAAGCGAACCGCAACGACACATTAACGCCAGCACAAAACCGTTTGCATTTTAGTTTTGCTCTTTTTTCCCCTCCCGGCTGGACAATTTTTTTTATGTTTCCTTGTTGCTAGTTGTCAGTTTTTATTACGTCTACAGCCGGTGCTGTTTTGCCGTGCTGCGTGTCTCTTTTTTTTTTCTTTTCGTTCCTACAGCCCCGGATGCATTCGTTGCACCTTTTTTGCAATTCCGATAGCAAAAAGCCACAAATGCTGTTCGCCCTTTTCCGATCGCACGCCATGGTGGACACGTAGTTCCGATTTCGATACCCGTAGGTGAAAACACACGATCACTGCCGGGGGTAGGTGGGGGATGGGGGGTGACAAGGTTTGTTAATCGATTTACCCGGCCCCTTTTCGATCCGCTGATCGATCGTGCTCGCCAGTTCCGCACACCGGAAGTATTAATATTTATAGCAACAAACAACAAACGACACAAAAACAACATCACGAAACAGGGCTACAGAAAATAGAAACTAACAGAAATCGAACAGAAAAGCAGCAAACGGTTCGGTGTGCGAGGGACACCCCTGCAGGGGTTGAGGGTGGAACATCGGAAGGGTACCATTCCACCATCATAAATAAGAAAAAAAATTGAAACGAAAATGTTGTGACAGTTTTGCTATGGGAATGAATTATAATCACATTAAAGTCCATCAGAACCGTGCAAGAAACTTTCAACCGTGCTTTTACTCTTTTAGTTGGTTGGGTTTTTGGTCGTACGTCGTCCTGAATGTTCTGGGGTTTTGTGAATGGGATCGGAATAGATGGTATATACCATTTGCAATAGCAGTTCCCATTTTTCCCAACTGCAAACCCGAGGAGGTCAAAGAGGATACAATTGAAAGGTAAAATCAACAGAAAGCGTAAAACCACAAAACTATCTATCTTTTGTCAGCCGAGCCGTGTCAGTGTTATCCTCAACCAAAGGGACACTCACACCCATGTATCCTTGTTACTGAGAGGACGAGAAAGAGAGAGAGAACATCGAAGTGTTATAAGTAAGAGTGAAGAAAAAACAAAACCCATAAACCCCGCATGGGACCAAAACCGGTGAAAAACCTGAGTGCATGTTAGCGCAGGATAATAGCCCGAAGGAAATAACACACATCATTGCCTAAGTAAACAAAAAGTTAAACCGAACGGCCAAACAGTGCCCAAAACAGTGTCCAAACAGTCAGAACCGGGAGGGTGAAACGGCGTCGGCGACGGGAAAGGATGTTTATCCTGTTTTTGCGGTAAACGGTACGGAATAGTGTACTCCCAGGAAGGGGAAAAATCAGTTTCTTAATAAATATTGATGAACGGCAGCCCCGGGGTCGCCGGCTGTGTAGATGTGCCGCCAAGAGCCACATTTAATATCCTTTCGCACGCATCGATGCGGTGGGCTTAAAGAGAGCATTTTAATAAATGATTCTAGCCTGGGTATTGGGTTACAGGGTTTTGATCCTTCTTGTTTTCACCGTTGAAACCGTTGATAAATACAGCTTGCCGTTGGAATTTCCGCTTTTGTTCCGTTGTGCTAGAATAGGCGAGAAAAATATTCTGACTAAATCGCCCACAATTCCAGAGTACCTTGGGGTATATAATCCAGCAAGTTTGATACATGCTAACCAACAAATGTGGAAAAGAACGGTGTCGAAACTAATGTCACACTTGATCGAAACTGACTTTGTGAGTCTTGACTTGTTGAAGGGAGAATCAACTTCAATTTCTGCACTTCAACAACTCCAAGAATTCTGTGTCCTGGGGGGATATTGAGACTCCCTCTCTTTGGAGACGAAAATTCCCCTTGTTTCAAAACGAACCATCATTTATTATCTTGAACAACGAAGTATCATTTATGTTTGTTCCACAAACGGGGAAACGCAAAAATGACAGGAATGAGAGTTCGATAATATTGTATCCTTCAGTGCATTTGTTTTATATTTCCATTTTTATCCTTACGGGTTACGGGGCGGAACGGCTCAGTGTAAAAGATATTCGCCACAGACACAGTCTTTGCCACAGCCGGATCATATCGCTGTGAGTCTTCCCTCCTTTTTTTCCCCGCTCACCTTCACCCTCAGTTTGGGTCAACTTATCGGTGCCAAACATCGACGACATCAATCGTCAATTGGGCGAAGGTGTGTAGATAAAAAGGGCATCATCATTTCGCCGATCCCGGACGACGGGTGTGAGCGTGCGCGCGCGTCAGCAAACCATTGGCAGTCGCATTTCCAATGTAAATATTAATATTAATAAAATATTACATTTTATGGTTCGACGAAATTTATGTCCATATTCACGCCGGGTACGGGTTTTGCGGTTCGTTTGCTTTCTGTCTGCCTGTATGCCGGGGGTGTGTGTAGTTATCTTGGTGGTGCTTCGGTTTTCGGTTTTATATGATTGTGCGAACCATTGCCGGGCAACAAAAACAAACAGCCGCGAAATGAAACGAAGTCGTGTATAAAGCAGGCGAAGATTAAGCAAACTGCTGATACCTTCACCCATCTTCATCTTCTTCCTTCCACGCCAAAATCCCAAAAGGAACTTCAACTCGTAGGTGTAAGTCCGTTTGATATAACTTTTATACGACTATGGAATAAAAATGAAACGGTTTTTATTGCCCAACCATCGTAGCATCGGGAAATCCAGCACACCCATAACCACCACCACCCCCAAAGCGGACCACTGGCGGTCGGATGCGTCGTGTTTTCACGATTGGTCATCTGTCGGTTGGATGGGCACACACATTTTTCACCCGGAAACAATCCTTAAGCCCAAAGCGGTGAAGGAAAAAAGGGAAGACTTTCATCTATCATTCGTATCCATCGGTTGGGCGGTAACAAAATCTTGCCCCCTTTTTTTGTTGAGGTTGACCTGGGCGGACGATGAGCTGTCAACATCCGGAAGAACTTTATCATCATTCCATCCCAGATCCTGCTCATCTTCGTCGTCATTATTATTATTGTTATGATGACTATCATCACCATTCGCCTCTTTTCCCCGGGCTAGTCTATTGGACCAACAAGCAAAGAGTTTTTTTGTTTGTGCGAGTTCCTTTCACCCTTCGGACATTCGGGCTTTTGTGTCTCAAAGAATGTTGTGGAAAATTCTGCTCATTTCTCACGCCAAATCACCAAATCTTAAATCGTATCTTCAAAACTCCAATAGCCAGTCCAGCTGTTGTTCGAGCGTATCATTACCAATCACCGAAAACGGGCGAATTTCTTGTGTGACCCTTGTGCGACTACACTGCAACGCGGCAGCGTTCATCCGGGGTTTTTATATTGTTTATTTATGGAAAATCTGTTTTCCTACGTTTACGGTTTAATGTGTTTATTAGCACCATCACTCGATGGCGTTTAATGTGATTAAGGGTTCTCCGTTTGCCGAATGCAAGGGGTTCGTCCTAGCGTGTCGAAGATGGAATCAGAAATCAGCGTTGCGATCTTTTCATTATTTGCCAAAACCGTACGCACCACACACCCCATATGTTTTTGGAAGGAGTTTGTAAGCGCACGAACGAAGGTGACAGTCGGTAAGAATGACTCTCCAGGGATATGGACAAAGGACGTACGTGTGAACGTGGTCTACAATGGGTATGGGTTTCGGGTTTTTCTTGGTGGTCTTGGGTTTTGAATTCCCCTCTTAATAATGTTGGGATTTTTATCACCACTTCCGTGTTGGGAAAAAAGAAAAAAAAAAAACAGTTCTTCACACATCCTGCCGAACGACTGTTGTAGATTGTAGCTTAAGTATTAAATTTGAGTGCATTTGAGAATACCCGGGTTTTGAGTACAAGGGATAATGGCTGGAATCAGTTTTTGGATTCTTTGCAAGCTAAACTGGAATGTGTGTAGGTAGATCTGGAATTCTTCTCACTTTCAAGATATAGTTAAAGATGAAATTGATTCTACACAACTACTTCTGGTAGGAAAAAGCTTGAAAAGGCTGGATAAATTCTTCTTCTACTTGAACACATTCCAATTTAACTTGAAAAGATTCCAGAAATGGCTGCAACTTTATCACTTCAAATCGAAACTTCTGTAATGATGCAATCATGATAAAGGATTTAAACGATTTTTTGTTACAATCATTAACACCTTGGTTATGTTCATACAGGAGAAGAATTTGAAAATAGTTTTTAAGATAATTCTATTAAATTTCTCTACATTTCTTTATCTCATTTCATAGCGTTGTGTTTTCATTCCACTCCGATTCCAATAAATGTTTGGTTCGATTTAAAGCACAACCAGCACAACAGATTAAGTAGTTAAATACGGCTTATAGGTTGTGTAGGCAAATATCATACCCTCATAGCCGTAGTTCCCCGGCGACATGCATTGTGCGCTGTGTTATCTGTTGTTTTATGGTGCCTTGTTTAGAAAATGAGCAGCAATCGATATAATCGCCCTCCAAAGAAAAAAACTATGAAACTCTTTCACTGTCTTTTGTTACACATTTGCATGATCGTACGCAAAGCTTACCATCGACGGATTATTATTCACCATCTACGGACCGCCCAATAAAGACCGGTTATTTGACTAAGACAGAGGGGCATAAATTTTACTCCCACCTCCTCCTCCTGCCCCCCACCCGCAACCCAATTGGATGTTATTCAAATCACCATCTTCACCGTCCAATTTTCATGTTTTACTACAAGATCACCGTTTTACTATCACGATCGCATCTCAACAGTCGCATAGTTTAAAGGCAAACAGCGTCCGATCGAAAGGTTGAGCTGAAAGGATTTTTTTTCTGGGGCCGGTGCTAGATTAATACCGCTAATGGTCATATTTTATGGTCACCCATATGGTTAGCGTGCGGTCTTACACCGATCCCAGAAAAACCAAAAAATCTTTGCTACAACCGCAAAACAAACGCGCGGAGGCCCCATTTGTCGTGCCGCTGTGGTGCGTTTTCTTTCCGTTGTTTTTTTATCACCCGACTCGATCGAACCGATAGATCGATAGACAAGGCCGCGAAGAAAAGATTCGCTTTCGGTGGGCGACGATCCCCGGCTTTGTGTCGCGCGTTCGGTTTTCCATCCTTTGAAAACCTGGGACAGGGCTTTATAGATGTTGCGGGTGTGTTTAATGGCTTACTTCACATCAACCCAGGCAGGGAAACGCGTGAGGTGTGGGCCCCAAACGGGAAGGATTTGATACCCGGTGACGATGACGACAATAATAATGATGGTGATGATGATCGGCTCAGGGTTGATGTGATGATCGGTCAGTTAACTAGCCACGAGACCATAACCGTTTACCGTTTATCGACCGGTGGCGAATGTTAAAACCGATGTTGGTATTAATTTTATCGATCGTTTCGTTCAGTCCATCTTTGGGATGGGGATGTATTTCTATACGTGTACGTGCATATACATCTATGTATATATTTGTTAAATCGCAACGGCGCACCATTAGTTGGTGCCCGGTTTCGGCCCCCCGGGTGTGTTGATGCTCAACGAAAAGCAGCGTTAGGCCACGCTCGTTAGCTTACGCTCCAAGTGTCTATAAACCGGCGGTAGCCTTATTTGCTGTTAATTTATGATCGTGTAATACATAAATCATGTTCTGTTTTTGTTTCAAACCACCCAACAACCCCAACTGCACACCATGATTGGGATAGAGAGCAGAGAGAAGGAGAGTGTTAATATTTTCTACCACACGCCCGGTTGATTTTGAACCATTGTGGTGTTGTGAAATAAAAATAGTTAAGGTGTAGAAAAATTAGTAATTTTAGTTTTTAATTTCCCCAAAACAATAAAACAGCTCGAAACGAGTATAATGCGTATGGAAATCCTACGTCCCAAAACATTCATCCATTACACAAGCCACTGGATCATTTGTAAGCTTGTGCGTACTTTGTTACACACACATTCTTTCTTTGTGACCAGAACAGCTTACATTACTTGTTTCTTTGCGTCATACACGTCATACGAGGTAACAGCGAGTAGTTAATGCGCACCAGACATGACACTGAATGTTTAAAAAGCTTTAATTAATTAATAGGGCTTTTATTTCGCCGCACCGGCAGTAGGATGATCATATGGCTCGTGAGCGGATCGCAATCCCACCACGACATCATGTTTCATGACAATCATGACGCTACTACCACCAACGTCCCACCGTGTGCTGTTTCATTTTTCTACTTTGAGTTTTTGCTGATTTTTGTGTTTTTTTTTTGTTCGGTTTGTTCCTTCACCACGAATTGAAGTCATGTTATGTTGTTTTTGTACTCGCTGGCGTCAGTTTCCCCGGGAAGGGTACTCACCGTTACACGTGGGGCAATGAGTGGCGGAAAACGTATTGTTTTACAATTGCAAACTAATCCGGCAGGCAGCAACGTTGAACCTAGGGCATTCGTTTTGCTGTTGGTGTGTGCTCATGATCATGACGATGTGTAATAAATACACCGAAAAAAAAGGTACACAAGCCCGGACTCACAGCCCGTACTGGATAGGATCTGTGGCACGTGAGCACGGAGTGGAACCACGGTGGCAACCAACGGGGGAGGTGATGGAAATCCCGAGGGGAAGCAAGAAAGGGGGAGGGGGAGGATGAGGAAGAGATTGCTACCAACTTTATGCTTGTTGTACTAGTTGTTTGTTTCCTCGCTTAGTCAGAGCAAATCGATGTAATTGAAGTCTGCACGAAGCTCCACGAAAGCTAGGCGGACGAAACGTTTGCAGAAACGCTGGAGAATTGGACGAGGAGATTGAAGACACACGAGCTGTGGGCGGTTTTTTTTTTGCTGTACACCTAGAGTACACCGAGTGTCTACGACCTCGAAACTAAGTCTTCTGTGAAATTTAATACCAGAGCAAAAAACTGACTGACTGACAAAACGCTTCTAAGCCCTTCTAGCTGGCGGAAAGGATTCAACAGCAAAAACTAGAGCGAAAACTTCCAATTGTCTTTGTTTATTAACTAAAAACATGGTTTCATTTTAATGTGATCCATACGGCAAATTCACACTCTTTAATTCCTTCATTCTGTTTTCAATTTTGTTCGATTTCGAGTGCGAAAATAGAAACGGAAGGCCTCAAAATTGGTTGCTACCGTATGACACCCAAAACATATACACACCTTGGTCGCACATCGCTTGGTACCGGGGGGAACACGCTTGTAAGGCCTGTATTGATTAGACCAGATGCAATAAATACGGAACGAGTTGTTTGAGGGCCTTCGGTAGAATTAGTGTGGAATCTATTTTCCGGTTAGTGCGCTAGTACAAAAAAAAGAAAAGGGAACATCAAGAGTACAGATAAAACAAACACAACAGAAAGCATTTTGCGGGAAATCAGGAAAACCTGCCACCACGGCAAGATGGCCGAACTGATTTTTTCGTTTTGTTGTGCCTAGTGCCTCGTTATAGAGAAGGTCATAAAATGGCACGTACAATGTATATGTTTGTAAAGATGTGTGTGTGTATACACATTGGGTGGAAAAACAACATTTGCCACCGTTCTTATTGCGCCGCTGGATAAACGGCTGTAAAGAGTGTATTTAACGATTTATTAACGAACGAAACGAGAAAAAAACCCAACACTTCTCCAGCAGTAGTAAACAACATGGCCAACAAGCGTGTTCAGCTGGCAGAACACACCTTTTTTTTGCTAGAGTTCCCTAACCTAAAGGGTCCCTAGGAATTCCTCTCTCCAAAATACACCAAGGGTTGTGCCTTACGGGCGCAAATTGGTAAGCGAGGGGAAAGAAAATGGCCATCTTGCTTGGCTGCCGGGAATCGATTCTAACCGAAGATTCGGGAAGCGAGGGAAGGGTGGTAACCAAACCGGAACGCTACATGTTTGTGATAGAACAAATATGGCCTTGTAAAAAAGTTTTAGAAACACACAAAATCGGACCCTGGCATATAGTGCTCTGCCTCAATATCTGAAGTGACCAAAAGAAAGAGAGAGAGCGAATTCATTTTGTTGGTCATGATAAAAAAACCGTCAAATACGACCGTCAAGATAATTAATTTTATTCAAACGCGTAGAACTTCTGCTCGCTTAAGGTGTGCCGCGGTCGCTGGCAGCTTTGCGGCGTTAGTTTGGGAAAAAAATTCACCATCACAACCATCGACCAACCTATGGCGCGCGGTAATGGTAATTATGGGCGTTAGATGTTGTATGTTACTAAAACAAAAAAATGGATAGCCGAAATGTGAAACGAAAACCCTTCTTCCCCTTAAGCAAAACCAGTGGTGCCAAAAACCAAAAAAAAAACACACGCAAACACAACCAACCGGTGCGACGATGGAAAACTCGAACCGTCGGAACATGGAAAGCAGCATTGGGAACAAAAGGTTTGACAAAAGACCATTACGGCGTGTGTTGTACGTGAAAGAGCAGAGAATTACACTCCGTACCGAAACGGACGCGAAACATGACGCTGCTGTTCGGTCCGCTCCGTCAGTATCCGTCAGTTCCGCCATTTTCAAAACATCAGATCTGATAAGCATTAAAACATGAAAATAACATTAAATCTATACCTTTTGTTTTGTTTTTTTTTGTCTGCTTCCCCGTAACTGCGTATACGTTGGGGAATCGGGTTGTTACACTCATGTTTTTGCTTCTGAGACTCGGGAATATAGTTAGGGAAGAATAAAAAAAAACCAAAACAAAAAGCCACAAAACATATATTATTCGACACCTTTTGAAGCTTTTTGCCGGTTGAACTGGCGACTTTCTGGCTAGTGTGAAATGTTGTGCAACAATTTCACGCCAATTGTGTACAGTTTCAGTACGATTTGAATGAATGTTTTAATGCGTAGTTGTACCCATTGCTGGGTAGATTAAATAAGCAGCAGAAGCGAAAAAAAATCTCCCATTTTGTAGTACAAACGAGACAAAAGTGGACAAAAGTTCGATGAGGTAAATGTCGGCTAATGTGGAATGATCGGCATCGGAACACTGTTGATGAGGTTTTCCAGTGCCGCGTGCCAAACATTACCTTCAGACTGAACAAAAGCAACAGCAAAAAAATACACACACCTCCCACTTACCATACACGTGCTCGAACGTGTAAAACTCGACCATAGAAAAGCTCTGAGCAGCAACGAAACAAGCAAAACAAAAAAAAACGCCCGAACCTGAAATCTCATTACGCGAAATAACATTATAATTCAATAAAAACTCATACATAACACATGTACCATCCATGTCATTTACCCATGTAGGCCTGTAGAACGAAGGTACCTGGAGAAGATGGGATGTAGGTGGAGGGTGAGAAGGGGGCGAGAACTAGCAAAAGGGGTTAGCTATAGGGGAAAAGCTGGAGGAAGCCTGGAAAAAGCCTGTCAGTCGGTTTGTAATAACATTGTCCTCCGCTACGAGGCTTCAGCCATCGAATCAGCATTTGAGGTTACGAACTCCTTTTTTCCTCCCCCACTCCCCTTTCTCTCCTTCCCACGTGCATCCTTCATCCAACACACACATACGTAGGCAAACGCAGTCAGTCAGCTGTCATGTAGAAAAGATCGTGAGTTTGCATGAAAGTGGCGAAAAACATATACGCCTCGACCAGGGAACTATTTTTCTGTGCGCTGATTTTGTTTGATACCCTCTCTTTTGGCTGGAGTTGTACGGGAGTTGGACAGGAGTTTGCAGCAGTACCTTAATAAGCTGTCAGTCAGCATTAACATCACAACTGCATTGTACAGTATATGCAGTGCATTAATGGAAGCATTCGAGCAGACTTTAGGAGGGAATGGTTTTTTTTGTGTAATTTTTTTTATGTTTGTTTGCTGACCTGTTTAACATTCACAAAATATGTAGAAACATTTGTTCGATTGAATTGTTTGTTTGTCACAATTATTTCAAATTGCTGTTATTTTCTTTTTTTAATATTTTTTCCTCTTTTTTGCTCAAACTTCAGTCATTGTATCGTGATAGCTTCATGTTTCATTGCTTAACTGTTTTGTTTTTGTACTCGACATTGAATCAATGTTGTTATGCTTTTGTGGGAGTCCATTTTTAAAAGAGGAAAAAAAACCGACGCCACCAGAAAACACGCTTCCCTTCAAGGACCTCATGAAACACGCAAAGCACTCGTACAAAGCGTGAAATGAAAAAAAAACAAGATGAAGGTAAAAGCTCACATTTCGCCGAAATGAAAGCAACGCTAACAATCAAACAAATAAACAAACAAAACAAACGTACACCGTTGTCGAACAACGTTTTCCCGTCTCTGTTTGTTCGAATCTTGTCCGAATCGTTGTTCAGTTCTCACTTTCACGTTAGCAACGTGTTTTGTTTTTCTTCTTTCTTTTATTTTATCTGTGTTTCTGTTGGCAGCTTAAATGATATTTTCTTGTTGTTTTTTTGTTTTTGCTCTTGTTTCACGTTTTCTATACACTTTTCACGCGCCACGATTGTATACAGCCGATTGGCTACAATTTTTCCAAACAAATGTTTGAATGGTTCGTTTTCCACCACGATACAGTTGCACCGTTGCTCGTTTTTTCCCTTTATAATTTTCCCTTTAAGTTGTGTTCCTGCTCCTGCCAACACAACCAACAGCGTGTATCCGGCGGAACACAGGCCGTCGGTTGAATTTTGAAAGGTACGTTAGAAAATTAATTTAGCGCCTCAATAAGCTGTCGGTTCAGGCGTGTTCGGTGTGATAATTGGTTTGTTTGGCGTGTCTGAAATTGAGCCACGGGGTATTTTTTTTTGAGAGTTCGATCTCATTTTTGCCTTTTCGTTGCGATATGTGCTTTCACTCAACCGAAACACCCAGCAGCACGGTTTCGGCACAGATCATCACCCATTTCGAGGAGAAGAGGACAGGGAAAAAAAACCCAAACGGTGCAAACGTGCGAAGGTCCTTGAAAAGTATGTGTCCCGGTTACGGTCAATTTGTTTCGTACGTTAACGGTTGACTTTCTCGGATTTGACGGAATACATTCGTCACCTTGCAGGTTTGGCTAAATAAGTGCCATCGACAAACTTACTACAACAGCCGAAAGCCGCTCCCGAAGGATTAGCAACGGATCAGGATCAAACGGCCGTACGGACTGACTTTTTGGGTTGGGAAATCCGTAGGATTTTGCTTTTTGTTTGTCAGAAAATTTAGCACAAAAGCGACACAAATGCAAAGTTGTAGTAGTGTATGAGTGTGTGTGTGGAAAAAGAGCAAAAATTCGAGTGCAATGCTACGCACAGAATGCGGCACATATGCACAAAACATTTCAATTAGTTTGAAGCTCTGCCAAGCAAAACAACGTTTGACGAATTTTTGCCGACGGCTTCAGGCGGGAAACTCACTCCAGACCATATGGCAACAACGGCGGACAAGGATCGTTCGTGTATGAGAAGCGTTTGACAGTTTGGAGATGTGTTTTCATTGCCCTCACTCAACCGATGACCCGAGTTTGGGCAGCTGGCGGAGTGAAAGCTTTCTTCCGATTTGTCCATTTTGTTGATTTTGGGTTTGAAACAAATGAATTCCGACTCGACAAAATTTTGCTACTCTCAATCAATTCTCCTAGCTGGAAGTAGGGACCGTCCGAGTGAATGGTTTACAAAGTAATAAAAGAAGCTACAAACACGCATTAACTGGATGATTGAATTTACAGCAACGCAATTGAGTCATTACAATTGCCACTGATGACAAATATACACTCTTCTCGTACGATGCGCGTTTTGTTGTTAGGCAATGCGTTCACCACCAGACGCCACCATTACTTGCTGCCATCTCGATCGCCGGAGATCTCGATCACTTAATCGCTGTGAGCTTCGTGGATGCGTAACTCGTTCAAGCTGATATTTAATACCATCATCGTACCATTCGGTGTTCCATTCGGCCATCTTGCCATCTCGTATGCCAAACCTCCAGTACGAATCGATCGTGGCTGAAGGGAGCCACGTTGAAACCACGATGTCAAATTACTTCAGCTTCACTGCACAACTTGCTTGCGTACATCACTTATGCATGACTGATCGGCTTTTCAGTTTGTGGTTCGTTAAGGGATGGTGGGGGGATGAAGGGGACGGAAAGAGGAGCTGGGGGTAGGACAAATTAATAAATGGCCGCGATGCTGAACCATCGTGTGTATGCATCTCTTTCCATTGGCATATTGGGGGATTCCGTTGGTGAGATAAGGCGAGCAATAAAAACCGTATGCAGCGAACCGAGAAAGAGGGAAATAAATCGATCATTACAATTAATGACTGCCCTTTTGGGCTAGAGTTTTCGTAGCACGTTTTGCTAACCAAGCGTTGTTTTCCCTTTGCTCTTCTCAACCGTGTTCGCGCAAACGCCGCTTGATGCTGCAGCAATGTCTGCTGGTCTAAATCCCCAACGCATTTTATGCTGCACAGAAACAGGAAAGCTACACAACCAACATGATTATGTTGCAAAAAGGGAAGAAAGAGATAAACTTACAATATATACACACATTAAAAAAGGGGGAAAACGATTATTTGCTAAGCGGTAGGTGTTACGATCCCTCCTATGTTTTCTTTCTTGGGGTTCGTCGCTTGATGAATCTCGAGTTTTGCTGTGGACCTAAATGGCTAACCCTACTAGGCTAGACCGAAGCGCAGTGAAGCGTCCAGTGAACGTGTAGTTACACATGTATTAAAAATTGTAGTTAAGCCCTTTCTTAATTCACATTCTGCTTCCAATGCTTCCAATTCGTTCCCGTTTGCACGAAAACGACAACAACGTAACAACCAGCCATGATCATCGGTTACGGCAGGGGAAGATCACTACCGTTCATAGTGTGGAATGAGGGATTTTCAGTTAGAAACAGTTTTCCAATGCTACAGAAGCAAACAAACTTCCATCTTTATGGGCGCCGTTTTTTTCTCTTCTGCTTTGTAATAAATACATACTCATTGAGGGCTTTTGTTTACTTAATGTGAGTCAGCGGTGAGGCACACAAGCGAGCATAATTGTTGAAGCGCTCTGGGCGTGGTCTTAAAACGTTCTCCTACTTTTATGCCGTGCGTACTATTGGAATCAAGTTTTTCTCACCTTTTTTTGTTGTTGTTCTGCCCGAAAAGGGCTTAGCGAACCCATGGTGTAGATTCTTCACCGGGCAAACTATTATTATGTTTTGCCCGGTGACTTGCCATCCCTGTAGTGGCACAATGGCACCCAGTGAAGGGGCTAAGCTAAGCGCTAAAATATGTGCAATTAGGCACGAATTCTCACTTTGCTGTCTGTACAGATCTAGGCGTGTTTCAGTGTTTTGCTCCATTTCCTGGTTCGATGCTTAATTCTTCTTTTTTTAAAAGCGATACGTTCTATGCGATTACAAAAGTCGCACAGTCACACGCTGAGACAACGCAAATCGCTCGAACAAAAGCCGAACGCTGCTCACCGGTCGGTGAAACGGAGAAAGATTTCCCGGTGTGTCCCCGGGGTGGGTTTGTCCAAGGGAACGGGTTTTAGTTTTGTTCTCTGTTTTTTTTTTTGTTGCTCTGGTTGTTTTCTTCTTCCTCCCTCTCTCTCCGACTCTGGGGCAATGTTTCCGACACAGCGCCGGGAAAGCAAAACTAGTAGTAAACATAAAATGTAAAGCGTAATCCGATTATAATATTATTTCACGGTTCCGACAAAATTTTCAAAACATACACACCAAGCCACCGAGCAAATGCGCACAAACGGACATGCACGCCAGGGGTTGGGGGGAGGGGTGAACATGAGAAAAACCTCCGATGACACGAAAGTGCGAACGTCAGAGGGAACGGCCCGGGGTGGGTCGGCTGTTTTTTTTTTATTTTTAAACCCATTCCGGTCGGTGACATTGGACCGGGACACGCAACACAAACAAGCGCACCAACGGTTCCCGAAAGGCTTAAAAAGCCGATTGCCTTTTTAAGGCTCATTCTTTGCTCTAAGCTTCGATGTTGTAAAGGGACCTTGCCAAAAGGCTGCAAACTATGGAAGGAAGCCACCTAAATGGCAGCGCCATTAAAGCTGACATACAATATACAAGGACACGGATCAGCAATCCGGAAGGTGCATTCGTGTTTGTTGTTTTTTTATATAGTTTCTATTCTAAATTGATTTTTGTTTTGTCGTTCTAATTATTGATGGATTTTGTTGGAGAAGTGTGACAAAACAATGATTTATTCTACTACTACCACAGCCACAAACAACTTCCCATTTCCACCAAACGCCTTCCATAATAAGGGCGACAAACAAATAAAACTATTCGTGATTGTTCGTTAGTAACGCAATGTACACACACACAACTCGCGTTTCGATCACAAACCAACTTGCCATATTGATGCCATAAAATGTTATTTCATACTCACAACCGGCATCATGCCGTGTAGTACACGGTTAGCATTACAACGGGCGTTTAGTTGGCGTGCAACGGTGGCATTAGGTTGAGGCGTGAAAATGCTTCTCCAAACTAAAGACACCCTTCAAATTGCCCTTCCCTACCTTCCACCCACCACTTCCAGGGATGCGTTACATCGTATCACCTTGTCCTTTTACGACACACTGTTTTTGCTCGTGCTCCAGAATATTTCCAGCCGCTCCAAATAGTTCGAAACCGAGGGCGATTCTAAACGATCGCCTGCTTGTCACACTGCTGGGTTTTACAAGTGGTGGAGTTTTACATGAGAACCACAAAACATACTTACTCACACACACACGCTTTATGGCGTTTCAATTCCACAAAACCCATGGCACAGCCATAAGGCGTTCGTGAAGAAGCAAAGCAACAACAACTAAAAAATACTAAAGTTCCTGCCGGAAAACCGATATGGTTGAAAATCTGACTGAAAATGTTGTGCAAATAAAAATATTTACCCAGATGGTGGTGAGTTCCCATGTTTCCGTGTTCATCATCAAGCGTTGACGCACAGCGACGCTTAGACATTGCACGATCCGATGCGTGCTGTCGTCGAAAGGGACGTTCTCCCGCATTCGGAATAGGTCGTAAAAATCACACATATTCGATTATGGAATGGTGCGCACCCGACCAAGGTTCCTCGAAACTTTACGCACCGCAATGAGTGTTCCCTCACGCGGTTACTCTGTGTACCTTGCCATCGACACCGTCCACCCGGTTTACTGAGCATGCCGTGAATAATGCCACACCGCTCCGAATGGTATGGCAGTAAAATGTAAATAAGTGGCGCCATCTGGTGTATAGTTCTTAGTGATCCTGGATCACGCGGGATAGGGGTGTTTTTTTCAACGAAGGTGGCGCTTGTTTAATCAATAGCACTATTTAAAAGCCACTCCAGTTTGTTCTCCAGGTGAAGCGAGGCATATGTAGAAGAACCTGCAGTAAACAAATTTTATGCTACTCTGTTTTTCTGTGTGTGTTTCGAACCATTTTTATAACTGCAACAATGTAGAGTTTTACAAAGGAGGGTTAGTAATATTAAAACATTTTGTTTTAAAAGAGATACTAAAAGAGTTACTAAAATATTTGATTCATTTAACTTTTACATTTTACAAGATCTCTCAAATATCCGCATTTTGAGGATCTCGATCTCGAATGCGGATCTTGTTGTACTTCAAATATTTTGTTCAAAAATCCCAGCTTTATATATCACCCTAACAGAGTTCTTTAAATTACTGCTTTAATTTCATTTTAAAAGATTCTTTTTGCTGGTATGAATGCTATCTTCCGTTGTTTCGTGAGGGATATTTCCTAACATGTCGGCACACACCACTACTTAAACCCGTTCGCCGACGCGCCGAGCTCGTTTTGATACGTTCTCAACACGATCCTCAGATTGCTGTCCCGTGTTTTACCTGCCGTCGTCGATCGTCTTTCTTATGTACCCATTCCGTGCGCTTGTCCACACCGTCACTGCTCCGGGACGTATCAAGATTTCAAGATTGCTTAGGATGCTGTCCAACCGTTTCCAATCGTCTCCACAACCACCTTTCACACCCGCCAATGCGCGCATCATCATCACGCATCCCCTTGTCGCAAGCCTGTCGTCATCGTTGTCGTTATTTTAGTGTCAATTTTCATCCACCGCCAACCACCATCGAGCCACCGAGTGTGCTGAGCGCCGGCGAAAAGGTTTTTGATCTCCAAGGAACCACGACCCCACGGTGGTTGTTGTCCCGATTGCCACTCCTCTGCTTCACATGCACCGGTGCTTACCGATCACTTGTCCGCGCCGTCACCTTCAGTGTCGACGTGCAGAAGACTGCGGCGGGGCCGGGTTCGTTTGAATAAATAAGCGCTGGGAAACAAGAATTTTATTGAAAATGGCCATTTGTCGATTCCGTTCCGTTCGCGTCCTTGCCTTTCCATTTGACCTCGCGTTAAGTAACCGAAAACCGAACCCTTTCGGACCGTGGTACGGGGTACGAGTGAAAGAGATCGTTCGACAAATGACAAAATAAAATATTAATAAAACACAACAACTGAGTAGGCCGCGCGGAACGGTACACTAGAAGCTTCCATGTTTTTTTTTTCTTTCCCTGATCTTCACCCTGATCCTTACATTCGTATACTACACATGCTGCGGTCTATTTTTCTCCCTGCGAAAGACGAACATCACTGTTTCGAATGTGCTGCGGTGTTCTTTTTGTGAAACACTAGACGTCAACAATTCCGGCTTCGTCTCGTCTTGCTGCTTTCTTAATATCTCCGAAACCAAAAGTTGGGTTCTCCTTTCCCGGGCACGAGTTTACGTACAAATTCCAACGCTTTAAGCTGTCATCATGTTTAAAGTTCCGTAGCAGTTGGTTAGTCCTCGGGAAGGTGTCGCAAGTGATCAAACTTTCGCTCGCTGCGATGGTGGTTCTGAGTGCCACTGATCGATGGCTGTAATTTTGAGGGGGCTTTCGAATTGGATTAATTTCGATGCTCGTTTTGTAATTGGATTTTATGCTCAATTTATTATTCCACCAATTGCTCTACTTTTTTCCCACCCGGAGAACCAATGCGGGTGCTGTTAATTTCAATTAAAACTTGTCCAGGGGACAAGTTGAGGTTATTTTAAAGTTTGTAGATATACACTACATGGTTGCGTCGAAAACATAACTACAACCAAACGAACCGATTGTGGGTAGATATTTTTAAACATACGACGATGAAGACACCATGTTTGATCAGTGTCCTTATAACTATTGAACCAACCTCCGTCCCGACCTCGCGGCTTCCAACAGACCCCTCCGATCGGCGATACACCGACAGGGAAGAAATTCAATCAATTTTCTGCTTATCAATCAGTCAACTCATTGCCCGGACAAGGTTGACAACGGACAACGACACGACAAAACACGACGTACTTTTGTCCGAAACACAAGTCGCACACGCTCTAGCAACGTACACGACGAACAAGCTACTTCCTTTCGGTGTGTCACACCCCTCTTATACATACCTTCCCACAAACGTAACCTCACCTTACCGAGTGACCAAATGTGTAACATTTGATTGCGAGTAGTCGGTTAGAAAAAAAAACATGGTTAGCAAGCTTTCTTGAAGGTGCTAGATAAGTGTCAAATAGGTGAAAACGAGCTTGTTCGCTGGAAAGGCCCCGAATGATAGATCGGTCACCGACGGGGTTTCGATAACGATTTCAACGCGAAGGTAAAATCGGACGGACATGGGTTCGGTGAAGTGGGGGACGGCATTCAATTCAGAGCCAAACATCGCCCATTGCGGTAGTTTAGTTTTTGATGTTAGAGCTTGTACACTTGAAGAGCTTCCGGAATGGGTACGGGAGAGGTTTTGAATTGCTCGAACAATGAGCGAAGACACAGCGTTAACAAGTCCGTGTAAAGTCAATTCCAATTTCCAAGGCTTGTCAACTTTAGGTTTAACGGTTCGCTTTGTAACACTTCACTACCCTTTCGGACGAAGTGTCGCCGAGATCAAATAGATGATGTTAAAGATGTGCGTAAACACAACGAACCTCACCCTGATGGAAAATTAAATGCTACACATTACATTCCAACGTTTCTGACACTCTCCAGAGCGATAAGTTGTGTTACAGTTTTAAACTCTAGAATTGGCGGACTATTTAATTGAATCACACAAAATGTTGATGCATTTACAAATATATTAAAACACAATTTAGCTCTTGGACCTAAACGTTTGGGAATTAAAATGTTAATAAATAAAATATGTAATAAGAAGATTAAAAATATTTAAAAATATACCAACTCCGTGTGGCAATCGTTTCACTTCGAGCTAAAAAGGGGCGTAATTTATTTATATTTTAAAACCACAATGTGCATCCAAATAAGCACGTTCATGTTGCATTTTGCAACGTTCCGATGCACGATGGTTAGGCAAATATTTATTTTCTTACCCATCGTCTGAAAGTACCCATTCTGAACACAAACACACAGCCATATACACCAACACACAGCACGGACAAACCCTTCGAACATTGTGTAAATATCTGGCTCGGGCCATGTTCGTCCTCAACCGATGTGTGAGCATTTGCACACGTACCTGAACGCATATCAGATTGGTAAGTGCTTTCTACCCTGCCACAGCAAAACTCCACATCTGATATGCTTTAGCCTGGAGCGGTGCTTCGAATGCAAAACCTCACCGCGTACTTTCTCGTGCGTATCATCCGCCAAACAATCACGAGCCTAATTTGAGGACATCGTATTCTGCGTTCGCCGTTGCGGAACTGTTGCGCCCGAGCTTGACACGTTGTTTGGGCGAGCGTAAAGTTATTACATGCATCGATGTTATTTTGTAGGAAAAACATCACCACACACAACATAATCAACGAGGTCATCGCTAGAGCAAGAGAATGTGTGACAGGCGTGGTGACAAAGCCTGTTTTTGCCATACGCCAGATACTGTGAAATTGTGAGGATGTGGAAATTCTGTGAGAGGAGAACAAAAGTTTAATTATGTTTTAAATGCTAACCATCGAAATCATATTAGTGCGCCAAACTATTCATACCGAAGGGAGTTCTCGGCGAAAGCCTATTTAGTGGTCAAAACATTCAAACCAGCTACGGCCATTTAGTGCTCACAACAAAGATCTCATGTCTATTAGACGAGCCAAATAGTGGTTCGGACGATAGTCTCGTTCAATTCTTGCATTACTAGGATGTAGTCTTTAGGACTCCAATAAAATTAAATCTAGTGAATCCAATATATGGCAGTCATGTATGATAAAAGTAGATCAATTAAATCTAGAATGGAGTTGTAGACGTGTACCCATTTTAATACAGATAAATAGGCTTTTTGAACAAGAATACTTAAAATACTCTCGAAAAATCTCACCGTATCGAAAGCCACAGAGGAGGAGACATAGTGTCGCAAAAATTGCATCCAGACACCCTATACCTAGGAGTGAATACCCTGATCCCCTTACCCCGTTGTACACTCTGTTGGTTTGGTGTTGTTAAACAAACACAATGCGCATTGGGTTTGATTTTCTAGTGACCGTCGCATGTTGTCGAACATCGTGTGCAGTTCGTCGCAGGTTTTTGTCATGGTCCCATCGAGTGTGTGCTGCTGTTATCAATGACTGCGCAACAACAGACAGAACGTTGTTCAATTTAACCAGTGAGGTGGAAGCAAACAAAAAAAAACCGTGGAAACGATGGCACGAGAAAGGTTCTACTCTTCTGCCCTCTACAGCCTTTTTTTAATGCCGCATCAAGTTCCCGAACGCGGTTTGTAGCGGTAGCGTGCTGCTGCTGCGCGCTGTATCTGTCTTGTGCTAGCGTTCACGGTGTTGAAGTCTCCTGATAAGAAGTGGTCCGGGTCGGTTGCAGCAGCCACCGTTGTTCACATCGCCACAAGCTATTTAGAGCCCTGTGTGTTTGCACATACTCAAACCAATCACACACACACACATGCCCTCAGGGTGGAGACCCTGGTTATCGATCGTGAGGACGCGGTATTTGTAATTACATTAAATTGGTTCACTTTATATGCGTACGTGATTTATAGAGTCAATATTGATAGGGAGCTTTATGGGGTGGTGGCGTATTTGCCCAGCGCTTCTTCACACACCTCGTTACGCTGAACGATCGCGAACGCGTTAGAAAACGGTTGCTAACAGTGCCACTGGTGTATCGGTCACTGCGGGAATCGGTAGTACACTTTTTTTATCCTTTTACAGCCCTTCCATGCGACGACCCATTAGGTGGTACTGATAATACGCACCTTCATCCCCTACTGCTAACTCCTCCGCACCGTCCCCCATTTATAAGGGGTGATTATGTCTGTCACGATTGATTTTGACATTTGACATGCGGTTGACAGTTGCCAATATCAGCGTGAAGAACACGCCGCGCGATCTCCCTCCCATATTCCATCAATTGCTTGCGGCTTAATCATGTTATTATTGCGTTCCTTCAGGTGCGTGTTCTTGTCCGGTTGCATGTAAGTGGCTTTCCGTTGCAATGGCAAGTCTTGGTTCACCTGTTTTTTTTTTGGTTCTTTCATCACGCACTAACTCGCATTAAAATAAATAAAAAAGTGACTCACTCCCAACGGTCACGTTCTTGCCCTCTTAAAAGGAACATGCAGTGGAACAATTTCAAGCGTGCAATAATTTGTTCCGATGAGTTCGCGCCTCGTTGATGAGGGACAGTTAAAATTGTATTGCTTGTAATGTCGTTCAATTTCACTCAACTCGAGTTTTTTCTGTCTTTTA
Source organism: Anopheles funestus (assembly GCF_943734845.2). Taxonomy (NCBI): domain Eukaryota; kingdom Metazoa; phylum Arthropoda; class Insecta; order Diptera; family Culicidae; genus Anopheles; species Anopheles funestus. Next base: position 33,198,314 of record NC_064599.1, read on the forward strand.
ATTTCCTTTTCAGAGCACTACACCGACAGTACCGTCTGCGCCATCATCACCACCGACAGCGCCGGTTGCGATGGCCGTCACAACAGTCCCCCCTAGTGCCCGAAGTGCATCTCCCTGTTCGGCCACGTCCGGTCCACCGACGTCCGGGCCGGGTGGTGCGGCAGGCGGCGGAGGCGGTTCGGGTGGACGCTGTTGCGATACGGGGCGACCGATCTTTACCGATCCGATCTCCGGCCAGACGGTGTGCTCGTGTCAGTATGATCTCATCAGCTACCAGCGGTTAGCGAGTGCCGGTATTGCCGGTCCCGGCGGTGTACCGCTCTCGATGTACAGTGCACCGTACTCGCCGGAAACGATGGCTGCCTACTTTCCGGCCATCGGTGCCGATCAGGCTCCGTTCTATGCAAATCCAGCGGTAAGTTTCTGCAACCTTTTTTTTACAATTATTGAAATATTAACCAAATTCATCCGTTTTTGGTTTTGTATCATTTATTTGCAAATTTTGCCATTACCTGAAGAACCACATCAGTTGATCTTCTACTGTCTTGGTAAATTTCCAAAAATTATAGGAAATTAAAATCTTCAAAATTTTCTGAAAGATCAGTCCTTTGTTTAGTACTTAACGAAAAAAATATTGAAATTTTTTCAATAGGTTGAAAGATATTCAGGAAAATGCGCTTCAACATTTGACATAAGTGTTTTGAATTGAATTGTGTAACTCTTTGAGCTGTAACTTTGATGTTTGATGGTGTATTGAATTAAAAGTTTTATCAAAATATAATCAACCCTGAAAATAAATTAAATCGTGTATCGTGGCTTTCAAATTATTATTTTAAAGAAATTTGTTTTACTTCCCAAGATACTAAATAGCCTTATCTCGAAGTTCCTTATGGGGGTGTTCTCAGGTAGCTGATAAACCCCGAAGGTATGACATAATATGGGGTTAACAGTTATTCTTTTACATCAGACCCCAAATATATTTTGAAATGTTTACTTTTTTTTAGTTTAAAAAACATTTCTTTTCATAATTTGTAATCTGGTTTAAAATACAAAACAAAAAACCACCACCATTCGACCAAGCAAAAACTTGTCCACGAAAGTCCCGACAACAATCCCGCTAGTTTGGTCAGATTGTTTTGCAATATCAAAACCTGGCAGAAAACCATTTTTTGCCCACTTGGAAACTGTTTTATTATAATCCAAATATCGTACCCAACATTCGCTACACTAGCTACAGGGGCTACAATCCGTAACACCGGGAGGTGCGATTCGCTTGGGTACGAATAAAAAAAACAACCACAAAACCATACAACGGAACATTATATGAACAATCTGTGACTGTACGCGGGTGTGTTTTTATGATGTTAATCCTCCACTGCTTCCATTCGGACATCTTTTTCCGATAACAAGCGTAGAAGAAAGAAAGCGCACAGATAGAGCAAATGTGAATACAGTTGAAAGCGATCACTAGCTGGTGTTTTTTTTGTTGCTTCTTTGCAAGCATATAGTAAAAAAACTATCATTTCGTTTTTGAAAAAAAACATAAATTTTTTTACACCCTATACACACACATGTAGTGAAGGTGATGAAGACAAGTTATAAAAGCTAGGTTTTTCGGTATCAAAATGTAAAGAGAGAAGAGGAAAAAACAACAACCCCACACATGCTAGCTGGTGGACGACGGTACAATAGACACCCAAAAATGTTCGTACGGATGTTGGAACAACTCCCCCTTCCAACCCTCAAACAGTGGGTGGTAAAAGGAAAGACCCCAACGACCACCGACGCCAACACTATCGAAACGTTTGTGCCTTGGGGGGAGAGCTTCTGTGGGCTATTCGCGCTATTGTTCACCGTTTTGTAAGCATCTGTGCCATGTATGGGTCGTTTTTTTGCCTGGTAGCTGCGTGCTATACTTCATGCACACGGCCACGACAGATAACCACCATGAACATGACCATAATGTGAGCATAAGGTTGTCATAATATGGTGTTACTATTGCGTGGTTTGATGATGAACTCAAATAATTGGTCTTTTTAAGATATTTTTTTAAAGAAAAAGCTACACTTTTGATAATAAAAATTGCAAAACTAGCTTTGTACTAAACAAAAAAAGACTTATATAATCTCTAATAATATGCACTATCGGCTAATACGCTCAGCTATAAGTCGACAAGCGTGACAACGAACTTCAAAGATTAAAGTAACGGCAAACGTGCAGCATTCAAACGCTTATCTCATCATCTCCGACAACACGGGAAGCTTCGAAATCATCATCATATCTTTTCCACGCCCCCCCGCAACGGGTATGATGATGATTGAATCAATAAAAAAAATTACCATCGATTAGCATAAATAATGTCTTAATTTAATCAAATGTTATGTTTATGCCTTTTGAAATATTTCGCTTTTGCACCAAGTCACTTTTTTTGTTTTGTCTTGTCTTGCTTTTGTTTATTCCACCCCGTTCACACCGTGGTTCTCTTTTGCTCGAAATATTCGATAACCGGTGCAGGTTGCCACTGACGAAAATGAATTTATGAATAATGCCCAATCAATTTATGTCGCGCGGCCAATCTCCATCTCTCGCGCGTCCGACTAATGTCTGTAACGTTCCCGAGGGATTGTAAGCGCGTCTGTGTGAATGGAAACATACTCATAACGAAAAAACGGAAAAAATACCTTCACTCTTATCCCAGTAGGGGAGAACAAAAAAAACTACCTTATTGTTGTTAAGCTCCACTTCCATTCACCTCTAACGAGCAGTTGGGACCATAATGTGTCGCTTTTTCTTAGTTCTCAAATTCTCATCTCTTGAATGGAACTCCCATTGCCGGAAAGCCGTACCATATTCCTCGAAAGCTTAACGCACACCGAAATCGAAAGAGTGTACGAATGAAACGAAAAAAAAACAACAAACTCCCGCACCAAACATGATGGAACATAACGCAGCAGGGAAGGAATTGGAATGATTCGAATTCGATTGTTCGAGCAGCAACATCGTCGGGTTTTCGGACGCGTTACAGATACCTTCATAAAGCAGCCACTTTTTCCCGGAGCACCCGGGGTTAGCTGTGTAGCGGCAAGGGCATGGAATGTGTGTCCACACGTTGGCTGCCCGAATGCTTAACGCGACGAGATGTTTGTTTTGTTTGATCCGGCCCAGCTTACACATCGAACATGAATGAATGTATCATCATGGTGTTGTTGCGTGGCTTTGGACGCAAATGGGCGAAAATCTTCCCCGGCGGGTGGAAGGGGAAAGTAAACTAAACAGTATCATAAATTTACGGCTTGTTAATAAAATGCATGATAACTATAAATTTTTTGACGTTCTGTTTACATTTCATTCCCGGCCTCCCTCGGCCTCCCAACAACTCAGGTCAGGTGAATAGGGCCTTTAGTTACGCTTCCAGCTTAAAGGAAGCATAAAGGAATGGTAAAGTGTGTTGTTAAGCAGTAGACTTTAAAAGCTGAGGATTTTTTTACCTCTCATCTTTCGTTAGGTGGTGATCGCCAGGTTTCGTTTCCTTCGCGCACCGGCAAGCCCGGCTATAGAGCGGTTATAAGCATATGGGGTGCGTCCTTCAACTCACTATCTATTTTGATTCGGACCTTCACGGCAGCCCATTTTCACCAAAAACCGATCATTGAGAGGTGTTAATCTATTTCCAACATGATCGTTTTGGGAGTTTTGGAAGAAAAATATTTCGTTTGATTTGAGATCCTTCCACATTGAGATTTTGTTGCTGTACATTAAAAATTCTTGGTGAATATGTTCATACAATTATTACAACTTTTACGGTGCTATTAATCATCCACTCATTTCACTGTCAACTGCACGTTAAAACACACGGCAACAGCCCCAGTCGAAGGCGCATTCGCATCCATAAAAAAGCTGCATATTAATTATGGTACCAAGTTTATCACTTCATTTCCCGTGTGTTCAATATGCATGCTTCCTACCCCGGCGCGGAGAGCTTTTCAACATCGGCGGAGGTACGACAGTGACGGTGTACATTTTTTTATGAATCAATTATGCAAAGACACACATGCTTAATGTCTGTTTTTATGATCCTTCTTACGATCAAGTGATCGTTATCGTGTCAAGGTTTTGGATGAAGACGTTGGCGTTAGGTGAAAGTTCCGACTAACCCGTTGCGGGGTTTGCTAGAACAAGCCTAAAGCACAATTGTTTTGACGATATCCATTCCACCTGTCAGTTGGGAAACAAAAACGCATTATGCGGTAACAAATAGCGGAAGAAAGCTTCCCAACTGTTTTTCCAAGGTGATTAGGATTAGGACCAATGAGAAGGAGAAAAAAAACACAAGACTTCCACTTCCTGGCCACCTTTGAGTGTCGAAATGTTAGTTCGGGGGGTTTTGTTTTGCTTATCTCTTTTTCAACATCACGAGCTTCCTCGCGCATAAGTGTTTTTGCTCCCAGGTGAATAGGTCAGCTAGATGAAGACATGATGAGTTCCGAGACTGATAGATCTGTACAACATTTGTGACTCATTTCTTTTTCTCTACTTCTCTTTCTTCAACCACCTTCAGTGTGGAATCATATTATCTGCCCGTAAGTGTCGACCTCTGTCGTGTGTCGAACACACCTTGCAAGGAAGAAAACCATGGGGAATCCTTGAGGATTCTTGAGGAAATGAAAATATGACAGCAATAAAAATAAAAATTACGTTTATGTACGTATAATTTATCTTAACCATCTCCGTTGACAGCCTCCAGGGAAATATCGCCAAAGAAGTGGTCTTAAAAATTCGGATGAAGAAAGCAAAGGCGCATTGCTACGTCTAGTATGGGAAGGAATTTCTGTATCGAAACTCCTGTAATCGTAAAGTGTGTGTTTTTTTCTTGTTCTAGAAAAAAATTACTCATGGGGTAAGTTATCTAGACCAATGCCAGTGGTGTTCTGTGCTGTTTGAGCACTTAAATACTGCGTGCATGCATAATTTATGAAGAGACTTACTGAAGCACTGAACAGGATGTAGGAAAGGTATAAAAAATCGCTCCTCAAAAACGTTAAGAGACACCAAGACATTGAATGGTTTTGCGTTCGAACACTGAGAACTCAAATTATCTGTTTCCGCATTCATGTTGCATTCGGAGTTTCTGGTGGGTTCTCCAATTTTTTCTCACTTTTTCTCAATTTTTTTTCTTCGCTAGTTTAAGTTTCCCAAATTTTATCCAAACAACCCCTGCACCACGGATACGGTTCTGTAGATTGTTCCGTTTATGGTTCTGCTGCCAAGTGAGCAGCTTCAAAATGCACGGTTATATGCTTAGCGTTTACAACCTGTTTACGATGATGACCGTCCATCCGTTGCGGTGGGGTTTTGCTGTTGAAGTTTTATGACTTCATTTGGCTGGCCGCGCTTTTTACCATCTGCTGACTACCCTTTGGAGAGGCGCCTAGGCAAGCTCTTTTACATAGCCGTTTACCCTTAACCAAGCGCTATGTCCACGATCACTGCATTGTTCCGGTGCACTGCCGGGGTAACGAGCGATAAAAATCCACCACCGCCGAAGGACATGAACAAATGACAATTGTTTTATGTCCCGAATGGCGTCCTGTTTTTTCTTCAATTCTGCCCGGATGTGTGGGTAAGTAGCATTTCCACGGGAGGATGAGAGTAACAACAGAAAAAAAACACACACAGCAACTCGATGATGTACAACAATCAAACAAACAATTCGCGTTCGACTTGTGAGGTCTTTCGCATGAACGTCTGGGCCCGGTTCGATCGGGTTGGGGGCAGCCGAGAGCAACGTGGAAACGACGCGGTAGATCGACTCCAGACGAAGCTGATCAGCGGCTTAATCGTTGACCACCGGTGGTGGTTGTTTGTATTGTAAACTACGCTAACATAATACGGCCCTGTTCGTACACGGTTCGCCTCATACAATAACATAAACTGTTTGCAACGTGCTGGCGTAAGCCAGCAAAACGGCTTCCCGAAGTATAGGCGAGCGTGATCTGTTTCTATGCGATCGAGTGCCCGATCATGGCATCATATGATCTTTGGCCAAATCGATCAAACTTATGTTACTGCGGGAGCTGAAAAGTAACTATCAAAACGCGAACAAATATTCGCTTGCAAAATCCATCCCTCCCAATGTCATTAGTGGTCGGGGTTTTGTTTTTCCGACCGAAAGTCACGTACCAACGGAATGGGTTTCAGTAAAGCGACGCAATTTCACAACCCCTTCAAAGCGTGTGTGTGTTTGTCTGTTGGTGTTTATGCTGCAAACTTATCATAACTATCCGCACCAGGTCGACACATAAGCTTCCTTTTTTTTACCTCCTTCCTTTCGAGGACTAATATTTTTCTGTTTACTTTCTTGCTTGTAAAATTATGAATGATTTCTCTGTAATCGTCAGCCCGACGGATTCACTCGTTCATTTACAGGCGCGATGCCGGGTTTTTTTTCTTTAATGCACGCGTACCAACGCTAACAAACACGGGTCGTGATTGTTGGATAATGTGCACGTCGTAACTTGGCTGTTGTACAGACGGTGGCCTCGCGATAGCGCACAAAACTGCACACGCAACGTAATGTTAGGCGTTTACTAAGGTATCGTTGCACCGAAAATAACCTCACACAATGCAGCAAGGTAAAAGGGCATGCATTAGTTAAACTCTTGGCTACTATCATGCACTTCAAAATCAACAACAAAAAAAAAATGCCCATCAGAAACGAATATGCACTATTGATGTTGACCTAACGCAGTGTCAAGGATTTGCATTTTCGGTCAGCCAGTAAAGGTTTGCAGCCTATCCGCCGGCAAGCTTGTCCGGCTGTGTGACCAGTTTGTTTGTTGATTTGGTGCCGTTGTTTGTTTGTGGTTTGTTTTGTATCGTCACGCTACGATAAAATAAAATGTTTGAAAATAATGCCATACTGTTATCTATCTGCTAGCCGCTGCTACGATACTTGCCTGTGTTAGCTACACAAAAAAGACACACCAGAAGCACTGATGGCTGCTACGGCCGTACGCAAGTAATGCATTATTTTGACTTGTTTTCTGGAGGTAGTCATGAAGTCACAGTGGAAATATCAACACAAAAATTGTATGTTTTTATTCGCAACGCTACACCAAGGCACGTTCCTCGGAAATGCAAAGAGTGCTAGAGAAAACGTGGAAATGTATGGTCACTAAACTGTTTAGGTTATGTTTTACAATTGAGGCTTTTTTACATTTAACTGAAATTAAGTAAACATTGAGATAAAATTCTTATTGTTTGGATGACATTTTCTACTTCAAACACTGGAATGTTCTACTCAGAATTCTGGAACTCTGTCCTGGAAGTACTTGGGATTTCTGCTTGGTGACAAATTGTCATCTTGGAGAGGAGTCCTTTTCTCGGGACGGCATCAGCTATGTTTGATATCGTTATTTTATAAGTAAAAATCTCTTTGAGGTAGGAGTCCCAATATCCTTGCGAATTACGGTGTCAGGGAATATTCCTAAGTTTCGAACTGCGTCCAACAAGGAAGATCTTCTACCATTTTAATCCGCTCAATGTCAAATAACTAGACCTGGATTCTGGACGCAGAATTAAAAAAAGTGCAATATCTCAAAAAATGCCATAGAACCAAGGATTTAAGGGACTTGAAGATCGGTCGCTTACACAAACCTTCAATATTGTGGACAAGGTGAACTTCGTCCAGAGGCACAGCTTTTTTTGACAATAAGGCAAATAAAGATTGTGATGAGTTCTGTTCATTAAAATAAATAAAGCATATGTTCGATAAATCATTAAAAAATATCAATCAACTACCTTTCTATCTCTTGTTTGACATCTACGCAATAGCCGCCACTCACCCCGAGTTCGTGTCAGTGTGTCAAAGCGTGCTGCTTAGCGAATGAAGCTTAACACACATAACGCATCACTAATAATCCCGTCTGACCTCAACAAGTGGCATTAAGAGCAGAAATAACATTACGGGGCAAATGTGTTATTTAGCAAAAATAACAATAAACAGTCAAGTATACGTACACACACATTTGCAAGCTAAAGACCACCGAGGTTTTAGATGGAAAGGAACACTTTAATCACAAAACCGTGTAATATTCCTACTACCGGTACCAGCAGCCGCCACCGTCTGTCTTATCACGGTGTACAGGGCACGCAAATACACCAATCAAACTAGCGAGAAAACCCCGACACTGATCACGACAAGCATTTGTGTATGTAAAAATGTGTCCCGAGGGGTAAAAACAAATATTGCCACTTGTATGAAATATTACTTTATTTTTGTTGTTGCTACAACTCCTTCCCCTACAATGGCCGTCCCAACGCACACACTATCAACAGTGCGGCGGCGTAATCATAATCCAGTACACCGTACAGTGTATATGCGCGCACCCATCGCCTCCATGTTCGTAATTTGTTTTCAATAAAATTAATTACGTGTCAGATTCAGTGTAAACGTTACCAGCAGCCACTGTGCGCCATCATTATCATTCGCGTGCATGCAACCGGCCAGATACGGTTCGGTCAGATCGCTGACGTCGGCCATAGGATGATAAGCACCGCGTCCGCAATATGATCATGCAATACCCGTCGAGAGCGTTCGAAGATGCTACGATTTTCCGACGAAGTGTCAATCTATCATGTATACGGTGTGACCTTTCGAACTCCCGAATGTCGGCCACTATCAGCGCGTTCGACCTCACGAACACGTTATTCGTATTTTTTGGTGTGGTTCCTCTCACCTCGGTTGCAGTGAAAAATGTTGTATGTTTTGGAATGTTTTATGTATAGTCTTTTTTTTCTCCCTTTTTATTCAAACTTTCAAACTGCCCCAGTAAAAAAAGGCCACGGCCAACGAACACGCGAAACCGAAGTGTGATTTTAATTGGCTGGCGTCATCCGCCAGCGGTGCCGCAATCCCGGGTGGCGCTTCTGCTTTTTTTGATAACGCTTGCCACAGTTTAACAAAAAAAAAACGGTGGCATAAACATAAATAACAACAATTAGAGTGTCCTACTGAATTCGAAATTCCAAACCACGGTGCCGCTTATACAATTAGTGATCCGCTCGTGTGGAGGTTACTTGTGGTCCAGTTATCAAAACGACTCCCAAAAAGTGTTACAAATTTCTTGGTGATTTGCAAAACCGGAAGACGTTTTGCTCACTGGGGCTTCAAACCAGTAATCAGATGCGGATCATGCGGAAAAGAAATGCGTTGTTTGTTTTTTTCTAAATTTACTTTCTCACTTAACTCATCATCTGTCCTCTCTTTGCAGGCTGCAGGAATTGATCTGAAGGAAAACCTCGCTGCTGGTGGCGCTCCGTGGCCTTATCCCTCCGTGTACCATCCGTACGATGCGGCATTCGGCTATCCGTTCAACTCGTAAGTATCCTAAGCTAGAAACCAATCTATTATTACCATATATCCGCAAGACACTCAACTCAACGTGTCGTCCCCGTATCGGTTCCTTCCCGCAACAAAGGTGCAAAAACTTGACAGCTTGTTGGGCATAAAGTCGGCAATGCCAAGAATTTGTCTCTTCCCGTTAATCTTTCACACCGTACAAGAAAACAGACCAAAAAACATGTGTTTCACTTGCTCGTCTTCGGCCACAACAACCTAAATTCCCACCCTCCCTTAAAAACTTTTTTGGCAGCTAGTAATCACCTTCCAAGTTGATGGGTTTTGCCTTCAAAAGAGCGTACCTCAAAAAGTTGATTAATTAGGTTAGGATTACATATTTTCCACGCGTTGTTTGTGTGTGCACGAGTGAAGAACTACTTACTGCTCATGCTGGTTGGTGCTTTCAGCACCTTCCCAATCCTCTACCCAGTACTGGGCGGTGTTTGCTTTCATGTGACAAACTTCTAAGCAATTGCTGCCGCACAAAAACAGTTGATGACAAATTTACGACACACGCGGTAAAAGCGCCTGTGGTGGATGGGCAGAGGTTACGATATGTTTTCTCTGCCACTTGCAAGCCTAGATCCGTTACGAATCCCTTTGATCAGTTAACACCCACCGTGTCTGTGTGTACCTTGGACACTTTTACCCAGCGAACGTACGGTTTTTTTTGTCTCGTTACGTTACATTTTTTTCTTTTCTCCCTCCTGGTTTGTAATTCTTGACAGTATTTCTCAAGAGCCAACGGTAAAGACAACAACCGCCATGTCCGGGGGCAAAACTCCGATAAATTAGTGATTGATTCTATGTGTTCCGCGCAAAAACCGCGCGCACATTTGACGCCCTTTGACTTAAGACGGACTTCAAACAAACACTTGTTCCGCAAACAAAACTGTTTATCAGTCGCCACTCGGAGGGCGCACCGCCCAAGGTCCACCGTACCGGCGGGGTTTTTCTGATGAGTGATTTACCGATTTTGTGCTCGTTTTGTTTTGAGCGCCTTCCAAAATCAAACGGACACCGCCGTCGGCAACGGTTGACTTTGCGATTTGTTTTAACACGCACGAGTTTTTTTTTTTTGAAGTGCAATCGCTACTGAATTGCCTGGTGCTGGAAGTGTTACCGATGTTACCGATAGTGCCACATTTGTTTGCCCATTTGTACAGGCAGGAGGAAAAAAAACAGCACCACGATGAAGGTTTTTCTCTCGAAGCGGAGATTATAAAGAGTCGAGAGAGGAGGGCAAAACGAAAAGCGTTAAAATAATTTCAAAATCACTCACATGCGTTGTGATTAATTATTGCTTGAAACTTCACTGCTGAGGCAGTTCCTTGGGCAATACTTATGTCTTTCAAACATGGAAGCACCGATGTACCGACGTCTTAATTATGCAGCAAATGTTTTCATTTAATTAAACCATTGCCCATCAACGCCACTTGCACCATGGGTATAAAGGTGGCTGGAACGAAAAGAAAAAAAAACATTCCACCCAATATGGTCGCTGTTGCAACACGCTTTTGCAACGAAGACGTGTGGATACTTAGCGATTTTTGCTTAATAATTTTGTCTTGCTGGTTGTCCTCTCTCCTCCCTCGGGGGCAACCATAAGTCACCATCCAAAAAACGATTCCTACACATGTTTGCCGTGCAAGACTTTCTTTTTAAAGGGAATGAAACAAAACGAGCAAGCCAAAATTCCACTTCGTCATTTTTCCGACGGTAGCGGTGCATATGAATTATTGATGCGTTTATTACGCCAATTTATTATTCCGCTCGATGTAAATTCCCGGTAATGTTGTGAAGGGGCTTCCGTGGCTGTATCAGTTTTGAGGGATCCGACCACATGTCATGCCATTGTCATTCTGGCAAAGACATTTCAACCAAAAACCTTTAAATGCATGTGAAAGAGTTGCTTGTGTTTTACAACGGTGCACCGGTGTATTGATGAAGGCGACAACACCAAACTTAACTCTGGACACCAAATGAGCTAGCGTGTGCATCGTGTGTTTGATCCATAATAAGATTGGTTAAATGAAAGGAGTTGGTTTTTTTGTTGGTGTGTTGAAGAATTTAAAACGAGCTACCAAATACATTCGCCATCTTTTTTTCTAATCGTCATTCGATGTAATGGACGCTCATAATTGCATGATGATATACCTGATAGGTACATATTGGATGACTTCCGGATAGCAAAAAGAAAAAACACAACAATTCGCCGACCGTCACGATGGCGACAAGGTTAATTAATGTTCAGCTGCTACTAACCACTATTTGCCACAATGTGCATGTGGCTTTAAGATTGGCCCAAGATGGCCATTTGCAACGGTGGCATTGAGAGTCGCGTTGTCAGATAAAATGACAGTTCGACATTTGGACGTACGCTTCGGGCAACGGACGCGACTCGCTAACGTGTCTATCATCTAAATCCCTGATAAGATCGACCACTTCCTGCCATTCAGTACCAAAAGCCAATTCTCTCTCCCCTTCCCTTCCGAACCTGCTCTTAAATTGACTGATCGCATCAGGCACGACCACGGTCGTGGACATACTTCAATTTTTCACCGACGAAGAACCCGCCTGCCAACCAGGTCACTTCCGATAAGGGCGTGAAATGAAAAGACAGTGTGTCTGTGCCGGCTGCCAAGCGGTTCAGGCCAGGGTTTTCACAACATCCATCAGCACCGGTGTGGTCCGATGGCCATCGCGGTAAAGAAGCACAAACACACAAGAAGACCCGAAACCGGAAACGAACCGCACGACGGCTCCGAATCCCGAAAAAGGCACAAAACCCCGCGATGATGAAGCAGGTTGGCTGCATTTTCGTGTCACGATGCGCACGTCAACCTCACACTGTATGCTGCTGCTAATGAATTGAAGCCAAAGTTGGTGGGTCCCTTTTCGGTGCGAGAGTGAGAAGAATAAATCAATCTACCCACACACACACACACACACACACAAACAGGTGGAGAGGAATGAAGAAACATTGGGAAACAAAAACCTGGGGAAGATTTATCTAGCCGCATGATCTTTCCGCGATCCTATCACCTTATAATAGAGTGGATAGAGTTTAGAAAGGCGCAGAAAAAGGGATGACTTTGTGTGGTTTTTCTTCTACCGACACGTTGTTCTTCACGATTTTGTGCACCTGTAACTTAACCTGGTAATGATGGGCAATTCTTCACCGTTGTCAGTGAGAATTTGGAAAGTGGAATAGCGCGAAACTTGGATTTCTTTACATGTTTGGTTGGGATTTTGTTGGGAGAGTTTCGCTACATAAATTTAATATTTATAAACTTAGTTTCTTAATTAAAACCTTTATACATCCCAACGAATTGATAAAATATTAACGTATGAAGCACAGGATTTAAGCCACATAAAGCAATGTCATATTAATCAAGCTACTGTACAACTTTTCTTTCCCATACACACGCTGACACAGATGTTTGTCAGGAATCTGGGGTTTCAGAAACGGTTGCATGTAGCAGCGACCAACCTTCTCGGTGCATTCATTAAGAATTTAAACAAACTCCTTCTACCGGGTTTTGCTACCGATTTTGGATTGGATTACATCGTTCATTGATTATCCGTAAACCGAACTTGCTTTTTTAATTTACATCTCATGTTTTCTCCGGCAAACCGTGAAGCGACGAGAAACGGTACGATTGTGTTTTGGGGAGCAGAGTAAAATATCGATCCAATGGACAGCAACAACAACAACAAAAACCACTTCCCCCATACATTCTCATATACAAAGTGCACCACAAATGATGTGCCGAAAATGGGGCTTTTTTCGTTTCGTCATGCAAAATTCGTTTCTTTTTAATCAGGATTACATGGCAAAATGGAGTCCTGAATGGCAAATGGCAGCAGATTTTGTTTCTCATACGTATATCGATTTTTTTTGTTTTGTTTTCATCATTTCACAATGCATTGTTTTCTCATGCCGTAATCCCCCGATTCGGCTGACGAAAACAGACGAATCAATTGGATATTGCACAAGTGTGTGATTGAAATTTTTATTTCGTAATGCGTCAGCGTTGAGAGGAACAACGCATTTTACATGGAACATTACATATTGTGCAGCGGGAAACAAAAGGTCTTCCGAAATGACGTACAGATGATGTTAAATAAAATAAAACATTCAAATGAAGCTCACTCCCAGTATTCTGTTGGTTTTCTCTCAAATTTCCCGACTATCATTCTGAAATCCTGGAGGGGGGAAAATTGGCCATTACCTTGGGTAATGAATTTTTTAACTTCAGATCGAAAGGATGAACATTGAATTGCGTATTTAAGTACGAATACATCAGATTCGTATTTGTATGATTTTCCACTGTGCGATACATTGGGCATTGTCAGGAATTTCTCAACAAATTTCTTTTTTTTTATTTCCAAACGTCAATTCCAACCGAAGTCGTCAATTTCATCGAATGTGCTTCAACATCACTTCCAAAATGGAAATAATTGCCATTCCCACCATTATTTTCCATCAAAAGTCAATCAAGCATCAAACGGGTAGTGAGATTTACTGGTAACCACCGACGAATCCAAAATCTACCAATTCCTGGGCCCATTTGTCACCGTTACGGTTGCTCGTTTGAATCGCGTTAGCCGCTGCTTACGTTTATTTATTTATTTCCTTTGCTTTTTTCGCTGCTTAGTTTGGTTTAGAAACAAATCGCCGGAAACGCTTTCGCGCGACAGATGATCCGCGATGGGTTAAGCGAGCTGAAGAAGAATTATCGTTTAGCATTGGCCCATTTGGTTTCTGCTGGACTAGATAACGAGTCCACAAAACCGAGCGGGAAGGAAGGGATTTTCGAAATAATGGTTGGAAAATGATAAATTCATACACCACGCTAGAAGCTGTCTGGCTGAATTTTCCACCGCACTCAGCAGAAGAGTTAACTCACAAAAACCGTCCAAAAGAATGATTGACTTTCGTCGATGTGCCGATCCATTAAACCATCAGCCCCCGGGAAAGTGGTGCCAAAAACCCCTACCGTTGGTGGGTTGGTGAGATTTTCCTTTTTCTTCTTTTTTTTTGCACGGATAACGGCAAGATAACACCTTCCTCACATCGATCAGCGTTACCCGCGGGTAACATGCACAGCCGTGCGACGACCGATAAATCATGCAATCACTACCAAAACACCGGACACTCCAAACGGCTGAATTGGCGTAATTTATCTCTTTTATCAGAGGTCTAGCGTTTGAATATTTATTCTCTTCCGCAATGCTTTACCAATACGTTACCTGCAGTGCACCGTACTCGCTGGCCCAAGTGCAACGGGTAAAAGTGCAATCCCCGATGCAGTGCAGAAAAAAAACCGCGCGACAACCATACGATACCCAATCCGAGGCGGGCGAGAGGCCAGCAAAGTGGGCAACAAAATTTACAACGATATAAATTGTCAACACCTTGCACGGTTCAGACGATCGTTCATCGCGATCGCGCCGTTTTGCAAAATCGGGTAACGATGGATTTCCTTCGAATGGTTCGAACCGCGCTGCCTGCCACCGGTCCTGCCACACGCACGCCATAGGTACGAAGGTACACACGGCAGATGGACAAATGCACCGGGCCCGATGATGATGATGATGAGGTTGGCATTCGATGACGATGGCCATAAAATCGCCATGTTCATTATCCAGTACCGAACGTGAAATGCAAATTTGCGTGCCGGGGCAGAATGCGACCCCCAGACGATGTCACCGCCGTCCAGTCACTATTAATTTGTACACTTTATTAAGTAATATGTATTAATTTAAAAGGAAAGGCCTACATATTTGTTGCCCCATGTGTGTACATCCCTTGCCCCGATGCATCGGTGCCGCTCGACAAAGTGTCTGTGGCCAATGTGCTTAGGCGTTTTTTTTTGTGTTACCTCTCTCTGCCTTCAGCAAAGGCGGCAAACGGTTTAATTGGCAAAAATGTGACTAGATGCAAATTGCTGAAGCTTCGATCCTGTATGCAAGGACACGGCTGGACACTGTAAGCTAAATTATGAGGAACGATCTGTTTGATGGGGTTGGATAGTGTTTGTTGTTCGAGAGCAATAAGCACAAAACCGACACGGCTGAATACTAATTTGCGGATATCGTTTCACATTAATCAATTACTTTATTGAATTTGAAACTCTGCCGACACCGAAGATTGATTCGGAAGTTGGTTTCTTTTGCCTTTTTTCTTTGGAAGCTATTTGGGACACAAACCAATACTGGAGGCACAAAACTAACAGTGTCTACACTTTACCACAAACGACTCTCTAAGCTCTCTGTTATGATTTTCGATAATTAATACACCCAATCACCGTATGGTAGCATGAAACCTTGCAGCAAAACGAACGGTTCATGCTTTAGTGCGGTGTTTGTTTTGTTTAACTTTGTAGCCATTTAACTCCAAACGGTATGATTGAGCTTCCGCCTGATCAACCCGAACTATCGGTGGCTTTCAATCTATGAAGTTTTATGGCACCCGCCATAAGAAGGGATTGCGTCCGTTCTTCGGGCACCCGCCATTAATACATTATCGTAGCAATCGACGTCGTCATCAGCCGTTCATGATATGGTCATTTACTTGTACAGTCCGAAAGGTATTCATTTATACCGCGATCGTAAAAAAGCAGCGCGGGTATCCGAACCCAAGCTTGAAGCTTAAAACAAACATCAACAATCAACGATCATCGAATGGAAATGACTTAGGGTAGCGGCTACCTTTTGGTACAGTGGTTCGTAACGCATGATCTGAAAAGGGTGATTCGATGAGCTGTTTGTGGACGTGTCAATTCTATTTTCCACAATTGGGTTTTCTACCCGTTGCCGTTGCGTTGCCTGTTAACTTTGTTTCGTAGTTTTTCCCTCGTTATGGGTTGTAACATACCGATCGTTTGCAGGAAGTAAACGAAACTTATGATTAACAAATTTACTCACATATGGAAGGGCCTGTTTTGGAGACAGATCGATTCACACAGCCTTCGCTCAAAACGTCAAAATACTATTTCCAGACCCATAGAGAGCGAGAGACTCCGCGGGGTGGTTTAAGCGTTGGGGAGCTCGTTCACGCAGGAAACACAAAATTCAACGCATTACCCGTCGGCATGTAACAATTGCTAATTATTCAAGTGTGTCGCCTGTACAACCTGATCGTTGTCCATAAAAAAGCACCGAACAGCAGCACCCAAAACATTCACCCCGCCAACACACAGCCAAGGCCGCACCGGCATTCCGATGCGTCCCTGGAATTCCATCGATATGGAGTTCGACCGTTGTCCAAATACGATACGGCTCGCGGTAATGTATAACTAATAATTCAATTGATTAACAATTAACTTACCGACCACCGTCCGTCTTCGTTCGCCATCTACATCGACGGCAGAATGTTCATTGTGCATTGCGCACGCAGAAAAATAAAAGAATCCAAAAACAACTGCCCTTCACCAAACAAACACCAAACCTTAGTTCACCGCCGTAGCACGTTCTCCGGCAGTGCCGTTGGGTGACAAGTTTATGATGACGATTGTCATCTGTTTGAGTGGTGATTTTCGAACGCGTTGTGGTAGATTTTTTCAATTCGATTACGGGGGGTTTTTGTTTTCTTACAGGGGTTTGTGGAGTTTAAGTGGCAAAATTGAAGATATTATTTCTGGAGTATTTTCAACAGGAGATCTGCGAGGTAGATCAAGGATTCTTCGAATTTTTTGGAGAATTCAAAGGATTCTTTAGTGACTAGACTAATACCTGACAAAGAATCCATTTCTGCTAGCAAAAGTTCCTAAACGTCAAATTCCAGTTCTACTTAGACATAATCTAGTTCAACTTGAAAGAGTTCCAAGAAATGCCTAACTCAGCTAAAAAACCCTGCAAATTCTTGTTTTTTTTTTTCTTCTCTCCTCACGATCACTTCCCGCGAAATCATGGCCCAGTGAGTAAGGGGTGAGTTTTAGCAGAACCGTCCTCGATCGATTGGTGAATATTAATGAGCGTGCGCTGGTTGTGTGATTGAACAGTGATGTGAGGAGCACACACGGAAAAAAAGGAACGGCTTGATAGCCGAAGCGACCGGGGGGAAAAAGGTGTATAAAGACGCATTCAATCATTAGATGTCGCGAGCGGAACAATCCGTCGTTTCCCCGTTTACGCGACGCGCTATCGGCCATGTTTGAGTGACATTTGTTTGTCGTTTAAACGATTTCTTATCGTGTACCGTACACAATGGTGGAGGTATGTTGGAAACGGGCTGGGTTTCCGAGAGAAACCGAAGTAGAATTATTCAAATCGTCCCGTTGTATCATACGTTAGCCATGGACGGAATGCTACCTGTTCATCATAAAAAAAACTGCTCATCAAAGCTCATAACAGCACCTATTATGAGTGTCATAAAATGCCTCCTGGGAGCCCATACTAAGTAACTACCATTCTTCAGACAAAGCAGACGCTAGACGATGGAGAAAGTTAGACATAAATTTCAAACTGATTAACATCGACCCATTGAGGGTGTTTTCGATGTGTTCGCTTGGTTCTTTTTTTTTGTCTTCATTTATTGATGTATGAAACCTAGCGTTCCTATCGGAACGCTTCTTGAGGGCATTCTAAATTGCCTTTTGTGGGTCAACATGTTTCGGTATGACTGCTTGTAAGCATTAGAAAACGTGGCTTATTATTTGTTCAATTTCGTGCACAGAATTGGGTTGATTCGTATCCAAGCACTGGTTCGAAAATCAAGGAAATAACAACACTCGATGCTGTCCAACAATAATGGAAGACACACATTCCGATTCGAAATGGAATATAAAAAAAAACATTCGAACGACGTACATGGAAATGAATGAAAATGGACGCCCAGAATAGGGAAGGGAGAGGAACACGGGACGGCCGTGATTGAGACCGAACCAATGGACATAAAATAATACAAATTATCGAGCGTGACAGGAAGATGACCATTTATAATGTTTTAATAAATATGTTTCAACTGCGCAGAACAATGTCGTACCCGGGGCTGAACAAAACCAAACCAAAAAAAATAGCAGCTCCGATGTCTCACGCAATCGAAATCGATCGTTCGTTCGTTGTGAATTTGCGCACCCGAACGCATTTATGGCGTCACGTTTGCATTCGTACCGTGGGCTCGCTGAAATATATGGGCACGTTCACTTTGGGGCCCACCCCCCACACTCCGTGGGGTGGGAAAAGGAAGCGATGCATCAAAAAAGGCATTGACACGAGCGCAGAATGTCTTACAATTGTGTTTTGAGTGTTTTGAGTTTTTTTTATTTCTGGAACATTGCTCTGGACACTGCTGGTGGCGCCGGAAGGGTTGGCCCGGTGACTTCAACGTGCGGTGAAGCATATTGTTCACTTCATTTACGAAAGTGTTTTGAATCTCTCCGGTACAAATATTTGACCGGGAACAGACAGGAAAGAAACCCCTCTTCTCTTGCTCGTTAATCTGCTGTTGTAATCCTACAAAGCATTTTGTCAAAAGATTTCATTATAATGTCACCATCATGTGGAATGTGTTGGCAAATTTATGTCTAACGCTTGCTGGTTCGTTGGTTCCGAATCAACGACTGCAATTTAAATTCATCGCTCGCAAGACAATAATCGGAACACTCTCACTCTCGTTCTCTATACTGTGGTGTTGGTATGTGTCTAGTGCAGTGAATAGACATCCCCTATTCAATCGTTGCCCCCTTTTTAAACGACTTGTCGGTTTTGTGGAACATCTTCACTACACATTCCTTGATGTCTCGATTCAGGTTCGTAGTCTGAGTTGCGTTTGTTAAGACGTACTGAACCAAGATTTATCCATTAGCAACTACCGCCCATACCCAAAAGATGCAACTACCATGGAAGAGTTTTCCATACGATCACGTCTCTCTCCAATGCAAATGGTTGGTTGACGGGTGGTGTAAGAGAATAATGGTCGTGCAATAATTACCATTAATTATATTTTTATTAAACGAAACGAGTGCTCAGCCTGAGCGAGAGCGATAAGGAGTGGATGAGCATGTTTCAACACATGCCCCGAGACGGTTTTAATGCAAATTTTACGCAAATCTCGAGCACCGAGAGCACCGAGAGCACCGTGATATAAGAATGCTTCAGTAAACGAGACACATTGAGTATGACAATGGGGGAAAAGTGTCATGATCTGAACTCATGATGGCTGGCAACACGCATGAATGGCGCATCAAACAACTGCTTTTATATACAACAAACAGAGCTTTTGTTTCTACCAGAAGTTTCTTCTTCACATGGTACCATTTTCCCCCCCAACGAGCAGATACATGTCCTCCTGTTCGCTCTCAAAACAAACCCTCCAACTCTGTCTGAATTTCTCGGGCCATTCGGATAATTGCTTAAATGTTCTCCACAATCATACAGGCGAATGAAATCAAAGTCTGTGGTTTTTGTGCTGTGTATTATAATCCAAGGCCCTTATTTCTCTTGCTTTCTGCTTGTTTGGTTGCCGAAGTAAATTTGGCGCAACTACCCAATATGGTGGAAGCCATAAGTAATGGCGAGTCGAAGGCAGCTTGTAAAACATGGCGTCAACTTTAAACGTTAGCTCAACGGCGATCGAGCGTAGATGTAACTGATACGCGGCCACTCACAGTCGAAAGGCAGCGACTGCATCGTTCACTTTATTCATGTTTTTTTTCTGCCAATTTCCGCTCGTTAATCGATGCTTCCCGCCAATGCAGTTTTAGCGTCTTAATGAACAATCGAACGATTGTACTGCGTGCGTTTTGCAGACGCCAATACCTACGTGTGCAAAGCGTCTTTCCAGCATCGACATCGATTTACAAGACCATGCTGAACAGCTTTTCGGTACCAGACCGACGCGAAACGGTTGTGCAGTAGAAACGATCGACATCAGGCACAACATCACCAGAAATTGGAGAAAAAGGGACGAACAAAAAAAAACACAAACAGACGACATCACTCACCACGGGTCCATCCGTGTCCAGCTTTCCATCAATGTTGGGGTTGGGTGGGCCTCCGGCGGTTTGGGAAGTTTAGCAAAGTTAAAAGGAGAAAATGGGAAATCCGATAAAAGTTGTCTGATAACGAACATGTGCAACTTGGATGGGTACTTGCTCGGTGTTTTTTTTTTTAATCCGTTCCATCTTTCTGGAGGAGTGAACCAAACGAAATGGCAGAAATAAGAAGGAATCAAAATAACATCACACGAACTTAAAAGAAACAAACGCTTGTTAAGCTAAAAGATAACACGATGTTTTTGCTTCGTGGTGTACAGCAATCCGCGCAATATATACCGTACGTGCGTCTTGGCGTCTTTGCGTATATCCTCTCGCGATCCTCACAAGGAAGACGCCATGATGAACGGGATACGGAGTTCTACACAGGAAAACGAAGATGTAACAGAAAAAAAAACAATCAACTCCCTAGCAAAGGATGTTTTTTTGTTGATCGCTTTGGCTGCAACACAAACGGATGAGCAGATCGGCGAAAATCATCATGTTTAAACGCTCGTTGCACAATATGCGAACAACCCACGCTCCGTGTTGACCTGTACTCAAAATGTTGTCCAGCCTGCAAGGCTGCCCAATCGTTTGCCCGTTTGTAGCTAGGTCCACAGACAAGATATACGGCGTCACACACACAGACACCGTTCTGATGACTATTCATGGCGGTTTTAATTGCAGCTCGCTCATACTGTTTCGGTTTATGGAGGAATTTTTGGAAGGTTTTGTCGAACGCAAATGGCAAAAGCGCTACGAAAGCATCACCGTTTATCGTTGCGTTCGTGCGTTGTCTGGTGGCCGGTTTTTTGCCATAACCCTTTACGGGGCACAAAAACCTGTTGTGGGCAGTCTAGGAGCAAGGACCGATGACCGAAGGAAGTTTTTGTTTGTGGTCGGTGGTAACACCTAACGATCGTTCTACGAAAAATTTCCCAAGCAAGGGTACTAGCGTACCGTGCCGCTGCCGTTTCTCATCATACAAACAAAACCACAGCTTTGGGGTTTTTTGGTCCTTTCCCAGTATCATAATGGGGACCCAGCCCCGAATTATGGACACCGGGTGTTCCAAACTGCGTGTGGTTACGGTTATTCCGTAATGGCTTCTTTTTTTCCTGGTTAAGGATATATCCCGAGCCAATGAGCTTCAATTATTGAGAAGATGAGAAGCTACTCTTAAAGTTATTACTCACCATATGTACTTTCGATTGGATGCTTTCTCACATTATGGTACAATAAAATAAAATTATGTTACCACGGATTAGAATGAATTTTAGATGAATATTTAATTGTGCTCATAGAAGTAAGTTGTGGTTGGTGAGTAATTGTTGGGAAGAGATTACATCCCTTCAATGTGTTTAAACTTTTGAATACGTAAACGTGCGATGGTCTAATATTTAAGTCAATCTACAGACATGAATGACCCTGTATCAAACCCGATTCAAAATGAACCCGATTCAAATAAACTCAAACTCTAGACCAAGAGTTCTTAAGGTTGAAACTACGAATGATGAAGAATAATTTTGATTTGACGAATTCCACCACTTATTCACCACTAAATTCACCACTTTCAAATCAGTCACTGATCATTTTTTTTCCTCTCGTATCTTTATCTCATCTCACCCTAGGTATGGTATGGATTTGAATGGAGCAAGGCGAAAAAATGCAACCCGAGAAACAACGAGCACCCTGAAGGCCTGGCTAAACGAGCACAAAAAGAACCCCTACCCGACCAAAGGCGAAAAGATTATGCTGGCGATCATCACGAAGATGACGCTCACGCAGGTGTCCACGTGGTTCGCGAATGCCCGGAGACGATTGAAAAAGGAGAACAAAATGACCTGGGAACCGCGAAACCGGGTGGAGGACGATGATGTCAATCTGGACGATGATGACGACGACAACAAGAGCTTAAAGGACGATAAGGAAATACTAGGTGAGTGATGTTGTAGACATGAAGTTTAGCATAACAAGTGCCTTTAGTATTGGACCATATAGTTCTTGTGATGTTTTTCATGTTATTTTCACCATAAAAAATCACTTTTTTTCTTTCGCTCGTATCAATAGATTCCAAAGATTCTGGCACTGGTTCGAGTGAAGATGGCGATAGACCGTCACGATTAGACATGCTGGACCGACCGGGTGGTAGTGAGTGGAACGGTTCACGCAATGGCAGCGGTCCCAACTCGCCGGACATCTACGATCGAGGCGTCCCCGGTCACCATCACCATCCGCTGCTGCATCCCTCTAACTTCCCGCCCCATCTGCGGCCGGCCATTTCTACCCCGCCCGATGTGAGTCACACACCGAGCGGTAGCACTAACCCTAGCACGAAGCCACGCATCTGGTCACTGGCCGATATGGCCAGCAAGGAAAGCAAGGATTCCGATTCATCCTCACCGACGGCCGGCGGCTATCCGTCGCCCGGTAAAATCCCCGTCACCCCGCTCGCTGGCCGAGGACTTAATCCGCTGCACCACCATCCGTACATGCGGCCAGAGTTCTACCGGAATCTGTACGGGCACCATCTAGCACCGGGTTCGCCCGAGGTGTCCCTGCTCGAATCTTACCAGCGCACGTTCGGAGCGACAATCGGGGCCCATAACGGGCTACCAGTAAGCATCAGCCCACTAATATCGAAAGCCTCCGGCAGTGGGCCACCGTTCGCACCGCTCAGCCTCACCACCGCCAACCACCACCTCCATCAGCAGCAACATCCACACACGGCACCACCGCCCGGTGCCTCACCAGCTTCCAGCACCTCCAGCAATGGGCCGGAAAATCTAACGCCCACGGCCGTCTCGCATCCGTCCGGTACCGGGCCGAGCGAAGTGAAGCTGATCAACGTGCTAGCGAACAGCGCCAAACCTTGACCGATGGCGATCAAGTAAGTGTAAGAGCGGGCAGAGTTTAAACAACAAACAAACAACAAACCCTTTTTACCAAAACCAGCGTGTACCAACAGCAGTCAAAGAAATCCGTTTATTCCTTCTACGTTGTTTTTTTTTGGTGTACACCACTTCCTTAGCGTTAGTGAACCGGGTTGTACATGCAGAAAAGAAGATGAAGAAAAATAGCCTTTGATAGACGACATAAAACGAAACTCAGCTTAGTCGGGGGGTTTACTTAACGGAATACAGAACAAAACACAATTTAAAGAAAATTGGACAATAAATTGAGTGCGATTGATGCTTCGATCCATTCTTGTAGCACGGAAGCAAAACCATAGTCAAAAAAGTAAACGAAAGCTCGGCATGATAAATGAACTGTGAACATGGGGCGGGAGTACACCCTCCCGAGTTGACAGGTTGACACGGGAAGGTAGAAAAACGGTCTTGGAAATTAAGGAAGAAGAAAAAAACCGGAGATTCTATACAAAGTAAGGCGAACAGGCTGTTTTCTGCCTCATCTCTTGCGTTGACCGAAAGAAGAAAAAAAAATCAACAGCAGATTAGTTAAACATTCAAACGCAGATGAAACAAATTAATCAAATCAGCACCATTGACACGGATGTTGATTCTTTTCTTTCTCCTTTTTGATGGATTTGGAATTCTTCATTTACTGCAATTGATTTACAATCCATTTGTTACTTTTTTCCAATTTTTTTTCTCAAGAATAAGGGTAGTTTTCGAAACAAAACGGTGTCTGATATACGCGGAGGAATTATACATTTGACAGCGCAATGATTTTATTGTTGAAAATTGAAGGTCTTAAGAAAAAATATTTATTTATAATTCCTTGAAGTTTTTGCTGCTAAATACTTGTTTTAATTTTGTTAGCTTTCTTTTTTCAAAATGACACCCAAAAGGCAAATTGCACTAAGAAGTCAACTCTATAACTTCCAAGTAAAAACAATTTACGCGAATATCCTTGGTCCGCTATATTAGTATACCTCGGGAACTACCTATACATCTTCAAAGACTCTTTTGTTCAATTATCTTCCAATGATTACTTTCTTAGCTTCCCTTCCACCTGTTCGCTCCCGGTTTCTGTAGTGTGAAGCATTATTCACCATAGAAAGATTTTACCACCAAAACAATCATAAACCAAGGATCCAAATGATATAAAAAGCAAATGGTAACACTTACTAACGAAAAGAGTAGCATTCGTGCGCGCACCGTTGTACATAGTGGCTCTAGATTTATACATACTAGTAAAATGCAGCGAGGAAGACATACAAAGCGCAGCAAAACAAACCAAAATGCATCGCGTTGCATTTTTTCCACCTTTTTTCCGGATTATCACCCACACACATACCCACACACTCACACACCGATACGAAAGGGCGCAGAACGAGCAGTAACTAGTGTATGTGATATTAAATTGTATTAAATATTATTTGATAAGCGATATTGGAATAGACAACAATTGTGTAGATTTGTTGAGGGGGGATTTTTTTTTCTCTGTTCTCGTAAGACATCCCTTAGGCCTGTGTTTGGGTTGGTGTGTCACGTGGCGCATGAGTGAGTGATAGTAATTGAGCGAATGAGCAATGAACGAGGCCTGTGCTTCGAATATTCCTTCGTTAAAATGGCTTTATTAAATTGTCCTAGAACCCACGATTAGACGACAATGATCAATGTTTTAGGACGTTTTTGGGTGGGAAACCGCACCGATTGCATTTCACATTGCCGCGTACGAAACGATCAGATCCAGCAAAAAGCACCCGTTAGCTAGTTGTTGTAGTAATTATTTTGTTTGTTCGTTTGTTTGTCTTTCGTTCTTCATTGCTGGAAAAGAAACCCAAATGAAAAACCAACAAACGACCAGCGATGTGGTGGGTAGGAAAAAAGATTGACTGAAAACATATCATTGTTCATTATCAGAGATGCGTTCATTTTTGTGCTTCCCCGTATAAAACCGTGTCGATCATCGTGTTGTATTCAGTATTTACGTTGCGCTTTACAAAACTCATAAGTTAAACGTTCATGCGACCGAAATTTGTATATTTGGCTGCTAGGGAAATACAAAAAAAAAAACAAATAAAAAGCAACAACGTTGCATAGCGTGCATGTAAGTGTAAAAAAAAAACAAACAAGCAATGTAAAAAAAAACAAAAGATGTCGTAGATATGTGAGTGTCCTGATATCGCGCCCGAATCTTTAGCGATCCCTTTTTTTTCTATCCCTTCCCACGTTAGTTAAATATTTAAATTTTCTTGCTATTTATTTTTGCTACACTTTCTTGACACATCAGAAGGAGAACGAAACGGTTTGCCAGCTGTAAAGAGGTGTTTGTAGTTCCGATGGGTAAAAGCATGTAGCATGTGTCCAGAAGCTGAAGATTTTGCAGCTTAAAAAGCGAGCTGTAGCAAAACAGTTGTATGTGTGCGCGAGTCTAGAGTTATTAACAAAAATGAGACAAACACAGCAAACAACTAAATGCTGAATTTTCGTACCACACTTTCACTCCCAAAAATACCCTCCCCCAACTAAGCGCGGGGTGAACCGATTTTTGGAAAGTCATCCGGTTAGGAAAATCCCGGCATCTACCGTGGGACTTGGGAACAGGAAAGTTTATACATACTATAAATATATCATTGTAATAATGGTCAATAGTCGTAATTGTGAACTGTAAATTATTATCGTAATGAAGTGAGCAAGCAAAAAAAACACACGAACCCCGATCTCCACTATGGAAAAAAGGGGAAGTAATAAGTAGTGCTAATAATGATGCAAAACCGAATTGGAGGATATAAAGAAAAATGAAACAAAGGAGAAAGGGCAAAGAAGTAAAAAAATACAAGAAAAAAAACCACGAAACGGTAGGACGGGTGGTAAAACGGTAAAATGAAACCAACGTAATGTTACTAGTTGCAATAAAACAAAAAACCGAAAATAAAACTGAATGATATAAAACTTATAAGATATTAAGGCTTCTGGCTGGACAATTCAAGTCCAGTTTTTATTTGCGTTTCTACTTGATGGTGTAAAACGTGTCGGATATATCACAAATGAAGGAAATGAAGAAAAAAGTAACATTAATACATTAATTATTCATCGATTTATAGGACGTTGAGCAATAATTTCCTCACCATCAGATCAGTAGCTGTGTTGCGTTGTACTGAACTGCAGGTATTCGTATATGGTTAACAGATGAACTAAAAATATCAATTACCATCGGTAAGGCTCCTATCGTGTACAACTGCAGTAACCGGTAGCCCTAGCTGATGATGACCCGAAGCGTTTCGCTCTTCTGACATTGTGACTTGAAAACGTGGAGACGAAAATTATGACTTCAAGCGATGATTTATGATGACAACCCACGTACTCGTGTGCATTCGACCATCAGTCCAGCCCGTTAAATGTCGCAAGAGAGATAGAGAGAGAGAGCGAGAGGGATCCCTTGTTTTAGCAAAGAATCAGGAATCCGACCAACCCTTCAACCGCAAAACACGCACCCGACCGAGAGCATCGAAGTAATCAAAGGAGTATGTCAACCGATTGACGTCCGCATACGCGAGTTGATGTTTGGTTCGCTTTCATGTTCTGCTATGCTGTGTACGTATGTTTGTCTTGTATGTCTATATTTTTGTTTCAAACAAGAAAAAAAAGAAACGTCAATCGAGAAGTCCATGGCCTCCATTCCCGCAGCGCCCATTCTGAGAGTTCTATCCCCAGGCCTCAAAATCGACGAGGAGTTGGCGTTCTAAAAGGTACGAAATTCAATCTCTCTCTACCCATTAGTCCCCCAGGGGTAGGGGGAGGTTCCCCATCCCCATTTTCCTCCAGGTACGATCGGTACTTGTTTGCCGCGATTGCGAGAGCCTGTACTATTGACTTGTAACACTTGTTTATCCAGTCAATCTTTTTGTTTGCGGTTTTTTGGCGTTCCTTCGTCGTAGACTCCCTCCGCGTTGCGTTTCATTCGAGCTTTGCGAGTTCGATTGTCCCTAGGGGATGGTATTGGTGGGTTCTGGTATCAAACAAGTTTGTCTAATGTTGCAAACGTCCCAAATGGCCGAACATCATCCATCTAGTCTAGACGCTTTTTTGGTATACATGTTTGTGTGTAGACAAAGTTACAGCGGCAGCGTTATGCTTAGAATTGGATTGCAAAATGGATGTTTTATAACAAGCGTTTGTTAAGTTAATCTGATATTCTTACACTAGACTTATTTCTATATAGCTTATATTTAAAGATTTTAAGTATAATTTATTTTCTTATTTCTCTAAATATCTTAGCTTAATCTATTTTTATTAGTTTGAAACACGAAAAGGTTTACTTACTTACGCGAGTGACAAGAGAGGATTTCTCTCTTTTCTTTTCTCTTTTGGACAAAATATAGACAAATTATAGACATATTATAAAGAGCAGTTTCTTGGTTTTCTAATGGCTCTTACCCAAATTAGGCACAAATAATCTGTGGGCTACACGAAACCATTTTTTCCTGAAGAACTTTCGAGAACTCAAGAACTTTGAATGTCTTTTTAGACATCTTTGTGTTGTGTAACACAAAGTTTAACTGACATTGACCTTCTAACAATAATCCACCCCAGGACAACAACACCAAGCAATTCAAAGTTTCCATCCTCAACAAACAACATCCTTTCCGTTTCGTTTTTCAAAACCTTTCAATCAAAAATATGACGAGAGAAGAAAAATAAAGCACATAAATTGTCATGTCATTTACCCATTGCCGAGGCCGTTCCGTTGTCACCAGCGAGCTCATCATCGAAAGAACACAATTCAACGGATGTCAAGAATCAATAATAAAAATTGATTGCTTCGCTACTGCCAAAGACAAAACCCGCTCGCGAGGTTCCGAAAAGACCGGCAGCAATCGCCAACGGAACCTCAACTGGCCGGACAGCGAACTGATGAGAACTTATGAGCCAAGGAACGATGGAAAGGCAGCGGAACAGCAACGACAACAAAAAAACTCTCAACCAGAATGTATACGAGGATATTCAGTCGCAGGATGCGAATAGGGAAAAAACATGACATATGTTATGTAGGATGTATGTTTGCATTGATTACTACTACTGCCGCTTCACGAACTTCGTATGCAGCTCGGGTGCTTCGTTTGTCGGTCGAAAGGATTTTTTTGTTTTCTGCAACTTCTACTGGATCTTTTTTTCATTTTCCTCTCATACTGCAGTAAAAACTTTGGAGCAAAAAAAACAACAACAATCACATCAAAATATGACTTTCAGCCCACCACCGATCGATCGATCGCGACGACGCGAGCGTTTGATTATGAATTTGAAAGATTGAGTCTCGGACGGTAGTCCATCTCGCAGTGCACACCAAAGCGCACCAGTCCGACTCCCGATCCCGGAAGATGTTTCGTTCGCCGGAGTAGATTGATATGTCTGCGAACATTCGGTTGTGCACTGCAAGTCGCCGGCAGTCGCCTAACATCATCGAGACGGAATACATTAGCGTGATTATTGGACTCAGTCCTTAATTTCTTTTTCCCTCCCAATTGCTCTCTCAGCGTCGGCAAATCGATGACGGACGTGGCATCATCAATCGTACGGGCCACGGGCCAATGCTGGGAAGCTGGGATTTATATGATTCCCGGTTTTTGCTGGACTGACTGACTGACACGGTGAGAGAAAGTGAGTCCTGCACGACAACAACATTTGTAAGTTGGGACGAACAAAATGAGATGTTCCCTTATTAATAATGATCGCTTTTCGCTCACTCGGGGCGGCATTTTTGCCTTTGTTACGCTTGCTCACTGTTTGCTGTGTGTATGTTCTGCCTTTTTTATATATATACCACTCGCTTGTTAATAAATAAAACATCTTAATTGCATCCTATTGGCAACAAAGTGACTTCCAAATGTACGGAAAATTGTTTAATTTTGAGCGATTTCGTTACGTACTCCTCGTACGAAATTATGACAGATTCAACGATCGATCGATCGTGTGCATTCGATCATTATTATATCGAATATTCTATTTTATTGAATAATTTATTATGACACACAAATAATGCTTCATTTAAAAGAGTCAGTTTGTAATAATATTCCTTTTTCGGAATGAATTCCCATCTGTGGGTCATGCTCTCCTCATGAATGAAGAGACTTCAAGCGACCTTTAAGATGTGCCACCTGATCCAATTCCTTAACCCTACCAAACACCGTTACGATTTGCTCACATCCATCGTTTTTTTCAATAAAAAAATGTTTTCTATTCCCACCCCTGCTTCCCCTACTCATCACCCACGCTCACAGAAAAACCACTGGAGAGTGCTTTAAAATTTACACCATGTTTTATGCCACACTACTGACCACTAAGTGCAAGCAGTGACCACCATCATTCCAGGGTTTTGGAAGCCATCAAGCTTACGACCTGACAAGGCGAAATGCAGCCATCGTACAACCTCTTAAATAAACTACCGAATGCCCCGAAATGATACTCGCGCGTCTTCCTGGCGTTCCCTAGCTGTTACATTTTTCAATGGAATCCATTACATAGATTGACCGTTAGCGATCGTTTGCATCGTGCGCACGGTGTTAAAATAGACGCACGCCCTCACAAGCCTAAGCTACAAACACTCTCACGGCCAACGGTAGCCGGAGAGGGGATTTCATCTTTGCCGGATACTTCTAGCCGGCTACTCTACTATCGGTCGGTTTTACCTTCTGTTTCGCATTCTTTCACCAAAAACAACTGAAAAAAAACGCCTCCCGCTAGCGGTAATTAAAGCAAACAATAGGATTGTTTATCTCTTCAGGTAGTCATAAAGCATAAATAGTTTAAATAGCAACTTTTAACTTTATGATCCCCCTCGCTACAAATAAATGACCCCCAACAAGGGAGGTAAAAGCGAAAAAGCACGAGTAGAGAAGGTCATTTATGCCATGCCGAGACAAAAGGTGTGGTAAAGATAGCCCTTTTTCCCTCCAAAAAAAACCCCCCGAATTGCCGGCACTTGCGAAAGAGATGGAGAATGTGATGTAGCACGAAAGGAAATCGGTCGAACTACAACACTCAAGAAAGTAGGGAAAAAACTCATCCAGCTAAATAGCAGTCAAAAATGGATCTAATTTTACGACCCTGGTACGACTCAACCCACGGTCAGCTAATTCACACCATTGCGCACACAAACTGCAATGGGCCTTTGGTGTTCGATGTTCCGAGCAAACATTTATCCCGAAACGGTTGAACAAGATATGTGTACGACTGTGTTTGTTAATATACCAACAAGAAAAAAAACTATGTAATAGGGAGCTAAGTGACCGACGGGTGGCGTCTCGACGACGCAGAGCTGCGAGCATCGTTAAAGCAAGCAAACAGATTAAAAGAAGAACAAAAAAATCGACAGAGAACCGTAAAAAATGGATGAAAATTGATAATGAAAAGGTGCAATAGAGCAATAAACACAACAAAAAAAAACGAGGAAACATCTATAACCAGAACAGAAGCTGCATTGCTGTCCGAAGTTCAACAAAGTTAGACCATACTACTCTGACGGCCATTTGGGCGCATCTGTCTATTGCTATCGGTCAGTAACAGGATTGTTTCATCCTCGCGGAGCTCGTTCGTATGACAGGAGCTTGAAAGAGAGCGCAGCTCTACTTAGCTAACCAATAGATAAGCGAACCGGGATCGGATGGCGCCAAATAGCATTCAAGGCCTTAACGCAGGGAGTTTATGTTTTATTGATTTATGTTCGATTTCCTTTCCAACGTGTTCCAATGTTGTTTGAGCAATTGGCCTGAAGCTTTTAACTCGAAACACTCCTGATGAACCGATCCAATTTCGACGGCCCATTCAGTTGCACCCATACGCTAGATTTGTGTTTGATTGGTTTCACACGAGAACTAAGTCGGACTTTTTTTTTGAAAACGTTCCAAACATCTCTGAACGCAAGGAAACGCATTTTACAACGCGTCTTTCACCCAATCAGGCGTGGAAATTGGAAAGCAAATCAAGTTAGCAAGCGCAACTCTAGGGAACTGTCCGATCGAAATTGATCACATTTTATAGCACACACCCTTCAAATGCACACCCGATCATGGCTAAAGGATACTATTGTACGATTGATAGCAATAAATGCTAGACGCTAAATATCTCGTCCAAATTTCCATCGCTGATTAAAACCTGAGAACTCCACCGAGTCAAACAGTTCGGAATGATCAGGAGAAGGTGTTAGATTTAAAGAAGCATTTCCGAGTCGGTTAGGACACCGCATCAAAATAAATAACAAACCTTCTCCCTGTCCTTATAGCGGCCGCTCGGAGAACTGAATGAAGATCGTGTGGTAATAAATCATCGCGGCGATTATGAATGTTTACTTTTAGAGAAAATAGCTGCTTCCCCAGTGCCTTTTAGCGATGAGCCACCTCTCGTTAGACGGAATGCCATGATTGGATGACCGGGTTTCAAGGTATTGTGAGTGTAAATTAGGACGCTACGCTTATTTACAACCATTCATCCTAATGATATGAACCCGAACCGGTGTGTTAAACGGAACCCTCCCTAAGCAAGACATTACGACATTCAAATAGGAACGCATTCATCAGGAGTTCCATGGAGTTCCTTTAATACGGACACGAATCTTGCACTCTCACCGTGATGCTGCTTGAGATTTTCTCTCCTTAGGGAAAAGATTCGCCTCGTCCCACCAACTAGGCTGGGACCTCACGTCGTTCCACTTCAGTGGAAGTGCCGTAAGAGCAACCAAAGTAAACAATCCCCTTGCCAAGGGGAATATCCTAAAGACTTGCTGAACATTGCTCGCAAACACACGGTCATCAATGGATGAGAACGCGTTCGACCTCCGGAGACCCAATCGAAACGGACATCCGCACAAAACCTCTGGTCTCAAAGCTCGATGCATGTGAACATGAATGCAAACAATTCTTCGGTGTGAATGCATTCTAAACCACCGTCCAACAGGGAAGGAACGATTTAGAGGATAGAAAAAAAAACATTCTAACGATCTTGTGCTGTTGACCATGAAGGAAACTACACGAAGGACTGAAGCAATTGTAAGAAATTGAAAAAAGGTTTGAAGGAAAAATATTTAACCCACAACAATGTCCTGGTTGTGAACAAAACACACTTCGGTAGGTCTACGTTGAAGTCTTTAGC
This sequence comes from Anopheles funestus, assembly GCF_943734845.2. Classification (NCBI taxonomy): domain Eukaryota; kingdom Metazoa; phylum Arthropoda; class Insecta; order Diptera; family Culicidae; genus Anopheles; species Anopheles funestus. The sequence goes on from NC_064599.1 coordinate 33,230,752, forward strand.
ATTAACCTCCGGTGAGAAAATCTGATCGGTGTACAACGATTTATGGATATTTTTTAATTGTTAATCGTGATAAATATATCCGCCATTTAATTCGTTCTATTTATCGTGACTTTGTAAGGTGTATTGACCAAGGTGGTCAGGAGATATCATTATTTTCAAAAGCATTTTTGAAAGTTTACTCAAATAATTGTAACTCATATTAAATTTACCTATATTAAGTTGCAAACTAAGACCAATGAACCATACCAATAAGGCACACAAAACACGTAACGTGTACAACAGCACACCAATACTGGGGGCTTACACAAAAGTATGACAATGCTTTCATCACTGATGAATATTTAAACAAAACAGATACTGCCCCAAAATTTATGGTCCATAAATTGCTTGATTTTGTCATCGATACAGAACCCCATTAGACGGACGACCCTTCAGCTGAAACACGTCACACATTTGCACGTCTCCCTCTGCACATGTGCACGATTTCGTCCGTGAAACGTGATCGACACACAATTCGCGGCCTGGAATCAGTTTGCAGCAATCTGCGCCACAAACATCTGCACGTCCAGTATTCGCCAGTATTCGGAAATGGACGGTTGTCTACTGTAGGTTCGTACGATCAGGTCGGTCCGTGCTACAAGACCACGCGAGCATAGTTATGATCGCCGAAAAAGGGCTTTCCTGTGGCATGAATTTGTTTTCTGTTGGGGCCTAACTTTTTGATGCCGGCTTGTCCATGTAACCAAGCTGTTCAAGTATTGCTCAAGACAAAACACTACTCGCCACTTTCCGACTACGATTTGTACCATTTTGTATGCAAATTCGTTCGCAACTGAATTGTACATTATGTAGCAGAGGAAATTATAAACACCGTTTTGTTGAATCAACGATCTCTATTTTTATTTTACTACTCCCGTTAGCTGAATGACGCATGTAATAACAAACTGGGTCTTTCCAATATTTCCAGTATTAAAATAATTCTTGTAAGACATTTTTATAATAGGAATTTTTTGCCTCATTCTAACATCAGGGAAAGAAAATATCAATTAAACCGAAGATTCTATTACATCCACCAAAAAAATGCAAATCAATAAGGTTAGAATTCTCGACCAAAAGTACCCCCAAAAAACCTGAAAGCCCCCAACAGCACAGATGCGATTTCTTTGCACCCTGGTAAAAGGTTAATACCGTACGCAAATAAATATACGGCCGGTGCGCGACACAAACACACACCGGTTCGCGTCAAACCGGCCAATCGCTCAAGCATAATGAAGCCATAAAATACAATCACTCATTAAGTTGCCGGGAGAAAATGCGGGACACACACACACACACAATCCGACACCAAACGGGCAAACAAAACAATAGAACATTACAAATTTTCTCTATAATTCAACACCGAAAAGTTGCCGCAATAAATTTGTTTACTTTATTGCTTTCCGTCCCTCCACCTGGGCCTTTTTGGGGGAGAGGACGTCTCCAGCAGGGACGTGTTCGGAAATGGTCGAAAGATTTTATGTCGATTTTCCCTTCGGTACTCGCGCGCGCACGGAAACGATCTTGATTTGGTGCCGCGCGTGAAGGTGATGACGTTCGGGATTTTGTCGCATTGAGTTAGTAACAGCCCTGGGTTACTGGGCACCCCCAGTTTCACTAAATACTACCAAATAGGGTTTGGAGGTAGTAACAAAGCAACAACAAAACATGAACCACTTTGCTAAACAGGGTCGAACTCCCGGGGTAAGGGCACTATTCTTCCGGTTAGCGTAATGTAGAGGGTGCGTGGCTCTAATCATGCGCCCAGAACACCCAAACCACCCGTCGCCCGGCCCGATGGTCAGGATCGCTCATTGGCCGTCCGATTTCCATTGTCCGGCCGGGTAATTTTATTGGCAAAAACCCACAGTGACAGGACCGAACAAATCAAAACAACCTCCTGGAAGGTTAGACCACTCAAAGGGACCGACGGCTGGGTACAATAAAAAAACGTCGCGGGAGCCACTCGAATGTGAGGTCCCAGGATGACGATAAAACATTTTTCTGCCTTTCTGGCTTTTGGCCTTTCGGGCGGTTTTTTTTTTTCATTCCGCACCATAAAAACATTCCCAAACAACGAAACAACTCAACAACAAAAAAACGACAAAAGACTGGGCACGATTAGTACTGGTTCTTTGATGGTGGGTGAGGGAATGGAGTTGAAGTTGGGTTTGGAGGTGGTAAGGTGTAGGAAGGTAATTGATTTGGTGGACTCACGAAAATGTAAATGATTGACAGAGTTTCATGGTGCGGCAATAAAGTCCTGCCATATATTTTCCGGTTTTGTTTACTGATGTGTACTGGTAGGTTTCGGAGTGTTAAATTAAAGAATCTAAACATTCAGCGAATTAGCACATTTGGAGAAAAAAAACATAAAAGTCAAGGATATTGAGGTATAAAACAATATAAGCTTTATATGAACTATATTATATTACTTAACAAATTGTTAGAAATAATGCAGTACACTAACTGAAATTTACTAAAATGAAAAATAATCTAGCAAACCATATAAACATATCAAAACTATTCTCCACAATATTGAGATACAAAAATATAATTCTTCCTAGCAAAATTTTTAACAGCATCTTCTGATATTTTAACTTATTGCCAATTCTCGAGCATGGCAATAAATTCCGTTTTATCATCATGTTGCTGCTGTTCTGTACTTCTTGAAGAGTCGGAAAGAGGTTTTAAGTTGCGTTTTTTTGCTGTTGTCTTCACGTAGTTGTTATTGTTAGTTCTTCAAAAGCGTAGCTTCTTCCTCTTCATTACCTTTTATGCATTGCACTCCTGATGATCGTTCGCATACCAAAAAAAACAAGGACCCAGAACCATCGGGAAGGACCGCTTGAGAAACATCAGGATATCGTCTATTACTGCGCATACTCTTACCGTGGCGAACGGTTTGCCATGGCCCGGAGCGGCCCGACAGCGTACGTTAGTGCAACGGACATAAAACCCGGCGGAACCCTGGGCCGGTTCTGCCCTGATGTTTAAGTTTTACAACCCATTTTATTAAACTTTATTAATTCATTTCGTTGTAATAAAATTACTTCGCTTGTTTTATGCTGCTTAATGCGTCCTCCTGTGCCGCCGTGAGAGACTGGGAAGGATGCCCGCCTTTTTGTTTTTCTTCCCATTCTACTGAAGCTGTGTTCGGGGGCCACTTCGGGTGCCACTCAACTCATTTCCGCGTGCGTGGCAAATCTTTCAGTCCCGGATTCCACCCAAAAATGCAGAACTTCTTACTGGTTTTTGTTCGGGTGTGTGCGAATTTTGCATTGGCTTGGTACCGGTGTGGATTGCATACTCATTTAGCTTTACAACCAAAACTGTTCTCCTCCTGTGCTCAGGATCCTCTGGAACCTTGGGAAGATTTGGGCTTTTAATTGCGAACGACACTGTCGGTGAGTTTTTTGGGGAATCTGAAACCATTAGCATAAACGCATCTTTTATGGTTTTTATTTTTGGTGGAATGTCTGGCCTTTGTGTGAGGTACCAACACATCTAATGATTGTGTTTTTGCTTTTATTGCTGAAATTAGCAGAATACTGAATCTGAAAACTCTTATCATATTGTTGAATTGTTTATAATATGAAGAACTAATGAATAATTTCGATTAAAGCTATCAAACTTTCGGTAATTTGTATACTAATTTTAATATATTATTTATTCTACAGATCATATAAAAAATCTTGCATTGTACGTTGAATAAAATTTCCTAAAATTCTACAACTGCATAACATTTCTCCAAGACGCAAAAAGATCACATTTTCTCTGCATCGCACATGACAGGAGTGTGGAATTTATTTGCTCTAAAAATAAGCATAAAATATTTCACGAAATTTTGCCTCACTACACAAAAGCTGCTTCCAACCGTGGTCCAACCAATCCACTGCACACTAAAAATAACACCCAAAACTCACACATTCTGCTCAACATTACCATGACATGAGTTCTTTTTTTTTCTGCCACGGTATGTCAAACACGTCAACGCCGGGCGTCTAAACAGCTAAACAATCCGGTCACAATTGTGGTTAACAATTAAAGACAAATAAACTTACAACGAGTTTTCGGTTGTGAAATTGATACGCACTCGTATACGATACGGTTTCCCATCATCGTCCACAACGCCGTGTGTATGCGGTTCCCGAAATTCCCCGGATGGCCATCGTCAATAAAATGCGGCGCACATGGTGACACTTGTAGCATGGGCCTTCAGGCGTAAGTGCCCACGCGTGACGATATTTGTGGCGATATCCTTATGCATGATCGTTTCATAAATTTCACTTTCACGAGAAAGCTAATCGGTGAAGAAAAAACACTCCCGAACAGGAGGATAGAAATGCAGGAAGAATAAGTTCCGAAATCGAAAACAATCTCTGAACCTTGAACAAGAGAGGTAGAGGGAGAGATGGAGATAAGGAGAGAAAAAAGTGTAAACATTTGCTCGAGCAGATTTTCATCAGTTTTTCCAACGTTGCCACCACCGCACACCATTTATCGGGATCGGGGTACAATATTTGGATTGAGTTGTGTCAAGCAGGGAAAACATTACGATCGACATGTGAAAATCGGCTCCGATTACCATGGTGGCGATAATGCTGTCCAACGGTCCAACAGCGAGAGAAGTTGGAAAAGGTGGATAGAAACAGTGAAAACAGAAAAAACAGAACAGGAAAAAAACTCAACGCACTGTGAGCCAACAATTTCTTTTCCCCGGTTCCGACTCGTTGAGAACTGCGTCGAGCATGCATAAGTGCCCTTCGACACGATTAGTAGCGCAACGCATTGACGGAGACGAAACTTGAGTCTTATGGTACACGCCGGTCCCATTACTTATACTGACGGTGACAGAATGCTGCCGAAATTGGTTGGAGGATATTCGATGCAACCGGCTGCGGATAAGGTTTTTTGTGGTAATATTAAAACGAACCTAGACAAGTTGGGGCTGTAACATATTTTATTCTATGCTTTAATTTTATATTTTTTTTTTGTATAAAATTACACGAGAAAATTAATTTAAAATAAATTCCCAAAAATACTGTTTTATTATTATTCCTTTGTGTATTTTTTATTCATTTCTAAACGCAAAATTTAATTAATGGATTAATAGAATTAATGGAATGGATTTAATTAACTAATTTAACTATGGATCAAATCTAATAATGCTCTTCAAAAAAAAGTTAAAACTAGTAAAATTAGATTAGAGAATATTAGAATTAGAATTTAATTTTGTGGAAATACAAATTTATGTAAACTTACATCCTTCAAACTTCCAAGACTTCACAACAAATACCGAACACACTTCCACACAGAGAGAGAAACAAAAAACCACATCCTCTAAAAACTAATCATGCCAAATGTCTTTACCATCTTGCAACGATCCGTAGAGTTTTTCCTTTTTTTGTCACCGTTTCCCCGTTTTTCCCGCTACCGGTTTACGATGGAACGCTCTTCACAGGATCCGCAATTTGACATTCGTCTACCATATTTCCACCACAGTACATCCATGTTAAACCCAATATAAAATCTAATAAATTTCAAGATAAAATGCGGAATATGCAAATTCGCACTGCTTCAGGGGGGTTCGTTCGTGATGCTACCCCTCTTCCCACTCCAGCCGGGCAGAGTGTTTCCCTATTTCCCCAAAAAGCGCCTTCGACGTTCATTCGTTTGCCAAGTACTTGCAGCTTCTTGGATAACATCCAATCCAATCCGTTCCGACACTCCTTAGTGTTCGTTCCACCATATCCAGTCGCTCCCCCTTACTCTATCACTAAACACGAGTGGTACGCGAATTGGGTGAAGTAAAAGTAGTATTACCACAGTGTACTAGCACATTAACGACGAAAGCGCTATAACAGTACTCAGCGCTTGAAAAGACGGGTCAGGACAGTAAGGACGTAATAAAATACATTCCAGTAAAAGGGCAGAAAAGAAACTCACCACGGGAAGAAGAACGCGACCGGCGCGAAAGGTTGCAGGTTTTTGAATGTTCATTTATTCAAATTTAAATTTCAAAATAGACTTGAGGTGAGTTTTTGGTTAAAATTCGCAAATAAATGATGTTCCGGGGGTGCCGTGACCGTGACGGCGAATGCCTTTGTACGGCGACTATCCAGGCTGCTGCTGATGATGATTGCAATGATGATGATACCGTTGATAATGTGAACGAACGCCGTCAGGATATAACTGGCTGTATGATAATCGTTTGTCGACGAATCGTTTCAGGCGCGTCAACCGTTTGCGCGGCAATCGAATGGTAGCGGAATGCAAACGGATGTACAGTTTTTTTTTCGTCCAGGGCACGTGAAAGCACTTCCGGGTGGAATTTGCAGCCCGAAGCTCGGGGCAGGGGCGCGAGTAGAATAATAACGAGATTGTTATATGAATGAAATAGATTAAAATTGCTTTTTAAGTAATTCACTGGCACTTCATCGCTTCACTCAAACACACGCTCAAACTCGTCGCGTTTACTACCGGCGGTAATATTGTATGCAAATGTGTGAGGATTGCTTGCGTACTAAATGGTGGTAAGTATGCTTCCATTCGCTTGTGTGCTCGTCGCTGGAAGGATTCTTGCAGAAGATGACAGAGGTCTACACACACACAGACAAAGGGCTTGCCGGAGTGGGAAACGGAGGAAGAAAGTATGAAACGTGGCCAGTGAACACGATCGTAAGGATTTTCTGTTTACAATTTAAATATTTACTAGACATCCAGGAGTTCCTTCGGCAGTGGTTTTATTAGAAAATTCTCCCCCCCATTCGACCATATTGCTGAACGGAAGCGAATGGGACGGGAAGAAATGGGGTTGGCCGGGTGGCTTTTGCAAATACTTTTGCACAGTGATTCCACATCGAGTGAGACACTTGAAAGAGTTTTCCTCGGTTGGAATTGGATTTGGATAGGATTCATCTTTTATTGGAATTAATTTGAATATCGGTGTGCATGCGTGAAGCGACGGAAGCAAAGGATGTATCTAATTAATATGTGAGTGTGTGCGAATTTCAATAATTTCAAATGCGATAAACAACAAAAAGGATGCACAAATGAGACATATATTCTTCACGATAATGTGTTTCTTCACGCATTTAGGGCTCTTTTTCCTTCATTTCCAAAAACACATCCGGATGTGTCCACTTTACAACTGCTCCGAAACATAATCAATGTCTGAAACGCAATGGATCTGTCATTTTCTCCCCTGGGGAAGGAATGGAGAAAACAGGGGTTGGGGGTGTGAGGATCTCACTGTATCGGTGCCCATCATGCCCATCAAAACACATTTCCGTGTGGAAAAAAAATGCAATCTACAAATCGACGGCTTCATATCGTGTGCAGCCGGTAATGTGTTTGCCGTGCTGCCCCACCAAGGGTATGAAGATATACCCCTCGCACGGGAAAACCTCGCGTAAATGTGCATGAAATACGGCAACACGTTAACATGAGCAGGAGACGCACCTTAACACCGAATCTTATCAAGATCGCCGACCTGACGACGAACATCGTTTGTTCGTTTGTAATTATGGGCTACATGTTGGTGATGAAATCCAAACCTACCAACCGAACCAAGCAAAAAAATCTAAAAAACACTGAAACAAACACCGAAAAAAAAGACACAAAAACCTCCCGAAAGCTGATGATGAACAGCTCGATGAAAATTAAGTGAAAAAATAAACAACATTACTCCCGCGTTGTGGGGAACCCATTTTCGGGTGGAAGCCGCGGCGGTCGCCACCTTTTGACGCGCTTTCTGCTGGCCACCGCCGTCGGTTTGCACTTTTACACACACGCAAATAACCAAAAAAAAAGGCTGAATCGCAAATAAAAGCTTAGCAGAGCCCCCCAAAATTGCGGAGGGATGAAGCGAGAAAGGGAGCGAGAGAACACCTAAAATTTAATGAGATTTTAATGTTCCCATAGGTCAGCAGGTTCGCGATAACAGACGTCAATGTTGCGCTTTTCGTTGTCGTTTTTTGTTTTTCTTTGCTTAATTCGGTGTCCATTTGGTCACTTCACTAGCGCTGTTCGTTATTTTTGGGGCCTCAAACCGGCCACAAAACCGTTCGCGGCTGGATTTTGCCCCGTTTGCCAAGTGCGGCGAAATGCGTGCACTAGCGTGTAAGTATGTGCGGTTTTATTCCCTTTTTGTAAGTTTACACTCGTGTTGTGCGGTGTAAAATTGCATGTTGCAACATCGCCATGTACTCCGCTCCCTGTACCCTGGCACCTTTCTCAACCTCCGCTCCCGATTCCGGTGCGCTTGTGTGCAGTCCCGAAACGTCAGCGGAGTGACGAAATGTGGTCGCCTGCTGTAGCCCAAATCGACACAAACCGCTGAATTGCGTCGCACCGGTCTGCGCTTCCATAAAGGTGTGAGATCCCTCCCCGCTGTTACCTTGTCCCCAGGCAAAAACGCACTAACAGGCCTCTAGAAGGCGTAAAAAAAAGAAAAACTGCAACGAGCGCCAGTTTCATTGCACCCGAAAGACGCAGACACACTTTGCTGCACGCATGAGTACGGTTCGGTTGCAAGATCCGGTATTCATTAATTTTGCATTAAAACAAACACTATCTTTATGGTACCGTGCGAGCAAAAGAGCCACTTTAGAGTTTAATTTAGCTATTATTGAGGTGGAACTTCGGCCGGTAACAGCTATCAGGAGATCGCTATAAAACATCACTCGAAAGATTTACGGTATTTCTTAGCTTTATGTAGATAAGAAAAAATATATCCAAAAGATTGTAAAAGTAGAAATAAAACATAAAGGAATGTTGTTTTCAAATGTTTAATTACAACGCTGAGCAAACGGAAATTTATTCGCTTGTTAATGGAGCCAATTTTGGCTAAGACAGGTCGTTGTACAGCAGAACGTCGATTATTCTAATGTCATTTAACAGGATGTTGGATTAAATAGTTCATAAAAGAATATATGAAATTTCAACCAAAACCATCAAATTTCTTTTGCAAAAATAGATCGTAAAATAGCCCGTAAGAAGCCAGTGGACTTCATCGTAACTCACTCACAAGTAGTAAAGTAGTAAGTAAGTACTTAAAGTAGTAGTAGTAAAAGCACCCTAGTCTAGTCTATTCCCAATAAACACGAATAATGGGCGTTTTATTAGGCCATTATATTTTTTTTGAGAAATGGTTAACTAATTTATAAAGAGGATGAAGAATGATGTTCTACCAAGGAATAATTAATTAAAATATAATTATTTTCACAATTACGATGTATTTTTTACAATACGGCCGAAGCCGTATTAATAATACGTTATTAATAAGAATTAATAATAATAATAAGTAATAATTAATTATAAATAAATATGATTTTATACATTTATACATTTATACATTTATGCATTTATACATTTTATACATTTTTACAAGAAAAAAAAATCACATCGTTTCTCAACATTGCTGTACGATCACCATTAAAAAATGGTTTTTTCGTACTATATTGTATTTAATCGTACTAAAATTCACTGAAAAATGCCAGTATTTTTAAACTATGCAGTAAATATAAATCTGAAGAAAGTGTTTTTATGTTTCGTGCATTCTTTCAGAAATTAATTTTGGCTCAAATTAAATTGGAAGGTATGTTGATTTTTGACAGGTTTTTGTTTTATCCAACTTATGTTGTATCATAATGAAATGCACCAAAAAGTTACACAAAAGGTTCAAACATAAACGAAATATTTGAATTCCACAATATTCATTTTTTTAATTTAAAACCTTATTCCACTGAGGTACCTTTAACCGACACAATAACAAGTGTTGCGGCTTGTCATCAATCAACCCAACAACGATATACGATTACACTACACATTTTCCACGCTGGACGAGAAATTTATCCTAAAACGTAGCCCAGAGAGAAAACCAAACCGTAGGCACACGTACACACGTTTATCCATCATTTCACATAAAGTCTTTATGTCATAAGTTATTGTGATAATCTTCCTTAAACATCGGGAAGGAAGAGAAAAAAAGAGAACAGCACGTGTACCGACCATCTCCGTACTCGCGAGCGGTACGTGTGAAGTGGTTCGATTCGTTCCATCGTCTGCATTACACTGGATGGTTTTCGGTGGGTGCATACAAACGCATGTAACTTAAAACTTAATCCACTTTCAAAAGACGCACCTCAATGCCGATTTTTCCTCAGCTCTGCACAGTTGTACCATTTTAAGTCAGTGGTTAATGGTGGATTCTAAAACATTTCTAATAACTTCATAATTCACACAAACTTTTAATGTAAATATATAAAGAATAAGCATGAAATCACGATATACGACCACAACATCTGTGAGAAAAACAACTTCTGTAATGGAAACTCAATAGCACAAACTCTCTAATCTCTCAGTCATTCACAATTCCATCCACGAACGTGAGGTAAATGTTCTTGTTGTGATTAATTTTCCACGCTGACTTGCTACAATTCTTCAATTCCGTGGAGGTAAAAGCGCGTAATGCTACACATCCCAAAATGCACCAGAACAAAGGACAACAACTAAAGGAGAAGTTGTGGCGACGTTGACTCAACTTTACTTATCCGTTCGTGCCGACAACAGCGACTGATTCAATGACAGGCTACGTTTCCTATTTTGAAGGGTATTTTGGTTTGGAGAGCATCGATTTGAGATGTTACTGCAAGTGCCTTGCCTTCGGGCGGTATTAAGAATAACACAATTTAATGCCATTACATTACGTGACGTTGTGTAGGAGATTTGTGTGGTGTAAAAACTCCGAGTCATAGTGGCGTGTGTGCATGAATGATTACAATACAATCCATCTGGTACAACGGTAGTAGGTAGCATTCGTGTATGTATAAAATGAGTTTCAATAATGTGCGTAAAATTGAGTTTCAAGCTGAGTTATTCTCAAAAATTGAGGTTTTTTTTGAGATTTATTTTACATAAATTGATATTTTCCACTGTTTGCCCCATCTTTGTTAACTGCATGTTTCTTGAGATCCCACAAGATCACTTTGACATCTTGCATGTACTACACCCGAATCTTTCTTTCGCTGGATACTAATAATAAATATTTCCTACATCTGTCTCTCCCAGACCCACGGTGCAAAAGCACGATCGCGTCAATTAAACAGAATTCGAGCAAGTTCACAACACCGACAGACAAAATAATGAATTGAGTTGCACGAAACGGTCCACAGAACGGGACCTCACCCGGATTACACTTTCCCCGTGTCCTATCGTCGTATCGAAATCACTGGGACAACAACAACAAAAAAACCGTGGCACATATGGCAATTAAGGATTAAATGCATTGCATCGATTTGCATACCTCATACTCTTCCCTCCCAGTATTGGAAAATGTTCGTGTCTTGATCGTGCCACGATCTTGCATACGACGATTGTTCACGACCACGATCGATGTAGCACTTTTTCACTTCTTCATCTTCATACCACAATCAACAACCGGTACATTAACATTGATCCGAAGAGTATAGCAATATAGTGCATTACAATACGGTGCCGGGGAAGTTCGCAATGTCGGAAACATTGGAGCATATGCCTGCTCAGTTTGGACACATTTTGATTTGGAGATTTGGCTCGACCGGCAGATCGCGTCCATCAAGGCGCCATGATAGCATGGCGCCAGACCATCCGTTTTTTTTCTACTATATTCACATAAATCTTGGAAAATTGTAATAATTGCTGTCGTAATTCACGTTACGGAAACAAAACCCTCCCCGGTGCAGAAATTGGCGTTAATCTGACAATCGCGTTAGCGTGATCGGGCTGTCTTTCCCACTTCCACAATGTTACCGGGTTCTTTCTACATCTTCACGGTGTGCAAACAAAAACCACCAACCACGAACCAATCGGCAGACTCGGAAAACATGTGGAAAAAAGGATCTTAAAACAACAAGCTTCAACCGGGTACGGTATATGATTATCAGCCTTTTTCGGGACCTGATGCGACACTGCATGTGTGCGGAATAGGTGTGAAAGCGAAACGACACCAAGTCAGCGAACGTACGAAAAGCCACGTTTGGTTCAAATTCACCACTCCAGCGAAAGGATGCACCAACGGTTTAATGCGCAAGATAAAACAAACCAAACGCAAGACGACATCAGCGTACTACAGCTCGAGCGATATATGTTGGCGCTCGACACCGACTTCAAGTTTTGGTTGTGGTTTTTATTTTACTTTTCTTTTTTCTCTCTCTCTTCAAGAAGAAGTGCATTCACAGGATGTTTCATTTTTCCACCAGTTTTTCCCGTTCTACCCCTTTCTTGGAGCAGCAGCGTTTTTCTTCCGGTGGTGGTGGCTTCTGGTGATCACGGGCCAACTTCAAAGTTTCGTGTGGCGATCGCAATGCATAAATGCGCTTTCGCGCCATCACATTAAAACGTACGCTGAAATCATGAATACAATGTCAATTGTTTTTGTACGAACATATTTCAATGCCGCCCGGAATCAATTTCCAGTGCTATACATTTTAATTCCCTTCACCACCTTCGCATGAGCAGAGGGACTCGCATAAGGTATATACAGATATAGTAACTAACAGTGTTGCTCAAAATTTTCGACTATTTTTTAAATTATTTTTAAATAAAGGAACTACTTTACCAAATATGTTTTAACACTAGTAATAAAAAAAATAAATAATCGATAATGGATTTTATTTTTATTTGTACAAACTGAACCTCAACTTCCCTATCAATGATTTAAATAAAACAAAAGACTTCAACGCTCTAAAGCTTAAAAGGAACCAAAAGTGCACATTTTTGTCCACAAGTGTATCCATGCGCCGACTTGCCTTTGGCCAGCATTTGTGACATGGCGGGATAAGCGCCAAAGGAGATCGCGACACCGATCGGTGGAAGGTTGGAGTGTAATCGTCGTATCTCATCTAAATTACTAGCTCCTGATCAGGATCGCAGTATGGGAACGACCGTTGATGCCAAATCACGATCTTTTGCTTATCGTTTCGTTTTGCCAGTTTTGCTGTGTAGAGTAAAGGACAAATAAAGAAGAATGAAAAAAAAAACACACACGAAAACATTATACACATACTTCAGCATGGCTGCAAACATGTAAGCGCCCGTAAAAGGGGTTCTCGATTGGGAATGGGGTTGCAGCGAAAAGGGTGAAAAAAAAACGAAACAGAAAAATCGAAACCCACAACTACAAAACCGCCCGATCGCGAATAATCAATTGGGGTAGTGCATTGTTTTTCGATCACACGCGCGCCCTATTCTGGACCGACTCGAGTTATTATATGCGATTTAGCTAATTGTGATCAATGCTCCTTCTGGGTGGTATCGTCCACACGGTACATGATCGGGTACCGGGTATGTTCACCTTTTTGGACCTCCCAGCATCAACGGGCAGTATGTTTAATGTCATCAACATTACGGCTTCTATTGTGTTTTTTTTTGGGGACGTTTTGACGATGACTACTCACAAAAATACCGCCCAGCAACCTAGTAACGAACGCGTTTTAACTGTTTGTAAAAGTGGAAGTATATTTAACTTTGACAATCAATCGCACATCAAACATACACAGCGGGTTCGAAAGAAAAAAAAGTTTCCAATCGGAGCGCGGAATCGTCGTACCGCAAACTGTTTACAATTCACATTTTCGGCACCAACCGAAACAAACAGAGAGAACACCTTCAGTAATGGAAGTTGCAATAATACCACCGCTGAACGTTACGTTCGATCCATTTGGGCGGTATTAATCCAGTCCTGGCAACCGGGCTTGGGCAGCACTTTGGGTCAATATGGGTAAGGTAAATATTTTCTGCTCCCATCTAAACAGCAGCCTTCAAAAACGGGGGATATGAAATTCCTGTTTTTTTTTTTATTTTTTGTAGTAATTTTCCCTCTAAAAAAATCCCGTAAAGAAAACCGTAACGGTGCCATATTTAAGCATATTTACCATGAGACGAAAGCATTTCGTTTCCCCGTTTGAATGAAACCGTTAAATTAATTGATTCGCCTAATGTTTTTGATGTGCAACTTCAGCAAAAAGGTTTTCATCTATTTAAACATTATTTTTATGTTTCATAACCTCTTAGGAAATCGGTGAACGATTTTCGAATACATTGGAAGGATAGGGAACGGCAATGCTGGACCTTATCTAATAAAAACAATTGAAGAGATTTTAAAAGAAATTGAATTGAAGTTTGTGAAGAAGAATATGTTAAAGTATCGTAAAACTTCAAATAAAGAAACTAATTTACTAAATTAAATACAGTGGAACGCCGATTATCCGTGCTCAGCGGAGCTCGGCCTCTGCCGGATAAGCGATTATTACGGATAATAGGCACAACTCTTTTGATTGATAAATGTTAGTGTTTAATCTGTAATGAGTGGAATTTTTTGCTAGAGCTAAATGTTAATATTCTTAGGTGCACTTTGCAAAATAAACCTGTTCTTCTTGGTCGAACTTGAGCCAATTGTATCATTTCCTATTGAGGTTTTTGTTTCTTGCCATCACCAGTTTGCAGTGAATAGGTCAATTCATCTCGGGAACTGTCATTTCTGAGCTACACGGATAATGGGACAGCCGGATAAAAGGTACCCGGATAATCGGCGCTCCACTGCATGTCCATGAGCAGCAAACAACCAAAAAAAAAAACAAAGTTACTCACAGTAGTCCAGAGACAAAATAGAATTTGATAAGCTATTGAATATTACCACATGAACCAAAAATAATGTAACAAAAGAAGGTTTTGTTATTGAAATTACCATTTTAAGCTATTACAAACTGGAGAAGATCTTCTTCAAAATATCGAAATCATTGAAATACCTTTTTGTTTAATAGAACAATGCCAATATTATCATATTTTATTTCTATAACGGACTTGAAGTAAATATTTGGATCAAAATAAAAAAAAACCTGTTGACGGTGACATAATCATGCCACGCCACACAATCCATCATACATAAACTTCCTGTCACTCCTGCCTGTCACATTCGTACACTTCTTGGGTGGTAAAGAATTTTCTAAACATCCTTAGTAACGCCATTGGTATGCAGGGCGAACAAACTGATACGATCGGCTCATTACGACGGCCATCTGCTTTGTTTGTGTTTTCTCCGTTTCCGCACGGTAACAGAAACTATCCGCGGATACGATACCCGTACATGTTCAAGCCTTTTATATTAATTGTTTTAAATTTCACCTCACTTCGTACCCCGTTTCTATCGCTGGACCACGCTAATGGGTCGGATAGTGTGGACTTTAAGACTTTTACAAAACAATAAACAACGAAACAAGCGGCCCGCGAAACCCTCTAGAGAGGACCCGTACGTGTGACAGACATGGCGTGCAATAGATTTAATTTGAATACCACCCAAGTAACCCAAGTAGCAGCTGCATATCATTTAACCCCGCCGGTGTCGAACCGGCCAGACATCGGCCAAGAATCTTCCAGGTAGCAAACACAATAAAACAAAAAAAAAATTATACAACAAAAAAACCTATCACACACACATACACCTCGGGGCAAAGTGCCTGATGACATTTCCGATTACTTTGGCCAGTAGCGACTGAAGAATTCCTGAACGGGTAGGAAATAAATTCCACGATGAAAAGGAACTCCACGTTCCGGTGGCGGAGTACGCGAGGAATCAAGTATCGAGTCATTTGTTCACCAAGCTTTCAACCAAAAACTGATCGACTGGCAACGCTGTAAATTGACTCGAAAGCCAATGTAAAGTATGCTTAGATTCATGCACCGGACACTTTGAACCGGTAGCCGTACCGCCCTGCTGATGTCTTTAGCGGCTTCCAAGACGGGGCCTCGCTGCTGAAAAGTGTGAAATATTTAAAGTTTTAGGATTTCCTCCTATTTTGTATGCGGTTTGAATGCTAACAGTGTGTCGGAGGGTTGTTTTTTTTTTTTGGCTTATCCAAATCCACCTTCCAGCAAGGGGAGCTAGGACACACGAGAAAAAAGTCAAAGCCACACAAAGGAACATGTAGCGCATATCTCAACCCATTCTCGAATGGTGGGCGAACGAACCCCACCCGTGGTATCGTCTACCAAGAGGCCGCTGCGTATCCGTTTCGGTAGAGATTCTACACACGCCTGCAACGTGTCATGTAGCTTCTTTTTTCGGTAGGTGTCGGTGGACATAAAACGGACCCCATGAAGCACTGATATGTTGAGAAAAGGAAAAACAAACCAAAAAAAAACTGCCTCGCTTTTTGGGGAACCGAATGGTTTGGGAACCAACGTTGTGCTGTAAGTTTGGCTTCAAAGAAAAAAAAACACAACCAGCAGCTGGATTTTTTGTGCTCCTACCTCTCACATAGGCAATGCTTAACATGAGAAAAATTGCCAAGCAGAGGCAACGGATCGAACATGGATCACGGTTTTCGTATTTGGTGTCACACGATCACACGCCTTGCTATTCGCGATACCGTTTGGGCGATTGTTTCCGTTCGGGACTTTTTTTGGTATCACACCTAAACACGGTATAGGAAGAAGATCTCCCGGACAGCTTTCAGAACTCCCGGAAATCCCACCAAGCCTGACACTATCGTTTGCCGCAGCAGAAGGAAAAGAAATACCTCAAATCAACCACACCGATCGGTTGGTCTTGCCGGCCTTACGCACGGATTCGTTTGCTTTATTCGGCAGGACTTTACAATTTTATTCCATCTCATTTCGCAACACACAACCCGGGGCCCTCTTTACACGTTTTAAAGGTGGCAAAATGTTTCAAGATGTGGCACATTGCGAAACAAATCGATGGTGGCCGATCATAAATTAGTCTGCAAAACACGCTGCTGACAAACAAACATTGCCAAACGATTGTCCTGATTATCGAATGAGTCGATGAGTTTCAGCGGCTGAAGCTGTTGTTTGCTTCCTTCTTTTTTTTTTCGTCTACCTCAAGTTTACTTTTGTGTCTCACGCGAAGGTGCGAAATAAAACAATTGATTTTTAGGTCCTGATACGCAAACCGACACCTTTTGTTAGTTGATTGTGATTTTAGAATGTTTTTTGTTCGATTTTTTTTTTTGTATGAATTTCTGTTTTCATTTCTGCCTAATGTTAAGGTTGATGTTTCCCACGATTGTGATCACGCTTGGTGTCTAAAACATTCGCGGTTGATATTCGCGGTCCACCAGTTGAAGGAGGTTTGGTATTAAAAACTCCAAATCCATTACCAACTTGTATGTATCTAGGTCTTTTTAGATTGTATTTGACTACTTATTATCAACTTGCATAATATCTTTAAGGAGTTTGACCAATAATTCTCCAAAGAATTATAACCAATAAATTATGCCGAATATGTCTGACGAACAATTAAAGTTGATCGGTTCCAAGGCTTTTGGGACATTATGAACTCCAATTTCGAGTTGCATTTGAACATTGAACATTCGTATGAGCTGTCCTTTTGAACTATATCTTCGATGTGTGTTGGTGGATTGTATTTGATTCTTTCCAGGTATTACGGAGATCTGAAACCTCAAGAAAATGGTTCTATTTTCTATCAAAAACATGCTGGCTCTTTACTCTCCTAAATCTCTCTAAATCAAATCTAAACTAAATCTTCATATATTCTCCCTCCCTGAATACGATGCTTATTTCTACGTACCTTTGAACTCTCCTCCTCCAAAAAAAAATCAACATTCACACACGTACATTTCAACTTCCGGACTTCAGTTCGTGAAATCGCTAAATGGGGACAAAACCTCATCCTTGTTAAAGCATTCCACTCGAAATTGTTGCGAAAATATTCGATACTGTTGACAGACATTCCTATGGCCGAAAGAAAGAGAAACAAACAGAAAAAACACCCCAACAACACACACAAGTATGAATGGGAAACAAATAAAAAATCATACAATTTACCCAAGATCGAACGAGAACCCGCGAAGAAGCAGCAAACCGTGTGGAATACGTGTGGGAAAAAGCAAACCACTAAAGCGACAAACTTCCCATCTTCCTCGACAGTGATTGATCGCACCTCCGTGATGGTGAAGAAAAATCGTGTTTGTTGTGGCGCATCGTGCGCCGAAAATGTGTTTTTTTTCTTCTTCTTATCCTGTGTAACGTCGTAACATTGGAAGAGATTTGTTGCAATAGAGTACTTGGGTGACAATTTCGGGTGCATTAAAACGCTCTTGAGAAATATTGCAACCGAGTGCACTAGACGAAAAGATCATTACCAAATGACTTGCTCACATGCTGGTTAACAACTCTTAACACTTGAAATTATGATGCAGCACAAGTGCAGCAATTCTCGATGCAATTATTGCAATCGACAGCTCGCTTGTGTCCATGCTCTTCCTCGTAGCATTCATCCATTCGATGGCGAGCTGACATTCACAATGCAATGCTCGCATCGAATTTCCGCGAAACAACTTCAATCTCTTCTGCCCCTACCATGCATCCTCCCCTTACAGCCAACATCGTAGTAATAAAGTTTAAAAATCCCCAAACGCACATTGTTTGATCGAACATGGGAAAAAATAAGGACAAATCGAACTGATCAGCAAAACTTCGGCCACCCGTTCCGGTTCGTGTCTTCAACGTGTGTTTTGTTTTTTTTGTCACCCTCCTCTGATTTGGTCGCCACCATCAAAACCGCAACATTACATTGGCCCAACAGTAAAAAATCGCGCGCGCGCGTACTCAAAGACGCGGTGACCAGCAGTTACTAGCAGCGCCTAACAGCGCGCTGTAGCACGCTAACGTAAGCAACCTTGGAAACAAACAATCACACGAGACAATACAATCCAAGAAAAACCGTTCCTCATCGGCAACATGCATAGGAAGGGTGACCACAGAAAAGTCGAATGCGTTACTTTTGCTGCAGAGTGTAAATTAAATTCACGTTACCGGATGTTTTAATGAATGATCGCGTCGCCGGGTTTCGTTTAGCGATCGAGGCATGTTTTTTTTCTTTCCCCGTTTTTTTCATTTTGATTTATTTCTACTTGTTTCTGTTTACTTCTTGTTCTATTTGCTTTGAATGATTTCTTTTGCTGTTTGCGATTTGCCTGTCGCCAACATGCGAAAAGCTGCGAATAAAAAGTGTTGCTGCAAGCAATTTTGCAGGATGTGTGTGTGTTTGCGTTGTAGCAGCGAACCTCATCAATGAATGGTGAATTATGAATGAAATTTAACGGAAAACGAAACGTTTCTTGAAATACTACGCGCTGGGAACAGAGGGTGATCGATAAGAGGAATCATACATACGGTGGGAAGTAAATGTACGGAACGATCGATGTTTTTCTGTAAATGTTACTGCACATAAGTACATGCCACAGTTAACATTGAGCGAATATTTTTAATACATATTAAATCAAACAAGTTGTAGTATTTCAATTAGTTTAAAAAGAGGTTTACAGTAAAAAATATTAATTTAATATTTGCCTTTATACCTAAGGGGTCTTTAGGTAATATAAGGAAACTTAAATCAAATAAAAATGTAAAAACGAACGCACGTAAAAACTTTAATTCTAAATATTCAAGCTAATTTTTTTCAAAACAACATTTTGCTAATCAATACATGAATTTCTCAAAAAAAAAATTTAAACGGACTGTCTTGATTCCTACTAATAGTTCAGTAGAACTTGACTATAGCTTTTCGTAGTAAAAATAAATTTTTTTATTTTGTATCGAAAATACTAACAAACTTTCAATATAAAGGCTTGAAATATTCACCTATCGTTAAAAAATATAAATTTCTTAAAAACCAAGTCTATAAAATTTTTTAAGTGCTCCAGAAACAGATATACCGAAGTGTAAAATTAAATTTCATAAGTTTTTTAAACTCACATTATTTTATATACATTTTCACTTAAAATTATTCCTACATTTCAAAACCCAAAATTTGTTCAAATATTTTCTAAACAAAATTGATTATAATCCCTATTTTTTTGTTCATCAAAAACAATAATTTTAAACTGCTATCGCATCATTTACATAAACATCAATTTTGTCACCGAATGGCTTCCGTACGATAAATTAAACAAAAACCTACATAGCTGCCAGGTCGTTCCTTCATTTCATACCACCCAATGCGACCATCAATGACACCAATGGAAAAATCATCTCGCCTTGTGTAATAGCCACAGCAAAACGCTGCCAATTATTTTACGCCCACTCATGTACGAAGTGAATAATTTTCCCCCATACCGTTCCAGTCGATCTCCCACCGTTGTGCTGGTCACCCAAGTCAATGAGTTTCCCAACACACACACACACACCACCCCTTGGCTTCTAGCGCACTGTCCGAAGCAAAACAGTATCATATTGTGCCGGTTGTAAAACAGTTCCACCGAACAGGGCAATGAAATCGACTCCAGAACTGCTTGCGCTTTCATCGAATGGCAGCGATCCAGGCACGGGGGCAGTCTGCAGGAACTTGCAATTTAGAAGCTGTTCTTGTGTGGTTTATCAGATTTCGCACCATTTCTTCCAAATGCCTTTTGCGGGCTGCAAAGAAGCGGACATTGCCTGTTTTGTGTATGCATCGTAGTTGCACGTAGTGCTTGCGAAACAAA
Organism: Anopheles funestus; assembly: GCF_943734845.2. Taxonomy (NCBI): domain Eukaryota; kingdom Metazoa; phylum Arthropoda; class Insecta; order Diptera; family Culicidae; genus Anopheles; species Anopheles funestus. Next base: position 33,251,298 of record NC_064599.1, read on the forward strand.
GCGCACAAGATACCAGAGAAAAAAATCAGTAAAGTCAGCATGCTGGTTCATGAAGAAGTCAGACACTAAATTATATGATAGCGAGCGCACATTGGTTTTATTAGATGGTTAGTGCGAGAGTATTTTGAAGTTTAAAAAATCAATTGATCGTAGCGGTGGGAAATAATAGAAATTTTCTATTACGAGCGTTTAGATGAGATTATTGTTATGTTTATAAAATATTTAAAAAAAAATCTTTTTAATTCAAACATCGACATCAAATTTAATAAATTTGTTTTTTAACCATTACAAACTTAATTATAAAAATAATCACGATTTTGCTCTAAAGCTTAACTTAACAAAACACCAACACACCCCGCTCATTTAGACAGTTGTGCTCGTTCGTTATTTAACACGCGATCACGATTGCGATCCGACACCATTCCGATCCGGCCTACCGGGCTGTTGTATACAGTTTTGTTGTGTTTTTTTTGCATGCTGCAGCATTTATTGCTCTTGCATGAGCGAAAACATAACAAGATCCGAGAAATAATGGTAGCATTCAAAACAAACTATCATCTCAAGACGCAAGCGCAGCAGACGCGTGAACACATTGGCAATGTTGACCACACAAGAACACCCATAAGTTCCCCGCCACCCCTTCATGAGCTGTTGCCACACCCAACCTTTCCCCCAAGGTCTCCTCCTGGGACCCATCCACTCAAAGGCACTGAATTTATTACCCATCCAAACGGTTTGTGGGATGGTAACGGGCTAAAAAATGTTCCTGAAAATTAGTCACTTACAGTCAGCCAGCCTACAGAACCTACACCTGACCGGTTGAGCAATTCGCCGTGCGGGATTTAACACCCCGAACGCCCCCTCCCAAAAATTCCCGAATATGCCCTGATAAAAAGGTGCTTAGGGGAAGAAAGCAAATGTCATTCTAATGAAAATTGACATTCATCAGTTTTTTGGGGGGGGAGAGGCCTCTCGTCAAGAGGCTTAAGGGCAAACGAGTGATGATGACGACGGTGACAACGACTAGCTTCCCATCCGGGTTGAACGCGTTCCTGTTTATGTAATTCATCTACCAACACTCCTAATGCCCGGGTGCCGAAAGTTACCGATAAAGCGACACTACATTCCCCTATACTGCAATGGAGGAAAAAGCCCTTCGGGACCACCGTTCTCCACACCCATTTGACAGCCTTGACCAGGCTACGGGAGAAATGTTCCGTTTCGTGACAATATGACTGGCTGTCGGATAATCTTCATTTTCTGTATGACTGATTATGACGGACCCGAGGCGGATGGGTGAAACCGATCAGAGAGGTTTTGCTTGGTCTTCCCAGTCTGCTGGTGCTCTATGTTTTCCTTGTACGGCGGTACGAAAACCGTCCCCGACGAGCAGCAGCGTGGATAGCAAAAGCCGTATAAATATGTTAATGTGATGTTTATATTCACTTCTCCCTTGTCGGTGCCACACAACAGGACTAAAATGTGTTTCCTTTCGTTTTTTTTGTTATTGTATGGCTCAAAAATTCACCTCCATTTATTCGTGTTCTACAGAATATTTTACTTCCGATATGACACCCGGTAAGATTAGTCTCCTTTTATTCTACATCAACGCCAGGAAACACAGAAATACAAACTATGTAAAATGAAAGCTTAAAAGTGATTTTAAATAGAATAATTTTTATTTTAAATTTCTCTAAGCATCCACCGCAATAGAGTTCTGCGGTCTCGAACCCGTCAGCAAACCACTTTGCGAAATGCAAATAAAATATTGAATCATTATCTTGAACAGTGCCACAGTATCGGCATCAGATGGATGGCTACAGTTGCAGTTTTGCAGTCTACCCAAAACGCGTATACCATGCGGTCACAAAAGTTCGACCGACCCGGCAAAAAGGGTCCCGGTGGGTCGAGTAATGGGGACCATCACTCTCAGTGCCGGGTGGTACCGGGGTAAATGTGTTTGCATGTCTCTTACCGAACCCCGAACAAGGACGGATTCCTATCACCGTACCCAACATTATGGATGATCTCCAGAATTGCAGCTCACTTGTTCCGTCATCATCGCCATCATTTCGCAACGACGTCGTCCAAGGGAAACACACTGTATCACGTTTCCGCTCCCGGAGGTATGCAACAGAAGGGGAGGTTGCGGGAGGATGGGGAAAAAGGGAGAGGCAAAACTCGAATGAAATTAGAGAAACCTGCTCATCCACTGAGTGACCACACGTACACCACTGACGGTGATGGACCACGATCGTCCCGACTTCCGCTTTTTGCCCTTCCTTTCCATACAGTTTCCCTGGCAGAAAAGCTTCGTAGCTGGTGTTTTTTTGTTTTACTTTTGCTTTCCCCGTTCCCCATCCAAAACTTCCAACCGACCGAAGCCCGACGTCCTGCCCGGCTATGAGGACCATTAAAAACAGCCGGATTGATGCTTCATAATGGATGGATTTGTTGCCGTGCAGCAAAAAGCAGCCGGATAAAACGAATTTCTATGTTTCTTGGCGATGTATGCAAAAAGGATTAATATTTCACAAATTTTAATTAGAATTTCCTATGTTTTCGTGTTGACACTAATCCCCTTTTTGAAAGGGCTCGTCGACTACGTCCGTGCATCTTCGTTGCGGCTCGTTGATCAATGCTGTTCGTACGTTCGTTCGCTGCTGGTCAGAACGATGGAGACTAGTTCTTTTGTTGAACACTAGCGATGCATTATTTTTGGCACAGTGGGTTGTGTTGATTGTTCCGCATGTCTTACACTTTAGAGTGTGCTTTTTACACTCTGGTTGCAAAATACCCATTAAACAAATGTATTACATGGAATATTAGCTTTTTTTTCTTTCATTTGAAAAAGAAAACATAATTTTAATGCAGTCCGTGACATAACTATGTGGTCTTAATTGTTTTTAGAACAAGACAATAAAACCAGAATAAGAAACTAAATGTATATATGTATACTAGTTTAATAAAATGTATGGAAACAGTTTCATTAAATTTAATAAAATAGTTTTTATATTTAACTTTTCAAACATTATCACAAATTGGAAGCATTTTTTGGCACCTTGATTAAATCATTTAAATACTTGAAAAATAAGGATATTCCTATTGTAAAATTATCATGATTTCAAAGGAGAATAGCGGATTTAATTTTATTTTTTATTTTTTCAGACATGACACTATTTTTTTTTTATTTACTACACTGTACTATTTTTTTTTTTCAAATTTTGTACAACTATCAGCTATACAATCCTTTGTTCAATCCTCACCTTAATTTTTTTTCAAGTATGATTTTTATGCTTAAAAAATTATCTGACGTAATGTTACATTACAGACTGAATAAAATCATTTCGTTAAACAAATCATAAATTTAATACCATTCGTCTTAAAAAGCGTAGTAAATTGCAATAATATTTTAATCAATTTCAAACAATATCTCCATTTATTCATTATTTTTCCTTCATCTATTGCAGTTGTGTTCTTCTATTTCTTGCACACACAAGGCAACGATCCACTTTCTAAATATATTTTTCAAAACGATGATCTTTTTTCCACAATCACAAGTAAATTCACAAATCGTTAATGCAAAGTAAACACAATTATCATTACTTTTTAACAAAAAAACAGTTTCGTGAAGATTTTTTCCCGTGAAGGTATTAACACCGTTAATCGAAAAACAACAAATTATTACCATAATGAGTAACAAAAGGAAACAATTATCTACTCAATAGCTAGTCTACCAATAAGTAAAGCAAAAACTTTACCATTAATCCAATCCAGATGTTGCCACACACGCACACAGAAATCCTCACAGGCAGCAAACATCAATGCTTAGACTTATGACTTTAGCTATTTACCCAACAATCGGCCTACGCGTTACAAAACCCTGTAAAGCGCAGCGTGTCCAAAAGAAGAGAAAAAAATGTACCATACTAGGTGGAAAACAAATACGTAGCGCATTAGCCGGGTCAATTCACCAAAAAGGTGGTAAAGCGGAAAACCAAAAATATGCGAAAAGGATGAGCCACGGAAAAAAGGCAAACATTCATTTAGGTGGCTCGCTGGCACCGGTAGACCGGCGTGAAATGGCACGTCAGGATTAAGGGAACTTGTGTAGGCATTAGGGACAGCCGGGGTTTTCACCTTTTCCATTTCACCATGCCCGGCTCCAAGCTGCAAACAGGATCGACGATCGTACCATTTTTGCTGGGTGCGTAGAATGCGGAACTAAACGAAATACACAACAGCAAGAGAAAAAAAACAGGTGAACGGAATTTCCGGTAAAAAGGCAAACCAAGTTCCGGAGAAAATATGCTTGGATTATCTCTTTCCACGCGCATTTTTCTTTTGCTTCACTCCTTTTGCACTTTTCGACTTTCTTCGCCGCAGGTAAGAAGATTTGGCACTCATTACTATTTATTTGCATACATAATAATTAATTCCATTTAGGCAGAAAGGATTGTGCGTCGGTGGGGTGGGCGTAAAGCATTAGAACGAATTTCCCACGATTTGTTGTTATCATCCGTTTTTTTCTCTCCTACTTTCCCTCACACTAACGAGCCATTGCTCCTGTTGTATCCTTGTTCCTTTCTTTTCGCATTTGAGCGCATTTGTTTTTATCGACTGTTTAGGGTTTTGTTTATTTAGTTATTTCGAGGTATTATCCTATTTAACACGTTAAAATTTATTCAATGTAGCTCGTTTTTTTTTTTTTGCTCTGGGAAACCTTGCATCTTTACTCTTCCCTTGGATTAACTGCCGGCCTAAGGCACCCTCGTTTTTAACCCATTTTATAATGATCTTAGTTGCGGTTACAAAAAACAACATTTTCCAAGGCTTTAACCAAATATGATAATTTGATGCTAAACAGGTTTAATTGAATGCAAATTAAAAAAAACACAATTGCTCAAAAGTTGCCATTAAAGGCGGCCATATTTAGATGACATGATATATAAAAGATGATAAAATTTTAATAATTGCTTGTACGGAAGGAATTTAATAAATCTCTTTGTAAAGAATTCTAAAGAATTCTTAAGAATTATAAAGAATTCTTAGGAATTGAAACATGAACAAAGTTCTTGTAAACTATTAAGTTATGTGTTTAACAAATTTGAAACATAGTCCATGCTATGACGTCAAATTTCCCAAAATAATTTTATTTATATTATTAAATCTGACCAAGGAAATAAATAATATTATTTATAATTATAAGCATATTTACATTAAAATATTTTTCTTTAGTATTTAAAAATTTGGAACATCATTTGGACATATATTGCAGTTAAACGAATAACTAAGCAATAGAGCCAGAACAACCAGGAAAAATGCTTATATTGTCTAGGGGTTGTTCCATTCCGCAATACAAATAATCGTAAATATTTTCAAAATATTCTCCTCACTTCTAATACCCGGTGTCCCGGTCTCAATTCCAAAGATGCTTCCGTAACCTACCGAAATAAATTGAGCATCCCGCAGCGTTGCAAACGGCTTCCGAAATAGCTTTCGTTTGAGTAGTTTACAGTTTTCCACTTTTCTGCCCGGATGCAATAGCTGAGGTCAAATTTTTCATAACAATATTTATGACATCCGGCATCGGTATCTTACGCACAACTGTCTTCGACCGAGTCCATTCTTCAATCAATATGGATGTAACTGATGATTAAACCCACTTTACCGTGCCTAACCGTTCTTTGGAAAATCGCTTGCAAAACTACCCTACCGCTTCCGGTCGTGCAACAGAATGATGACCCAGCGTGAACAAACTTGGTCGGAAAAGCAATTGAGAAATGTTCGCTGCTACTTTGCGACAGTGAAAATTGCAATGCCTTCATCCGACCCGTTCGTTGCGATGAGAATTGGGTGGAGTCTAGTTTCACCCCTCGATGCCATCTTTTCCTGTCACCTACAACGTGTTAGGCTTCACACGCTCGTGTCAGCAAGCGTATGTACCATCAATCGATGGGAATGTTGTGACCCTTGTTCATTAGCTACCACCAAACCATACTGATCCGCTTATTGTACTTAATTATTTTCGATAATTAACCTTATCGCTTCGAACCGCGATAATCTCGTGACCAGTCCAACTACCGCAGAAACGAGGATCGCTTGTATTAGTGCCTATAGTGTGTCCATTTGCTAACCAAACAAAACCCCCTAACCCTATCGAAAGCGGGCCACGGTCCAGCGCCAAAACAACAAAAAAGCTCATAAATTTCAATCATTCTTCTATCGATGCCCGTTAATCTATGGCACATAGGACCGATACCGTCATCCTACATTGTGCAGCAAACTGGCAACAGGCTGCGGGATTCGTGGATAGAGGAATTTTCCGATCACTTTTCCATCATGCAGAATTTGGCGAGAAGGTTTACGAACGGAAATGTATTGATTCGAGAGAGACAGGAGCGAGAGAGATGAAGAAAAAATAAACCATTTATATAGCTGAAACCAACCTCACATACGAAGCAAATTAAATAGATATTTCTGAACATTGCTAGCCGGGGCCCAGCCAGGATATATTATTAAATGTTTGAGCAAATACTTCACATTGACATCAAAACGGTTTATGATTTTGTGCCATTTTTTCTTTCGTTCCGTCCACTTTTCCCTTCGTTTCGAGTGTGCAAAAACCACTTCAAACAGCCACTAGAGAACCATCCGGCATCATATCCTTTAGCCTGATGGGTACACCATCGATCGATGACCAGCGAATCGGTTCAGGACCGGGTGGTCGCCGGAGGAAAACCTTAAGAATTTGATCAAATAAACCACATGACCCCGGGACCGACCTGGGGAGAGATTTTTGCCAACCGTCATACCGACATCACGATTGCAGAAACGCGTACAACGGGGCAACGTTTGATGGTTTCGTACTGGGTTTTTTTTTGCCCTCTTCTGCTGGATGGCATTTTTCTTTACCCATCCACTCAACATCGTCAAGCCGTCTGTCTGCAGACGCAGAACGGGTGTAAGTGTTTGCACAAAAACCTTTTCTGGCAAATAAATCAAAACTGGCGATGGGTTTTGCACAGCTTTAATTTCACTAATTACATCAGCGATACACGCTCAAGTTCATGATCAACTTGTCCAGGGAAGCATAAGATAAAAATTATTAATTAACAATCGCTGAAAGGGCAGCATTAAAGCAATGCAAGCAAAAACCAACTGGCATGAGGAAGCATCAGTACATCGTCAATCTGAGTGAGTGTCCTGAAGGTCCCGAGTTCGTCCCCAAAAACAATCTCCAATAATAGAGCATTTATTCCACGGATATCGTCTAAGGAGACGTCATATAAATCAATTACGCAATCGACAGTGGCCATCAAATTGAACTTCTTCAAAATACTTCTGCAAAACAATGCAAGAAACAGCGATTGCGCTGGGTAAAACTTTATGGCACGCATTTATCTGGGCGCATTATCTCCAGATCACCTATCAATTCTGCGATGGCGTCGGAATGTTCCAGCTTTTCCACCATGGTAAGGCACAAAGTGTCATGAGGTGAAGCGACACAAAGGGAACCAACACACAAAAAAACACACGCTACGGAACACCATACGGTTCTACGGTCGTAAAAATGACCATCGAAGCGTTGCGTATCGTTAAGACATCGTTACAGGCGGGATGGCACCAAACGGGCAGTAAAAATAAGGGGTCAGCAGATTGTGTCCCTTTGACCATTTCCTGTACGAGATTTGAACGACTTTCTGCGCCGGTTACGGTGAAATAAAAAATAGAATACCATAAGGACAGAAAACACACAAAAAAACACACAATCCTAACACAACCATCAGAAACCAATTCTCCCACACAGGGAAGCGATTTACGGTTCCGATCACTAGGATCTCAACCATTGCTGTCAGGACATATTCCGGATCCCCTAGCGATTGTAATATTATTAGGATTTTTTTGTTGTGTGTATGTGCGCCTTTCTCCACCACCACTGACGCATATGGTATCTAATAAAAGGACAGCTCCCGCAACCGTACCACACCGTACTGACACAAACACACAAAAACGACCTAATCGGATTTGATTTTGTTCCCCTCGTATGTCACAGGTATTGGCACAGGAACAGGAAATGGTCATTGTTACGCAGCCAAACACGTTAAGAAGCAATCAGAGACATATTGATTTCCGATTCGATTTTCAATCTCTGTCCCCATAGGACCGCTCGTGTTGGCTTTTTTTTACTGCCCGTTACGATAGAGGAATTGATCTTATCTGTATGATTTTCCTGCGTCATCTTGCAGAAACTCCAACGAGAGAGATTGGAGATTCTCTATTTGCTAATGTTAGTAGTTGTTGCAACAAAAAAACGTTATGTAGATAGTAATTACATTGTTTTAGTCGACGTTTAGCAATAAATTGGTAATTGTATTAAGAAATAGACCAAAATTATTCATTTATTTGTAGGAGTTCGTTTTCGAGGACCCCCATGGTCAGTATTTTCAAAATTTAACTTCTTCCGATCGGTTATGGTGGATCAATGCAAAAACAAAATCGTTAATTTTAGTTTATCGAAAGTGCGGCCATCTTTAGTTTTGGGGCCCCAATTACCATTTTACCCCAATTACCACCTATTTTTTGCCTACTTCGTAAACTTTTTTGGGTTCCGATATAATTCAACATAAATCACTGCAGCAGACAACGGGAGGAAGAGGAACAAAATACACATACGTGCACGTAATGCGACGCCAAGGCTAATTTATCGTACTTTTTTAGGTGAAAGAAAAAAAATAAAACTTTTCCAAACTCCACAATCCACCCCAAAGCTTTAGCTTTAGATCGAACGAGATCGCATTTTAAAATGGTTTCACATCGAAAGGTATAAAATGGCGAAGGGCTAATTTTCTTATCGTCTCATATTTGTAATACGTGTGTGTTGGGGTTGAGTTTGGGATAAACTCTTTCACGCTCTTCCCTCCAAAATTTCTCTTTAATTAGCATTTTCGGTAAATGATATAGTTGAACATAACATCAATTCGAAAACCCGGTATTCATGAGCTGTGTTTAATTAGTTGAATTTCGAATCAAATATATTTTAAACTAAAAATACAGTGGAATTCCGATTATCCGTGCTCATCGGCATGTTGCGGATAATAGGCACAACGCTTTTTATTGATAAATATTATTGTTTAATGTCTAATTGGTGGGCTCTTTTTATAAAGCTAGAAGTTAATTTTCTTAATTACACTTTGCATAGTAAATTTGTTCTTTTTTTCGAATTTGATCAAATTGGATCATTCCCTATCGAATCTTTTATTTCTTGCCATAATCGGTTTTGCATTTAATAAGTCAATTCGCCTTAGGAACTAGCATTTCCGAGCTCCACAGATAATAAATGGTACCCGGATAATCGGCGCTCCACTGTAAGACAAACGTATTCTATCCATTTGATTGTCTGATCATAGAATAAGTGATCGTAAAGAAAAAAAAGAAGTGTTTTGAACGAAAGATTTAAATGCTCTCAAGTTGTTTGTGAATTGAACCCAAACAATGGAAACAAACACAATTAACTATAGTAATACATAAAATAATATCATCATGTATAAAAATAATCAACTATATTTGATGATATTTAACTATTTGATTTTGTTCCCCTCGTATGTCACAGGTATTGGCACAGGAACAGGAAATGGTCATTGTTACGCAGCCAAACACGTTAAGAAGCAATCAGAGACATATTGATTTCCGATTCGATTTTCAATCTCTGTCCCCATAGGACCGCTCGTGTTGGCTTTTTTTTACTGCCCGTTACGATAGAGGAATTGATCTTATCTGTATGATTTTCCTGCGTCATCTTGCAGAAACTCCAACGGGAGAGATTGGAGATTCTCTATTTGCTAATGTTAGTAGTTGTTGCAACAAAAAAACGTTATGTAGATAGTAATTACATTGTTTTAGTCGACGTTTAGCAATAAATTGGTAATTGTATTAAGAAATAGACCAAAATTATTCATTTATTTGTAGGAGTTCGTTTTCGAGGACCCCCATGGCCAGTATTTTCAAAATTTAACTTCTTCCGATCGGTTATGGTGGATCAATGCAAAAACAAAATCGTTAATTTTAGTTTATCGAAAGTGCGGCCATCTTTAGTTTTGGGGCCCCAATTACCATTCCGCTTATGGGCTCCTAGAAGCTAGATCCGATACTGATCCGCCAGTTCCAACCAACCAAAAAAAGCATCTAGCCACGCTTCAGTAAAGTTTCCCAGATCCTAACACTCAAGATCAAAGAAGCGTTCATAGTGATCTTATCCATGTCACAGAACCTTCAACAGTAACCATTGAGGAAACAACTTGAGCAAAGGGACATAGTCCAAGTTCTTGGGAAAGATATGCTAGCAGACGTATCTGAAGTACAGGTAATGAACTAAGAACCTACGGATAATTCTAGATTCTTTTCCACGAAAGGCATTCTAAGGATCCTGATGACTCGAAATGGCAACAGTTGTGGAGGCCGAATATTTTATGCCCTCCACCGTGGAAATAAGCATGGATGATCACCAACATGTTCCAGGATAAGATATTTCAGTTGTTAAAGCTAAGAGAAAAGAAAAATCTTCTTTCCATCAAGTGACATTGAGATATAGTCACAAAGTGTCTTCCGAAAGATTTCGCTTTCAATTTGAAAAACAATCACACAATAGAGTATATGATCTATTGGTGTTCTTATCTTATTAATTCTAATAAGAAATCACTGCGAGAAATGTCTAATCAGCGTTAAAATATTTACTGAAGACCAATAATCAGCAGATAGTAACCTAACTAATTTAATACTAAAACCTTGCAGTCGATCTCCAAGGTAAGGATATAGCTGAATCAAAAGCAAACATTGAAGATTTGAGGACATAGCGCTTGCGAAAGTTCTGGATAGTTCAATTAGTTGAACGCATTTTAAATTAAGAATTATGCAACATAAGATTCAAACAAAATATGTTCCGTTGTAATATCCATATTAGCTTGTAACAGCTCACAGCATAAAAATACAGCAATGACAGCATAAAAATATAAAACACAAAATAAATATCGTTTTTTTAGGACGCGTTTAAATAAATAACACTCACCCAAAAACTCATTAGCTGCAAATTGGACGTTGTTTAAAAAAAACATATCCCTTTCTAAAACCAAACAAACAAACGGGTCGCGCAATAGCGAGCTGTCACTCTATCGTTTATAGCAAATGCACTACATCCTAACGATCATCCGATCGAATGTTATTCTAACCCAAAAACCCTAGGTTCGAACGGATGTGGTCCGGAAGCGTAAATGTTAAACGGTGAAACATCTGTTTGCATCACACCAGGCCAGTTCTGCTCAAATTTAACAACTTAGAAAATGGCGTTTATTTTTCTATACTTTTACCTCCTATTTCGGTGTACTGATCGGTTTTTGGTAACAGATAGAAACATTCAATTCCATAATTACTGTACTGCATACACACAATGTGCACTTCCAAGGCACAGTTAGCTCAAGCTAACTGTTGAAGGCGAGCATAAAATGTGCTGTGTAAATAAGGCTATCACAACAATAAATTAAGGGTATTTATTAACGGCGAACACTCCAACCATCCGCAAAATCCCATCCACCCATCCGTCTACGGATACCGATAATATTTGTATCAACAAAAATCGGATAACCGTCGACGCATCCGTTGCAAGCTCGGCCGGAAGGAAGGAACAACGTGTGTATGTGACGCAGCGGGATTTTTTTTTTGTTGGTACGGTGGCTCCAGACCACCAGTAGTGAACACCCTGATGAACAGACAAAGGTGACAAGATGACAATAACTCAAAGCACGTTCTTAGCTCCGGCTGATGATGACCATAATCGTGATACATCCTGCGGTACACAACAAGGACATCCCCGTTTTAGGACGGTTGGCGATGAATGCCAAAACAACCGGTAAGCGAACAAGGCTAGTTAGCGAAGATCGATTTACGTGTTGTATTTTTTCTTGTCCTCTTTTTCCCTCTCTCTCTCTCTCCATTCCATGTTTTCATTCAATGTTTTTATTTGCCCTACTAAATTCGAAATGAAATACTTCCATTGAATGTGTCACCATTGAATCCTGCAAAAAAAGAAAGGGGAACCGATCCGATTGAGGTCGATGCTGTACGCTATTAAGCCTAATTCATTACGGCCAGAAAGGTAAACATTTCTATTTCACATTTGCCATCACCAAACAATGCGAACCACAGCATACGATGTGAACGCATTGATCGCCATCGTAAGGACCACAGGAGTTAGGGATCGGTTAACCCGTGTGCGTGTGTGCATTTGTTGCTACAAGCGTCGTGGTCGTAACCAGCACGATGAGAGAGAAAAAAAAGCACAGGATGCGTCTGGAATAAAGGTGGAGGATGACACAAAATAAATTAAAATGCATTTGTCATACGACGACCACCCGCGGGGTCGGCTCATTCCCGGGGGTTTCCGAGCAGAGTGAAATGAAGAACTAAAAGTGACAGAAAAATGTGCATCGTACTAGAGTGGCCGAAGGGACGACGGGACAGAACAGGCACAAAAGGCACCCAAAAAGGTGCAAAAGAGCAATAGAGAGTGTACTTAAAAGTAGTGCAACGACGGTTATCCTGGTTGTGTCGTGTTGTCATCTTCGGTATCCCGGTTGTCCCTGGCACCAGAAATGGTCGGAGTTCCGAACTTACGGAAGGATATGCGGTGTTTGCTGGTGCTTCCTTCCTTTTGCGCGTATATACACAACCCAATCACAGAACGAGACAGAGTCGAACAGCCCAGCGCCAGCCCGTGTGCGAGAAGTTAATGCTTTCGATCGGTGCACCATCGGTGACACACCCGGCCTTCAAAATGGTCGTGCAAATTAAGACCCCGGGAATGAGTACCCTGCACGAAAACCGGCATTTGGTAAAAGTAATTTGCCAACTAAACTCGTGTCCTGGTGCGATAGCACCACCGGTTTCGACCTCGTTACGCTAGTGCACCCGCCATAGAACCCGCGGTGGGCAAAAAACTTTTGCACAATTCCCAATTTCGTTGGTTTGTTCTATTTTTTGCCTACTTCGTAAACTTTTTTGGGTTCCGATATAATTCAACATAAATCACTGCAGCAGACAACGGGAGGAAGAGGAACAAAATACACATACGTGCACGTAATGCGACGCCAAGGCTAATTTATCGTACTTTTTTAGGTGAAAGAAAAAAAATAAAACTTTTCCAAACTCCACAATCCACCCCAAAGCTTTAGCTTTAGATCGAACGAGATCGCATTTTAAAATGGTTTCACATCGAAAGGTATAAAATGGCGAAGGGCTAATTTTCTTATCGTCTCATATTTGTAATACGTGTGTGTTGGGGTTGAGTTTGGGATAAACTCTTTCACGCTCTTCCCTCCAAAATTTCTCTTTAATTAGCATTTTCGGTAAATGATATAGTTGAACATAACATCAATTCGAAAACCCGGTATTCATGAGCTGTGTTTAATTAGTTGAATTTCGAATCAAATATATTTTAAACTAAAAATACAGTGGAATTCCGATTATCCGTGCTCATCGGCATGTTGCGGATAATAGGCACAACGCTTTTTATTGATAAATATTATTGTTTAATGTCTAATTGGTGGGCTCTTTTTATAAAGCTAGAAGTTAATTTTCTTAATTACACTTTGCATAGTAAATTTGTTCTTTTTTTCGAATTTGATCAAATTGGATCATTCCCTATCGAATCTTTTATTTCTTGCCATAATCGGTTTTGCATTTAATAAGTCAATTCGCCTTAGGAACTAGCATTTCCGAGCTCCACAGATAATAAATGGTACCCGGATAATCGGCGCTCCACTGTAAGACAAACGTATTCTATCCATTTGATTGTCTGATCATAGAATAAGTGATCGTAAAGAAAAAAAAGAAGTGTTTTGAACGAAAGATTTAAATGCTCTCAAGTTGTTTGTGAATTGAACCCAAACAATGGAAACAAACACAATTAACTATAGTAATACATAAAATAATATCATCATGTATAAAAATAATCAACTATAATTTAAACTTATGCGATAATAAATATATAATAAAACTTTTTGCGAAAGTAAAATAATAAAGAATCAGTAAAATAATCAAAAATAAAGTATCGAACTACACATTTCAACAAGAGTTTTTCGGAACAGCCATTTTAAATCTTCTTTAATGGAAGAAATTCATTTAGATTGATTTAGTAGGTTAGCCAATGAATCTTAGCTAGTGAAAAATTTTCAAATATTTTTAATACATTAAACATTAAAATTCATTAAAAATTACTTACCAAACAGTCCCAAAACTCCTGGAAGTTTTAGTGTAAAAAATAATCTGAAAATATAAAACATAGAATCAATTTAAATTATGCATACAATGGTTATATATTTAAAAATTGGTCATAATTACAAAAACTAACTAACGCTACTTATTCTACTTCGAATTATTAATTTAGAAGAAACTAATTCTTCTAAAAGAAAATTAATTTGTATAATAATTATACACAAAACTTTTTCCAACTCAATCCAATATTTCTTCCATCTTATCATGAAGCACTAAAGAACTCGGTTCTCAAAGCAATTTAGAACGCTGACATTAAGCTGCCGGTTGATTATGATGAAAAGTGACGAACGGAAAAGAGCCAAATCCCATTCAACAACAAACACGCAAAACTCGCCACACATCAGCGTCGTATCTTGTTACGGCGCACCAAGGAACGCGGCCCAAACCCTCCTTTCTTACCTTGCTCATGCGAAAATTGGTAATTGGCAAAGAAAATTTCTTCTCCCACACACCCACCGCCCTTCGTGTGATGCACAAGCAGTTTTGTTAAACTCTTCATTAAAAACCTAGCTTTGAACGGTTGGTGCCAATTTTTGTGATGAAAATTCAAATGCCGTGAAATTGAATCCTCGCGCTACTGTGGGCAAGCTGTCGTCGGTCGGGTCATGTTGAACATTCCCACCGAGCTGACGAGGTGTCGGGCCATCGAACCGACCGACGGCTCCCGTGCGAGCGGGAATATTTCTTCATAAAAATCGACCTCCAGAACGCATCATCATAACGAGACCCCGGGTAGATTAGTAAGTTTTGTCATGTTTTCGTTACGCTCGTTGAAAAGTTTTCCTTACACATCCAAACATCATCATCATCATCCTCTCCGGTTCTTCCTGCGGGCTACCGGTTCGCTTTATGGGGCCTTTTTTCTTGTGTGCCTTTTAGCGTGTGCCAATTGGGAAACTTCTTGCTTCTTTTTTTGTTTTGGTTGAAAAATCGGTTTAAAAGAATCAGACACACAAACACATCTTGATAATCTGCTGCCAGGGTTGCTACGACGCACAATAGTCTCCTGCCAGGGCACACGGGAGGCAGCAAATATGAAACTGCCCAAACGCCAAATCCGCTCCGAGGGGTTTTTTGTTGAATAGGCAGAAATATAACTCAATCATGGTTTCTGCATGAATGAAGCGGACAGTGGAACGCGCTCATATTCATTTTTTGACAAATGTCCAATCTCCAGCTGGACCGCATTAAAATGTCTTGTTCGGTGATATTTTTCCGCTTCATCCTCAGCCGAACCGTGTCCGTGACGTTAGGAAGCTTGTGAGGTATGACCGTACCTGTGTGTGCTTGTGGCTGGTCATGTTTTTGGCAGAGATCTTTATGTGTTTTTTCCAATTCTTTTCTACATCAATGGATCTCACACGAACACTGGTTGCGAATGGTATATCGAAAAGTGTTTCCCTGCACGGCGGGAAATTTTTGTAAGATTTCTTCTTCTATTTTATTACTTTTTTAAAACTATTCTTATAAAACTTTCACAAAGAGATATAATTATTTAAACAAATAAGCTATTAATTTATCGATTCCAATTTTTTTCCTAGCCCACTTTCCGTTCTACCCACGATCCCCGGCTACTAACCAACTCATGTAACCAGCTCATTTAAATGATAAAAAACTATACCTTTTTATGAATTGAGTTCGCATTCAACTGGTTTGAAAAAAAGAGCGCTACAAAAGCATACAACTAAGATGAAAATAACTACACAGCGATTCAGCGACAACCAGCACCAAACGCATTGTACGCGAAGCAATGCGGAGCAAAAACTATCACGACGAAATAAAAAAGAAGGTGAACATGGCTATGACAAAAGATGTTCCACCAGCGTTGCAGGAGGTCGCGCTTGTAAATATGGTCAGAGAACATAAAATAAATATGTTGATTTCGCAGTCACATTATGCAGTTATGAAAGGGAGAGAACATGGATAAGTTTCTTGTTCCGAGTCATCAGCCGAGTTCCAGTTCAGTCCTGGGTGCTTGGTTTAAGCTTCATGAGGCACGGGGTGGGGGGTTTCAATGGGTTTTGCTTTAAACATTTATTTATAAGAAAGAACATAACAAAAAAAACTGAACCTAACGAACAATAAAATCTTTGGCGAAAGTAAAATGTTAAGCAAAACAAACGAACATGCAACAAAAACACACATAAATACGACAACAACAACAACAAAACACATCCACCCAACCCTCAGCAAAAACCGGAACACAACGTCCGATGATCGGCGAGCGATCGAATTTATGCGAATTGACGTGACTTTTCGAGAGGACACATTATTTATGGCCTCGTGCGATCGTGCCGCTTCACCACAGCAGGTCCACCGATCACCGTCAGATGTTCCGGGCATGGGGGCGAGAGGACCAAATACTTCACGGTACGGGACTCACCAAGCCACACCGAGAGTCAGCTGCCAAAGCGTGTAACGTTTCGGCAAATAGGGGAATGGTAATAATCCTTAAGGTCTTTTCGACGCAACTCGCGTTGTCCGACAGCGGTTCGTTGTGCCATTTGTTCAGTAATAAGATAATATATTTGTAATTTATGTTGCCGATGAAATTCCACGAATCATTTGTAATAAATTGATGATCGAGCCACGGTCGAAACGGGAATGCTATGCTCGTGTCGTTTCGCCGCGATGTGTGTCGCGTGTGTTCGCTTGCTATCAATTTCAGTGTTATTTCTTTTTTTTCAGCAAATGCCGAGACCACCTCACTACAAGGGAAATAAATGTTTCACTTGTAACAACAAAGATTCTATCAATCAAATAGCGAAACAGAGAATTCTATACACGTTTTTATTTTTAAGCTAGGAAAAATCAAATAGCATTAAAAAAGCTCGATTTAAACAAAGCGTCAACAGCTGCATTCAGATCAGTTTTGATCGTTTCGTGCAACACTGTTGGTTGTGCATTTGTCCCAGAAACAAATGCACCCAACACTACGGAAGAAAAACTTTACCCTCCCAAAAAGCACAAACCAACTGTGCCAATGACGCTGGAAAATTTATGCAAAAGTAAAACACCAAAGCAAAAACAAATTTGAAAAAAAGGTTTTAAAAACTATACAATGATGCAAAAATAAAATGCACTGCTCCCGAGTTAAACTATGGAACGAACTTAACCGCGAGGCACATTTAACATCGCAAGTGCCTGATGCAGTAGGAAAGAAAAAAAAACCAGGAAAAAGGGAGGGAAAACAAAATTGTTTAATGAACTAGGATCCATTTATAATTAAAATAAATTGCCGCAAGTGTTTTAAAATATTGTTTGGCGCATTTTCTTTTTTCGGTGTGTGTGTTTCGCTACAGTACGTCCGAAATGCAAAAGATTTGTCAAAGTTTGGTTCCTTTCCACCATGAGAGTTTGCGGTTTCTTCTTCCAAAGTTTCTAAAGTAGCAACAAATTCTTCTATTCTTATTTTGCAGTTTCTTTCAAATGTTGGGTGAAGACATTTCATTAGAAAAATATTCTTAAGGAATTTTGGTAATTGAAGTACCGTATGTCGAGATCCCAACTTACAATGATAATGTTTTTACAATGTCTACAGCGCGTTTCAGACCAAGTCCATAAATCTCTTTAAGTTCTATTTGTTTAAGAACACAATTTCTATCTGGTATGGTTGTAACATCAGCTAAACACCATTTAAATCATCACCCCGTCTGACCACTGTCTGCCAAGAACCCGAAGGCTGATAAACAAACAAACTACGAAAGAAAGCGGACGAATCAATTTTAATGAGTTTGAAAGCCAATTCTTCACATGTTTTCGGCGTGAAAATTGTAGCACGCACCACACCATGCAGATGGTAAAATTATTAGTTATTAGCACGTGACAAACCGATCCATCCAAATAATTTCGAAATATTTGAATATTTTACAGCAAAAGTTTTTTTTAAATCAGACCAAATTTACTTAATGTTACTTGTTTATTCTCAATAAAATTTTATAGTAGATATTCATGATCAACATCGTCATCATAAATCTCTCATCCTCTGTAAAATGATCTTATCTTTCATCTAAAAAGCTTTCCTTAACCTAAGCCCACTTCCTCTATGTTGAAGCTTTACAACAAGGTTCAAAATCACAAATCATGGCATCACCGCAAAAGGTGTCTCCTCCCAAGACACATACACGCCAACATCTCAAATCTTCAAACGAATCCCCTGAACATTCTCAAACAATGTTCGCAAAATAGCTTAACACATGTTCTGCTGTGTTGTGGCTACGGTGCTACGAAACCGGATGTACTGTGCCTTGGAACTTTCTCAAACCTTGGCCAATGTCTTCCACGGCGATGGTATTCTTTCTTCCAGGGGCCAATGCTAATGACATGACCACTAAATAAATTAATTTCCTAAGGGATCTTAATATCCTAGCTACCCGTTGGGCTGTCCAAAATCGTAGCTGCATTTTTATCACAGTAGCTCCTACTAGGACGTCGTAGACATCCCAATGAGAAAACGGAGTTCCGTCCCCATTGAAGGTTTGAGGGAGACGAGCATGGTTCTGGATACACTCTGACACCCAAACCCCCTAACGTAAAGAGGGGGTCCCATTGTAGGTGCAAGATCTCACTCCTCGATAGCTGGCCTGATGAGACGGCCCTGGTTGTAGTGCTTTCTGGTTTCTCGGAAGACACAGATTACCACCACGCCTACAATACACAGGATAACAAAACCGAACGACACATAAAAGTTCTAATTTGCATAGGACAAGTTAAGTCTTAAAAGGTTATTAGTGTACAAGTTTTGAGGCAGTTGTAGCTCAATGCAAACTACAAGACCCATTCTCCAGGTCCGGTGCGACGACATTGCTCTAACCCCCATCCCGATCTTGTCGGAAAATACGTTCTATGCTTCAGAAGCAAACGCAGGCAGCATCTTGGGGCCGTTCCGCTCTACTCTTGAGATGATAGAGCTACTCCGTTGGTTAGATCGTTGGTTGAGGTGGTTAGTTGCCCGATACCGGATGTCCCGACCGTACCAGCGAAACCATGTGGCTTTCAAGGAGCGAGCAAAACCCCCAATGCTTCACTGCACGTAAGACCAGTAGAGGAGCCTCGACCGGATCCGTTAGCGTGTATCCGGTGGTACGAGTAATCATGTTTTACATGAAAACTTTCCACACTTTCGACTTTCGACCGTCACCTCCAATTGATCAAACTATTATTCGTCCCCGGTTTCATAGTAGCCTGCAGTTCCGTTCCCAGTCCCGGGCTGTGGCTCTGACCGATGGCGACGGTAAGAATTTCTCGCCTTCTCGCAAGATGAACACACAACGCACGAGAGGCACAATTCATTCAATAAATTAAACTTTATGTCTTAATTAATGCTCTCGTTTCGTCTACCGTAAGGTGTCTGAAGGTGCACACACAGCGTCCGGATACTACACCATCAACGCCACCGTAGCACATTAACAAACCAGCGGGATTCCACGCGGGTCCGCTCGGTTGGGCCACTGAGCTGTATCGCTGTTCGCTTTGGAAGTTTTTTTTCTCATCTTCCTGTCTCTCGCTTTTCCTGTTTTAGTTCTCGATTGGAAATATCAAGCCTTCCCTTTTGTTTTGCCACTCTCTTGTGATGGGTTAGGTATAAAATCAATTCTTGTTTTAATGAATTTTGACAACTTCAAGCCAATATTGGTTTTTTTGTTGATGTTTTGCTCAATCCGCAGATGAATTGTACTTGCAATGTTTTTCGAACAATAGGCACACAGGTTACCAATTTATCAATACGTATTGAAGTTTGCGTCCATTTCGTGCGACTTGTCTTAACACAAGGTGGACGCTCATTGCACGTTCTTCGGAAACAGTGAGCCTCGCCACGGGATACGTGTTGTGCTCGTCTATATGACCACCCCTGCTGTGGGCACCGTTGGAAAGCACCAAATTTTACAACGTTTCTTATGTTGTTTTGTTGTCGTACCTGGGCCCACACGTCCGGCCACGTCGATCGGAAACGAGCTAACACGTTCTACTGAAGATCAACGGTGAGCTGTCCTGTGTTCTCGATGCTCATCTCTTCTTGTACTGCTCGAAGGAAACACGCACGATGCAATCGCTTGTAAAAAGATACACAATTTTTGGAAAACAAATTTTTTTTACGAAAGAGATTTGTTTAAATTCTAGACCAAAACAACTTCCACGAAATATTCTTTATTATTTATTATCGAATTTTCGATAATATCGATTATCGATTTTTTTTCTCCAATATTTGAACTACAAAGCATGATTAAACCTGAAGAAGATATGAGATCTCTTTAATTGCACAAACTTCAGAATGATCAAAAGTATAAAACATAAAAAACTGAAGCTAATAATTGATGTAATTGTCATTTAAATTTTGCAATTTGATTTCAATTAAGCTTCTTCAAAGAACATCTCAAAGAACATCTTTATCGATAACATGCACATAACATTGACAAATGTGATTTATAACATTCATTAGCACAACAATCAACTAGTTTAAAATCGACTTTGTCCAACCTGTCAATCAACACGATGTACCTTTTGCAACAACTTTGTTGTTCATACGCTTACGAAAACCCTACGACATGAGTTCCTAGCCGAGAAAATCCTATCCTTCCTCCCCATCCGAACTCGCCACCTCCATTCTAAAAGGCAAAGTACTTTAAATTAATCGACATGGATATGCCTTACCGTTCAGCAATCGAAAGAAGGGGTGAATGTTAAACATCCAGTACATGCCAGTAACATGTCTTTTAGTGGACGACACCACATCCCCAGCACCCGGTCTCACATTAAGACGTCCTCGGACCAAGACCATTGCTACCCAACCCCCGGTACAGCTATGAGTTTGCACTTCCATCTCGGATAGGAGAATCTCGAGAGAAAGCCGACACAAGGCCCCGGCCGAGCTAACCGCACGAGACTCGTCGTCCTTAAATCCTTGACATCCTATCCCTGAAGAAGAAGGGTGCACCCACAACAGCATGTTATCCTCACACCCGGGGATTTATAACTGTCCCGAACCTGACCGTGCACATATTTATGTGGGACCGGCTTGGCTAGTGGTGTCGAACGCGCTGTGACTGATTTCAAGAAATTAAATTAAAATCGAAATCTTTTCACCGCTCACCGACACTGTTGGACAATTTGAGGTTGAACCCGTTGTGCAGGATCAACTTAATGACGAGATGTGTATAGCCTTCTCGAGCGTACGGCTATAAAACTCAATTACATTGATTTGAAATGCAGTTTTCTAGGGAGGGTCAACCACGGGTTTTTGTTGGATTTAACGTTTTGTGGGTTCATCAACAAATGGAATAGTTGGAGAAGAATAGACGTAATGGAAGATTTACTCAACAGTGGTTGATTTAGGGCTAAGCTCTAAGCTTAGATGTAATGCTGCGAATCGAATGTTTGGAAAACTAATGTTGATTGAGTTTTCTTAATGTTTTTGTACACCATATCATCAAGATAACATCAACCTGACTGTAAACAGATATTATTGGGGTGAAATATTTTACATATTATATTAAATTTCTTATTTATTTGTCCCTTGAACCATTCTTCTTTTGGATTTTTTGGTTAATTCTTGATGAAACGAGATTTCGTTAGGAATTTAGAACTCTCGTCTATATTTTAAGAACGTCTCAAAAATAATTAAAATATTCAACTTTTTTTGCTAATAATAAAATTCTTAACATTAGAAAATATATTTCATTTTTATACATTTTAGACATCTTTCCTACACAATATCCATCCATTTTCCAATATTTCCAATACAGCCAATAATTTATAACTGCACAACGAATCCGAACGATCAGAATCTGGAACGATGCATGATCGTGCACATCGTCACAGAACAACAGCAACAGCAGACTCATCGTTCCATCAAGTTGCGATGCGCTAAAAGTCATCCGATACCAGGTCTGATGCCACCAATAGTGGAACTAACCGACAAAACAAAAACAGCAAACTATAGCCTGGTCGCCATTTCTCAACCATGTTGTTGGGTTATTGCGAACCGCTAATCAAAAATTCATTGTTTGTCGGCTTTCGAGCAAATACCGCCCCGATACCTTTGCAGCTAGGCTGCCATCTTTCTTCCACAATTCGACTACGGTCAACCATAAAATTCTGCCCTTCTATTACAGCGGAACCGTTTTCCTATTTCCCGCGCGCACACAAACACCACATCCCTTCTACCCTGTTCTATTCGGGATGCATGGAATCGATTTGGCAATTGACTATTATAATCAACAAGCAACCAGAATGCAAGCGGCTTTGCTGTGCATAATTTATAAATATATATTCAGAGCTTCTAAATCCCATAAACTCCTTTACGCGTACACACACACCCGCTTCGTTCTGCATACTTCGCGCCCGAAGGAGGAGGCCATTCTCCCCGTTATTCCCTCGATGGAATTGTGTTGCTCTCGACAATTGCATTCGAAAACCCACAGCGTACCGTCGTACTGTTGTTCCCTTTTCAAATCTGCTGAAACGTAAAACGAGCTGTGAAAATATGACCATCATTCCAACACCGACGCAGTGTACCGTCCCGAACATCGGCAGAGCCTTTTTCCACATTGGTACGTTGGGAAATTGAATTAAGCCCAGGGAAAGCAAACCCGAATCTAGTCGACCACCGACCAACCGGGAGGAAGTCCTCCTTTTAACACCACACCAAATCCCAGACCGTAGCAATCGTACGAATTTGCGTTTGTGTTTTGTATGAATATTTGTACATTTATTAAATAAATATCAGTCACCAACACCTCCTCCCTTTTCGATCCTGCCGCGTTTCTGGTTCAACTTTCAGCGAAAACAATTACGCCAGTTTTAATGGTTGGAAGGAAAAACAAAGCAACAACCAAAAAAAAGCGACACACAACAGAGTCAAATATCGCCCGAGTGGACCCAATTGCTTCACGCTCCAATCGACAAGGATCAGCCCGGGGATATGCCGACAGACGTTTTTCGCGACGTGTCCTGTGGGTTATTTGTTTCGGCCATACAAAACACATGAAAAACACAGGAGGAGGAGGAGCAGAGATTTTCTCTAAAATATATTTATTTTATTTTCACGCATCCTTTTGCTGAGCCGTGTATGCCAGCCAAGCATACCCGAAACTGACAGTATGGGAAGTGCAAGATTCGAGCCAAATTTCGTGGTTCTGAATTCGAAGGCAGCGAACCGTAACATATCTAAACATTGGAAAGCGATACCGGTACACAGTGGTTGAAATAAATGCAGAAGGGAACTTTTTTTTGCTTCTTTTTTGAGTTAATTTATGAACCATTAAACTGTTATTTTAAATTTAGTTAATTAATACAAAAATAAATAGGTTCCTAATTTCACACAACACTTGTAAAGAAAGTTATTTGGTACATTTTTATACTAATTTATGTAAATAATTGTAATAAATATTTATAAATTTTACCGAGAGCTTAATAAGAATATCAACAGCACAAACACTCTCTACCGTGTGGCACGAAACGCCGAAAACACGGTCCAACATTGGAGCAGCGACGTGGTGCATCGGTACGCTATCATGCATCCATCCCGAAAACGCTGTCATATTTGCATCGCTGCCTCGCTGTTTTCGCTTATCTGCTGCAGGTGTGCTAAGCAATGGTCACGTTTGCTAACCCAGCACGACGGTACCACACTCAGCTGACCAACCGAAGCTGACCTCCGCGTTTGTTGTAGCGCGTCACCGAAACACGCAAATGTACAAATCCCGCTCGCGGTTTTAATACCGATTCGCCAGCCCGTACCCGGGCCGTGAATGATGTTTTGTATTATTTAGCAGATGCGCATAGCTGCGGAAAAATATCATAACTATGCAAATCGACCACGGCCGACACTTTTACTAGCCTGTTTGGTTGGGCATTGTGTTCTGTTCACACCTTTTTTTGTTGTGCGCGCCAGGTGTGAAAGTGGATGCTGCAGCATACATTCCCCGTATGCTGAATAGAGATTGAGATCATCGTTCCATTTCGTGCATTCGCCAAATATAGTTGTACGCTTTTCAACATTAATCTGATAATTATGCGGCTCAACTAAATGAATCTGTAGGTAGCCTTTTTTTCTGAACATAATATCGCACTATTCTGTTGTAAAAATTGTCGCTTTATGACATGTTTTACTTTATTTACACAGTGATAGCAAACATAAGATACATCGTTAAGTTTAGTAATTATACTCAAGGCGAAATATGGAACTTTTTGAATAATACTCATGCTAGTGCACATCTTTAAGCCTACAAAAAGTTTTTGTCATTAAGTTAGTTTTTTCTATTGCTATTAACGATTAGATAATTAATTTTGCCCAGCCACTTGGTAAATCCTACCATAGTCCTATGAGAATGGATTTCAGGCAAGTTACAGAATAAATATGTTATTTTGACCTCAGCACAGGGCGATACCTTTAAGAAAATTAAGCACATTTTTGATGATGAAGTCCTTTACAGCTGTGGGTCTTTTAATAAAACATGCAATTTCATCACAACCCCTCAATTTCTTTAAATATTTTGTTATGAAATTTTACCATTTCAAAATATCATAAAACAAAAAATAAGGAAGATAGTTTACTAGTTTTTCTTCTTCTTTTTCTTCTTCCTCTTCTTCTTCTTCTTCTTCTTCTTCTTGGCTTGATAACCTCTAAGGTCGAGAGGACTATTTGTGGCTTACTAGACTTATTTTTACCAAGTAACTGGAGAGTCAGTCCTTACTACGGGGCGACGGTTCGGATGGGATTTGATACCCAGTTCTGTCGTGTGGAACAGGCGTCATTTAACACATATATCATCCGGTCACCTAGGTTTACTTCAGTTTTGTTAAGTTATTTTATTTTACTTTAGTATAAGGCCAATTTTAATGAGATCAGTACCTCGAGAAACGGTCCTTATCGTGTATTTTCAATGGAAAGGCGACAAATTTTTGGAATATTTTCACCAGAGAGTGTACAAATTCAAAAATGCGTAAGAAATTAAAGTTCATAAATATTGAAGCAAAAAAGGTGATACTTAAATCTAATACTTGATGAGACGAATATTGAATTTACTAATGTAACCAATTCGTGGATGTTTTATGTCCTTAAGTGTCGGCATATTGACTTGATTATTTTATATAGATTACTGAGAACTTAAGTAACAGGAAAAATCAGCAAATGTTTTTATATTTTGTTAGATCATTATGACCACATAGTCTCAAAAAAAGCTTCAATAATCTGTCCATTCCAAAGTTTGTCTCACAAAGTTCAGAATTAGCTCTACCCAAACCATATTACATATTTGTTTGAGTTTCTTTGAGCGTATAATAATATTTTCCTCACAACAAAAATATACAACAATGTATCCAGTTTCTTTACAAAAAAACTCCTTATCATTGCCGAGCATAAAAATTTACGATCTACTGAACTGAATCCTCCGGTAGGTTTCAATCGTGCTGTAGCATAACATTACTGCCCCGTAACCCAAACACCCGATGTTACCGGTCACCCAATCGAGAAAACGAGAAAAACTCCATTTACAGCTTTTGATTTCTACTTCCTTTCGTCCAATTTCCATCACAACGAAGCACCGGAATCAGCGTAAGAAACAGTTACCCTGCTGAACGGAAGTGGAACGAATTCGAGACCTAACAAACCATCGGCAAAGCACACAGCAGCCGGTCCCCGAAATAATCCTTTGATATGATCTATGTTAACAATTTTTAACAAATGTTGCGAACACAGGCACATACTTAATCCTATCCGTTATTCATGCTTAGAAAAGTACGAACCCAGCAGTCGCATAACGCATCACCGCCTGTCGCTTCCACGCCGAGTCCGTAAGATCGAAAAGTGTCTCCGTGTCGAATCCGACCGAGAACGACTGAACGGTAGCAGCGTGGAAGGACGGAAAATGGCACAATAAATACATCAAAATTTATATCCTTGAAATGTGATTTAATAAGGATTTGTGCGTTACGCATGTTACAAGCGCAAAACAATCATAATTTATAAGGAAACATAAAGGCCGACGCTCAACGCTTTTGGTCCGAGGGGCTTGAGTGCTTCGAATGGTGAGGTTTTCATATTTCATTCCTTCCACCTTCGACCAGTGTGCCGGATACGGAGACGAAGATCTCCCAGTAGCGAAATCTCTTTACGAACATCCAAATCCATTATTATCGACAAACACAAAAAATATTCAACGGCACAGTAAGAAGATAGAAAAGCGAAATCCCTGACTAAGACCATTTCCTGTGCCAGGAAAGCACCCTGTCCATTGGTGTCGTTTCGTTCCAATTCGGGGCAGCCAGAAACCGTCGGGCTGTCCTCCAAACAAACCCCAGGAAACCCATCATGAAAAATGTCACTTCTTGTTGTATTTTTTTTTTTTTTTGTATTTTAACTTCCTCCCGAGCACTTTCTTTTCATTCTTTTTGTTTAGTTCGCATTTCGAAACGTTACCTACAAAACTGGCGAACTGGCACCTCGGAAAGGCAGGCCCCCGGTAGCAATGACGAAGTGGGTCGTGTGGCCTAAGGATGAAGCTTAAAATAAAGGACACATTTCGGAGTCCGTAAGTTAATCGAAAAAAAGGAAAACATTCGAATGGCCCGCCCGGAGTGCGTCATTCGTGGGAGAATTCCCGTACAGTAGTCCTGACCTCCACGGTGTGCGTTTTTTTCTTTTGGGTGGATCAAAACAGAAAAAAGGCGAGGAATAGGAAATAAATCTTTGTGTTTGATTTAGAGATATTTAACAATGCTTTATTGGGTTATCGTAGTACGGACACCCGTGCACCTCACACTTACACACCCGCGTGATCGGTGGCCGGTGATTACGGGAAGAATGTTGATAAAGTACTCCAAATGACCACTTTGGAATCTATTTTATTTATTTAATTTTTTTTCTCCTCTCTGTTGGCTCCCTCTGCTTCCTGCCCATTCATGCCGAATTCAATGTGGGTTCACCTTTTTCACCAGCTACACTCGAATGTCAACCGAAACAAAACGAGCAAACAAAACAAAAACCAACAGCAACCGAAAAAAAAACGTATCGGCTACCGGCCTGGAATTGATTAATGGTGTATTAATTCGGAAAGTTGCCTTTATGCCATCTTAAATGGGTGACCATGAATATTCTTTTATTTCACCTCGAACTCCTACGTACGGTGGCCTTCCCACCCACGGTATAGCAAAAGGATCGCCCGGGGGACTGCATGGAATGGTTTTTTTTGCCACGAACCAGGAGCCTGCTGGTTCCTTTTTTCCGGGTGATAAAGTATTTTACAAATGTTTTCCGAATCGAATTCGACCGTCTCTCGCTCGCGCTAAGGTAGCAGCAGCTGGTGGGGTTTAATCGATGTGACCGTTTGGGCCGTTTGCTATTGATAAACTAGGATGACTATATTTCGTTGCCCGTTTTTCAACACGCTTTGTATAGGGCCGTGTTTACTGATGTTGTCATGAATTTTAATTCTTTATGCGTATGAAAGATATGACATTTTCTCAATCTGGTTTTTTATTCAAAACAGGTAATGCAAAGCATACGAAGATGCATCATGTTTATCACGAAAAGAGAGAAAAATGTTGTTGATGACTGCGACTTGCGGAAATTTGATTTATTATTGTTGAAGAATTAAAAATGGACCTGGTCAGATGTTCACTGAACGTAGTTTATTGCGTTTTGCCTAATATGTATTCTTTAGCCTTAGGTCTTCAAGGCGTCCCGGTAGTGTAACTAGTAAATATGAGATAAACGGCGCCAGTTCCACACAACAGGACCGGGTATCAAATCCCATCCGGACTGTGTTCTCCTGTAGCAAGGACTGAGCTGATCCGGCTACGAGGTAAAAATAATCCAAGTAAGCCAGAAATGGCCGGCATAACCTGTAAGGTCGTTAAGCCAAGAAGAAGAGGAAAAACTCTTTAGCCTTAGTCTACTGCAGAAGACTTTTGAACCGCTCACAGTCGAGTGACGTCCTAATTCATTCAAATTTCTAGTAAAAATATTTCTAGTAAACGCGTCAAACGTATCACTCCTTCTCAATTTATGAATCTCAAAGTCATTTAAAAAAAATTTGAAAGACTGGGTCATCGGGTGTCATTCTTATGACGTAACCAGCCCATCGGAATCTGGCGAGTCTAATACGTTGCATAATATAAATTTCGTCGTATTACTCATAGAGTTCGTCATTCTTGCGGCAACTCCATTGGACACATATATTGAAGTATTACCATGCACTTATGCGCAAAAGAGCATAAATATAAGTCAATAAACTACGAAAGCTCCACAAGACTGTCGAGCGCCATTTAAACAGTGTCCTGTTTGTCTAGGATCTCTTATGTTAATACTAATTCTACACTTCTTCAGCAATCTAACGATACCATACATCTCGTCTGGATTTATCCAAGATATCAACAACTGATATCATCCAACTCAATACTAAAAATAAGTTCTAAGTGCTAAAAATAAGTATTGCATCGCTATAGCACGCATAATGATCAATTCTACCAGAGTTTAATTAATAAAATCACTCATAATATCTTACGCATTCCAATGTCCACCGTAAATTTCCCTTGCAATAGGACAAAATTAGCAACAAAAGCAAATAAAGAATAACAATAATATCTCAATGGTGTACTAAAAATTAATTGTCCCCCATTATATATCAGCCTGCACGGGAGTTGTATGCAAAAAGGAAAGAAAAACAACCACCTCCCCCACTTCCCGCCGACTGAATATTAATCATTTCCTTTTTCTACCAAATATGTATTCCTGCCGCATCGAGCATAATCGTCATCGGATTGTTTACGATCAGCACTTGATTAGTGTATTAATACCAAAAAGTAACGTTTAACTCACGCACGCACCAGCTAGCGCACCCATACTCTTGGGTGCCTCCACATCCTCCATCGGCTGAACATCGACTTCATCGACTTAATGAAATGAGCCTACATTCCGATCCCGCTCGAGTATGTTTAGTTCTTCAGCTAGTGCTTGAGTGATACAAATGGAGGGAACGAAATTGAAACAAGACCAGCCTACATGGCTTTTATCGTGGATGAAGACAGGACATTGCAACCGAGCTCAACAGTGCCCGATGGCAAGAATGTTATGAATGTGAGCTGGGATATGATATGCTCTCTTGACGGAATGGGGGGGGGGAACAATACTCCCTACGGTTACCTTATGTCCTAGTGGCAAAAACCGCTCTCTATCAACAGTAAATGAAGCCTGTGGTACAGTTATTGTGCAGCTTTGATGAGGGGTCGTACAGAACCGATGGTTTTGTCGATGGGAAATCCACAGTTAATCGTCTTCATTTCATCGGTATATTTGCTTGCTTTCTTTTCAACTTGATTGATCTGCGATTGAAAGCATTAGAGATGCAGCTGGTAATATTTATATCCATTGGTATCTGGTAGATAATATAACTTCCATAGAACTAATCGATATTCAAATCTGTTCAGGAAATGAGCTCAATACATGTTCCTTCGCAAAACATAATTTTATAAAGAAATCTTTTGTTCTTTTCTGCTTAGGCTCTAATCATAATAAATATATTTTAAAGAGATTCAATTTATAATATTCCAGTGCTCTTTTATTTGTATGTTTTATATTTATCTTGTCATTTAAAGTTTTTGAATTCGTACTATTTGTGTCTCATAAAGATACCAAAAAATTTCTACACCTTATTCGTTGTTCACATTTAATGTTATTGCACTCTCCACATTTACTGTACTTTTATGATAATTCAATACCTAAACAAGATTACAAAGTATAATTTATCAAGAAAAAATAAAAAAAAACATAATATTGTTACACAAAACATTTTTTATCAGAATCATTCGCTCCATACAAAAGCAGCTCAGTTTGATCATTAGGAATTCATCAACTCTTTATAACCCGCCCGGTAGCCGAACAAACACACCGTCACCACAAAGACCACCTAACCGGAAGGCCACCACTCGGTGCAAATGGTGCAGATTCGTTCCATCCCAAGTACAAACTCTCCAACTGTGCTTGCATTAGATCAATGTTGAAATACACAACGCCCTACCCACGTTTACAGCTTTCCGCTACAAGCGAGCGAGACAGAACCAGTCAATATCCCCGTCCCAGGGAAGAGCATCAGGAGAATACAATTGTGAAGCTTTCCTATTTGTTTCACATCTCAACGATGGTAAGACTTTGCGAGTTTTGTCCTGCCAATCGACATTGACATCGATTGCGACTCCAAACCTCCGGCTTCACCGCATTGATACTTCATCGATCTTTTTTTCTTCTTTCCGGACAGCGATCCATTTCCTAAGCTCCCCCGAACGCCATCAGAACGCCATCCTTGTGCGACAAGGGAGTTGGAAAGAGTTCAGGGCGCCATCATCCTTGAGTGCGCGCTTGGCGAGATGCAGTCACATTTGCCCTCGCACTATACGTTCTTTTGTCGTACGTGGTCGTTAGTTCATTTGCTTGTGTACCCGGTGTAGCATCCACTGCCTGTTCCGTTCCTACAAAATCCCTGTTTGTCTATATCCATCGGACAAACGTATCGTGTGCCACCGAAGAAGTACACGGCGAAGGGGAGCAAATATTCCGTTCACATATAACCTATAATGTTTGTTCATACATACAGTTTGAGATGAACATGAAAACTACAGCAACACTATAACATTATGTGCACTCTGGGTAGTATATTTGTTCGGCAACCCGGTGTTGCCGAGTTTGGTGAACGTGCAACGAGTTGTAGGAAACCTTGAGAATCCAACTCCTTCCCCCCGGGTCGGGTAGGGCAACTCACTCCCTGTCCCGGCTCCGGACATTATGTACGATGGAGGAGACACATGTACATTTTTGCTACTTTTGCTTCTGCGTTTGGCTCCTGCCCCCATTTGCTACTATGGTACGGTTCGTGCCTGGTGAGCAAGACGGAGCGCATCCGTTCGTATCACCCTTGTTGGTGTTGGTCGTGGCGATGGGTAGTCCATCGTCTCCTTCGGGGATAACGGGCGGACGTTCAGTCGTAGACACTACGACTGAATTGTCAGTGAAGGTAGCATCAGTAGATGAAGAAACCAACACAAGGTGGGGTGTGTACTAAACCATGCTTTTAGCCGTCGTGTGCTCATCCACCATCGAGCATTTTACCACCACGGATTCTACTGGAGTGTATTAAAATGGAGGAAAAAAGTGTGGCACACTGGACCAAAATATCGCGTTACAATCGCCTGGTTTTTATGCTTAAATGAAGTTGCTATAACTCTGATTTAAAAATAATTACATTTTACAACTTTTCAGACTTTGTATTACATTTTATCTCTTGGTTTTTTGTATCACGTTATTATATTTTTTACACTTTTTTTACCTTACACCTTGTTTTAAATTTGTTGTAAAATTTGTTGTAAAAACTCTGTACTTTACTTTAGCAGACTAAAATGGACAAAATGCAATAATGTTAAATTTACCATACCCTTGTGCATCGAACTGGATCACTGTGGCCTGCAACAAAATGGGTACCATTCCACTATGTACAAGCAAAACACTGCCACACACTACCAGCGGGAAAAGAAATGGTTCGCACTGAGACGCCTCCATCCTACCGCCGCAGCTAATGCGAAAAAGAGCGACAAACGGACGAAATGATAAAATGGACGAGACTTAACTTTATATTATTGAGCTTTGTTTTGCAACAGCATTCCCGGACCGGCGTAAACCTGCACCGCCGATGCAATGCCGGGCATCCGTATTTCGGAAGCACGATTTCCGTTTGGTGGTGGTACAAATAAATGGGTGTTTGAATATTTGCCCTGAACTTCGTAATTGCAAAATCCGGAGCATCCGGAGCCGTCTGGTACGTCCTTCGGTGGGGAGGGCAAAAAGGTTTGAGAACAACCAAACGACGGTGTTTTGATGTTCGAAGCTACGAAGTGGTGTGCAGCACCATCCATGGCCGCGATGAGCCATCGGCAAACATTCCTTGCTTGTTTGGCTTGTTTGTTGCGTAAGGAGAGCGAGAGCAAGAAAACGTGCAGCACCAATCGGTTACATTCGGTAGCTACTACTAAGTCGCTTCTTGTTACGTTATGTACTGATTGCAAATCCGACGTACGAACGTTCGTGCAAAACGTTAAATCCTTTGTGTGTTTTAATGGTAATGGACGGTACGTTTTATCGTGGGAAAATTAATCAATCTACCGAGGGTATCAAAAGCTTGCCGTTTTCACAGTAACAAAAAATTATTAATTAAAAACTTCTGTAGATACTTACTTACTTATCAGGTCAGATCGTAGTCTGAAGCTGCTTTAGGAGTACTCTAACCAGCTCACGGACAATTTGAACCATTTCGTTTTAGGTCCTTCTCAATGTGATCTTCTCAATGAGGTCCTTCTCAAAGACTTTATGTAAAAGGTCGTCCGGTATTATTCTAATGACATGACCAGCCCAATGGAGTCCAACGACCCCGGAATCCTAGTTCCTCGCACGATACTGAGTTCAATGTACAACTCGTAAGACTCTTCCAAACATAAGACCCCAATGATCATACTGAGCATCTTGATACACTTCTTAGGAGCATCCTCAGGAACTTGACTTACAGGATATCGTCAGTTTCGTACTTATTCCATGTCCATGTCATGAGAGTTAGTACTTCAGTAGATAGATCGCTCGAGAGAGGACTTCCTTAAATCTATCCGCAACATTGTCAAATTAACTAATTATATCCCATATTGTCATTAAACCATTGAACAATTTCTATCATTCTTTCAATGCAATCAATCCATTTCTTACTCATAGTTCTTTATATTAGAGTTCTTTGCTTCTTTGCCGCTTTTTGAAATGCATACCAACTTCCTTGAGAACTGCTCAGTTCCTCCCAAGAACAAAGACTAAGGACAGGCAGGTCGAAAAAAAATAACAAAACAAAACAAAAACTCAACCTGTACAACGAGTGGCAATAAGAGTAGAAAAATCAATTTTAACTTAAACAAACTAAGCCACACGACCACCGTCTATTAACACGCACACACACTAGACGCCAAACCATTAGAGATGTTAATCAGCACGACGGAGTTCTGTTTTTGGGTGAGAAAAAGGTTTCTGCCCTTTCTACGCCTACCAGCAGGGAAGTGAGATTTCAAAAAGGGCCTCTTCCAACAGTTCCTAACGCTTGTTAATTTTTTTTCTTTCTTTCTTATTTTGCTCCCTAAGCATTCCCACAAACTCACACAGAGATCGGTTTCCTTGTGTGTTTTTTTCTCCTGTTCCCGTTTTCAGGCACTTTCTCCCAAAACATCAAACCCACAGGTCCCCCTAGGCAAGATGCGAATTGTAACCCAGTATCGTTTTCGATCTAATCCCCAAACCAGAAGTTTCATTTTGTCGCTTGAACAAACACTCACTACTACAAATAAAACATGTTTAACATTGTCTAGTCATTGGTTTTCGTTCCGTCCTCAAGCGGACACCGTCAGGATGGCGGTTCTGCGCATGTGTGTGCGTGCGTGGATGTCCTGGGTGGATGTCCGGGGCGATTGTATAGTTGTGGTAAGTGACACCCTCTGCGCGTGGGTGTAACCGTTTGCCCTGCCACCAATGCCACGGGAACCATTTCGCTGCCGCAGGACAGTGGCCCGATGCTTCGTGCTGCAGTGTCCGCCTTATCAGCATCTAAATTAGATCAGGCGGAGTGTGTCCATAAGTATCGATACAAACACGGAGACACCGAACCCTAGGGCACTGGCGTCCCTTTTTTTTGCGCCTAAAGCAAACGATGACACTCAAGCCACGTCAGGAAGTTTGCCTTTGGCTGACGGCGTGACTTCATTCACTGCCGAATTGAAATGCGTCGATGGGCTGTAGTTTCCCAACCTGGCCCTGACCGGCTGCTGGAAGTGTGACTATTCTGGTTGTGTTTGGCATCGGAAAAACCAAAAACAGCCCCGTCCATTTCAATGGGCTGCACGGTAATGGAGTCGTAAAAGAGAGGCTGTGCAAAGTACTGTGTCCTAGGGGATGTTTTTAATGAAATGAATGATTAAATCAAGGTGATAAGATAATGCCAAATAATGAGGGTGGATATTTTTAATTATTTTTTGTTTCTTCTGTGTTGATTTTTCTCGCTTGCCCGTTTGTTCTTGGTGTAATTTTTGGGCATACAGTTTAAAACAACATCAATAAGGTACAGCTACTCAGTCCTTAGGCAATAGAAAATTGAATCTAATAAATAAAATTAAATTAGATTATGACAAATTTGATTGTACGAGACAAATTCGAAAGCATCTATTATTTTTCTGAAATAAATTACAACCAGTCACTAGGATCAAGTTCCTAAGAACATCCGCTGGAAAGTTTTTATCTCTTTTCGCTTCTTTTATTTCTCGTTTTGCTACAATAATTTTCTACACGAAATAAGTAAACGACAAACCATCCATTTTGCACTACACGAATACAATCGAAATAGTAAGACACCGTTCCTGTTTGCAAAAAGAAAAGAATAACCCAGTACCAAACCTAGCTAATACACAACATGCCCATAATCACAAAGAAGATTAAGCCAGTTGTCAGTGGAGCAAAAAGAAAAGTCCTAAAAAGGCAAGAATAAAAAAAAGCAACGTATATCCACCACATACCAAGCAGAAAGTATTGCCTCTATTTATTTAACTCCTACCTTTTTCCGTACGTTTCCATTCCATTCCATGCCCGGTCCGAAGATCTTTCCGTATTGCGGGAAATTGTTTTTCCGGCGATCACTTTATCGCCATTCCACGGCCATTGGCTCTCGGGCCATCGTTTTGTCCCCTTCGCTCGCTGGTTGGGACAGACACAAAAAAACACAGCTTCCCCAGGATAAAATAAGGGCGGATCGCATCCGTAACCGTGCGTAGTGGATGAATACCGCCATACCAAGCGGGCGAATGTACGCCTGTGTGTGTCTGTTCGTTGTTATACGCTTCACGCCCTTTCCTTTCCCACCGTTTCGGCCGCACTTCTACTCTATTTCTGTACCGCCCTTAGCTCCCCAAAAAAGCACATCCATCCCAACATGCTGCTCTCAGCGAATCTGTCAGTACTTAATTCTACAATATCAAATGATAACACGTTTTCTTTGTGTTCAGTTTGTACATAAAATGACTGCGCTTTTTCCTTCCGCGCCTGGAACCACTCACCAGGACACAGGAGGAAAAATGGGAAACCGTACAGTTTCTCGTTACCCATCGTACAAGGAAAAACAACTTCTTAGGGAGTTCCGACACAGAGGACACCGGAATGGAGCTTCGAAGCAACAACAGAAAAAAAACCTCTCCGTAACAGTAGTGACAAACAATGGTAACAACAACAGGAACACACGCAAAAAAACTTTCATCCTTGTCTTTATGTGTCATTGAAAGAAAATATAACACAAATGAACACTGGAAAAGTTTTTCCCAACCAAAACCCTGACAACGGAAACTGGACCAGAGATCCACTGGAGTCCAATGGTGGACACCCCGTGCAACATGAGGGGCGACATTTCGCTGCGATGAAACAAAGGAAAAATATTGATTTTGTCATTATCCATTTGTTTTTCCATTTAGAGACTGATTTTCTTTCTTCATTTTCCACCGTTCGTTGTTGTGAGATTGCGTTAATATATGTGGGGATTTTTTTTTGTTGCTTGTCATCATTGTTTTTGTCTCTTCTGCTACTGATTGATTCTTCGCTGCGACATAATGCTTATGCTTCATCGGGGTTTTTTGAAAGCGCTTTGTAGCTCAGCTAACAAACACAAGCGCTCCTAAAACGATATCATACGCGGCGGTCGGCGTGCTGCGCGTGAGGTTAACCTAACGGACATTTAAATAACAGACTCTCAACCCAACATGGTCATTTAAAATGGAACCGTAAGCGTTCGACTGCCGTAACCGTTCGGGACAAGATCAAATGAAAGGCTAAATGCCGCTAGATGGCCACCATTTGCCACCCATCACATTAGTGCAAGTGTTTCTAACCACACCAAAAGCGATCGTGGTTTAGAAAAACACACACAACAAAAAAAACTAACCGCCATTGCGGTGCGTTATGTACACGCACACGGACGGATCATCGGCTATTATCTCAAGATGTATTTCGTGGAGGAAAGGGAAGTGGGGGATTTGAAAGGTGAGGGTTAAAGCATATCCATAAGCTAATACAATTTAACACGGGAAAGCTACCACAGAGGCACCGTTCGTTTGATGTCGATGAAAAAGGTTAGACCACATTACTCACTTGCCCAATTTGGCGATTGAGATGCACAGTGAATTAGTTTTATGATACGATGAAATATCAGTCTGTAGCATATTTTTTAATTGGATTGCCAGTGATACTGATTATCTGCATGGTCTAGCGAAGTATCGTGGAGATTGGGTAAATTCGTTGATTTTTTTTAAATCCATTTGAGATGAGTAGCTCAAAAAGGTCATTTTAATATTTTTTAAAATGACTTTTCGACATTTTCTTCAAGTATTTTCACAAAAAAGTAAGCTAATTCAAAGGCACATGAGGAAATAAATATGAAAAAATATAAATATTACCGTTTTCATAGGCGTTTTGTAGGAACACTTTTGAAAATATTGAGCTAATGAGCGGATCCAACTTACATCAACATTCTTCAGAAACTAGAAATTTTTAAATCTTATTAAAGATGATACTTTGTTCAATCACTTGACAAGCAAAATTTTGATAACGTTAATATATGGCGAATTTGCGGACGTTTAAAAAACAGATTTCTGAATAAAAAGAATATTAAAGTTACATATTTCTCAGGAAATATGTTTAAAATAATATCTTTTATGGTACTAGTCAACTATATTGAGAAGGTTTTCGACGATATTTGAATTCCTAAAAATGAAATGTTACTTTAAGGAAAATTTACATTTATTTTTGAGAATAATTTGAGTATTCGTATGAGTAGCTCTTTGTAGTTTATTATTTTTCGGTATATTATACTGAAACTAGTATCAGATATTTCTGAGGCATTAATCTTCGAGAAACTTTCAATGTTTCAAAAATAATCAACTGTATATTAAAAATTAAGAAATGTCCCATTGTGCTTGATGACATCTCACCGTACCCTACCAATAAATGACACCAAACGGTGGCTAAACGGTGTGAACTACTTTTGTGTCGAACTTCTATTCTTCCTCTTCAACTACTGCTTCAGTAAGTAAACGGTTGATGAACCATTTGCCGAGTATTTCAAACACTTAGCATTGGTAAACAACTATCCACTGCCACACACTCCACACAATGTTTAATGATAAGCTGCCCATCATCGCTAGCCAAGATGGCAGCACTCTTCGTTTGGGGCAATTACGGTGCCGCGCACCGAAGCTGTTTTATTTATTTTCACACACAAAAATCTCTGTGTTGTTCCACGACCAACAAAATCTGACCCGGCCCAGGCAAACGTATTTGCCTTCGAATCTCTAATGCTTCCCATTTATCGATAGTGATCTGCATGGTACATTCGGACGATAGTTGGTTTCGCCAAGACAAGAGAATGCCATTCTAATGCTGTCAATTTTTCACATACTTCCCATTCCAAGGGAAGTCCTTTTTTAAGTCTATTTCTTACCCCTTAAAACTACTTACCAATGATAGGATCAGCCATCCGGTTAAGCACACACAGCAACCAGAACATCTAGCGCAAAACTTTTCCGGTACCTGTCGGTCCGAAACGCCCGCTTACCCCTATTATCACACGGGGGAAGACTTCCCCCGTATGTCCAGCTACCGGACAACATGTCAACATGTCATTTTCTTTATCTCGAAATAATTTACTTTTGTAAATGTTTTACGACGGTTTTTGGGGACAACTTTCACGGCTCTTCGACTTTTCGGAAAAGTGGCTACGTTAGTTTTTGTGTTTTGCCATCCTGTTATCTAACATACCCGGCGATGGGGTTTTGCCTTCTTCAGATTGTTGCGTTGTTGTTGTGTGTTACTTTTTCTTGTTCTTTCGTTTTGCTATTCAAGACATCGTTCGTTTCTTCCTCAAATGGCTCCCTCCCGTGGGGATTTCTACACGCTCGTGGAATGGATTTTTCCTTTCCGGAAAACTTTACCGAAAAGTCTATCAATATCCATTTAGTAGCTGAAGTAACTGGGTTGACCTTTTTCCTAAAGGAAAAGTAAACCGTAAGCTAACACTTTGATACGAACGCGGAAGCGGGAAAGGGAACCGAGCGAAAAGATGTTGGACGTCGCTAAGACAGTGGACATGCGAATCTATTAAGAAAATGTATGAACAATGTATAAGTTATGAGGACAAAGATGTTGCAACCGTACCGGACACTACACACCGGACAGTCGACAAAGATGGAGAAGCAGAAACGAGAACAGATTGGCTCCCTTTTTCGTGAGCCCCAGCCGGATAACGTGTGGCCGATGAGCCAATCAATAAGACATGAACAAGGGTCAACTACTCCGCATGCTGGTGTCATTGCGTTTTTTTACGACAAGTACCGGATCGGGTCGACATAAGTAGGGTTTGAATATCGTTGGCATCTGTCGGTCGTTACGATGGTGCTGATAAGATTTTCATAAATTTTCCTGAAGTCAACCCAATATCAACTTTTTCCTTTCACTCTGCGAGCAACTTTCATGGCTTTGCTTGTGTGTTAGTTAGGTGTGACTTGTATTCTTCTATCTGACATCAAGTTTTACAGAAACGGTTTATACACAAAGACACTTATTGTAGCACAAACTTCCATAAACAACATAGGAGTAGTACAAGAATTTATTTTAGTATTTTCAAGAAAGTAGTAATTAGGCTTAGACAAGCAGTAAATATGACCTTAATAATTAAAATGCAGGATCAAATGTTTAGTTCTCATCTTTTCACTCTTATCATAAAACGAGACTAATAGAGAGATCTTAGAGTTTTACACTATTGGTGATTGACGTGGTATTATATTGGAACTAGGATTCTGGACAACCAAGTCCAAAAAATCTTTTCAGGTCTTCCACGATGGCAGTAGTGATAGGTAAATCTTCAATTTTCCAGGAATCGAAGTAAGCTGACTCCGCGACATTCCGTAGGTTACACCGGAGTAACTCTAGCATTATTAACTGCGCTCTTACAGTAACCCAACTTGAATCCAGAGTTAAAATCTGAAATTACTCCGAAGTATTCCGGTACCAACTCCTGAGTAATTCGGAGTCAACTCCGGAATAATTGTTCCGAAATTACTCCGGATTAAACAGAATTACTCCCGAGTTACTTTGAAGTTAAATAAGGATTAATCCGGAATCATTACTTCGGAGTATGACTTCGTAAATCCACTCCGGAGTTCCTAATTGGCAGTGCAGGAGACTCCTCCTGGAGGAATCTCCTGAAACGGCAGAACAAAGACTTTCGAGGTTGCAATGCCACAAAGGAGAGAGAGAGAGAGAGAAAGAGAGAGAGAAAAAGAAAAATTTGAATTTTAAGTTAATTTTAAAGTAGCTTAAGAATTTTATAAAATCATTAAAACTTTATATTCAGTACGTAGATATAATATTACCAACAAGCTGTGGATATACTTTTCTAAAACCTCAAAATTCTATTGGATTTTTGGATTGATTTAAAAAAAGCATTCAAATTCTATTAAAAACGAAGTAAAAATTCCTGTTCACCTTTATGATCGAACATATTTACACCGGCAGAAGATGCACTACACCTTTTTCTCTTTCACTTTCCATACACCAGTGAACTTCACCATCAACGCTGTACTGATTTTCTGCTGGTATACAAAAAACACATCCACACTCTAGTAGCTATCGGGCATACAAAAGCAACACTAAAAGGTTCACCACAGAGGTGAACCAGACTCAGCTCAGACCTAAAGCTCCCTGAGGACACGGGAACATCTCTACCGCTAGGCATACGTGCATACTGGTTACAACATTTATCGGCGAATCCACACGCACTCACATCTTTCCCTTTTGCCCACGATCCTCCATCGAACTGCAGATTGTAGTCTTGCCGCGCGCGCCGTTCGTTCATATCGCGGAAATGTGTATGTACATTTTAATACATGCCAAATCTGCTCGGGTGAACATTACAAACCCACAACCAGAACCGACCACCGACATCCGCACTGGCCGGTGCAATTGTTGCCGAACCGCATCGTACACACAAGCACGCACAAAGTAACAGAAAAAACAACCACACGTTGTACCAGCATCCCCTTTAGGATCGAGCGGAAAACGGCGCAATCACTCGGTCACTAAATCTCTACGCATACCATTGCGGGAAACTTTCGCTGACCAAAAACCCTTACATCCCCCCCAAAGAAAGGATGCGGGGTGAAATGATCATGTATTTCGATTTTTATCCACCGCTTGCCTTCGGGTGCTTACAAGAAGCGTAACCGGAGTGCAGCAAAACAAAACAGGAGGTCAGCTTTGTTTTTGGGGTTTTGTTTTAATTTTATAATATTGTTTTATTTTTAACACCGCGAAAAGTAAATTATGCAAGTGTGTTTTTTTGTTGTTGCTATTTTTTATATTTTCTGTTTTGCTGCGTTGCAACGATGAAAACATTGGTGCTGGATTTTTTTTTGTTTATTTTATTTTTCCTTTTTTCTTTTCAATCCCTACCGCTAGTACACCCTTGAATCACAGAAGAAACATTGCCCATTCATAACCACAATATTGCAGTTTGTTTCAAGCCATTTTATTCCTTTTTTTTGCTTCTTTTTATATTTGCTTTCTTTGTGTTCGTTATTTTTGTACACATTTACTCGTTTCAGAACTTTTGTCTCACCGCGATTGTAACACCGTCCTACTGGTTGTACTTAATTTTACTCGATTTCCCGAACTTCTCTGTTCGGTGTGTAAATTTTATTTCTTTTATTTGGTTTTTTTGTGTACATAAATTTTTAAATAAAGAAAACATGTTGCAAACGGTGACCGGGAACAGCAGAAGAGAAAGCTGCCCACCCCAGTTAGCAAAAGGAAAGCAAAACGGTCTACATCAGTAATAAAGCCTAAGAAAAACAAAATACCGAAAACACCATTGAATCTGGACGTGATGCGCACGGATGAATGTGGGCGACGGTGTTGAAATCGTGCGCCAGTGTAAGGTGACTAACACGTCGGCGGAAGCTGGGGCTGTGTTTCGAGACTACCTCATTGTAGAGAAAAAGAAGCAAATAAAACCCACACACTCAGTACAGTATGCTCAGAACGAAACATAATTCGAATGCAACAAACGGCGACGGCAGCAACAACAGCATCCGCTAACCACGTAACACGTACAATAAGAAACAAATGGATTGATAAGATGTCGGGGAGGGTGGAAATGAAAATGCAGCCGTGTGCGAGTAGTTATGAAAAGCGCTGGCCGGGTGTCGGCAGATAACTGCAAATGGGGAGGACGGGGGGATGCATTTCTTTCAGCTCAGCGTGAAATTTTATCTGCAATAAATTCTGACTATAAATTGTTTGTAACATTCGCTCACACTCTGTGCATATCGCTGCCACTAACTGCCACCGATTGGAACCGGAGACCGGGTCGCGGTATTCCGCGGTTCCGCTTCGTGTTCCTGTACAAGTACACATCGCATTCGATGGGGGCTACCTCGTTTTTTGACCTCCGGCTTGTCTAACAAGATATATACTTTTGTCCTGTACAAGATCGCGTCCGGCATCAGCCCGGAATGGGGCACCACGAGTCAAAGTTGAACGATTTGCATGATGGCAAAAAACCGTCCAGTTGTAATATTTTCTTGTCTTTGGCATGTACGAAGCTGTTACAATTTCTTGTACAGTTAGTGCTAGACAGATGCATGATAAATGATTATGTTGCTAGTTGCTTTTCCTTTTTTATTCTTTTTTTTTCTTACTGACTTCATCCAGAAACAACAGTGTGTGCTTGATTTTTTAAGGTAGAAATAATTATTGAGAAAGAAATATTCAAATTATACTGTTTTCCGGTTTTTTTCCACGAAACTATCTACGATTAAACTTAATCATTTTATGCAAGGGTGTTTTTGGGGCCTGCATTTATTTCTATGAATATTCTTTCCATTAAAAATAAGCGATTTGAAAGCAATCTTTGTGCGTGCAGAAACTCTCGTTTCTATTACCTTATTGGAAAGTGATTCAAGTAAGAGAAAATATGTTAAATAATGCGTTCTGTTCTTCATTATGCTTCTCCTTATTGTTTTATTTAGCATAGCATTAAAAAAAACTAACAAAATCATACAGTGCAGAACACAATTATACAGGGTAAAGATTTTTTTTAAAGATTTATATAAACTTTAACGCTACGAAGGCGATTGTATACCCACTAGGAACCTTTGTTCTTGATAATGTTTGAATTCACACAAATTTTATCAGTTTCTATGAACGAAATATTGATGAACTTTAGCTCCTCAAAACAACGTGTAAAAAAATAATTGATTATCATTCACACTAGTACAAGTATTTGAAACAGATTTATCGAAAATTAAATTAAATGTTCGCGTCATTGCTTGTACAATATATCATTGAAAAAAGTAATAAATATAAACGTAAAATAAAATAAGATAAGAAGTTAAACTAAAATTGTACAAAATTGAAATTGAAATTTAAATAATTTTAAACTAGAAAAACTTTTTTCTTAGGAGCGGCGCAATAAACGACGCCGGTCCACACATCAGAACTTTTTTATAAAATCCCACCCGAACCGTCCCCCCACAGCAAGGACTGGCTATCCTGCTACGTTGTAAAATAAGTCTTGATACAACCCAGCCATTCTTAAGAAGCAAAAAACAAAACATTTTTCTGGAA
The DNA here is from genome assembly GCF_943734845.2 of Anopheles funestus. Classification (NCBI taxonomy): domain Eukaryota; kingdom Metazoa; phylum Arthropoda; class Insecta; order Diptera; family Culicidae; genus Anopheles; species Anopheles funestus. The sequence continues at coordinate 33,294,352 of NC_064599.1, forward strand.
AAGAAATTTTACACACGCTTTGGGTAATGTACAGTAAAAAAAATCATTATTAAAAAAATAATTGTTGATATAATTATGTTACGCACTGTTTAAGATAAGCATGCATTGGTTTTGATGTCTGAGTTCCTGTGTTTTTATTTAATATTTTTGATATTGCAGTTTCATATTGTTCTATCTACCATATTTGCTTTCTTTGACTTCATTTATTTATAACTAGAAATCTTCAATCCTGCACAAGTGGCAACAGGATTTAGTACAACAACTAAACCACCAGGTCACTCCATTACTTCCTGTATGCTTTGTTTCATGAAGCATCATCAAACAATTTCACTCAATACACGATTCTGCCAATATTCTATTGACAATCAGTTATGGAAGTTATTGTCACCGAAAACCAACCTTCCTGAAAGTGATAATTAATGATAAAGCCGACCCTAGCTGGCTTTCATTCTGTTGCATTTTCATGATTCATTTATGCTTTTATAACGATTAATTCATCCTTCCCGTTACGACAAATAATGCGTAATCGTAATTATTCTAGCATCCCCCACCCCCATAATCATGCCGGACAAATGACAAATGCTCAAAATGCGCCGGACCAACTGCATAATGAAATCATTTTTATGCTGCGCGAGTGTAAAAGTCATTACAAACAGATATTTAAAAAAAAAGACGAACAAAAAAAACGACTGTAGAAATATAAATTTACACACCATGCTGTAAAGGGCCACCGAACCAGTGGGTGCCCTTGCATCACGTTTAGTGCACGGCTCACGGGTTTCTCGCCCTTTTTTTTTGTTGGCCATCTTTGCCTTTTGTCTTTTTGTTTGGCTTCACCGTACGCGAAAGCGACTCTACCTTATCACAGACACACTTTGTGTTTGGCAATGCCAGCCAGGAACAAAAATTTTGTCTCCGACCAGAATGACTTTTTCTCCCGCCCGTTCGCTTCCATTTCCACCGCACTGGACAGTGTGCAACCGAAAAACAACCGTAAACATCAAAAGACCCATTCATGGCAGGCAACGGTTAGTGTATTCGGTTCCTCTCTCTCTCTCTCGTCCACACCCGCCAACAACATCACCCTACCCCGGGCAGGAAAGCGTGAAACCGGAAAAAGGCTGTACGATTTCCAAGGATTTAGCCACGGAAACTCGGTAGGAGGTTTCGCAAAGGAAAAATTATCCGGTTGTGGCATGTTTAAATAACAGAAGAGGCTAATAACACCGAAATAGATTGCACATTGCCGCCCGACGCACACGTACCAAGTGTCACGGCACTGGGATGTCATTAATAATGTGCACGTAGCATAATGGCCCGTACACTCGTCTTTTCTGTAAAAGGCGTCGAAAATTCATTCCCCTCTTCCGGTTGGCTTTTTGCAACAACAACAAAAAAGAGCAATAGCACATGTATACATAGAAAAAGAAAAATTATCGATATAGCCTGAAAAGTCGCTTCCCATGAACAATTTCCCTAATTCCCGTTGCCGTGAATGATAAATTCACCAGAGCAAATATTTACGCAAAAGACCTGCAGTGTACGGACGCACACCCCGATCGTTAACCGAACTTCGTTCCGGCCTACTGCAGTGTAGGGCCCAATTCGTTCCCGAATTTCTTCACGGCTTTCACACTCGTACAGTGTTTCTTAGGCTACGGCGCCATTTTCAAATGTTTCAAAAAAAGGATACCACCGTCGCTCGATTGCGTTAAAGAGGCTTCAATTGCACAACTAAATCTAATTGACACGTGACCACTGTGCGCTCAGTGCCCGATTGGCCCTGTACTGCATTCCCGCCTGAGGGATGTCCTCTCTCGGATGTCGCTGCGAACCGAACCGTGGCGATGTACAAACATAATTTAAATAATAAATAACAGACGCGTGCTGTATGGTTCGTGCGCAGCGTCAAACGCATCACCACAACCGAAAATGTTAACACCCCGTAGATGATCGGGGATGACGATTATGATGATGATGATCACGGCAAACTATTTTATGAGCCGCGCTAGCATAAGTGGTAAAGCACGTTTTCTCCGTCGCATTTGTCGTTCTTCGGCCGGACGTTTTGTAGAAGGTGCTGACAAATGTTTTCACATTGTAATGGAGAAAATTGGTTCACAAACGATAGGGGTGGTAAATACATTAAGTTTGGAAAAAAACTTTTGAACAATATCGGACACTAAGCCGATTTAAACGATTATATGCATCTAACAGAGGTAAAAAAAAGGGTGGCACAAGATCCGGACTATCTTTTTATAAAACTTTAGTTGACTAATGAAGCTGTTTAACAAATAATTTTAAAATAAATTTGCTTGATTTATTTAAAGGAAGTATGGAAAAATTTGAGTATAATCTCGCTGTGAGTTTTTGGAATTTTTCACCAAGACTAGTTTGTCTTTGAAATATTTCATGAAAGATTACTATATTCTATGGTTGTGCTAATTGAATCTTTTGAAAAGAATCATTCATATGTATCATTCAGTGAAGAACCATTCAAATCATAAGCCAAATCCATTAAATACGTGAATCCAAATCCATCTTTAGCTCAGTGATTGGCTGCCAAAAAATTTAAATAAAAAGGGCTGAGGGGGTGGATTTATTCCAAAAGTGCTGACCATCAATAGGGATTCATGAATCTTCATTACAGAGATTCAGAATCGTTCATTAGAGCCATCGAAACGATACGATTTCTGCTCGATTTTTCACTTTCTGCGATACTTCTTTGTATGTATTGGTGCATTCGAGCAGAGTTGGCCAATCTTTTTCGCCAGAAAAGAATCTTTTTAGCCAGCTTTTGTGGATAACACGCATCTATTCAGTTCCAAGATTCGTTCAGATTCATGAATCTGAATCAGATTCACGCAACACTTCTATATTCCTATTCTTCTGCATCCTATAATTAATTTCCAACAGGGAGGTATACACTTTTTTCGAAGTTACAGCTTAAAATCAAAAGGACGTTTTTCAATTCGCAACTAAAAATTCGTCAAAAATTCCTAAATTAATTAACTTGAAATTTTTATTGACCTACTTCATTTTTATTTTTAAAACGATTGAGTTTTGTTTTACAAATATGTAACGATTAATAACAAGTTTCTATATCGAATATCCGATTCGTCCGAATATAAAAGTGATAAGCATGAGCTTAATATAAGCTTTCACGATATGTTTAAGTTTTCAGCTTCTGCGATTCGGTAACATATTATGTAGGATAATGATGGCGAACTAAAATAAATAAATATGAATAAGAATAGCTATATGACGAATTTTGACGAAAAGGCTTCGAAGAAAAACTTTAATGTGTATGCTTCTCATATGTTTTGTGCAAAAAAACTACCGAAATTGCAGAATTAAGCTGAATCATAACGATCACGAAGCCTTCTTTGTGATCATGTTTTTTTTATTACATTATTCACAATAATTTTTGAATATTTTTTTTTAAATAAGCTTTAATGTGCCCTTTTCAAATACTTGTTGCTTAAAACCAAATCGCTCTAATTCTCATCTCGTAATCATTATGTCTAGAGTAAATGTAAAAAAAATAATTTATACAAATGAAAAACATGTAGAAACGTTTCTACTCTCCGTCCCATTCAGGGCAGATTCCATCTGCCAACGCCGTGCGGCCGTTTGTTAACACCTTCGGAACTCCACGGCCTATCTAAAAATAATTAAAATCCCATCGAAAACGAACCGCTGCCGAGCTAATTTCCCAGTCCAGTGACACATTCATGAGGCGGGCAAGGCACACAAAAAAAAACCAACGCGACCGATGCGCGCGCGCGCACCACATCAAATGTAACCAATTACACCGCCACAAACTTGCCTTAGTTGCGCCATTTTACATTTTTAACGACGGCACATTCAAATTAGGCTACCAAAACTTACTTCCCTGTTTTGCGTTTTTTTTTTTTATTCAACATTCAGTTTTTGTTCATCCCCAATCTACCGAAGATTGCCAATCCAGGGCATGGTTTTTCTTTAACCGTAAAGCCGACGGAGTGCTTCATATCACATCACAAAAACCCTATGCCGTCCCACCCCCCACTTTTTCCACCCACCAGCTGCAGCGTACAAACTGAAGCGTAAAAAGTCTAATTTAACATTATGAAATATGCAAATTTTATCTCACCACCGAACACAAAAAGGTATACATCCCTGCTACTTACACTGCCGTTAACGTTTTGCCACCCTCTGAGGTTTTCCTTGTGCCACCGAGGCTACCGTTTCCGATTTCTCACCTGCCATCCACCTCACCAGAGTGGCAACTCCTTCCAGCCAGACACACACACACACACACACAGAGACACGGTGTTATTGCTTCGATTGCCATAATGAACACTCTCATCCCGACAAAACTCGAGCGTTTTTCCCAAAAACCGGAACACCGGGATGCGGAACTGCCATACTGGGCAAAGGGTGTTTATTAATTTAGGGGTTGGAATTGGGAAAACATCCCCCAGGAACAATGCTATCGCTCGGTAGACAACTTTTCATACATACGAATTTACTTATTTCGCGCATCCTCCAATGCCTGGCGGATTTTCAAGTACTCCTCCAACGGGATTCACCTTCTTCTCCCATCGGAACCTCCACAGCCCACATTAGACAAAGCGCGGGAGACGAAGCCTTACCCGGGGTACGGCGGGAGGGTTTTTGTTTGGCGTTATCTGCCAGAATAACAGATTACTTACACTTAAGTTGCTCGCGATAGAAAATCTTCCCTATTTATTAGCTGCCATCGCTTCTGCCGTTGTCGCATGGTGTCGCTTCCGCAACAAACAATTCAATTCAATTCAATTCTGTTCCGGCCAATTCATTGCAGGGGTTTCCCTTTCAAACCGTTTTGCCGTTAGATTCGGTTTCGTGCGGCAAAACGGTTTTCTAACTTGCGCCAGAAAAATAAAAACCGGTGGTAGACAAATTTACTCTCCCTCTTGTCAGTCACTTCCGCTAAGGGTTGTTTTTACTTACCCCCTCCCCGGTACACTACCAAAAGCAGACGCAAAAAGGGGGAATTGTTTCTCTCTCACTCTCGCCCTCGGTCGCGTTCAGAAGGCACATCCTTACCACGGCCGTAACGGGGTCAGGAGGTGCTTAGGATTTTGACACCGGATGGTTATCGGTTCTTTCGGGGCTGCGCATTTAATAAACTGACAACCAGTGACAGTGGGTTAGACACGCAAACGGAAGGCCGATGCGAGAATAGGCTGTGCAGAAATTCGTATTATTGAATTTGCTATTAATGACAGCATCTTTTCTGTTTCCCGCGTGCACCCTTCTACTCGCCCGTCGGTAATAATCTTATCTTTCTTACGCAATGATGCTTCTGTTAAACACTACCATCACCACCATCACTTTTATCCTTCCTTCCGTACAGCGAACCACCCGACAATGCTCAACAAGCGTAGGGATTTTAATTCCCGGTTCCCGAAAAGCAAAATGGACCACCGTGAGCACGATACTTAAGCTTGTTTCCCTGTTTTTTCGGGTGACGGAATAGTTAACTTTTGGTGCTGGATGCCCAAAACGCTGTCACTAATTGGAATCAGCAGCAATGTAACTAATCGTTATTTTCGCTCGTCACGATGTGACTTTTGTACGATGTGACTTAATTGATAATTTGTGCTGAAGTAGAATATTCTAAAATTATTTCTATTAAAATGACTTCCTATAAGTGACCTATAAACTATTTTCAAATCAAAAGATTTCAATTTAGACGCCATTTAGAGACATACTAAAATGGTTTGGTTGAGATCAGCAATACTCTCAACAATAAAATAACCTTTATAATTACATTAAAATTTATAAAATGTACAAAAACTATATTCACACATTATATCAATACCTATTCGCAATTAATTCTGTTACATTTAAAAAAAAAAATTGTTTTAATTTTGTAAAGTAGATCAATACATCAATACGGCTAGGCCGTTCTTCACGAATAACAAAAAAGTATATTAGTGTAGAACACATTCTTAGTAAGCATCATTCAAATGTTGTGTATTATTTAGTTACTGAATTTTATTTATTGTTATCTACTTTTTTTTATTTTTATTTGATATAATATTATATCCATTTGCTTACTGAATTTTATATATTTTTAAGCATTTCACTTAAATTTTTCATATTCTTATTGATTTGTTCAATGATGAACAGCGTAAAAATGATAATGAAATGGTTTCCATCAAGAATCTAAGAACCAAGAAAGAGTCAACAAAGTCAAATAGGAAGAAATTAAAACATGTGATTATTAAATAAACACATAACCAGTTAAAACATAGAGAAAGAAACGACTGGATAGCATAGAAAAGAATAATAAAATGAAAAGCCAGAATTTGAAATTATAGCTTCAAAATGGATTCAAAACAAAAAAACAGGAACCAAGAAAAGAAGAAAAATTAACGTGTATGACATGGAAATTAGACCATGAAACTTAGATTTAAGATATAATTTTTAAATATAAATAAATCTTGTAAAATAATTTCAATACCTCAATATTGTTTATTACTTTCCCTAGTACATACGTATGTAGTATTAAACTAATACACTAACTTAATACTTAATCTTAAATTGTTTTCTTCTTTCCATAGCTATGCAAAACGAGCAAAAGTTGAAAAATGCGGACCGTAAAACGAAAGAAGTGTTTCAAAATCAATGTAATTTTTCCATCTTACACATCCTCCTATTGGTTAAACAGCTCTAAAAGTTCTAATTCCAAATCCTATTCTCTCTCTTTCTCTCTCGTCCTTACTCCTCACTTTCCTCATCCGACAGTCAATCTGTGTATCTCTGTGTGTCTCATTACAGTAAATGCATTTCTTCGATCATCACAGCGCTCGAACATCCGTAAGCTACTTAACATCGGCGATGAGTTGTACCGAAGAAAAATTGACTCTTCATTCGACGCTTTGATTAAATTTATTTGATACCAATTTACAAACGGCTCACCGTGCCCGCCTTTCGTACACGTTCGGTGCACGGGGTCCGCTTCCTTTTCGGTGGCTTCTTTTTCATACCGTCTCTTCACTTTTTTTGTCTTCATCGAGCATCACGGGTATCTTATGATTTTACTCCACCAGCAGATAGTTGCTTGTTTGTGTTTGCGTCCATGCTTTTACTTCCCTTCATTGCGCCTCCAAATATGCCAAATGCCCATTAGGATCTCCAAATCGAAATGGAAACCTCATTTTCCTTAGCTTATGCTTCGTGTGTTTTTTCATTCTCCAGTTGCTCTGTGCCTTGTAGGGCCATCGTGAATTCATTACGTTCACCAAAAACCTTTTTGTTTCGCGAGCCCCGTTTCAACAGCTTCCAACGGCTTCTTACCGCGTGTAACGCCATGACCGCGTACCGTTTCATCGACCGAATTGCCCAGGCAAATGTCTCTTGTCTGTCTTGCTTTATATTTTTCTTGGCGTTGTTTTGTTTCCGATTTTTTTTTTGGTCCAACTCCTTTATTTCATGCTTCTCCATCTCCAAGATCAAATCAAACGAAATGACATGGCCGGGGATGGCGCTTTTATTTCGGAACGAATTTCATTTTGTAGTAATTTTTTAGGAGGATCGTTTCGCTGGCTTGAAATCGAACGACAAAAACACTGCAACATCAAAGAGGAGGATTTCATATAAAACTCACAAACGACCGCCTGTCACACGGCGAAAACAAGGCGCCTGGCAAGAGGTTGGGCAGCAGCACAGAACAGAAACACAAAATCCTGGGCAGCACCGAAACGACGGAAGATGAAGAGAAAAAAAACACAAACATCTCTGCATCGAAATGAAACGACAGCACTGGCCATTCACGACCGAAGGAAACGACCGAGGGCGCGCGCGCGCTCCCAAGAAGCGGCACAGCATCCCAAAAACGTCCCGAAAGTGATTTCCAATTTCCAGTTCACCAGTGATGGGCTCTCCCCCCATCACCTTCTCCACACCCACCACCTCTTGGATGGACTCTTCAGCTAGTTGTCATTTTCTTCAGAATTGATGTTCCCGAAAGCCATCCTCTTCCTTTTTTTCTACTCACCCTTATCCTGAAGGCGCCTTCCAATGGAAATGGCACCGGGGGTGTCAACTCACTTACTGGCGATATTTTTCTCCGCTGTCCAACATTGCAAAACGCAATCAAACCAATAGCACGATGAGAAGCTACCGAACTCCCGTCCGTTCCTGCTGCCGTTACACTTTCATGTGACCGTCCTGGAATGGGGTTCCGGACCGAGCAAGGGCAAAGATTTTTCGCTTCACCGTACATTTGCATATCAGTCAACCACTTCCTTCACGAAGCAGTACTGGTTGTTGTTTGCCAGTCTTTCGATTCTTGTTTAACAGTCCGCTTTTTGGCCGAATAAGATCAACCAGCATCATACGCCCTTACAATTGGCCCTTTTCGCAAAACGATTGTTTGAAATCACGACTATTCGCTTAATTGGGTAATGATTTGCATTTGAGGCTTGGCCATCTTTTGAACGTTTTTTCCTCTGTTTGTTTGGGTTATGCTTTTACCAATTGTGCCAAGGTGTTGCTTTTTTAAAAAAACGTGATCAATCAGATTTTAATTTGTTCTATTTAGTGGACAAATTAAAAATTTTAGAATTTGTTAAGGTTTGTATTTTATTTCATGCTTTTTCATTTCATTTCGTTACACGTCATTATAAAAAAACTGGCAATACCTGAGTTGTTGGACATTTAATCGAGCTCTCCATAGATTTTCAGGTTAGAATTCCTCCTACAATCAAATAACTAGTTTCTCCACAACAAAACTGAAATGAAACTTTTTTCCATTGTGATTTTGATAAAGATAACTATTTATCATCTATGTCTGATTCTAGACATCCTTTTATTGGACGCTTGTTCTAAGTGATCAATTATGTCCAAGAACTGAAAAAAAGTTGAATTGTAGATGATTGTTTCATGGAAATTTTTGAAGAAATCACTTGGGATAAGGTTCGTTCAAATATCAGCAGGTTAAGAGTTACGAGCAGATCCAAGAAATCCTTGAGGATAATACAACTTAGTCTCAGTTGACCACCCGATATTTGCTTTGACGGATGACCTATGACATACAACTTTAACCAATTCTTCTTCTATACAGTTGTCTTGTTTACAGTTGTCTATCTAAAAGGCGAGAATTACTCAATGTTTCTGTGTACTTCATAAGTATTTTATATTAAATTAAGTACACATTTCTGAAGTAAAAGAATTAACGACTTCAACTATATCAATAATCGCTGAAACTTTATTTGAGGTTCTATATTTCAAATTATATTTGAGATTTCGGATCATCTATCTTTATTTTGAGAGTGTTGAGAAGGGTAGTGATCCATTTTAAACTGATGAGACACATCGATCACACCCGCAGACACTTCCGTCCGGAAGATATCTTATCTCACCAGTCCCGAAAGATCACCGGATCGGAACTTTATACCAATAACAACTGACCATATGAAACAACACATACAGCCCAAAAGCGAACACGTGCTGTGTGCTATAGTATAGAAACATTCGGCACCCGGTGCTTTTAAAGCAGCTCGAAAAACAATCACCCAAAAACCCCTTGTTTCGAAACTATCCATTCCATGCTCCGATCGAACATGCTGGAACGAACTCATTTCGTTCTCGAAATCTATTATCTGATTGTGTGTGTGTGTTTTTTTATTTATGTCCATACCCATTCCCATCCTGTCGTACCGGCTTTATATAGCAATCCCGCTTTTCCGACTGTCGCGTTAATTAGGTGTTAGGATGTGGCTCTCGATCGCGTATCGGAGGATGCGACAAGCGGCATTTGGGCATACCGAAGCTAAACCTAAACCTTAATTCTCACCATACACACAAACACGCCTACTGCTGCCGTCCGATGATGTTCCATCTGCAACAATCCGTTCGCACCGACCCCGATGGGTTCTCCAGGGTTTTCCGGTTTCCTCGCTCTTGAAAACCGCCACAACTTTATGGTACGGTATACCGTTTGAAAACTGTCATCTGGTGGTCAGACATTGAGCCTTTGCTGCACTGTAACACACAAACAAACACACACATATCCCGCCCGGACCATTTCTGTTGCACTTCGCGATGATGCTGATAATGATACCGGGGCTTCATGTTAAACAGCACACTCCTGCTGTTGCTGGGAATTACGGCAAGGAATTAGATGTTATAGGTCATGCTACCATACCTCCAATGCTTCCGTCCCTACTCGACACATGTTTCTTTTGGGAGGAGGTGTGTGTGGTCAGCACTGCATTGCATTCTTCCGGTGGCTTTCCCTTCCCGCCGCCTGGGCGTGCATGGGTCAACAAACACAACTTACACACCGGTATATGTACACGGCCTCCAGCGGAATTCGAACCAATTGTTGAGCGTAATTAACGCGCTTGTGCCGTCTATTAGACCATCAGGGTATTGATAGGGACCACCAGCTTTTAACAACCAAAAAACCCCAGAAAGCTTGCAGGTATTATGTGTTGACAGAATATGATAAATGTGGTGCGGGGTTGGTTTTGGTCCCTTATCCTCCACAGTAAGCTCATTTGGTGCTAAAAACTGTCATTACACTGATTAAAATACTGGTGTTTGTTGGAAAGAGAAAGGATAGCTAACGTGTACTTAAATATTTGGTGAAAGTTCGAAGAGTGAAATAATCACACGAAATTATATATATTTTTGTTAAATATAATTTTTAAATATGTACCTCTGGAACTACAAGTATTTGGAAAAGGTGTAACGAAGAATTCTTGAAATAAATTCAAGTTGAACGCTTCAGAGGATTTCGAGAAATTCTAAGTATTAGTTTCTCAAAATGTTTTAACTTAAATTTTGAATATCTCGAGATGTATTATTTGTCGGAGAAAGACTTATAAGACTATTTCACGAGATATCCTCAATATCCAGAACTTCTAGCCCAAATAACAATTACTCTTTGAATGAAGTATTGCAATTCCTTATCATCAACATCTCTGACCTGTTAATTACTAAATGCAATCATCCTTACCACTATTTACCATCTTTTTTTTTCCTCTCTTCTGCATGCAAAGCTGTTTGCCAGGTAAACATCTTTGCGTGCTTTTGGATATTCAACGAATCGTGAAACATTCCACTTCGTTTCGCTATTTACCAGCCAACGATCAACGGCAATCAGACACAGAAATCCATTCCGCTGAAAAACCTGTGTTCCATGTACAATAACTCTACCGTTTCACTCCAAAACATTCATGACAAACAAAACTCCATCAAGCAAATGGTCGATCACCGGGGGAGATGGGATGGCTTGACATTCTTGCGGACCAACATTTGTTTGCTAACACTTTTAGCTGGATGAAGAATGCTGACGGCAGAAGGGTTGTTGGCAGCTAACACATCATTAAGAAACACCGCCACTGCCAACGCCAAGCCGTTCGGGGCCGAGGCGGACGTGACTCATCTGCCAATTGGAAATGAACATGTTAATGAACAATTGAAAGAAAAAGCCTTTCCAATACCTCTTTGATAGAAAAATAACAATATTTAAATGTTTATGTTATGTTGAGTCTAGATTTTTACATTTTAAAACTCATTTATTCATCAGATAAAATCTTAAAAACTTTAATGTCCATGAAGAAGCAACCGTATCTGCGGTCGCTTTGTACACAAAGCTAACCCTCTATCCTAAGAAACACTGCTCACCGATTATGTCCACCGAAAGGTGACAACGAAGGCGCACACTTTATGGCGCTGGTTAACTTTTACGACGCAGTAAGTGATTTACTCCTCGTCCGGTTGGTAAACGGACTAATGTTTATGATGTTTGCAATGACAAATCGTGTATGTGCGTTAACGCATTTACTACATTCCTACCTGCAGATGAGCCTTTTCGGAAAGGGAAAATGTGAAAAGAATAAATAAGCCGACAACAGTACACGTTGAAACGGTTTCTTCCAAAGGGCTAGGGAGATGGGAGAAAATGGTACCATTACCGTCCCATACGAATACGTACCAAATGCAATCTCGTTTCCGTACTGATCTTGACATCATTTGTTACGATCGTGTCACCGGTGTCCCGGAGATCATGACTGTGAAAAATGAACCCACGACACTGCCATTCCCGATCGGTCCTCATATCAACGTCCACAAAATGCGCTACACTTACAGATATTCATTAGCGGCAAATGGTCCAAATCATGTTGCACCCGATGCGATCATGTTATCCAACTACAATCCATGGATGTCGCGAGTGTCGGAGTCACTTTTAAACAAATTACTCCATTATGACAAACAGAGCACATGCGGTGCCGGATCGTTGCTGGGTACTTCGACACAGCAACAAATGCTAAAAACCACTTGAAGCTGTCCCAAAACGTTACAGTGAAAACTTGGCCGTTGTTTGTACGGAATGGTTTTGACTGATTTTTCACCATTCACGCCACTGGAAAGAGTAACACTGTAAACAAACCAACATAGTCACTTAGTTGCTACGGGCCATCAGGAGATTACATACTCTCGACGAGCAAAACAAAAAAAAAGTTGAAAAACATCGAAAGCCAGACAGCTAGCGGCAAATCTTTCGTTGAATCAATTTAGGTAACTTATTGAGACACTAATTATAGTTGATACGACGAGAGTCGAATGGAACTATACCAGAACATGTACATGCTACTCTGCTACTCTTGAAGAAAAATACCAGAACCCTGATCTTTTAACCTTACTCTTAGCCGAAAAAACACAAGGAAAACAACACCCAAAACACAAGGCAATTCACGAAGTGTGAACGAATGCACTTCACACGGGCGGTGTTGTTCTGTATGATGATCTCAAACACTCATATGTTTTACCACCACAGGCCCGGGACGAGTGGCTGTGAAATACGATCACGGTTCTCGATCCGCATGGATCGAAATCACTTGGGCAGAAAAGAAAGCAAATGTTTGGTAAATCCATTCTTCGGTGCTTTTTTGCGAATTAGAGACGACGCTGCTCAACAAGTGGCCAAGCCGGCATGATTTATCTGGCAGCAAATGAATCCAGCCCGCTCACTACTTATACGGTTTGTTTAACATTTCCCATACCGGATCTAATGTCTGTCTACGTTCCCAACCTGGAAATCAACTCCTTTTCCGAGATTCCCTGTACAAGAATAAAACACAAGATCTTTACCTAGTTGCTAACAAGATCTCAAGATTATCAAAAGTCGCCGATAGATTAGGGCCACAAAACGGACAGCATAGATCACGCTAGATCCGCATGACAGGGTGGCGTACCGTCCCATCCATCATAACTAATTAGCTATGCGCTGGCTTCCAGCGCTACATTAATTAATCTCGTGCGTCATCTTCGTCACCAGGCCCCGCGGCGCATTGAGTTGTCAAGGCGGCAATGCTTAATTACACATCGCCTATTGCGCTGAGGCGCAAATCAGCGCCATCGTACAAACTTCAAAGACCGACGCAAACCAAGAAAATTGTGGAACCGGGATTTTGCTGCTTACTTACCACGGTTGCGTGCCTGGCCGTAACTTGTTTGATCACGGATATCAAAGCAGTGTTACGGCCCCGTGCGTAGACCTGAGCACCCTGTGTGACGCATTTTGCACGCAATGCAACTGATGATCGGCTGCAGTAAAAAAAAAACAGATCACTATCCGTGCGGGAGAGGAAGCGATTTGAAAGGCGATGCTGACGTTAGGGCGGTTTTGACTCCACTCGCTGAAAACTCCTCCCCCACCTCCGGGGGTACCGGTCGGATTCGCTTTCATGTACAATTGAGGTTAATTATGTTTTACAAAAGTGTAACCGAGCGAATAAGTGTTATAAAGCGCGTGAGGGTTGTATTTTTGGTCGTTTTTTTGGCAACCTAATTAATCAACCCAGCAAATAAATAAACAATTTATTTTGGGCGACACCGTTGATCGATAAATTTTCATTAAAAACCACACAGACACACGTATTTATACTCTAGCTTGGTTGAGTATTTCCGTTCCCACAGTACCGAGGTCTACGAATAAAGGTCGAGAAAAAAAAACAAAAATACATGAACAATATTTTAAAATTCCACAACCCGGTTAAGACCGCGTCGCAAAGCTACAAAACCACCACCACGGGTAATATAGTCTTTGTAAAATTATTCACATTCTCTTCCCCGGCGGTATATCAAAACACCGAAGGTGGACAAATAATGCTAAAGCACCAACGTAACAAGCGCACCTACCGTGCACCAACATAAAGCCAGACCAAGTACCAGCAAAACAACAACCATCTTGTGTCACGTGTTGGGGGGGGGAAAAATGGCGATCGGTGCATGACACATCCCGATCCCGCAAAACCGCGGCGTCCCAAAAAACATTGCCAAGAAAGCACCCCAGACATGCGTCCAAAGAATTGATTTTGCAGTGATGGTTTGGGGGGACAGGCGTGAGAGGGGGGTTCAGTGATGGAGAAAGAGGAAATGATACGCGCGTAAAACACGGCAAAAAATCAGAAGCATCGGAAAACTTTTGCGACATGAAATTGAAATAACCAAACAAACAAAAGCCAAGCCATGATCGTGAAGGACGGACGGATCGGTGCTCCAGGAATCCGCAACCTTTGCTTCACTCTTCCTGCAAACGCCTGGCAAAAACCCAGGCAAAAGGTGCAACATACACCTTTTGTTGCTGGTGGCGCAAAAACTGAACAAAACACAAAAAGGCGATACAAAATTGCACCTCGAATTGCGGTGGATTGCCGGCGGGTCACACAACACACGGGGCCGGCCATACAATTCCCGTCAGCTTCCCGCGCGAGAAGAAACAATCTTTTTCTCCAACTCCAACATCCGAACCAAAAATTCTGAACAGTGCTGATGCTGCTGCTGGACTTGCCTCCCCAAAAACAAACGTAAAACACAGCGACAGGGAGGAAAAAAACTGCTTACAAAACATAATACAATAGTGCAATCGCGGCCCCGGGCCACTGAATGTACTTCTGTTTGGGCTGGAATGTTTCTTCCGCCGTGTTCGATTACTCGTGCATTTTTTGCTGTTGTTGTCTGCAAACCGTGCAAGTCCTTAGCTAAACGATTGCAACGATGGCTCTTTACTCACGGCCCTTTCCAGCATCGCTGGTGATACGTGTTTGGGCACAAGGAAGAAGAAAAAAAAACGTAACTATCGATATGTGAGCGCCATCTTGTTAGTTTTTCGAAATAATAATTAGGTGACGGCGCCAGTTGTCTTCGATTGCACGGCCTGGCGATCCGGCCATCGCACTCGGCAGCGTTACACGCTGTTGCGGCTGGACTGCGAAATGTGGCTGGCACGAAAATGATCGAAAAACAATGGCAATAATTTTCGTTATTTTCCTTTTGTCTTCGGCATTGGTCTTTGGAGCCATCTTTAATCATTTTATTATTCTGTCGCTTGTGCAAACCATCCGCTTCATCCGTTTTGTAGCTTTAGTTTTGTTTTCTGGTACAGTGCTGCAATTCGATTATTTTTAAACATCGGCTTCTTTGCTTAAATGTGCCGAAACAGGCTACGATTGCTTCTTCATCTGCCGGATTGCATTTGAAGATGTGCTGGGGTGTTTGGTAGAAAGAAACCAAAAACAAAAATGTCGCCACTTCACGATCGACTGAGAAACTTATGCAAAAAGTGCACAAAATGGAATGTATTCTTACAAGATTGAGTAGTTTTTGTTTTGTTTAGATAAATCAAAATCCAAGATAACGAGGCTGATCCATCTGACGTACATACACATTAAAACTATATTGTAGTGTTGGGTAAATCTTATTCAGATTCATGAATCAGAACGAATCTTTGAACTGAATCAATGAATCTGAATCTCTATTCTGAAGATTCATGAACCCTCATTGAATTATGAGTCATTAGAGTTTCCTTAGAGTTAGATCCCACTCCGTCAATCAGCCCTTTTAATTTAAGTTTGTTTGCAGCGAATAGAGTTAGTGAATATAAATCGCATAAAGGCGAAGATGCTTCTTCTTCAGAAGCGTTTCTCGGAGGATTTTTCGCGCATAAATGAGATTCGCATACATGGCGAAAACATCTCAACCTTTCAACTGGGGGAGGGGAGGAAAAGACGGACAGTGATCGATAAGGTCGAGCTCGCTGATGGATCGTTATTAACTGATCCGGATGCGATAAATGTTCATGTTGAGGGGTTCTTTACATCATTATACACAACAGACGATACACACACAACAAATACAAACAACACATTCACATGCACACGCGTCATCTCACAGGACTGTGAAACCAACAATGATTGCATGGAAGAGATTACTTCCGGTGAGATCTTTGATGCAATCAAAAGTTCAGCTTCGCGGAAGTCCCCTGGCCCGGATGGAATACCCACAGAGTTTTATCTTCGCGCGTTCGACATAATCAGCCGCGAATTTCTGCTCATCCTGAATGAGGCTCTAAACGGAGAGATTCCCCCAAGCTTCGTCGACGGGGTCATAGTGCTGGTGAGAAAGAAGGGTGGTGGGCTTGCCATGTCTGCTTATCGACCTATATCCCTCCTTAATGCAGATTACAAGCTTCTGTCCAGGATTATCAAACACCGTCTTGACTTCATTGTCGGGAAGTGTGAGATAGTCTCGGCAGCGCAAAAATGTTGCAATAAGCCTTGCAATATTTTTCAAGCTGTCCTCTCTGTTAAGGAAAGGGTGGTTGATTTGCAGAGGAAACGCAAGTGTGGTAAGCTCATCTCCTTCGATCTTTCAAATGCATTTGATCGTGTTGATAGAAACTTCCTCTTCAACAACATGCTCTCGATGGGTTTCAATCCGAGGCTGGTGGAGCTTCTGCGCAAGATAGGTGAGAAATCCACGTCCCGCATCCTCATCAACGGAATCCTTTCCTCTCCCTTCCATATCCGACGATCTGTACGTCAGGGTGATCCTCTTTCCATGCACCTTTTTATCCTTTACCTACAACCCCTCATCACGAGATTAGAAAGCATATGTAGTGACCAAGACGACTTGGTCAATGCTTATGCCGACGACATCTCCGTGGTGACTACCTCTCCCGAAAAAATCGAGCGGATCAGAGCGGCTATTGATGCTTTCGGTTTATGCTCCGGTGCTTCACTCAACGTTAAAAAAACAGAAGCACTTGACGTTGGACATGTCACGACACAAAACACCATCACTATTCCTTGGTTGAAGACAGTAGAAAGGTTGCGTTTGCTAGGCATCCTTTTTACCAACAATGTTCGTGAAGCGGTGGGGCACAACTGGGACATCGTCATCAACCAATTCCGACGTCTGGTCTGGCTTCATCGCATGAGGGATCTAAACCTAATGCAGAAGATAACCCTCCTCAATGGTTTTCTCCTGCCCAAGCTGTGGTATGTGGCTTCGGTATGTGGTACGAGAGCCATAGACATAGCCAAAGTGTCCCTTACTATTGGCTCATTCCTGTGGCAAGGATCCGGAGGCATACGTGTGCCGCTGAATAACCTAGCCTTACCCCGAAATCGTGGAGGACTAAATCTACATATTCCGGCTATCGCTACACAGGCACTGCTAACCAGCAGGTATTTCGCTGAAAAGGAGTGTATGCCTGTCGGAGGCCAACAGATGTTATGCGCTGGGAACCCGCCCGACATAACATCCATTTCTTCGACATATCCTTGTCTTAAAAAGGTTGTCATGCAACTCGCATACATCCCGGACACCATTCCCAACATAAACGCCCGAGCACTACGACGGATGTTAGTTGAGAGGCTTCCTGATTGCCGTATAGAGCAGGAATTCACAAAACTAAGCTGGCGAATAGTTTGGGCCAACATCAGCTCTCGGCGGCTTTCATCGGCACAGAGATCCGTTTTGTACCTGTTGGTCCACAACAAGATAGCTCATGGAGAGCTCATGGCGAGGATGAACCGAGGTTCATCAGCTTGCACAGAGTGTTCCCAGGTGGATACACTGGAACACAAATTCACGTTGTGTTCCAGAGTGTCATCGGCCTGGAATACTCTGCTGCAAGCAATCCAACACGTCGATCCCGCCCTTACTCCTACATTCCTGTCCCTCCGCTTCCCTGTACTAACGAATATTAGTAAAAGTAAGCGGATCCAAATCCTAAGTTTGTTTGCAAACTACATCATCCACATTATTGGAAACAATAATGCTGTGATAGATGAAGAAGTCCTTAAATGTTCATTGTAACCTGTGTTTTTGTTTTTTCCCCTTCTTTTTTGTTCCACCTATTTCTATTGTAAGCTAGTACATAAGTTAAATTTTCTCTTTCTTTTCTTTTTTAATAAACATTTTTACAAAAAAAAAAAAAAATAGAAAAGGACTCATGATTCTTTCAGGATTCAGTTTAATTTATTAAAATTGATTAATATTTTTGAAGTCGGCTCATGATTCAAAGGAGCTCTTCACTGAAGATTCATATAAAGGACCCTTTTCAAAAGATTCAATAAACACAACAATGCTATCTTGGTTACTATATTAGCAATTGTGAAGAGCTGCATTACATTTTAGTGTTTTGTTGGAGTTTGTACTTGGGAATATATATGTAGTCATACGTAAGCAAATTTAGAATTGTATAAGCCCAAAAATTAATTTGAAGAAAAAGAAGCGTTTTCTACTCTAAAGCGGAAATGACTGGTACGGTAGTTCTAGTGTTAAATTAATAAAAACAAATAAACATTGCAGTTGACTAATACATATTGATTTATCTTATAAATTTAAAAACTTCACTAGAAAACTCCTTCAAAAAACTTAACCAACACTAACATTACCAAGCGTTTTAAGCATTTTTTTAATTTGATGTTACTTTGAAACAATTTTGATGAGCTTTATCATATTTTTTCATATTTCATTATCATATTTTTAATATTTTTTTAAATTTCCCATCATAACATCGATGTATAACATTAACTAAAATATAACTATTTAACACTAAAACTACCACCGGTTTTAAGCGATTTTCGTTGTGGTTTACTTTTAAACAATTTCGAAGAGTTTAAGTATATTTTATTGATTATTGGAGTTCGCATTTTAAAATATACATGTGAAACTCATGTTTCAATTACACTTAGGAATGTAGGTGTTTGATTTAGGATAATAAAAAAGATTCATTACCCAATATTATTGCTCAACTTAAGACCTTATATACAGCTATCTAGTTCAATATTTCTTCACTACTTGCTTGAACTTTAGTATCACAGTTTCAGTAAACTATTTCAACTTAAGTTTCCACTTGCTAGAGGCATATATTAGTTTTCTATTTGTAATTGTAATTATCGTTCCAACTTGGAATTGTGTACGAAAGTTCTGTTGAAATAATGCCTAACATAAAGTAAGTTTGTTCCTTAACATTAGGATTTGAGAGTTTTGGTATTAAATTAATTTGTACTTTAGATCCAGAAATGGCTATACAGTTTTTACGATTTTGTTCATTTTAACTAAGATATTTTCATTTTAGGTTTAAAAAGAAATACTTAAATAACTTAAAACGCTTTATTTTATCTCACATTTATCTTGCGCACTCCATTAACAACTACTATCTTTTATATTTATTCACAAACTGTTGGAAAACAAAAAAAAACACAAACAATTACAAGCTTTTAAATGCATAAAAAATAAATAAATCGAAAACAAAACTACACAATCCCAGAACGGTTTTCCCTTGTGCTACCCCTTGTGGTGCTCGGAAATGCAATGGATTTTATCTGCCGGTACGAGCTTGTTGTCGGCCGTTCCGCAATAAAACTTTCATTGCTTTATTTCGTGTTTAATTCGTCCGTTTTGTACGCAACGATGCAGCGCCTCGGTTTTTATATGAGTTTACCAGCAAAACAAAAAACCCCGAGCTACAAAAACATGCATCTCCGAACGCATGTCGCTTTATAGACATTCTTATCAAAAACTCCGATCGTTTGTCGAACCAATCGGCAAAAGATTTGTATGACGCTCGAGTGCACCGCGGTGCTCTGTCACTTATATGCCGTTTGTTTGTTTTTTGTTCCGATAAAAACCGCAATGCTAAATGAGCTCCAGCAGATGTAAAAAAAGCCACCAACCCTTGCCAGTGTTATTAATTTAATCATATTCTTTCGCGGCACAAAACGGCAAAGGTGCCAATAATCAGCATGCTTAAGGTTGGAAGGAACGGCGTACGTTTACCAGCAAGGAACGATGCGCAACACAAGTAAGACGTGCACATTTCGCACGTTCATCCATTCATGGCTCGAACCGCGTCCTAATCTGCTTTGCCTTATGAGTTTAAAGCTCATTTTTCTTCACTTTATAGCTGGTAACTATTTAGATAAATTTTCCACCCCATACCCTTACGGCAGGGGCAGGGCATGTGTGTGTGTGTGCCAAGGCGCCATTGCACGCAACGTGAAATCCCATTTTGAATTTTGTTTAATACTAACAAGGTGAACGATAAGTTCCCGAGACATATTTCAATAATTATCTAAAACCTCTACCAATGCATGTTTAATTCCTAGCATTTGACTTCCGTCCGGCCCCTGGGGTTTGGCTGCCGGTTGGCTCCCTTCCTACCATCGCCACCATCACGCTGGGAAAGAGTTCCGAGTCCTGGGAGCTGTCGAAACGGGTGGAGGTACCTCACGGACAGCTGCCCGCCTTACAGAGACACATTTAGGCGCGGACGGTCGGCGCGCGAAAGAAAGACTCAGCGAATCCGTCCGACTGCCCACCGTTCGGTCAGTCTTATCTAAATGGAATAATGTTACCGGAATAAATAAATGTGTATAAATATACATACTCGCGCTCTGCTATGCCATGAAACCATCCTTTCCATTATTTCCTGTTCTTCGTTTCGTTACGAAGCGAACAAGTGACCCAAGAATATTCAAGCGAAACGATAAGAAACAATAGACGTGACTTTTTTTGTGTTAAAGCAAACGAAAGATGTATAAGATTTTATTTTAAAAAAAAGAAGAATATTCTGTTTGTAAGACAATATTAATATTAAATTCTTACGTTGTACTAAAATAATCAAAATTTGAACCTTCAGCTTTTTCTCTTTTAGTACTTTTAGAACAAAAAAAGAAATGTTGCTGACTGACCATTTCTCATACGAAACGACCTTCGATGTCGGAGTGGGCATTTCTTTGCTACATTTTCGACCATTTTGGTCCACTAAGAATTAGGAAAACGAACTACATCAAACCTTTATGTATGAGAATGACCACTTGAAACATGGTTGTGGTTACATGGAGTTTTTTTCCCCCATTTTTCCCTTGTATTATTGTCGTGGTATCGTGAATGGTAAAACATTTTACCCTCCCAAACATTCCTCTGCGGGGAACAAAACCAATCCACCAGCAAAACGCACCCACTTCAAGACTTCCAGACGGTCCAGCGTGCGAGAAGATGAACCCGCGAACGAAAACAAAAATATACACCCAAAAACACACCGAAAAAAAACCGAACCAACCGCACCCGGTTCGGTGGTTTCGATGCGGCAGCAATATATTGTTAAATTATTCCACTCCGAAGCATCCAATTAAATTGTAAAAATGAATAAAAACTCCGTCCAGGAACCCCCCGAAACGGACGTGGTTCGCTTATCTGTGGCGCTCTCAATCTTGCCGGCCGCGTTCTTTCTAAATTGATAAAAGCCGTACAATATATTTCTAGTTTAATTGTGTTTCTATGTATTTATGAAGCGAAAACATGGGTTTTTTTCTCTCTCTCTCGGGGCTGGTGTAGTTTTCGGATGTTTGGCCGTTTCATTTTGAACCTTCATGTTTTCCTTTGTTTTCTTTTATTCTGCTCCTGAACAATCGTGTTTTGCAGTACGTTTGATATATTTTCTTCCCAACTTGGTCATTTGTAGTGTGCGATATTTGTAGGGTAGCAGTGATTAGTTGCTGATATATGCAAATTAAATTTGTTTTTGTGCTATTTTCACTGTTTACATTGTATTGCATGTGGTAGTAAATTTAGCACATCCGCTCTGTTTAGAATCTTTTGAGAAATAAATGAAAGAAAACGGGTTTAGTACAAATGGATTAAAGTTTTTATTTTAGTACGAATTTAAGTACTTAAAATAAATAGTTAACAGTTATTAAGTAAAAACAAATAACCTTGAAAACCAATTTAATTTCATTCATATTAAGTAAAAACTTAATATGTAAAGGATAAAAGAAAATCAGAAATAGAATGTTCACATAGGTTCAAAAATCATAAAAAACCAAAAAAAAACTTTTTTTGAACCACTTTTAGGTAAGAAAATAATTACAAAATTAATTTTAAAAAAAACAAGAAAAAATTTGCTTTTAACTCCCACTTCAAAAACACTTAATCTGAAGTCAGGAGATCAGGAGATCTTGTTTAAGACCCAATTTGGAAAAAATGTTTTAGTACAATAGATAAAAAAATTTAGTACAAACGAATACAACAAATACTTTCATGTTTCAGTATAAAAAATTAGAATTTTCTAACATATTTAAATAAATCAAATAAAATGAAACACTCGTTCAGGTGACCTTCAGGCGAATCTGTTTCGCAAACGATGTACCAGACATGGAAAATCAAAGTCATTCCTCTTCTAATTACTACCAAACCCGAAACAAACCGTCCCACAGACGACGTTCGAACTCATGTTAACGCCTCAGGGGATACTTAACTCATCGTACAGAGCAGCTTCCGCGTTCGACATCAGTCACCCGAGAGGTAAAATACGCTCCGAACCAACTGTTCACCATGTCTGATAATCATTCGACAGTGTAACAGAGCCGAAGAAAAAAATAACCAGGAAAAACCTCACAAAATATGAAAGACTTCTTACCAACGTTTCCGCTTCTAACCGTTGCGTTCGTATTCTGTTTCGGGGTGCCCTGGTGCTACTTCCGGTAGCACGCTCCTTGTGCAAGAATGAAGGGAAACTTCTTCTACCATACCCCTCGCAACATCAATAGCTTCAATCCACCAAGTTACAATGTGTTGTTTTTTCTTTTTGGTTTGGCGCCGTATTCGTATTTCGTTACATTCAAAATACACATTTTCATCATGTTGCGATATTCTGTACTAATAAAACAGCCAGCGGCGTACGGCATGTTATGATATCTGAAGTACCCCCTTGGTGCCTTCCCATCACCTATACGTCTCCGTACGTTTGGTTTTGGTTCCTTCCGCTAATATTGTTGAATTTATTTCCTCTTCACGCGTATTCCTCTAAGGCGGATGTTGTTGTTTTATTTTTGGTAACACCGTGGCGTGTTTTTTTTTCTTTTTGAGCACCAGCCGTCAAAAGCAATAGGAATCATAACTCACATTCCTTCTCTCGTATACACCTTCTCTCGTATACGTGGGCTTACTTCAAATAGTATAGCAGAGCGATTTTTTATTAATAAAAATATTTTTGTTGATTTACCTTATATTTTCTTTAGATAAAAATAAAAGTTGATCTAAAATTACCCATAAAAAATTTATAAAATATTTTAGACCACATTTGAAGAACAACTCACTGTTTCACTATTAATCAATTAAATGTTTTTCTCCCCAAAAGAGAGATTACATTTTCCCAGGAAAACCGTTTTTTTTTGTTTCTTTATGCATCTCATTGCAGTGTTGCAGCGGTTCGCGACAAGGCCCACCGTGATAAAATATCTTCTCTAATTCGAACATGAACTACATTTGTCCGTACATGCTCAACGCTGGTAAAGACATTGCAATAAAACTGATACGTTGCCAAACGACACGAACGGCAGCAACAGGGACAGAGCGTTGAACGAACAAAAAAAACCGTCCTCCCTACCCAAAGCTAAAATCGTAACCTTTGCCAACCTCGCACTAGGCGATCACATGAACGCATCGTCGTCGTCGATGTCGTTGCAAAGGCAAACGGTGTGATTGCTACGATATGCTCCGATCTGCGCCACGCCAAATATGTGGAGTCTGTCTTTTCCCTCTATTGTTCACGCACGTTTTCCGCGGGATGGGGTAAGGGTGGGGAGGTTGAAGCAAATGTAGCAAGACTGTGGAGATATGGTGGAAAGGGGCTTAAAATTGTTGGCGAAACGGCAAGAATGAGCTGACACGGCCACACTGACGACGACCGGCGGCCAAATCCAACCGCCCAAAATGCCTTTCGCGAGCCGGCAGTAGACGAAGCGATAGTAAAAGATCAGATGAAATCGTTCGGTAGAACCATGAGCCAACCTCCCCAAAAAAGGGAGGGTGAGAAAGACGGGAAGATGGGGTGGAAAGAAAGCTCTACAATACATTGCGCCGCCGGTGCTGGTGTCAAGTGATTGAACGTACCGTGGAAGATATGTGACAGAGATTTAAACGAGTTGTTAAATGTTCGCCCCCAGGGTTAGCGAAAAGATGTTTAGCAAGTGATTTGCCGGTTTGCTCTGCTTGTTCGATTATTTTTAGGCAGCTCAAGCTTGCCTTCGTCCGTGCGTCCGTTACGGGTATCGGGCCGTCCCAACCCCAGACCCGTTGGAGCCTTTCATTTCGAGCCTTGTCCGATGGAGGATCACGCTCCGTTCGTATATACCTAGCGGGATGGATTATTTTTGGAGCTCACCGTCTCGTTCTACTGCTACTACTTGATGAAGCGATAGGAACCACAAAACCTGGAAAGCAGCTGTGTTCAATGTTTCTACGCTGATAAGCCTTACCGTTAGTGCGAGCTGTTAGAACGTGATCTTGAATTTAAGCTATTTAGACAAATGAGCATGTTTATCATAGTTGAAGTTTATGTCCTCCTCAATTCTTGGAATGAGGGATGCTTTGTTTCTGCCTTGTCTGGTGTCTTTTTTGGAAATAGTTTGCCTACTTCAACAGACTTTACAACCATCGTTTGAACCACATTTTCCGTCAAACTATGTGTTTTTGCGATGATTTATCGTCGTAGCTGAAGAAAATTAGCTGTTTACGAGTGATAAGATACATGGTTTTTCGCTAACTTTTAAGCTTTTTCACCGGGAGTTGCTTTTGTTGAGGAATCATATCAGTAATGTTTGTTAAACATGAAGATATTTTTTCAATGAAGATATTTAATCTTTTATTTTTTTAAATTCTGAAGACGTTTGGTCTACAATTTTCAATCATTAAAAAATTTAAAATATTAAGATAATAAAATATTGTTTTTGCTTCTTCAGAATGGCCAGGCCGTATCTAGAATTAGGATAATAATATTTTTGTATTGGAAAATATCATATAAATAATTAATTCTATAATTTTTAAGAGAATATATCGAGACATTGAATAGTAAAAACTAGATATGAATTAAAATTCCAAATGATCGTTGTAACATTAAAAAATATTAAAATAAATAAGTAGATAAATGCATCTACTCGCCACCACCGAGAATACATCTATCAGGAACTGGGATCAAATCCCATCCGGACCGTCTCTCCGTAGCAAGGACTGACTATCCGGCTACTCGGTAGAAATAAGTCTAGCAAACCAAAAATGGCCAGCGTGACCTTAGAGGCCGTTAAAGCCAACAAGAGAGAGAGAGAGAGAAATAAGTAAACATAAGATATATGTGCTCTTTTCCTCGAAAAGCTATTAAACCTTCTTTATATAATATATCAGGGTGTCTTACACCTGCCATTTCTGGCATTCAATTGTCTGTGAATGAGTATTTACGTCCAAACGAGGTAATGTCCATCTGAAATTTTGTACCGGTCCTGCCTAGTGAAGATCTGTAATGCTACCGTAAAGCCAATCATCCTGGTCCACTATCAAAGGTTAATAGTGCTACACTATCAAAGATATCTTCAAACACTTTAATGATTTACATTTTAACTCCGCACACATTTTAGTAACAGTCATTCACATGACACGATTTCACTAATCAATTCCTTATTTAGTATTTTAATGATTGTGCCCGGTTGTAATGATGTTAAGAATTTAAAAATATTCCCAGGGGAACTTTTAAACATATTAAGCACAAAAAACACCTTATCCTTTTTTGACCCATCAAAGAATCTTTAACTGTATCGCACATTCAATCGATCCACGATGGATTCGGCGGTAAAGTAATCTACATTAATGCGACAAACAAAACACTGCTCGACTACTCACAAACACACAAGACACAAGCAAGTAACAAAGAGCAGGACTGATAACGATTTTCTCTAACGTAACGCTCCTATCGCCAACATAACCAAAACACCAAGGAAAACAAACATTCGAATAACGAGACTGATAAACAAACTATACCATTACTTTAGTGGGAGTCGGAAAAATAAATTCAACATTTACTACCTAGCTCGTTTCAGCCGATAGTGCTGTCCCAATCACGGCCTAATAAGGCGGCACGGTATTTCAGTTGACAAATTCCTCGTTCGAATTTAAACGACTGGCTGTTGTTTTATTTTTTTGCCCTGCCGCAAACGCACACGAGCAATACAGAAAACCTGGAGCTGCAAAAGGAGCAGCTCACCTTCGTGGTCTCCTCAATATATTTATCCCTTGTATCCACCGGGCACTTATCAGGAATTCCCTGCGATAAGACATAATTAAGAATTTTATGTATATTTCAAGCCTCCGCGGATGCAGAAGGCAAAACGGATGGGAAACCGATCCGAAGGCAAAACGAAACGAAAGCCGGCAAAAGGAAAGGAGTGAAGCAAACAAACAAAGGAAAAAACATTTAATAAATAAATAAAGCGAACGTTTTAAAAGCTGTTTTCGTGTCATTTGCATCGGATTGGTGTGTCGGATACATCTTTTGATGTCGCATCGCGTCGCATTAGCGCAAACCGCGCTCGGCAGCTTACATCCAGCAACGCTCCACACTGCCATGCTCCCTTTTGCCAGATTGCTTATCCGCCTGTGAGACGATCTCCGCAAACGACACCTTCACCTTCGCCGTGTATTTTGCTGCTGCGATCGGTAGTGCCCGATCGTACCGGGAACGATCTTCAATCCTTACGGTCCGCGGCCATTGATTAAAGGAACGCGATACACCACCGAGTGGGTGAAATGCTACCTATTGGATGTAATGCAAATGGGGTGGGGAGGGGGAGAGGATGGCGATAAAGAGGAAGAGTGGCGGCGAGGGGTAGCGGTACTACATAACGATTCCCGGCGTGTCGAATACGAATAAGAGTGAACGAGAGAACCGATGTTAAGAATATTAAATGGTAGAAAACTGTTAGCCTCCCGATATCCGTTTCGCTCCCGTACCGGTACCAATGTGCCATTTAAATTCATTTTGTTGTTCATCCACAGTTCTTTCCAGGCGGCAGGGCTCCTGGGGAGCCTACGGAAGGTATTGCGTTTTACGGATCCACAATCTTACGGCTTCGCCCAATACGTATATAGCGGACATTTCATATGATTTTGCCGCCCCATTCGCTGCGATCGATCGATCGTTGATCGGTGACAGTGACAGAAGCGGACGCCGACAAACTATCGAAACAAAAGTATGGGGAGTTGATGGAGGAACACGAAAAAGGAAAACCATTTTCTGCTCCATTCCCCTTCCTTTTCCTCTTCCCCTTTTCCCACTACACCGGTACTACCTGTGATGGTAAAAGATCAAATTATCACCAAGAGATCACTAAGAGAGGTCGGTGTCGAAGTTCCCAACGGTGGGTCCCAAACTCGAAATAGAATTAGCACTAGAAAAAGGAACGCATGAATATATAAAAAACACACAAACAATCCCACCAATGCAGCAAAACATGAGCAAACTGTGAATGTAGGAAATAAAAAAAAAGAAATATAGAAAAAAAACAATCGAAGCTCGACGAAGAAGCAGAATCTTCTCAGGCGAGAGCAATAAAAAAAAACCTTAACACACACACGAATCGACCCCAAACCAGTAGCTAATGAATATGTGATAAAACTTTTAGTCGGCTGAATTTTAAATGCCACTTGAGCAAAAAAAAAATACCATCGATTCACCTTTCTTTCCCGCATGGTTTTGAATGTACCAGAAACACACGAGCAACAGCACTATACGGACGGTTTTGTGTTCCACCGGCTGTAATTTACATAATTAACAATACCTTCGCTTTATGCGCTCCTTATGCTTTCTTGCGATGTCGCACCGATGTCTCATCATTCGCTGCATGTGCTACACCAATGTTCCAAAGCACTTTGTGTGTATGTGTGTCTTGGGGAGCTTTTTTTAAACTCCCCATTTTTTGCACATTGCACAATCGAACATTAGAGAGTGCAAAGAGACATATGCTTGGGTATTGATAATTTCGGTTCCAACGTAAAAAAATGCATCTGCAACGGTTGATGTGACCGGAAAATGCTTGTTGTACTGCGCGTCCGCAATGGATGGTGTTGATAAGATCACACACAGAGGCACACAGGATTATCGGGCAATTAACAGACTATGTGACGGGCTCTACGCTTCACTCTACTTCTTCCACGCTAAACGTCTAAAGAAACGTTACAGATCCAACCTGTCGCTGGAAATCATATGTACCGCACGTATCCGGCATATGGTCGAATGGTTTCAGCAAAAAAACCGACCATCCACCTGTTCCTTTGCCAGCAGATTAGATTAAACGTAGAACACCACCGGGACCCAGGGGTGAGTTAATTTCCAACGCAAGCTGAACGGAAGCTGACAGTCCCCCCCCGGGGCGGAGCGCTTTGGAACGGAAGATGATCCGCCAGCTTCGGCGGGGCGATTATGTCAGTGTAACGGGTTCGGTTGTTGAGCGTGTTCGTCAGGTGATTTTGGTGATCGGTGACCCATAGAGCAATTGTTTTGGGGCAATTATCAGCAAATTGCTCCGACATCTACGTACGTCGATAAATGGCTCACTTTGGGGAAGCTTAACTGTTGAACGAGCATTACCTCTTACGCAAATGCCAATCGTCAAAAACAGGTTACTTTACCTTCTTTGATGTTGCAGTTAAATTATTGCTATCATTGCATCGTTTTCATTTGCGTTTATTTTCACAATTGCAAACGAATTTATTTCGGTGAATTGTAACACACCAAGTAATCGGTAAAAGTTTTGTTATGTAGTATTTTATTTAGTTACGCATTAATGTATTTTTTATTAATTTACTTATTTATTTATTCACTTATTTACTTTTATATCTGTTTAGTTACTTATTGATTTACTTATTTATTTGATTATTTATTTACCGATTTTCTGTGAATAATTTATTTATTTCTTGGTTTACTTATATATTGATTCATTTATTTACTATTGTATGTATTTAATTATTGATTCATTTATTTTTTTTAATTTTTTCATTTACTACTTACGTTTTTAGTTAGTTATGTATTTATTATGTTTATTTATTTACTTATTTACTTGTTTGCTTATTTTTTCATTATTTTTTTTCATTTGTTTATTTATTTCTTTATTTATTTAGTTATTGATGTTCTTATCGATTTTCTCATTTATTTACTATTTATTTATTCATTTATTTACTATTTATTCATTTATTTATTTTTCCATTTATTTACTAATGCTTTTAATATTTTATCCCATATTTGAACACAAGAATGTCAAAAATATAGTCACTGATCGGTTCAGTAATGTTTTTTAAAACAAACTTAATTTCAACTAGATATAACAAATGAAATTTATATATCATCTAGAACAAAAAAAAAAAAGAAAATCTCTCTACATTTTTAATCACACTTATCTGATTTACGTACCTGCTAAAACGACATATAACAGTATAGTTTTTTTTTGATAACCATAATTGAATCGTATTAATAAACATCAGAAAAAATATATATTACTGCTCATCAAATATTTCCGGTGGTGCATTGATTAATTAAAAACTTCCACGACATAACCATTTCAAACCAGCAAACACAACAAACATCATGCTTCTTTGTCTAAGATTCATAGTTTTATTTTGCATTACTAATGAGCTGGGCGAACGAGTAAGAAAACAAATTCATTCAAAACTTTAGCCAAACAATGAAGTTAGAATTTTTTTGCGCCATCCCGTGTCCTGTTCTTATCAGCTTATTTACATTTATACAGCAGTCAGCACGGTCTAGCATTGGTGGGGGGCCGTTACGTGCATATCCACCAGACCAGCTCCATTTCGTCCATCTTGGGATTACTAAAGAACATTTGTCATGAATTAAATTTCAGTGACGAATTGTATCTAGCTACCTTATCTTTAGCAGCATCTTAAAAAATACCCTCCCAGGCGAAGTATTCACCTTTGCCGTGACAACGGCCGGGAGCGGCTAGAGCCATTGTTTAAACCCACACCATAGAACCTGCTCTTCCAATTTTCCATTTTCCACCTTCGTAGACGTTCCGGACGCTAACCAATCTAACCGTGCCGTGGTAGCGGAACTAATAGCACGGAAAAGCAGTAATGTGTACAGCAGGCCGCAAACCGAAAAATGAGCCAACGACGATGACAGATTCGGACGGTGAAACATAAAACACTCAAGCACCTGTACGTGGCGTGTTTTGCTCTATTTCTAATTGGATGACTTACCCTACGACGCTAAGACGCGAAGGGCGTCCCAAAAGATAAAGCAGTTCCGCTGAGCAGCAAGGAATATAATAAATCATACAAGCCTTCCGTGTTGAACCGGGTCGACAGGTTAGTTCGGCGTAAAAAAAAGAAGAAACCGACGACCTCCCCCAACGTCGCTGACCTGTGGCTGAAGGTGGCGGAAAACTACAAACGAATGGTGATCCATGTCGTACAGGGAGGTACAGAGACGGTATCGGCTTTTGCAGGCAAGAAACGAAAGGAGTTAAATAACGTATAAAAATGGTGTCCCGGTGTGGTATGCACACTGGTGAAACAAATGTTTTTATTACATATCCACGTAAGATTGGAAATCGTGTTACTGTGCGCAATAAAACCGAGTAACAGATTATTTTATTTCATGCAAATTCTAACATATTTTGACAGTTTTAGTGATTTTTTGTATACTATTGTGGATTCTGTACATGCTAACTATTTGTCACTAATATTCCAGCTCGTTAATTTTTTACTTTTTTCTATGCATAAATTTATTAGCTTAACTATATTTAATTAAAAAAATATTTTCTTCTACTTCTTCAGAGTAGTCTTCAGAGTAGTGGCATCTATTTTTGTCTAGTATTGTACTTTAAATGGTACATGTTAAGCTAAAACCAGTGTGTGTGTGTGGTAAATGGGAAGCAAGACATATGCACATATGCAGCTTATAACCCAACCCAATGGAAGCACTTTTACTTCGTATCCTATACAGGTGACAACGATGCTTTCTCAAGCATACACACCCCATTAACAAACGGTAAGCACCCCTTCAACATCCCCCCAATACATCCCCCATCCGCCCTTCAACATTGGACGATGCCACCACGTCGTAGAATGCACTCGTAGATCAGCGTCACACTGGGCGGCATGAACTACCCGCGCACAGCAGCACCCACCCAAAAAACCCACCTACATTAATGTGAATAGCTTAACACGAATGTTATGCTTAGATCCCACCGGGACCAACCAACCAGCCGAACTTGTCGGCAGCAGTGTGGTAGCAGCGATTAATTAAAATTAAAATTTTATAAGCAGTGTCGTGCCGTCCAACCCCGGTACTTTGAAGTGCCCAAAGGTGCAAAGCCCTTGGTCGTGCTTGGGTATGAGTTCGACTTTTTTTTCTAAATTCCTCTCTCTTTCTCTCTCTTGTTCTTTCTTCTCTCCCAGGAAGGGAAAATATAAACACATGTAATTAAAAATCTAAATCTCTTACCCTGATGGTGCAGGGCACCAATCCGCGGCACCTTCGTCACGTACGCGTGTATAAATTTAACGCTATCCTCTCCTTCTGGCCTGGTGGCGGTTGAGGCAAAACCCTTATGATGCTAACGGCTTGGAGCGGGTTAGAGTTCTATTCCGTTCGGTCAAATCTTACCGATGGCGGGATAAGATGAAAGCTGGCGGCACTTGTCACAAGCGAATGGCCACCGTCGGCGGCGCAAAAAGTGTGTTAAAAAGAAAGTGGAGTAGAAGGCTTCCCACGGCAGCCGATGGTAGAGTAGCAGCACACAGAATGGACACACTCGTCATCTCTTGCCCAATCGCGCAAGATTGGCACGAGATCAAACGAAACGCATCGTACGCAAGGTGACTTCCTAGAAAACCGATGTCTAAATAACCGAAGAACACAGCAAGCGGCTTTCGGGTATGTGTGGGTATTAATGATTTTTTCATCCAACCCAAGCGAGAACGACCTTACGGGATTTGAATTGATCGAATTGGATTTTTAAGCTAATCAGAAAGGGACCAAGCATGCTTCGAAACCATGGTGGTAATTAGAATACGATCGCGAAAGTTGGAGCTTTATCACCTTTCAATTATTAAATAATTGATAGAGTTTTAGAAAGTAACGTTTACGTGTGAATTTAGCATACTTTAGTTAGGTTCGATCAAGAGACGAAGATTAATTTACATCTTCGTTTTATTTTCTTGTTTGATCGCTTCAGTTCTTAAACCCTAGAGCTACCGGTCCAGCCATTGTAACAGGAACGCTTCATTATCATCACATTATTTTTGTGGGGTTATACAATCCTATAGTAGTTCAAAACATGAGTTTTACATATTTATTCTGTAGTAAGATCTCCAATAAATATACTCGCAAAATCTTCGAAATTGGTTAAAAATTTATCACTAAAGAAAAACGCTTATCAGCTACATTATTTTAGTTTAGTCTTGAAATAATTTAATAACAAATTTGTTTAAATTATCTATGTATCATTTCTATGATTTTACTATCTTTATAGCAACACTTTAATTGCAAAAACTCCTGAATTTATTCTTGTGCTGACCGAAAGACGAAACAAAAAAAATCATAACCATATATTTTAAAAAGATTTAATTTCTATTATTTAAATTTAATTGTACTATTTTTGCTCTTTTTTTCGTGAAAAAATTAATGAAAAACATTAAAGTTAAAGACACGAGTTATGTATCAGTGTGTTTTGAATGTTTCACACATCACAACCTATGGAAATTCGTTTCGAAATTTGAACCTTTTCGAAACTACATAAATTGAGAACATTGAGAACTCAATACTTAATTTGAAAGTGTCATTTCTAATATGGAAGGTAAGAGCTTTCTTAAGGATAAGTTCTCAAAGTTACTGATAATCCAATATAAGGCTATATAATGACTTGTTTTATAATTTTTAGTACACAAAGTACTCTTTACAATTCATCTAAGACAAGGACGAAAAAATATATCCCAAGACTTAGACCAAGATCTTGTGAGTAGATCATGTAATGAGATTAACACCGGACAAACTAACTTTATTTGTAAATTAGATCTTCAGTTTGTGGGTTATATATTTAGAATATTATCAAATTTAATCTGTTTTAAGTTCAACAGCTATAGAACTTTTTTTACATATTTAACATATTTTATATTTTACATGACGGTGTTTAATTCAACTTCTCTTATTAAAATCATATTTCATTTTGTACACCCCTTATCAACTATCTTCCATCATCCAAATTACTTGCACTACATGCGTTGAATGACGTGCCTAAAAAGCGTTCAGTATCTAAATGTACTTGTATCTTTAAATTTTATCGCAACGCGTTCATACTATCTTTTTGCACGTCCTACCTGTCCAAAACAAAAAAAAACACCAAAAACGGATAAAGCTTTTGGTTTCTTTTTTTTGGCGTTGCTGTACAACTTTTTCGTACAGAAAAACAAAAAGTTTTCCACCATTAAGCAACAACGCCAGCCAGGTACCAGTAGTGGTGTACACATTTCGTACCACACTTAATCTCGTTTTGCTCCCACGAAGGCGATGATGAAGATGGTACATTTCACGATGGTGATAATGCGTTTGATGACTGGCTGTGGATAGCTGATCGTCATGTACCCACTCGGTGTGGTCCCGGTTCAACCGCTCCAAAAAAAACGGTGACCATTGGAGCGGATTCTTTGTATTTTTTTTTGCCACCCCAACTTTTACAACCAAAACTCCCATCTTCCCTCTGCCTCGGGTGTCGTCGACTGACTTGAGTAAAATGGCAAACATCCAACACATTAAGCCCTCGTGTTATGTCGTATGTCTTTCTTTGAAGGAGCCGGACCATGTTCAAACCGTCTCCTTGCGCATTCTCATCATCCTTCGGTGACGGCCGCGGCATCCCGGGTATCGCCGGTGGTCAACTGTCGGGCAGTCGGGCAGGTTGTTCCGCAAAGGAATTGCCGGGGCTGATCGCGGTGGAATGCTTTTACGTACGCCGCCCCAAATGCATGAAACCGCTCGTGTCTTGTCCACGTTTGATGGCTCTCAGCGTATAGAAACATCACCGGGGGCTTTTACGACACCGACCTCCCCCCCCGCTAACCCCCCTAAAAAGGGTCACTTTGAGGCAGCAGGTATACTAGCGATCCAACATCTCCCAAAAGGTGAGGGCTCTGTGAATTCTGGTTCTGCCGAAGGAGTCGATTCGATTCCTGTGCGGCAGGTATCCAAAAGCAAAAACACACAAAAGAGGAAAAACAATCTCTTTTAATTGCTCCCGTGTCCCAGGGAAACCCCACTCTCTAGAACCCGGTCCGGTCAACGCGCCAGAGGAAGCTCAAGCAAATGAGCTAGCGTAATAAAAATTTTCATCAGCTCCACACACACTGGGGCCATGCGGCGGTTTTTTTTCGTTTGTGTTTCAATTGTTCCGCACCTGAAACTTTCGACCGCCAGCGCATTCTCCACCATTTTCGATCCCCACAAAAAAAAAATGTTACCTGCTGTCGACAACATGTCGAACTAGAAATTTCACACAAAACTCCTCACGGGAATCATACACTCGCGCACAACGATTAAAATCATCTCGTGCTGCCGGTTTGGCTGGATGGGCCAGTTCCCCCCAAAAAAAGGAATCATTCAAATCCCCGCACGTTGCAGATGCCCCCGATTCGTCGTCGTCGGTGGATTCGGCTTTAATCTACCGAAACTCAATTTGTGATTGCGCTTTTTTTTTAATTATGCTTTTAAGTTTACGACAGTGTGCCCGCCCCGGCAATGAAATGTGTACTACTACTAAAACGGAGCTGGGCGAGCACATTCGTCACATTCAGCGGAGAAAAAACGGCAATGGTAACCGTTCTTCACGTTCTATTTGTGCTTGGGTACATGTAATCTTTGATCGGGTGAAAAGACAGAATCGTACCTAACATCACCTATGGGGAGCGGTACAATCATCTTTTAACGATGGTTTTATGCTAATCGCAAACGTTTATCATTTTTTAACGTTCAAACAAATCTCTTTTTTATATTTGTAATACAATTATCTTTACTGAGTAAATGGTTTTGTTTTGGTGCAATATCTCTGCTTTCACTGGATCCTTTCTGGAGTTGGGAAAAGTTCCAAAAAATAAGATCGGATTAAAACTTCAATTTTTTGGAAAAGTATCATATCGTTAACCTTGGGTGCAACAGACCACTTAAAATTTTGATATTAGTTTCATATTAAAAAAAACTCCTTGCATTGAGTTTATAAGTGTATTTGATGTCTTTTCGTCCTGTTCTTTTTCTCATTTTGTCCATATTTAAATAATCATCATACAATAATTACAAAACATTGTGTATTCAAAACAGAGAAACGCTACAAATGTGCTAAAGACGATGGCTTCGAACTTCACTCCCGGAAAAGGACATCTGCCCACATGTATTTCTAAATTATCATAGCACCTATGCATCTTTTCCAAAATTCTAATAGACTTATGGTACTTATAGCTACACATTTTAGTACCAAACTTTTTTGTCTAGCTCATTACAGTTAAATGATATGATGTGATCTATTGAGAAATTCCTTTAGAAATAATTATGAGGACATTTATTGGGATTTTGGGTGCTAAACTAAACAATCTTTACCATATGAACTAGTAATGTACAAGCTGAGTAAGAATGAATGAATGAATTCAACCTTACTTATGGGATATTTAAACCGAATCTCTAAAAAAAGTTGATATAATTCATGGCAATGTAACTCGCAAAAAGAATGAAAATAACAAATAATTTACGAAAATCATTCACTCACGAAAGAGTGATTTTATTCGAGTGATTTAACTCTTGAAAGAGTCATGATTCTTTGTGCCGATCTCTGACTCACTCATGAATAAGTCATATCACTCTTGAATAAAGAATAAAAGTTTCATTTCACTCGTTCATGAGTGAATCAAGCTTTGCTATAAACGTTGACATCATGAAGCAGTGATTTGATTCAATTCATTTAACTTTCGAAAGAGTCATGACTCTTTGTGGCAATCATCGACTCACTCATGAATCAATCATATCACTCTTGAATTAAACAAATCATAAAAGTCTCATTTGACTCGCTCAAGAGTGAGTCAATCTTTGCTATAAACGTTGACATCATGAAACAGTGATTTAATTCGAGTCATTTAACTCTTGAAAGAGTCATGACTCTTTGTGGCGATCTTTGACTCACTCATGAACAAGTCATATCATTCTTGATTTCAATAACTGATAAAAGTCTTATTTGAATCGTTCATGAGTGAGTCAAACTTTGCCATAAAAGAGTCAGTCAGTGTTATGAGTCAGATGACTCCTTCATGAGGGAGATTTTATGAGCACTTAAGATGAATCGTCACATTATCTTTTACATTTTACATTTAACTTCTATTTTATTATAACCACAAAGCACCTACATTAAATTAACTCTGTCCAAGATTGTAATACGACAACAAACATTCAAACGTTGCTGTACTAATCAACTTGCAGTAGTAAATATTTAGAAAATGCACTCCCTGCAAGGTGCATTCCAATTGCAACTGTCCGGCACATTAGCTTTATGGAGTGCCAGGCAACAATAATGTACAGAAAAACATACTCTAACAACCGTTAGATAAACAATTCCATACTCGCATACCTTTCGCAGCAGTCCAACGTTCAACGATGGCGGAGAGTCCACTCCACCACAAGACATAAAACTCTCCGCCGCCACCGCGACACAGACCGGGAAAGCGACCAATGAATCGATTCCAATCTGCTGGCCAGTGTGGCTTTCGTCGCTGTGAAGTTTTAGATCATTAATCAAATCATCGGTAGCTAAGTTGTCGAAATGACTACCTCCGTGCTGTTTCATCTGTCCTCCTCTTTTTTTTTGACGAACGAACCTACTTAAACAGCCTTCATCTCTCATCTGCATGCTGATGGACTGGACGGGATGGTTTATGATCGGAATCGAACGATTCCGACAAATTATTAGACGTTTTCAACAAAAGTGGTAAAGAGTAAAAAACGGGAAGAAAAAAAAATCTCCACATTAAAAACATCCCTCCCGGCCATCAAAGAATTGAAGCGACCGATCACCACACAGAAGCTAATAACGATTGCTTCGAACTTTAGTGGGTTTCTTCACCAAGACCATTTTTCTACCGTGCCACGGCAAATTACTAATAACAATAAATTTAGCAGCAAAATCCCCCCAAAAACATCTCGGACCCATCACTGGTGTCCAGTCGGGGCACGGGTGAACTTTTTCCTTAGCCACCTCATCCAACCAGCTCGTCAAAATCGGGGGTTTTTCGGTGCTGCTGCGCTGCGACGATGCCTATGATGCCAACGTTAGTCAAAAAGGCGGGAGTCTCATAGGTCTCCCATTCGGCGATGATATTAACGGTGAAAACATTTTAGTTTTATGATTTTTTTTTCAAACCGATAGAAGGTCTTTATCTAGATATTTTACGTGCTGTTTGTGTGTGTGTGTGTGTGCGTTTTTTATGTTTTCTACAACCATCATCCGCTATTTAAAAGCATCGTCTAGCAATATTTAAACACAAAACTGCAGCCACGAAAAAGGAACCAAAATACATCGTTTGCACCCCAATAGAGATGTAAAAACTCATTTTCTTCAGCTTCCGAATGTTATTTGTTATCATACTGGGCAGCTTAAAGCACAAAACTTTGACCACCCCCCGTTTTGAAGCGGAACGTTTGTTGCTATCAAGGCGAGGCACCGTAAAAATTTTCTTTATTCCTTCTTCAAATTCCCATGTTACGGGGTGCTACACGTTTGCATGGCAGCATGGAAATTCAGTTGTGGCTTATATAAAAAAAACCACGTGCAATCGAGTTTTGCCATTCTTTTTGTTTTGTTTAATATCACTCTGTCATGCTTGTATTCGCGATCTTATTAACATTAAAGGAGTGTAAATTCTAATTAAATCTAACCTTAAATCTTACCGTTCGGTTTGAGTTAATCAGCGGCCAGTAGTTTTGTGCATAAAAAACAAAAACGATAATAAATGAACAAACTCAACTTTACATTCAATCGAATTTCATCACCTTTTTTCGCTTTTTCGTTTGCACCATTTATGTGCGCATGTGTATGTGTGCCATTATTCGCATGTTCAATTATAGGAAAAACGAAACGTGCCAAAATCACATAAAGCATTATGCTAATGTTTGCTCCATTCCATTTGTGTGCGGGGGGGAGGGCGCCCCCGGTTTGATCGTCGAGTAACGCGGCGTTACGCGCGTTCTATAAATGTAACAAAATATTCATTTGCTTCATTAAGCTAATTTATATGTTTGCCCGAACTAGCAGTTTAGGCGTATATGTAAGATAGTATATGTAGTTTGCAGCACCGTTCCCAAATCGTTGCTTTGGTTGTTCTTTTTTGTTTCATGGTCGTACAGAAGAAAAAAAATACAACCAAAGAAGAAAAAAAACCGCCTAAACGCTACCACGAATAATACAGCTCCTGCGGGCCTGCATAAACTTCCGCCCTACCACCAAACGGTTGCATTCGTTTTCGAAGCCGGCAGAGAGTTAAAAACAGCGAGCAAAGAGCCTATTATTATACGGTTCGTATAACAAAACCAGTGGGGCTGAAGTTTTTTTTTTTTTTTGTTGAAGCCGCCTTGTACCGCCCGAACAATCTTATTTTAATTTCCAACTAGAATGTACAATTCATTTGATTAAGAACATGCCATTAGTGCGCTCACTGGGTTAGTGATTCGTATCACAATGTGTGTGTTTTTTTCTCTTCCTTTTTTCCAGAGTATTTCAGTGTGGAGCTAATCTTCACCCCCAACAAAAAAAACCTGCCGAAAGCACACGCATTTCTATGCAAAGTGTTCGACACAACAACCACAATAACGCGAAAAAACTAGGGCGGTCAAAGGCTTTCTCGTTAGCGCATCTACTACAATGTTCCCATCCCCAAAAATACTATGCGCTCCCTTCTATTTTTTTTTTGTTCTTGTACCTTCACCATACTGTTACGGAACGCGATATTACGATTAAGTCGTATATATTCTGTTTCTGGTTACTTGTTTTTGCATGATTTTTATTTTGTTACAGGTCACCGATATAATTTCTGTACGTAGTGTTTTCTGTTTCCTTTTTCTCTCTCTCACTCTCTTAAATAATGTTAATAATGTTTCACGTATTATAATGTTGATTGCTGATAAGATTTAACCTTAATAAAGTTGTTCGTTAAGCTGTGCTGTGAAATTTTTGTTGTTTCATTCAGGGTTTTTAAAGGTATTTTTATCCTGTTTAGAGCAACAATCATTTACTATCAATGTAAACAAATTTAAACAGAGATTTGTTGTGTTACGCAAAAATTAAACAGTACATAAAATAAAACAAAAAAACAGATTTAAAGCGTTTTTACACACGAAGCGTTTCGATTTCGTTGCCTGTTGACGCTCTTACTCTTTTATCCAACGCCGCGAACAAGAGAAGATAAGCTCCTCCCCCTTTAGCGAGACGCTTTACCGAACCTGGTAGCGCCATCTTTGGATCGGTGTCGGAACTAAATGCCAGAAACGATGACGTCATTACAGTGGTGGACGGTTAAGAAGATGTGTGAAAACCCGTAACTACAGTCTGTATTTAATTTTTGCCTCTTTTCGATAAAGAAATTCATTAGGTTGTTTTTTTTAATTAAAAAAATGCGAGAAGAATAATAAATGTAGACTCTAGACTTAAAAATGTATATAAAATGTTATCCTAACATTTATGAAAATGAAAAAATTAAGAACTTTTGTGCACATCGTAATTAACCAACTAGAAAATTCAATACATTCCATGATAAGATTCTAAACGGACCAAAACGACTCTCGATTGCAGCGTAATATAAAAATGAGACAAAAAAGCCAGCACCAGAGACTTCGACTTTCTGCTATATCTTTACAAAAAGAGCTGAAAAGCGAATTAATTAATGATTCAATTAAAAATTATCGAATGTAAAGTTAACATAAAAAATTTGCTTATAGGAGTTTTAAGCATTTTTTTTATTATTCTCAATTAACATAAACATTTGAAGCATCTTTGCATTGGCAAACCACATGTTTGTCTGTCGCATAGTAAAATATAAAAAAAATCAAAATCGATGTAATTATCGATATACAAATCTTAAACTATATTTTGTTGTTTTTTAATAGTTTGAACAACAATTGAAGCAGTATAGCTTAATAATTGAACTCAAAATAAAATCTAATCTTATGTTACAACTTACTTTAAAAAGGTAGCTAGATATCAATATTTTCCTACAGACAACTACAAACGGGTTCTTGTCTGCATAGAAAGTGATTAATAAATTGTTTTAAAAGCTTGGAATGCTTTTTTTAAGATAATACTTTTTGATGATACTTCAATGAAACTCGATTTCATACCAGCTTGGATTTGTTTGTTCTGTTTTAATGTTTTATAAACTTGAATTTCCCCCCCCCTAATTTCGTCCTGTTTTATTGCAGTTTATTAGTTTTTTTGTAAATTATATTCAACTATAGATAAAAATTGTAATTAAACATTATTCTTTTGTACATGTTGTCCTTCTTTAGTTATTTATTTTTAAGGAATGATAATATTATGCTTCTGTGGTAATAAATACAAAAAATCCTTTTATTATTGCTTCTTTAAAACCACAATTCATCAACATCTTTACTATTCCCGTCCCTTATTGAAGAACAAAGACTTTAAAAATGTTTTCATCCCAACAAAACAGTTATTATACAATTAAACAAAAACCTGACCGATTGCCTAAATTGCCTTCCAATTATGATTGCCACCAATATTGAATGGCGAAGCCTAACCGTGGCAAGTGAAACTGGTCGTTAAATCAAAAACCGAGTGGGAACACGATCGGATTCTTAATTAACAGCGATCCTGGGGTGAGCCGGCAAAAACAAACACATACACCGCCACATTTATCATTTATGCCGTACCAGAGTGAGGTCGCGGCAAAATAAAACCACCCCCTCCCCCCTGGCCCAAGGGTAGAAAAACATATTTTCATAAGCACTTAGAGCTGTTAACATTATTTATGCTTGTGCTTCCTGGTCTGTGCAGTTTGAGTCTGCAGACTCGCCACGACGTATGTCCACGCTGGAACGGGTGGAAGAAAGCCAGAGGAAGACTAGAAGGTAAAGGGAGGTAAGCATCGCGATAGAAGATAATTAAATTTTGCCATTCAATTTAGCCAAAACCTTTCGCGACCCCAAAACATCAGCAACGTGCGCGATCATCCTGCTGAAACGACACTAGCCGGGCCGATACAACAATTCTACCGTCTCTTCATCAGCTCTTCAGCTAAATGTGCATAAAATTCGCGACCAAAAACCGCGGAAAGGTCGCGTAAAATTATCGTTTCCGCGCGCGAGTTCCGCGAGAACTTGTGTACGGAGGGCAAAAAAGTGGCAAACCACGCGGCATGATCTATTGTTTCTCATCTCTTCCATAGTGGACACTCGGCGTATCAGAGCCCACAATGGGATGAAGAAGCGTTCGATTTTAATTAGTTCAATTGGTATGGCGATTAAGACCGTTGCCGGGTATCGATTTAATGATTTACGATAGGCCAGTGTGTTGAGAAAGAATGGGTTTACAATAAGAGATAAGTAATGATAAAGAAAGATCTCATTCCGATTTGATTGGTGTGTTCAATACGCAAAAATCTATCGTTGGGTTAACTTTATTTTACACGGTTTATTTTTGGAGTTATCCCAAGGATTTTCCCCGCGATTTGGGGAAAGATGGGTATTTTAGATTGATTTTAATAATTATTTTATGTTATTCATAAGAACGGCCAGGTTGTATTGGCATTTAACTGAATTATAATATAAGAAAATTCGAACATCCTTTCTCTTTGCTATAATCAAGATTTTCCACTCTTGAGTCTTAAGTCTCTTGAGTCTCTTAGTCTTTTTATGTGGTTTTATACCCTTAAAATGAAAATGTTAGTATCAGTCCATTCAAAAGTTAATAATCAAAACATTGAAACGCCACGAAGAAGATCGTCACGAATTCAAATTCAAATTGATTAAAAGTATAGTTTCTTACATTCAATTGAGCATAATATCATAATCAACATAAGAAACTGGATGGACAAAATAAGCAATTATTTTTATTGAATTTAAATACTTTTTCAACGCTGCTTCCATAAATAAAAACCTTTTTTTACTCTTTAACACTAGAACTACCGGATCAGGCATTTTGACCAGAACGCTTCATTTTTGTCACATTATTTTTTGGGGTTAAATAATCCTATGGTAGTTGAAACATGAGTTTTACATATATATATTCTATAGTAAAATCTCCAATAAACAATAAAATATACTACAACTCATCGAAATTGTTTAATAATTAATCATGAAGGAAAAACGCTTAAAACGCTTGGTAGTTCTAGTGTTAAACACCTCTTGTTTTTCAAAGTATTTTTCTTGTTTTTTTTTTTTCAAAACAGAATGTAATTCATTTGGCACATCACTGATTGTATGTACGTTTTGTTAACCAACGCCATCCACCAGCAATTAGCTGTCTGACAAATAATTACATTGCCTTCACTAGCGCAACGTTCCTTCTGCAACGTCAATCGCATGTTCACATACCACAAAAATCAATTGCCCTTCCTTTATTGGAAAAGACCTTTGCACAAATTCGATGACAATGCATAAAACGTGTCAACTCCCATGGCCGGCTACCGAATGCAACATTCGAGCCACCTATTATAGCACGTTTTGCATCATCTGATCTAGGTGAACTAGCTCCGATCCTTCTCGTCCTTCTCAGTCTCGAACACACTCTTTCTCTTTAAAACCCCTAATCCCACTGCTCACACATCCCACCCCACGCAGAAAAAAACGAAACACCGAATGTCAACGCCACGTGACTGTACGACGAATTGACGTATTTATAAACATGCTTTCGGTTTGGCCCAACACCGTTTGCTTCCTTTTAATTTACCTCCTCCGCTCCCAACAAAAATACCCAATATCGCATAACTTCGTGTCATCCTTTTTGACGGAATTATGAACGCGTCTGAGATGAAGTGACGTCAAGGATGGATGCACCATGCTCGGGATGCTCGAATGCCCGAAGAGGGTGATGTGAAAGAAAAATACAAACAAACGGTTGAAGCCTGAACTCCATCGATCACGTTCGGTTAGCCATTTTGGTGACGCATTCCAATCTGCGAACCTTCACTTACCATTGCATCATAATCTACCAAAAATAAAAGAAAGAAAGTCCAAAGATTACCCGGCCACCACCATCACCCCTGTGGCAAGATGATTTGATCTCTTGATTTGATGGCCGGTTTGATTTGCTCGACGTATTCATTAGTGTCATGATCGGCTTTTTATCGCAAGTGTACATACCTTGTGTGCAACCCCTTGTCTCTTCACCCTACTTGCTGTACGCCGAAGCAAATGTGTACATATGTACGTGCGCTCGCAACATCCGCGTGCGGACACGTGTAGCGACTTAACTATCGGGAAATTAGACATTCCTGTCC
Source organism: Anopheles funestus (assembly GCF_943734845.2). Lineage (NCBI taxonomy): Eukaryota > Metazoa > Arthropoda > Insecta > Diptera > Culicidae > Anopheles > Anopheles funestus. The sequence continues at coordinate 33,338,020 of NC_064599.1, forward strand.
CCGTACCCGGCCCGGAACAAATCCACCCATCATTCCCTTTTTTGCATCCCTGCCTGATCAGTAATCCCCTCGCACACAGCAATGTGACTTCAACGCCTGCTTAAAATAACACTAATACAACGGTGCGGCTCGAAACACCGCGTGCACAGGATGTCAAAAGTCGCTGGCACGCTGTCATCGTAACATACGAAAAAAAGTGTACCACACTTCTCGCGCTAAAGCCTGCTAAAGCTTGTACGACGCCAATTCGAGACAGTTTTGATGAACATTTGTAGAGCTTAGCAATAATTGATTGATGATTGTCTGAGTGGTACATGTGTACAGTGCCATCGGGATTTTGGCTAGGTTGCAGTATGTACAGCGGATGTCTATGATATAGTTTAAATACAATTTAAATTTCGTTTAAATATCCCTTAATAATACCTCCTTCTATTCTTTAAAGGTTGAAGATACATCCAACAATGTCCAATGTCCAATTGCCATTGCGATATCTTCAGCATCTTTAGAAACCTTGCGACCACTGAAGTGTGCTGAAATTAAAATCCTTTTATGCTCAACACATTGCTGGCTGATATTGATTGACATTTTGAAAGTGATTAAGGTGAAAAATAATCTCTTTAAGAAGATAGTTTACTTGAAAAGAAGTTTTGCTCTTTAAAATGTCAGTTTTATGGAAGAAGAGTAATTTTAGGGGAAATTACTAATGCCGATCAGGACAAGGAGGAAATACGTTGTGAAATTTGTAATCACTTCAGCCTTCTGTGGCTGACAATACGGCTAAAGCCGTGATCATGTAATACTTATAAAAAAATACTAATAGCGATCGTGAAAAAAATATCAATAACGGAGACAATGAAGCTGAAATGAAGCTCAACTGAATAAACTGAAATGAAAAAATGTAAAAATTGGGGAAATAATATCAATTCCAAGTTCCCTTTGGGATTTTTTTTGTAAGATTGTAATAATTGGATAAATAGGGTTTTGGATTTTTAGATATAGAAACTATTAATAGATCTTTTTTGCAGTGTTTCTTAAGGAATATATGGTTTTTAATAAAAAAATAGTACTTTTACATTAAATATAATGCCACCTGATTCTATCTTGATAAAAGTGGAAATATTTACCACTAAACATGCAAATATTTCAAATGGAAAAAAGATTAAAAGGTGAACTTATTAATTGTTTGAGCTTAATATATTGATATGTATCATATGAACTACATTCATTTGTTGTTTTAAACATCTTTCTTAAACATCCAACACATATTCTAACAAAGAGATTTTTGATAATGCTATCCTAAACCGTACAAATATATCTAAGGCATCCTTAGACACATTTTGACCTGGCCGTCCTTACGGAAATAAAAAAGGTTGAAAATATTTTTTCCATCATTTGAACAATCATCCGCATCACCTGCTTATGTATGGTACTGTAGTTATATGTACAATAACTTAAGTAAATTGTTTAATTTATATAGTTGAATTTTTATAATTTATCAAAGCTACATAAGGTACAAAGACAGTATATGTAGCGAAAAGTATTTATATATTTAATTTAACAACCTAAACCATTCTGCAAAAAAGAAATTGCTTTCGTGAAGGTAAAATGGCTACAGGAAAATTGCCACCGTTGTTATCTGACAGTAACAAACGTGAGCAACATCTTTATATTGTAAGCTATCAACCTTTCTGCACTAAGTGGTGGCAATACTGCCTACCGGGATATTCCCACTCCGTCCCAGGCCACGCTAAGGAGTCAGGAAACCACGCGGCCTCACACACACACACACGGTCTCACCCAGCGACGACACGGCTGGGAAAAGTTTTAAGCACCATTTGAGTAGCTGCAGCATATGGTTAAATTTAAATTAAAATCACAATAATACCAACTGACACCCCACATAACAAATTAGCGAATCGAAAGACTCGCTCTTGTTTACAGGGCACAACACGGAGACACCCCGCGTCTTTTACTACTGGCAGCAAGCCGAAATCAACTCACTTACTCGAGAGTTGATGCTCTTCCAACATGTTAGCGAAGTAGCGCTTCCAATCCTCGCTTCCCCTCATTTCAACCTGTTTAGAGCGCGCGCGACAAGGTGGCGCACCGTTTGCGTGCGAAACGACCGCTGAATGTTGCCGTACCGAATTGGCACCGTAAGCCTTTAACATCCGGACTAGCCGTGAGGGAGGTGGGTATTATTTATAAAATTTAATTCGATTTCGTTGTACGCTTCAACCCTTTTCTGCTCTTTTTTTCTGGCTCACCCTATGCGCAACACAGACGACCAATATCCTTCATCAAACGCCATTAACAGCGAACAGCCAAGATTCGCCGTACAGTCGGGTACGGCCGGTGTCGCGCAATGTCGCGAGGAAATTCACAGTGATAAAAGACACTTGTTTCCAGCGTTAAACAAGAAAACGATACAAGCACTAGCACACCACACCCCAAACAACCCCCAAGGAGATCTAGCCGCCCTATCCAAGTGCGCCATCATTTGCCACCGTTGTTAGAGTTAAAAGCAAAGTGGTGGCGAATCTGTGTTGCTGCTGCTCAACCGTGGCCCACGGTGGGGTAGTAGTGAAAATTGAAAATTTTACAAAAGTATCCTTCTTCGTAAGCAAAACTCCTTTTCCTTTCGACGTGTGCAACTCCTTAAATCGATCGTTCGCAACGATCTGTTCTCCATCCTCTTTCACATCCTAAAAAACGAACCCCTTTTTAAGAGAATCCCAAACTGTACACCAAATACATGTACACCGGGAATTTTTTTTCTTTTCTACAGCACACTATAATGGATCAAAATATTAAAAAGTGAGTTTTCAAACAAAAACGAGGAAAATCCCAGGACCTGCAGCAGCTCAAACATCTTGGCAGAATGACAAAAATTCGGCGTATATTAACTTTAACTGGTGACGCCGTTTCGCAAGGTGAAGCAGCGGAAAAACAACAACCTTTTGGTTGTAATAATATTGGCACACTGCTGTTTCGATGTTCGATATTTGGCTGTTGCCAGCCGGTGACAACGATGACAATCTGCCCCCATAGGCTGGAGAAGGACCTGTGCCACGTGAAAGCGGCATTGGAAGGTTGGAAGCGTTGGCAATAGTCGTAAAGGGTTTTGAAATTTCTATTACACATATTACGATCCGGTGCTAACACACGGGGAGAAGGGGACACACGGTACGTTTGAAATGCAAGTTGTCTACAACCAGCTCATAGCTGCCTGTTGGCAATATGCATGGCAATGAAATTTCACTTCTCCAAACGGTGGAAGAAAGTGTAACAGCAGGTCATAAACAAGGTGCCAATGAAATTGTCATACAGTTAAATGTTTTGTGTTTTACACTTTTTTGTCATCTCCCTGTGGGGAACAGTGCAGTTCTAATAAAACTAATGCTTTGGCATTTAATTTAATAATTTTAAAATTAAGCTTGCAGAAAAAAAAACAAATTAAAGTTTTCCGATTTATCTCGTTAATCAACAGTTCGGTTATTGATAATGCAAAACTCACTGCTTACAGTGAATGCAATTCCTGTAAGCATATAATAATTATTTTTCTTGTATTTTTTACCGTTACTTGGAAATTTCAGAAAACATACGTTAATTTATGGTATCTTTTTCTTTATGTGTTAGGCCATGAGATCTCTTATATCCGGAGATATTTATTTTGCATTATAAGCAACTAAACAGTAAGAGGTAGATATCATCCATAAAAAGATAATCTTTCGATAGGTAATGACTTAGGGGTGGGCTGGTGATGTATGTGATAAACGGCACCGGTTCCACACGACAGGACCGTGTTTCAAATCCCATTCGGACCGTCCGCCGGTTGCAAGGACTGACTACCCGACGACATAGTGAAAATAGGTCTAGTAAACCAGAGATGGCCAGCCTGATCTTAGATGTCGTTAAACCAACAGGAGAGGGATAGACAGAGGTAATGACCAAACAAAACAGCACAGAGTAATCATTAAGTTTAATACACACAATTTAACAATTAACCAAAGCTTAAACATATTCCCGAAAGTCTCATAATTCAGATAATCCATAAATTTTACAGCGGTTATAAAATTGTACTTTTCTGTGTTTTTTCCAATAAGATTTTTCTAATTTTCCAACAAGAATTTTCCGCGAAATATGAATGTATTTTTCTCTTCTTAAAAATGGAGTCCAAGTCACAAAAATAATACAACTATTGATTTTAATTAGTTTCATGTCTAGGTTCTTCCAGAGAGCATACATATTTCGTTTTGTCTTGTAATTTTCCAATCAAATCATTTGATTTCTGGCAAAATTCTGTCTAATCCTTAACATGAAGCGGAACGATTTGTTTTCTCCATGTAAACCATTTGTGTCAAGATCCACGCAATAACTTCATTGGGTAGTTCAGGTAACAGCCTAATTCCTGTCGAAATTAGTCGTTCTGTTTTGCAACGGTTTACAAAACTGTTCCAATTATCGAATCGTAACTACAGAAGTGCCAAAAACTCTTTTACGTATAATAAGAGTTTTGTAGAAAAAGAAAAGAAATTGCTCGTTTAACATGTAAGTTACTGGTAGAAAACACTAAAAACACGAAAAATGCACATTTATAAAAACGTTTAGTTTTACAACTAGTTTTAAATTTAAAAAAAATATATATGCGCTTACAGTAATCACTAACACTGTATTATACATAACATTCTGTACACTATTTATTTATGTTATTTTAAAGATAATTTTTGACAAAAAAGCAACAAACTAGTTGTTAATAGCTTGATGATAGAGCTTAAGAAGCGAAACCCAAAAATCAAAAACCAAAAATATTTCTATTGTAATTATTTTTCGATGTATAAAAAATATCAACTCATCACAAATTAGAAATCCAAAAACCAGTCGAAACCCCATTTATGTACATCAAACATTCAGATTACATTTAATCCAGGTACAGCACTCAATGTCCATAAAAATGGTAATAAGTATTAAGAGATGAAACGGAGTAAAAACCTCCTGTTTATTACCACCCTTTCTACCCACGTTCATCCTCATTTACCAACGGAAGTAAACTCCAACTAGTGACAAAAAAAGGATCTCAACAACTTACCTTCTCCGGTTGCTCCGGTAAGGGTGGCCCCCGTCCCCTGGTAATACGTAGAACAACGAAACCGAAAAAAAAAACAAAAGACATAATACAAACGGCATTAATGAAGTGTAAAATGTGTTTATCTCTGAATCGCCATCAATCCAATTTAGAAAATATTTTAATTGAAACCCTTCCCGGGTGTGTGTGTGTGTGTTTCCTCGTTCCGTTTTTTACCATATTGTTATATCCATTGAAATATTTTACCCCTATTCGTGCTTCTTTCGCGCTTTTTTTCGCGCGCGCTTCTCAACAACAGCAACACCCATTAGTCAGCCTTTTGTGCCTTCGGGGCCACAACCGTAAGCGCAAGCTGACGACAATGTCGAAGAACATCTAACGCGACCGTAGCAGCAGCAGCAGCAGTGTGAGAACACAAAAGCATTGTAACCGAAATCAGCATCGGTCGGCATAACCTTACTTCTGGCTGGAGGCCATTTACACACACTTGTCTAGTAGACGCCAGTGTCTGACCCCGAAACACTTGCAAATGAAACCAGGCGATATAAGGCGATCAGGTATATGTATGTAAATGCAGAAGAAGAGTGAATGAGTGCCTCCACCACATCCACCCATAACACAAAGATGGCATAATTACAAGTGCCATTTCACAAGCGCCATCAACTTCCGGTGACCAAAAGCGACCTCGCGTTTATAAGCGACCAGGGACACGGGTGCGCTGTAGGATCCAAACCATAAGTTGTAATAAAAATCACGCCACACCATTCATTCGCCCCCGGAGGGCAGAAGGAACCGACTCCATTCCAAAAAAAAACGGTACCTCGATTTATCTGCAACACCACACGGATGATAAATGGGCAAAACAGGCACATACCATGACAAATTTGCTCCAGGGTCCTTCTCAACAGCATCAGCACCACCAACAACAACAACGCTCATCACAACGGCGACGTCGACGACAGGCGACGAGAGCACAACATACAAAAAAAAGGAACAGGAAAACCCTTCATTCTGGCGGTTGGTTGCGACAGTCCTCTCCCAACCTTTTTCCCCTACAAAAATCGGGCGCGAAACACACAAAAACCTCGGGTGCCAAACGAGGAAATTGAGCTAATTTTAATTTTATTTATATAAATTAATCCAAAAATCATTCATTAAAAATCTACTCCCCGGCCGCTGAAACCTGGAGAGAGCGTGGGATGGTTTCGGGGGAGTTTTTTTTTTGTTCACCGACACACACCAACACAAAAGCGGTCCGCTCCTTTGGCCTTTGCCTTTTCCTGTTTGCCGCCGGCAAGATGGAGAACCTTTTGTTACCCATGCGCTACATGCGCTTATATTGCGGGCGGAAAACTCCGGAAATATACCTTCCACCCGCTCGCCTTAAACCCTCCTTCCAATACACACACGTGCTCTCAAGATGGAAAATGACGTTGAACGGTTGGGATAATGTTTCGGTTTATTTTAGTTTTTTCTTCTTTGGTGATGCTACAGAAAACATCAGTCACTGTGTGGAATGTGCTGTATATTTGTAATAAATCGGGGAAAAAACTGTACATGCTATAAGCAACATAACATAAAAAACATTTATCAATGAAATGGTAAAATAAGCACTTGTTTATGAATCTTTAATTTGATGAAAATACAATTTAAAAAAACAAGGCACATTCACAAAAGAAGAAAAAACTTAATTTAAAAAAGATAAATAAAGAGCCTAATATGAAATAATAAATAAAGCAATTTAAAAAATAAGCTACATAAATTTTTTTTCGATAAATGAATAAAGAAACCAAGGAACAAATATGGGTATTGATTAATAACTTAACAAATGATTTATTATATAAAAAATATGGTCGGTACCATCCTTCCAAGTCGACAAACTACACTACATTAAACTCATTATTTTGGCTTCATAGATACTTAATCAAATCCATTCTCAGTTGGATAGACAACCAGTTTTAAGAGAAGAAACAGGTTCTGATAAGATTTTGTCGCAACGACATCAAACCCTTAGTTAGCTGTTAAGAATTGTAAAGTTTTTTTTTTTATTTTGATCCCATTTACTTTGCAGATCACATAATTAACGATTAATTTAACATTATTTTTGATAATGAATTATAGGTTGGTATAATAGAGGAATAACAACCAATAAATCAACAAGCAACAACGAAAGAGACATCAATGCACGAAACGATAAAAAAGACCATTTTTTTGTATCCATTTATTATTAATTATGAAAAAATTGTGTTGATTGAAAATAGAACTAAAGATGAGTTATGAAACAAATAAAACAAATAAATATTTTTAGAACAAAATTTTTGAAAATAAGAAATATTTAAAAACCCTTTTGCCCCTTGAACCCAAAAGCCTCGTGATATTTTTTACCCGAAAAAAATCTGTCTGTCTTCGAAATAGACATTGGTTTCAATGAACTCCTACTAAGCCATCAACTCATTTAGATAACTTTTTAGAGCTGCTTAAAAGAAGATGAGAGTGATGTTCTAAGTTAATAAAAGAAAAAAAAGGTTAGGCAAATGTCTAATAAATAACATTGAAAATAAATTTTAATATTTACGTGATTGTGGAACTTATTACTTGTTATTGAAGGAACATCACTCGTTATTTACATGCATTAGTTATACAGTACTTTCACAATTTAATAGTTTTTAATGCACATCTTAACTCTCAGTTTTATGGAGTTATTTGTAATACGAAATAAAAATGTTAAACAAATTTCCTTCTAATTCAAAAACAGTATTTTAAATAAATTAACTTTCAAAACTTCAAAACGAATGTTATTTAAATAGTGTTATAGATTGATTTAAAAACATTCTGAAATTGTAAGAACATAATATTCCTCACACAATCTTTTTCACAAGCCTTCAAACGGCTCGGCCACACTCATCCAGGGAACGTTAATAAATACACTGCAATTATTAGACACTCGTATATGAACCACAAAACGGCACAACACTTCCGTACAGCCAATTTCCCTGCGCCATTACCACCGGAGTGTGTGTTCCCAGTACAAGTGAAGGACGATTTATGTCTTTCCCGGTGTTCCGAAACCTTTACCCCAATCGCTCGCACCACCGTCGAGAACCCTCCGAGGATGTCAAACCGTTTGAAATTAGACGTGCGGTCGAAATTTACAACAACAAACCATTATCGCCCGATAAATCATATCACACGCTGACAGGGCGGTCCGAATGAAGAAAACCGCTTGCCGCTTTTATGCCGGGCTTGTCTGGGAGAACCCTTCGAATGGTCAGCTTCTTTCCGGTTGTCCATTTTTGGTCAGGGTGGTACAGTGGTACAGTGATGACGATGTTATGTTACTGTTGAAAAGCATCCGCATCCGACCGAAAGTGTCGACTTCACTCAAATGGTGCTCGCGTGCCATTTAAGCGAAAATGGTTCTTCGCGCTGGAAAAGTGATTGGAACCCCACGGGCCACCAAGAAGCATTAGCTCGATTTGTTTCATGAAAATTGCAGCAAGGGCGTTTATGAAATTTCCGTTTTGCCATGGTTTCAATTTTTCGCACTAGCTGACATATGAATTGATTGTAAGCAATATTGCCTCGCCATCCCGAATTTGCCACAATACACCCACAGAATAGTGCAAAAAAAAGCATTCGTGTCACCATCGTCGAGAGAGCAGAATACTTTGGAGAATACATTTTCTAAAATTCCTAATGCGTTTCCATCCCGGACGGGTGATGCTGGTCGAGCAGAACGAAATTAGTAGTACACATCGAAACGGACCTCTGTACCCGTAATCCGGACAGCTTGTCAATCCCCTTTTTTGTCAACCCCTGACGGTGGTGAAGGTCGAAATTGCGCGACTACAACATCTGTTCGCTTCTTCCTTTACAGTGATTTCTGCTGTAGCACTCTTGAGCACTCGATGCAATATGATAAACCCACTTGGGTAGAAAAAAATATTCGCCCAAATTTTGAGAACATTTGCACCACTTCCATTCCACCCAGCCATATGAACCATGGTGCGTTCCCAATTCGCAAACCATCAACTAAGAGCACGGGCACACTAAGAGAAATATGACAGTTGACTGACGTGCCCGTACCATGTGCGAACCGTTGCGCTCCATTTCGCGAACAACGTGCTACTAAACAACGATCGCACGTTAGTCAATTAATACATTATAATCGAAGCTGTCTGCTGACGTAATTGACAACTCGGATGCGCTCTCTCTCTCTCTCTCTCTCTCGACTATTAGCCTCACAAGTGCTACAAACACATGTCACCTATAACGGATGGGTCAAATTTTGCTACAAAATCAACTTGGGTTTTGTCTTATCAGGATGGAACAGATAAGACATGCCTGCAAGATACGATTACAGAAGAAAAGGCAATCGAACGCCAGCAGGTACTATTGGAACTGCACTTCCCGGGATTCTTTTTCGTACTAAGTGATTGTAGTGCACAGTTATTTTTGTACCAACAAATTTTTGCTTTCCTTCGTGTGAAATATTATTTTTCTACAATATTATCCTTTTTTTATTTTATTCTCAATATTCCGCTGATTGCATACAAATTAAGATGCACTTTTTTTTGGACGTATTCTGTCAAGCTGTTGGGTACTTTCAACGATTTTTCCTCAAAGATTTGAGGCTTTATTGTGCAACTCAAGTTACTCATGTTACTCAAGAAAATGTTTTAAAAATATCTTTATGTAAAATGTTTAAAAATATCTGTCTATCCCCAATGGAACGCCATTCCCAATATTCTGAGAAATTATGAATTCCAGACTAAAATAAATGATCGGCTTTTCAGCCTAAAAGCGAAACAGATATAATTTATGATTACCTTCGTCTTAGGTAATTTATGATTACCTCGATAGTGTTTTATCCAGTACGATCATTCTGTATCGATCAACAAACAATTGTAAAATCTGAACCACGAAGCAGTCGAAGTAGAATTTCCTATCCAACATTCTCTCAATAATTTTTGATTATATTAATCTTGTATTAGCCTACATTAGACCCGTGTCTAGTCTAAAACTCTGGTCATTTTTTTCATTCAATATTTGCTTCAATCATATTAGTTGGTTTCAATATCATTTCCTAGCGATTTTCTTACAGCAGATCGTAATATATAACATCCTTCTGATCCCACCAAATTTAAGAGCTTCCTCCTAGTGAATATGTACCGGAAGCATCAACTATTTTAAAACGCTGGAAACTTACTTATAGACTCAACATTATTTTCCTCCGGTTAAAAATACACATCCAAACGCATCAAAAATATTACCAACGAAATTCATTCAGAGAACTTTATATTTACTGTCCAAACAATTCAACGTTTTCTTTGTACGCTTTGGTCAGACTCATCGTTGGAGAGGAAACAATTATATATATATATATTTGCTACGGCATCAAATACCTTAACAATACATTTTATTCCAATGCCAGGACCTAACTCCCAGGACTTCACACCCCAGGACCTCCACATCGCCAGATGGAGTTTCGTTCAGGCAAAAGTGTACGAAGCGCAGAAATTCGGTTTCCTGTACATTGCGTGCTGTTTTGTTACGCTTTGCTTGTCTAACGATTTGAAGTTTTATTTTGTTTTGTTTCCCCCATTAATGTATATGCCACTGCAAAATATGGCACCGATCGGGGAAACATTTCCCTTTTGGACAGGACATACCATTTTGAAATTGATTTTATTCAACAAAATACAAACTCTCTAAGCTCGATGGGTAAAGAGAAATAGTAAAAAAAAACACTTTAAATGCACCACTCACAAAACCTTTACCCAAATAGCACCCTAAAATATATTTTAAAACACAAAAAAACAAAACACAATTTTAGTAGCAAAAAAAAGGAACAGCTCAAAACTAATAGAAAATTGATCCACACCGTACATTTTGCGCGTCAATCATTTGCGCTTGTATATTTGTCTTTCTCGAAGGTTTGCTGCGAAAAATAATAGATCACACCAAACAGAAAAAAAAACAGCGGAAGCGTGCCAGACCATTTCGAAAGGTACACGAAATATGCTAAACGGTATCGTTTCCCCCTGCCGTGTGGCTTGTTCTGTGACTAGCAAAACGACCACGAACGACGCCTTGCTCGAACGTCGCCGTAGTGTATTAAGTAGGTAATTTCACTCGTTTGCAAAATCCCTCACCAAACGCAGCACCTTGCAACCAGCAAGAAACATGTATCCACCTGATAAACACGCTGCTGCTTGTTACATGAGATAATTGGCTCATATAAATCAATAAACAACATGCATCGAAAAAACCCGTCGTGTTCGGGCTGTCCGTCAACGGTATGATTTTTATCAATAAATACATCTTCACCGTTCCTGTTTTTTTCTCGGTCTCTTTAGGGCGAACGAAACAGAAGGGGAGAAAAAATGGTGTGTGTGGATTGTTAATTGAATGTACCTAATCCATCAGTCAGGGTCACAAACGCTTTTGGGTCCACTGTTTTTCCGAGTTCCGCCTTTTTTTTTAATACTTAAGCAGATCAAGCTGAGAACAAGGTGCCATGTTCGGTGTTGGCTCGCGTACGAATTAACCAACGCTTTTTGGGCAGCAAGATGTAGAAAAACAAAAAAAGAACAACATTCAACATAAATCAAATTAAGATGGTCAAAGGGTTTGTGTGGAAAGGAAAGTACAAAGGAATCATCCCTTGGACAACAAACAGCGTTTCGCCGATCGTAACATGTGAAACGAAATAGGTAGGTTAGGATCTTCTTTTTTTCGCATTTTTTTTTTTGCGTGTGTTGTCTGCAAAACTCTACAAACCCCGATCGCAATATTTGCGTGTGATCTTGCTTTGATCGGGCAACCAACTGCACGCCCCAGTTCAATGTGCACCCGTATCCCGATGCCGGCCGGTTTTGATCGCTAAAGCGGAATATAATTCGATCGTGGCAGAATGCAACAACACCCAGAGAAAAAAAACACAAAACACAAAACCGACAACTTACATTTATTTAATCCTCACACATTTTTTCCTTCTTTTTTTATGCTCATGTTACACCCGTTTAATTTGGGAAATGGTTCACGCAAAACTGCACTAAATAAAGCTCACCGGTACGAATGGGGACCGAAAACCCTTCCGACCCGGGTGTCGTTGCTGTTGACTTAAGGCTTACTTCTTCTGCTCTAAATTCGCACATTTTAATTGTCACCCGGTTTTTTTTGCGTAGCCCATCACCGGCCACAAGGCGTTTTAAGTGCAAAGCAGCTCTGAAGATGAAGTGGGAATCAAACAAAGCAAAAAAAAAAACCATGATCACGATCGTCGAGAAAAATAACGAAACAATTATAAGCCGATGCTAATTTGCTACAACATGTGGGCCCTATAATTTCGCACAAACACCCCTAGAAACTTTTTGCACGGACCGCATTTGGCGCGATCCGCCAAAAGGGGATCGCCGGGTTGTAGTGTTGGGAAGAAGTTAAAGAAGTACTTCCAAAGCGAAAGGATAACGTGGAAGGTGCTTGATTATTGTACGGATCTTTTAAGTTTGTTTCCAACCAGCACCTTCACCGCAATTGGTAGCCGACACGGATGCCGCATATACCTACATTCGTTTGCTCTCCTTTTTTTTTTGTTCGTGATGGTTGTTTTTTGGTGTAAAGTTTTTGTATTTGTTTTATTTAGTTTTGTTTTCGTTTCGTTTGCATTCGAGATCGGTAGTTAGTCCCTTTCATTATCTGAATCAGTGTGTTTTTTTTTATGTGTCTTTCGTTGTTTTACTCTCTTCTTCTGAGCTGATCGGTAGAAGAAAGGTGGATACCCTGGTTTTCTGTGGTTCAGTTGCCATTTCTCTGCGAGTTTGTCGACACTCATCCGTGGATAGTGTTTGACGACGGTACTGAAACGTGTGTACAAAACATTGTACAAGTACCATAATCTAGCCGGTGGTGATATTCTTAGAATATTATACGTTAGAAAGGTTGAAAGGGTAAGCAATATTTATTGTGTATCTTCGTAATGTGTGATGTGTGTCCTGAGAAGCTTGTATTAAGCTTGTAAAATATAGAGAAAAGTTTAAAGTGAAAGAGTTCCTGTAAGTCATTGCTATAGTAAATTGAAGTGCAGTAGTTGTTTGGTGTTCCCAAGATGCATTCCCCAAGAAAAAATCGATTCAAATATATAAAATCACTTATTTTAATAGTGATATACCCGTGTCTTATCTTCTAAAGTGCCAATATTACACCGTAGAATCTTTATAAAATGTGTGCAAAAAAAAGTGAAAAGCTCCGGATCAAATCACGGAACACATCTCCTCCTCTGGATCTGCTAAGCCTCCATAGCCAAGAAGTCACTGTACAACTGCATGGTAAGTATATGTCCAACGAAACATTAAATGAATTTACGTGATCGTGACCTGGTGAGCTCAATATAATTTCCATTTTACATACCGGCTCCGTCATTTTTCCGCCCCATATGAATGATTATAAAAGAATTCTTAGAACATATTTAACATTTCTACTAATGTGTCGTGGAATCAAATTTTATTGCTACAGCATTTTACACTACTTATCGTATAGTTAAGATAAATATTTCTTAAAATTTTCTAAGTAGTTAAACTCCGCCCTTGTCGTTCTACCCTAATTGCTTAAGCAAATATATATTTTTTAAACTAAAATTTATTCAAATAATTTTAATTTACTATGAATTATATTTATACTCCACTAATAAAAGTTACGTTCCGACGGTTAAATATCTTTACCGGTAATGCACTACTTTAAGCACAACTCGGTTAACAATAACCAGGAATAATATTTTTTCTGCAAAGTAATTTTATCCAAAGTTTGTTTTATTAATTGTACAAAAAAGTGTTGATTGAAAAAGAATGATTTATGAACTTTGAACATCAATGAACTAGTGATGGGAACTCCGGAGTGAAATTATGAATCCACCAGAATTGGAAAACTGGATTCGACTCCAACAAAATCCGGATTCGAGTAGGAATTACTCTGGAGTCAAGTCTGGGGCCAACTCCCATATTTCTCCGGAGTCAAAACGAGAGTTGAATGAGATATTGAGTCCAATTTCCGGATTGCGAACAAAATGCTGAATTTTTCAGCTTTGTACTATATGGATTTTCAAACTAGTTTTCAAAGAAGCAGTTCTTCTTATTTTGTGGCATTCGCGCACATGTTTTCCCAAAGTTTTTTAATAGATTTACTCAAGTTTTAAAATAGTTTTTTTCCAACTGGAGTTTTCCATAGTTTTCTTCTTGGTTTCAAAAAGGTTTCTTCTGGGTTTTGCAGAGTTTTCATTGGTATTTTTCATAGCTTTCAATTGCTATTGAAATTGGGTACCAACGTTTTGAACGCTCCGTTGTCATTGATGACTTTATTTTAAAAAATTTATACAGCCGTTCATATTTCCGAAAAAAAGAATTTAACCCATCAGTAATCATACAATGAACACGATACTACTTAGAAGTTCGTAGGCTTGCAAAGTAAAAGGTAAACGCTAATGAACAATACAAATTCTTCCGTTCTTATTTTCCTATCCAGGGGGTAGTGTATCAGAACATGATCTTTATTTATAAATTACTTATGGAACATTTTCCATCATATCATAGGAGAACTTCCGGAACATAGGAGTTGACTTGCTATTGCAATCGGTCATCACTACTAGCCTTTTCGTTTATAGTTCAAACAACTAATTGAAATAATGTTTAATTTAATATCATCTTATAATTCGACTATCACAATCAGGGGTTAGAAGTGGGTCATCATCATCAATCTTAATAAATGAATTGTAATATATTTACAAAATTGTAATATCCACTCATCGATCCAAACCCCTATTTTACCACTTATCAACTCAAGTCAATTATCGACCAAAAAAATAATTTGTCACTATTACTATAATACAATTTGCATCATGGCACATATATGTACATACTATATAGCTCTTTTATGACGATGAGCTACAGCTAGAACATAAAAAGTAATGAATATTTCACTAAGAACTAAACATGAGGAGGTCATTGAGCACTTCAACAGCAACAGCAGCAAAAGTAATCTGTTTAAGTTTAGAGCAATTGATTCTTCTTTTCTTTTATTGTATTTTGTAGTCTCTTCTCTTATTGGCCTGACGATCTACTAGGAAATGGTGTCTATAGAATATATTTTACATGGTTTTGCTACTAACTAAAACTTAACTAGATAGCTAATCCTTGTTTCCATGTACATGCTGGGTCTTTTAGCTCGCAAAGTTCATTAGAACCACAAATCCGAACTTCCACAAGTCACTATTTATTTTAAGTTATTGAAGAAATATATAACAACAACCAACCCAAACCTTCTCCTTTAAATATTATTTTAAAATAGCTTTAATAAAAATTCTGCTGCGACTAGAAAGTAGGTATGATGTCCATTTAATAACATCATCGAAGAAATTGACCAACCTCCCGTTATACGCGTGCGGTTCCCGACGATCAATTAAATCCCATCTTTTCTCCCACTAACGATCCCCTCGATCGATCCGAAAACCCACAAAACACATCCCCATAGGCAATGGCAGTGCTTTAATTGATTTAACAGTGTAACAATCAATAAAACAATTTTATTATATGTTCTCACTTTGCAAAACCCGTCAATTACCTTTTTTCACCAGCTCCGCCTACAACGTTTTACGGGCGTTGTTTGTCCGGATATGCAACCAGCTTTGTATAGTGTTTGCGTGTGTTTCTGTGTGTAGGATGTGTCCGATTGTATTTTCTTGCCTTTTTTTTTGTTTTGTTTTTGGTTCTGTTTCGTTATGTTATACGTTGTTAAATACTATGTTAATAAACCGGAAGTGGGTAGTAAAGTTTTACCCCCCCCATTTTGCCATTTTCCATCCCTCGATTCCATTACGATGCACGTTGCGTGTGTGTTGTTACACTATCCCCCATTCCTCCCTTCGATTTTGCATTCAGATGGGGTGGATGGATAGAAGCATAACCAGCATAACACAACCCAACACGTATGTTTTATGGTTGAGCGTCATCGCGTCAAACCTTCTTCAGGTGGTGCATCGTTGGCACCCCCCGTTTTTGGCCTTCAGTTCAATAGTCAGTCAACCATCAGCCATGTAAAATGTGTATCGAACAACGTAGGAAAAAGCTCAACAACTCCCTCCAATACCAAAGTCCCTACGACCCAATGGTGCTTTCCTGCATTTTTTGTTAGTATTTCTATTGATTTCTTTAAAAAGGGGGAAATTGAAGCCATCGGCCATGTTGTTCTTCCATTTAAACTGAACGGTCCTATTACCAGTGCAGTAGCAAACACCTTTGGGGCGCTGGATTTTCTTACACAGAACTCATACAGACACACATATGTATGAGCCCCCTTCGCCAAAGGCACTTTTTCTTCTTTCTACTGTGGCGCCAAACGTCTTGTAATTGAGTGGAGTTCTTCAGTTCCGGCACTGCGTCACCCAGTAGCAAAGAAACACCGTTCACGAGAGAACATAATTTTTAACATGCTATTTGCACGTAAACGTAACTCACTTCTGGTAGTGGTTCACAGACATTTGCCTCCCCCGGGAAGGGGAGGGTGAGGTGACTCAAGGGAAAGTGCATCGAAATGAAAAAAAAGCGATACGAAGAGTTTATGCAATCGGTCAACCGATAAGAAGACTTGCCGTAAAACTTACACGCAAAAAAACCTTACTACAGAGGAGCGCCAGGTTTCGTGCCATCCGGCAATGAATGCAATTTTTGCAGCCTTCTCACAGAGAGAAAGAGAGAGAGAGAGAGCTACACAGTTGCAAATCCTTGTTAGGGTTGAGTTTATAATATGCAACATGATTTATCGTATTACTGAAGTAGCAGTAGCAGCAAGTACCTAAATGCATCCTAAAAAGGCTCACCCAATACCTTATTTGTACCGTTGCCGTTGTCTGTCTCATGAAAGCGGGCAGTTATCCAAAAGGTGGAACGCATGCAAGCATCGTAAATGCTTTTGCAATTTAATACAGACCCACATACACACACACAGAGACACGAATAGTACAAGGAAACACATTTATTATCTGCAAACATGCAGGATCAAAAGGACACTCCGGTCGACAAATGGGACTTGGGTGGAAGAAATTAAACTATTATACAGCAGCCTAGCTTTGCCCACCACCTTTACCAACACAAAGGATCGCAGAGTGTACAGAACGAAGGTGACATTACGGACGGTAGCACTAAAACCACTATCCTCACCTGCTCTTATGGTCTCTATCTCTCTCGATTGTCGGGTAGTCACTGGGAGCAGTACGTGTGGCAGGTTCGTAATACACCCCAACACCGACAACGACGTAACATCATCTCCAGTACGTTAATTGTAAGCTTCTCAAGTAACAACTTCTCCAACACAAAGCTCTCCAACATCGTGTGCGCTTTACCCAAAAAGGGTGGCCACTTTTTGGGGGGAGTTGAAATCTTGTACAACATCTCCAGTAGCAGGAGGTTCCCCAGCGCTACAGGTCGTCCTTGTTGGGTGTATCTATCGACGGTTCCTTTGCCAAAGCGTAACATGTCACCTTTACCGGCTCGAAACGATCTGTGTTTGAAGATTTGTGTAGTTGTTCAACTAATTTCGCCAGCATACACCTTGCGCTATGATGCCGTCCTAAAGGATGTAAAGCGTTCAAGGGTCAAGATGTTTCCGGACGTCGGTAACACACCTTAGCCGAACAGCTTGTTATGATTCGGTGTACAACGTGTTAGACAAACTGTCGTTTAATTGAGACAAAACTTATGTCCAATTTGAAGATGCTGCTTGAGTCATCTTCGTATTACCAGTGTTTGTAGAACTGGGGAGAGTGTGTAATTTCTGGTGTAATTTTTAATAATTGATCAATGTTCTTATTTATCCCGAGAAAAACAAGCACTTTGTGGACAATAGAGATTTATTAGCGTCTATGCCGCAGTATAAAACTTTCTTTGTTCCAAGAACTTTTAGGATATTTGGACAAAAAAAACGAAGTATAAGCACATAAGGATATTCGTAAACTTTCTCCATCACAATTCGATTGGAATTGATAGGAAAATGACTAAAATTTTACTGTGTCTTCAAACTTTTCATCAGACATATAAACTGAACGATAATTACTTCATAAGAGAGGTTGAAAATTCTAGTTCTTCAATTTTTTTTTCAATTCAGTAACAGGAACAATTTGGGGAGAACCGGCGATGTATATGACAAACGTTGCCGGTCCACACGACAGGACTGGGCAGTAACGGATCTAACGGTGGTAGGTGGCGGCCTAGGACCCCGTCGGTTGTGGCGCCCCCGAAAAACAACCAACTCCCTCTCCCCCCAAAAATTTTAACTTCCTGTGATCGGTTATAGTGGATGAATGCAAAATAAATCTCGTTGATTTAAGTTTAAGATTACTTTAGATATAAGCGACACCTTATGTTTTTGTGGCCCCAATTACCTTTTCCGCTTAGGGCTTCCGAGAAGCTTGATCAGCCACTGGGACTGGGTATCAAATCCCATCCGGGCCATCTCCCCGTAGCAAGGACTGGCTATCCTGCTATGTGGTCAAATAAGTCTTGATACGGCCAGACCATTCTTAAGTAGCAAAAAAAACGAGATCAATTTTCTTTTCAAGATTCTACATATTTTTTAAACTTTTCTATCAATCTACCTTATATGTTTTGCTTCAAATTATGAAAACTTCAGTATAGAGGCTTCATTTAATAAGTTCCTCTAATTTTACAGATTTTACAGTTCCTCTCTTTTTTACAGAGATAAAATCAAACAATGGAATCGACGAGAGTATGATATAGTTAAACACTCTAAGATCCCGTTAGTTTTGATTATATCAATAAGATTCATCATTAAGTCGCATAAACTACCGCACCGTGTACTACCGTACAGAACACGTTTGTTGGAAAAATATGATATTAAGGTTCAAATATCCTATTAGAAATTTTGAAATAAAACTCACCCAGAAAAAGTTTTGCTTGGCTTGAACCACACATGAAAGATGGCACTATATTCCATATTTTTCACTGATTTCCTGTAAAGAAACAAAAAACATTATCAGTTAATTATATAAAGATGAATCACTTTACATCTTCACATAAAAAAACAAATTCTCATCTCATAAACTTCCAATATTAGGAACGGATCAACATCTTGCAGGGGTTCCCAAAATTCGTCTTAAAATGATTCCGGCCTTTCTTCATCATGACCATAAGCATCAAAAGCAACGCTTTGCAAGAGACATAACATAATGGCATAATGTTTCACCTAAAATAAATGTTTTAAACAAGTTATAACTGAAAAAATCTTCAGATTGCCTCTGCTTTGATCAACCTTTAAATTTATATCAATAATAATCTTTAAATTATTTTTTATAATTAAAGTTTTCTTAATTTTGCCTTCTAGTTTAAGGGTCATCAAATACTAATTTAACAGAACATATAGTATTCAACTAAAAACGTTGCCGTATTAGACCCAAAAACTTCTTACCTTGTAATTTACTTCTCTAACTTTCACCCACCGTTCACACACGGAGGCACCTTTGCACATATATTGTTAGCTATAGGTAAAAAAAACAGAAGCCAAACCAACAGTAAATCATCTTCAAACGGTATTCTTTCCGTAGCGAAAGTATTTCGATATTGGTTTCGAAGCTATGCGAAAGCCAACCAACGGAGGAAGTTTAGTAAACCCGAGAGCAACAACAGCAAAAAAGAGGCTCCCCTTCAACGACAATACCCCAGTCTGTGTGTGAATGTGCATATGTGTCCCCCTTTTATATGCTGTAGTAACTCCAATCCCACCCAACCCCCAAAAAGGCCGTTCATCTCTTGCCTATATCATTGTCAACAAAACAATACACTCGATTCTCCCTCTGGGTGTGATATTTGGAATGGCATCGTTAACGTGGGCCAGGAAGTCAGGATTTTGCGGCGCGATCCTTTACTCTCCAGGCCAGAACAATGAAACAAAACCTGCACACAAAACAAAAAACGAAAAATTCCATACGTCTCACACCGTCATGTCTATTGTTTTGATAAACTTTTTAGGAAAAGTTTTTCTGCTGTTGACTGATGCTTTTGTTTAAGGGGTATGGATATTCGCTTCAAACGTTTGCCATCTTTCTATGTTCAAGTCTGTGTTAATGTTCGGATGGGTAAGAAGTACAATTAATTTATTTAAAATTGAAAGCATCATTATGAAGACATTACTAAAAGTGAACTTGTTTATCTCTTTCTTTAATAAAAGCCCGCCAAAAAACCCACTGTCTTGGCTCTCTTTACCGACTATCACGTTCATATAACTTTTACAACCCGCAGAGATTGAAGCTTCCCCAGGACGTGCAACCGTCTTACCATACTCATCATCCCGATACGGCTATCATTTGATTGTGATGCGTACAAATTTAGCCACCGAAATCTGTTGGACCACCCAGACTTTATGATGAGCATTTGTGAGATGGGACGAACAAAAAAAACAAAAGGCACCCCCATAGCAGGGGTGCAATTGAGAGATGATGCCATAAACATAACATGCCAACATTTTGCGGCGCTGGGAAGATGCGTCCCAATCGGGGGAGAAAACCTGTACTACGAACAAGCTGCTGGAAGCAGCAAATTTGGTGGGAACAGTAAGAAATTATGGCATCTTCATTCTCCAAACTACGGTGGAAGCTTCCCTTGTGATCTTCAATAAGCAAAAAAAAAAACTTTACCATGTCCATCGATGGCTAATCGTTTCGAAGGTCGGTTAGGTCGAATTAGTAGCTATTCCTAGCTCGTTTTCAACGATAATTGGCACAACATTGATAAAACACCGGCTGTTTGCTGGTCCGGTTAGGAACTGTCGATCGTGAAACAATTCACTATTTCCGGCCGTATAATTGTTTGTGTGTGGTTTTGTGATTAATTAACCAAAAGCTGTTTTTTACATATGAATGTAACCGTTTAGCCATGCTACTGCTTAGAGTAGGATAATATAGACAGCTTCTTTTTTTTTTTTTTTTTGCTTGGTTAGAACGGCCTGGCCGTATCAAGACTTATTTTGCCACGTAGTAGGATAGTCAGTCCATGCTACGGGGGGACGGTCCGGATGGGATTTGAACCCGGTCCCTGCCGTGTGGACGGGCGCCGTTTTTCACATACACCAACGGGCCGCCCCATTGGATAGCTTCTGTTGTGCAAATAATTCCACCACAAGAAACCCTCAAAAAGTTGGAGAAGATCATTGAATAACTTATCAGTTCCTCTTCTCAGTTGCCATATTGAGTGCATCTAGATACGATATTCTTCAGAACTCAATTTAATGTCGATTAGATCTGTACTCTTGAGTTATCTTAAAGTTGTTCCGTGTCGTATTGTCCTTCCACAGTATCTTCTTCTACAGTAAGACCTAATCAACTTCTTTCCTTCCGTTCCTCCGAAGTCGATGTTCGTCCTCTTCTATCTTTCCTACCCCTGTCCCTTCCCGCTGATTTCGCGACAGGCCTGCCCATCTTTATCAAACCCCTTTAAATCCAGGTTTTTTTCCAGAATGATTATTTTACCTGATAATTCTGTTATCAGTGTTTGTAGCAATAACGCACTGATATAGGTATGGATTCGAAGCCTCTCGAAGGATAATTTAGGCATTCCACACCCTACTCCGACTCAATATGTCCACGTCCTACAGAATGGTAACATATCTCTCCAAATATTTGAGCTTGGGTATACGGAGAAACCCAACCCCTTGGGAAGATGGGTTATATGGCTAAATTGAGCGGAGGGTGACAGCCAGCGTCTGTTCTCCATGTCAGAGGCGGCTGGATGTCCCTTCTGTCCTGGCATCCTACGGGACTTTAAACAGCTAAGATGCATAGGCCCTCCGACGAGACAGGGGGTTGGGGGAGAGACCTTGCCAGCCACTCCCAATGCAAATGCAAAGAAAGAACGATCTCGAGGTGTTAGAGGAGTTCTGCTACCTTGATACGATCGTAACTTCAGACAACAACATGAACAGCGAAATCCGAAGGCGCATTGTTCAGGGAAATCATGCCTGTAGTTTGGCGGTGCAGATATCCTGACGGTGGTCAAAGCCGGAAAGATACGATGGCTGGAGCACGTGATGAGGATACCGGACTGATGCCCCACCAGGAAGGTACTCGTCAGCGACCAGTTCGGCACGAGGCTGAGAGGAGCACAGCGAGCTCGTTGGCTGGATCAGGTAGAGTCAATCCTGTCGGAGATCGAATACAGCCGTGGATGGAGGACTACAGCCCTGGAAAGAGTTTCCTGGAAACGGATTGGTGACCAGGTCTTTGCGTCGTGCTCGACCGTGAGCATGCCAGGAAAGAAGAAGAGATCCCTGGTTAAGAGGTTGCGATTCTTTCAATAGAGATCGCACTCGCCTTCTTGACTCATTCCTCGTAACCATTCCAACCTACGATCAAACCGTATTCCATATCCTAACTTTCTCCTCCCCGAAATATTAAGAAGACTTTGTGTAAACCATATGGCATTTATTTGACAAAATAAATGACCTCAGATTTTACACACTTTTTCTTTAGAGATAAATCTCTCCTTTGTGGGACTGCCCGGTGGTGTATGTGATAAATGGCGCCGGTCCACAAGGTAGGACCGGGGATCAAATCTCATCCGGACCGTCCCCTGTAGCAAGGACTGACTATCCGGCTCTGTTCTAACGCTCGGTTAGAAAAAAAGATTTCCTTTGTAAGAACTATCAAACAGTACAATCAGTAGAGGAACACTTCAACAACATATTAATCGTCTCGGTTCAAATCATGTCTTTGCTTCTTCATGCACAAGTACTTGACTATAGAGATAGTTGCAGTACTTCAATTCACAGATAGGCAATCACTTTAAGGAGGTCAAAACGGTTTCCCAAATAAGAATCTGGAAGTCTCTTTGTGTGAAGTTATGAAGTTCAAATATATGTCTTTTAATTTTTCATCATTTCTAGTCTATTTGATCTCCACTAGCTGGGCTCTCCCTTTCTCTAAGACTTATCAGCCTATTCTTTGTTTCATACTGCAGTTTAAATCCCTTGCACGCGTTAATGCAGTTTTGATTGTAAATTTATAAAACAGACAACGGACTATCTTCTTGATTTTACCACGCTTGAGTTAAGACCCCAATTCTATCATTTGATTGCCTGCTGTACACGCACACTCTACCACACAAGCTCAGGCATTCCAGATGATAACGCTCTCATAAATACGTGTCAGTTCAGTTGCTTTCGCTTTGCTCCAGCACAGTCGTACGACGTCGGAGCCAGCAAGCAGAACTCCCCGGGATAACGAGCGTAATATTGCGGTGCGATAATAAGTGAAACAGCTGACAAAAGAAGTGTGGCCTAGTGAACCGTTTCCGCCGACGCACCTTGCATTGACCGGCCGGTACTTTACGCAAAAACCCGTTTGCACTTGTCGTGTGCGTTTGCAAGTGCGAGCATTGTTTGTTTACATATCGCCACGTTTGATCGGGAGCGCGTTCTTCCAACAGCGAAATCGTTTCATTCGGGCCGAGTTCATTGTGCGGTTCGTGCACGTGCTCACGACGATGACGAGCGATCGGAGCGACCTCTGTGTGCAAGTACTCGAAGCTGTACCCAATTGCGCGCGGTTGTCTCGGCTGTTGGAATGTTTTTCAAATGAATTTGCACGTGCTCCGAGCTTCATTGTGCGGTGCAGTGGAAGGTAGTGAGATCTGGTCCTGTCCTGGGTCATGTATGCTCTTCTGCCGCTTAACATGGACTGATTTCCCATTTTTGATTTATTTTTTTCAGAGTGAACATTATTGGTGAGCATGTGGATTACTGTGGATATCCCGTGTTTCCGATGGCCATCGAACAGACGATCCTGTTGGCGGTGGCTCCCTCGGACGACAATCTACTGCACATCAAGAATGCTGACAACCACTTCAAGCCATACAAGTGCAATGTGCTCACATTTAGGTAAACGAAAGCTTTTACAATATATCCTCCTCTTCCTTCAAGGAAGTTCGCTTGATAGTTTATCTTTTTCCAGCATTGATGTGCCCACTGTTGGTGGACCTAACTGGTATCAGTACGTGTTGTGCGGCGTAAAAGGAATATTGGAAAACAGCACCATACCGCATGAGGCTCCCCGTGGCATGATGATCATGCTTTCTGGCAACATTCCCCCAGCTTCGGGACTTTCCAGCTCGAGTGCTATCGTTAGTGCCACAGTTCTTGGGACAGCATACATGCACAATGTGAGTGCTTGACGACAAAACCCCATTAATCACGAGTTCAGCATCAATTTTCTCCCATTACAGGCCACACTGAACAAACAAACTCTGGCCACCATTTCAGCCGAGTGCGAAAAGTTCATCGGCACACAGGGTGGCGGAATGGATCAGGCCATTGCATACCTTGCACAGGAAGGATGCGCTCAGCTGATTGAGTGGAATCCGCTTCGAGCTACTCCAGTTCAACTGCCCGCAAATGGCGTGTTTGTCATTGCCAACAGCTTGTCCGAAGCGAACAAGGCTGCCACTTCCGATTTCAACCAGCGTGTCGTGGAGTGTAGGCTTGCTAGTCGGTAAGTTTGAAAGGATATTTATTGTGTCCATCTCGTAACATGATATGTGCCCTTATCACCATGCAGACTGCTGGCGAAGCAGATGAAATTGAACTGGCGCGATCTGAGCCGTTTCGCCGATCTGCAGAAGGCGCTTGGCTATTCTCTGGAGCAGATGGAAGCTCTTGTGAATGGCAATCTGGGTCTGAATGTGTACACTCGGGCGGACTTGCTCAAGTTGCTGGAAGTAACAGAGGAGGACTTTACGAATAATCTACTCACGCCAAACACGCGCCATTCACAGACATTCAAACTCAGGCAGCGTGCGTTACATGTCTTGCAAGGTAAGCCGTTCGTTTGTTGAGTTAATATCCTGTTAATACTCTCCTCCTTGTTTCAGAATCACTTCGGGTACAACAGTTTATAGAAACTGCTCGAACCTATCCAGACGACAGCATTTCGCGCATGAAATCCCTCATGAAACAGTCGCATGAATCGTTACGCACGCTTTACGAATGTTCGCATGAAAACTTGGATCGCATCGTCGAAATCTCCGATCAACTGGGCGTAGGAACGCGTCTTACTGGAGCTGGGTAAGTGTGCACGAGAGGAACATATATTTTGAGGACCATTTGTGTGACTCATTTTTTGCTCGTAGATGGGGCGGATGCGTTGTGGCACTCTGTGACGGTGTGGAGGAAAGTGAACGCTTTGTCGAGGCACTGAAAACGAAATTCTATTCCAACATTCCCAAGGCACAAACATGCGAAATCGGAAGCTTGTGCTTTACCACCAGCCCACAAAGAGGAGCCGAAATTTATTTGATCGAGAAACAAAACAACATTTTGAACCCAAGTGCCTAAGGGATAATTGCTGTTCAAATTAATAACTAAATTTAGTTTACGTTCTGTTGCCGTTAGAATTTTTATCAATCTATAATACCATTTGGGATTGATTAAAAGTGTTCAGTTTAAAACTACCACTGTTCAAAGATGGATTAGATAAATTTATCATTTTTTTATAATGGATAATTATGTTTCCATTAGAATTAATATGATAGCAATGTTTATTAATCGCAATTGAACAAGCAATATAAACCATTATCCCTTAAGTTAGCACTTAATAGTACAATCTATCATTAGTTTTGTTTCAAATAGTATCAATAAGTAAATAATGAATAAAATGCCAATAATTTCTATTTAGTTTGTATTAATTGTACTTAAAATATGACAATCTCTTAACAGAGAAACCAATGAGAAACTCTGAACAACTTATCTGATACGGGCAAGTTTAGAAAGAAAATGTTAAATGCGCAAATAATTTTTATGTCAGATTATAATAATAAATCAAAAATCATAAATTAAATAAATTTAATTTCGGTAGGATTAACTTACCACGGATAAACGATACACATTGGCATTTTTCTTTCACTCACACACTTACACTGCACTTTGGCACATTTTAAACACTACACGCGCCTACAACGGTAACACTTTCCAATACACGAATTGAAGCACAAATAACGCAAAACTCGTCTCCAAAGTACACTACACAACACACATACGCAAATCATCGTGCACGCGTTGATCCTAAATTTGCTTACTCGCCCACACTCTCTCGTCCACTCTCGCGTTAGTGTACACTGTACAGCCACCTGCGCTTACCAACAAAATGGCTACGCCGACGCAAACCCAAGCCGACGCTTGCAACAATTTTTACACATACCAAACAAAAATTGTCATTGTTTTGCATCACCACAACACACGAATTTGACACACTAACCATTCTAACTGTATGTACTAACGAAAGGATATAACTTTTTGGCACGAAAAAGCAACAACGCTTGCACAATTGTCTCTATACCCGAAAGCTTCTTTCTTCATTACACGCATGTATCGCTGTCCGATCGCTACTGATCACAATTTCTCCTTTGCTCATTACCATTATCTCTTCGGCTTCGTTATCACGACGCACCTACACAACTATGAGTGACGAAGCAGCCGCCCGATCTTTTATCCCACGCATCTCGTTCTTTCGCACACTCTCCACGAGAAGTGACAGAATGAAAAAAGCTTCGTAAAAAAAGAACAACAACCTTTCGATTCTCTCGATTAAATCCATTCTTATATTTATGGCATGGAAAATGTACGCCTGTAAACATTTTTTAATAACTTAACTATATTAGTGGTTACTAGGAAAACGCTTTAAAAAAGGGAATTGGTTAGATCATGTGGCAATGAATTACTTAGCAAAAGGGGCCACTTTCCCATAACACCTTGTGGGCAAGTATCCCATGGCAAGACGAAAGGTTTTCTTCTGCTACCAACATTCATACACATTTCCGTTCTTCGAGGTTCCCCCTAGGAAATCGCCGGGCACCGCCTACCGTTAAATCCGCCACTGATACCATAGTATGTAGTAAAATAAAGTTAACATGGCAGATTATGCTTGTTTGTGGCCGTGGCACGTGAAAGAAAGATTTACCGAAAATGCTTGCCATGGCTTAATTCAGCTTGGTAACTAAATTAGGAGAAAATACTTCACGCTTTTGGCTAACCAAAAATTAGAACTAAATTTACTATTCTTTAATTTACTAAACTAACAATCATTAAAGTATTACGTAACACTGGTAGAGCGGTGGGGGAAAGGGGATTTAAGGTCTGAACTATTTAAAGACTATTTCTTATTTTTCTTGCAGAATTTAAATCGTCATTGTCTAACTCTTCCATGTGGGTCTTGGTCTCGACTTCTACACGGATGATCGTAAAATTAGTTATCAAGGTATACTAACTGACCAAGCCATTACAGTAGAACATGAAGGTAAAACAATTATTGTATAACTGAAAACCGCAATTTACTCACATAGAAATGGTGAAAGTAACGAACTAGGATCATGTGTCTATACGGACTTTCAATTTAAGGGGGTTTTAAGGGTGTAAATGCTATTCTAAAAAATTTTCTAGTATAAGAAGGGTGCTTTCAGCGTTACGTTTTATTACGATAGGGGGTCAAAAATACCAAATTTTGATGATGGATAATCCCTAACATCTTTATCATCATCTACACCAGGGGCCTCCAAACTTTTTAGATGGTGGGCCGCTTTGAGTGGAATAGCCACAGCTGAGGGCCAATCTTGGGATCGCTCGGAGCGCCCTAGGTTGGAGACCCCTGATCTATACCTTAAGCAGTTGGGTTCAAAATGTTGTTTTGTTTCTCGATCAAATAAATTTCGGCTCCTCTTTGTGGGCTGGTGGTAAAGCACAAGGTTCCAATTTCGCACGTTTGTGCCTTGGGAATGTTGGCATAGAATTCCGTTTTCAGTGCCACGACAAAGCGTTCACTTTCCTCCACACCGTCACAGAGTGCCACAACGCATCCGCCCCATCTACGAGCAAAAAATGAGTCACACAAATGGTCCTCAAAATATACGCTCGTCTCGTGCACACTTACCCAGCTCCAGTAAGACGCGTTCCTACGCCCAGTTGATCCGATATTTGGACGATGCGATCCAAGTTTTCATGCGAACATTCGTAAAGTGTGCGCAACGATTCATGCGACTGTTTCATGAGCGATTTCATGCGCGAAATGCTGTCGTCTGGATTGGTTCGAGCAGTTTCTATAAACTGTTGTACCCGAAGTGACTCTGAAACAAGGAAGAAAATATTAACGGCATGTCAACTCAACAAACGAACGGCTTACCTTGCAAAACATGTAACGCACGCTGCCTGAGTTTGAATGTCTGCGAATGGCGTGTGTTTGGCGTGAGTAGATTATTCGTAAAGTCCTCCTCTGTTACTTCCAGCAACTTTAGTAAATCCGTCCGAGTGTACACATTCAGCCCCAGATTGCCATTCACAAGAGCTTCCATCTGCTCCAGAGAATAGCCAAGCGCCTTCTGCAGATCGGCGAAACGGCTCAGATCGCGCCAGTTCAATTTCATCTGTTTCGCCAGCAGTCTACATGGTGATAAGGGCACATATCATGTTACGAGATGGACACAACAAATAT
Organism: Anopheles funestus; assembly: GCF_943734845.2. NCBI lineage: Eukaryota > Metazoa > Arthropoda > Insecta > Diptera > Culicidae > Anopheles > Anopheles funestus. Next base: position 33,366,636 of record NC_064599.1, read on the forward strand.
CCATTCAAACTTACCGACTAGCAAGTCTACACTCCACGACACGCTGGTTGAAATCGGAAGTGGCCGCCTTGTTCGCTTCGGACAAGCTGTTGGCAATGACAAACACGCCATTTGCGGGCAGTTGAATCGGAGTAGCTCGAAGCGGATTCCACTCAATCAGCTGAGCGCATCCTTCCTGTGCCAGGTATGCAATGGCCTGATCCATTCCGCCACCCTGTGTACCGATGAACTTTTCGCATTCGGCTGAAATGGTGGCCAGAGTTTGTTTGTTCAGTGTGGCCTGTAATGGAAGAAAATTGATGCTGTAACTCGTGACGTGGTTTTGTAATCAAGCACTCACATTGTGCATGTATGCTGTCCCAAGAACTGTGGCACTAACGATAGCACTCGAGCTAGAAAGTCCCGAAGCTGGGGGAATGTTGCCTGAAAGCATGATCATCATGCCACGGGGAGCCTCATGCGGTATGGTGCTGTTTTCCAATATTCCTTTTACGCCGCACAACACGTACTGATACCAGTTAGGTCCACCAACAGTGGGGACATCAATGCTGGAAAGTGATAAATTGTCGAGTAAGTTCCTTTCAAAAGAGGACGATATATTGTAAAAACATTAGTTTACCTAAAAGTGAGCACATTGCATTTGTATGGCTTGAAGTTGTTGTCAGCATTCTTGATGTGCAGTAGATTGTCGTCCGAGGGAGCCACCGCCAACAGGATCGTCTGTTCGATGGCCATCGGAAACACGGGATATCCACAGTAATCCACATGCTCACCAATAATGTTCACTCTGAAAAAAATTAATCCAAAACGAAAAATCAGCCCATGTTAAGCGGCAGAAGAGCAGACATGACCAGGACAGGAACACATCCCACTACCTTCCACTGCACCGCACAATGAAGCTCGGAGCACGTGCAAATTCATTTGAAAAACATTCCAACAGCCGAGACAAGCGCGCGCAATTGGGTACAGCTTCCAGTACTTTCACACAGAGGTCGCTCCGATCGCTCGTCATCGTCGTGAGCACGTACACGAACCGCACAATGAACTCGGCCCGAACGAAACGATTTCGCTGTTGGAAGAACGCGCTCCCGATCAAACGTGGCGATATGTAAACAAACAATGCTCGCACTTGCAAACGCACACGACAAGTGCAAACGGGTTTTTGCGTAAAGTACCGGCCGGTCAATGCAAGGTGCGTCGGCGGAAACGATTCACTAGGCCACACTTCTTTTGCCAGCTGTTTCACTGATTATCGCACCGCAATATTACGCTCGTTATCCCGGGGAGTACTGCTTGCTGCCTCCGACGTCGTACGACTGTGCTGGAGCAAAGCGAAAGCAACTGAACTGACACGTATTTATGAGAGCGTTATCATCTGGAATGCCAGCTGTGCGCATGCTGTTTGGCAGTGTGTGCGTGTAGGGTCCAATCAAACGATTCTATTGGGACTCGCTCAAGCATATTATTTGAAGAGTGATTTAGCGAACGATTGTGTGTGATAAAGTTTATCAAAACATCATCACACTCATAAAGCCATTTCGCGCAAGGGCTTTATATTCGCGACTGTGGCTATTTTCAGTACATTTTGTAATGGTGATGTAACCTTGAAATTTGATAGATTTCGTACTTTTCTTTTGATTCAATTTTCTAATTTTAAAACTGCAAATACCTATAACTAAATACACAAATCTACTGAAGAACAGTCAGAATATAATGGTTTGACAGAAACGCAAAATTTTTCAGAAGATTTCAGTAAGTTAAAAATGATTCTAGGCTCTTATCACGTGATGAAACGTATAAAACGCAATTTCACGCAATCAATCAATCAATCAACGCTTTTACGAACATTAGATGAGCCAAAACTCAAATCGAGACTAAAACCTATTTTTTCAAGACTCCATTTGTGCTTCTTGCAAAGCGATAACATCATTTCGTAGATTTTAAATGAAACAGCTTTATCAGCTACCAACGCAATTACCAAAACCGTTTTTGAGTGCATTTACTTCATACAAATACGTAAAGGAAACTCATTTTATAGCTCAGGCATAAATTTCTAACCGATAATTCAAAAATTCACGCTGGCATAAAATTATACCATGTGTCACATTTCTTCTACACCAGCACGAAGTCAGCACGAACAAGTTTTCCAGCCTTAGCCGAAGTTTGACAGTTTGGTTTGCTGAGATTCTACTGTGTTTGGTTTCTCAATAAACAAAAGATTGCAAAAATCGCTTCCATCACTTTCAGCAACGAAAAGCAAATTTAGTAACATACACTTTCGCCAAAATGGACACCATAGAATCGCAGCTGCTAGTGCGTAACAAGTGTGAACAGCTACAGAAATCAATCAAAGAGCTGTACGAGTGGGAAGAACGGATGAAAACTACAACTACTGCCATGGCTCCACCAGTGGACAATAGTGAGGTTAGTGAGGAACGCAATTCTTAACCAATTGTTACTAGTGGGACAAATGTTGACACAAAATCATAAGCAAATTTGTCCCATAACGTTGCATTGTACTGAGTATCGGTTCGTATTTTTGCAGAATAAAACATTACCACCCGTGCGAAGCGATGTGAGGGCGATGAGCAAATTCTCCGAGGACAAAGCGAGTGGCGAAAAGCAGGATCAGGCAGAGAGTGAAAGTAAGTTCACATTATTTGAAGATTTTATTGTAACTTCTTTTAATTAACTCAAACAAAAACGCACAATTGCAGCTGTGAACAAAAAAATATTGGCCGATGCCGAGATGCTCAAGGAGAGAGGCAATAAGCAGTGCAAGCTCGGAAACTACCAGGAAGCGATAGAACTGTACAGCCAGGCCATTGAAACGTACGGCGATAATGCGGCATACTACAGCAACCGTGCGCTGTGCTATATGAACTTGGACCTGTTCGACGATTGTCTGGCGGATTGTAGCACAGCAATCGCCAAAGATCCCAACTACATAAAGGCATACTACCGCCGGATGCAAGCGTACGAGCGATTGGGCGAGAACGAAAAAGCTGCCACCGAATGTCGCCAGATATTGCGCCTTTCGCAGGAAGAGAATGAATTGAACACTGCTAAGCGAGATTTAGCTAGAATCGAGAAGCGACTCGAAGCTTCCCAAAAGACATCATCTTCTTCCGGCAAGATTAGTGCCAAGCCGGCGAAAATGGATCCAACACTGGCTCTAGTCAAGCAGGAAGCCGACAAATACAAAGAGCTTGGTAACAAGCATCTTGCAAGAAAAGACTTTGAAAAAGCCGAACGTAGCTACACGAAAGCAATCTCTCTCTTTGGCGAGGAAGCCATCTATTACACGAATCGCAGCTTGTGCTATTGGAATTTGAAAGATTACGACAAATGCTTGGCCGATTGTAACAAAGCAATTCAGCTGGATGAAACCTACTTCCGCCCGTACTATCGTCGAATGCAGGTGCGTGAGCTTCGTGGCGCTTACCAGAGTGCGGTCGAAGACTGTCGCAAGTTTATCGAACTGGCAAAGGATGAAAAGCAAAAAGGGACGGCCGAGAAGGATCTGTTACGGTTGGAGCGGTTGGTTAAAACTGAACAACCCGCCAAACAAGCGTTTGTTTGGAGTGAAATCAAGAAAAATGCTAAGTTGATAAAGTTCGTGCAAAAGCCACCACATCTGCGATCGAAAAAACCGCTCACACGTATCACGATCAAAGAACTGACGCCCTGCCCGGTTGTGACCGTCGATACGAGCAAAAAACTTCCGTCAAAGTGTAAACCCATTCCGGATGCAGCGATCGATAAAATATTCAACAATAACACGGGCGAGCGATTGATCGAACCGGAAGAACCAACCAACCTGGAACATTTGTTCCCGGCAAACTCGAAGAAGCTGCGCAATCTTTTCTCACCGCCTACCACGCCAACCGAGCAGAAGAAACCATTTACGGCACCAACCAACAATAAAACGACCTCAGCGACAGCAACGGTGTCAAAGAAAGCGGAAACAAGCAGCAGCAGCAGCACACAAGAGCTGAAGGATAATTCCACAAAAAAGGTCGAACAGGTGCAATCGAGCCAAAAGAAAGCAGAAAAAGGAAGTCAGGTTTGTATAAGAAAATGTGCTCGAGGAAGGTGGTTCTCTTTTTATCACGTTGTTTCTTTTTTTTTTCAAGGATTCAAATGAAAAGCATCCAAAACCGGTTACCGCTCCCTCTGTGATCCAAACGATGCGGCCACCAACCACGGTTCCCGGCATTCCAAAGACAAGTGCTCAATTTTACACCACCTGGAGTGGATTGGATGAAGATTTAAGATATCAGTACTTAACGGTAAGAACCGGCGCAACGTTTCATTTGAGCTTTTAATCACCAAACTTTCTCGTTTCACCTTCCCGTGCAGTTGCTTAGCAACACACCATCGTTGCGTAATTTATTCGGTGCCAGCCTCTCAAATGAAATGCTTAGCGAGCTACTGCACATCCTGCAGAAACGATTCATTCCCGACCGGATCGAGGTAGCGACCGTTCTAAAAGAAATAGTGCAAAACGAATCGATCGGCATACTGTCACTAATGATGGACGAAAAGGATCGCGACGGTATGGATGAACAAACGTTATGGTTTTGGAAAACACTTTACTATTTGTATTTTCTCTCTTTTTCACAGCTATAGCACAGCTGCTCAAATACATGGAAGCTAATGGTGTTCACAAGGACGACGTGGAATTCATTCGACGTAAGCTAGTCTGAAGAACTACGGTTGGAGTTAATTTACTTTGTTTCGATGATATTTCGATAATGAATGGAAAAGAAGCACTTTAAATTAGTAATCTACTTCCCCAACTTGGTATTCAACATACTTTCCAAAGGCGTTTACAAAAAAAACAGAAGATCTTTTCTATTAATTATCCACGTGCACCTCCCTCATAGGTAGTAGAGTTGGCAAGCTGCTCCATCATAACGAATAAAAAGAATTTGAATGTTAAATATTCTTTCTTTTTTTTATTGTCCTCACAGAAGGAAAGAAATATAAAAAATATTCACTTCTTTCAAAACAATCTATGTGTTTAAAATGCGAGTGAAAGGCAAAAACACTTCACAAAACAACATTCGTTTGTTTTATTAAGTTTGTATTGTATTTGCTTTACCAAAGGGGGGGTTGCTCTTTTCATAGTTAATCAAGCCATTTTGTTTGAGTTTACCGTCCAGAGTTGAATTACATCCCCGTACCAAAAAAAAAACCGAAACAACAAATAAGGTCTCCACTATCCATATATATTTCTTTTAATACTACAATTTCGTTTTTTGCGTTCTTCTCTAGTCTGTGTTTAACCGTTTCAATTAGTCTTCTGTCTGTCTGGTTTCAATTTCAACACCGCGCCTTTCTGTGTCTACTTTCTACTGACTTTCTGTACGTTCTGGGGCGTACTACTTTAATGTACTCTCAGCATTTCTTGTATTACTGAACATGTTTGCGTTCGAAGTGTTACAATTAGATGTTACTTCCTTCTTTCAGAAGTTTATATCTTCTCCTACATACGCACGCATCTTTTTTTACCTTTCTAAAAGACAACTTTTAAGTGTTTTGTTTGTTTTTTTGTTACCATCTAATATATTCTTCTGCTTTACTTGTTTTTTTTCTATCGCTAATAACAGCGCATAGAGTTAGAGCACTTTCAATACATTTGGTATGCTTGTGAGAGAATTGTGTATATGTGTGTGTGTTTTACTTTTGTTTGTTGCTTTTCAATTACATTTAATGTACTATTAATGGCGCGACTTCCCTTTTCTATTTCCCCCCCGTTTCCCACACTAACAGGCGACAACATACACTCACACTCATGTCGGGGGGGTTGTGTAAAGAGATGAAATCGTACAAGTTATTAAAAGATCGACTACTACCCATTCCCAGCTTGGAGAACCGTAGGCTTGGAATAGTTAAATTTTTACTTGTGTTTATGTTTATGAGTGTGCGTGTGTGTGTGTCATTGTTTTGGTTCATTGGATGGCTGGTTGGATGGTTGATTAAATGGTTGGTTCATCATCACACCTCTTATCATTAAATGGAAGTAGTACAATCTGACAAAATGCGTTGAGGATTGAGTGATCATACCGTCCGTCCTCGCCCTATTTACTACGCTCTATCGTGGGGGCGCACACACACATACGCACATAAAGACATGTGCACGTGTTGGGAGTCAAACCAGGAAATCGGTAGAATATAATTGCAGGATGCATCCTAACACTGGGCCGTATAAATTGTTGTAGCAGGATGTATGATAGGGAGAGGAATAGTATTAACTTGACCGAGCGCGCCTAGCCCTTATAAGCTATGGACTTTTGTTTTTTTTTTATTTCGATTCTATTTAATTCATGAGATTACTGGAATTTATGCTGGTTAGAAGAAAGACACTTAACATTACACTGTTTTTTTTTTGGGAAAAAATGTTTCCTCTTCCGTATTCCAGCACTTCTCTCCTTCTCTCTGTTTTTTTCTGTTTTTCTGTTTTTGCATCATTACGCGTGGAGGACTCGGTTTTGTAGAAATCTAGAAACCAGCCGCGCTGTTCCTTTGCTCCTTGTATTGACAAAACAGAACTGAAACTGTAAAATGAACGTTAAACTATAAACTAAATACCCTGCCGGTCATTAACTGCCGATCTGAACTACTAAACGTAAAGAAAATGCCCGTATTATTATTGGCTCGGAACAAAACGAAAGGTTCCCCACATTCGCTTTTCTTTTTTTTCTCTCTCTCTCTCACTCTCTCTAGTGATGCACTAGGCAAAATCATATATATTTTCTTCTCGTTTCACAACCTACGGTACCACATACTTTCTTGCTGTAGCACACACATCGGGTGAAGGTAAAGCAAACAAATATCTCTAGAAGAAATAATAATTGAAACTGACGCATAACTGAACCATAGAGACCGAACCCTTACGCTTCTTCGTGATTAGATAAAACAGTAAAGTTATACGCTTCCTAGCAGTGGACCTCCAGGCGAGAAAAATGCCGCATCGCAAACACCGATGAAAACACGCGCACATGATGCTACATCATCTCGGGATAACAAATAAATCGTTGTAAAATGCTGTTCTCGTTACTGGGCGATTCACGTGTGAACACGTGGCTATTGAGATAAAATGTACGTAGTCAAGTGGTAAAAAGATACAAGTTCACATTCTTACTAACACCCTGAGGTGTTACTATTATTACGGCTTATAGAGAAACGATACGCGCTAGGTGGAGGAGGAGACTAGGCTGTTTTTTTTTACGTTTACCCTACCATGCCCTACGCAGTTCTAAAAGTTCCAAGTATTTTCTACACACTGCCCACATACTCTATTTATTCCACTTATTATGGTGCGTTGGAGCGTACACACTTCCGAGGAAAAACATCACGCATCAGGGGGGTGCACTTAGTTGCGATTGAAACCACCGCCCGATCCAGCACCACCACTCAGGTTTTCACGAACGCTAAAAATAAACACGGAACAAAATCATTTTTGTTAATGAATTCGGTGGAATGTGCAATAAGTATATACGCACAGCAATTAGTAATAATATAGGGTAACACAGAAATAAACTTTCCGCAAAAAGAGATGGGCTCGATTAATGAACGGTTAGTAGGGCTAGAGTGATGTTCGTTATAACGGTAGCGAGAAGCAAACTTTGTAGAAAGACGAGAGATTTATTGTTAGTATCGTAAGCCAAACAACAAAATCACTAGTCTTCCATACAATGTTTTGCCATTTGGCAGAAGAGATGGGCGCACACAGCCGTCGGATGATCGTTGTTAGTTAAGCGAACAAACTATGAAACAGTGAGATGTGAGATTGTTATAAGCGATGTCGAGCCGTCGTATCCTTTTCCTCTTCTTTTTGCCATATCACAAGCACACGACCCAGAGTATGACGATTATGAAACGGATTGATCTTATCCGCGCACCATTCACTATAAAGCAACTATATTTTTCGTGCATGACACTTCTTACGACTATTTGCGTAACTTTGAGAGGTATGATAATCTATTTACCTTTGCTGTAGCATGTACTGCGCAGCTTGAATTTCCTTCGGTGTTCCCGTAATCGTAATGATTCGATCATTCGAACCGGGTAAGGCTTCGTCTATCTGGATAAAAGCGTTCGATTCATTTCGGATGCGACGTATTCGGCCACCTCCCTTGCCAATGATGGCACCAGCCAGCTGTTTATAGGTGTAAATAAAAAAAAACACAAATTTGTAACACTTGATTTTTCCGAATCCCATATTCCCCTCCCCTTTGGAAACTTACATCTTTGGGAATTGTAACCTGCGTTGAGGTTTTGTTATCCATAGCACCGTTGTTGCCACCGCCAAAGTTACCGAGGCTGCCGTTGCCCAAATTGCCACCGGCACCGCCCAGATTCAGGCTACCGAGATTACCGAGGGCAAGACTGTTGCCACCTCCGAAGCTGCCGCCCATATTATTTCCATTGATGGGATTTGCCCACGGATTGATGTAGTCTCGATCCCTGGCAAATGTTTGCAAATTGACATTTTAAATAAATTTATCCAACAACCTCCACTGCCCCCCAAAAACCAACTTACCTCATTCCACCGCCGCCACCTCCACCAACGCCTGCACCGGCACCACGGTTTGCGCGATCATTACCCCGATCGTATCCACGGTTGGTGCGGCCTCGATCATCGTACCGATCGCCTCCGCGCCGATCGTATCCGCTACCGGGTGCAGCACCGCCAGCATTGCGGCCACCATTACGGAATGCTCCGCTACCACCACCGCCACCACCGATACCGTAGCCACCGTACTCGTCGGCATACATGTCATCGTAGTTGTGCGGATCGTAGTTATGTACCGGACCCTTGATCGGTGTGCCTTTGATTAGCTTGATGATTTCGTTCAACGTCTTCAGACATTGTTCCTCGCTGCCTATCACTTGAGCAATGCGGTCTGTACTTTGCGGTGGTATGTTCGAGAAGATCTTCAGCCGACATCCAATTTCCTGCACAATTACAAAAAGAAGTAGAAAAAGATTGTATTAACTAAAACATAAACTAATCCGCTAAATCTATTTGGGAAACACTGGAAATCATATGTTGTTGCACCTGATAACAAAGGATATTGCAGGATATTTGAATTCAAATGTATTTTAGCTTAAATATTAAAAAAACAAATGTCGAAAGAAATTAAACTCTTGCTAATTAGAATTAAAATTGCAATTGAACGATCGCCGTAACAGGGAGCTTCCCTTCAAGACATCCTATTGGAGGACAAATGACCTATACGAAGCAAAAACGTGGAACAGATGTTGTAACACTTTTGGACCCTTTTTCTAATCAAGCGAATTAAGAAGAGACGCAAAAGGTACAAATTCACGGTACTACAATGACTTCCCTTTCGCTTAAGCAAAAAAAGAAATTCCGGATTCTTCGGTACATTGCCTCCTAGAACTAACGAATTGTGTAATTTAAGCAACACACATACGCAACTTGTGCCAAATAATGCGATCCTTCTCAATTCAACACTCTTCCTTCCGGTGCGTAGTACGAAGGATACGTATAGGTGTTCGCTGGTAATAATTACAGCAAGATCCGTAGCATGATCTACCGTCGCAATGCTTCTTGTTCGTTGTCTCGAAAAATTTCCAAACCGGCAGACACGTTGATCGGCCGTAACGCGCTACCAGCTGCGCAAGTTTGATGCGGCGCGCAAGACAAGACAGAGCTCATATGGCGGCCCGCCGTACGAATTTGAATGGTTGGCAACGGACCGAAAGGAAATGCACAGGAAGTAAAAGAATGTGCGATAAAGGGCACACATGCGGAGCTAACGGATGTGGTATGTTGCAGCGTGGAGAGAAAAATAAGAAGCAAAACGGCCAAAAACTCGGGCGCAGCTGTGCGAGAAATAAATGGTTGAGAACAAAGAGTAAAAATGGAGGGAAAATGAACGAAATAATAATTATTCGATCTTAGGTTTTGTTTTCCCCATCTCGCTCTGTCTCTTGGCTGAAAGGACGAATCGAAGCAATCCTGGAACGCGTGAGACAGAGAGCTGTCAGCGTGACTGACATATCAAGCACACAACATGTGCGTAAAATGCTCATGTGATGGGACAGACAAACGATGCTTGTGGAACACTGGGACACAAATTAATTTACCGGAATTTCTACAACTTTTATTTCTACGTTTTTTTTTGCCATATGCCCCTACGCACATATGCACAGAATTCTGTAAGAAAAAATGACATTATTTACACCATACACGCACATGGAAGCTGACTTAATTGACAAACAAGCAAAAAGGGATGATGCGGGAGAGAGAGTGTGTGTGCGGAAGGGAAACAAGAAAAGAACAAGAAGACGGTGAAGAAAAAAACAGAATAAACTTCACGCAACAGGGGACGACGGAACACACTAAATTACGATCGGTCGACAATGTGACGATGACGATGGCAGATGTGTACGGTAGCGGGTAAAAGGATACCGTGTCAATGTTACACGCACACACACTTAAACTCGCAAACAAGTTTGTAAGAAAACGAAGAACGAAAGGGAAATCCATTTCAATGGTTGCTCCAAAAAAGACAGCTGGTAACATTACGATAGGTGTGTATATGCTCGTTAAAAGAAAAGGTGTTCGGTCGCTGTGCTTCATGTACTCGTCGTATGTCTACTCTTGCCCATTTTTTTGAGGGGGAGCACATCCTTATGCTTCATTTCCTACGATGGATGTAAATCACACAACGCACTGAAAACGCTGGTACGCAACGAATCATCTACAATGTGGCAGTAATACGATTTTAAATGTAATTGAACTGTCATCAAACAATCGTTCTGTAATTTGTGTATACACACGCACGCACACACACCTATCGACACAGGACGAGTCTGAATAATCGACAAAAAGCACACATTTACCCCAAGAGCATCATTACAAGTGCGCGAATCAATGGACAAGAAGCAGGCCGGGAGAAATTATATACCAGCCGGAAACACAACTAAGGATTCGTACGTATTCGGGTTTATAACACACTTTTATCGATTTGACGTGTCTTTGCTGTCTCACCGCAAGCAAACAAATGTAGTTTGTGATGTTACAAACGGTGGTGTCACCGATCCGATGGAGTAGCGAGGAAGGAAAATTAGTATCAAATCCTTGTCTGATCCTTTTACAGGATGGATGGATTAAATTCGCTCCCCAAGAAACGTACTACCGTCATATCACAACACGAGCATACATTCAATTAAGCTTTTTTTTAGGTTTTACATTTTAGAGAAAGAGGACTTTTTTAACGACGAGAGTTTCATTTGTAAAATTTTGAAGATATAACACCATTCTTACCGCCATCGTATGGAGCTGGTATGACTATTCCACATGTACGGTAGCATAGGCCTCAAGGAATCGTTGATGCCTGCAGTTCTGCCTCTGAGCGTACCGTATCCTGATGTCAGCGCAACGTACCAACGGGGGGTGGCCGATGTTGGCTCTCCAAAGAGGAACATCATTTTCTTGCTCTCAACCGAGACAAATTGAAATATTTCTTTGTTCGATACCCGCAACAGGAAGTACCGAAAACAAAGCACCACCTAGGGTCCAACCGAACGGGAACGGTAAGCGGGTAGCTGGTGGATGATGAAGATCCGAGGAACTGGGAGCGCGCGCGCACACACACACACATATATATGTAGCAGCTAACACCTTGTTCAGTTAATGGAGTAACACAACTCGAAATTCGGTAAGGGAATCATCAGTTTTGAAGGAGATGACAAGCTTTCTCTAATCAACCTGCACCAAACACGGGCTTACTACTGTTTTTTTTATCACAGCCTTAATCTTTCTTGCACAGTGAAAATGTCCGTGTACTTTTATCTGTCACATTTCTCATTCTAAACACTACACCGGAAGGAATAACCGGAACTTAGTTGCACGCAGTAAGCTTTTACTCTGGGACCAAATAATTCGGTTTGCTCGGATTACTCCTATATCAGCAAGATTAAGATCCGATAGCGAAAGCAAGGTACTCTACGATGCCGGCCAAATACCGTCGAGTTCCTCGAACGGCAACTGTTCGATGCCAACTGAATGACGAGAAACGTGTCCATTGAGCAGAAAGCTGTTGCGCATGCCTTAACCTCTCCCGGTTACTATCATCATCCCTCTGTTTCCCTTCTTCGCACCAAAGAGTTCCTCCCCTCTTCGCGCTTTCATCGTGCATTCACTGTGTTTTAGGGAATGCAGTGTGTCCTTTTTGCCTTTCCTTTTACACATCGACTATTCGGGTCTTGCCCATCAGGCACACTCCGCACACCACCAGCTGCCTCTAGTGCGTATCGATACACACACACATACTCTTCTTGCTCTCTGGCCGTTTGTCTGGTGAAAGATCGCGCGCACTCACTACTCTCGCGGCGCGCTCCCGAAACGGATTTTTCGTACACGTGCACGCATACAGAGGTAGGCACGTGACAGCATACATCATATCGATGGAGATGCTTTTGCCTGTTTCTCAGAAGATCCCTTTTGTTTCTTCTTGGTCTTCATCTGCTTCTTTTGTTGTGTAAAAGGCCCCGTGCAACCTTGTCCCTCTGTTCCTCGACCTGACTACAATCAACCCTGAAACGAGAACAACTGCCATTGTAGCCCGTCTCGTCTAAAAACCTACACATCGTCCTCTACCTTCTTCGATCCAAGGGGTATTTTCTACAGAGTATTCTTATTTTCGAACCGCCAGTGTGTACGAAGGTAACCTTAGAATACCAATCTTCCCCATTACCTGGTGCCTCTTCTGGTGCAGCTGGCACACCCCGTAACTTCTTCCTTTTTTTTTTACTCTGTTGCTGCTGCTTGCCGGTTCGACGACGTTTTGGATTCCTTTTCCTACAATCAATCAATAGGAAAACGTCTCTCTTTTTCTCTCTCTGTACCAAAGGACTGTGTGTGTACGTTTTGTTGCTTCAACTAGCACCTGCCTGCAGCATACCCAAGCTGCGTTTCCATATGGCGAATGACGAATACAATACAAAGAGGTCCTGGCCCTGCCACACCGCCTAATGGTGAGTGCAGCCGATGTATATCATCGCCCAAACTATGGCTGTCACAAGTTATGTTATACAAAAAGAGGGAAAAAAAAGATTCCAAATTACAGATTTTTCTCTACTTCAATTCTTACATCGTGGTAGAAATCTTGCTACATACTTGCCCTCTCATATTAACTTCATACTGGCTAACTTCACAATAAAAAAAATAAACTCAAAAAGCCTAACAAAAAATGATAATGATAAACTAACTGTTTATCGGACCGCATACAAATTTACCACCCCATCAAATCCATATGACAGCCTTTCTCTTTCTCTCTGTGTCTCTCTCTCTCTCTCTCTCGGGCAACATCGCAAAACCACAAAAGACAAAGGACATACGGACAGCGGCAAATAAAGTGTGTGTTGTGCTGTGTGTCGCCTGAAAACTTTACCATAATTACCCTACATTTCAGAACCACTGTCCTTACATACACACAGCACAATTCGCCACTATAGAGCCGGCCACCCGAAAAGGATCTTGACACAGGCAGAGCAAACGGAAGCAAATGTGCAATGTGCTCTCATTATAACCAGCGGTGGTTAGAGTCATAATTATTTCCATGAAACGTTGAAAATAGTTTCCAGCATGCATGGGTTACGGGGCAGGAACGCACCAAAGGAGGTCATAAGCCATCACTAGCGCCTTCTGGTAGCCGTGGTTAACCAGCGTGCAACCACTACCATCACCAGCACCACCAGCAGGCACTACACCACGACGTCCCACGACGATCTCCTTTTTGCGTGCACGTAAGGATATCGGTACCAGAGCGCGCAAAGCGTACGTGGTGTGTGCGTGGCCATGGCGGGGTTTACACTACTACATGCAATAAGCCGATCTTCACACACACAGACCCACACCATATCCGCGTGTGCCCCCACCCCGTCATGGTTCTGTGCGTATCTTAATAACGATTTGCTTTTGTCATCTGTTCCCCAGGATTACATGTGCCCCGCGCGTAGCCTGGCGTGCCACTGCTAGCAATCAAACCGCTGCTGCCAGCTTTCTGGCCGTAGCATAACGCAGCTAACCAACACATACTGTTGGCGCCGTTAAATGCTCTAACTGCAGACAGAAATAGCCTCTCTCCGCCTCTTACTTTGGCCACTCTCGCCACTATTCGCACCGGGTCCGACGAACTGTCGATCATTCGGGCGCTCTGGCAAACGAACCGTTTTTCACTGCGCCCCGGGTCTTTCCCGGTTAAAATCTTACTGTGGCACCTCGATGGCGCGCAATAACCCACGGCACGGCCTCGAACAACCGGTGCCGATGATGACGGGGATGATGATTGGCTAGCACTAGTAGCACCATTTCCAAAAAAAAACCCCCCGTAGATATATATTCTCCAAAAATTGGTTCCGACCATTGGAAGTTATTCTTCTCTTTTTTGTCTCTGTGTGTTTGTGCGGTTTCTTCCTTACTGTCGACGTTTTGGCGCAATGTAGCACAGACGCAGGACATGCAAGAGGCGTGGAATTCGATGCACAAAGCATTCCAAACCAAGCATTTTAGCCAGTTACCATTGCATCTCCTCTACCATTGCCGTTCCTCACGCACTCACCCATACACTGACGTCATGTATTGGCATGGAAATTGGCTTCACGCGCGCAACTAGCGCGCCCCTTCTGTTTGCACGTTTTTTCATGCGACAAAGGATCCGGCTATGGATATCCTAGAGTCCGAGATCCGTGTACACATTCTACCAAAAACAGAAGGGTTGCAAATAAGAAACAAATTTTAAAGCATCCAGCAGTAGGGAACGAAAATACGAGAGATCGCTGCCAAGAATGCCAAAAAAAACCCCAACGTAACATGGCACAGCGATGGACAAACATTCCATGGCACTTAAACTGTTGACTCAGAGCAGTTCATAATTTATCCACTTGGTTTGATGATGAAATATTCAGAGCTGCGCGACATGTACACAACTTTTTTTTTTAGTTTTCTTGGAACTGCGTACTCTACCGGACACCTTGGGATACGTTTGTAGGTCGTTGGAATTGTGCTGATTCTAGTATTACTATCTGTACTTACATCTTTTATCTCCTTTATTTTGCTTCCACCGCGACCGATGACACATCCGGCCAGGCTTAGATGGATCAGTATTCTCAGCTCGTACTCATTATCTCCGGCCTGAGGTCATCGATCCATTGGTGATCAATAAATGGGTGCCAGAAAGATAGAAGAAAGAAGATACAATTGAAACAATTAATTTAAACACGTAAGCAGCACTAATAGAATAATAGTATAAACTTAATATATATGTTGTTTTTTTCTATTAAGGTTAAAATACAGGGTTTTCAGATGATAGAATCAAGCGAATACGAAAACAAAATAAACAGATCGCATCTTAACGACCTTAGATGACACGAATCGCATTCAGGAATAAGAAAATGGAAGCAATTAATAACACAATTGAGGCATATGTTAGCAGAACGCTAGTATGGCGTTATCAGCGTGTATAAACACGAACAGGGTTACAACTAGTATCAGTATATTGCATTGTATTGTGCTATCATGTGCTGTCATTTTCTTATCTCTTTTAAAAACCATTATAGCTTAAGCATTTCTATTGCGAAAGGGAATGGTTTTTGCATATAAAATTTTTGAAGGATTAATCACTCTCACACTATGGAACAGAGTGCGTATAGATTGCGTTGCCATCACAAACAGAAAGGATTCCGATAAAAAGAAAAGGATCAAAATGGAGTAATGTTTCATGGTTATCCATTTTATTGAAGCTTCCCAGGTATGACGCAAGCATCGTAGTGCCTTTGTTGTTAGCCCTTTCACTAGACTTGGTAACCCACCCATCAATCCAACCAGGACATTTCGCTAAAAGGACTCGAATCGTGACAACTTGGTGGGCTATGCCATGATAATCCAGTGTTCTGCATTCAAACACGAAAAAGGTAGACAGTTGAAACAACGTGCAATATAGTTTTCTACAAATACATCAACACGAACCCAATGAGTGTAAATACAGGGTTGCGCGACCGTCTACTACGTACAGACAATCCGACGCCATGCACTTTATGAAAATTTAAACTTGTAATTACGCCAAACACGCGATTCCAATTGTTCCACAACCGCTATGACTGTGGTTTAGGGTATGAGAGACAGTTGGATTTAAGGAATGGATGAAAGAAAAATAAAAAAACGGCAATTGTACCTATTCCCAACCATCCAACGATGGTGGTTGCTGGTGAAAGGGCAATACACGCTAACGTTAGTGAACTGTATTTAGAACCAGAACCTTAACCTGTTCTATCATTACCTCTTAAGAAATAAAAACAAAGCATAAAATATAAAAAAAACACGACCAATTTCCTTCATTATGTGTTTCATTGAGTGTGAATTGTAGATTATGTACGTTGTGCACGAAGAATTTGTCTCATTTCTTTATTTTATTAGTACTCCAGGTAGCTCTCGAGCAACACTATTATATAGCGGACCGTGGAAATATCGAATAATTTGTTTAAATTTTGTACTTCAATCTAATCGAGATCTTAAATATTAGGTACACAGTTTACTTAAGGTATTACCTGTACATAAATTTACTGATTTGAAACAGAATAACTAAAGGACATAAAAAAGAATAAGTAAGTTACAATTTTTAAAGGGAGAAATACTAAGCATTGAATGTTTAGTAATAAATGAATGTTTGTAACACTACCAAGAAATGGTTAGTAATAAATGTAAGTAATTCACTACAATGTACTGGCATGCACTTACCCGATCAAGATGCTTCATCACGTCTTTCACAACTTTCGTCACCGTCTCCATATCGCCACCAATAGTAAGAACACTGTAAATACAACGACCGAGAGATAAAGTGTAACACACATTCATTAGCAAATCTGGCATTAAGCATCGGGTTCATCGATTGTAGTATGGATTTTTGCCTCAGCAACATCAGTATACAACAACAATACGTTACGTTTAGAGTTTTTTGCAGAAATACATTAGTGTCGTTGTATGAAAATAATAAACAAATGATGCTGGCTTCGAGCCAGCCGAAACGTACTCATCATGGATTACAACACATTTTGATTATGGGTATGGTTTGGGGCGGGAAGATACGCAAAACGATTTTAAAAGTTTAAAAGCATCGCAAAGGGTTTTGTTGCTTATGATCTTACTCACGACGATTGATTTGAATCGTTTCCCGAAAACGTACATAAAATTGTGCTTGAATAAAAACATAACGAAACATATACTTAAGCTTGTATATATGCCAGTAAGAGTTACACATATATCACTGCAAAGTGATGAACATTTCCACACCGGAAGACAAATTATTAAAAACACGTGTTTTGATGTGTGTTTTTTCAACACGGTTATACGACAACGAAACCACCTTACCAAACACCCTGCTGGGAGTTAGTGTGCTTAGGCATTAACGTGTTGCATTATTATTGATGTGTATTATTTGCTTTGTTCAGTAATAATCTGTATTGATAAGGATTTGAAAAAAGATACTAATCAGCTATTCATTGGTTTCTATTAATATTTAGCATTAATGTGTGTTTTAAGTGTATGAAATGTTAGTCTTGGGGTGGAATGGAACGTCAATTATAGCAAGAAATCTAAGTAATTTAATACACATTTAAACAAGCTAATGTTTTTTGTACAATCGTTAAGAAAGGGAGAGTAAGAGAGAAAAAGAGAAAAACAAAAGCAACTGTGGCAACGAAGTTGTGACCAGGGGACAAATGCACTCATAGTAAGGGAGCGGCAAAACAGACAGGATAAAGGGAAAGGTCCCAAGGATATTCGACTTCCAGAGAATGGTGATTGTAAAGGATGCAGACAAAACGAAAGTAGCACAAACATACAAAAAAGGTGGGTGGGGGGTGGGAAACAGAAAGAAAAACGATAACACGCACAAGAGATATTGCAGCATAGTATAATGTGTTTAAGAAGGAGTTGAGGCTTTCTTTTTTCTTTTACAACCTATGAGCAATACACAACGCAAAGGGGGAACAGGGTGGAAAAGAAAATCGTGAACCAAGAATCGTATTTTTTGCCGAATGCATTCTGCTCTGTTGCACGATAATCGATACGGGAAAACCTTCTAGAAGGGGCAGGGAGGAGAGCCGGGTAGACACTGTCCGACAGGGTACGAAGGGATTGGAAGGTGGTGTTACTTCGCGTAACGGGGATTTCTACGAGCGTTGGGGCAGGTGATGTGAATCATTTCAAACACGTAGAAAACAAACAGAGATTAACAAATGTGGATATTAGATACTGAGTGGGGAAGGCAGCACACATACAGTCTAGATCATTTTACTACCATTCCAATATTCGAATGACATAGAATTGTTATTTTACACGAGAGACACTTAAACAGGAGCATATCTACACTTTATGGAAACCGAAATTGTACCTTCGAAGTAAGCACTACCAATCAGGCACAGGATGAGATTTCCTGTTTGAATATCAAAAGCTCTGTAACCAAGGATTTCAAATATTAGCTAAACCGTGGTACTATCGTCCGTGGTACTGACAGGCACACACTGTACTTAAAAGACGACAGGTGTATGACAGGTGCCGATGATGGGCAGTTCCCAACGCGAAGATTAAATTTAAAGAAGATACAAAAAGTTAATAATTTCCAGTTCGGCTTTCCATTCGATTTACCGTTATCAGCAGCTGTTCGTGTACAATTTATTACGAATGACGTTTTTGGGCGGGGGTCAACCTGTCCCCGGTATGGTCAGTGCTTTTCTCGAAGATAGATGGTATTATTATTTTGAGTGAGAATTTCGATAGCTTTAACAAACAGAAACTTGCAAACATTTCACCTCAAATGTAAGGTTGGCTTGAATGATGATCATTTCGTAAACAAAAGTGAATGATAGAGAGAGAATTGCGTGAAATGTACATTTACAAACGATTTGCAATAAGAAATGAAAACAAAAACAACAAAATGATCATATTGATAAGAACACACTCGTTTTTTTCTTCACTTGGTGGATATATGGAATGGAAATAGATGTTTGTGGAATCATGGTTTTTTTTTGTTTGTTTGTTTGTTCGGGATAGTTATTTGTAATATTTGTTTGGTTTCTGTTGCTTAGAGAATATATAAAGAGAAAAATAAAAGAAAGAGGTCTTTACCGTTCGGGGCCAGTACAGTCGCCTACATTCACTTGGGCTTGATACTGCGCATTTGGGGGGATGATGTGCGCACAAAGGACACGCAGCCGCACAGAAGAAGATTGGTGTGTGTGATTTTTAATTGTTTTTTTTTGGTTTGATTTAGGTGACACAGGGTGACACACATATACACGACACACACACACACATGGGAGACACGAGGTATGGTTGAGTCGTAGAGTATTGCATATTTTGCATAATTGGTTTTTTTATTTACCAATACACAAAACACGCACACACACACACACACACGTTTGGGTTTGATTTTGTTTAGGTTTTTGTTTTTTTGGGATTTTTTGTGTGTTTTGTTTCAATCAAACGATGTTGGTAATTGCGGTGCGCCGTTTTTTGTAAAATACACATGTCCCAGCGACACATGTGCATAGAACCACCATTGGAAAAGAGAGAAAGAGAGAGAGAGAGAGAAAGAGAGAAGAGAAGAGAGAGAGAGAGTAGAAATTTATATTATTTTCCAGAAGAGTTGATCCGCGTCACGTCAGGCACGGATGGATGGACGAGTGAGCGGGCACGGGCGGGCACAATCAGACGAGTAGGCAGGCACGGGCGCAGGTGAGCGATCATCACAGGGCCAGGACATATGGAAGTGACACAATAGGGTCGATTTATGGTGGCGTTTTTTGTTTTTTTTTGTTCGATGATGGTAGCAGTAGCATTGGCAAGTAGTAGGTAGGTAGTAGTAGGAACAGTAATAATAGCAATCATGTACACGTGTATATTTGGTTGGTATAGCGATGGTTGCAGATATTCCGGAACAAATCCAGAGCGAGTGTGACACGTTTTTGGTTGCGTCCAGACAGAAGACGATGGTGATCGAGTCATTGTTATCAAGATCGTAGAATGGAGTAGGTTAGACCGCCGATTGCGTTTCCATATAGTGTTCCATTAGAATGCGAAATTGGCGTTCAGTTTGCCGGCATCAATAGTGGTTATAGAGTCAGTATTATGGGTTCATCAATTAAATGACCAAGTTTTGTCAGCCAGATGGGTGGTGGTGGTGGTAGGTGGTGAGCAAGGTGGGTAAGTACATTGAAGTAGAAACGATCGCAGTTTGATTAATTCGGATCAGTTTGGAGATCATTACCCAGTTATCGGTCAGCATAGATTTTGGGTACAGACACGTCAGAGACCAGACCCGTGGTTTGGTGGTGGTAGCAATAATAATGATGGTAAGGCAGTCGCGAGCAGGCAGATCAGTAAGTCAGTTGTACCACAACGATTAAAGATGATAGTACATAGTGGTTGGTGGAACCGATGGGTTATATAAGAAATGTTGCCCGAGTGTCACCCAGAAGCGAATAATGTACCACCGATTCACAGAGCAGTCCAGGCAAGACCAGGATCATGGTACACAAACATTAGACGACGCATTTGTTCGGTGTGCGACGGATGAGCGTTGTTATCGTACCGGTACCCCGCAAAAAAGGGTTTGTGTTTGTGTGGGTTTTGTGAGTAATGTGCACAAAAGATATTTCGCCAGCAGACAGACCGCGTGTAACGCCACCGTCAGGACATCAATTTCGGGTTTTTTTTTGTTCCAGACATCACCACCGGCGCAGACAGGTTCA
Source organism: Anopheles funestus (assembly GCF_943734845.2). NCBI lineage: Eukaryota > Metazoa > Arthropoda > Insecta > Diptera > Culicidae > Anopheles > Anopheles funestus. The sequence continues at coordinate 33,387,429 of NC_064599.1, forward strand.
GGATATAGTATTTTTAGAGCGATTCGTTTGGTTAATCAGCACGCGTTCAAGTGAGTTGCATTTATCCGAGTTACGGTAGGTGGTAGTAGAGGGCCAGTGTGGTATTTGGTGGTGGTGGTAATAGCAGTAGATGAACATGAGTAGTCATTTTGGTTTTGTTTAATTCAAATACGATACCAACAGTTTAACACACCCGAGAATCGATAGATTGCGGAATACATATGAGAGTGGGGGAGAGGAAAAAGAAGAAAAAATCATATTTAGATACAGGCTTAACGTTGGCGCAACCAACTAATGGCATTAGAAAACACATCAATAAAGGAGCAGAACTCAGAAGAACGTCGAACGAGGAAAACTAATAATCGTATAAAACGGAGGGTTTTTGTAACGAAATTTAACATACTTTACAAAAGACGATTGATATAACCAAACTTTACTCGACACTAACGAGACGCTATCGAAAGGTAAAGGTATCTGAACCAACCGAACGCGGTGAAGAGTGCCCCTCATTGCAACCGTATATGGGGTAAAGTCAATAGCTGGATGACTGGGAAGTAGTATACCTCGGTTAGTAAGTAATGTGTATATCATCTACAGTGAGGATTTAGCTATCTTGTACAAAATGACTTACAAAAGAAGTCTTCCATGTATCCTGTTAATTGTTCTCTGTTAATACAGAGTTCGATACGATTGAAACATTGTATCATCGGTTCGTATCAGAACCCATTCAAGGGATATCGATTAGATAGCTGTATATCTGTTTTTTTTTTTTTAATTACTATTACATTACATCTGCAGCAAAACTTGATCGAGATGAGAGTAAGATTTGGTTAACTAATAGTCGTGCCGATGTCGAAAGCAGAGTACAAGAAATAAAAAAATAAACGAAGTTTAACAAAACTTAACAAATTAGATATGCATTAGTTTTCAGATAGATTAACAAGAGCAAACGCCATCGCGCCATTAACCATACCTCTGTCCGTAACTTTTGGATATTATGGCCGCCTTTTCCAATGATTGCTCCAGCCATCTTTTTTTTGTAGATTGGTAAATACATCACAACGCGTTAGAAGGCGCCATCAGAAGCGGTGTGCGTATGTGTTTGTACATCGGAAAGGAGATGTGAAAATAGAAAAAATGAATTAGTTTAATCATAATTTATCAAATATACTACTCATGTGCACTTGTAGTGTGATTCTTATGGTTTCATTTGTACTGTTTCGCAACTTACCTTGCTCGGAATCAACAGCCGTACCTCCTGATCTTCGGACCGCATTCGCTTCACTGAGGACTTTGTGCTGGAATCGGATGAATCTTCTGCCTGAGCATTATTTTTTGCATTCTGCTCATCGTTCGAACCATCCTGTTCGGCGGACAACTGTTCTTCATTCGTACCATCGCTGGCATCTTCGTTACCACGCTTCATGTTACAGCTTTAATTGAAGAGAGAGAGAGAGAGAGAGAATAAGAAAAAAGACACATCTTTAATTGTACGGATCTCATCATCACGCATTTGTAGCAATTAAATCTTTATCTTTTTCTACCGGCTCAAGACACGCCGTCATAAATGCACAATCACAGCTTACGGGAGGCAAGTTGTCCACACTTGAGTGGGATGATAAGAAACTTTAAAATTTAAACTAGGTTTCACAATGAATGACGCCCTACCATCATCATCAGCATACCAGCGGTAACTTGGTTGGTTTAAAATTGTGTAGGCCACTTGCGGATTACATCAGGACAATCACTGTTAGAGACATCAGCTTATAAGGAAACATGATCTACTACGCTTTTAAACTTGTTTCTTTTGCAGCAAATGTCTAGTAAAAGCTAGTACACACCTTCTAACCGCTCTGTGGTACATCACACAATTTGGAAACAGTTTCAAAGGTTTGTTGTAACAATTGAGAAATTCGTAACTATAGTACATTAGACATCAATTGTCACTGTGAACATACTGAAATTGTTCAAAATATGTACCTCATTCATAACGCTGTGTATGTGTGACTATTGTAGATCCAAAAACGATCGTACGATCTGCTTAGTGTAAAGAGATCCTAATCCTTACAAAAAGAAACGATATATCTTCACCACAGTAACTACACTCATGGAGTACACACTACACTATACAACAGTGGTTATTATTTTCACTGAGATACCAACAGTAATCTAACACAGAAACCCTTTCGGTTCTAAAAAGAGATCAGAGAACTGAAGAACCATTTAGATGCACCGGAAATGTAGGACTGACCATGGTTGTAGAACTGGACTCATATTTATTGATAAAATTTTCTGGACCCACGGAAGATATTGCTGCAAGCGGCGACCATCAAGAACCCTCAAGCCACCCTTGGTGCTGTGTTTCTGTGTTGAACGGAGGGGAAGTTCGTACACCATTTACTAGAGAACTATCAATTGAAAGGACATATTTACTAGCTAGACATCACCGCTCCTGGCCACATCATTGGTACACGTAACTATCTATCTATTTTCGTTTCTCCCCCTCACCCCTTCTTGTGTGTGTTTGTCCCTCTGGCCCCTGTACACAGGACACCGTTGATGGGGCAGAAGAGTTTAAGGATATACCTAGCACAGGTTAGGCCCCGCTCGGACGGAACTTAATCATTACACATGCCACGAAACTATTACCACATAGTACCCAGCCACATACCCGTCACAGACAACTTCGAAACTGGTAATTTATTTTACTTTTTTCTTTTTTTTTTTGTTCCTCCACTTCTACCATCGACAGCTAATATAGGCGGGTGAGGGGCGCTTGCCCCTTGATGGCAGTGGGAAATATTATTTTTCAATACCAATGCTCACGACATCAGCAATAAATAGGACACAAAGCAAACAGCAGCACACATGCTCCGCCACCACCACCGCACCGGGAGTGGGTTAATGTTTGAAATTTTTACCTAAACAACGTTTTTTTCTCTTTAAAATATTATTTCCCAACCAAAGTGCAGATACACTTACAACGATTTTGTTAAAAAATTTCACTTTACGAACTGGAATTCGATTCCGTCGCGTTAATCGACCGCAAAAATTCAAATAGTGACGCTTCCAAAATCAAACTTCCGCACTTTCGCCGTTTTGAAGAACACGATCGAGAATGATCATTCGCACTACTTGACCCACTGAGACAGACTGAAAAAAAAACGCTCGTCGTACGCGGTCGCAGTTTACTTGTTCCGCAGGTTCGCCACTCCGGGCGACAAATAAACAAAACAACCAAACAAGATTGTAAAACTGCTGCCCACGTCGATCTAGTTGGTGATCAACGTGGTGTTACTACTGCTATTCCCCTGTGCGGAGGCGACGAGAAGGAGCGTCAGAAAAGCGTGGTGGGTCGCCTTCGTTTACTTTTCACCCTCTACGGGATCACAAATTCCAAACGGTACAGGTGTAGGTCGTCGCAGCAGCCGCTTACGCAGCACTTTACGAACACTACACACAGCTGATGCTAAAACGGAATGAATGGTGGTCGACCACAACAGGGTCGCTACCAACATGTTGTGTACCACAAACTGCTGCTGTACTAAGACGGGTAAATAATAATAATAATGATCGTTGTTCCCGCATCCAAAGCGTACGCAGCCTCGTTGCTCGGAAGAAGAATGTTGATCTCCTTCGGCAAACGAGCTTAGCTGGAGCGATTTAAGTTGAGCGCACTTTTAGAAGCTCTTCTGAACCCAACGGTGTTTGCTTACATTAACTTCCAACGGTGTGTTGCTTGGTCACAGGTGAAAATGTTGATGAGTATATATATACTCATATATATATCATATATATATTGTACATAAATACAACAATATTTAAATGCTATTGGAACTTTTGAAACTATGAAAATTCATAAATATTACAATAGACACCATCAATATTGATATTGAACAGTTTTATTTTTTCCTGTTACTTCCTGTACTTTTTATCAAATATTCTTTATACGAATTGACTAATACTTGTCGGGAGCTTTTTTCTTTAAATTGATTTCCGTTTGTTTTGTAATCGAAATACTGATAAATTTTCGGTATAAACAGCTTTATTAAATTTAAACATTCACAATTTTATCAATAATTATACTATCGAAATCTTAATCGTCGAATCCTACTTTCAACACTTTTCTTTTAACATTTAACCGCACCACATTCAGTTTTTCTTTCTGCGCTCCGAATTAAATAAAATAAAAATACAATTCTAATATTGTTTCATTAACTAAATGTACTCTTAAATGTGCAGGAGAATGTGTATAATAAGGTCTTATAAAAATCATAAAAAAGTCTTCCGAAAATTTCATCTTATCTGTTTAAAACATATTTCCATTTTTACGACAAACATCGAATTTAAATTTTTTTTTTTTTAATTTTACCCAAATGTTGCTCAACGAAAATTTATAATATACAAAAACTACTAAATGAAAAACAAAACAAGTATCGAAGCTATAAAAAAACATAAAACAAAAAAGAATTACATCATTACGTATAAAGACGATATTCAAATTGGCAATATTAAAACGAAGAAATCAATAAAAAAAGGCCCCAGCATGTACTACTGTCCCTGTGTTTCCCATTTTGCAAAACCTAGCAAACCATTGAAAAATGCATTGCCAGCTGCAAAGTTTCATCGTTGTTACCAATGCAAATCGTGGGTGAATAATGTATGCCATACGGGCTCCAAACGGAAATTTGCCACATGCTTGCCATATTAACTCAAGGCAGAAAGACATGAAACACATAAAAGAGAAAGATTTATACAAAAAAAAAGATACATTTTCTATTCCAAGTAAAAAAAACTATTTAACGTTCGACAGTGTCATAACACAAGCAGATTGTTAGTAGAAACATGGTGCTTTGAAGATTATTCTAATGTTTTGCGACAAAAAAAAGTGAAGCAAAGGATAAATATTACACTCGAAATAAATGGTCCAGATTGACACTTAAAACACCTAAGACCATCAGAAGGAGTTTGGTGTGGAGCCGACACTCTGTGATCCAAACGATTGCACATAGATAAAAAGACATTGGGAAAAGCTTTGATTGTCGATGGAATATTTTGTAATTTTGTGAAATTATGTAATAATCATTATTTAATATTCGTCAATTGCTTTATGTCATACGTTACCCTCACCAACAGCGGGTTGGGTTACGGGTATAGCACAATTAGGCTAATATGTGCTCTTTCCGAATGATTTGCATCGATAAAGCAAAAGCAATACACTATCTTCCACCTTTTTTCTTCCTTTACGGTACATAGCTGCGGACACATCAATCGAAGACAAATGATAGAATATCTGCCTCTGCCTTTTCCTCCTTATTACAATAATGTACTCCAAAGTCTGGCTTGCTGACCAAACCCGGATGGCCACTCTTTCGTCTCTTCCCGACATTTTTGTTCGAATACATAAGAAGAAAGGTAACCATCCTGCTGGTCCGATCCAACTGCATACCATATCTCCCCTTAATCCTCCTCCACACAACCTCTGGTGTCTCTGTAACATCGGCAGCAGCTTCAAAACTGTACTACAACCTGCCACCACACCACGGGTTCCCCGTGTTTCGTACGCGTAATGGTGCGTTCGTCCAAAAACGGATTGCAAAGAGGAACCTTTTTCTCGGTGGTGTGTATTATGTATGTAATAGCAAAATTGATGGGCACATGCCGCCAGCCTGTCCGAGTCGCAACAGTCTTTTGGGGCGGTAAAAGCGCCATCAGAACAACAGAAGCGTGCGCGCGCGAGGTGGTGGGTAGGGGGGGGGGGGGGGGGGGGGTTTGGTAGTTATCTTTTTTACACTACCACACGCCGGCTAATGTTTGATATTTCTCCTCGCAATGTCAAAACAAATCGGTTTCCATGGTGGCAGCAACAACGACAATACCTTTTGCCGCAGCAGCTTGCCGTAACTTTACCCACCCACCAAACCCAATACGGGGAGTGTGTGGAACCTAGTGATATGTTCTCTTCGTTGTATGGGGTATGCAATAGCCGCGGCATGGTCGCCACCTTCTCATACCACTGGCCTGTGGCCAGTTATCTCTGTATTTTTCCGGTTGTGGACACATTAGAGGTGCGCGCTTGGACAGGAGAGCAACATAAAAAGGAAGCGGTGTACCATAGGTGAACAATTGTTGAACGCCCTCTCTTTCTTTTCCATTCGCGTTCCATGTAACTGTCATGTAAAACTGAACCCATTACACGCGCGCACATACATTCACACTTTTTAATCGGCTATCGATTTGTATCAGGCGAAAGCTTTTAATCTTGTCACCGTTCGAAGCGAAGTTCATTCATCTATGCGATCGGCGATCTATCTGATCTTCACACTTGATGCGTTTGAAATTTATGCTTGTGCTGTCGGAATAAACGGGACGGTTATGAGGGGAAATCATTGCTGAAGGCCGATAGAATTCTAGACAAACATTGTTCACTCGTAGCTATTGCTCAAACGAGAGTGTTGTAGCAAAACTTGTATCTCAAGTTCAAAGCAAAAATATGCTACGCGAACACAATTCAGATGCGATGGAAAGATAACACCGGCAAACGATAAACATAATTGATTATGAGATAATCTTGCAACAGTTTAAATTACCCTATTTTCAATTTGACATTTTTGCCTTGCTTTCGGTTTCAAATTTACAAACTTCTTTCCCACAATTGATGAATTTTCAAGTAAAATATCTTAAGTTACGTTCCAATTTCGAATCTGTTCGATTCGCTGCTTTTAACAAAAAAGCTGAAACACCACCACCATTCGATTAGTTTTCAAACGCAAGTTGAAAATTCGTCGCCACTCGATCGCAGTTGGCCGCGAGGGCACTTTCTTATCAGCCGTTCTTTAAAACAGCGAACGAAAATAAACGTCGTCTAATTTACTGGCTGCTACTGCTGCCGCTGCTGCAAAATGAAGAGAAGAAAACAGCCCCAATAAAACCATAAACAGATCAAGTGTTCCATCCAGCCGAATTTGTACAAATTTTTCGCCTCTTACCGGAGAGAAAATCGATTCGTATTTCCTTCCTTCCCATGTGGTCTGCTCTGGTGCACGATGATTGAATTGCTTGCTGTTCGCTCTTACTATCTCTGTTGCTCTCACGTGCATACGCACATATTATGCGGAAGTCGACCATAAAAACTCACTACGATGAGTCACTGTTTCCGACACGCATCTTTGCACATTTTGTGATGTTTTTTTTTCATGATTTTCGAAACATAGTTCCAAAATTTTGACACGCATTTCTATTCGTCCCCAAGTTGTTTCTCCAATTAACGCGGGCAGCAGCAATTCTACCGTTCAATACTCAACATCAAGCGGTATAAGAAATAAAACAGACAGCTTTCATAAGCAATTTCAAGGGGCAGCAAAACAGCGACGACGACAGACGGCGGTACCGTAAATATTTGATCATCATTTACATATCGCCCAACAGCACAACTGGAGAGTGCGAGGTGCGTGATCATTTTTTACAAAAACGGCGAAATTTGACCCACTAAAAGTGGAAAAAACAAACACTCATCACCCGCAGGCTGGAGTACGCCCGGTACCGTTATAAGCCGGTTGACGAACCATCTTGACAACCGATACATTTGCCATATTTTGCCATGATTATTGACTATTCGCACTTACTAACTGTCGCACAATTCTTTCTCCACGCATGAGATGCTGTTCCACCCAAAACTATATCTCGGTCCAAATTCTCTGCCACGGAACATTACATAATCTCGGGAGCATTAAAGGGGGAAAAAATCAAGCAACCCGAAATCTGCGATGTATGATGTTTCTACCCCAACGACGAAATCATCCAAGTCAGACAGAATCGTATAAATGCCGTTCGTCCCGGACGGACGTGCGTCGCATGTGGAAAATAGTCGCGCACATTTCGCCATTTTAACTTCGAATGGCTTCCATCGCGAGAAAGCACCACGCACAAACATGTCCCGCGCTCCCCGCGCTGCCGGAAGACAAAACTTTCTCCTAGGCAGTAGGAATAAAGAACAACTTCTCCTGCCGTGGGCACACGGTTGCATAACGTGGACAAATTCGATCAACCTGCTGCAACCCGACCTCGACCATTACAGTGTTTATCCGGCCAGACCTTGAGAGGCCGTGCATGGAACATTCCACGTTCGCTCTAGCTTAAGAAACCGGTTCCCGGTGACCTTCATGTGCACGTTTTCCTTGGTGCTGCGAAAGGATATTGCTGCGGCGCCACTACAATAAATGATTCCTGCACCTCTCCTTGCGTTCGGTGTTCGCCGCGTTCCACGGCGTGCACAACCCGGTACAGACACTCACATGCATACACACACACAATCACACTCCTTCCCGGTCCCGGTAGGAACGTTTTCGTCTTATCATGCAGATGATGCGCGCTGGCCAGCGTATATTCCAATATGCTCATGATTTTCCACTTACCCTTTTCGATGGGAAACGCACCAAAGATTACACCGCGCTTTTGTTTATGGCAGATACTTTTGTAGAAATAACACTTTCCCGCAAAGCTTGGCGTGGCTTGCAAACACAATGAACTGCCTTCTATTTCGAGGAAGAAAATGGAGCAAGTACAGCAGCGCAGACGACACCACCTCCGGCAGCTGTGTTGCTCGCTGACGTCATTTCACCACAGCGTTTGGCGGCTGTTGAGAGACAGAGATGGCTGGAGCAATACAAAGCAAACGTGTCATACCAATGGGTGGTGACTATGGAAATGCTAAGATCGCTAGAAAGTATTCGTGCGCTAATTTGTTTTATTTTTTACACCTTTATAAACTACTTTTTACGACCTTTTTAACGGTACAGTTATTATAAATTAACAAGTGTAAATTTTGGTTCTATTTGTTTACATTTCTAAACATATTTTATTAAATTAGAATTTCAATTTTTTGTGTTTTGCTGTGTTATATAGCCACCTTGGTTACGGAACAACATTCGTGTCAACAACGGCGAGATATCAACAAATTTGTAAACTCCGATCGCAGTCCAACGTAGCAAATGGTCCGCTTTTGGGTTAATTTTTGGTCTATTAAATTGTCTTGATCATTTCCTGTGTTAAATGTAACCAAGTGTGTATATTTCAGTAACGCATACGCATTAAGTAAAGAATCGGTGCAATGAACGAAGAATCCCAAGTATGGACGGACGATCAGTCGAACGCATCTTCAGATTGTAGCGATAGTAGCTGTGACTCGCGATCGCACGAATGGGGCCAGTACATCGTGAACAATTGCCTGTTCTTCGTCAAATTCGATCTCGTATGCCACGCAAAACCTGCCGTCTTCGATGATGATCTGTTTTTCCGCAACGAATATCGACGCTTATCGATTCGGAAAAAGGAAAGCATTCTGTCGCGGTTCGGTCAGAAGGATAAGGGCAAACATAAGCTGTTCCGTGTGAGCGTTATCGATACGACGAAAAAGGAACACATTAATGGTATACAGAAGGATGTCATCATTAGTATTGCACCGAAGAAAAACGTCCCACTCAAGGAGGTGCTGCCACTGACGGAAACAATATTGGGGCTTACAACGAGCCTGTTTCCCGATGGCCGGAAACTGATGGTGGATAAGATCAAGGATTATTCGGTGTTTGCCAAAGCCAAGCTGGTAAAATCGAAAGATTGGATTAAGTCTATCGACACCGAGCAGGTAACGGTGGACAATTTCGAATCCCTGCTCGAAGGATCGACAAAGATCCCAACGATCGTGAAAATTTCATTCTTTGAAATGATCGAACCAGACATCAGTAATGCGATCGAAATCAAGATTACAAACTTTATGGATCTGATCCAGAGCCAGGAAACACTGTTCGACAAGGAAGACATACAGTCGATGAGCAATAACGATCTCATCTTCAGCATGATCTACATATCGAAAGAGTACACACAAAACGATGAGCTAGACGTCAAGTTTTGCTACCCAACGCGAGAGAACAACTATCTGTTCAACTCCCGGGGCAGCTTCGTGACGTTACATTCCATTTTCAACCAATCGTTTGGCCAGCAGTCGATCATGACGAATTTGAAGATCAAAAATGTGCTGTACTACACGACGTACACCGTGCTGGAGGATGGCATATTGCTGCTTGGTTTCAGCTCAAAGTACTCCTCGGTATTTGCCGTAAAGCAGAAAAGTGAGCAGATCTGTCGGTTTTTAAACGCTCTCTACCAGTCTGGCACCACCATGTTCAACAGGCCGATCGAGCAGCAAACGGAGCTGATGCAGTTGTGTGAAATGATACGCCACTCGATCAAAGCGAACAGGAATTGCGACAAGTTCGAGAAAACGTTCCCACAGGCACACTTTGTACCGCTGCCGAAAGAGATACAGCTGCGCATTGACGATGCGCTCGGTGAGCTGGAAGCGATGGACTATCGCAACTGGAATGATGATTTCGTCGATCTGTTCTGTCTGCTCACCGTGATCGGCTGTGCACTGTACTACAAGCAGCACTTGATATGTACGCATCTGAGCGGCGAGTACATGATGGACGTGGAGACAATGTTAAAAAATCTGGGCGTGTTTGAAATTCTTACCACAACGGATGTGAAAAACATGGCCATATGGCGAAAGTTTTACCCGAAGCAGTACTGTGAGGATGGTTTCCACGAGAAGAACGATGCCTATCTTATGCTCGTTTCGATCGGCAATCTGCTGATGGTAGTGGTGCTCGAAGTGCCCATCAATACGACACACAACAAATCGTTTTCGCGCTACGTCGATGAAATACAGGACATGTTGAGCTACTTTAAATCGACCGGTATTGAAAATCTTATTCGCATCTGGATCGATTCGAATAGACGCCCGCAATGCATACCGACAAACGTTGGTAAACAGACGGGTGGCGATCAAGTAGCAGCACACGAGGACCGAACGCAACAGATTCGAAGCCATGACGAGGAATCAAACGCTTCCAGTTCGATCAAGAATCAAGTCCTGCGGGAGGAACATAATGCGGAACCTGAGGATGATGATGATTCCGACTGGGGTCAGAGTATGGATAGTAGCCAGAGGAGCAGCAGCTTCGACATTACTGATCTGTCCGAGAATCGATGTAAGGAATTTTCGGAACTCATTCCAACCCAACTAACAACCGGGCTGGACAATCTTCTGTTCTACTACGTACAGCTGGAGGTAGGTGATGGGTACTTTCTAGCGCCCACGATCAATAGTGCGAACGCGAAAAATGACATCGTTATGAATCTGTTCCGGAAAACGTGCACACTTATACATGCCACCTTTGAAAATACGAAAAAGTTTCGCAACCTCCTATCGCGAGAATCGACCAAGCTGAACACGCAACGATCGCTGGTAGCGATCAAGGAGCAGGGTATGCTGCTATCCGTCCCAAAAGATCATGGATCGGGCGAGCGGGTCGAATTTTGGGTTGTCGGACGGCTTTTCCACAGTCCGGCCAAAGAGCTGTACGTGTGCCATCGTGCCGATGCGCCACAAAACATGGTAGAGCTGGCTTTTCGTATCTGTTTAACATGTGCTGGTTAGAGGCACGTATTTACTGCTAGTGCATTTAATAACAATCCAATCCGAGCCTTTTATCTTAAGCTACACAAATTATATGGACTGATGTTTTGCATTTAACAACGTTTGTAGTGGTAGGATATAGTTGATTAAGACATGAAATGTCCAGTTTTACTTTAACTTATTAACGGGCTTTACCCCCACAGACGAATGTCGCACAATAAACGCCAGCGAATGGAAAGTTTTCCACTTTTAATCAGTATTATGGCATTGATTTACTGAAGAAAATATCATTTTATTTAAAGAGCTAATCAACAGTTGCAAAAGGCACTCTTTTTACAGATGTTTGACACCGCTCGCAATAAATCTTTAGATAGTTATCGTCTCTCCACACCTGCATCCCACCAACAGGACACAGAATACCGTTTACAGATCGGATACTTAAAACAACAAACTCGTATTACAATCGCCTTCCCTGCTTGGTCACAGCTTAGTGCTGTGATTAACGTTAAAACTATTGTGATGGTATTTGTCTATGTGTTCCGCCACATATACTACATAAATAAGTGGAATTGCAAAGCAAAGCGCTAGGATAAAGACGAGCAAACAAATCCATGAAATATCACAATCGCTCCCATTGCACGAAAAGTCGTTTGCCGGTAGCCGAAGTTGGCGCGGCTGCGGTACACTATCGTCATATTCGCCACTGAGCAGCAACGGTTGGCTCGAAAGCTCATCGAAGTCCATGTCATCGTGCAAGTCTTCAAGTTCGATCTCACTCGATCGTGCGCTAGCGTCCCTGTGTTTTCCGGAAGACTTTTTAGGAAACTGTGTAACAGCACTGCTGCTCGGTTGAATGGATGCGTTGCTTACGGCGGCAAGAATGAGTTTTTCGTCCAACGTAGCTTTCGTATCGGCCGGAACATGATGGCTCGCGTTCGGTGGAGTGTTTGTGATGTTTTTCGGACTACTGTTTCCGCTCGTGTGTACACGCGGAAGTGTTTCCAGCAGTATCGAGAGTGGTGTCACCGGCACACGAATCACGTTGCGTGCGTAAATTTCGTTGTCCTTGTCAATTTTATTCAACTTTTTCAATTGTGGTATCTGCAAAGATGATGGGAAAAAAGATAATTAATACATTTGCCATCTCGCTTCAGGGGGTAGTAGATCGTACGAAACCATACCGAACAGTTGAATCGAAGCGCAATAGCTTGCAATGTATCACCTGGCAATATTTGCGCCTCTAGCCATTTTTCTACGGGAGGCAACTTGAGTTGTGCCAGTGGTAAATCGGAATACTCGGCCGTGTATGGTTCCTCCACGTAAACATGATTACTGCTCGATACAGCTTTGACCCTGAAAAATCATGAAATAAATGAGAAACGAACCGCTGATTCATCTTGCTCTGTGAGCTACTTACCGTTGACGCTTCATTGTGGGATAATTTTCAGGGCCAGGTGTCGAAGCGGGACTTTCATTTTCCTTACTTTGGGTTCCGGGAGGATCGCGGACGTGTTACAGCTGCGATAACACAAACAAACTTTCCAAAGGGAAATTTCTTTTTCTTTTGTCCACAGACATCAACAATACCCGTCAGCATGTAAATGTCAACCATTTGGGGGATTTGCCACAAGGTTAGTATGCAATACAGAAACATAAATCGCTTGTATTTGAAGCTAGTTTTGCAAATAAACTGTAACATTTAGTGCCATTATATAAAAAGATGTTATTTAAATAGTACAATGATCATCATTTGCTTTACCACTAGTGATCCACAATCGGATAATACCCGGGTAGCTTTTCGACTGCATAACATAAACGTACAACAAGTTCTCGTTTGACAGCCGTTACAAAACGGATAGCATTCAAAGTGCAGTTGGAAAGCAATGGCTGAAACAAATAAAACGGGTTCTAAACAACAATTTATCGATGCATATACTGTTTTGGTACAAGGAATAAGGTAAGTACCTATGCATAGATTTAATTGCAACACAAATATGATAGAAATTGCTTACTGCAGTGCAGCACGGTTCGAAGAGTTCAAAGCATTCTTCGCCAACGACTCTGACTACGAGCTAGCGGTACAGGAATTTCGCAACGGATTCAAGGAAGCGCTTCTATCGAAGGTAAACAGGCTGTGGGATGAAACCGACATCGATAGCAATGTAGAGCTGTTGGAATTGTTGAAAAGTAAGGCGAGTGGAAGGACGGCCAAAATGTGGCGTCCCACTGGGAAACCCGTCAGTGAACAGGTTCTTCCACTGACTGTAAACAAACTGAAGACTTCGCTAAAGTTTTTCCACCTTCAGCTGGAATTTCAAAAACAAAGAACGGAGGTAATCGCTAATTAATGTTTCATACACATTCTCGAGCTCTTACACCTGTTTTTTTTTCTCTCATTTGTGATCGTTGCAGGAACTTATTTGTGAAATCGAAACAAAGCGAACAAAGTACCGAACAATGCAGACGCGTCGAAACCATTTACTGCAGCAAATTGCAAATGAAACGAAAACGTTTGAATCCACTCGTGCCCAACAGAAAAGCCTCGATCAAAAGGTTAACGATGATTTACTATTATGATTATGCTTCCGATAAAGCGAAACGGCTCCAAATAAACGATGCACATCAAGTACTGGCTTCATTCAGGTAGGATAAATTTGTAACAAGTTTATTATTTAAAAGAAAACACAATTACACTAAAAGTACGCACATTAGGTTAAGTTAAACATACAACATTTCCTTCGTTAACGTTCTCATCGATAGCGAGTTGTTTTTACTCCGGGGAGGTTAAGGGCATTAGGGAGGGTTTTGTGACTAAAGTCAATATTTACAGCGCAAGACTCGTTCAGCGTTAAGGATAAAAAGTCGCTAGCATTAAACGTATGTGGTAATATCCCGAAAGCTTATTATGGTTAGTGTCGTTTGCGTCCTTCCGCTTCTCAGCCTTAGTTCCGCTTGGACGAGTTGATCAGATATTTGCAGCAATGTGTGAGTAGATGCTTTTCAGTAGACGAATTGTTATTGTGCGAAACCGACCCAACCTCCCGGGTGTAAATGTCTAGCCCGTATTGTCCTTCCTCGGGGAAGCTGCGAAGAAAAAGATGGGACCATCATTGATCATGTAATCTGGTTTTGTAGGGAACAGTTTCTGCATACCTTATGTTGAATGTGATCATATCATCAATGATCGATTGTTGAACATACTTGGAAAGTTTTTTTTCCTCGATACCGTTTTTGTGCAGTGTCGCCATAAAGTCCGTGAGTGGTCTCGACATACGGAATTGTAACTCGATCGATCGTCCGGCAAAGATGAGTGGTTCCTGCAACAGTAAAAAGCAAAAAAAAAACTCCCGTAATAAGCAGAACTGATTATTAATCCACTGAATCGCAATCATACCGGATGAGTGATCGGTATAAGACCGAACAGTCTGGTCGCTTTCGTTGGGCCCCATTCACCGCTGGCACAATCCGGCAAAGGTACCATAACAGTTTGCAGCTCTTCACAACAAATCTAGAAAAAAAACCAATACCATATATTAATAGACTTTGGTTTAAACAACATATTTCATCCTAGTGTGGTTTAGTAACGGATGCACTAACCTTAAATTTGCACACACTTTTGAACTTCATTGGTTCCCCAGTTAAATACTCCTGAGGCGTTACAGCGTTGGCAAAAATGTCGAGCAGAAACGCACCGGAACACGGCGCATGCACTCGGAAAGCTACCACGTTGCTGATGACGGATTGCATTACGAACCGTTTCAGGGAGACGCCATCGAACGAATCTTCGTCACTGTCGTAAAATTTGAGGTTGTAATGGAATATCAAACATCCTTGCATGTCGGACGGCATCGCTATCCGTACGGTCGCCGCACCTATATAAAAAGGGGGAGGTTAATTTATTAAACCGTTTGAATTCCAAAATTCAAATGGCGTTACCTGTGTCGTCCGTGTAAACAACGGCCCCGTAACCATCGTCGGCAAAGTGTAACCCATAGCGGAAG
The DNA here is from genome assembly GCF_943734845.2 of Anopheles funestus. Classification (NCBI taxonomy): domain Eukaryota; kingdom Metazoa; phylum Arthropoda; class Insecta; order Diptera; family Culicidae; genus Anopheles; species Anopheles funestus. The sequence continues at coordinate 33,402,906 of NC_064599.1, forward strand.
AACAACGAACGTACGAACGGTAAATTTTCAAATTCCGTCAGCGTGATCGGTCGCTTCAACAGCTGCCACTCCTCTTGCAGCGGGAAGAACTCGTAGATAAATTCCCGCGGATCAGTCAGGAAGTAATGGTCGTCATACTCGTACCGCAGGCTATCATTTTTACCCTTGCCCGTCTTGGGTGCTTCCTTCGCGTTGACCAAATGCCGAGCGCCCCAGTTGCATTGCACAAAGCGCCACGCACCTGCCACGTACACGGCATTCCACGAGTTGCGGAATCTGGAATTTTTCGGATGACTGAAGAAATGGCAAAAACAAACTTGACATTAAACGAAGAGTGTCATAGGAACTCCGTTTTGTGTGTGTGTGACCAACCAGCACCAAACCAAACCCTGCACGCAAATAACCTTGCTCTCAAGAAAACCGATCTGAACTTACCTCGAATCTTGGAATTTCACTCCCGGCTGGTAACCGGCACTCTTGGAGTAACCCTTAATCACCACACAGTGCAGTCCCGCGTAACTGCACAGTCGCTTGAACAGCACATGGTAACTCTCCGTGCCATACTTAATGCCCCGCAGTAAACCCATCGGTGTGTCGCCGCGCAGATTATCGTCGAACGTCATCGTGTTTAGATTTTTCACCGTAATCCATCGGAAGATGGTACGTGCTTTCTCGATGTCGGATGTACAGCGGCCGACCAGTTGCCGCACCAGATCGGTGAACGTTTTCTGATCCTCCTGCGCAACGGTGATAGCGATCTGGTCTACGTCCTGAAACTCGACCGGATCGTTGTACACCTGGAACTTGCTCAGAGCTGGCGGGGCTGGTTTGGGTGCCACCAGCGGATACTCCATGGCCACCACCGTTTCGTTGATGTCATCGTCCAGGAAGATGCTTTCGCTTTGCATGTACTCGCTGCGCCGTACACTGATCAGCTCCAGCATTTCGCTTGACTGTCGATCAACCAGGGCCGCCGTTTCGGAGCGCTCGTGTTCGAGCAGCTTTCGCGTGAGGCTTTCCTTCTTTTTCGTCTTCCGGATGGTCATGTTCTTTTCCAGATCTTCCTTCTGCTGCTCGTGCTTGAGCGTCAGCATACTGTGATCCTCGCGCGATCGTCTGCTGGTGGTGAGTTCCTTCTCAAACTTGTGCGCTAACCGTTGCAGCTCTCGTTCCCATTCATCCTGAATGATCGGAAACAAGGAATCAAAGGGATCAATGTAAGCGGAACCATTAAGTGTTGAAAGCTTTCGACAAACCTGAATCTCGCTCTGCATCCGTCGATCTTCCTCCTCTCTTTTGCGGGCAAATTTTCTGTACAAATCATCCTCCTCTTTGCGATGTTTCATTTCTAGCTTCGCTTGTTCATCGCGGGCCTAAAAAAAGAAGTGGTGAACACATGTTTGAATGTATTATGTTCGATTCCATCGATCGGTAGGGAGACACACATACCAAATAGTAATCGATAGGCTTTTCACGTGGCTTGTCGTATGCTTTTTGAATTTCCGTCTGCTTCAAGGCATGCGCTATGTGCAGTGCGCTAGCATCGAACCGTCCATACTTGTAATCAGGATCATTCTGCGGCGGTGTATTTCCTTCTCTGCCACCGTTATTGTACCCATTTGGTGTCCCTAGTCGCGGTTGCCCTGAAGCAGAGAAGAAATCCAATGAAACAATCACTAACCGATGGGATGGAAAATGTTGGCTGCGACGGTGCAAAGCACCTTCTCTTTGCAGAAATTGGAAATGGCTTTTTTGTCTAATTTAATAAGTGAATGTCCGAAAAGGGAATGATTGAACAACCGAGAAAAGAAGCATCAAACAACAATCATCGGTTTCATCGTTTTGATGAGTTTTTGATGCATTACGAGAAAGTATGTATGCATCGATCATAACTAACCCAAAACGAACCGAACGAATGGAATGGGATTGTAAGTAACAAGGCGGAAAACGCGCATCGCAAAGCATTAAAAACAACGCTGCACTTCCGTTCCGGCCTATCGGTTGAGCATCGGTTTTAATGTTGGTGTCGTCAATAACAAGCGCACAGGAAACGGAAGCGCACACATTAACCGCGTTAAAACACACCGATCGCCGATCACCTTCGGCATCAAAAAAAAAAAGGGGGTAAAAAACGCAAAGCACATAACGGGGGGAAATGTGATCATATCGGCCAAAACTCAATGGAAAGCTTTCGTTTTCAAGCAATTTTCCAGCTTAATAGTTAAACTTAAACACGCATCGGTTACGGCGTTGTTCACTCGTTATGGGCGGTTCCGATTGGCTTTGATCGGAGTGCGGTGAGTCAGTTTGGGAATTCGATTTTAAAACATGTTAAATAAAGGGCTTTGAATGGTGTTTTTTTTTCTTCCTGTTCATCATTACCAACTTACCATCGATGCTGTCGTTTCGATGACCTCGGATTTGTTCGTTCACATAGTTTGTGCTTTTCGGTACATTCAGCGCTTGCCGGATGCCGACCGATGTTTGATCGAAATGGCCAGGACCACTTTTTGGTACATGTGAACAGCAGTAAACCTACGGAAGGGAGAGAGAGAGAGAGACAAAAAGTAAATTAATGATTTAACTGTAAATATTTGAAGTTGTACCAAACATTTGGAAAATATTAACCTAAACAAAAATTAATTACCCGTAACATTAAAACATAATTTTAATAATCTACGAACAGTAACAGAAGTTACTTTAAATGTATTTTTCTAAATTGAATATTAGTGATATTCTTCAACGTGCTAAACGATGATCTACATGATACTGAACTCATTAAAAATGTATGACCTACTCGCCGTTGGTTTGCAAGTAAAGCAAAGGCAAAGGCGTAACTCTAAGCAAGCTTCCATAATCAGGAAGCGCTTGTCCACCGGTCACGAAAAGCTGTAACTACAGCACGCTCAAAAGCTTAGCTATACATGTATCGAAGTCATTGCACTTCTTTCGTAGCACTTTTCTCAGAGGAGAATGTTGTGAAACGAACAACAACAGGAAGCTATGAAGTAATTAAAACCATCTGGGAGCGCTAATTAGTGCACGGGGACAGGTGCAGTATTACACAATTTATGCAACAGTTCAGCCAAACTGATTGATCGCCCGATCCCGGCCAGGTTTGCTGTTAAATTTATGCAGAAAAGTACGTTGCGTTCTGATGTAATGCCTTGTGAGAAGAAAGTGAATCGAGGGAATGATTTAACTGTGTTTATTAGAGATTATTAGACAACAAGCAGTTGTGTTCTTAACAGTATCATTTATTAATTGTCGTCATAATTGTATCGCTCGGTTTATCTTCATACTCGGGCATATTCGTTCATTAAGTTCGTTAATAGTAACAAATATTTCATTATTTTTTTTTCTTTATTTAGAGATAAGCAATATGTCCATTTTGGGATCCAACATCCTTATTTAAATAATGATTTTATTTGAAGCAAATAAAAAAAGAATCTTCTGCACTCCCTTTCTACTATTCACGTTTTGTTCGAATACGTTTCACCTACGGGATCAATGCGGCGTCATACTGTTGTCGTTGCTAAGCTGCTATTAGTTTTTCGTCGGTTCCCGATAACGGGCCATATAGTTCATCGGAATAAGCGTCGATTGACCGTTAATCATCACTAACGCCTCGTTGCTGCCGGACATGTCGATAAACTCGCCGACCGTTTCCCGATCCTCGCCAACGATCACCTTAAACTTCTCGCCCGGTTCCGGCAGTACAGGTTGCAGATTCGACAGTGGCACAGTCACGCAGTGGTCCTCTTCCGGCAGGAACACAACACAATCGCCATTGTTCACCGTACGGATGATACCGGTTTGGCCGCTAAGATCCGAATCACCGTGGCTTCGAATCGTTACCTCAATGTCGGTCGTAAACCAATCGCCCAGCTGTGGATCAAGCCCAGCACCGGGTGTTTGCGGGTTGTATGGGGAAGCCGGTGCACCCGGTGTGGCCGGTGAGTAAGCGCTCGGTGACGGTGTACCGATGTAGCCACCGACCTGGTACGGTGAAGGGCTCGGATTCGGGCTGGCCTGATACGGACTGTAATTTTCCGAGTTGAACATATTGCCGGGCGTTTGCGGTGCGTACGGCGTATTGATCTGGTACCCGGGCGTGCTCGGATTGTAACCGGGCGACGGTGACTGTTCCTCCATGAAGTCGAAATCATTGGAACGTGCCGGCGTGTTCGATACGGTCGGATCCCAAGCACCGTGGCGCGGTGTCATCGAACCATCGTGCGACGGTGTCATCGAACCGTACGGTGTACGGCTGCCCGGATCGTACTGCGGTGTCTGCGAACCGTGCAGCGGTGTCTTCGAGCCGGAGTAGACCGGCGTTTGGGCACCGTAGCTGCTGGCCGGCGTACGGCTCGGTGTGCGCATGTACGACGAAACGCTTCCTGCCTTGGTTGCGCCACCATCCACCACCGTGATGTGATTCCGGTCGACCGAGATCGTCTGGCAGGACGAATGCAGCTCAACGCGTGCCGTCGTTTCCGTTGCATCCTTCACAATACCAACCGCACCCTTGTACGGTCCGCCGGTGATTCGTATGGTGCGGCCCAATATTTCCCGGTCGCGAGAAACGCGTGCACCACCGCGTCCACCACCACGACCACCCCGATTAGGGCCACCGCCACCACCACCACCACCACCCCGCCCACCGGACGGATGCATCGGTGAGTGGATGCGGGGCGACATAATGCCACCGAACGGTGACATCATCGGGTTGCTGTTTTGCATCGGATTTTTATTCCCTCCCGCTAGCTGCAAATGGCGGGTTTTGACCACAAAAATGCCACCATTCTCCGTGTACATGCGCGAGTGCAGGAACGCAAGGTTGCGATAGAGATGTTTGATTTCTCCATCGCGCCCGGTATGTGGACCTTCCATTACCTTCACGATGTCCTTTCGACGGATCTGATTCTGGTCCCAGTCAAGCGCGATCGTGTTGCGATTTTCGCGCCGTTTCTGCAGCGCCGTCGGTTTACATTCGATCACCTTGCCGTGCATGCCCAGCACGTGGAAATTCTCGCGCTCTAAACGTACGATCACGCCCACGGTCTGTGCGTCCAGCTGTACTAAATCACCCCACTGGTAGATGCCGAGTGAATCCACTCCAGTCGCCATGTCCGTGCAGATTTGCAGATCGCGCGGCAAAACCTCCAGCTCGTGCATGGTCAGATCGGAAACGAGCACAATGCGCGACGGTTCTACGCGCACAATCAATCCCGTTTCACCCTCGTACCGACCGGCAAGCACCTTCACGTGGTCACCCGTTTTGAAGTATTTGCGCAGTTCGGCCGCTTTGAAGATGAGGGGATCGCGTAGCTCCTCGTGCTTTGGCATCACCGTTATGAGCGAACCATCGATCGCGATAATCTTCGCCTGCAGATTCATCAGATCACCCACGCACACCTCCACATTATCACCCATGGAGAAGGAATGCCCGGTCACTGGGTCTTCCTTGGAGGAAACGGCCAGCTCGATGTTAATCTCTTCCGGTTGCTCCTCGAATCGTTCCAGTTCGGCTAGCGTCGGTTTCACACCGTCGGCCAGGACGGCCGACATGGTGAACGCTTTGTAAAGAAACCCTTTGCGCGAGTAGCGATTACCTTCGAAGATCAGGAAATCTCCATCCGACGTCAGCTCACCGCCGATCGCACGGATCGCTTCGGGATCGAACGATTTGGCCGCCGGTCGTCGCTTTTTGCGCTTCGCGTCCGTACTTTCTTCGGTCTGTGTAGCGCGCAGGGCACCCCGAAGCCGCGTATAGTCAATGCGCGGAAGCAGCTTTAGATGGACCTGGTTTTGGGCCAGATCCACATAATCTACCTGAGCGATATCGTCCTTGTAGATGCCACGCTTAAGTCGCACCCACTGTTTTGGCTTCAGTCCCGTCTGCTCCTTGACCACCTTCAGAATATCCGTCATATCCTTGATCGGAACCATCTCCTGTTTCCAGATGCCGACACGCAGATTACCGACATTATTGATCGCCGATTTAACGTGCGCCTGTTTGTATGCTTCAATGTAGATGTAACCCTTCACACTTTCCGGCGCCACGACCGACTTGATCTGCATCGGTTGATCCGTGTTCTGATAGGTCAGGAACTTGCGCATCAACAGCAACGCGGTCGCCTTTTCCTCGCCTATGCGACATTTCACCATCCAGAGGTTTGGATCTTTGATGCCGGGCAGCAACGTTTGTTGCGTGATCTCGTCTGACATTTCCTCCCCGCCATCGCCGAACTGACGCCGTGCCACGGAAGCATCCGCATACTTGCGCTTCAGATATTCGGCCAGTTCATCCTCCTTGTGCGAATCCCACAGATTCGTTCCGCGGCGTCGATTTTCGATTTCGCGAGCCGTCTGTCCCACCTCCTCGATTTCATTGCTAACGATGCCCATCTCTTGCGCCCCTTCTTCCCACTCGTCATCCTCGTCCACCTCATCGTCTACTTCCGCTTCGTCGATGATGAAACCACCGAAACGATCCGACTTCTTCTTCTTCTTGCGGCCCCCGCGTCGATTATCGTCTTCATCCTCCTCCTCCTCGTCGTACTCCTCCGAGTCAAGATCCTCCCCTTCTGGTTCCTGCTCGTCCTCTACCTCTTCCTCGTCATCATCATCATCTTCGTCATCCAGACGGCGCCGATCCTTGCGCTGTTTCTTTCTTGGCCGCTCGTTATCCGATTGCGATGTCGATGGTGACCGGGAACGCTGTGGTGATCGCGATACCGATCGGGACACCGAACGATTCGAGCCACCACTTTTGCGAGAACGATTCGATGCCACACTGTCAGCATCCGAGCCGCTACCGCTGTCCGACATGTTGGGTGACGAACGATCACACGCTATAAACGATTAATATAGTGCAGTGAACGATTTGCAACGTGGATTCAACGAATTACTACACTATTTTCACTGATTTTAGCAAAAATTCACATCATTTGCACCGTGTTGATGTTGCGTTGTTTTCTTCACACCGTTTTGGTGACGTACGCTCCGGTCTTAATGTCGCTCCGCTTGGATTGAGCTGCTCCGCTCCGAGCTGGCATGATCCGACATACAGAAATACCCAAGTAACAAAAAATTGACAATTTTGAATTAAATATTTCAAATTCCGAAAATAATAAATTCAATTCAATTCTAAAAATATGCATGATTTTATTTTCAGGAAAACATTCTTATACTAACAATTTATTATCGTTAACTGTTATGATCATTTATAGCATTTATTTATACATCAATTAAAGCAGTGTAAAAAAAGTGGTACATTACATAGGCATAACTTTTTTTGTTGATTTAACCAAGATCATTGCGTTTTGAAAATTAAACTTTGAACTAATTTTGTTGCCGGCTATCGGTTGCTTCTATATGCGCTCAACAAATAAATTCTACTTCATTCTGTTTCCTGCATAGCTGGGCCATCACTACATGTGTCTGTAAGCCCAATTAGCAATTTTGTACCGGTAGATTTCCTGCTGCCTGGACAGAACCGCTCGTTAAAGCAGCTAAAAAGAGCCGGGTGACTTGATTGGAACTTGAAAGCTATATTGAAGCTGATTCCGACAAGAAAAGCCGAGAACGAGTACGTAACGTTTTGATTTTCATTTCAATCACTATCATACGAATTAATTCACAGTTCTTGGTACCAAATCATTAATTGGTAATGAAAAATTAATAACTTTATGATTAAGAGACTATGTTGCAGTTAGATACAAGGATTAAAGCAAAAACAAAATCGAGAGATTATTCGATCTGTACCAATTTTACGGAAATTTTGGAATTGTAACAAAAATCTCAATTTCAAATCTCAAATCATTTTTTTTCGACGGCAAGTGGTGGGCCGCTTATGTGATGTTTGTCTATTTTAAATGGGGTTTAAAAATTTTCTAGAATTCCAAAATCTTAAAACTTATTCAGCCTCTACGGCCCGGGTTAGTATATAAAAGTCTTCTTGCAGGACAATTTAAATGTAAAAAAAAGCTTCTTGCGAGCATCACATCCATTTTTCTGATCACATGAGCTGGCTACTAATTCAATGATATATCAGACTAAGTTTTCGTTATTCCTTTGAAAGACCTCAAGGGCCGTATGGAGTCAGTCTAATAACATTGTTAATAGTAAAACGAATGTTTGTTGCTATAAGACAAAGCCGATAATTTACCTTTCAAATATGTATGCATTTATGGTAAAATGAATTAAATAAAAGAGGAAAAATATTCTTCTTCCACAAATAATAGAAAGTAACCTCTTTTTTGCAAAAAAAACAAGAAATATTTAAAACGAAACCATTTTAATGTTATCCGGTATGATCGTCTTACCTACATAAAGTTTTACCATATCCAGCAGTTTGGATGGGTTCCCCTGTGCCGTTTGGTGTGCTATTAGGGAATTCATTTAATGCGGTAACTGCTCAAATGGGTTTCATACCCGGTAGCCATTTAATTCATTTCCTTGTTTTAATCTTCTTTCCCCCTTTCCCGACCCTTTCCAAAAACCTTCCCTTCCTTACCATTACCAGTACAAGGGTGCGGTTTGTAACGCGCGAAAGTAAGATCACCCCGATCACCGATTGACTTACCTCTTTATCATCCTGATTGTGCTGGTTGTTGTAGTAGGTCTTGAGCGTCAGCTTGGTTCCGCACCGTTTGCACTTGAAGCATCCGGAGTGGAAGAAAGTAAAATCTTTCAACGGGCCCACCCTATCCACCTGATAAACGATTTCGCTGCACCGTAGGCACGTTGATTCGTAGAAATTCGGTCGGTACATGATGCTGCCTGCTGACTGATTCCTGGATGTTTTTGCAGATGGATTAATCGGCTTTTTTTCTTCTTGTATTTGGTTTTCCACCTCTTTCTTCCCCGTAGTTCCACCGTGTGACTCTCGCACTAATGGGGTTGCCACTGGTATTTTTTTGTTTTGTTTTTTTTTCTCCCCTTCTACCGATCTTATTTTCGATGCACTCACTGACACTATCTCTTTTTTGGGGATGTGCAATCACCACACACACACCGGCGGGGCACCAAAGTTGTTTCCCACATCCAACCCGCAACTCATTCACCGGCGATCGGTTTCGTTTCGAATGCTTCGTTCCGTTTTGGTTTCACTCACATCCGATCGGTTCCGCACGTTTTCCGCACTCTCTGCACTGGCGCAACGAAAACGAGTAGGAAATTAAATTAAACAACAAACTTATTAGTATTCTTCCACGGTCCGGTCTGTTTGCATCCTTTCACCCGGTTTCGTGCCACCTTTTTCGCGAAATGGGATTTTAATCGCAACGGTCACTAATTCAACCGTCACTATTAAAATCCGCACAACGTTTCACAATTGTTTTTTTGTTTTGTTTGCTTGTTTGTTTTTTCTTTGTACATTTTTCCACCTTCCCGGGTGCAATAATGATGATTCGATTGTTCTTTTCGGGGGAGAGAAGGAGTGTTAGTAATACTAACGTGTCGATCCTCAGTTTTCACTATTTCTACATATTTCTTGATCCGGATAGTGAACCACTTCGGAAGTGGATAGAAATCCACCACAACAAAAAAATGCCAAATATGAAATGATTGCAAATGCCGATAGTTCCGTTGATGCACATGATGGGAAGCCACAAACCGCAAAAAAACACTAACACACCAAATACCGAAAGTACGAAGAAATGCACTAAGCAGCAGCATCACACACACAACCACACACTGCTGCACTCTGTTGGTTCGATTCTATTCCAATCCATTACTGTTTTTTTTCCTTTCCTTTTAGGTAAATTATCCAATCCAAGTAGCCGATTTCGTTCACCACAAAAGGTGCAAAACGAGAAGGAAAAGCTTTTTTTCCGTTGCTACCGCTGTTGTTGTTGTTATGGTTGTTGCAGCTGTATCGATCATGGCACAACAGGGGCACGCGTACAGTCTCTCAATAGAGGATTTTCACGCTCTGGAAAACTCGAGCGCATCTTTCGCACCGCACATTGGAGCGCATCGTCATCTGCGCCCGGTGGTTCATGCCGCTTAGGTGCCGTTTGGGAATTACGGGGAACGGAGCTGCTAAAGGGATCGGACCGGATCGAATCAATCTGTACACCTCGTTCCCTGCTCGTTTCTTCACACCGCCCCACCACTATGCCGCGCTAGTGATCGCGATCTTGACGTAAACTGTCAAGCGAATCAGCACACGGAATTATAGTAATATTGTCGGTTTGGTCGGATTGCTTATGATCACATTTCACTCGATCGGAGATTTTTGGGTTGGGATTTTGTGAATGAAAATGACAGGCAAAGGGGAAGCTAATGGTTTTTGAAATCAGACCAGCTTTAGACGTCACAATTGTGCTCGATAAAACTTGGCTGTGGCTATGATCAACAACAAGATATTAACTGTATTAAAATTATAGCTTTGGTGTTATTGTTTTTTTTTTGTATACTGTTTAACGTGTCTGTTTAGTATCCATACTCGGTGGTTTAATGGTTACGGTGCCAGTCTTCACACAACACTCAGACTTCGGTTTGGAAATCCCATCCTCAACAAATCAACACTTATAATTATCACAACAAAATTTGTTTCTAAAATAAAAAAAAACACAATTCCGTTCTTTTGCGGTAATTTTTTTCCAACACTATTTCCTTCTTACCTTTTTCCCTCTTCATAAGCTTCACATTGTAGTAGTAGTAGTAAGTTAGTAGTACTAATGCGGCTGCTCTTGTTACTAACAGTGTGTGTTTGGTTCTTTTTTTTTGGTAGTTTGTTCGTTTGTTTTTTTGAATGCTTTTCGGTGTAGATGGAAGCACTGGAATTTGCGAATCTCTTAGTTTTCGCAAACCGTGACACACACATACACACACGCCACACGACAGACCGCATACAAGGGCCCCGGAATCAGATAGAACAGGTGTGGCAGGTGAAAGAGAGCGAGAAATGTGTTTGGGAAGGAAGTTAATTTAAAGTTTCACTTTAAATCGTGTCACACACAGGCGGGTTTGCTTTTCGATTAATGTGGTTTGAGTTTTTTTTTTTGGATACTTTCGTACACTTTCTCACATTGGTTTGCCTTCGCCTGTCCCCGCCTGCCGCATCTTTCTCCAGTGGCAAACGAGATGTCCGGTCCGGACGGTACACCCAGATGATGCCCAGATTCGGAATCTGCGCCTGTTTGTACTTTTTTTTTACTGTTGTATTTCTACCTTCCGCTCACTTGTCCCTCTTTTTCCCACTTTCCCTGTCCACAACCCGGTACGCGCACACGCTTTCGGATGGCTACTTGTTGCGGCTGTACATAATGGTTGAAAAACTCGTTTCACTCCGTTCCATTTTTCCCCGGCAGCAAACGGCCTGGGCCTGGAACCGGGAGCAAGAGTTTCTTCGCGAAAAAAAAAACACAGACACTACTCGCGGTGGCCAGAGATACCTGCAAAACACTTGGGCACTCTGTAAGGGGGTTTTTTTGGTTCTTTTTGCGCAAAACACAGTACAGATGTTTGCGGGCTCTTTGTATGGGAGGCGTTCGGTGCGCACAGTGATGCGCAAGAATGGAAATATCGTTTGAAGCTTTCGGCTGATACACAATTGCTGCCTCCCCGAGGAGGAGCAATGCGAGCTCTGTATGTGTCTGCTGGTTCGGATGACGCTACGCGACTACTACTCCGTTGGGCTTTCTGGGCCTGGCTGCTTTACAATTCGCTTGGCGATGAGCAGCCCTCGAGGGTTACCTGAAGTTGCCACGATCGCTGGCATGTATTTTGCTCTCCGGTTTAGTGTGTGTGTGTATGTATTTTTTTTTTTTTGCTCACTTGCCACCCTGTTGGTAAATATCCGTTCATTCGAAGCATTCTCCCAACTCCCCAAACATGGCCGGAATGTGCCTTTCTCTGTGCCTTTCGCTCTCTCTCTCTCTCTTTCTCCCTCTATTTCTCAAGTCTTACGAGTGGATGTTCGCATTAATTTATCACTCCCTGTTTAGCCCTTTTCTCTCAACGGATCTTTCGTTTCATTCCCCTCTTACTGCTGAATGGAGAAAGTTAACCACCATTTGCCGTGTCGCTCTTTGGTACAAAACTTAAGCTTTCCACCCTCCTGAGGAGTAGCGTGGTTTGATGCGTACGCAACACCCTTTTTGCGGTTGGTTAATGTGTTTATACAGTTTTTTTCACTGCCATTAGAAGCTTTTGCCGTGATTTCATCGCGTCAAATCGGCGATCGTATGACAACATCCTCTATTGTTCAATTAGCGTTCAGTGCTTTAATCCTGGCTCGCTTTGCAAAACCAAAACTGGTCCCCCGGGGTATGTCTCGTAGCCGAAAGCTACTACCCCCCTGCACGGAAAGTAAGAGTTTTTTTGTTGCTTCCGCAAATACCACAGAAGGCCATTTCCACCATTCCATGTGGAGCTTTCGGAGCCATCCCCCCCAAAAGCTCCTTTCATCACCTAGCGAAGAGGGTGACAGGTTCTGTGGACATTCCATTTTCGATGCGATCAAGAAACAGGAAGTGTTTACCCGATTGCCCGTCTGTGACGTACTTTCTCAGGGGTCGAAAAATAAAAAAAACACCCCTTAGCTGCATTGCTTGGTATGGTGTTCACTTTTGGACATCACTTGACACCCCTGCTGGTGGTGGTTGTGATGGCGGCCCATAACACTAGCGTAACGAGTTTGGCTGGATCGTGTCGGCCATGTTAACCTGCGAGAAACGATCATTGTTAATGGGCTTCTATTAGACGGGTCTACTACACACATGCAACCGAGCAAACGAGGGCTAGTTATCAACAGCAAACCGATGTCATCGTCTGATTTAAGTTTTGGATTGGAAAAACGAATCTGATCGCAACCGGGAGGAAAAATTGAATGCGCGAACGCAAACATACAAAACGGTCTTCAACTTTTCTTATTCATTTTGTTTCGGAATTTGAAGGGTAACACATTTTAGCTCATCCTGCTTAACTACCACATTGACAATAAATTGCTTCACGATACTAAATGTATCAAAGGTTTGGAGATCGCTTCTTGACAAGTCGCTCAACTTCAGATCTCACAGGATAAATCTAATTGAACTTGGTAGTCTGATGTTGAGCGATTAAATAGATTTCCCGAGTATCAAAACACTCTTATGTTCGCCCCTAAGACAGCACATTTCGAGGCAACGCATGCTAAACAATTCACCGTAAAATCGTACGTTTTGCCATCAGACTCCTGCGAAATATCGTCTTAATATGCATCCGTCACTGTTCAACTGTCATAAACTCCTAAAGTTTCATGTATATCCAAAAAACCACCCAAAAATATCCAAAAAGTGCTTGTAGTATGCTAAAAAGCTGTATTTAACTTCTCGATACAGAACTTTCAGGTCTGTCATCCTCGAAAATATATTGTTTTATCTATATTCTTGACAATTTTTACAATCAGACTTTTTACAAACACTAAACTGAACTTAAAAAAGAAGATGGTTATTATTTATTTACCGAAAAATGACCTCAAAACGATCAAACACTGTTATCTCAGGTCTACTGGAAGGCGTTATAAATTGTCCAAGTCCTTCGTATAAATAAGCGACGAACCCGAAATCCGTTCAATAAACCGCAAAACTCATGTTTTTGTTATTATTGAATTTGTTCTTCGAGGTAATCAAGCTTATGTTTACATTAATTTAAAATCTTGTTGAAATAGGAATGGTTTTTCTTGTGTATAAACTTATAAAAAATGGCTTATTTGATGTAAATTCTCCAGAGGCTTGAATTATGCACTGACATTAAATTATATCTTTTCATTCAATTAAAGCTTAATTTGCAATTGCGTATCTATCTGCTAAATTACTATTTTTATTGACAGTTTAATTATCTTACAACATCACTGGTAAATCAGCAGCAACAGTTAAATGAGTTACATCAACCAAAACAGCAAGAAAAAAGTACCAAAAATGATAGATCACCAATCTCGATCGTTTGTTGCGGGTGTGATGAATGAAAAACAATCCAACCAACGATTTACCAACAGTTTGCGTGTGTGTGTGTGTGTATTGCACAACAGAGATAGAAAAAGAAAAGCAAAATTTGCCAAATCGCAGAAAGAAAGCAAGAGAGAGAAAGAAGGAGAGAATAAATCAATGCAAGAAGCTTCGCTTATGTGCTTGTGGTCTACCTATTTTATCTTCATTAATCATTTTACGCGCAGATGATTTTTATTGACCAGCGACCAAATACAAATGGTGTAAACCGCAACAGGCAAAAAAGACAGGCAAACACGATCCAACCTGGGACGTTATGCGGTCATGGTGGCCGCTGTAATCTACCGAACACTGCTATCAGGCACACCAATCGAGGTGGAGAGAGATTCAATTACTTCGCAAAACGTTGCAATATTATGGCAGTGGATGATGATGATGGTGATGATGATGGTGGCAATAAACGGGCTTATTGGGCCTAGTGATAATGGGCGTTTGCAACATCGTTGATTGCATTGGGGGCACCTGATAAGAGAAGTCAATAAAACTATCGTTTTGCGATTGCAAAGGTAGTGCCGGTGTGTAATTTGTGATATGGTTTTTTTGCCCAACCACAACCAGAGGATCAACAGCACCAAAAAAAAAACAAACTAAACCTGCCAATGAACGATGTGAACAAGGCGCCTCAGTTTGCGTTACCAACCAGGTGGAAAACAACAAATAGCCACGAAAAAGAAATCAATGAACATTGCTGGAAAAATAGTTTCGATCATTCTCACTTTCGTTTGCATTTTGATGTATTCGTTGCGGTGCGGTCGTTGGCCAGCCACCGCTCGACCAGCTAATCGTCGACCGTTGGGGGAAAAAATGTTAATCAACTCGTGGGGCCAGCTGGGGCGAACGTCCAGGGATCGGAACCGTGTGGTGGAATGAAACGGTTTTCTTGAACCAAACTCAGCCGGTATTTGTAGGTGAATAAAATCGAATCTTGCTTGAAGCATATTTGCCAAAATAAAGAGAAAAAAATCAAACAACACGGGTGAACAAAAACTTGGCACGCAAATAACAGGAATCATCGCTTTCACCTACGCCGCCGATTTGGCTTGAAATTGAATCCGTCGATCGATCGATAGCGATCGCAAGAAATGCGCGTGTCATAGTGGAAGCTCCTGATTGGAAAGGGGGTTGGGAGGGGGAAGGGGGAGGGAGATGAAGGTGGTATGTAAACGAAGCATAGATGATTGCATACCGTACCCGTACCCAGTTTGCGGTATGCTGTTTCCATGTCCATGTTTTCCATGCGAATGGAGCGCAGTGAAGGTATTTGCGAAGTTCGAAACATTTACCAAGTGAACGTGGTGATGCGCACCTTGAACGCGCACGGAAGTGACGGACGCATTACGAAACCCATGATCGATAAGGTGGAGAATCGATTTAATTGTTTTTATTTACCACTATCAAGGCCACCGCTAGCAGCAAGTTCAGGGTACAATGAATGATTTATGGAATTAAGATTAGCTTTGGTGACACTTGTACGGTTGGCATACTCGAACACATCCTATTGTTTATGGATGTTTTGGGTTTTTAGGAATAGGTGGTAAAAATTTCAAATTAATACACCTACAAACAACGAAGCAGTAGCCGAAACATTAAGCTTTTCCTTTTTGTTTTACATATAAGCAGAATAGTTACACATTTTCAGTCAAAAGTCGTTTTCCTTTTAACTTTCAATGTTTACTTTTCTATCATAGAAATCCTCCTCACAAAATACTAGAGCAAAGTATATTCATTCATGATATAGTTCAATGCTTGGACAATTAAGCTAGTCGTTCTTTTAAACATCATGGAAATGTCCATTTTTCTAATTTCTGATTCTATTCGCAAGTTAAAAGCATTTTCATGCAATATTATCTATTTTTCTAATTTATAACTTACAAAAAAGCAGATAAAAGAAAAAAAGAAAAAAAGAACAAATATAATTAAAATAAACTAATATTCACGCAGATTTCTAACGTGCCATTCGCACGAACAAAAAAAAGAGAGAAATGGAAATTGTGCAAAAAAGTATAAAATGCCGAAAACCAATTACGAAACTCAAAATGAAGCAGTATTGAAAATAAATAACAACATGAAATCAGATAATAAAATAAACTAAAAAATAATGAAGGAAAAAGCATAATAAAACAAAAAAAAATGTAAAAGGAGAGAAATCTTAACAATAAAGAAAACAACAGAGAGGTACACTGGTAAGTCTTCTCTAACAGTAGTGATTCTGAAATATCCTTTTTTCTAGTTTCTGATTGTATACGAAAGTTAAAAGCATAGAAATAGATAATCTTTTTTTAATTCATAACTTACAAAAAAAGTAAATAAAAGATAAAAAACAAAAAACACAAATATAATTAACACGGACATTTCCTACATGCCTTTCGCCTTTGAAGAGCAAAATAAAATATAAAGTATCGGAAATGAATGGCGCAAAAAAGTATAAAACACTAAAAACCAATTATGAAATTCAAAATGAAACAGTTTTGAAATTAAATAACAACATCAATAAAAGGGAATAAAAAATAGTAAAGGGAAAAGTATAACAAGACAAAAAATTAAAAGATTAAGAAATCTTGAAATGTAAGAAAACAACAGAGAGGTAAAGTGGTAAGTCTTGTCTAACATTACAGGTTCTGAGTTTGGTGCAGAATCGGTTAAGGGATCAATCAACCAATCAAATAATTCTTACCAGTAAGTAGTTTTTTCGTACATTTCTTAAAAACTATTCCCACAAAAATAAACACTTTTTCCACTGCTTCTAACCAGCACCCCGACATGATTCCTAACATACAAAATAATCTCCCAAAAAAAAAAATCACCATTATTACCATCATGTGGTGTCACGGATGCTGTTTAGCAGTGTGTTTTTTTTTTGTTGTATTTACCACCCCCAGAACCGTCTATGTTTGGAGTGGATGTCCGGATTCCAATGAATTATACGATCCCACCGAAAACCGAAACAGTCATACAGAAATCGTCACCGCCATCAGCAAGAAGGCAGAGGCGTTACTCTGGACTAGCAACACACCGTCAATAAACATTGCTGACATATAAAACCACAGCAAACACAGCACAGATGTGGCCATCGTGAGGGTGAATGAAAACAAAAAACACATACACACACACACGCCCCACATCACGCCCATGCGCATAACGCAATTCTTGTGCCGCTAAAGAACTCGCGGCGAGTGGCGCACCAGGGCCATTGCCATGGTTAGAATCCTTTCCAGCATGGGCACACGACCATCGTTGTCGACGTCATCGTCGTCGATAGTTTTCTATTCATTCACCTTTCCGTACCGATCGGTTCCGAAAGTGGACAGGAAGCACGGCCAAGGCCTTCACCGGTGTCACAGAGGAAATAAACACACACACACACTCCCACACACAAGCGCGCGGTGTTCGAATGCAATTAAAAATGTATTATTATCTGTGTGTGCCGGTTGAATGGTTTAGTGGTTGTTGCGAAAGGAATCGTGTTGGTGGGAATGATCGCTCGCTCGATCTTGACGGCGGGCCCAAAAGGGCGTCTGCTGCTTGAAGCGTACCACATGTTGTTGCTTCGGTTTAGTTTCGGCCATCATCACGGCCACAAGGAATGCAACTACAAAAAAATACATTTCGCAATTTCGATCATGTTTCGCGAAACTTGAATGTTGTAAAGATGTGTATCACTCTGTGGCAGCAAGTGGCCGTATCGTGTACGGTTGATCGGTGGCACCCGAACACACAAGACACATTCGTAGGCATTGATGATGAGTAGAAGAGGAAAGAAAGAAAAAAAACATATGTTATCCGCACTTTCCGCACGAGCACATACGTACAACTGGCAATGGCAATAGATTTCGCTGATCACTGAACTAAATCGATTAAAGTGAGCGCATTTTTTTGTTTTGTTTTTGAATGATCTTCTTCATTCAATTTCTCTCATTTCGCTCTATACATCACGTTCAAAGTCATTAGGTTTTGGGCTCGCGGTTATGGGGCCCGAGAAAAACATAAATACCAATGAGCGAAAAGGCGCCCATTTTTTTCTTCTAAGAAATGCGTGTGTGAGATCGTTTTGTTTTATTTTAATATTCCTTCCCTCTCCCTCACCTGGTGACGAACATGTGACGATCGGGCAGGAAGTGTTGAGAGGATGGAAGCATGGCAGCATATTTTAAGGGATCAATATTTGTCCACACGCCTATTTTTGGGGCCGAAGGTGGACGAATTTTGAAACGATCGCCCCATTTCCGTTTTCTGCTGCTACTACCTACTGCCGAGAAAAAAAAACAACAAAAACTAAAACATTCGGTGGGTTGTGTGTTTTATTTCACAGCATTAGAAACGCTATAAAAGTGTCAACTTTTTCGGAATAATAATATATTCATATTGATTGTTGTATTATCATGTTGTTTTTTTTCTTACACCAACAAAACGATTCAACTATGATGTGAGCATTATGTTGTTGTGAGCTGCACCATTAACTGATCCACTTTGAAAGATTTAGAAACTTTTTTGTGGAGCTTATCGTATCATCTCGCCTTAATGCAAAACATTGTTAAACATCTTAAAGTTAACAATACATTAAGAGTTTTGCTAACAGCTCTACTCCCATCCGTTAAATTGCGTGTAAAATGCAGATAATAATATTACTCACTTTTTCTCTTTTGCCACAAAATTACACTATAATAAGCGGTATGTCTCAATAGCATGCACCGACCAAGCGTGTGCCCCTAATTCCCACATAAAGCATAATTTTAGCCCCGAACCAGGCACTAAACTAAACCGAAGAGTGAAATACCGTAGCAATGTGCTAGAAAAATTGCACTACGCGAATCTATCGCCTCGCTCTTGAACCTTAACCCAACCATCGAACTACCGTTCCCGGTCCCTTTCATCATCGGGGTTCGTCGCCTATTGCCACTTGGCAAGTCTTTCGTTTGCAAGCAGCATGTTACGGCCCCCGGAATTTAACCGGTATGGGGGGGGGAACTGTACGCACACAGAATGAAACAGTTACCAAACCTGTTGCCACCATCATTGTCGATCATTATGCTGCCGCAAAAGTTTTCACAACAAACCCAAAACTTTGCCATTGTCGGTACTGCTATTGTGCGCTACATTAGCTCACTCACTCCGGTTTTGCTCCGGGTTTTTGCTTGCTTGCTTGTTCCCGGTCTGCTTTGTCTCATTTTCCCCCTTGGTGGAACATTAGCATTTTTCTCACCTGTTTGTGGATGGTGGCTTTTGTCTGTTTTAGGGCACACTGTACAACAACGAAACTCAACACTAAACAGCGGGAAAAACTTTTGCAAAGGGAAAACAAGCCAACAAAACACAACGATCGTTGTGTGTGTATTTGTATGAAGAAAACGTTGATTATTGGACATTTTCTTTCTCTCTCTCTCCCTTTGCTCGATCACTATAATCACTCACAGACACAAACGCGTATCGCGCAACAGACAACACTGCGCATACGCGCACGTACGCAAAGCACAGCTGAGCTCACAATTACACTGAACGCTACAGGTTCGAATGCGCAACACGGTCGCAACGGGAGAATTGATGATGTTCTGGGAGTTTTCCTTTGGAATACTTTACTGTTTTTTATTACTAAAATAAATTTCATTTTTCCTTACTATAATAGTAAAGCTGTCTTCTGAGGCACGCAGATGAATTATCTTCATCTTCTATCGATCGCCACTAGTTGGAAATGGAGAATTGCTTATAGGGGGGGAGTTGTGAAACGAAAAAAAACGCACCCACCAGTTCCACCGGTTTGATCTCTAAACACTATTGAATGGAACCAACACTACGATAGGAAGATAGCTTCTCACCGATGCGACGAAGACACTTGGCAGACGAACGTTTTCTCACTTCACTCTCTGTACACTTTGCATTTAAATCAGATTTCATTGATGATTCGTAAATGGTATAAAATATAAAACAACAGACACTAAACACCAGCGTTTCTTTTTGTACCTCTACTCAATGTGCAGACAGCCAGAACATAGCTAACCAATTTGATCGTACTCTATCGAGCTGTACCTTATGAAGCTGATGATGTAACTTGAACGAAATGATCAAAGATCAAACCGAAAGGATGATTTCACGGTTTCGATCGAAGACATTCAACCAGTAGCTGTGTATGTGTTTGTTTGTTGTTTTTTTCTCAGCTGTCACCCTCCCAAACGAATACGATCATTATCCACCGTTATTGTTTCGAGCCCAAAAGTTAAAGCACCTCATTCACCGATCATGATACCAAGCAAGAATCCACGATGAAAAAAAAAACACAAAACCAAGTTTGAACCTCATTTTGGAATGGTGTTGAAGAAAAAAATCTTCTTCCCCAAAAAGAAAAATAAATCTCTCCATAAACACTGCCACTTTGTGGCAGTTTTGCTGACACTCTGGCGCTACGAAGTGTCTAATTAGCTTTCTTGCTGCTTATGGTGCTGTTCCGGTCCTGTAAGTCTTCCATGGTACCATCAACCACAAGCTTTTGGTTCCGCATTGGGGATTTATTTGTTGCACTGCTGCACGGACAAACGCACACACACTCACACACATAGCTGAACAGACACGAAATGAAGAACCAATTCTGCCACAGAGAGCAGAATCGGCAACATAGCTGCTCCATAAGAAAGCATATCCAAAAGCGGGGAACGGCAGTAAAGGAAACATTTACACAAACAAACAAACAAAATTTGCACATCTTTATGGAACACTTTTTTGCACAACCCCCCCACCATTCTATCACAATGTAGGGTTTTATTTTTTACCATCGAAAAACCATACAATTACACCAACTCCAGAGAAACTTCCATCTGACGCGTGTGCTGCTGGAAAACTGATCTACGACTGAGCAAAACTGAACTTCAACTATAAACAGTTCACTGCACGCGTTACTCTTGCTTTCGTGAAACTACGGCTGCTGCTGCTGCTGCTGCGCGATCCATCTCGCGAGTCAAATACCGTGAAAGCTCATTTCTGGGGCTCCACATGATGCAAAGAGAATCGCGGAAGCGCACGGTCAGATAAACACGAGAAGATCTCTCTCTCTCGCTCGCTCGGAGCGCTCTCGAAGATCGTGATGTGATCATCGGGCACAAGAATGAACTGTCTCTGGAATGTCTCTCGGTAATCAAACGGGATATTTACTTACGGGTCCTGTTACGGAAAGAATGGCCTCCAACCCCTTTTGAGCAGATGTGATTGATAACTTTGTACGAGCGTGACCTGTTAAATGAAGCTGCAATCAAACTTTTGTGCAATTGAGGCAACATTGTTGTACTTAACTGTGGAACGTTATTTAAATAGCTTTTACTGGCTTGTCTGCAACAAAAATGCTCTTTAAAAGTTGGCTTTAATATAAAGAACTGAACAAACGGAACGATCCTTCCGATGCCAAAAACTGGAATCGTTCCACACCTCTGGGAACTGTTTTGGTATCAGCGTTCCCAGTCTCTGCTGGACGAGTTTCGGGACTTTTTTAATGCTAGAAGTCAAATGAAGCTTCCGCTGAAAGTATTTTATTTAAAAATAAACAATGTATTTCACATAATATCCATTTTTTCAAAATAAAATTAACAATATTTTCTTGTAAGCTAAAATGGTCCTGTTAAGTAAATTGAGCCCACATGAACATAAAGTTTTACGTGCGTTTTACCTTTGTTTACGTTTTGCTCAATGTTTATGGTTGACGTCCTACGTATTAAAATTGATTAACAATTAGCTAGCGCCTATATTAAATGCTTTAAATCATTTACTTTATAATTAACTATTTGTAGTAATGAAGGAAGTTTTGTATGAGTAATGAACTGAATGTCGTACATTCAAACATTTTTGATCCTGGATGCTCCTGTCGCCTGTTAATTAGAGTTGCTCAATACATTTAAGTAAAAGAATGTTGAAAGAACATCACGTTAATGACAGTTTCCTGTCAATTGTTGTTTCTAAATGTTTGACATTTAAGTCCAATGTCTTTACCTATTTAAGTTTTATAAGAAAAGATTATTGACTTATGTTTTTCTAAGTTGTTCCGAACAATCAACAAAGTCAGATATTTGAAGTTGCAAGCCGAATTCACTAATATCATCGGCGAAACAAGCATTATTTACCCAGATTAGCATATATTTCTATGTAATTCTACATATTTTGTATAATATGTAACTATCAAAAAAATTTAACATTATATAATCAGAAACAAATCTTGAGAACTGCAACCGTGCATTCAAATCCATTACGATACCCCTAAATGTATGTAATTGTACTAAAAATATATTGTAGTTCTAAACCTTTCATTCTTTCACATGTGCTGCAGCACCATTGAGTGTAAAGTTTCATCTAACGCTATTTCGCTGAATTAATTATTTACAAGCTACATGCACGGAATATTTGTCACATTATAGGATTTCGGTTCCATGGCCACCAGTCACAAAAGATGTGTAATCTTACGATGTAACTGCAAACTGTAGCGCTGGTCTTTTTCTTGCTGTCTTGGGCCGAAGCGTCCCGGCATTCGTCCTAACCTTTCCCGTGGGAACAAAGGGTGCACATCTGTTCGCTCATCGAATGACGCCGCAGCTGCTCGGTGGCGTGGCGAAACAAAACGGAGGGAAAATTAGCCTTTCATAGCGTTGGATTGCGTCACTATTCTAAAATGGTTTACAAAAAGAGAATTAAACAATTGTGCATAATAATGAAAACACGGAAAAACAGATTATGTTATCTATTTCAGTTCAAGAGTTTTAATGTGAATAACTGATAGTTATACGACGCACGCAAACCGAATTGAACATGCGCCAAAACAAGAACATACATGTTTGTACATGATTCCCCCCACCCATGGAAGCACTATTTTTCTTTTCGGAAGGGCAAAGGGAAAGAACTGCAAAAGAGGGCATCATGTGGAAGCAAGCCAAGCGCGACAGACGATAAATGACGCCATGTTTTTTCGCGCCCAAAAGGGCTTGTGGCGTTGCTTTTACACAATTAAGAGTGAATTCAAAAAAAGGGTTTCGACAAATAGCGCCCTTTCTGTACAAGGATAATATCCTGTCGGAATGTTGCCACATCAGCAGCAGCTGCGCGCGCGGATTACGCACGAATATTTGACCCAAACTGTTGCTAAATTATTGGTTCTCTGAACACGCTTACGTAAAATGGAAAGACAACCCTGCACCCAAGCCACGCTACACCGGTTGAACGCGCTTGTGTGCGGGGGGTCTAACGCACACAGTTCAGAGAAAATTCGCACATTCCTGCGTACTAATGGACGCACGCGTACACGCGCACAGTGAACCCATCTCTACACCACACAACAGAAAGGTAAAGCATTATCTTTTTTCAGGAAGAATTGGTGGCCCTGAAAAGGGCCGATTGGTTGCGCGATTTGCTCTCCGAATCGCGTGGGGTGATGGTGGCGTCGGGAATCTCGCTTAACCTCCAAAACCGTACAGCGTGCGGCCCTGGCGCTTCAACGCGTAGACGACATCCATGGCGGTGACTGTCTTCCGCTTGGCGTGTTCCGTGTACGTAACCGCATCACGGATCACGTTCTCGAGGAACACCTTCAGCACGCCACGCGTCTCTTCGTAGATCAACCCCGAGATGCGCTTCACTCCGCCACGGCGAGCCAGACGACGGATGGCGGGCTTGGTGATTCCCTGGATGTTATCGCGCAACACTTTGCGGTGACGCTTGGCTCCTCCTTTGCCCAGTCCCTTTCCTCCTTTACCGCGGCCAGTCATGATGATGATTTAGGTAGCTTTTAACGATGCGTTCACTTCAACTGCTTCACTTGTAATGGCATTTTCGAGGAAAAACGGTTCTATTTATAATACACAAGAACGACACGACACAATGTATATACACACGTAGAGTGTCTGTAAAGGTGTGTGCGTGTAGCTCACCTTCTTCTGCTCTGTACGTTGCTCAACTTTGTAGAACCGTTTGGGAACCGGTTCAAACATGTTGAACTTTCGACGCCATATTGAAAATTGGGATGATAGTGATGGGCAAAAACCTCGTGCTTGAACCACTTCGATAGCGTATGCTCAACGTGAAATTGATGATTTTGATAGCATTATGAAAGATATTTGGAAAAGTAAATCTACTTCTATTAACATCAATGAACATACAAAATAGTACCTGTAATGCATAGTAACAAAGATTGTTAATATGTATTGTATTTATATGAATAAAAAAGCACTAAAGGACTGGTACGAAATTGTTAGAATTTACGTTAAAGAATCAGCTCGCAGAGAGCATTTTTCTACTCGTCACACAACTCGGTTTATTAACACACGTCTAGATTATGCAACATACTAGATCGGAAGTAGTTAGAAGAATGATATTACATTAGTTCGTCTGCGTTGCACAATGGGTTATCTCATGTCCAACACTCCTCCTCAACGAAGACGAGTTTACTTCCTGACGCCGATAGCTTCGCGATGTTTCTCGAGTTTGATGCGCTCCAACGGCTTGGTCATCATATCGGCTTGCATTTCATCTGTTGGCAAATAAAGGAGATCAATTATACCCCTTTTTCGCAGATCTTTAGTGTATGCATGCTTGGTATCAATATGCTTCGATCGATTGTCGATGCGATCAGACTCAACCATCTTAATGCAAGACTGGTTGTCTTCCCAGATGACGACGGTTCCTGGATCTGCTTCTCCCAAATCATGCAACAATCTTCTGATCCACATCAGCTCCTGGCAGCACGTCGATAGGGCCACGAATTCTGCTTCTGTTGATGATAAAGACACGCAGGTCTGCTTTCTAGTAGCCCATGAAATCAAACCTCCGCCGTATTTGATCAGAAATCCAGAGTTGGACTTTCTGTCGATTTCGTTGCCTGCCCAATCAGCATCCGCAAAACATTCTAGCTTTCCTGCTCCGCTGCCCAGGTGCAGACGAAGATCTTTAGTACCTTTCAGATACCGTAGCACTCGTTTAGCTTCCGTCCAGTCACGGTTTGTTGGCATAGACACCTTTCTACACAGTATGGATGTACTAACACTGATGTCCGGTCGCGTGTTCACCGATACGTAAAGCAAACTTCCTACCAATGACCGATACGATGTATTGGTTTCCATTACTTTCTCCTCCTTTTGCTTTAGGTAGCAGGGATCGAGCGGAATCTTTGATGGGTTTGCATCCTCGTGTCCGAATCTGCCAACTATCTTTTCGATATAACTCTTCTGGTTAAGTACGTAGTGTCCGTCTACTTTCTCTATGTGGATGCCTAGAAATTGCCGCAAATCTCCCAGGTTGGACAGCTTAAACTGTTCTTTTAACACAGTGCTAATGTTATTGAATTCTATTTCGGATTTGCAAAACACCACCATATCGTCCACGTAGATCAATATGAAGCTCCTTTCGCCTTCCTCGTCCTTTACGTATAAGCACGAATCTGCCAGGCCAGGTTGGAACCCCATCTTCTTGAACACTCCGTCGATCTTTTTATTCCAGACCCGTGCAGATTGTTTTAAACCGTACAGGCTCCGTTTAAGTCGGCACACTAGATTTTCATCCGACTGGAACCCTGGAGGCTGCTTCATATATATTTCTTCGTCCAGATCTCCATACAAGTACGCACTCTTTATGTCCAGATGTTTAACCACCATACGCTTCCGAGATGCTATCGACAGCAAAGTCCGAAAAGTGGTTTGTTTCGCCACGGGGGCAAAAACTTCATCATAATCTGTGCCGAACTGTTGGGAGAATCCTTGTGCGACCAATCTCGCCTTGTACCGTACCACTTGACCATTTTCGTTTTCCTTTCGCTTGTAGGTCCATTTACAGCCGACTACTTTCTTTCCCGCGGGTAGCGGTACTAACTCCCACGTCTGGTTTTCATTTAACGAATTTATTTCGTCTTCCATGGCTGACTGCCAAGCATCCTTTTCTGCATGCTGTATTGCTTCCGAGTAACTTCGGGGCTCGCTTGCGTCATGCTTTGTCAATCCCGATACCTCGATATACCGCTCCGGTGGGACTCCTTTAGTAACTCGATCAGATCTTCTAGGACCAATTCCAGTGTTCACGTTGTCGTTGCTACAGGATGATGAGTCTTCATCGTTTTCACTGTTAGCCGAATCGAATGTTTCATCCTCGTCATCGCTATTTTCTTCTAGATGACATGAAGGTTGCTTCAACGTGGATTCGTATTCGATCTCCTCCTCGATGGCTTTCATTGGAGACGTTGGTCTGACTCTGTTAGCGCTAAAATGAGAATTTTCGACAAAACGAACATCCCGGCTAACAATAATCTGTCGCGTTTCCTGGTCAACAAATCTGTATGCTTTATGATCTGGTGAGTATCCCACGAACGTGAGTCGTTTTGCGGTAGAGGAGAGTTTGTTACGCTTTTCTTTCGGTATATGTACCCAGGCGCTGCAACCGAATACCTTGAGGTGCTTGACATTTGGCTTAACACCATGCCACAACTCGAATGGTGACCGCTTTACTGCTTTTGTAGGTAAAATATTTTGGAGGTAAACTGCAGTGTTTAGAGCCTCCGCCCAGTACCATTGGTGCATATTAGCATCGGCAAGTAAGCATCTCACCATTTCGACGAGATAACGGTTCTTCCGTTCTGCCACTCCATTTTGCTGAGGACTGTATCCTGCGGTATACTGCGCCTGTATGCCGTGACGTTTATAAAATTCTTTCAACTTGTGCCCACGGTATTCTCCTCCTTGATCCGATCTGATAATTTTCGGGTTGCGACCGAAAATATTCTTTACCATCGATACGTACTCCTCGATTTTACCAGCAACGTCTGATTTGTGTTTTAAGAAATAAAGAACACAATACCGAGAATAATCGTCGATCACAGTCATAAAGTATCGATATCCGGTTACGGAAGGTGTTTCTACAGGCCCACAGACATCTGTGTGTACTAGATCCATCGGAGCCTTCGTCGATGATAGAGATTCCTTCGGAAAAGGTGTACGCACGCTTTTACATTTCATGCAGCATTCACAGGGTTCATCAACGCCACAGTGCACCATTTTGTATCCAGTGACAAGGTTTTCTCTGGCCAGACGGTCAATTGCTCTCATCTCACGGTGCCCGAATCTTTTGTGCCATACGTGCTCACAGTCCATGTTGTGGTGGCTTTGAGTCGCCAACACGGCCCTGCAGGGTTGCTTCAGAACATATAGGCCGTTAACTGGATATGCACAGGCAACGGTCTCTTTTCCCGCCGTGATTCGACATCCTATTCGATCGTTAAATGTCACTGTAGCACCTCTCTGGATAATTTGCGACACCGACAGCAGGTTGAGAGTTAAACTTGGTGTGTATAAAGCGTCGCTTAATTTAACCTCCCTGGGCTCTCCATTTTCGTTGCATAGGTTTACCATCGCGGTACCCTTGCCTATTACTGGAGCCTGTTTTCCATCTGCCAGCCTCACCGATTTTACATCACTGCTTCTTAATTCTCTGAAACAATCCCGGTCTGCGACGGTGTGGCTGGATGCACCAGAATCTACAACCCAAATTTTGCTTTTATCATCCGTTTCACTTACCCCTGCAAACGCGAATGATACACTGTCGTCCTTCTTCTGTGGTTTGCCACGGCTGCTGCTTCTGTCAGACGCTCGAACCAATTGTGGACATTTCGGCTTCTTGTGGCCCGTCTTGTTGCAATGGTAACACACGATCGGCTTCCTCTGCTTGCTATGTCGTCCGATGCCAACCTCCAGCACGGAATCCGTTGTTACCTCGCGTTGCTTATCGGCCTCATCGATCAGCTTACTCTTCACGAGCTCCATTGTGAGATCGTCGTCTCCGCGAGCCTCCAATGCAGTGGAGAGTGTGGCGAAGGAGTTTGGCAGGCTCCGCAGAATCATCGCGACCCTGAGGTTTTCTGGCAACTCCTGTCCAGCATTTCGCAGCTGCTCGAACAAATCTTCCATTTTGAATATGTGTTCGACCATATCTTCGCCATCCGAGTATCGCTTATCACAAATCCTTTTTAGAAGTGAAACTTTAGAGGTTAGAGTTGTTTTGCGATGATGGTTCTGTAGCGACAACCAAGCCTCACGTGCCGTCCTCGAAGCACGAATTAACCCGTGTTGGTTGTCCTCTATCAGCAAACCGATTGTCGCCCTGGATTTTAGAACACCAGCATCCCATGTAGCCTGCGATTCGCTATCCGGTTTGACACCCGGTTCTACGAAGCGCCAAAGCTCCTCACGGACGAGTAACAGCTCCACCTTAAAACGCCAACTGTTGTAATTGCTGTTATTCAGCTTTGATATGTTGAATCGGCTTCCCTCCATTTTCGACAGCAAAAGGATTTACAGTAGATAAAGCGGTGTGCGCTGGGCCCATAACCTGTTAGAATTTACGTTAAAGAATCAGCTCGCAGAGAGCATTTTTCTACTCGTCACACAACTCGGTTTATTAACACACGTCTAGATTATGCAACATACTAGATCGGAAGTAGTTAGAAGAATGATATTACATTAGTTCGTCTGCGTTGCACAATGGGTTATCTCATGTCCAACAGAAATCCCATTCCGAGCGATCCCTCAGCAGTAAAACTGCTGCCAATTCGTAGCCAAATATAAAATGTGTCTTTGCGGTTCTCAGTTCCATTCGGGCTTCTTCTTAGACATGGGAGAAATGATTCTTTTAAAGGTATTGAGTGCGGTCCAGTTCGATCAGTGTTGTGAACTGAACGCGTACGGCAGTTCTTCCGCACGATGTCCGTGAGGTAGTGTTGATCATTCAGTTTGTTGAACCGAGCGCAACTGACCATACTAATGTGTAATGTACGTGTATTACTGGCAGTTTCATTGCGAGTAAAGAGCATTTGTATGTGTGTCGGCAAGCTGAATCATCCTCGCACTGAACTGTCGCCGTACGGCCGACCTCGACCAGCCAAACCAACATGCTTTCTCACTTTGGCAGGTTTGATTGTTCATAAGACAGAACGAGACGGTATGTTGATATTGCTACCCGGGACGTGCCGAAGAACCGTCGGAGGCGTTTTTCCATTGTCCGAAACAGAACTATGGTTCTTTGATCCGTCCTTTCTTATTTGTAGTCGTCAAATCGAATCATCGGGTCGCCGTACGGCCGGCGTGCCGGAAAACTGTCATTAATAATTCTATTGTGCGGATCTCGTTCACTCAGTAGAAAGATTGAAACGAATCGAGCGGTTCTGATTCAATACGCGCATGACTATTTCTTCTCGTTGTGGTGTCATTGACCAAGGAGCCTAGGAGAATCTAAGCAGAAGCCAAACGATTCCCACATACCCTCACTACGACCACAAAGTCTCAAAAGGGTTGCAACATTTTTATTTTTTCTTCACTACGATTTTGTGCTCTCAATCACGCTACTTTATACCAAGGAGTTTTGAGTGCATTTGAGGGAAGGGAATGAAGGTTTCAGGAAGCTTTTCATCGGGTGTCATGGTTGTTGGAAATTTTCAACATTCGTTCATTGGTCGATGCAACTCATCAAAGGTGTTCTTCTTTGTTTTGTGCCGCATCCTCGATTCTTATTTGTCCGATTGGTAAGATTGGAGCGATTCGTCTTCTTCTTTCTTGGCTTAACGACCTCTGAGGTCACGCCGACCATTTCTGGCTTACTAGACTTATTTTTACCACGCAGCCACATACATAGTCAGTCTTTCCCAGATAACCACACTACGACCACAAAGTCTGATATGGGTCGCAGAATATTTATTTGCTCTACAGTACGACTTTGTGGTCTTAATAGAGGATTGGTTCGAAATCACGCTATTTTATACCAAAGAGTTGTGTGTGCTCTTGGGGGAAGGGCAGGAAGAGGAGCATAAAATTTGGAATGTTTCAGGAAACTTTTCATCGGGTTTCATGATCGTTTGAAACTTTCAACATTCGTTCATCTGTCAATGCAATACATCGAAGGTGTTCTTCTTTGTTTTGTTTCGCATCCTCGATTCTTATTTGTCCGCTTGGTGAGATTGGAGCGATGAGCTTTCTTCTTTATTGGCTTAACGACCTCTAAGGTCGCGCCGACCATTTCTGGCTTACTAGACTTATTTTGCCACACAGCCACATACATAGTCAGTGTTTGCTACGGGGCGACACGGTCCGGATGGGATTCGATACCCGGCCCTGTCGTGTGGAACTGGCGCCGTTTAACACATTCACTACCGGGTCACCCACCGATGTACTTTATTGTGTTTCATTGTTGATGTTGTCTACTGTTAAAGTGTTGTTTTTGTACTTAAATTTTCTTTAAATTCTACACAGAAAAGTACCGTAAAAGTACCACAAGAAAAAAAAAAGTCAAGTTCTAGTACCAAACGATGGATTTATTAACGAGAGAAACTAGTGTCCTATGACAGCGCTCTCATCTTTTGGCCGCAGTTGTGATGGTTCTCTCTCTTGTTGGCTTCAACAACCTCTAAGGTCACGTCGGCCATTTCTGGCTTACTAGACCGCGGCCTTGCTACGGGGTGATGGTCCGGATGAGATTTGATCCCCGGTCCTGCCGTGTCGACTGGCGCAGTTTATCACATATTGATCACATCAGTCATGGTTAGTAAGTATTTTTTATTATAACCGCTTGGTAAAAAATGGATGCAAGACATCTACATAATAATATTGCTGCTGTAAGTGTTGCTTTAAGACCGAAATACGACCGTCGTATACGCCTGGTGGGATATTGGTTTTTGGCCAACAGGAATTTTCATACGATTGCCAAGAGGGAGAGGGACATCGCCTAAGATTGAATCAGGATTAATTCGAATCAAGGAACGAGCCACAGACTCCGGATTCTATTGCCTAACATTAGTTCATACCGCTTCGAAAAAGAAATGCCAAAGGAAGCAATCTCTTCGTCTGTTCATTACACCAACGGCAGGGGTCGGCAAACTTGTTTCGGAGCAGCTGGAAAAAATAAAAAATATATAACAAGTTAAACACAAACAGAGTTTCACTTTTCATTTGCTTTATAACGATGGAATTACAATACCCGAACCCATCGTTTTGATAAAAAAATATGTTGAACAAAGTTTCCTACAAATCTTGAAAACTAAATCATTAAAGCCGTTTCCGGGTTATGAAGAATGCTGTATAATTGTTCCTGACATATTTGCGCTTGCGATGTTACAAAGACTTTGTACAATTTTGCACATTATCAGCTTTCCGAGCCCGTTTTCACCATTTTAGCAGCAAAAAGAGGTAAAAGTTTGGCAACCCCTGAATCAGAGGACGTCGCGTTTCCGCCAAAATGTTAGTTCAGTGGCATGAACCGGTTGGTTGAGTTTGTGTGCGTTTGTAGCTCAACCGCAGTAAACCGGTGTGCGCAGTGCGCAAGTGTTTGTGAGCAAGAAAGTGTATATAAAGAGGCGTCGGCGTCTCAGTGGGAAATTTGCGCATTGACCGTGGTGACGAACGTCTGTGTAAACGAAAAGTAATCTCTCCACTTGACTTTGTTTGAAGCTAGATCTCTGAAGTAAGATGGCGCGTACGAAGCAAACAGCCCGCAAGTCGACTGGAGGTAAAGCTCCCCGCAAGCAGCTGGCTACCAAGGCCGCCCGCAAGAGCGCGCCGGCAACCGGTGGCGTGAAGAAGCCGCATCGCTATCGCCCGGGAACTGTGGCACTGCGTGAGATCCGCCGTTATCAGAAGTCGACTGAGCTGCTGATCCGCAAGCTGCCGTTCCAGCGTCTGGTGCGTGAGATCGCTCAGGATTTCAAGACTGATCTCCGCTTCCAGAGCTCGGCTGTGATGGCGCTGCAGGAGGCCAGCGAGGCGTACCTGGTCGGCCTGTTTGAGGACACCAATCTCTGCGCAATCCATGCCAAGCGAGTGACTATCATGCCCAAGGACATCCAGCTTGCCCGTCGCATCCGTGGCGAGCGCGCTTAAGCCATCTTCGAGACAGTTCATTCTCCAAAACGGCCCTTTTCAGGGCCACCAATCGATTTTACAAAGATCATTCTGTTTTCCTTCTATCGGGTTGTTTAATGTGGACGGGGAATTCATAATGTCATTAGCGTGGGTTTGACTGACCATATTCTAGATCTGCGCGGAAGCCAAGCCACAAGCGCATATTCACGAGCGGCGGCTTGGCTTGGGTGCAGGGGTAGCTATTTTTTCCCACAGCAGCTTACATGATGCAATCAACTAGCCCCGCATACCAATGCAGCGGCAAACCCTGCCCAAGCGCAGCTGCGTTAATGGCGACTCAAGCTACTTTTGGGCGCGAAAAAGTATGGCGTCGCCGTTTATCGTCATTTGCGCTTGGCTTGCTTTGATGGGTCGCCTACTGCGGTTCGCTTTCGCTCAGTAGAAAAATAGTTTCGGTAGAAACATGTACAAACATGTTCTTGTTTGGTGAAAGTTCTTTTCCTGTTCTTTCCAGGAAAAGCGTTCCGTCATTTATCGGCGCGTTGTCTTTTTGTTGAATATTTTCTGAATTGTCCGCGTGTGTGAAGGGGACTGTCCCTGTGAAGGGGAAACATAATGAAATTAATGTAAAGATTTGAAATATCTAGCGATATTTAGTACAGTTGTGTAATTCTCGTTTCTTCGAAATCATTTGTATTTTCGTTAATGGCATCATACAAATGTCTACCACAAAACAAGCCTGCCTAAAGGTACAGTGACCAATAATTAGAGGACACTTTCTAAATTCTTTGACATTGTGTTAATCATACGATTAATGAAACTTTCATTGTTTTTAGGTTTACATCCTGCAACCGACATTCCTGAAAAGTATGTTGTAATAGTGAAATTTCATGTGAGTACAATATTTCCACTTAAATAAACATAAGATAGAAGCTAGTATTTCCACACAGTACTAATGAAAGGAAACATTTACTAAACGAAAGATTTATTATTAACAACATATAGGCAAAGTAAATGCATTTCATTAGTAAATTTGTTCAGGCAAGTTGCTATACAAATGGCTTGATACTTCATTGATCGAATTAAGTTAATATCAAAATTACAAACTTCAACTTCAAAAATTCAACTTAAAATAGTGTGATCCTATATACTATAAGTCATCATTTAATTATTGATCTATCTCTGGATAGTTACGTCGTTCGCTTTCATTTACTGGGACAATTATTCATCATGGAAAAACACCATAAATATAAGGTGTTGAAGAACTGATATACTTTCATATGAAAACGTAATAATTTGTTAAGAAGTTTCTTGATAACATCTTTTACTTTTTTTGCATCTGCTTGTTATCAAAATAATAATGGGATAATTGTTGACAACTATTTTGTTTAAGTTCGCCATTGGTGAAACCTGATTTAGGAATCGGTGTATCTCAGAGGCAACACCCAACTTAGATTTCGACCACATTTAATTGAATCCCTAATCACATTGGTAAATTTAAGGAGGATGATATCGAACTGTAGTCATCGGATATATTTGTCAATGAAAAGAATGAGTTAAAGGAACGATTCGCGAGTCACCATAAAACAAATAAAGAGATTCAAATTCATTAAACCAAGAGTCTCCAAACTAGGGCCCTCCCGAGAGATCCCGAGATTGACCCTCGGCTATGGCTATTCCATAAGCGGCCGCATGTAAAGGAGGCATTAAACCATGAAAAAATAACCCTGCATTAAATCATGAAAAAAGAGGTTCATTACAGTACCAAACGTAAGCTTGGCACGCTATTGTTTCACCACGATCATCTACGCAATACGAAGGACTGATCTATGAAAAACGAAACCTGAAAAATAGATGGTCCAATGCATGATGATAGGAGATGCTTTGGAACAAGGATCAAGGATCAAGGTATTTGGAAAGGAATTTAAATTGAGCGGTTTTGGGAGGAACAACAAGCTTAAGTCGAAAACAAATATTACAGTTTAGAGTAAAATCTGTTAATATCTGTTGGGTTAAAATGAGGGATGAAAATGTTACCCCTTCAATGGATTGGGTCTGTAATCCTAATTTTGTCTGATATTAATACCTTGTCAGTTTGGTTCTTGTTTGATTTTAAACACGTTTTCGGATTTGGTTATTCATGCTTAAAGCAGGGAGCTGGCTAGGAAGGACTTGAATTATTCATAATCATTGTCCTTTTCTGTGTTACTACCTGCAGCATGTATTTATCTGTAACATTCCAATATTTTTTTCGGATAAATAACAAGGTGCGATTTATGCCTCCAAGGGTTTGGTTTCCAAACGGATACACAAATGGTAAGCCTAAAAGGGTTTTCCATGCCATACATCAAACAGGAGATTGTTCCTTTTTTTTCGTTTTCATATGCTTTTGTTAAGGAATATCAACATTTAAATCATTCCGGCTCAGATAGACGGAAATATTCAAAAATAGACGTCGGAAAGATGTTCTAGCAGATGGTTCTTCAATTAGAAACATTGATTATAAATTTGATAATCATTGATCATTGATATAAATGTTAAACGTTCCGAAAAAAAGCAAAGGTCATATATTGAAACCATAGCTTGGTACAAGCGTATTATTTAACGCCATAACGCAGTTTTCTTTATGAGGTTCGTACGACAGCGTATATTTTCTGCGAATCTCCAACAGTACTAAGGACTTCTGGTCTTACACGGTCTTCGGACTAATCTATGTAATGTGAAAAATAAAACTTTTACATACTAAACAACCGAATGTGATTACATGTAGTGCCAGCATATACTTTCTAATTAATAACTTCAAGAGATATAATAATTTTCTATTCCAAGTCGGGATGTAAACCTTGCAGTAAAGTGTTTGCATAAGCAACTTTAACGCAACTAATGCTTTGAATTAAAAAAAAACACCGTAATTCATTTTTCTACTGTTAGTCAATCGTTGTGAAAAGTACCAATGTCGATTTATATTTGTAAACAACATCGTGTTGGAATAATTTTTGCTACCGAAACAACAGACTATTGCCTGTAATTAAGAAATCTAAAACAATAATCTATCTTTACGCTCTCTGATCGGTTCTTATAAAATCTGAATCTGCAGCGGGTTTCGTATCTTATAGATATTTTAAAGATTATTACAGACAAAAGTGATTGTATCTAGTTATATGGATAAATATACAACCATTTTATGTTGCTCTAATAGAAAACTCGACAGCGAATCGTATCTTACCGAGAGCAGCCTTCGTTTAGGTTAGCAACTGATAAATCTATGCTGTGTCTTTCCTATGTGTTGGCCTTTAGTCTTCTCAGCCACTTCGTCTGAACTACTGCTATTGTGAATTAACCTAACTTCCTACCACACTATTAGAAAGCTTAACGAGTAAACGTAATAAATTACTCCTCACTACTGTTCGCTATCGGTTGTCGCTTACGATGCTAGAGATTGCTACTACGTGATCATATCCCCCCGCTTTTCCCACAGATAGTAGTAGCATTAATTGATGCGATTACTTGGTGACGCATGGTTGGCATCTCGCCACAAAAGTGCATTGAATGCACAGATTTCCCTTGAGGAATTGGCAAAAAAGGAACTCGACGATCAAGTTCGGTGCAGGTGGTGGTCCGCAAGCGAATCAGGATTGTACGGCGGTATGTGCAGCCAACTACCATATCTTTAGTTGCCATTCCCGTGTGTATGGTTTGGGCTAAGCTCGTACCGTGTTTGTGGTAAGGTTGCGCTCATCAGCATACGTTTGCGTGCCACACTGAACAGGTCGGTGCAGAAGTTCGACACGACGATCGCTACCGTGGCACCGAGTACGCCCCCAGCCAGTACATCCGACCAGTGATGCTTGTAGTCGGAAATGCGGCTCAAACAGGTGTACCAGGCGAGCAGGATCAGCAGGAACTGGAAAAAGTGTTTCAGCAGCTTCGAACCGCGCCAGTTCATGCGGGCTTGCAGAAATATCTGTGTAACGGGGGAAGATACGATTGTAAGTCGTACAATGTGAATGGGCGGAAGGGAACGCGATACTTACAGCGCAGAAAACAAGCGTGTACATCGAGAAACTGGAATGTCCACTCGGGAATGACAGGCGCATTTCCTTCAGCATGCGGGCAGACGATTTCTCGCTGGTGCATGTGAAGTCCGTTACATATCGTCCTTGATTGATAGCATCGGCACAAGTGGTTCCGTCGGGCATCCGGGGTTTGCAGACCTTTATTTAGTGGTGGTAATAAAAAAAAAGGAAAACCGTATGAGATGATAATAAGTACGTACCAGCGGACTGTTGGTCGCTGTTCGTGCAACATCTTAATCAGCTAATTGCAATGTTTCGCGAAAAGGCAACGACGACGACGACGATCAATAGTCGTTTTAATGCCCTTACGATCATTAGAAGGGGCACGACAACCGCTCGTCAAGCTCGTCAGGGTATCTTTATTGGAGAGAGTAATATTTTCACCGCACATTATCGCTTTAACAGCTCTGTTAAGAGATCATTTTAAATATTAAAAGAACTAGCATTTTAATTTAAAAAAAACTGATTTTAAACTAATATAAACGATAAAATTGTTTATATTTCCTTTGTTTTGGAATCATTTAAAGTTTAGATTCAATATTTTGAGCTATTTATCGCCTTTACTTTCTAGCCACACAAACTGTTTTTTCCCCCAAAAAACATTCCAATGGCGAATGATTTAAAGAAACCTGTTTCCAGTTTGTGATTTTGATGGCAATTTTATGACTTGAACCTGTTCACATTTCACAAACGGCCATTACATGAGATCACCCTAAGTGGCTATGAAGTGTATGGAGAGGTTGGCCACCCATTCATTAGCGCCACTGGATGTGTGTGTGTGTACAGCAAAGCAGCGAATACAATTAATAGGAAGAAAGGCCCACACGATCAGGCTGCTTGAGTGGCATTTCAAAAAGGGCAAGAGAAACTGCACCGAACATGAATGCGCTGAAGTTCATTTCTTTTACCTCGTGACAGTGGATCGACAGTAACACAATTGAATTGTGCAATCGTTGTGTGAATAGGCACCAGTTACCGATACACATTGGTAACGGATGGGGGGTTTGATGGGGTTTACCGCAATTCGAATTGATAACGAGTCTAACTATCGGTGCTTCTCGCTACGAAGCGCAAGCGATGTTGGACCACACGCTGTTGGTGCACCGGAAAAAGGGAACCTACGATTGAGTGTATTGACTCGAAACGGGAAGTTTGCGATGCACTTCCTTTGGTGATCAATCGAATCGAACCGTATTTGTCTTCCGCCTTTTTATGTTTTTGCTAATGGTTGTACTCAACGCTCAAAAGAACGTAACGAACGTCCCGCGTTCTAATGATTTGTAGCACAACGCTTGCTAAAGATATCTATCGATGATAGTGGGGGGGCCTTACATCATCACCGGTGTACGCTCCATTACCAATTAACTAAAATGGGTCAATAAAAATGGTTTACCCAATCGATTCTCTATCGGTTTACTTACGTCAAAGAAATGTGGCCGTAGGCGACCGATCGTGTATTTGCCGACGTCCGTCAACAGCTGACTAACGGCTGCACCAAATCCAAACATACCGACCGATTTGTACGACTGCACGATCCAGAAGGGAATATCCGTGTTCCATACCTTTAGCGGAAGTGTATCGGATGTGTTTTTCATCTTTGCTCTGCATAGTTCCGTGATTATAATCTGTAATAAACAAAAAAAAAAAAACACAATTAGTTAAGTTTTGTTAAACCGCTGCACTTATTGGCATGGTACTGTAGTTAGTATTACACCCCCATAGCATGAAGTGGAACGAATTGGGGTCAATCAACTGCAATCGAATCGTTTCTCCATTCATCGCTCGTTTCAAATGCTCAGCTTTTTTGTGACATATTTTATGTTCCTTTACCCACTCCCTCATGGAGTTGGAATCATGGCGAGTGATCAAACGCTGCATGATCGTTTAACTACATGTTCCGTAAATTAGATTAATGTTTCTATCAACCCTTTTTTCATCCTGAACGACGATCCCATTTCGTACCGTTCTCCGATGTCTGTCTGGTTCGTTTAGGGCAGCAAAAGGTGGTGGACCCAGTTCCCCAAAGCACGACATTCAGTGATCCCTTGCTCGTACCTTGTTCGCAAATCCCCAATCCTTAAGGAAAACTTAACTAGAGCTCAACTTACGAGCAGTGGATGGAAAACAGAACGTATAACACACAACATTAAGCAGAGCAAAAGAAAGCCTGCATTA
This sequence comes from Anopheles funestus, assembly GCF_943734845.2. NCBI lineage: Eukaryota > Metazoa > Arthropoda > Insecta > Diptera > Culicidae > Anopheles > Anopheles funestus. The sequence continues at coordinate 33,441,003 of NC_064599.1, forward strand.
TGATTTGCATTTTTAAAACCCCTTAAGCCACATTCGAAAGAAAAGGCGAGCAAAAATGGGACTGAGAAGCAAAACGGCAAACGAAGTAACGAAGTACTACCACACCGTGACAGGTCAAATCCGTCCGTGGTTTTATCTATGAATTACAATCCACAAACGCAAGGCAAATGCGCGGGCTCACACACACACAAAATGGTTCCGAGCGAAAATTTGCGCGGATCATAAATTTGTTCGCATGGGGGCACGTGCGACAAGGCGAGGCACAAGCGCTTTTTGTACCACGAATATGATATTCAGACAAGATATACTCGAACCGAAGATAGCCTGGCTTTAGCATGTGCTTTATGATGAGGGAAGGGAAAGAAAGAAAGATAAAAAAAGGATTTGTGCTTTTACCTTTTTTTTGTACGCCATTGATGGTATCATACGACACGCGGAAATGAACTGCAAAGGTATCATTTAAATCAATGATAAATGGCACCTGGCTAGGTAAGATAGATTATCGATTTGCTACGGCTGTCTGGCGCGGTGATAATGGTGTGGAAAATATTTCAGCTTTCAACGGGGCGGTATTTTTCATACTTATGTCACAATATGACCTCCCCGTTTGTGGGGTGAAGCGGTTTTTCAATGCAATGCAGGAAGATTAATTAAAGAAGAATGTATTCTTTGAATTGGGCATTTGTGCATTCTCTCGTGATAATAAATTCATTTGTGTAATATTTAATAAAGATGAAATTTATTGAAGTACATGGAGAGCTTTAACTATGGTTTAAAGCTATCTCAGACGGGGCGGAAAGGGTTAGTGTTCGAACGAGGACGAAAAACCGATTCATTTTTTGCTGTAGGAATAGTCTAATGTAGGACAAACAAATTAATGATTGTACCCGGAAAATCAAAAGACATAATACTCTGGATAGACGAAGTATGAATAGAGAAAGTAAGCCTCTGAATATATCTGAAGTATATCTAAATATAGGACAAGAGTTTGACTGAACATTTCTCATAAAATAGTAGAGGAAGAACAGGAAAACAACAGTATAAAAGTGTGTTTTCAATTATTTTTATACATCTATAGATGCTGTAAAACAAAACCTTTAAAAAAGGGACATGGCACCATGTTCTAACTCTAGCGTCACCTGTGTAATCCACTTGCTTCACAAGCTTGATGGATGATTCTTTAAATGAGGGACAATTTAAAGAACTCTTTTCCTTCAAGAACTAGTGTTCGAACATTCAACCAATAATTATCCGATTTCCCTTCGGAATGGCCATTGAAAGCTTTCCGAAATGCCTCACCCAAGTTTCGTTTTTTCTCCACGTCTGTCTTAGAGACCTAGAACCAGGGTCGGAATCGTTCCAGGGTGGACCCAGGCGGCGAGTTTTATCGGTCATAGTCCAACGACGTGGGTTGGTCACAGTTGTTAAAGATTTTATAAAAACCGAGCTTATGGATCGTACACACTCGCACACGTGCTTCACATGCTGAGGCGATGAAAGGCATCATAGGTTGTTAATGATCCAAAGCCTCGCTACAGGTCGGTCGTTGTGTGGTTGGGTCACTGTCACCACTAGGCAAAAACCACACGGAAACCATCTAATTTATCGGGAACCCGTTTTCCACCCGTACCGTAGACGACACTGTAAAGCCGAACAAGCGTAAAAAAGGGAAAACTCCAACGAAAAGCTTCACTATACACTTATCATGCTTCTTAGCGGTCGTGTAGCCCTTCTATTCCATGCTGCGTTGGCCGGCGCATGGTATCTTTATGGAAATCAAAGCAGCGTATCGGGGTGAAGAATGTTTCAATGCATTCAACCACGTACGAACGACGAGAATGATGACGATATATGCACGTCATCGGGAACTTAAAACAAAGGAACATCGGGAACATACGCGACCGGGTACTTCACGCCGTTTGGGTTTGCCGCTGAGGCCTTCCCTTTGAAAGACCTTGAGCTGGATCCATCCGTCTGGGGCATGAAAGTGGCAAGCCTACCAACATTGATTTCTGCTATCATTTCATCCCTCCCCCAAAAAAAACTGCATAATCGCAAAAAAGGAAGCCTCATCACATCCCACCAGGGAGGTGGTAGCAGCTGTGGTATTCTCGGGTAGGCGTAAAATCCATTTCCCAGAACTGCTGCCATAACGAATTTCAAAATTCGCTCGATTATGCGTTGCACCAGCATATGACCGTGACCGTGACTGAGTGGCAATACAAAAAGGGCTCTTTCATATTCCGACGTTTAAGCCATAGGGAATGATTTCGCGCAAATCTCTACGTCTGCAGTATGTTTTTGCATGTTTAGAAAATTCTGAGCGTGTGTAATAAAACTAACGCAAAATAAAATAAACCTTTTTGGGGTTCGCTGCTGTCTCAGTATACAAACATATTAAAAACCCGCACAAATAAATCTTCTTAGGTGTGTACACATCACACGCATGAAACGGAGGAAATGGAAAATCAACCGATCAACCGGGGGCGGCTTATCATCCGTCCTGTCAGGTTATGCAGGATGTTTGATTTATTCTGTATTCCCGGAAGTTTCTCGCAGTCTTCAACCTACCGCCCTCCGTATGCATCTTGCAGTTTGCCTTCCGAATTTGACGACAGAAATGTAAACTATTGAGGGAACTGTATGAGAAGGTCCCAGTAGAGCACTACTGGGAATTTCGCCTCACCACGAACTCATCGGCACATCAAAGGGCATCATTCTTTGCCACGCAACCAAATTCGTCACAGCAAACAACCTGGCACAACAGACTGAAGACGGTGGTGGATTTGAAAACTGGTGTTCCAAACTCTTTGGTACCATTCCTTTACGGGATTTGACTTCTTTTATAAGAAAACACGTCTCACACGAAACACTTTACATAAGCGATGAAACAACGCGCTTGAATGTTACGTTTTTAACAAAATTTCTCCTATGCTCTTCTGCTTGTTCAAACTATTTCTTCTTCCTACCGACGAACGATTAGAACGTTTGTGTGATGGTTTGTTTTTTTTTCTTCCTTCCATTTCCCCATTCATTTATGTTTTCTTATCCACCAGCATAAATTTGTTTCCATCCCCCGATCCGGTTTTCGTGAATGTTGCCCTTCGGAGTTTCGAACGATCCGGTGCGCGGAAGACGCACGCAGTTAGACCGTTGAACTCTCCGGGACGGTTATTACATTAACACGACAGAACAACGACCACGAACAAATAAATATCGATACACTCCAACACTCCGAGGTGAGGGATAGAATTTGTGGTCGGTTTTTTTCTTTTACGATCGGTTAAAGTAATTAACAATCGACGAAGGAAAACCGGGGTGTAATAAATTATGTGCACTCGGCGCACAGGGTGTTTGAGGGTGTTTTCTTGTTTTTTTCTTTCTACCAAACAATCGTTGAAAAGTTATTGAGGAAAACAATGCGATGACGTTCGATATATGTAGGAAAAACCTTTGACGGGAAACACCGCGAATAGGATCCGACGTTAACACTTACCACTATTACTGGCAGCAAGATACCGATGATGTACAGCATCCAGTTCTGTAGGAGTGAAAAAGGATGGAAATGTTAATAATTTAATAATTGTGTTTGTTTATTTCGGCTTGCTGGGCTTTTTATCGCAAGACGGGCGCGTTACGCCACCAATTTACTTAGTGACGGGTAACTTACCGTAACGGTTGAATCATGGAAAGGGTGCATCAGTGATTCATCGTCACAGAAAAAACCTCGCTTAAACGGATCACCGACCAGGAAGAAGATTAGGATAGGAAATCCAACTGAAATTATAAAAGCAGACAAAAATGAGAACACATATTAATGGAACGTTGCTATCTCAATGCGACTATCACGCCCGCGTCAAGATCCTGGTCGCGGAAGATAAGACCCCGTAGACTATCGTGCTGATATTAACATTAACAATGGTAACGTGTGTTGATGGCTGCTACCGACAACAATGGCATGATTCATGTCCTGTTGTAAATTTAACAATTTTAGAACAAGGTTTTCCCCACTCAGATTTGTTTTTTGATTCCTTCTCTTTTACAATTGTGGCCTTCTTTCGGGGATTTTTGGTTCGCAAATATTTCTTCTTTATAGAGTTACTAAATTTATGCAAACGAAATGTGAATATTAAGAAGTTTAAGTGTGAATGGTGTTAAAATAAATTTTAAAGTCAATCAGGCAAACCAGTTTTAAGTTTCCCCCTATATAACAGCAGTAAACAAACATTGTCGAATGTTTTTGCGATCGTCTTTAGTAATGTGTTTTCAGCTAGCAGATTTGATTACACACCGAAGCAGATCGATAAAAATAATCGTTCCGAGTGCAGGACGCTTCGTGGGGACCACACGTAGTCGTACACAATTTCTTTCTGGCCTGATTGGAAGCCAGTGAAGAGAAAACAGAAAATTGGATAGCTATACAAAACGTGACAATCTTCGCTTATGCTTTATGCACACCACCCAGCTGGGTGGGGCGGGGTACTTGCGCAAACGAGATGTTAAAAAAAACATCGTACCTTATTTGTATTGCATCGAACCCTTCTCCCCTCCGTTACACAGTGGAGCAGAGTAAGGGAAGCCAAATATTTGCATACTATTTGCATAAATAAGCTACCCCTGTGAGTAACCGGCGTTACTCTGGAGAGAAGGAGCGCTTTGGGGCTTGACATGTATGTAAAGCTATGCAATGGTATTCCCCCGGGGGGGATAAGATTTGTTCGCTTGTTGGTGGTTGACTTAAGGTCAATTGAATTCGGTTTCAATAATTTGCTTATGAGGTGACGAGAGTCCGCGTAAATGCAGCTTGAAGATTGCAAGAAGATCGAAGAATTCGTGAAGAGATACTCAAATGCCTGCGATACCGAGCAGGGGGGGGAAATTGCATGTTATGACCCGCTTGTTAACGACGGTGTAATACGGGATCGATTGTTGTCGATGGCCAGTACCGTAGCAAGGATAAGTAATTGTGCTCCGATATTGAACGTTCCTTGCCGGGGGTTTTAATTTGAATCCTTGTTGGGAAACTTGTTGCAATTTATATGTAAACGAGTTGATGCACAGGTGTAGTAACTATGGGCCTTGTTTCGCTTCCGATTATGGGAAGCGGCGTTGCGCAATCAGGCAATCTGGCGAAATCGTGCAAAATGATAGCATGATTTTGCAGACATTACACAGAAACGAACATTTGGATGTTTTGTCTTGGAGGGAAATGTTAAACGATCAATTTATCAGGTCATTGAATTGCATCACGTATTATATTGAGATGGATTGGTGATATAGTGGTAAATATGTCGATTTTGACATGGAAGAATCGGGACCAAATCCCATCACAATCGTTGGTTCGTAGTAAGGAGTCTTAATCAATGGACAAGACATGATCCTTAGTAGATCACTAAAGAGGAGATCGTGTTTTTTTTCTCAAAACAGCATTTTGCAATTCTGAAACCCAAAAATTCTGGAAAACCTTAGAACTGAATGGTCCGGAATCTTCATCAGATACTCTTTACAAAACGCTTCTCTTTGTTTTATAGGCAAAATACTATAACATTGTTCAGCTAACAATCGCATTTTTAACTTTAAACTTTCGCGAATTCGTCTTCTATTGAAAATTTTCAAAATCTGGCTTTTCATGTACTATAATTAAGTATTTTCTTTAATAATATTTTGAAATTATGGAGTTGCTGGTGGGAACCGCAATACCTGGATTATAGTGGCCCGTAGAAAGGCGTTGTTGAAACATAATTTTGAGCGTTATTCTTCACAATTTTTTCCAAGAATTCTTGAATGTGTAAAACTTTCCGTAAACATACTTTAAATCCAACAATTGATCATTTCTTCTAGCTTCTGTCGAATTTCCCAAAGAAGAACGTGGTACAAATAGTAGTTAGAAGTCATTTCATTATCAGTTGAGTATGCCTTACAACATACATAATTGAAAAAACGGAAATATGTCCCAGCGAAAAAAAAAACACTTTATTGCTCTCATGTGTTGCGGATTAGGCAATGTCCATAGTTCTGTTAATAGGACAAGCGTTTTTTTAACCAAATAGCAAACCAGACCACATGGGGCTGGAAGTTGGAAGCTGTTCAATAAATAACACTCAAATCAGAACTCAAATTAATTGGTACCATGTTCCGGCGTGGTTGAGATGTTCGACATGTTTCGCACTTCCTCAATGGACAAGCGTTCAATATGTCTACACGGCAGTTAAAGTGGCACTACGATTGACTTAAATCTCTTCAAAGAAAGTGAATAGAAGTGAAACATATTTAAACCCTTGTGCATGTGTAAAGAAAAATGCACCCTTCGACCACTTTACTGTCTGCCGAAGAGACGACAGCCCCATGAACCCAAATATTTGGGTTAGGGAAACACTTTCAGGGAGTTCCTCCCGGTGATTCTTTATCCCTACTCTCCCCCCCCGCTCCATGCATTCGAATACGAGAAATGCATTTTTTGGAGTGCAATTGATTCGACGGAAATGATCCATTTGATTGCCCGCGCACACACTGCACATTAACGCCGGATTGTGCGGCTGAGTGGCGTCTATTTACCCAAGAGTGGTACGGTGGGTGAAAGTGAATCCGGTACTACTATCGGGCACCGTTGTGCGGAAAGGGGACGAGGCGCGAAGGAACCACATGTGTGATGGCGGTGATGGTAGGTTGCTATTTCCATACGGCAGTGTGTGCCTCCGTTATTACCCCCTACGAATGGTCGTTCCGTTTGGTGACCATGTGTTGAAGTGCGTCGGTTGTTAGCTGCCCGTTGCGTGATGATTGATTGATACGTTTCTATACTAACGGAGACGCAAGGAGAGCAACAAAAAAAAAACGCGCGCACACCAGAAATCGTCAACCGTGGCAAGTTGTTGTTGGGTACGATCAAACCGCATGTTTGAGCCTCGTGGAAGTTGGAGTTGTTTGCCATTTGCAGCAGCAAAAAAAAAAGGAAAAAACAACAACAGGCCGTTGCGGTTGAGCTCGTGGCGTTTTGATTATTTTTTCAGCTGCTAGGCCCACAGCTTGAGAAAGTCCAATTCATCCGCACGTACGGTGGAGAAGCAACAGTGCTCGAGTGATCGACGTCTTATGACCATGTGGGGCAAGAAGCGTTTCCGGTTCCAAACCAGCGCGGCTTGACACACCATATTGTCTGCCCCGTAGCAAAGTATTAAGTTTCGGGATGCTGCGTGCGTCACCAAGTGTTGCATTCCCAATTATGGCGGTTGTTACAAAACGAGAATCGTTTGCTTGTGGAGCTACATTTTCAAGCAAGTACATGATGATAAGGTATTTCTCATCCTATCAGTTACTCATCGAGTGTAGGATTTTCTCATATCATTTCTTTTTTTGTCAGTACGAAACATCGCCAGATATTGGACACAGTTTCTAGCACCAAAAATGTATCTTGGACTACAACATGGACGTTGTTCTCTTATCTGACTTAGCAAAGAAAAATGATTTATCTTTTTTGAGGACTATCAGGAATAATTAACGAAATTTAAACAACCTCATCAATTCAGAGACTAAAGAATTTCTTCAAAATCAATGTCTCTATAAATTCTATCAACAAGATCAAGTGATCTTGTGTTAAAAATTTTGGAATTTTTACGGATTTAGAGTTGATCGTGTCTTGTGAAGTATCTATAACTATCTAAACGTTTTATTATTTATTGTATTAAACTTGGATTGAATCTAAAGTATGAGATTGAAATTTATGAGAACTCTTGGGCATAAGCATAAGTGTGATGTGGTGAAAATCCACCAATTAAAACAAACGAACTTAATGCGAATGTTTTGCTCGTGAAGGTATTAACAACATAATTAACTTACTTCTGTTTGGAATACAACAAAGTATCGTCTCAAACTGTATCAAGTGATTAAACGATATCGTTAAGCTTCTGGCGGCACATTTTGCTGTTTGCAAACGGTACTTACGAGCGGTAAACGGATTCAACAACCGTGCCGCAGCCATAACAGTCGGTAGATGAAGGTTTGTAAGGGTTGTTTAAATATTTCAAACGTGTCCCTTCGCTTCTAACCGGTTCGCATTACCTAGACCGCTTGTAGGGTGTTTACTTTATTCCTTTTTTTATTTTTCGTCGTTTGCTGTGACTCATTTGCCGCCAAGCCATAGCGTTAGATAAGAGTGTTGGAGCCCACGGTCAAAGGAAGGTTTGATAAAAATAAAAAAGCGAGGCAACATACTTTCATCGAGTCTCCCGGATCGCTAGAGAATAGTAGAAGTGGTTTAATTGCTTAATGGTCACAACCTGTTGCGTTGTGCCGGTGTTTTAGCATCGCTTTTGTTCTGTCTATTTTTAATTTTTATCGTACATTTTGAAATATTCTTTTCCCACCGTAAGGATCAACCGAAAACAAACCATACGTTTCGGTGGAATTTTATCAAATGGTAATAGATAAGAATTCGTTGTTTACATTACATTTGGCATGATAAACCATCATGGGTTATGCATTAATCATCATTTTAAATGTTGTACATAAAGCAACAAAACACACTATTGTTTGTCGTGCGCCGTGAATGACATCAGCGGGCCAAAGTCTCTACATACAGCGGCAGCAAACAGAATTAATTTGGCATCCATTTCCGTCTACACGTGATGAGGGACAAATGGTTGTTTGCCTCCGGTGCGACTAACACCGGTAGACAATGATGCCCGCGTGGAGAAGATTGATGTCATTGAAAATGCAAAATTTATCATGATGCTGTTGCTGGCCTATATACGCGCTGTTCGGTGTGAATGCCACATGCTGCGTGCCGTTTTCGAAGGTTGTACACATTCCAAAACGGGCACGGTCGGTAGTTTAAGTAACGTTTTTTTTTCTTAAAGTCGTTTTACAATTGACATTCAATCCTGCATACGGGTATTTCCACCTTGAACTTGAAGCAACCGTAGTATGCTGCGCCTTCAAATGGGGTTGTTCTGTTTTTAGATTCCGGATCTATTTCAACCCTCAAGCTTTCGTCATTATCGTGGACGGGTTTTTGCGATAGCATCCGTGATCCACTGATAGCACCAAACAATCGAAACTCACCGCAGCAGAGGATGAGAAAATCGAAGCCAACTTTCAGCAGCACCTTCTTCGTGTCGTCCATGGTGATGGTGGAGCGGGCGTTTGCTGTACCACCACGGCTGGTTACTACGATGGGTTGCTGTTCGCTGCTAAGCTCCGTCGTGCAGTTGCTGCAGTTACTGTCGCTGGAGCACGTATTATCACTCGATCCACCCGCGGTATGCACTATCACTGCTGGGTCAAGATGTCGGTACGATGTTGCTGCTCGCTGCTGTCGCAGAAGGTATCGTTCGTCGTGCTTCAACGGTGTTGCTTCACTGATAGGACACCCGTCCGTAATGTGGTACATTTATTGCTACCAAGAAAACTCTTAAGTACCGTGATGGAACCACACACGCGTTATCGATGATTGCCAAGAAGATAAAACAATACGTCACCGGTGAGGGGGCGCTAGGGAAACTACACACGCACACACTTTGCAGTTGGATCGAGGTAACGGTAAATTTACGCACAAACACACACACACGCGGCTCGTTGTTTACTTGGGAGATAAACAATGTCAGTTCTCACCACCTGCTTCGTCTACCTGCCGGACGCTGGTAAAGATGATTTTTTGCTGTCGTGTGGGAAAACTTCACACATACTAAACCGTGGCCATTGTTTATGACAATTAGCATAATAAGAAAGAAGACGATGCGTCGTGCTATATGATGCTTTTTCTGAATATTTGTAATCTTATTGCTCGCTGTTACCTTTCGTAACCTTCACTGCACAGTACTTCTGCGCACCCGTTTCTGCAGTGGGCGCAAGATGTCCTTGAAAATGTTACCTTCGCCTTCGGTTGACGCGATGCCTAGATCCACCCGAAACCCGTTTTTCTTTGGGTTCAAAAACACGCAAGGTCAACACGAAAAACGTCCCCGCACGGGATGGAATGTATAACGCGGATCACAGGTACCGCGATCTCAAGCTTCTTCACACAGCTGCAAATTGTATCCGAGGAATTTCACGGTTGCCAATGAAACCGGTTGTGTTAAATCACTGCAATTTCCAGGGACACCCGCAGCCTATTATGGCGAATGCATTATCGCTTTCTTTTGCGTAAGCACAGAAGTGTGGATTAATCGTTTCACACCCGCTGTGGCATTATCGCTTGACCGGTGTTATCGCAGTAGCGGGAAAAAGTGTTATTTTCCTACCACGGCGCTACAATTTCTCCACGGGCACTGTACTGCTCTGCACTGCTTCTGCTGTACTGAACCGTTCAAGGGGAGGCGAAAAATAAACAAAGTTCGTGTGGCTGACGTTTGGAACCGTCACTTTTTTTTGCTATACATTTCCCCCTCCAAAAACACAGCTGGTGATAGGGCTGTTCATTCTCGAATGAATTGTATGACCCGTGCGACAAAATATTTGACTGTGGAATGAACGTTGCGGCTTAATAACACCTTACTAAAGGCTTGATAACGAATCCTGATATGTTCTGGATTAAAATACGTGCAAGGATACGTTCAGTATTATTTATTCGTAGAAATTACAAGGTTAGGCTCTCTTATTTAAGTTTTTCATTAACCTTTTACCAAAAAGTGGATGATTTTCGATACTTCTGTTCTGTACAAGGTAGTCAAACATGGTTTCGGCGTTACGATATAAAAAGTTACGCATCTAGAAATGCTCAAAATTCGAATACCGATGATCTGAATAATTGTTGTATATTGCACATTTAACACAGATTAAACATTTTGTCAAGGGGGTATATGCGCTGAAGCCACAGTGGAGTATTATTCGTCAAGATGGTCATAATTTATGTTCATCATATATATTCCGTTTTTTATTTTAGATTAATAGGTATTAGTTTAACACGCTACCGATCATGATCGCGGCAACACCGGGTTGTACAAACCAAGCCGGATTAAGTATGTCCTAATGATGAAACACAACCCCCTTGGTGTATGTGATAAACGGCCCCCGTGTTCCACACGATATGACCGGGTATCAAATCCCACCTAAAAGTCTAGTAAGCCAGAAATGGCCGGCATGACCATTACAGGGCGTTCAGCCAAGAAGAAGAATGATAAAAAGTATTATAAAAGCAATTGCAATAAATAAATATGTTGTTTATACAACTTTTTATTATGCAGATTTTAAATTAAACCAAAAATTCAAAAGTAACAGAACTTAAGTTTTTTCATCATCATGGTACTTTTAGTACGAGTTCTTTTTCATAATAGTTGCCGCCATTTACTCTGCTGAGGAGGAGCATTCTCCAGTCATTTCTTGAAAATTAACAACGTCTCGTATCTGAAGGACGGTTACGGTAGTGTTTTGATCGTCAAATTTGCACGTGACGGTATGCTCCCCTAAACGAAACGTGTATATTTGCGAACCATACTTCGTGCGTAAATATACAGAGCGAGGATCAGCCTTCAGTACATCAACAATGGAATTCTGTAAAGAAAAAACGCTATAGATTACCAAGCTTAGCTAAACGGTAATGAGGGATTACCTTTTCTATTTGAAGCTCTTGTAGTTGGGATTCTGCATTTGCATTGAAAATTACGTTTAAGCTCGAACTATTCAATACCCAGTTGGGCACGGTCACAGCAGGAACTGGTTGTGTGTTGTTTGATCCACCCGGTTTCTTGTCCTGCAGATTCGTTTCCTCTCCGTCGGGTGCTTCCCGTGAGTTAAGGAATTCTGCTTCCTTTATGTTTACCGGTACATCATACTGCGGAATGTATGGTTTTATGTCTAGTACGGGTGTACCATCAACCTGTGCCAAAAAGAGTATTCATTCATTAAGGGTTGTTCATGAGTTGCTCAGTTACAAATTCTCTTACCATATCGGTTCCTAGAAAGAACACTTTAGAATCTTCAATCCTGTCCAATTGCACCAGTGACAGACCTATCGGGCAAGGACGATGAGGAGATCGCGTACTGAACACACCGACACGCTCACCGCCTAATCGTGGAGGAGCAACTTTCGCTTTTGCATGGTTAGGGTTCCGGTGAAAGTAGTAAACGATCCAGAGGTGCGAAAAGTTCTCCAGTCCTTCCAGGGAATGTGCCGGATTGTTGAATGTGGTTGATGATATATCTATTCTACTCAACAAACCCGATGCTAGACTAGCTTGCCGTGGTACAGCACGCTTGTCGTTGAACACAGTTTTTATAACACCTATTGGTTTGAATGTGCAGACATCTGCGCCGTCATCGTCCACGAGTATGTTCTCCTGCACAAAAGGATAATTGTTTTTAGTAGGAGGCCAGTTTTGTTTGTGCACTCTAGACAAACCTTTTTATTGCTATGTCCATTTTGTTGCTGTTTCTCCTGGCAACCTTCGCACCGATAATCGTTCAATAGCTTTAGGATATGTTGGTGCTCTTTTGTGTGCATGTGCTGCAGATTGGAGAGTTGTTGCCTAAAACATGAATGAAGAGACAGCTGAAAGTGTTTCCCGTAGCCAACAAAGGGTTAAAGAAGGTACCTTAAGTTTTTAATTTCACTCCTAGCAGTTGCTAGCTGTGCTTTTAGAAATTCTATTTCCGTATTACTCATTTTGGACAGTAAAAAGATATCACAAACTAGCTAGGAGAAAGTATGTAAACAAATCTAGCGACATTCGGTTTGACAACAGGTTAGATTCCCGGTGCAAAAGATATGACACATCATATCTTCTGGTCTTCGGTCTGGTGAAAAATGTATTCAACACCAAAACAGTAATTGACCTGACTAGAGATAATTTTTAAAAGGTTAATTTTATTATGCTGGCTTTGTAATTGTACTGAAATATATTATATAACGATTAAATTTACTTTGAAAAAATTGATTGAAAATTTATTTCAATAATCTTTGTGTTTTAAGTTTTTTTTAGTAACGCTACTTTCAAATAGATGGCGCCACATGATCCAACCTTTGCCGATGCTACAGCATTGGATAAGAAAAGGATCTTCCGTATTGGATTTTTATTTCCTTTGTTTGAACAAAAATGAGATTTAAAATTTGTCAATGAAGGAATGCCATTCCAATGCTGCAAATTGTGTTGTAAGTGCGTTTTAATTTTGCTCTCAATTTAAATTGCACATTCTTCCATTGTTAGGTCCCCATTATAAAATACTATAGGGAAAATGAAAACAAACAAAAATTATCAATTATGATCATAATGATTTCATTACGTTCTGTGTATCAATTTGGATAAAGCACCAAGAATTGGCACCATCAATATGTAATCGACCAAAAAAAAAAAAACATGCGACTCGTGATTCAATTCGTACACTCGGATGTGTAGCGCGAACGAGAACGAAGGAATGTAAATCGAAATCGACTCTAATTGATGTGCTTTTGGTACGCGATTGAATTACTGGCCGCATTAACAACAGTGCTGCAACGGTAAGCGCAAGGTCATACGCAACGATCCGATTAAGCTCGGATAAAATATGCAAACGTATCACTACTGGGCAAACACGGGAAAAGGATCAGCTGCATGCAGTCGATTATGGGCGATTACGACATTACGACCAGCTCTACACTGGTGGAACATGCATGGGAATGCTGCACTAATCGAACAATAATAATAATACGGCGCAGAGTTCGTTGCCAATTTTGGTCGAAGGTGAGGAAGAGACAAAACCGGCCACCATTACCATATGATGTGTTTATTTAGATTCTTGGTTTTTAGGTACTTACAATAAATAGGAACGACAATAGTGTTAATAATACTTATACAGTTGTTTTTTTGTCAAGCTTACGATGCGTTTACGCTGGTGGTTTCGGTGCACAATTACCATAGAAGCGTGTGCAAAGAATTCGGAGACCATGCCCACACCGCACGGTACCGATTCAAATGCGGGGCGAGATGTTTTTGCAATATTGGGTGGGGGTTGGTTACTGGCAAAACATTTTTGGCAGTAGCTCGTAACAACCAATGTGCCATCGGGTGTGGGTATGTACAGTACAAATACTCGTCGCACCGGCGATAAACACGTAAAAGGGCTCATTTTACACATTAATCAGTGCTCGAACGGGGGAACGGGTTCAACGGGTAGCGGGGGCAGGAGCAGGTGTCACCCGGGCGGTTGCCGCTGTCCACCTGTACTGGGCTGTAGCATAATTGTTCGTGCCGCTCGCCAGAACTCTTCACTGCCATGCTGTTATTTGCCCAACCGGTACGAATGCTTGTCACCGATCTGCTCCTTTGGCCACATGCACTCACAGCCAGCATCGATCTGGGACCGGGACCAATGTGAGATGATTTGGGGCAGGAAGAGAGAGAGATAGAGAGAGAGAAAGAGCACGCGGTTAGAAGCAAGATAAGCTAATTAAACCACCACCTACAGTGGCGTTCTGGGTGTGTTTTTACCTCTCTAAGGGCCACATGTTCCCAGCAGTTGACGGCTTTCGTTTCCGTTCCAGTTACCTTCCGACGTGTGATGTAGACCTTTTGCCGTATCTGCGTGCAGGAAAGACCAGTTTCGGTACACTGGGCAGCGGTCCAATGTGGAAGGAATGTTCGAAATCAATCATATATGGTACAAGGTAGACAGAATCCGAATTCTCCGTCTCAATTTCACGTAACATCACAGACTAATTACCTTATTCTGATAGTTGTTGTACGAGCTAAGGCATGATTCGGTGACATAGTGATTGGGCCGATACTCGTACCCATCGGTACCGTTGCCGACGTACACGATGTTCAGCAGTACCTCGCAAACCGGCTGCCGGGTGTGGGATCGCTTGACCACAATCGGTTGTCCGGCTTCTCCATCGATGTCCTGCTGGTCGTATTCACCGTCGTACTCGAGATTGTTGGAGCTTCCGTCCTGTGCCTCATTCGGTGCGATACGGTTCCACTTCATCAGCGGGCCCCATACGTTAGGGCCACCGAACAGATTGCGTAGCGGATCATCATCCTTGTTGCCCATCACTAGCGCCATTGTGATTGCAACTGAAAATAGAAAAATCTACCCAGTGTGCCGCGCCACAAGATGCGTCCACCAGGTCACCAGGGTGAAAAGAATGTGAAATTAGAATCGGAAAGTCCCCCATTTTCAAGCATCGTACGCACAATGGCTCTTGACAAATGCGAAATTCCGACGACCATGATTCATTTTCGCTTCCATTTCAATGGCATTCGTGCTTATCGCAGAGAAGAAAAAAAAACAGCTTTTCAGGAAGCTTTTTGTTCCCCACGCCTGTGTTTTTGTAGTTGTAGTTGCCCTCACTCATCAATGGCTGACGACGTATCTGGTTCGGTTCTTGATGACCGGAACCCACCAGATGTTTCCCCTTTTCTGTTTGACCCGATCCTGATAATGTGGCACACTAACCCTCCGCCGGCAGTATGACGTAGTGGATGGATTCGCAATGCTTAGAAGTGCCGATAAGATAGACCCAGAGCGTGAACTGAAGTAGTTTGGCTACGTAGGTTAAGCTCGTGACAAGCGCACAGGTGAGTAGTTGTGAAATTATTGTTACGATTTAGTGTTCTCACGCCTGTGTTTCCGGTGGGTGCCACCTGTCCAAGTTCCAGGTACGGACGCGTCATCACCAAGAACATGCGGCACTATACCGCTCACCGCAAAGCATGTGTTCCTTTTGGGTGAGAAATCGTGCAACATACGGCGCTGGGTTACGGTTCTGTACCATCATCCCGTCCACTTGTATCGCCTCATCAGTGCTCCGTCCTCTGTCGGCAGTACTCCAACGCATTCTTTAACGTTCCTTTCCCTTCAGCTGTCTCTCAGTTCCCATCACCATTGCTGGTTTTTGCGGTCGTTATCTGGGCGCGCTGAGTGTTACCTTTTAATTATGTTGACCTAACGCCGCTACGATTCCGGCGCTTTTGGGGTGAGTGGGAAATGCGAACGGTAGCAAAACTGGTGAAATGGCACTTTATTTGGTTCGCTGTCAATAGAATGACAAATAGAGGAAGCGGAATAGCGAAACCGCTTACCACGACACCCTTCGCATTCAAAAACGATATGGCAATAGTTGATGCGTTGGCATGGGAAATCGCTGTATTGATCGCAAAGTGGACGGTAATTGGAGCATCCGGATAGAATGGTCCCGATGTGCGTTTTCTATCACAGATTGTTAGACTTCTGCTTTTTTGGGGGGCATTCTTTACAGCTCATTAAAAGAGCAATTTGACCCGATTGGAGCACCCATTTGCCGTGTTCAGTGCTGCGCGTCCAGATAAGATCAGGCACACTCCCTGTACTTCGACTCGGTGTAATGATAGACAAAATTTGCTTTTCTTTTTTTTTTGGGGACAAAACCGGGCGCTCGTTAAATCGTTGGTGTCAATAGCAATTTACCATGGAACGTAACTTATTGTCATCTCGAGATCTTTGCCTCGATAAATGGGCACAAAATTTGCCAACATCAATTCACAACCACAAAACGGATATGATTATTTCGTTTTCTGCTTTTTTGCTGCCACTAATTCATTGCTAAAAATGATCGTATTCGCAGGACTGGTTGTACGAATAGAACCTCACCACACAGATGATAAAAGGAGGGAGTGTGTCGTCACGGTGCTATTTGCTGAATGATTTATCCATTTCGATGTTGTTACGGACGGTGTCGTGGAAAGCTTTCGAAGTGCGTGTGATGTGATCAACTAATTTATTCAACAACGATCGACTAGTACTACAAAGTGCATCATTCTCTACATTTTGCTACACAAGCATCAACTTATTAGCGGGCACATATGTTGGCATTGCAATCGGAATTGCGTTCGACAACCGTTCGTTAGCTTTTGCCATCTGATTCAGTACGCAATCGGTACGTTAGCATCATTCATTTGTAGGAGAAACTCGGGTTATCATCAATTGATGCGAACGCTCCGGACGACAGCTCAACAGCTACTTTCGATTTATCAACTGAAGTGGATAAAAGTGGTATAATAAATCCATTACTTTTCATACATATTTATAACATGGTCCGTACGGCACGTTCGGTTGCACACAGGACATTGCGTTTGGGGGATATTTTGTTTTCCAGCATATACTTCGGAATGCAGAAGAATTTTAATCTTGCCAATGCTACACTCCCACTATTGGGGAGAAGTAAGGGGGGGGGGGGGGGGGGGAGGTGATTGTTTCAACGGGGGTGCAGGGTACAATGCTGTGGTTATGTTCGGCACCGGCTGGTGATCTTGTTTATGGGTGTGTGTTTACTTTGAAATTAAAATGCCATATTCCATATGTTGAGTACGTTATTCAAAGAGGTAGTGACGTTTGATGTGCATGAGATAAAGCTATTAATCTGCTCATGATGCAAACGATGGATTTTTATCAATAAAGGCATGGCAAAGGCTATGAAAGGTATGTATATTGAATGTCTCTCTCTCTTATAAAAGGAAATATGTTGAGCTATTTTACGTCAAATAACTTTTTTTTCTAATAGTTCAAGTTTTAAAACTTACATAAAAGTTGATAATATTGATTATATATTGAAAATTGATATTGATAATAAACAAATAATTATCGGCCGAAGCCGTCATCATGAATTATAAATAAATAAATAAATAAACAAATAATTAACATTTTGATTAATAATTAACATTTTGGGAAAAAGATCCAGATGCGATTTGATATCCGGTCCTGTCGTGTAGAAACCGTGTCAACCACTGTTGCCGCCCCATGAATGCTATTTTTTGTTGATTAATATTAGTGAATAATTCCAATTCCAAGGGGCGACCCGGTAGTGTATGTGATAAACGGCGCCGGTCCACGCGCCAGGACTTGGGATCAAATCCCATCCGGACCGTCTCCCAAGCAAGGACTGACTATCCAGCTACGCGATAAAATAAGTCTCGTAAGCCAGAAATGGCCGAATTTCCAATGTATTGACGTGTTTAGCATCGACATTTTATCTCCAACTTCAAATATTACCCTTACTAAACCGAAAGTCCTTATATTTTGAATCATTTTCACAAGCTGATTAAGCTAAGATTGAGCTGAGAGTGTAAACCTTAACACATATTAAACTTTTATATAGAAAGTGTCATGAATTTCAAGTCAACTTTCAGGAGAGAAAAAACTGTCTCTCAATAAATATCGGTTTTTAATATTGTGTTCAAAAACTGTTGCTCTTTTCCTATTTTTTTATATTAAAATGAATGCATCGAACGTGATTGTTATTAGTCATGCCTTACGGGTAACAATCTGTGTCAATGTACAACTGTGTCGTCCTGATTGTGAAGTTATCCCTCTCCCACATGGGCACTGTACAAGTGGGCACACACATCTACAGATTACAAACAGCTCGCTAACAAACGTTTAAATGCATTTCCTTCACACGGTTTAAAAATCAATCGCAAATGCGAATGCCACACCGTTCCGGTTGTCGAGTAACGTGACCCATTCCGTATCCGGTTCCCCATTTTTTTTGCATAAAGCGCTTTTGTCGCATATCTACTTCACCTTCACCCTATGTTCGTGTAGACCGGGGGGAAAATTTCGATAGCATTTGTGAATTAGTTTCCGTTGCGTATTGGGCCAATATTGCAGTAGCAAAAATTTAAAAGGAAAAAAAGAACCTTCCGATTGTACCTCGAACCAGTTCGGCGGCTTCGGGTAGCGTCGATAGCGAAATGGAGTGTGCAGAATAAAAATGTTTCAATAAATTGATCAATAAACGGCGCTTTGCTAATTGTTATTTGTTTTTCCACTGCTCCACCGTTCCGTTCCGCGTTTGGCGGAAGCTTTTTTCCCCGTCTCTTGAGCGTGGGGTTATTTTGCGTTGGTTCGTATGCAGAATGTTGCACGTGTATCGTGCGTGTGTTCGACGAACAATTAGCGTTAGGTGGAGTACGGTGGCAATCAGATGGATGATTGAAATCGCGTGGAAACAGGTGCCGAGGAAGGAAACATTGTTACGCGGAAGTACCTTTCGGAACGGCATTTCAATTGATCGCACTTAACAAGCACCAGAAGCCACCTAACGGGTTTCCGGTGGTGGCAAATGTTTTCCAACCATTTCTACCATGTAGCGGTGGTCTCGCTACGCATCTCGGATCAGGGGTTTGTATCGGGGAATGGTATTGGAAAATGGATTCCACCCCGGGTGACACATATACACGACAAAATGCTACCGATCGCGCTGACGAGAGCGTACACGGTGCAATAGTAAAATGAAATTAAAATTTCATCAACCCTTCCCCGTAAAGATGCGTTGATCCAGTAAGTTGCCTACATTGCCTAGTGACTGTAGCGAGTGAGAGAGAGTTTGGTTGTGCAATCGAACCTATCGCAACCATTTATTTGTTTCGCTTTTCTCAATTGGAACAGATTTTTCCCGATCCCGGATGATGGATTGCTTTACTGATTCGTTTGGATTGGTTAGGTAAATAGGTTTTGCCGGTCGCACTTACTAGCTTTGCTATTTTATCCATGTTTGTAGCTAGAGATGACGTGACAGAACGACGTGTCAGCGAAGATCGTAACGTCACACAACCGTAACACAGCGAAAGCGATAGAGATTGAGCTGCACCAGGGATGGGGCACACGAAAGCGGAGTTTATTTTTTATGTTGTTAACAACTAATAACACAATAAGTGCATCAGTTTTTTCGGCACACACTGCACTACACTGGTTAAAAATACCGAACACGAACTTAACTGCCCAAAACGTAAACGGTGGGGCCCCTTTAAGCCTTGGGAGTTGCTTGCGACGCTGCAAGTCTACCTGGGGATTGACGAGCCACCACAGAACGATGTAAATCACTGGCCAGGTCGATGTTCCTGGCCGAAGCTTTTATAGCGCTTTGGAGTGATGCTAGCAATATATAAAGCAGGCAACAATCACAACAACAGAAAGACACATTACCACGAAAATGACTGCTTATCAGCGTGGTCCGGTTGATATCTTCTCACACCTTTACCATTATAGTATGTAGTGCGAAGTAAGTTGCAGATAAGCTGGCGTTAGGCGTTAGGCGGCCACCAATGCTTGTCGATGTACAGCTGACTTGGTTTACCGAGGCATCGGTGACGCATGCGCCACCTCCTCCCCCACCCAGGATCATCCGGTGGGCCAGTGAAAGGGAGCTGATCTTAATCCTTCATTTATGAAATTGTCTTGCAGCTGAGGGATCAGAAAAGAACGCAAAACGGAAAGGTTTTTAAGTAATAGGAAAAGATATTTATGTACATTTACCCGGGAAGAACAATGGCAGGAGACTGGGTTTTTAGGTGGATAAGAATGGTGTTAAACAGCTTTGCGTAGGAAGAAGTTCAAGTTTCAAATGGTTTCGTTTATCATCTGCATTTTGTTGGAAGATACTCGTTCTGGTAATTGTTATTTTTCAATAAGAAAAAGATTTATTTTTACCGCGGAACTACTTTTACCGTGTTTATTACGTTGCTGCTACAGTGTGTAACATAATTATAAAATTATAATTTTTTATAATAAAAGATAAAGCTGTACAGCATTAAAATGTTTTGTAATGAAGAGGGTGAGTGGATTACAACGGCAGAATATGAAGAAAGAATCTGAAAAAGAAAAAAAATCTCTGTTGAAAATTAAAATATAAACTGTTTCTTTTCATATGCTTAAACTGCATACAAATGGTGTTTATTTTCATTTATTTATTTCTAATTTATTTATTTAATAGATGGCTTTAAATTATTTGTTGTACAACGCAGTTAAAACATGGGTTAAAGAATCGTTCAAAAGAGTGATTTAAATTCAAATAGAGTACAAAAGCTCTATTTGACAAAAAAAATCAAAAAACAAAAACAAAAACGAAAAACTATACAAATCGAAATAGAGTCACAAAACATCTTTACTTTTTCTTGTTGCGTGATTTGAAACACAAAAGAGTGAGTGAGTTGAAATGCAGAAGAGTGAGCCGGCACAAAGAGGGAGTGAGTTAAAATGCAAAGGAATAGTCAAAAGATTAGTCTATAATAGTTTTATGAGAAAAATGATTTAATTTAATTTCAATCCTTCCAACCACTCTTTCGTTCCGTTTCAATTTTCTCAACAGAGTGATTATACTCATCTCGATTCAACTCTTTAACTTGGTAGACTAACATTTACATTTCCCTCCATAAATAAACAAACTGACCTTAAAGTTGTGCTACAAACTGTACAACAAGAAAAGCAATAAATTGAACGTCAAGCTCAGTTTGGTTTTGGTTTCGCGCGTCAACCTCTTTTCGATTTTAATCTTTGCAAAACGCTTTGCAATAATGCTGGCGATCATGATGATGGTTGGATCCGATATTGACCTAGTCACGGCAAACCCCCCGACAGCATAAACAAACTGCCCCCGAAGGGGATACCGAGTGTACCGATAATGGGATGATGTTCATGCAGACCGGATTAAAGCTTCAATTCGCTTCATAAAGCTTCCGAAAATGGTTGCTCTACACTCCCGCCCACCCCGTCCCCTCACCTCAAAGACCCTTTTACGGAGTTAAAATCAACTGCAATTAATTATGGTCACTCCTTGGTTCGGTAGCAGGATTTGCTGAAAACTCCTTGCGGACTTTGTTTGTTACAACGGCTAAAGAGCAGAATTCCCTTATCGAGTGAATGCGTCTTGCGAACGGTGAATCACGAGCCGTCCGCCTGTTCTCCCAGCCCCAGGGGTGAATTTTCTCACCCGCCCAAGGGTATCGATTACGATAATCGGGGGACCGGGTTCCGGTGGTGTCCCTCCAGCACAAGCATTGGATGATAATAAAGTTGCGCTGCCGAAGGCACGCTGGAGTTTGTGTCACGCTTAGCGGTTGGTTTGTGTTAGGGATCGGGTTCGCACCGATATCGAGTACCCTAATATATTGCGAACAATTAACCTCTTTAACTAATTTAACACATGACCGCCGCTGAATCAACAATCGATGCTGTGAAGTGTGGGGTAAGAGGTGCTTGAAATCCGAACGTGTAGTGTCCGGTTATACGGGAGTACGCACTGAACAACGGCAATCAAACCGATGCTATTCTGGTTCGATTCGTTCCATGTTTCCTAGCTCGTGTGTTTATGTTTTCATCGATAGTTTGTTTGTATGTTTTTGGAACAGCAAAATCACACGCCTCCATACACATACGTTAAATGTGTGGGAAATTGAAAGAGTAGAGAGGAGGAGAGGGAGGAGGAGAAGTGGAGGGGAGACCACTGAATAAACCGAAGGGGTGCTGCGGGGTTAAGTATGCAAATGTTTATTATCGTTCATTATGATTGTCAGGCTTGTCATAAATTATTAACAACTCCTTCACAATTGCTTTCCACCCCATTCCGTTAAAGAGTGTTGAGCATTCCGGATCACACACCCACGGATACACACACGCATATGAGAAAGATACAGTTCCCTTTCCCAAATGTATAGTCCCTTCCAATTACCTCCTCATACCCTAATCAACAGCAGACAAAATGGCAAACCGGTGTGCTTTGGTTCTCATCGAGAACGGAGAATTAATTTTAAGAGCGTCCTTGATAAAGCTTTGAAAGTTCCTAAAACGAAGACACCGGAATTAAGACACCGTATGTAAACCAACAACCTCAGCATTCGCAGGAGAAATCGTTGTTGTGGTTCATTAAACACTAACCCGCAAAAAGTGGATCGAACAGTGGTGTCAGCATAAGTTGCGAAGCGGCCGGCGAACTAGTCTGGAGTTTGTATGTTCAAGACCGACGACCGTATTGAAGTTCAACTGGAACAGATTTCCATTCGAAGGATTGATTTAATTTTTTTTGTTGGAAATCCCCAAACAAAACCTTTTGATGTTCGACCTTGAGCGATCGCTAATGGTGTGGCACTTTTGGTTGAAATCTTGTGCACAATGTTGAAGCTAATGTTATGTGTTAAAGGGATTTATTATGTACACATTCTACCGGGTATTATCGATGCCACCAAAACGCCTTGTCTTTGATAGCAAGCTCCAAATAGCTAGTGGCAAATAGGCGATGAATCACAAGTCGTTGTGAGAAGGCGTCGCTTGTACGATCGTTATCATCATGGATTAGTGTATCTATTTTTAAATCGTCTTCTTCTTATGACCTGTAAAAAACCTGGTGCTTTAATCTTAAGCCGATGTAATCTATCGAACAATTCGCTAATGACTGGGAAGGTTTTTCGATTTGATTGATATCGTAAAGCCGCATTAGGGATGAGTCATTTGATGGATTCGGTGGAACAATCAAGATAATTGACCCTGTTGCTTAGGATTAATAATTGTTGGTGATAATTTTTTTCCTAGCTTAGATCCTGAGTGAAGCTAATTTAAAACATATTAATGTATACCTTTTAATTTGAAATGTATGACACTCAATTGCAGATAATTGGAATGCTTCAAAATGTATAGAGCTTTTTTTTTTAATCAATTACAAAGTTTGCTAGCAGTTGTTTAAACATTTCCAAAAGATTGGTGCATTTTAAAGGGAAATTGAATATTTCCAACAGGGCATCTTCATTGGAAGTAAAATCCAATTAGTTTTTGTTCTGGAAATTGAAATCCAAAAATTATTTCTCCAAGAACACATCTTCAAAGGTAATGAAGCTTTCACATCTTTTATGTCTGATTGAAGGGCATGAAAGCGTTCACATAGGAAATGTTACACAAGCGTTATATATAGTAGTGTGAGTTTTCTTTCTACGTCATAGGCTAACGATATTTATTATTTATAATAAATTAATTCTCTTCGTTTCGATTTTTTTAAGCAAATTGCTTTATTTGATCGACCATCTCCTATTTCTGCGTAAATGGGCCTGTTGATTTAACTTAAACATATGAATTTTACTGTCTAGTGAACATCTCTGTTAGCATATATTTATTTACCCTTCCAATAATTCGAAGAGATTATTTTCTTAATATCTTTTAAATGTTTCTAATGTTTTATTGATTTTGATGTATATTTGTCTCTTTTCACTTAAAAATGTTTGTAAATATAAACAATAACTTTCTCTTTAAAATTCTTCTCTTACTCGTGAAGCCCTAATACTATCTGCATAATTCATTACCATTTACATTGGAAAGGCAATAACCAAAATTTATCAACATCAGTAAAGGTAATATTTAAAGGTCTGCATACTATCATATCGTTCTGATCCAGCAAACGCTTTACTTACCAACAATCTAAGATACTAACTAATTGAATGTCACAGGAAAATGGCACAATGAAATTCTGATAAGTTTTCTGCCATTCCCTTCGGGACAAGCAAAAAAGAAAGCTTAAGATTTACAACGTATCCATTTTTGTTGCACAAATCGGTATCAACCTTCCAGCACAAAAAAAGGAAGTAAATCCCTTGATGGTTCCAACCATCTCGCAGCTTCACAGCTGGTATCGAATGCGAATAGAAAACGGTTTATGTGATTTCTACTTAGCTGTTAATACGTTTTCCATATGATAGTAAACTCGCTCCTTCTCTCTCTCTCTCTCTCTCTCTCTCTCTCTTTCTTGTGCTTTTTGGGTCCCCGGGGGGTTCAGATGAGGAGATGCTTTTTCGTCCATTTTTCCCAATGTTTGGTACGATCTCGTTCCATCATTTGATGGAGATTGATCCGTGGCCATTGTTTGCCTTGTGTTGTGTTGAACACTTGTACACTTGTGTACCGATTCGTCTCAATTTCTGAAAATGTGGAAGGGAACTGGCAGGTGGATTGGCGGAGACAGCAGTAACATATGTACCGCATATTCGTTTGTCAATTTATTCCATCAGACTGATGTTTGAAATTACAATCACGTTGATGTGAGCAGGTTGCCTTCAAAAATACGAACAAGTGAGCGAACTTTGCTCAATCGAGTTTTCCTGCAAACTAGGCTAGAGATATGGAGTTGGGCGTTGGGAAATCCGTAAAGGAAATATTGACTGTTTGCCAAAAGCAAGTAATCAAGAGGAAGGAGAGAAAGTGAGAGAGAGAGAGACGTCTGCTGTAAAAAGGGTGTAGAAAAGGGTGAGTTCAATCGATCTTCATTGCAAACTTCCTATAAGTGGCTTGTGCTGGGAAAGCACGTCGGTTCCGGTATAGCAGCAGATGAGGCATCCTTCCGTTGCTGTTGTTTTGTGCAATATTTGAAAATATTTCCCCAATGTGTATACCGACACCAATCACCATGCTAGGGGGTTTTTGCGATTGTTTCGTGCCAACGTTATAAAGGGCTCTGCAATAGAGGTTTAACGTAAGGATTTGCGTACTTCTCCAGTGGCGTATTGAAAGTATGCGGTGTCATTGATGCGGATGTCATACTTTGCATGCAACTCAATTAAGGTCTAACCAGCTGGATGTTGTGAACCGGGGGAGGAAGGATTGAAGTATGCGAACGCTAGAAGGGGAATACCCTTTCCCGGAACAGAATTATCGCATGAAGATTGTCGTATAGAAATCGAAAAATTAAACCAAAATTGCCTTAACATCCACTAGCTGTGGCTAGATGAATTCATTTCAATTCTTACAGTTAATGAGGTCTCTTTGGTGGCATTGCCCAACAAAAATCTCACGTGTGGCGGGATGTCGAATCGATCGATGTCGATCAAACTGCCAGCATGAAGCAAAAAAAAAGGAACGATTGAAATGTATGTACGAATCAACTCATAGGCGCGCGCGTGGGAGCTTTGGTTTGGATGTGAATGGTCCACGGCGCCTACGCAACAAAACAACCGAACAGACTGCAACCGACATACGGAATTGCCGTGCCGTTTGATAGGGCCATCGTACCAATTGACATTGGCAATCATACTATGATGCCCCCTGCCCGATAAAGTGTGAGAATGATAAAGAATTTTATTTATTGAGCGCCATTATGCGCCAAAGCGTCACTACTTCGGTAACCGCATGGTTTTTGGGACGCCTCGTCCCGATGCAGATGACAGTTGGTGTACCGAATGTGTGTGTTGGATCAACGATGGGAATCACCCGGTCATGGTGCGAGTTGCTACGACTCGGTCAATAATCGTTTATCGGCTTCCTGATACGCTTCGTACTCCACTCCGGTTTTATTGGTGGCCCCAATCGACAATGCAAATAGTTTGAATTACGAATCCAATATGGTGTCACTTCCGGAGGTGACTGCTCAATTTACGTGGGCCTCCACTACTACTGTTGTTTGCAGGGCTTGTAGTGTGACGTTTAACATTTTGCTATCGAATTACCGGGATGTAAATTAACGTTGCCCACCTATATCATTCATGGTACCATTCTGGCTCCCTAATGAGCCACTTGGGAAGTAACGCTTCCCGAAGGTGGTAAGAATTTGTTTAATCATCCACTTCAGTTTCTTGTCATCGGACACGTGGTCTGCGGTGGACACAAAGTAGCCATTCCAGCGATGTTGGTTCGGCTTTTTGTGCCGCAAAGAATGTGGTTGCATTCTGGTGGCAGAAGGAGACACCAAAACAAGAGAATGGCATACCGTGGTCCCCGGTCAGAAGTTGATGGTCATCAAGCAGTAGAGTTAGTACAGTGAAGTTGCCATTTTGCTTCTGCCAGTTTTGGGCTACTTTGGCCAATCAGTCAGTGGTAGTGAAAGTTACGTACCACGGAAAGCACATACCATCAGGGAAGGGAATGGAAAGAGGGGAATGGTGATGACAGGGGGTAGTGAATAATTCATTTCCTAAATGGAGGCAAGCCATTTTGACGTCCGGACGAAACAGAGCCATTCCGTTCCGGATGTTCTTCCCTGGGGAGGTGTGCTGTTGGTTTGTTGTCTGTGTATGTGTTGGTTTGTAGTTTGGCCCTTGCAATAGTTCTGGTTTTGTGGGTCGTGGTTTAATGTTTCGGCTAGTTTTTGGCAACGAACGGCTAGACGAAACCTACAAGGGGAAGAGCGCTTGTCGTTGGCACACGGTCGCATGGAAAATGCGCTTCGAAATGGAAATAAAGCGATTATATTATGCCCCGAAAATTCCCCTAATTGAATCGAACCGACTCGACCAACTTAATTATTAACTTTCACCATCGCTCATACCGCCATTGAGTTGCACAGGGGGAAAGGGCGGGATTTTGTACTACATCTTGAGCCGCGTTGTTGCCGGCGACAGTTCGAGTGATTGAGAGCACTTAAAATCAAATTAAGCAGCTCGTCTCCGGACACCGGAATGTGCGGCTCCCGATGGTTTGGCCGACCCGGGGGTTTGGCTTTGAAAGAGCCGTCAGTTTTTGGGCCGCTAATTATCAAGCTGATTATTCTTCGTTGCCTGCCCACCCTGGGGCCGGGATGGAATTTTTCGCGCGTGCATGTGAGCGCCGGCGCTTGCGTTCCGTTTGATTAATACTGCCGAGTTAATTGGTCGTTTTTGGGTGTCGGGCTTTTTTGCATTGCGTGGGTGTTGTGGGCAACATACAGGGAGCGGGGTGTTGGAAGGAAGAAAAGCAACAGTAAATAAAACTACAGCTCGCTTTGTAAAGATCATCATCGCGATGCGTTAATTTTGATGATTGCACTTAATCGAGATTGCATCCGACTGTCGCACGGAATACGGTTGAATGTGTGTTAATTATTAAATTAAACTCAAACAATCCATTCTTTCACACTTGTTTGGAGCGTAACGATGATTGCTGAGGCTTAACATTACGAAGCATCACTTAATGTACCGATTACATTGTACTGTTTGGAGCAGGGAAATGATGTGTGTGCGTTTAATAATTGCTCTGTTTGATATTACGTTTAAAATTATGGTTTTTGCTTACATTCTTTGGACATTTTAAATTCTGCTTACAATCTACATCCACGTATAACGATCATTTTTAGGTATCACAGTTATTTGATTGCAAAGATTTATTTAAAAACAGTTCAATGCTTATTTTACAGGCACTAATTGGTTAATAGAGATTTTAACAAATACTATCTGACAGCTGTCACAAAAGACATTGAGGAATTAGTTCCAATCTAAGCTTGGATTTAATTATCCAGTTACTCTTGGTAAAGAAACCTGGAAACTTCAGGCTGTAAGAACTCCGGAGGATGGGAATTATAGGTACAGAATAGAAAAAGAATAGGAACTACAACAACAACTAATAAATTAAACTACAAAAAGGACCTTGCTTTGGACTAAATCTGCCAAGAAGAAGTTGCGAGGCCTTCGGTAAAGAACATCTAATGGATATTTTGAGATTTTTTACTGTTACTTCAACATGAACTTTAACCAAACATTTGCAACTTACTCACCAAAGATTCCAAGGTAGGATATTACTTCTGAACTATGTGGGATAAATGATTTATGTCTCGTCCTTGTGCTATGACAACCTGGTTATATTAGTTTGGAGTCTTAGGTTTATATTAACCACGAATTATGGTTAGGTTCTTCCAGTATCTGAAGTTGTTTTTATTCGTTTTATCGTTACTTTGAGGAAATTTGTAGACATTTGTCAATCGCTTCAAGAAGTAATATATTGTATGAGCCGAAAGGTAACTTCTTCATATAGGAGTTGCAGCAGGGTAATATACAACTAGAGTTACTATGAGTAAGACATTTTCTCCCCAGTAATGAGTCCCAGGATCGTCGACTTGGCTATTCACACGACGGCACCAGAAGTGAACCTCAGACACTCAAACAGAGCATTTTATAAAGTCTTAATACTTCTGCGGATTCAGGCCACTGAGAATCTTGTATAAAACCGGATCTTCCCAAAACTTCGCAAAATCCATTTGGACACCTGTGAATTAGAAAACCCTACCCTTTAATCCAATAATTTACCCAATTGTACCTACGCATCCCTTTAACACATCTGAGGAAAATTTTAAAGCTCGCCAGCACTCATTCTACTTTGCCTATTGATTAATTTAAAAATCGTTTTCCGCACTGGAACAGTGGTGCATACTTCAAAAGACACAGTTCGCACGATTAGCGCTAGATCGGAAAATCATTGTAAAACACGAAAAGCGTAAAACACCGCCTGTCCTAACAATATCAATCGACTCGATTTGCTTCCGTTATTAATTGCGATGTAAATACAAAAAAAAAACACGAAAAACAATTTAACGATGTAGCTTTTACTTCAGAGCTTGGTAAACAAAAACATAATAGCACTTGCTAGTGTCAGTTCCGTCTTTGAACTTTACCTTCTCGAGAAAAACAACACAAGAAACAAAGTAAAAGAAGAAAAAAAAACCCGGAAAGCAAAGAAGAAGAAAAAAAGCTAAAGCAAAAATAAAATACCAGTCAACCAGTGTGCGGGTTGATGAGATTCCTGTGGAGTGACGAGGAAATGCGAAAAAGCATTTTATGAAAGGGAGAAAAAAGAAAAGAAAAAAAAAATCTCAACAAACGAGGACACCAGGACACATCAGCGAAACGACCCGAGCACATCAGTCGAGCGTTCTTTAAATGGTGCGATACCGTAGAAAGCTTTCTTATGTGATTGCCAAGAAAGGAAAGTAATGACTCTTGAATCGCACGTCCTCAAGCCTTTCGCACCTTTTGACGTTGCACACCGTTATCGTTGGCCAGGACATCGTTCCATGGCTGCATGAGAAGAAGATGGTGATTCACGGAGTGCACACGAGTGCGATTCATGCTTTGTTGCTTCTGCACCGGGTAAGTGTGCTTTTTCATTGCGCCATCCTTTCCAGTGAGTTCGGCAGAAGGGGGATAGCCCCATTTTCATTACGGTCCTAGCCACTGCAGGAGTTGGTCCGGGTTTTGCAGGTGGGCAGATGGGCAGGTGTGCAACTCAAAAAGGGGAAATGTTCTTCCGTAATGTCCCAGAACTAAACCTGGTTTCTGTTATAGTTCGCACTGGTTCGGTTGAGGTTTTTTTTTGTAATTTATTTTCCCCCTTTTACACTCCAAGAATTGTCATCCTCTTTTTCTCTCCTATTGTTTGCTTCGAATTCTTCCAGTTTTTTTTGTTTGGTTCCTTACACCGGTACTAGGTGGGTAACTTCCCTGTTTTTTTTCGCTACTTTCCTGATTCCGATTGTGAATCGTAGTTCATAGTAAGAATCCTATGGGACGGTTCGGGGTGTTTGATTCATTCATCCTGTGCTTTGTCGGGACCGTGGCACCGAAAACCGTGGCGTTCCTCCGAAGGTAGACGAGGATATCTTTTCTTCGTACCCAAGCCAGAAGTCATCTTGGAGTCACGGGAATCGAATGTGACGTTTCCGGATCCTTTCTTCTATGTTTTTTTTTGCGTTATCGCCATCTCTTCACCACCGTCAGAACCTTTCGTCATTAGAGGGACGAACCGTTCCATTCTGTTTGCGTACTGCGAAAATTTTTCTGCCCTTTCTGCTATCAGCTCCGTACGGATCGTTCCGGTATGACCCTGGATGGAGCAGCTTCAAGATGCGGGCACAGGAAACGAGAGTAAACCACCTAACTCGACCTAAATCTCATTTATGGGCACGGGTTCTTTGTGGAAAAGCACGTGTGGCTTCCGTGTGTGAATGGGGGAAATGAAATGCTTTTGATTTAGTTGCCGCTCTATGATTGATTGAATACGGAATGAGTGACGACGTGGATGGGTTTCGAGCTAGTGTAGCACTGGGATATATGAATATATCCTTAGTTCCGTCCCTGTGGCGTGTGTTTCGCTTTGGCACAACAGAGATCTGAAGATTCGCCACCCTTAACCAAGCGATAAGGGCACACACACACCACACGGGGTGAGAATAATTTTGCTCGGCGCTCTTATTAAAACTCTGGCCAACTTTTACCATCTTCTTTTGTGGCGTTTGCAATTCGTGGTTTTGCCAAAAAAACGAATAAGTGGAGCTTGAAGTTGGTGGCGGGAGTTGATATTGTGCAGCAAACTATGGCATCATATAATTTTCGTTAGAATTTTACCTCCACAAAACGGTACAATCGAGGGAGGATATAGTGTGGCTGTGTTTGTGTGATGCGAAAACTGTAATTACGTCGTGTGCTGGAGTGTGCATTTTAATTGTGCTTTCACTGTCCTGAACTTGGCCTGATTTGGTGCCCGGTTAGAACACAATGCGCAGACACAATGCGAAAACAAGCAAAAAAAAAACACGAACTGCTGATGTTTCTCATTTGCTGTAGCATCATTATTTTACTTTATCTGCAGACTATTTTTGCCAAAGTTTTGTCCAGGAATGCAAACAATCTGCTTGCTTTATCGATGCAATAGCGTACGTGCTTAACATTCCTTTCAATCTTACAGTTTCGATAAAGTTGTACAGTTGCATTGTTTTTGTGTAATAGTTTTTGCTTCTCTGAATAGAATGTCAGATTTATTGTCCGAACTAATGCAAAAGCTTTTCGGTGGTTTTCGATGAACTTTTATGGTAATTTTTTGAAATTTAGTTACAATATGAGATTCGGTTGAATGTTCGAATGTAATTAAAGCGGATGGAGCAATATAAAATTTATGTTTTATTTTTCATCCTTTTGATTTTAACATTAGAACTAGTAGTAGTAGTAGTAGTAGTTTTTATTTTATTGTTCGTGATAATTAGTATACAAGTACATTTTCAGATGTTCACACAGTGGGTTCGCTTTGGTGCTTTCCTCAATATAAGTGAATTTTTATATAGCTTTGCTGTTTGTATTCTATGTTGCTAGTTAGCATTGCCTTTAGGCGTTTGGAAAATGGAGTGGGAAAATTAACAAAACCCACCACAGGACAAGAAAAAAAAAGAATTTTGATTTTTTTATGTATAAAGAATGACGCCAGGTTACGAGAGAAGAGAAAAGCTAAACCTAAATCTTAATTATCTAACAGTGAATGTCGTTGGAGAGGTAGAGGATAGGAAGTAAAGGAGTTGGGGGGATTGGAATACAATTATAGTTATGATCGGGAGAGTGATTCCACTAGTGTGGGGTTTAGGTTATTATTTGTTCGTGATAAGTAATTGGAGTTAAGTTTTGATATGAATATTTCAAGGGGTTCAATATTGCAAGTTCTGTGGATGTAATTAGTTCTATACCAAAAAGGAACATTCAAGAAAGTTTTCAAAAATCTATTTTGAATTCTTTGCATTTTTAATTTGTGTGTTTTAGCGCAGGAGTGCCAAACTGGGGATGCGTAGGTTATTATAGGCCTTATCAGGGAGGTGTACATGAGGATTTTGTTTTTCAGACTTAATTTTGATGATCTGTTCCAGAAACAATACAGGCTTCTGAGTATTTTTTCACATTTGATAGTAAGGTTTTCAGTATGTTGTTTGAAGGTCAGGGATTTATCTAAAATGATACCTAGATACTTGACTTTGGTACACCATGGTATATTTACTCCATTCAATTTTAGGTTGGTATTAGGAATTTTACGTCGGCTAGTGAAACGGGTGAAAAAAATTGCTTCTGACTTGTTAGAGTTGATCTTCAATTTCCATCTGTTGCAGTATTTGTGGTAAATAAGTAAAGATTTGTTTAGTGTTTTAATTGCGGTTTTCGATAATCTACTGCAGGTGCCAATGGCCAGATCGTCGGCGTACTGATATTGGGTACAGTTTGTCATTTTAGGTATGTCAGCAGTAAAGATATTGAAAAGTATGGGTGAGAGTACACTCCCTTGTGGCACACCCGCAGGGGGAGTGTAGTTATTGGATTGCGTATTGTTGATATAAACAGCATTAGATCTATTGGATAGGAAACTCTTGATCAGATGGATTATATAATTTGAGTACCCATATTTGATTAATTTGTAAGTCAGACCATCATGCCAAATGGTATCAAACGCTTTTTCCATGTCCAATAGTACTAGGCTGGTGGACTTGTTATTGCGTCGATTAAAGATTATATCGCTTTTGAGCCTATGTAACTGATGTGTCGTGGAAAGGCCGGGTTGAAAACCAAACTGAGAGCTAGGTATGATATTACACATTTCAGAGTATGTTCTTAATCTTACTGCGATAATTTTTTCAAAAATTTTGCTGAAACAGTTTAATAGACTAATTGGTCTGTAGTTGCAAGCTTGATTCAAATCTTTACCGATTTTTGGGATTGGAACAACCTTAGCTTGTTTCCAACTGTTGGGAAAGTATCCTAGTTTTATGCAGCCATTAAAGATTAAGGTAATATATACAATAACATTTTTAGGAAGTTGTTTTATAGTTCGATAATTTATGCAATCGAGTCCTGAAGAAGATTTTGTCTTTGTTAATTTTATAATTTGAAGTATTTCCTTAGGTTTGATCAAATCGGCTGGTATAATTTCGGGAGTTGGGTTTAAACGGAAAAATCTGTGTACTGCTGCCTTTACTTTGATATTTAAAGGGCTCTTATCGTGAAAGGTGGTACTGTGGGCTTTTTGAAAATGCGTTTTTATTGCTTCACATTTTTCTATAGGAGTTAAAAGTGTTTTGTTGTTATCTTTTAATGCTGGGATGCTTTTGGGCTGTTTTTTAATTATTTTTACGAATTTCCAAATTTGCTATTATTGTTATGTTGTGGGTTAAATGATTCTAAATTCTTAGACCATGCCGAATTTCGTAGTAGGCATAGCTTGGCTTCGATATCTTGTTTTAAGGATAGGTAGGTGTCTTTGTAATAGAGATTTAGTCTGTGTCTTTGCCATTTTTTTCTATATACATTTCTTAATTTTATCAAGGAGATAATTGATTGAGGAATGAAAATGTTGAAATCTCCCGGGGTGGAGAGCGGAACGGCTCGATTGTGTGATTGGTGAACGTGGTATGATAGTTTTTGGATCATATTATCTATTTGTGATGGCTGTTCGATTTGGCTAAGGTCGGTTTCATTAGGATTAATATGACTTTTTAATTCAGATTTAAAAAGAGGCCAGTTGGCATTTTTATAATCGAATAATTGTTTTTTCGAAATTTTGATTAATTGGACATCTTTAAATTCGAATAGCACTGGCAGATGGTCTGAAGTTAGATCATGCATCGTTATTGGTTCCGAGAGATCTTGGTGGTTTGTTAAAACTAAGTCTAACGTGGAGGGATTGTTTTTAGGATTAGAAGGAATGTAGGTAGGGGAGTTGGGATGGTTGATGGAAAATTGTCCTATTTGCAGTTCGTCAAATAAGGTTTTTCCTGCTTGATTGTTAGAGGCACAGTTCCACAAATTGTGACGGGCATTAAAGTCCCCACAAATGAAAAACTTGTTCCTAAGGCTGGTTAATTGCTTAATATCGTGTTTGAATTTGTTCATATTGCCATTACCGCCGGGGTGATATGCTGCAACAAATGAGATTTGAGATCGACTAGTGTGTATATTAATGCCTATGGCTTCAATGATTTTAAGATTGAAAGATGGCAATAACGAATGTTTAAGGGTTTTTTTAATTAGAATTAAAATCCCACCCTTAGGGCCAGATGTTCTATCGAGACGGTAAGTGTAATAATTAGCAACATTGAAGGCTAAGTCAGGTTTAAGAAAAGTTTCCGTCACTGCGACTACGTCAATACCATGGTGGTTAAGAAATCTTGTGAAATCTATTTTTTTGTTGGTTATGCTATTTGCATTCCAGTAGGCGACTTTAATGTTTGTAAACTGCTCCATTTATCGATAGCAATATCTTTGAACGATTGTAAAGATTACCTTGATTTGGTCCTCTTTGCTTTTACATCCACGCAGACTATGAAATGTGTCGGAGATGATTTGCACTAGTTCTTCTGAATTGAAAAGGTCAGTGCTGTTAGTTGCGTCGGCATATGAGAGAGGTGACTGACCATTTACTCGGGATGGATTAGTGTGCGTAGTAGGGAATGGGTTTTGACTACGGGAGGGAAGTGGAGGGAAATCAC
The DNA here is from genome assembly GCF_943734845.2 of Anopheles funestus. Lineage (NCBI taxonomy): Eukaryota > Metazoa > Arthropoda > Insecta > Diptera > Culicidae > Anopheles > Anopheles funestus. The sequence continues at coordinate 33,475,678 of NC_064599.1, forward strand.
TGCTAGATAAATTTACCTGCCTTTGCGTAGTTGCGAACATTGTTCCGTTTTGAGTTTTGGGTTTTGTTTTTGTTAGCCGTTTAGGACAGCCGCTATAATTGGCCGTATGGTTTCCATCGCAGTTTGCACATTTTAGTTTGTGCGTCGGGATCTTGTCTTCGCCAGCTTCTGCAGATAATGGACACGTGGAAGATTTGTGTCCCAAGGAACATTTAATGCACAACGGCGCTCTATAACAGTTTTCAGCACCATGTCCGAATATTTGGCAATTTTTGCATTGCATAGGACCAGGTTGCCCGGAGAAGTAGCGCCAAGTGACCATTTGGTGGTTTAGAGCTTTGATTGTTTTTAATATACTCATGTCTACTGAGCCTTTGGTGAAGTGCAACAGGTACAATGCCTGCTGGTCAAAGCGCTGCTGCCTGATGGGTAGTTTTTTTATAGCTACCGGGTTGATTTTTTCCTGTTGTAGAAGTTCTTTAAGCTCTTCAGTTGGCATGTCGATTAGGCCGTTTAAGACGATTTTGGTCGTTTTGTCCTCGTGTAGTTGGTATGAGTGGAACTCCGTGTTTGTCGATTTCAGCATTTGACAAACGGCCTTAAAATCAGCTGTGGTTGTGGTGCGGACTATAATACCTTTGTAGGTAGTCGCTGTCGTATAGCGCATGACACCAGATGCCATGACCTTCTTATGGATGTCCAGAACATTAGAACTGGCGACCGTTATTGGTGGTGGTGCGTGCTCTGGCTTGACGTTGCCAGATGGTTTAGGAGTTGTGTGCGTGATCTCGATCTCGTTGTCCTCTAGCGATAGTAGAGGTGCGTATGGATTGGCTGCACACTGTTGTGCTATGTTTGGCAGTATTCTGCGTTTCGGCCTGGTAGCAGTTCCCATGGGGATCGGCCGCTTTTTGTTTTTTTGGGAGCTATGACCCATCGTGGGTATGCTCGTTATTATTTGCAATCACTTTTTTATTTGTCTGTGTTTAGCACTTTCGTAGCCTCGATTAACGTCTGCACGCAGCGGAGGTTGGATAGCGACTGACCGAATGCCTAACATTAGAACTAGCGGACCAGTCATTTTGACTGGAACGCTTCATTTTCGGCACGTTATTTTTTGGGGGGGTTAATCAATCCTAAGGTAATTTAAACATGAATTCTACATATATAATCTATAATACGATCTCCAATAAACAATAAAATATACTTCAACTCTTTGAAATTGTTTAAAAATTACGCCCGAACGAAAAACGCTTAAAACGCTTGGTAGTTCAAGTGTTAATATATCCTTCTTGTTCATATAAATAAGTTCATTCTTTAATGTATTTAATTAGTTTTAACTGCCGTGGAGAAACCGACAAGTTCATACCACAATATGTGGCGTTTTAGAATAACTTTTCGTAAATAATTCTCTTGACTTCGTCGGTAGAGTAATCCATTTCTTTTCTTCTTCTCGTGTAACGACTCAGTCGGTAGAGTAATCCGTTTCTTTTCTTCTTCTTGTCTAACGACTCAGTGACTTTCCGAAACTGACGTTTATTCAACAGCTTACAAGAATTCAAAACCCAATTATAGGCTTTATTTGAGTATAATCTTGCATCAAGAGATTCTTCTATGAAATGTTTTCTTCACCTGCTTCAATAGTTCAATTGGTTATTTTCTACCCAGGAAATATGTCCAGTTTAAATCTCGAACGCATCTTGTCCGATCTCCCAGACGCAGAACTTTTACGTATGTAGCTTTGGTGAATTTGCTGTGTTGGTGCAAGGCAATCAATTGTATCACCGAATAAGAAGACAAAAAAAACACGACCAATACATGTTTATTAGATTTATTGTCTGGAGAAGAAAATTTACATAACTGAGAACATCATGATATGCTTTGTTGAGTTATATTTCAGTAGAGTCTCGAACAGCTCCATAGACATTTTCTACGAGAGGATTCCTGTTCAGAATATATTAAAGTGAAGCTCTAAAGAAACACACCCTACGCGCTAGAATACAAAGCATGTTAAAGGAGTTTTCCGTTGAATGACATCAGGACAATTGTTTGTTATTCTTTGGCTTTCTTTAACTTCTGTAATCCGTAGTTGAATATTGGAACTGGTGTCTTAAAGAAAATAATCGTGTATTAAACGATGATCATTTTAAAAATACTCATGTTGAATAATGTCATATTTATTAAAATTCGTGAAGCCTTAATATTGATATTTAAATGCAATAAAAAATAACCAGACGAATTCCAAATTCAACACACATTAACCGTTTTAGTGACTGATATTATTAATATCGTCATAAAGTTCGCACACAAATATTGTGGTTTCAATAACGGCTTGGAATTGGCAACACGCTGACAACGTTTGGCAAATATCAATCATTCCATTCGCTCAATTTTCGGTTAACCGTTACGATTCGGTGCGAAAATTCCGTCCGACTGGTACACTGGCCCAATAAGGTAGATGGTATGGCGAATACAACCAATTAACAAACCAACAGCCGAGCATACGTTTTGGGGTTTTTGGGTGGTGGGATATTCGCAGTGTACGGGATGGTTTTGCTTAATAATTCATTTTCAAGAACGCGACCAATATCATCTCATACCACAGGTGTATCAGGAACGTTGGCGTGTGGGCGAACCTCTCTCGTTCGGCAGTGCCAAGTTTGTGTGTGCGTAACGAACGGCGAACAAAGGATTATTTAATTAATTTAACATGCATCTGGAAATATGTTAGTCGAGCTGCCAGTTATGCTGACCGGTGAATAAATAACCGTACACCCGAACGGTTGCATTCGGTTATCATCGATTGTTCTTCGGTACGGTTTTGGGTGGATTTCCTGTTCGAAGAACGTGGCGGTGAACACGGTAGGTGCGCGGGCAATCTACCAGACTCTGTCACTTTTGTGGTGGGCTTATAGCAAGTGTGTTTTTTTTGGTACCATTTTCAGGACGCAACGAAACGGAAGAAAGGTTTCGACTGGGTGGAGGGCCATATTTGGCATTCCATAATTCAATGGTACACGTGCGACGAACCAGTCTGGGAGAAGGATGTAACGATAATGTGCGATAGTGTAGTTCTGGGGAAAAATAATTATGTTTTTGTACAATAACACGTAAAATAAGCCGGATTAAGAGAATAGTACAAAACGCCTTGCGATAATTAAGCGGAAAGAAATCATGTAGTTACATGCACTTTTAGAATCATTTCGCGAATCGGATTGGAATATTTATGCTACATTTTCAAACATTTTTTAATCAATTTTGAGTGTTGAAAGCAGAATTTCTGTCAATTAAATGATTTTGACGTTGTGATATTGCAAAAACAAAATACTTAATTACTATAAGTGTTCTAGGTCCGAGTCAGTTTAGGATGCAGATCGATGCATATAGAGTAAAATGACAAGCCATGGGATTTTTTTTAACAGTTACATGGGACATTGTTGAAGTTTATCATCGATACACACGCGTTGCTACGGTCTGTGCGTATTGCACTCATCAATATTGGTACGCCCACGGTCGCGACACGTTCAGGACACCAATCGAGCTTCCAGGAAACGTTCGCTACCAAATACCTTCCAGGCAGGGCATGAGCTCAAAATCCTGTATCAGGTGCCCCAAGGTCCATTTTCCTGCACCAGCCAAACATCGCCAATGATAGTCGTTAGCAACTGACGTTTCAAAAATGGCAGGAGCGTTGGTGTCCTCCACCACGAATATCCACGACTCGTGACCATAAGGGACTTTCTGCCGGTTCAGGATGCGGCAAATTCCGCTAATTAGTACAAATTGCGCGTTTGTTGCTTAATGTTCTCACTTTCCCATATCACATGTCAAAGTTAAAATCAACATCAAAACGTCAAAATATCAAATTCAAACTCAAGACGCCGAACTAGATCTGATCGTCCTTTATATTATACTGACATTAGTCTTGATATTAATCGATCTAACAAACACTATAATCACTAGGTGATTGAGCGCTGTCTTCTGTCAAAACAGTCTTCTGTCAATCGCGATATTTTTCTGTAAACAAGTTTTTTTGTATGCGTTTTGACGTTTGAAAGCTTAAAGCTTACTACTAGCCATTTCATAATAATTTCATCTAATTAGTAGACCTTATGTCATGAGGCCCTTTATTAACGTCCCAGTCTGGATAGTCAGGTATCATTCTCATTACGTGTGGTCGTATCAGGTGTTGAATAATTATGGAGTTATTTATTTCGAACACTTGTTTATTTGTAAACTGTGTTAGTGGCATTTACAGAAAATGTATTTTTCTTTTACTTTAACATAAAGATTTTCTTCGTTCTTTTTTTTTTGTTCCGAAAGAAAAACGGTTTCTTTTATTTAAAAAAAACCTAATTACTGTTCGCTAATACAGAGCATGTGCATCATTTCACCCGGCATGATTCATTACGGAAACGATACGAAAAAAAAACACTTCAAATACACGGCTCTATTTAAACTCCTTTGTCAGTAATGGACTGCAAGTTGAATGTGCTACGTACTCTCTCTCATCATGTTGAAAGCATTTCCGGTACAAATTTAATTCAAGCCTCTACGATGCCATTGAGCTACCCGTTTGGTGGGGTTTTAGTTTAGTTTTTTCACCCATCCTCCCTTCCTCTTCCCTAACCAGACATTTGGTAGTCGTTTTGTTCGAATAGAGCAGTACTTCATGGACCAACCAAGTACCATTTAAGCACTGGTACGAAGAGCTACAGAACACTGAAGTGAAAGACAAACTAAACGAACGGAATATACCAGAAAAAAATTACCAGCAAACATCCCTTGCTTTTGTGAAGAAGACGGGTGGAAGAGGGGGGTAAATAGGGGTGGTAACAACAACAGCAGAAAAAAAATCCTCTGCTTGCAGCAAAAGCTAAAGATCCCAGCAATCAAACCTCTTCCACCAACTGGCACTGCCCCACCAAAGCACGCTATCAGGTCAATTCGATCTGGCCGCGCTCGGATGCTGGCCATGCATTTAGGTTGGCTTTTTTCCTATTTGCAGATTTTATCAGAAGGAAATGAAGTGGAAAAAATAAGCAAAAGCAAGAAAAGCTAAACATCCTTTGGTGCACACGTCCCTTATTGGTACATCGGACGAATGGTTATGGGAGGTGGAAGGTGGAAGCTTCGGACAGAAAAAGAGGTGAAAATAGCAACCAAACAAGTAAAACCCAAAAAGAAAAAAGAGATGAAGGAAAGAATCCAGTACAGTCACCCGGTAATGGTGGTGTGAATGAGATAGCTTTCGGCCACCAGATGGACGCAGTTGGAAGGAAATTGCAAAACACGTCGGGAGAACTGCACCGGTACCCGGGTATGAGAATCTGATCGGGTACGTGGGTTTTTATCCTTTCGGATGGTTCCCTGTTTTTTTTTTTATTTTGGTTTTGGAACGCACGTTCAAAGGACACGTCAAAGCTTTTGCTGGTCCATCGCGAATAAAGGGTGTTTTGTTTGTTTTTGTTGTTGACTTTCGACAGTGCCTTGACTTACCTTGGCCGTACCTGATGCTGTAAGTGGGTGTACACAATGGGGTTTTTCGTAATCGTATAAAGATCACTTTAGCTTGAAAACATTATTTTTGAGCATTGAGCATTGAGTGGAATCAGGTCGGTCGATGATTGGTTTGGCTTTTGTTAACGCTGTTTTTAAATTTGAGAGCAGTTGAGGAAGCGAACATTACCGGTACAACACATGTGTTTTGTTTGCAACATGGTGAATTAATTTCGCTGTAAAAGCAACTCACAGATGCATAAAACTTTAACAAAAAAAAGTAATTCCAAAAAAATTGTATAACCGATTTTCTGTTTGTTAAAGCTCGTAAAAGCTGCAGCAATGCATCCACCATGACCTGGCGATCCGACGACCGGGACCATGTTCAAAGCCAAACCAAAAAAACTGTCTTGCGTTAATGAACGAAACCATAAAGCGTCTAATTTCGAGAATGCCTTTTAAAGCTACAAATGGCTGTGTAATTAAGGGGTTACACCAATGGGAGCACCGCAAATTGCACGATTTTCTGACCCGACAGTCAATGCCGTACCTTTTTGCTGCAAATTCCATTGCAGTGACACTGCATCGCATTTTACACGGTAAAACCGAAAAACCCCCACCCTTCCGTGCGCCTGTGTCCATTTCATTCCACTTTTAATTCCCGCTTAAACGACAAATTAAGCTATAGAGCGAAAGAAAGCGTAACGATCGGACGATCGTCTGATGTGAACGATTGAAAATGCGGGGTGGAGGAGGGAAAGGAAGAGTGTGATGAAAATTCCTTGTACCGGAATTTTCACTATCAGCAGCAGGAAGTAATAACGATGCAGGTATTACACAGCGAAACCTGAAATTATGTGCACACAGCAAGAAGCGGAAGACCAATTCATGCGTTTGGTCTTTGGTCGTTTTGCTTTTCCTCTTTATTTTTTGCTGTATTCTACGGGTTTTACCTTTCTGTTTCAAACACACACACACAGTGATAGAAGAACAAAATGCACAAGCTGCAGCAGGGATAGGTAAGCCAATTGGTGCAGTTGTGCCAGAGCACCAGGAAACAAAAAAAGACGGTAAGGGATTTAAATTTAATTCAAATATTTCCCAACAATTAAGCAAAGGCAATCCCTTTTCCGGAACGAAGTTTTCGAACTCTGTCTCGCATTAGTGCTGCTTCTTCTATCGTTTGAATATGTGCATTATTCACAGTTGAGATGACCTGATATCTCGTTCCTTTCTTCTATCTACTGTAAGTCTTTCCACCTGTTTCTCGTCTGTTTCGGAGATAGGAACTGCAAACCTCACACATCGGTAAGGAAAGAACTTTCTTTGTCGCCTTACCTGGCACCGGCTTGCGAGGGAGTGCGAGAGAGTGTAATTTATTGCACCCATCAACATTGGTGCCGCCGGGTGTTGTTTGCTTCCCAGCAAGGAGGTGCAAGTGCAAGTGTTGTTTTCGGATGCAAACAGAATGCAACAAGCAGACAAATGCAGTAATGCGACCCATTACCAGCGGGTCCCTAACACACCAACACTGTGACACCGTTTCCATATGGTTTTATTTTTCGGGCACTTAACCCAATAGTTTGCCTGTACGGACAACTTCCTGCCCGAGGGGTTTCCGCGACGGTGACCAACTGGTGTCTGAAGGATGGTTGTTATTAGTTTGTTCAAAACCATCGTTGCAGAAGGTTGCTGAAACTGGTGAATGTGTTCCATCTTTTGGGAACTCTTCGGGCTGTCCTTCACCAGTGCAAAAAGACGAAATAATATTGTAATCTTTTGACTACACAAAAACGGACCAAATACGAACCCAATAGCGAGTACAATTCGATTTGATTAGCACCGGTTGGTTTGAGTTAATCTTCTCGAGGTCGTGTATGCATAATGTACGTGCCAGACAGTGTTGGCAGTGTGAATTAATCTGTGACTTGTTCGTGCGTGTGAAGTTTTTCGCTGGTTTTTTTGCGGTTAAGCACTTGCTCAAGTGGAGTTGAGAAGTAACAAACAAGGCAAAAAAAAAAACTCAACCCTTACCAGTTGTTCTGAGAAGGATAGACCGAACATTGCCACCGAAACAATAAAGGAAAACACAATGGGAAAAGTGAGTGCTTTCTTACTTTCTTTATTAGAACTTATTTCTCGTTCATTATACGTGTAAGGAATGTGGTTGCTGATGCTGCTGCTGCTGTGTGCCTCGGTGATTGTTCCATTGTGTCTGCTGGATATCTTCATCCCAAAAAAACGGACGGATGCTCTAGCTTTTCTTCACCCTTTCAAGTGTTTTCATCAAGCAAAGTTTATCCGGCTTCCAGAGCATGAATTAATCAATCGCTCCCTGCTACGCTGAATGTTTCCTCCTGGCTGTGCCTGTGTGCTCACCTTCACCAAGAGTAGGTGTCTTAAGACGGGGGTTTTTTATTTTATTTTGTTTGGTTTATGCTCACCAACCCCAAGATGTTCTCAGCATTTCAGTTCTGTGTTTTTTTTTTGCTGGAAAGAAGAATCCTCAACTTCGTTATTCATTTGTTTGTGATGAGTTGGAAACCGAACGAATGTGGGCGCACGGGAGTGAAAACAAGCTTCCTTTTTTTGCAGAAAAGTTTTACCCATGCATTTTGCTGCCCCCCCCCCCATGTGCACAAGCATGGCAATTGGGACAGAGGTTTAGACGATCGTGGGTAATCTACTTTTTTTGGTTTTTGTTTTCTTTCGGTTTCCTTTTATTTTCTTATCCTTCCTCCTTAGCCCTCCTTTTTTTTCCTCTCTCTCTGGTAGACTAACCCGTTTGCCGTTTGGTTTTGCAACCACAGAACTGGTAGGAATCCTTCGAAGAATGCAACTTCCACCCGGTTTAATGGTGGGAACCCAGGAGAAAATCCGGGGCGGAGGGTCAGAAAAATATTTTTGCCAGTTTGAACTTACCCCGAGTGACAGAGTACCGTCCGGATCGTTTCGCACATCGGCATCGGGATAAACACAACGGGTGCTGGTGCACTTTGCACGTGTACGAAATGCTGCTGCAGCCAGAAGTGAAGGAATGCGACCTATTTTCTAGCGCCACCTTAGATGCAGACTGACAATGGCACGTAGAAGCATTGGCCACCCGTAAGGCCGCGGACTCACCAATGGACGATTGTGTTGGTGGAGTTTCTTCGGCGAGAGTTTATTCCGTGTTGGGAGCAAATGGGAATCCCCATTGGGACTGTGAGGTTTCCGTTTTGTACATTTCCGAGCCAGGTTCGTCGTACCGAGGACGTATGGAAACTTTTCCAACCCCTCCCTCCTTCCTTCCCCCTTCACCACCCACTAAGGTGTGGAAAATTCCGAATGGTTTTTGGGCACTGTTGTTCGGCGCATTTGCTTGTTGCTGACGGGGGTCATTCTTTCAACTCTCGGTTTATACCGATGGGAGTTTAATGTTATGGATGTGAGGGGTTTCGTTTGATGTAAACGGTGGTGTGTTGCGTTATACTCACCAGACATATGGGAAGCATTCACATTTACCCAAGCCAAAACAGAACAATTGGATGTTGGATGTAGATTGGTTATTCATGTTTTGCCTTCCATTAAGACGCACTGGGAGCTGCACAAATGCACACAGAAGCATTACAAAATTATTAATGCATGGCTAGGAAAATCAATTTCTACGAAACTGAGGATCTTTGATCGGGAAATCGTGAACTTCTTGTGTCTTGTTCTTGTGACAGAAACGGAAGCATGTTGTTAGTTTGGAATCGTTTCTTGATTTTATTTCTACAATGTACTTATTGATTTAAATATTTTTCTGTTACTTTAAACCATCCAACAAATATTTGTTATTCGAATATATTTTCTAATAGGAATCGTAAGTGTCGATCAAAAAGATTTTTTTACTTTAACTTCATCTCAACAGGATTATTTGTTCTCCCAACATTACAAGAACAATAAATATGTGTCTTTCAGCAATATTCTTTCCATTTCCGTTATCATCACAGTCATCTCTCCACATATAAATAATTGACCGTGGTAACAAAAGAGCAAATTTGGTGTACCATTTTGTTAGAACACCAGGTTTTTTTGTTGCGTGTCACAAAAATCTGTCACCTCCGGTTGGGGGTGTAATTATGAGCCGAATTATGCCACCCCAAGAACAGCAGGCACACTCAGCAGGACGGCAAACCATTGCGTTCGATGTGAACGACATGAATGGGTCTAATATGTTACACATTTTCAATATATTCCAGCTATGGTGTGTCCTTAGTGTTGGATGTTTCCTGCTGGGCGTCACATTGGCAACCGAAACTAATAAGCATCAGCCACAGCGACACATCCTTGCGCATCCGCAATTATTGCGGAACAAGCGTGGATTGCTGTCCGCTTTGTTCGGTGCGGGCGAGGAGCAGACCACGAAGCAACCGGCGGAAGTACTACCCGTCTACGGTGATCCGGCACAACCTCCGCTCCATATGCTGTATGGCCACTCGACGGGATTGCAGCAGGGACCATATCCACCGTATCCGGTGATGTTCCTACCGGGATCGCCAGTTGCCGGTGAACAAGGCCCATACCTTCCGATGTTGGCGTACGGTGGTGTTGGTGGTGATAACAACCATCTACCGACGGTTATCGGTTGGCCCGAACCAACACCATTTGCACCACTTGCACCTGATGCAACGGAAGTAACGATTGGTTCCAGCGGACAATCGACCACTCCCAAGACGATGGCAACAAGTTCAACACCATCGGGCGATCAGAGTGCGGCCAAGTCAGCTTATTTACTGAAACTAAACTTATCACCAGCGGAGGAACGTGAATTGAAGCGTTTGGCAAAATTGCTCGGTGTTACCGATTTTGAGCATCTGCCACCGTTCGAAGATGTCAAGGCATTGTTGGGCACCACGACATCCGGCGAAACAATCAAAGCGATCAAAGAGTACGCCTCGACCCCGGATGGGTTGGAGCTCATCAAAGATTATGTGATGAGTTATCAGCCAGCCAAGCGCATCAGCCTCGGCAAGGAACCGTACGTCGGCAATGAGATCGCATCGGGTGAGTCCGATTCTTCGGCCACGACGGAAACGGCACCGTCGTCCCTCGGTAGTGGATTTTTCGCTCATCTGCGTCGGTTGAAATCTTTGCTTACGTTCGGATACTTTGATGCAAACGATGATACAACGCCGGCACCATCGACACTGGACGTCTCAACACCTGAAGTGGCCAGTGAGGCACCGTTCACACCGAACGAGTTCCCTGGATTCGAGATTCGTGATGTACGTGGATCTTCTCCCTCACTCCCGGTAGCTCATTATCTTATACCGGTGCGAACACTGCCACGCCATTCTTCACCCGCCGAGTTTAAGTATGCATCGGCCTTACCGTTCCCGTACGCCGTCCACTATCCTTCGCTTGTGCCCCAACTTCAGGATCTTCCAAATCCTTTCACCATACGGAAGGAGCCAGAAAGTTTTCAACTGGTTTCCGATTTCTCACCAAGGATTGTAAGCGACACTTCCATCTCCAACGAACTTCCTCCATCGGATGGGATTCCGCTTCCGAAGCGTATCGCACCTCCAACGTCTGTTACCGGTGAGGTGCATTCCTTCGAACGGGCGGACATTGAACAGCCGGTACGCACCACAACACCTGCAGAGCAACAGCATGAATTGACCGTGAGCACTGTTACTAGCACCTTGGTAGACCACAATGTAGCACCGATCCTAACCGACGTTGCTGAACTCGCGGACGACACAACCGATTTCGTGCTGAACGTACTGGATACTGAGCAGACCACGTAGTAACTGCCGGGGGGTCATACACTGGCTACAAGTTTATTACTTGTTCACAAAGAATTTAAACAAGCAGTTGTTAGTTGCTACATGAGCTTAAAGTCTGCCAGTTGTTTGAAGCGTGTGTTTTATTTTCTTTTTAAGAATCGATTGCTAAACCACTGTACGGTTAAACGGTTAAAAGGAGTTAATCGTTAAGAACATATAATAAAAGATAATGTTTAAATAAATGAACTATAATTAGCTTTTTTTTTTAGATATGTACGAATGCGGGTTCAAATCGAAAAGAAACTTATAAAAATTATGTCAAAAATAGAAAAATAATTTACCAGGTAACTTTCTTGAACATCCATTTATACCCGAAATTGTCCAATTTTGTATGCAACATGGCTAATTACTTCAAGACGTCTTTCGGTTGAATTACCAAACTTTTAGCTTTTTGCATAGAAAAATATTTCCGAACACTTTTGTTTTGTATGACGGTCGAGAGATTAATAATTCTCACGTATTCTTTGCTGATTTTCTCGTTGCTATTACTGGGAAATGCAAATGATCGGATTCGGAGAGCTCACTTTAGGGAATCCCACCAGCTAATATGAAATACGCGACCATTCATATGGAAACACCGAATACTTTAACGAATCCAAAGTTGTTATGGAATCGCGTACCATTGATATGGAATGTCAAATGAAATTGAAGAGTTGATGTAAAAAATAATATTTTTAACGAAATTTTAAACAAAGTTTTTCTTCCAAATAGGAACTACAAATTATTATTAACAATAATAAATAACAAATAGCCTAGTTTTCATCAAATTGGAACTGAAAGTTTTAAAAACTAATAGTGTAACGAAAAAAGGATCACACGAACACAACAACAATCGTATGAATGTTTTCCCGTCACTAAACGCTTAGCAATTGTCGCGTTTGCAAACGCGATTCAGAAATTTTTTGCGAATCTTCATATAAAAAAATTACGAAAAGTCCCTATATGTCGACTTAACGCCATGACAGTTTTCTGTAATGGCGGCCAGGATAGCTCGACTTTGCTGTCAATATCAAGGTAAACAAATACAAATTCATTTTTTTTTGGGATATTTAGCAAAAATTAGAAATGGATATATTTTAAAGCGAATTTGTTGAAATAAGTTTATTTTCACTCAAATAATGCTTTAAAATGAAAAAAGAATAAAAAAAAAAAAATCGAAAAATTCCTAAGGCTGTAGCCTTAGCATTTTTTTTGGGGAAATTTAATAAAATTTTATAAATTGATATATTTTAACGTGAATTTGTGGAACTAAGTTTCTTTTCACTCAATTAATGCTTTAAATAAAAAAAAAATAAAAAATTAAAAAAATGTTTTATAAATTAAAAAAAGATTCTTAAGGCAAAAAAACTTAACAAATTTGAAATTTAGCAAAATTTTTAAATTGATGTATTTTCATGCAAATTTGTTAATATAAGTTGCTTTTCACTCAAATAATGCAGTACTGATCCAGACTCGATAGCGAACGGACGTGTTTTTCGAGAGTAAAGTACTATCACACGCATACACATAAGAATAGCGCACTCAGGCAGTGCATCACCTAGCCCAGAGATGGGTCGTAGGAAGCATATTATCACTAAGAGGCGTGCTTCAGTATCTCTAAGCGCATTTCAAAATTCGTTGGAAGATGTTGGAAACCCACCGAAAACGGGAAGACAAGCCGAACAAAATCAGTTTGATATCCTTCAAACAATCGACGATCAAGAAATCATCACTTATCCTACAACCGCATCCACACGGACGACCAAACTACCACCACCAATTGTGGTAACCAGTTCAAACGTAGGTGACGTACATAAAAAAGTTCTTGCAGCTGGTGTAATTAAGTACACCACATCAGTAACAAACAACGGTACACTGGTACGCACTACTACAAGCGCCGACTTCCGAGCGATAGTCAACTACCTGAAATCAACGAACTCGGAGTTTCACACATACCAATTGGATGAAAAAAAACAACAAAGATCGTGTTGCTAGGCTTAACAGATAAGCCACTGGAAGAGGTCACACGCATACTAAATGATGAAAACATCACACCTGTGACGGTAAAGAAGCTGGGTATAAAAAAGAAGCGGTACGACGACCAAGCTGTGTACCTTCTTCATTTCAAAAAGGGAACGGTGGACATGAAATTGCTACGATCCATCACGGCTCTAGAACACCAAGTGGTGAAATGGCGCTATTTTTCGAACAATAGTTCGATTATGCAATGTAAGAACTGCCAACGTTTTGGCCACGGAGCAGCAAATTGCTACAGACCACCGGTATGTATAAAGTGCGCCGAGCATCACGGTTCTACAAACTGCCCAGTAGCGAAGACCTCTACGGACGGCATTATTCCGCCGCACAAACTGAAATGTGCCAACTGCGGTGGGAATCACACTGCAAATTATTTTGGATGCCCGACGCGCATGAACAAAACTGCTGCCGAAAAGGATAAGTTAAGGCCGAAAGTATCGAAACAGGAACCATTCATAAACGGTAATTTTCCCCTCCTTCCTTCAAAACAACCAACACGAACTACCATTCCTAACACTAACATAAACAAGTTTACAACACAGCAAGCCAACTATTGTTCATTTGCCAAAGTAACGGCTGATAGCCAAAATAACCTTTTCAACTCAGAGGAAATAGTGGAAATAGTGAAAGAAACCTTCTCGTGCCTGAGGAACTGTTCCAATAAAGAAGACCAAATTTTAGTGGTTTTCAAAATAGTCCAAAAATATTGTTATCCGTGATGGCAGGATCCAACGACATAAAAGTTTCATACTGGAATGCAAACAGCATTACTAACAAAAAATTTGAGCTTATTCATTACCTAGATAAAACCCAGACAGATATCATGATAGTTTGCGAAACATTTCTCAAACCAGGTCAGGTGTTTAATGTGGGTAATTACATAACCTACAGGATTGACAGACTACAAGGGGCCAAAGGCGGCGTTATGGTTCTGGTTAAAAGCAGTGTACAGCATAATTTACTTCCTGCATATAATTTAAAAGTAATTGAAGCTATTGGTATAGAAATTAGACATGATAACACCCCTATATCGATTATTGGAACATATCATCCTGGAGGAAACTCTGATATGCTAAAGTATAAAAGTGATATTCAAGCGCTTACTAATATAAGAAACAGTTTTTTTATATGTGGTGATTTGAATGCGCGCCACAGATTGTGGAATTGTGTGTCGGCGAACCAAGCCGGGAAAATCCTTTTTGATGAACTGCAAAAAGGTCAATTTTCTATAGTCCATCCTGATTCACCAACATATTTTCCAGTAAACACAAATACGAACCCTTCCACAATCGATATAATAATCACAAACAACAAACACAACATATCAGATCCCTCAACGTCGGTTGATTTTACCTCAGACCATCTACCAGTAAAATTTAGCATCGAAAACTTATCGATAAATTCTAAACCTGACGTTCAAATATTTGACTATTCAAAGGCTAATTGGAACACGTTTAAAACCCACCTAAGAAACACAATCGATGGTTCGGGAGTCAATTTAAGCCACATACAAAATTATTCACAGATAGACAATATGCTTGAAAAGGTAACAGAGGAAATAAAGAGAGCTCATGACCTTGCTGTGCCTAAAACAATTCCCGGAAAATACAATATAGTTATACCGGACACAATAATTGATCAAATTAAAATACGAAATATGTACAGGAAAAAGATACAAAGACATAGACAAAACTCGACCTTCAAATCCATTTATTTGCAATTATCAAATGATATTAAAACTCAATTAAATATGGTACGAAATACAGCATGGTCAAAAAATCTTGCGTCAATGAATTCCCAAAATAATCCTAACAAAGTGTGGAAATTTGTTAAAGTTATTAGAAACCGACCGAAAAACATTCCGGCGTTGAAAGAGGGTGGTAAAACATTATTAACATCTGTTGAAAAATGCGAGTCTTTTAAAACTCATTTCCAAAAGGCACACAACACAACCATTAACAATTTCAGCAATCAAGAACACAAAGTTAACAAGGCCGTCAATAGTTTTTTCAAAAATCAAAGAATCTCAGACTTCGGCCCTAGGGAATTAATCAAGCCAAAAGAAATATTGAAAATCATAAAAAATCTTAAATCCAAAAAATCTACTGGTATAGATAACATAAATAACAGAGCCATAAAAAAGCTTCCAATAAATGTTATAATATACTTGAATGTAGTTTTCAACAGTTGCCTAAAGCTAGGATATTTTCCAGGTAGCTGGAAAACTTCGAAAGTAGTTGCCATATCAAAACCGGGGAAAGACAGTAGCTTAGCGGCAAATTATAGACCAATCAGCCTTCTAAGCTGCCTTGGAAAAATTTTCGAAAAGATTATAGGACTAAAGTTAAGAGCTCACATAGACAAGTGCGACATCATTCCCAAATGTCAATTCGGTTTTCAACCAGGATTATCTACTACACACCAGTTAGATCGACTAAAAAAAGATATTATTTCCAAAAGAGACTGCAAAAAATCAACCGGTTTAGTACTATTAGACTCAGAAAAAGCTTTTGACACCATTTGGCATAAAGCCTTGCTCTTTAAATTAATTAAATTAAAATTTCCCAATTACTTAATTCACGTTATTCAGAGTTTCATCACAGACAGAAAGAATTCAGTTCATATTTCTAATAGTATCTCAGACACTTACACCCCTGCTGCAGGTGTGCCACAAGGAAGTGTACTCTCTCCTCTTTTATTCAATCTTTACATCTCTGACATACCAAAAATGAAAGATTGCAACCAATATCTGTATGCTGATGATGTAGCAATAAGCGCAAGTGGAAAAAAGGCTAAAACTATAATAAAAACATTAAATTCCGCACTTAATATTTATTCAAAGTATTGTCACAAGTGGAAACTAAAAATAAATGGAGAGAAATCTGAAGCCATATTTTTTACTCGCTTCACGAGTTCAAATAAAATTCCCAACACGCAGCTCCATTTAGAAAACACATCTATACCTTGGAAGGAAAATGCCAAGTATCTTGGCTTAACATTAGACAAAAGATTAACGTTCAGACAACATATAGAAAACACAATTATCAAAAGTGAAAAAATCTTCCGCATATTATATTGTTTTCTAAATAGAAGATCACAGCTTAGTTTCAAAAACAAATTATTACTCTACACTGCCTTAATCAGACCAACCATAACATATGCCTCTCCTGTATGGGAAAAGTGTGCCAAAACACACAAAAAGAAGCTTCAGATCTGTCAGAATAAGTATCTTAAAACTATATTAAATGTTCCTTCATGGCATAGGACTTATTTAGTTCTTAGAAGCTGCAACATAAATACCATTGAGCAACACATAATAAAACTAACAACAAACTATAATAACAGAAACCAAACGAACTCACATGTAACTACTGGCTAAAGAACAAATCCATACACCTTCCTTTTACACCCAACTTCCCCACACATTACCTACCCCGAAACCCATACCGTTTTTAAGAATGCACGAAATCATAAGCCAATCAATTAATTTCAGATTTCTAATAAAAGGAAAATCCTAGAATAAGATTAGATAAGTCATTAGATTAGGATACAAAACTAAGTTAAGTTAATAGATATAAGTTTTTTTTTCTTACTCTCGTGGGTTTTTTGTACAAAATTTTTCCCACTAAACTTTCAAACGCCAGATAGGTATACTTTACTTTTCACAACCGACAAGCTCAAACGCTAACCTAAAATAACGAGGAAAGATGAGATCGAACCCGTTAAAATTAACGTCTAATTTGTATATTGTACACATTCAATTTTCATCCAAATAAACTGTCTACTGCTACTACTACTACTACTCAAATAATGCTTTAAATATAAAAAAAAGATAAAGAAATAAAAAAAATCTAAAAAATTTGAAAACCTCGTAATGCTATTGCCTTAGCTTTTTTGGGAAAAGAAATACAAAGAATTCTATAAATTTGAAAATCTCCTAAGACAAACGCGCAATTGGTACGCATGTAGTGACGCGGTGACATTCTATATCAATGGCAAGCAATTCCATAACAATTTTAAGTATTTTCGTTCATTTCTGGCTTATTAGTCTTATTTTTCCCTTATATCGTGACCTTAAGTCCTTGCTACGGCTGAACTATGTTCTAGCTGGTTAATAAAATAGTTATTTTGCTACAAACTCCTTTCGCTATCCAGTTCAACTTTGATCCAAAAACTCCGGTGTATGAATCCGAAAACAAAACAAACTATTGAAAAAAAATATAAAAATATAAAAACATAAAACTATTGAAGGTAAAAATGCAACATAAAACGTTTCGATTTTCGATATGATTTATTATTTTTCCAAGGGAAATCCATAAAACAACGCACAGCATTATTTTCAAAGATTGTAAAACGATAGCTGGCAGCTTGAATTTTCTTAATGCAAGAATTCTTGCAAGAATTTGCAATCGTTATATTCAATTTCGTGATTGATTTCCCTATCGATCGAAAATAAACAACATTTTGTTTATCGTCGCATCGTACCAACTCTTTGGAATCAATTAGTTTGAAGTTTATGACTGGTTTAATGCACGATGAGTAACAAACCCGATACATTACAAGCAGCGCATATTCGGAAGAAAAGTTGGTTCAAAAGCGTATGTGCGGATAATGGAGTAAGTACTGAAAATATCAAATTATCCATTATCCCGTCTGCTATCCTGTGTATCACGTAAACAAGCACCAATTTTTGCTTCTTCTCGTCAACTACTTTTAAGTGAGTTCCTTCACGGTCCATCGCTTAACTCACAGCATATTGATCGGTAGCAAATAAAGTTGCTTACTGAAAGCACGAAGTATGCAAAATTAAAAATACATCCGGAAGGCGAAAGAGGTGAAAGTTTTTCTCGCTCCATTTTCGATATTACCGGTGATGGTTTCCCATCTAATGTACGTAATATTTTAACTGGCCTGTCAGAATGGCGTCAGGTTGGTTCGTTGAACTATTGCAAATTCTGTGAAGACTTTATTAAAGCCAAACTGTTTAAATTAAAGTCTTGAATCATGAACACGCGTCAAGACATGGCATGAAAACTTGTTTACACACGACAGCCGTTCGTGCAGTTGGCCAGATCAAACTTTTCGTTTCCTTCCACTGGTGAAATAATTTCTACTTCCATTTTCTTTTCATTTACCGGCGAGGCTCAGATGCGGAAAAAGGGCTCAACTGGCAGATGGTAGAAATTTTGTGGCCAAGTCGAGAACAGATTGTACGTGTTGGGATTTTTTTTTCCTTCTTGCTTCAGGTTGTTTGTTTCCTTTATGTTGGCGGAAGTCTTGCAAAAGCTTAATTTTTCAATCCATAATGCTATTTCAGTTTTGCTATTCTCCCTAACCATTGTCTTCGCGATGGCTGGTCGTGTTTTGTTATGCTTTCTAAATTGTTTAGATTAAACAATTTAACGTTACCCGAACGGCCAGACGTACCAGGCGTGCAATTAACTTTTGGGCACATTACATTGAGTAAGGCTAGAATTTTAATTTCGGTAAACATTGGCTTGGCGAAGCAAGCTTAATTTATGGGCATCAGGCTTTTTAAGGCGAAATCCATTGATAAAGTTTCATTGATGAAGCAGCTAAATGGAAGCTCTAGAGTAAGGGTGGGGTAATTTGTTAGCTACTGCAATATGTTACAAATATTGTGTACCTACGTAGTGTAATTAATTTTTCTTTTCGCATAATATGAATAAAAGAGAGACCAAGAGTGTTTTTTGAAACAGTCATTAACTGTATCAATAAATCACCTTTAACCAATGCTCGAATAAACTTCGACACACCAACTGTGATCTTAACAATAAATAAATAGAATCAAGCCAACACAATAAGAACATAACTTTAAGATGAAACTCTTCTTAGCATAACGAGAACATTGATTGCGTCATATAGTTTAAGTACCTCGTCCTGCTGGTTGAATGCTTCACTGAAGGATGTTTGTTTATGTTCTGCCTGGTGAAGATGCAGTTTTTGCCAGTGTTATGTAAACATAAAATAAAACACTTTCGCAAACCGAAAGGAACACTGATGCCTTGCAGCAGCAGCAGCTTCAGACAGACCGGACAGACAAACACAGTGCGAGACTGTCGATTCTTGTAGAGCCGATTGTCCGCCTGCCGGATCGATGGACAAAACAGATTCCAAACGTAGGGTTGAAATAGAAATCCAACAATACCATCGACGATCACGGAATGCTAAGAGCGGAAATGAGTGGCAAATGTTTGCTCCGTGTGCTGTCATGCTGCTTCGGAGAAAAGTGACCCAAAGAATGTGGAAAAAATAGGTTTCGAATGTAGAGCGAAAAAAGCAAAACAAATAAAACAGAAACGATATATAAACTGATATAAAATACTGGTAAAAAAAAGGTTCACGAAGAATCGAATTGATAGACGAATGACAAAGAGACTCAGACAGAATGGAGCGATGTAGAAAAGGGGAAAACTAAACTCAAAAGGAAGCGTAGTGTGGTAGTGATATTTGAAATTGAAGTCATCACCATGCACCGTGCGTTTGAAGGACGGTAAAGTGTTTGGAAGAAATGGGAGAATATTTCGATATAAATTCCGTCCCATTTTACATTCACAAACATAGCTTTCTTTGGAAAAAAAACCTAACCAACGACTAAAGGAGCGTTATATCTCAACCGGCTGCAAATGTTTGACAGCGATGGTGTGCGTCTGTACGTGTCGGTGACGTGCAATGAAGGACAGTGAATATGACCTAGAGTAGATAAGAAAAAAAAAATTAAGCAGCATCGAACAAGATGGTGCCATCGCACATGGTGGAAAGCTTTATCGGAAAAAGGGCACGAAGGGCGGCTCATTGAGTTGGAAAATTTAATATCAACCTCTTGGCTTTCCCGGTTGTGCGCGTGCATGAGATAAAAAAACAGTGTTATCGTGCACCATTTATAGGTCGCTTGCTGTCATTTTATCATATTAATTAGATTACTTGGTTCATTGAACAATTATTTAATATGCTATCCATGTGTTAGTGTGAAGGTGATTTAGTAATACAGTATGATTGTTTATATTACAACTGTGAATGTATCGTGAATTCTATTTCACATCTAATACAACATGGAAATTCTATCCTTTGGAAGTTTTATTTTTATTTTGGAGATTCATTTTGCTCAATCTTTTGCAATGTTTGACTTTAACCCTTCCATCTCATTGCCATCTCATCATTGTTTTTGTTTCTTTTTATGTTGTTTACTTTTATTCTTCGTTACTTATTCGTGACTTCTTACTATAATTTGTTTTATAGATTTTCTTTTAGTAATTTTAATTTTATTTGTACAATTAAACTATTCAACTAGCCAAATCAATATTTTTGGAAACTTACCTTTTTGGGAAGGTCAATAGATTAGATTAGACGAACTGTTAGAAATGCTCAAAAAGAAAGAAAATTGCGAAAGCGATCATTCTGAAAGGGGGAGAAAGGAGGAGTGGAGATGAAATGTGGCTGCAGCGATACGATTTGTTACACACATAGATGGAGGGGACAGGGGAAGGTTAAAATTTGTGTTACGTTGCATAAAATAATATTCTAATATTCAGGAATTCATGGAAGAGGTTCATTCTCACTTCCCATATAAAAAAAACAAACTTTTTTCCAATGTAGCAAGACATAAATAAATAAAAAATCAATAATAGATGAATAAGTTTTATCACTGAAAGTAAATTTTTAAAAGTAAACACATAATTAGTGAAAATTATACTTTTCAAATTATGTGTACTATTAAATTAAAAACAATGTAACATAAAAAAAATTAGGGGAAAACATCTACTAAAATAATCGAATTATTGATGAGTAAAATTTTATAAAAGCAATTTTTTAACTGTTTTCCAAATGGTAAAAAAAATCTTCAAGGTTCAGCCCTATGCATTTAAACAGAGCTCAGTATATAGGGAGCTTAAGCTTCCCTAAAAGGAAGGAACAAAATCCGTTATTGCAAACGGAACAGTGAAACACAAAAGAAGAGTATAAAAAGTGTTAGCTCATCGTTGCACCAGCAGATTAGCTTCTGGTTCCTGTTTGTCCATTGCCACTAAGCAATGGAAAGGTTTGGTCCGGCACTTTTTCATACAACGCAGCACATTGCAAAGCGAGTTGCGTTCAAAGTAGCCATTTTGCACAAGACGGTCGTGTTGGTTTAAATGACAATAATCCGTTTTAATATTTAAACTACTGCGCCAAAGTGTCTAATCATTGTTCTTCATAATGGATCATAAATTTTCAATGACCATCTTCGCTTTCACGCACGTAAACGTTTCGTTGATGCCGTTTGAAAGCGTACGAAACGAAGCAAAAAAAACATATTTATACACAGCAAAACAAAACTCCAGATTTATCAAGATGATTTATTGTGTATTAACAATGGTGCCAAAAGTATTATCTAGAAAAATGTGTTTCTTATGCGACCGGCACTGTTCCGGTCCGGACGGAAACCAGCGACGAATGATGGCGAGCGGCTAAAACGGATGAATAATAAACAATGTAGCCGAAAATGAACGCGTGAGCGATTCATAAAGACATTCTGCCCTGTTTCTAGCAGAGTACTTTACCGCATATTCTAGCGATCTGAAATGGGGGAGGGCGAAGGGTGGTGTAGGGCCATATTTAAACGAAGAAAAATTGTCCCCTGTCAACTGGATTGAGTGAAATGATTTAGAATGGCTTCGTTTAATTAACAAGAATGAAACAACATGCACGAAACGGAAGCGGCAAACTGAATGGGCAAGAAGGTGAGTGTGTGTGTGTGAAGAGGAGAGAGATTGATTGAGCGAAACACAGGCGAACCATGGCGTTAGCGGAATGCATAATAAAATATGCGCTCCCGGGCAGGTGGTAATATGTTGTCATTTTTATTAAAAGTGAAACATGTTGTTGGATGTACGAAATTAAATGGAGCGAAGGACAGGGGTTTTTTTTCGAGAGAACAACCTAAATTTAGCTCCGCCAAAGCTTTCAGTGGAATGAAAAGTGAAAAGTAAAGTTGGAAACGGTGAGGCTTGAGGAAGAAATTCATTTAGAAAATTGAATAGAAATCGATGTATGATTAAAATTTGATGGAAGGCTTTTAGCAAGCCTTTGATCGTTCGGATGTGCTCGCTGGCTTAATGAGATGTTTTGATGTTTTTTTTCTTATAACGATGATAGTTTATTTTTGTGCAGACATACCTTGTGATGTAAATACCTGCTGCAAAGGACGATTTATTTTCAGCCGATATGAAATGAATGAATAAGCAACATTGACTTACGAAAAAGGTCAAGCTTTAAGATTTAAAATTGACACTTACCGTAGGGTTCAATTCTATGAACTAGACCATATTTTTCATGCTTATTAGATGCAAACCAGATGTGAGCAGAATTTATTTTTCGCTGGAATTGCATACTATCATTACAGACGTTGAAGGTAAACAGTTTTAAACTGGTTTTAAACAGTTTTAAACCAACAGGAGCACTTCGAATTGTGTATGAATACTAAAAATTGAAATCAGACTCTTTATCATGAAACAAAACAAGACGCAATAAAGTTCTTTGTGTGGATTAGTTCACCGGTAAGCATTCACAATACTCTTCTTAGTTGAATGTAGCTTTTTGAACATCTTACATTTGCATTTACAATAAATCGTTTTACATCTGACTTTTTCGGTTCGTCACCTTTATCGGATAAGCGGTAAATACTAATAACAGGTATATCGTTTAAACAAAAAAGTAAATTATATATCTTGATCTGAGTCTTTACTTTAATTTAGAAGTTTTTTTTAAACCTTTATATTTGTAGGCACGCGGAGCGCAATAAAAAATGCGGGTTTTGTAGTTTTCGCTTTATTTCACAAATCTTCAAAAAAAAGGTCCGCCTTGGTTCTGTTCGCTCCCGTGTCTCTACCTGTACTGCACGCATACTTAGCCGCGTTCGGCTACGCACTCTGAGTGCTACGCACCTTTCATCCGGGTACTCACGGTCCATCGGATCTTTTCTACTTTTCGCCCCGTTGCAGGGTTTACCTTATTCTTATCGAATTCTAACAATATTATTTTATGATTTAAAAGCCCTTAACGTAATCGGTTTTGAAGTTCCTACAGTGGAATACTATTTACTAGAGATGTCCAAAGTTAGTAAGAGTGATATAATGAGTTGAAACGTTCTATTGCATGAGTTGCACTCACTCACCACGACGAGTTTTAGCGACTCTTTTTTCACTTACTTTCTCATGAGTGGAAACATATCGCAGTGGTGAGTTGAGTGCAAAAAGAGTAAATGGGTGAGTTGAAGTGAAAACGTGCGAGTGAGTTAATACAAAACTCACCCAGTTACGCTTTTTGGACTCGACTCACCATGTCGACATATTTACACCAATGAGTGAGTTAAATGAAGGAACCTTTACTTATACGTTTATTGCAGGGGTTTTTTTTACTCCGAAATAAGTCGTTAAACAAGTAGACAATAATAACTCATTCACTCTGAGTTAACTCACTTAAAAGAGTTGCTATTCTCCACTGTATCATTTAACGAATTGTTGGATGATGTATTAAAATACAACCGAAAACTCAAATTTCAAACAATATATCAATAAGTAAAAAGAACTTTTCCCCATATTTTAAAAAAGTTCAAACTCCACTTCTACTTATAAACACAAATGTATCTATTATCCGTGTTCTTCGCTTATACGACCTTGATCGAGTGTCCACGAGCATTCCATTGTTCGTCAAATTGCATTTCTGTCTTTACCTATCAGCAAGAATAAACTGATACCCTTATAAACGGCGTCCTAGTGATTATAAAAGTGACTATAAAAACAGTAATTTTCCGAAAAATAAATAAAAAACGAATAAACAAGGTTGAAAGAAACTTCTTTTGCAAAGAGAGTCTTACGAGAGAATTTTAAAGTAGTCAAACAACCAATATTCAATTTAAGTTGCATACAATATGTGCTTTTTCCAGTCCCCTCAATTTCGAGTAGCATTATTTTACTGGCATTTATGATGGTGCACCTTGCACTTGATGCAAAACCGAATACATTTGCATGGTAATATTCATTTGATTGCCTTTGATTTCAAATAATCAAAAAATCATCATCATGTGTTTCGTACGTGCTATTAGACACAATTGGTACCTACGTACCCCCATTCTAATGCAACCGCAATCACTGTGTGCGGTAAACGAAGGACATTCATTTGTGCAGAATTATTAATATTTTTATTTGCCAGGTGTACCGTTCCGTTCAGAACACAAACATAACAACAATTGAGCGGAGAAAAAATTGCCGCGAACAAAAGCGACGAAAATATTTTGAAACGTTTTAAAACTTGCAGCGCTTTGAACCGGTGTACCGAGGGTAGATTTGGATCTGATTTAATGGTACGGAATGAATGATTGTGCGGAGGTATTTTTATGATCTTTCGCCTGCTATACATGCAGAATCCTCATCAGTGATAGTTTGGATGTTTGAACAAAAAGCGAGCGAAACAAAGAGATGAAAAATAAAGGAAAAAAAGTAACATTCAAAACGAGTTTGGATGAAAAATTCGTCACCATTGCATATGGTTTTTTGGTAGCATAGCAACGGGTATGATTTATGCTGCACCGTTTGATGCTGTGTTTGTGTGTGCACTACAGTGTTGCGCTATCGTACTAGCAGCCATGCACACGTTCACTTGCGTTGTTGCGTGCGGATAAACGGTGTGAAGTATTGATGTGGAAAATTTATGATGTGTTAGAGTTTTCCGCTTTTTCGTGTTTGAAGTATAGGACAAAAAATAATCCCTCAAAGAATGCTCTTTCGTTAAATATAGCAATGTACGCGGCAGGGTACAAGGGTTTAAAAGAGCACCTAGATACAAAACAATTTTCCCTAAACAACACGCACCAGTACAGTGCAGTGACTGAATGGGAGAAATTTAATCCCTTGGCGCTTTGGAGTGAAGTTTTAGTGCACTGGGTACATCAATTATTTTTGTATTGCTTTTATGCACATGAACAGCCTTGTAGCATACGTTAAAATATTTGATTTTCGATTGTTGAATCATAGTACAAATGGTAATGGGATGGCAAGCGATATAAATAACACTTTCCCAGTTTTAGATTATATTTTCACAATAATCCTAAATTAATATTATCTCATCTTTTGATTGCTTCTAATTGATTGCTCGCATTGCCATCGAGCCGGTTTAAAAGTGATTAAAATATAAAGCCAATTCTCCGAAAATTGGCATTTGAATTAATTAATTTGTAACATTAAAATTCTCAAAACCATTGCTTGCGAGACTATAATTCCCATTCAGTGGAGAGAAAGAGTAAAAGAAAAAAGAAACCGGGGGCAAGATCAGTCACCATGATATGTTTTTCATTTGGTTTTTGCTACTGAACGCCGCCAAGAGAGCCCTCTTGAGGGACCCAGATTCGTACATAAATTGCAGTCCCGGTTGCTTTCCAAACGGTGTTTACACTGCGAGCTATGATGGGAAAGGAATATTGCGTTTGCAGTTGCCTTTTGCAAATTGTTTGTTTCCTAAACCGCACACTGAGTGAGTGAGAGTGAGAACGAAACCGAGAAAGAAGGAGATGAAACAAAAAATCGTTAACGTAATAACATCCCGCTGCAGGGAAGGTGAAGAATGTAACGAATTGAGTAGCACAACATGCAACAACAACAGCAAAAAAAAAAACGCTACAAAAAGCGACGCTGATGACGGTTTAGAATAATTAAAACCAGTACAACTTGGTGACTGTGGTCCGGTGGCCTGATTTGCCCAGAAGCGTTACTTTTGCTGTGAAATTAATTCCTTCCTTTGCTTTTCTTTGCCTCTTGTGGTAGAACTTTTGCACATTGGTAATTTTTTTTTCTTCGGTTGAGGGACTTAAATTATTTACAGAAAGCAATGTAGTGTTCTTAAGAAAAGGGCAAACAGCTTTTTTACTGACCGTTTTGATAAAAAAGAAAAAGAAAGAACAAAAGGCAAGTGCGCTGTATGCTCTTTCAAATGTTAATTAAATTGAATGTGTTTGAGATGAAACCAACCAAAAATGCATTTACGAAACTTGGTGCATGCAGGGAAATGACGTAAGAAAGGAGACACTTTACTGTGGTGATATATTTTTAAAACTTCTGTCTTGCGCTATTATTTCCACTGCTACGGCATACAGAATTGGGTACTTAACATATTATAAATTAGCATACGTTTATGTGCTCTCATATTTTATGTATCTTTTTAATAATGTAAGTTAGTTGTTTAAAAAAAGGTAACGTAAAAATGACGATTTAAATAAGCGCTCCCACAATATCTTACAAAAGACTGGGCGCCTCCATTTCAAGTGAAGAGCGATAAATACAGATTTGACCTACCAATGCAAATTTGTATCCTAGATTTAGGCGACACGAGGTGCAACTAAACTCCTGCGTGTATGAAAAGATATTTTCTTATCCGGACTGTGCCCCCATATGCAGAACTTGTTAATGAGTTCTTGGGTAAATAAATGAGCTTACGGGTAAATAAAGTCGAAAAATGTCCTATGACGATTTAGAGTAGGTCAGGCTTTTCGTCGCTTTATCTTATTAGAAGAGCTAAGCAACAAGTTTGACGTATTCATATTGATACTGTTGTGAAAAGGTAATGGTAAACCTACTATAAAGCTTGGTACAATGTACTGAGAAACGCGTGAAAAATTGTTTCTCAAATTGTTTGTGGAACTACAGCCTTCGAGTATTTGTCAGCCGTTTCTGGACATCCTTGTCCTTTATTTTTTAGTTTTTAAGGATCGTCCCGGATGGAATTTGGTATTATTATTGTCGCGTAAAATCAGTACAATTACCACGGTTCTCCGGAAAATCTCTAGGAAAACTGGTTGAAAATCTCCTGTAAACTGCATGGAGTACTGTTTATTTACGCGAGGTAGTTGATACGGAAATTCAAATGTTACAGAAAAAATAAACTTCTGAAAAATTCCTGATAGAGAGTTGTTGAAGTTCCATTAAAAAATTGCCAGAAGTGTTGTTTTTGGGGCGGAATATTATTTTTTTAAAAATATATTCCCAACTCGAAATCTGTTTTCAAGTGCACCATGAGTTGTAGATGGATGCTTCATTTCTAATAGGAAATTTTCAGCACTATTCTACCCAAAAAACTATTTTGTACAAAAAGTTAACCAATGCGTTCCGTACTGGAAAATACTCATTAAAAGGGTAGTTATTTTGTTTATTATTTAAAAAAAAGAAAAAGTTTTGAAAAGTTATGAAATTTCATGTTGGCCAACTATGAACATTGAACTCTTTTGTGAACATGCCATATCTGGCCGAAGTTTCTTTAATGTTTCGACTTCGACATCGAGCAGCAAAACAAAGCAATTATATTTAGTAGCCAAAATACTAGTCATGCGAGATTGAAAGGGTTGAAAGGGATATTTTATGTAGTCTTTAGATTGAATCGTTATGCAAAGTACTTGTTAGTAGGGCATTGACTATAATCAGTATATTTGAAAAATTAAACTTTTTGTTACCTTTTCTTTACAATTTAGGTTCAGCCAAAACTTATATTAAATTTAATTCAATGTTACTGTCACTAATCTTATCTAAAAATCAATGTATTCTTTCACAAAATTGATAAAGTTTAGACAATACTTCTTTCTCTTCAATTTAACTACAAAAATCCAATAATCGTATCTTGAATCTTTTGGGTATTTATTTTTATTAGACCAGACCAGTTCCACACTGATTATTATCGATATGCCGCATGATCTGGTAATACGGTGTTAAATTGAATCAGCTCCGAGGTTACCCCTTTTCTGCAATTTATGTATATTCAGTCGATAGAATATCGTTAGCACCGAATGCGATAATTTCAACCTGGTTTTGTCTGGCAAGCAGATGCGTATTTTAAAAATTTAAAACTGGTAACACTTCCAAAACCGTGCACACGATTTCAGACAACCCACGCAGACACGCACCAGCCGTTACGTTCCCTTTTTTAATGCTACTTAGATAAAAATATATGTTTATGTTCGCTGCTCCATTTCTTCGACGCGGTGGATGGTTCACGGTCAGATAGCAAATGGAACGATGGCAGATGCCATCTGGTGCGTTGGTATATCACTGCACCGGAAAAAAGGGGTACGATTTCGTTGGATTTCGTCGCCGGTAAATGGGTAGTGCGTGGTAGGAACGTCACGGCATGATTTCATCGTGACAAGAAGAAAAAAAAAACCGGCACACGTGTGAACGACTTTACAAAAGCCAATGCCCTGGAAATCGAAATCACGCAACCAGTCCGGTATCACTTGCCGTGCCGTCGAGGAGGGAACACAGTAGGGTTACAGTTTCTTAATGGAGTGTCGCTGTCCTAGCTGCGAATGACAACAGTATACAATTACGAAATCTAATTAAGGCCGGTGTGGGTAATTCAATTATCTTACTTGCAAAAAGGTAACACTGCACTCTGATAAACGGTACGGGTGCGTAAATGTAGTTGTTAACGGATGGACACACCCACAGAGACACAGCTTTTGATGACGGTTTGATACGGTTGCCTTCCGGCATTTTGCAACATTGTATGCTAAGGACAGTAGTTTACATTTTGATTTATGCAATACAAAGAGAGTCTATGATACCTTCAACGATGTAGAGGTTTTATATGCTTTTTGACTTATGGAGTCTTAACGCTTAAGTTATCGATCTTAAACAATGTTAGACGAGTGCTAAGCTTCAATTACAGATCTTTATTGTCTCAAGTCTCTCAATTTATTGTTTGTTCAATCTGTGCTTCAATATGGTTCCGTTGTATTGTGTCTTGAGTCTACTTTCTGGCTCAGTAATTCAAAGAAAATACCTTTGGTTAACACGTTAATATTTAGCGCCTACGATTTTCACACATTCTCTCCAAAATCTGTGGCGGTATGCGACGCGTACACCCGACTGAAACGCGAGGCCGATAGAATTGGATTGAGGATCACTACGGCGAAGACAAAATATCGACTTTCCGGAGGTTCTAACCGTAATAGAGCCCGACACGGAAGCAGAGTATCAGTGGACGGTGACGATCCCGAGGTTGTAGACGAGTTCTGCTACCTTGGTACGATCGTAACTTCGGACAACAACATGAGCAACGAAATCCGAAGGCGCATTGTTCAGGGAAATGGTTCCTACTACGGGCTACACAAACTCCTGCGATCCAGAAGACTCCAGCAACACACGAAATGCACGTCCAGTAGTCCTCTACGGGTACGAGTCCTGGACTATGCTAACGGAGGACGCTAATGCACTCGCAATTTTCGAACGGCGGGTGCTAAGGACTATCTCTGGCGATGTGTGCGAGCAGGGCGTGTGGAGAAGGAGAATGAAACACGAGCTAACGGAGCTGTTAGTCGGAAGGATACGATGGTTAACCAAGAAGGTGCTCGTCAGCGACCCGTTCGGCACGAGACTTACAGGAGCACAGCAATAAGTGGAAACTTATTGGCGACCTGGCCATGTCTTCGCGAGGTGCTCGTCCCTGAGTTTGCCAAGAGAAAGAACATTTAGCGCCTTAACGCAATGCTCAATATCAATGGCGAATGATGCACTCCTTGTTTAATGATGGAAATACACACCTTAACCTATTGACTCATTGACACTTCGTGTGGTTTTATGAGATTCGTTGGTCAAATTTAATTTTTATATTTCAACCACCGGACTATGGTACTACGAGCTCTTAAGTATTACATTCGGTTTAGGAGACAACACTACAGATTTTATGAACCTCTGTTTTCTATGTCGCGCAGCTTCATACATTTTCTTTGAATTGAAATCATCTTCTAGCTTTATATTACCGTCTATCAAGCTTGTACCAGATTAGGGAAAACGTTTTATATTATTATTCATTCAGACCACTTATTCAACTGTGCAATTAGTTTTATTTAAACTTAAAAAAAACTCTACAAAGTTTCATTTTGTCGTATTTAAAAGTTATTCGCGAAAAATATTACTTTCCATTACAATTACCTGATGGTGCACGAACTTTCCACACACCCGGGCAAGTAGAACGGCACATTCCGTTACGGGGACATGCATAAGATGTCTGATCTTCTATCAAAAAACGAGCAGCAGTTTATGATTTGAATAACAAATAGAGATTATCTATGCATGTTTCTGTTTGTCGTATCATTATCAGATAACGTCTGAAAATAGACACACCGTGCGTGAATGGTCGTGAAGGCACGGGGTGAATGGTTGGATGGATGGACGGACGGATGGACGCTGTGCCATGTGCGCCATTTTGCGTTGTGAGGGTGCGAAAATCTCGTCAGGAAGTTTCCCAACACACCACACACGGAGTCGTTGTTGTAGCTGGATGTTGCAGCCGGATCGGAATACTTTCAACTTCCGTTGGGTGTCTGCGTGTGTTAAGAATGGTATAGTTGATACGGTGGCCTAGCTATACCATCGCGGATGGTAGAAGAAAAATGGTCGAAATTTGTTCCATTTCTACAGGCGGTGCGTTTTCCTGTTCCTGCTTGTAAGTTCGACCATGTGACTCGGATCCGTCTCAGCTTTTACATCCATGGGCCATCACCGCATGCGGTGTTGCGTTCTACAAACTCTCGCATCACGATCATCGTGATTTCCATAACATCAACAACAAAGTTTCTCGTTTGTTACCGTACATACGGCGGCCGCTGAACACGTTTCATGATGCAGCGTACGTGCTTCAATACACACAAACATCACCAACTCACCCGCATGGTGGAAGGAATGGTGAAAGAAATGGGGAGGGGGGGAGGAGGCAATGAAGGGTGGGAAAAGTAGGAGAATCGAGGGCACTTTACTTGCAGGAAGGATGGCTTTTTAAAATTCCACCAATTTCAAACCGACGGTGTGCGACGATGATCCGATCTTGTGTCTTATCCTTTTCAGCTCTGTATGGCATCATTTCGCATCCTTCCGCAGGAAGGGCACGTGTCCAAGGCACACACAAACGCACACTTCCTGATTACAGCGCGGAATTTGCCCCGTTTGGAGATGTGTACAAAAATTATTCCACGTGTTACCATTTGAGTGATCGTTAATTTCCTCCCGTAGTGGTTCTGGGCTTACACAGTGAGGGAAAATGATTTGGTTACACCGAGATTGATAATGTGCGGGTGTCGGAGTGAAGGGAGGGATGCTGTGGTCGTTTAAAGTAATGGTAAAACAGGCCGCAGATAAAGTGATGGCAACGACCATGGTCTTGAACGGTGAAAGACCAAACGCAAATGCACGCGTTTGAGGGCGTTGTAAGTTGAACAAATTAAAATATTAAATGAGAGTACGTACGTTAAAGTGAATGTCTGGGGAGAGAGGATGAGGGAAAGGATGGACGGTTTGTGTGGGCTAACAAGCGAATGTGTGTTTATGTATGGTAAGAGTTTACCAAAAGTTTATTTTTTTATTCAAAAAGTTGTGTACATTTTGTTGAGCTACGGTTTTGCAAAATACACCTACAAGAAGAACAGTCAAGGAAGCAACAATTTATAAACATTAGTGGGATACTTTACTTTGTAACATGCATGTAGCAAAAGTGTACTAGAAAAGTGATTTTTGTGAACACAAAAAAGTGAGATCTGGTCGTGCTTAAAATACAAGAGAATGTTGACTTTAGTATTTAACTTTCTGTTTAACATTTTCCGAAGTTTGCTGATGTGGTTTTTTTTGTAGGGAAAAGCTAGCTTAGTACATCGTTGAGTGTAGATAGCTAATTCACAAGAGAGTAAACAAAACTACGCAAAGATGCCTAGCGTAAATCTAAAAAGATAATCCATTCATGATGGAACAATATTTGAGGAGACACTAATGATGTTTTAAATGAAAATATTTATTCTCATTTTTTTCAATGGATAATGGTATTCTATTATGTAATTTAATTTCTCCACATATTCCATAATATATAAATAATGATATGGAAATTTTGAAGTAAAGTAAAGAGTAAATTAATTTTTCCAGAGAAATGAATTTCTCTCTCTCTCTCTCTCTCTCTCTCTCTCTCTCTCTCTCTTTCTCTCTTCTTGGTTTATGCCGGTCATTTCTGGCTAGTGATGGGTCAAACGATTCATTTCATGGCTCGTCCCGAAGTCGGGTGCAACAGAATCGGAATCAATTCCGATCCGTGGGTGCCGCGGGTTCGGGTCTCCCCGTAAATTTAAGTACTATAGGTTCAGTAGTTCCGACCCCACTTCGGAGTCGCTTATGGAAAGCTTGCCCCTACCGGAATCGTTGCACCTACTGAACCTACTTGTATCTACGGATCTGGCGGTGGATAGACGGCGTACGGTCCAGATGAGATTTGATGCAAGGTCCTGTCGTCTGGAACCTGCTGCTGTTGATCACATACACCACCGGGCTGCGCATCAAATATGTCTAATATTTTAAACATGTCTAAACCCTAAGTTATTTAAGTTTAGATTTAAATTTTGTACCAAAGTGTGTGATAGCCGATACTCTTCAGTATTTTTAACCTTCAGCGCTACATGAACCTTGTCGCCTCGTTGAAACGCAACATTTCTATTAAGGACTTTCAATACCACTAACGATAGATATTGAGGGATAATGGAAAGTTTCCTATTTGGAAGGAAATATGGTTCTCCTTTAAAAATTTCTTTCAATATTTCATTGCTCGCTTACATCTGTTTAGCCCTGCTGCACTTTAAAGCTTTTTTAAAG
Source organism: Anopheles funestus (assembly GCF_943734845.2). Classification (NCBI taxonomy): domain Eukaryota; kingdom Metazoa; phylum Arthropoda; class Insecta; order Diptera; family Culicidae; genus Anopheles; species Anopheles funestus. The sequence goes on from NC_064599.1 coordinate 33,508,673, forward strand.
CTCTGATGATTTTTTTAAATTTATACTTGAGCAATGCAACATATTGCCTTATTGCTTTGGAAAAAATATTATTAAGAGATAGATCGTTAATAAGCGTTTTGGGAGTTCCAAAATAAGCCAATGAATTCTCTATTATACAGAGTTTGGTTCTTGTAAACATTTCCTCATCAACGGTTGTATCGGATCTTCCAACGGGTTCATGTGATGTGAAAAGGGATGTAACCGTCATTAACGAGAACCTTCTTGGTAGGGCACGAGCTCTTCCTTTAGTCCATTAGTGGTTGCAGTTTTCCGGCCGACGACAAAAAGCTCGGTACGCTCGTGATGCATTCTCCTTTTCTCATTTGTGTTTTCTATCGGCATGAGAGATGAAGATTCAAAAGTTTATGATTCCAGAAGAATTGATTTTTTTAGTAAATTTTTTTAGACACTTAGAGACTTGGGATCCTCTTTTATTTAAATCCTCTTTTATTTATTCCTGTAGTCAAATGTATGACCCTCTAAGAGTGTTTTAACGCCAATTATTTTTATAAATTATGTTTAAAGACATTTTGCATGTTGAAGAATAACAAAGAAATTACCATTAGCATTCAATTACTAGTGACTTAATTGCTATCATTATTAACGTTAGTCACCACGAACCGAGCGAATGATGAATCATAATGATTTCAATTTTTAAAGCACACTTAAAAAAATTCTTGTGTACATCAAATTGTTCTTCATAGTTGACTTACTTTCTCGGTGTTGTAAAAGCTTTCCCCACCATTCAACTCGCGTTCCATTTGGTTTACTTCATTATGAACGATCGAGCTGGTTTTTGAAGCTAATTGATCCCGATACCAAAAAAAAAATGGTCACGCCAATAGGCTTAATGCAGATCGAGCATTCAGTGTAAGTGCGAAAAAAAGAGGACACTCCGGTTGAAGCTCGTGCAAGGTACTGTAACAGGCTTTGACTTTACCTGTTTTGTCACCTATCTTATCATCGGACTTTCTTCCCGTTCCATCACTTGGTGGAAATTAGTGAAGCGCGGATATATCTTACTGACTTTACGAACGTTGGACACATTGAGACGTTACTCAATGGTCTGGAAATAAACGGACACAGATTGGTTACGTTCTATGCCAAGTCCAGATTAAGTCTGTCTTACTTTGGCCCGGTACTTTATTATATATCATTCTAAAAGTATGCTTAAGTTTGACGCCTTTGTCGTTCTTGGGTGGAGCCTCGCGGGTTGACCTACTTTCTTGCGCTTAAACGCTTTTGTCATAGCGTGGACATGTTTTGCCTCGTAAACAATTTTGGGCTTCGCTGCGCGGGTCAGTTTTGATTTTTGATTTGGTGTTATTAAATAACCATCCGGGTTCTACCTGTTGACTTTTCCAATGGTTGTGGCCAATGCTTACGCAGCACATGTATGTAGCCTACTTGCATTGGACTCATTTACTTTATGTGGGTCATTATAAATTTGGGTTGTATACTTGTGTTGTCTATTTCTTAAATACCGATCCCAAAGTCTGATTTCTGTAATAGCTGTTACTTTAATACTAGCTGTATAGCAGATTAGTTATTATCTGCTACAGTACCAGCAGGAAGAGCCATTAGCGAGCAAGCGATCCGGAGCAAACAATTCGGCCGGGAACCCCGGTTACTTTACCCTAATTAAAATGCCAATTGCTGTATTAAGGAGGCAAATACCTGGGTTTTCATAATCCCGCTGGGTGAAAGCAAACGCTTCCCGGCTTTCAACGCTATCGGTTCGTGGTGTGTGTGTGGGCGCGCGGATGTTGAAAAGCCATCGAAACCCATTAAAGTCCTGTCCGGTCCGTTTTCCACTTCATGAACGATGCAGACAACTGGATGAAAGCAAACGAAATTCGATGGGATTAAGGTTTTGCAAGCGAAAAAAAAGCAAGCAAAAGAACATGATACGGCTCACTGGTATTCTGGTGGGAAGGAGAAAATGCTTTGCTTGCGAATGGAGGATTTTAAAAATGGATATCAACGCAATTAAAATCAAAAGTTACCGCGCGGAAAGACTCGCAAGTGATCACCGGCTGGAATGAGACGAATTACCACCTGCACACGAGCGGTATTATTGTACCACTGAAACTGTGGGTTATAATAAGATAAACAATTGTGCAAAGAACCATCATGTAAATAGTGTGTGGGTTTGACGAGGTACAGTTGATGAAACAACAGTATACACGGTGTTTTGTAAGAATTGTTTTTAATTATTTGAATTGAAGTTCCTGCCTTTACAAATCACATTTAAATTATTAATCAATGTTTAAAAATTGATTTCGGTTTTTAATTTTGTAAATGTAATTTTCTTGCTCCGTCACGATGGGCTAGCTTATTCGTAGTTTGGTAACTGTGAATCATTTCACAGTCAACATTCGAAACGGGATATCGTGAGAGAGATATTAAATTCTCGTTAGGGAAATTGAGTTCGAAGCGTAACAGCAAAGGGCGGTGAAATAGAAAGCAAAAAATGCAAAACAAAAAAAAATTGCCAAGCAGCGTCCAATAAGCGCGAAACAACACAACCCACTCACACTTTGTTCCGTTTAGCGTGAATCCGTAGCGAAAATTGCGAATAAATCGAACCCGATCCAAGTTCGTTCGCATCCCTTCGCGCAACAAACCCTATTCGGGAATAAATGAGTTGACAAACTCTTTCTTTACCATTGAATAAAACATTCGCTATGGCTGTAGCGCAAAAAGAAAAAAGCAAAGAGGACGCGCTTCCGTTCGTTGCACAAGTTTAAGAATGGTAGTCTTCTGTTGGCGTGGTGCTCTTTCCGCTGAAAAACCCCATCAGGACGGTTTCCGGTAGTTGAAGTTTAAGCTGAAAAGCAGCGCGCGATTCGAAGGAAATCGGTTTGTCGTTTACTGTGACTCGTTTTTTTCATCCTTAGTTGTGTGCCACATTCGCAGTTTGTGACAGTTCCGTCAGTGCATTTGCAATAATGAAATCAGACTATAGTGGGCGACTATGGTGAAGCGGCCGGGTTAGGGGAAGAACGAATGGCATCATCATGGCCGAGATAGTTTCATTCCTAGCTACGTTAATGTTATCGCACCACGCTTTGGTGTGATTGTGCAGGAATCTAATTGTAGACTGTAATGATTTTGTGATTGAAATTGAAAAATAGTCAACCATTCTCTGTTGGGGCTTTGGATGCTACAAATTACTGTCTTCAAGATGGTAACTGTACGGTAGCTGTATTGTGTGGCGTTTCGTAACTATCGGGACGGAAACATAATTAACAAGTTAAATTAAACGATAAATCATTACATTTCGTATTTTTACTTTTTGCAATGGCTGTATTAACCGCTTACAATGCTTTTAATTATAATTTTAATTCTTTATTTTTTAATTACTTAGCTTTCATTAATCGATGGGTTGGTTTTATGGTGTATGGTTGATTTTTTGTACAAATATCAGTTCTTAATTAAATCTAATATTTTTTTAATTTTCTAAATTATGTGATATTTGAAATTTTCTTGACCTGATTTTGCACATGTTTATAGCAATAAATCAGTTAGTATTTACACGCGATTGGACGCACTAACGCACTGACGTTACGCCACGCTTTACTGATCACACTGACACACTTGTTTACGCATTCACGCACTTGTAGGCGCTAGTGATGGGTAAATTCGACAAAAAAAAACGGAATCGCTTCCGAATGACTCCATAAATTTTGGAAGCGGCTCCGGAAGGTAGGTGCAATACTCCGAATTCGGAACCGTCGGAGCCGTCGGAACCGTCCGGAACCGTCCGGAGCCGTCCGGAGCCGTCCGGAGCCGTCGGAGCCGCTAGTTGAAAATGATATAACATAGATTATTGCACTATCAGCATACTTTATATAATAAGAATATAAATCTTAAAAAATAACCAGTTGAAATGAAACATTTGCTTATTTCAACTAGCGGCTCCGACGACTCCGACGGCTCCGGACGGCTCCGGGCGGCTCCGGGCGACTCCGGGCGACTCCGGGCGACTCCGGGCGACTCCGGACGGATCCAGGCGGAATCGTGGTTTTAACTTAGCCGGAATCGGAGCCGAAATTGCTATTCTCGGAAGCGGTTCGGAGCCGTGGGCCGCCCCCAAAAAATTACATTTACATTTTATTATAATTAAATCGCTTTTTTCTGTTAAATGTAGTGGCTGTTCTTTCTTCCTTTTCTTTTAAGCACTACACATTTTTTATCAGGCTGTGTACCTCTGGTCACTTTAATATACTTATTCTTAGCTGTTAGATAGTCCCTCTGTTGCTTATGGCTGATTGGTCCGATTGGGATTTGACACCAGTTCAATCGAGCGTTGATCCTCGCCACTATCACTAGACCACCGGGCCGGATGTGTAGAACACCGCTTAAATAGCCACTAGTTAAACCGTTCAATGAACAACGCTTCGAAGGGCGAACCGTATCATTGCCAATTCCCACCTTCCCGATTATTATGGTCCGATTTGGTTTGAACTACAATGCAACAATCCATAACCCGCTTACCGGTAAACTAGGAGAAATAGATTTCGCGTACGGTGAAATTGTTATAGGCGTACCCACAACGTACCATACGCCTCGGTCGAACGGGGAAAACGTGTCCTGTTTCGACTGCCGCCCAGTAAAATCAGTCGTTCGGTGTGCTTGCAGCACTTTCAGGTTTTGTGGTTACCCATTAACATATTGAACCATAAATTTGCATCTAGCCCGTCTAGCCGATTCGAAATAAATTTATTTTATTGCACAACCAGCCTTCGTGTGCAACGCCCAAAGGACAGGAGAGATGTTTGGCCGTAGTTCTGTTCTTTCCACTGAACCACCTACCCACAAAACAGGATGGGTGGGTGTGTGGGTTTGCCTTTGCTACAAACAAACTAGTAAGTATACGTAACTTGGCTTTGGATATTTTTTTTTATTTTACATAAACTGTTTTTGCTACTTTTTACGGGTTTCAGTTTCACTGAATTCTAAAATGTTTGAGCCTATTTTAGGCGCATCGTTTTGTTGCTAAAATCTTGTGTACTGTGCTGTGTACGGAGCAAAACGGACTAGCAGCAGCTACAGAGTTTGCCAAATGTGGAACTTTTTCTTCCGAACCCACCGGCCGAACACACTTCAGCCATTGTTCGATTGTTCGCTGATAGTTCGATAGAGGTGAGCATTGTGCTAGAGCCAAGCTCAGTTTATTTACATGAAGTTTCGAACTGAACGGGGGCCGTTTGAGCGTTTTTTTGATCGCGTCCTGCTTTGAGTTATGGTTGGGGTAATGGATTAGTTTATGCAATCCGGCGATACAGGAATCTGTTTCCAAGTTGTATCTATTTAATTCAATTTACAAACACAATGCTGGCCAATTTTGACGGATTGTTTCCATGCTAATAAGTGACATAAATACTTATATATTTTTGTTTTGTTTAGAAATTTGTGGAGCGATATGCAATGCTAGTAAATAGCTGAACATAGGGTAATAGTGTTAACAGTAAAATAAAGCTGAAATAAAAACCTGAAATAAAAAAAACAACAAAAAACAAATAAAGCTAACATAAAACCATCCAACCATTCTATCTGGCTGACAGTGGCAACCATCCCAGGAGGTGAGCGTTTGATGAAGGTTCCGTTAATTGACTAATATTCAATCGACTTTTGTTGATGTACAACGTATCCGCAACCTCATTTGATTCGAAATTCATCCAACTGTTCTACTATCCAGATATCCGTTCAACACTTGCGTTGCGAGATAAGATCAAAGTTTTCACAGCGTTTGAGATTTTTCAATGTTTGCCCAACTTCGTAGAAAAAATTGCCATCGATGCGTTCCATCTCTAAATAAGTGATTTTCAATGTTCGGATAATTTTTCGAAATTCACAAAGAAACTTACCTCACTTGGTGTTAAATTTTTGCAAATCACTCAAATTTCGATGGAGATCGCTTGGACATTGCAATCTAAACCCTTAAGTTGCATATAGAAATAGCCCCAGAAAAGAGCAACGAAAAAGATCAACAAAGATCAGAGGTAATGATCGGAAGAATTAGTGAATAACTCTTGACTTACCTGTTACAGAGGAGTGTTTTAGTACTGCCTATCACGGTGGCTGATTTGTTATTATTATTCTGGCTTTTTACTTTTCAATCTTCTTCACCAAAAAAAAACAATCCATCTAGCTGATCGTATAATGAAAGTGTAATCAGCGTTGTTATTCAATGTTTCATTGTTCGCATTACGTCTAGTGAAACCGGACATAAAATTAAATGAACGTTGTGTTATCATGATTACTAAAATGATAACAATGATTGATTAAATTTACTTTCAGGAACTCATTGTATTTAATATACAAGTTCTGACTTCTATTGAGGTTATGTTTAGGTGTATTGTATGTGGTTTTAAATGTTTTTTTTTTTATAAAGATAATTAATTATGGAACAGATTGCGTGTGTCTAACTAGCGCTTATTCTTCTGTTTAGCACCGTATCTGCGCAAATTTTATTTTCAAAAAAGTAACAAAATTGACCAGGCTAAACTTTCCCTCTTGCTCGATTTCTATTTTTGATAATTTCAATCGCTATGCTATTAACATAATTTTCGCTAAACAAACATCTTTTTTTTTTTTTTTTTGCTCGGTTAGAACGGCCTGGCCGTATCAAGACTTATTTTACCACGTAGCAGGATAGTCAGTCCATGCTACGGGGAGACGGTCCGGATGGGATTTGAACCCGGTCCCTGCCGTGTGGACGGGCGCCGTTTTTCACATGCACCACCGGGCCGCCCCTAAACAAACATCTTATTTATTGCAAAAATAGCAAAGAGCGTTCGGCGCGAGACATAGAGGATCACAGCGAGTTCGTTGGCTAGATTACTTGGAGTCGAACCTCTCGGAAATCAGATCCAGTCGTGGATGCAGGACTGCAGCTTTAGACCCAGTTTCCTGGAAACGGATTGGTGACCCGGCCACGTCTTCGCGACGTGCTCGACCATGAGTACTTTTCTGTGGTTTTTTTTATTGAAACCGGATAGCTAATAGTAGATGATCTTCAATTGTGAAGATAAAATAAAAATTTTTGTCAATGATTTTGGAAAGATTTTGCCTCTAGCGATGAAAAAAGGAAAAATTAAGGAAAAATTACAAAAATTGTTTCATCCGAAATGTCTGTAAACTCGTTTGATTCTTTGTTATACAAAAACTACCTTGCCTTACTTAATGGTACTCATGATAGCTCACGAATTATAGAATCTCATGCGTAACTTAATGCTCTCGAGGTAGTTTACCGGAAGGTCATTTGAACTGCAACAGATGAAAAATGTAGCTTGCGAAAAGGTAATGAAAGCTTCACTAAGTGACCTAAGCTTTCGTACAATAATATTTGATGAGATAATCATATCTTGAGAATAAAAATAAAAAATCAAGGACATTTATGGTAAATTTTCGGTCTACATCGATACACTGAAGGTCGTAAATAATTCCAAATGCATATCTGGTATGCAAGTTTTATTAATTTTTTTTTTTTTTGTAAAAATGGTTATTAAAAAGAACTTATGTACTAGCTTACAATAGAAATAGGTGGAACAAAAAAGAAGAGGAAAAAAAACAAAAACACAGGTTACAATGAACATTTAAGGACTTCTTCATCTATCACAGCATTATTGTTTCCAATAATGTGGATGATGTAGTTTGCAAACAAACTTAGGATTTGGATCCGCTTACTTTTACTAATATTCGTTAGTACAGGGAAGCGGAGGGACAGGAATGTAGGAGTAAGGGCGGGATCGACGTGTTGGATTGCTTGCAGCAGAGTATTCCAGGCCGATGACACTCTGGAACACAACGTGAATTTGTGTTCCAGTGTATCCACCTGGGAACACTCTGTGCAAGCTGATGAACCTCGGTTCATCCTCGCCATGAGCTCTCCATGGGCTATCTTGTTGTGGACCAACAGGTACAGAATGGATCTCTGTGCCGATGAAAGCCGCCGAGAGCTGATGTTGGCCCAAACTATTCGCCAGCTTAGTTTTGGGAATTCCTGCTCTATACTGCAGTCAGGAAGCTTCTCAACTAACATCCGTCGTAGCGCTCGGGCGTTTATGTTGGGAACGGTGTCCGGGATGTATGCGAGTTGCATGACAACCTTTTTAAGACAAGGATATGTCGATGAAATGGATGTTATGTCGGGCGGATTCCCAGCGCATAGCATCTGTTGGCCTCCGACAGGCATACACTCCTTTTCAGTGAAATACCTGCTGGTTAGCAGTGCCTGTGTAGCGATAGCCGGAATGTGTAGGTTTAGTCCTTCACGATTTCGGGGTAAGGCTAGGTTATTCAGGGGCACACGTATGCCTCCGGATCCTTGCCACAGGAATGAACCAATAGTAAGGGACACTTTGGCTATGTCTATGGCTCTCGTACCACATACAGTTAATCACATCGATGATCACGATCTTATGGAATAACCTTTATGTGTCTCAAAGATGTATGAAACATATTCAAAGAAGTTATCAAAGTTTACCGTGGTATATCCTTAACCGCGACACCAAAAATATCTCACACCGAATTTTGCTACCTCCATCCTGTTAACATTTGGATCACTATATTATATATTATTACTAGCTTAACCGGCGCAAACCTAGCTTTGCCCTTAAACATGCATTTTGTAATTAAAGCAAACATTTTGAGTGTTCAATCTTGATTCGTGTGGCGCATTATTAGAATGGCGCTTACAGAATATCGTTGATTATTAGAAAATTCTTAAATTATTGCCATTCTCAATCCAAATGATATTCCCAATCAAAGCAATTTTTCTTATTTTTTGTGGCTCTTCTTCTTTTCTGCTACTTCAGGAGGCATTTATGGTTTTCGTTGACGATTTTGATTTAATACCAGGTACTTCCGTGTAAGGCGCCGATTCCACATGTACCACCGAGCCGCAAATCACTAAATAGCATTTTTTAATTCACACACTTGCTTTTTACTTATTTATCACTTATTTTACGCTTTAATGAATAAAATTGCACAAATAAATCGTCATGTGTACCTATGTTGATTTATTTATTTTATATATATAGATGAAAAGCTGGCATACGAAAGACACAATAATATTTAACATCATCGATGAATAGTCGAGTATAATGTTGCATGGTTATATTTATTGTTTAACAGGTATTTATCATGTTACCCGATGGATAGCTAACAAACGGTACAATTATAATGCTCAAATACGACAAACCAAACTTTTAGATTTGGCATCCTTTCCACGTTGACATCCGATGCGTTCAGTGTGCAAATACAGCTATTGTACAAGCGTAAGTTTTTGAACTTCGGTAGAATTATCTCATAACCGAACTGGAACGACAGTATTTTATTACCTCCCAGGTCAAGATCTATTAGATTATTTAATCCAACAAAATCTTGCATTGCGACATGGCTTATTCTATTGTAACTCAGGTTAAGCATCGTCACGTTAGGAAATGTAGTGAGACAGCTTGGAACATGCTTCAACCGATTACGGCTAACATGTAACCAATCGAACTTGACCAATTGCTCCCATTCACAAAACGTGACGGCTGTTAAATTGTTAGAACTCAAATTCAAACCTTTAAGCAAAGGGTTTGAAAACGTTCCCATTACTGTGGTAAGCATGTTGCACGAAACATCAAACACTTGCAACATTGGAAACGGTAGGAACAGACCGAAGTGAATCGTTTCTAATGGATTGTGCTGTAATTTAATGTGTCTAATGCCTGAGCTATTGGAAGGAAGAATAGGGATACTTGCTAGGTGGAGTTTGTTTGAAGTAAGCCACAATTCGGTCAATAGCTTCATTGGGTAAAACAAACTCATATCGATAACATCTAAATTAGTGCCACGTATGTTGAGAACGTTTAAGTTGGTTAAGTTTTTCACCGAGCGTGAAATTTGTTCCAAAGGACTATTGACGATGGTTAGAAATTTAAGTGCGTTATTTTCTTCAAAATACATGCTGCTCAGCTGTGAAGCTTGTATCATGATGTTTTCCATGGTGGAGTTGTGCGGTACCGTCAGTGATTGAACTTTGCTGGATTGTTCTACTATAATGCCTTTGAGCGAACGACCAACGGTGAGGATGAAGTTGTCGTCAATCGAAGCGCTTAGTAGATTTTTAATTCTAAGCGTTCGTATTACCCTCGGTACACGGCCCAACACCTCAAACCCATCAACAGCTGGATCCCAATCCTTAAGGACACAAACTTGTGGTAAGTATTTACACGTTAGTTGACAGGATTGCACTTCACTCAGCAATAGTTTCACCAGCATAATGCTGGAAAAAAAAACAAATTTAGAAAATATCCTATGTTATGTGCACGTAAGAAGAAAATATTAGCAAAACTCAGTACTTGATAAAGAAAATTGTTTGATAACTTTTAGGTCCCATTCTTAAGATAGTCTGCATGCCAATGCTCAACAGTAACTGACAAAATCCGTCAGATTTGGATTCACATTAATGCTTAGAATGTGAATTAAAATGTAATTTGAAGTACTCACTGTACTACTCACTGTTTGTTGGCTGCGTAATGTAAATTTAATGCATGCTTCATGAACATGACTAACGTGACTCAGTGAGCTTCTTTTTTGTTCGGCATTGGAAAGCAACCTCATCTGAACTCTTGGACATGCAATTATTCTATTATTAAGTTGAAAACTGTTCGATTTTTAACTTCTTTTGTGTGTTTTTTAAGTTATATAAGTTAGTTTTATTTTTTATACTACTTTGTATTTCTTTTGTGTATATGTTGTTTGTATTTGTTGTGTATATTGTTGCGTTTGGGATCGCGATTCAGAAATTTTTTGCGAAACTCCATAGAAAAGAAAATTCCGAAAAGTCGCTATACTTGTATTTTCAGCGAAAAATCACAATTCGAAGTGCGACTTGATGCCATGACAGTTTTTTGTAATGGCAATGACAAGGTAAACAAATACAAATTCAAAAATTAGATCAGTTGAGTGTCATTCAAGTACAGGTATTCCCCGATATACGCTATCAATGCGGACCGGAGGCAATCGCGTAACTCGAATATTAGCGTATATCGAATTCTTGGTTTGATGATAGATTTCTTTGTATATCACCATCTTTTTGCGGATTTTCCAACTTACATTACTGAACATTTCTTCATCTTCGTCCATTGGTTATATTTCCGATAATGTTTTATCCATATTACTGTTAAGTTGTTGTTACTGCTAGATAGAAACTCGTTACGACAGGCTTTGAAGTTTTTTTTTTTTAATTTGCTTCTTTGTTAACGAAGTTAAATGTCAATTTCGAAAAAATCGCGTATAGCGAAATCGCATATATCGAGTATGGCGTATATCGGGGAATACCAGTATTGTAAAGTTTAAAAAAAATTAATGAATTTAAATGCGAATTTGTTGAAATAAGTTTCTTTTCACTCAAATAAAGCTTTAAATAAAAAAACGAATAAAAACTAATAAAAAATAAAAAAAATAAAAAAAATTGAAAATATCCTAAGGCTATAGCGTTAGCTTTTTTTTGGGGAATTAAAATAAAATAAAAATTGATGTATTTTAATGCGAATTTGGTGAACTAAGTTTCTTTTCACTCAAATAATGCTTTAAATAAAAAAAAGAATAAAAAATGAAAAAAAATTTAAAAAATCTATAAATTTGAAAATTTTCTAAGGCTATAGCCTTAGCTTTTTTGAAAAATTTAGCAAAAAAAAATTATGCATTTCAATGCGTATTTGTTGAACTAAGTATTTTTTTCACTCAAATAATGCTTAAATGAAAGCTATAGCCTTACCATTTTTTGAGCAATTTAGCAAAATTTATAAATTTGATGTATTTTAATGCGAATTTGTTGAATTTATATATTCTTCAATATATAGTTGTTTTGTTTGCGGAATAAATTAATACAATCTCGTCTAGATTTTGATTTTCGAAGTTCAATTTAAATTGCAACACTAGCTGCATATAATCGCTTATTCAAAAGCTCACAAATATGCTGCTTTTAGCTTCCAGTTGGATCTTTAATACCCCATTCACAACAACCCTAGCTATACGTTTTTTTGCTTTTACCAGATCTTTACTACAATCTACAATCGCAAAACAAACGTTAAATGATGCCGTCTTATGCATTTCGAAATAGGTAAATCGTTGTGCAGTCGATGCAGTCGATGCAGTCGACTCGCAAAACCTCTCGGACCAAACGTAAGCCAGGGTGGCATTTATTCAAATGCAGGACTTTACTCGCACAGTTAGATCACAATTGATGATAAGATTTCCAGCGGAAATAAAAGGGCCAGCAGCATCATAAAGCTTGCCCGAATCATCATCCCCATTCCGGGTACATTGATCCGCTTCATACCGGCGTATGTTTTTGTGTCGTCCGTCTGTCTGTTCGAGTCTGCGAGGATGGGTGCAGAAAACATTCGCTTTTAGTGTCGTCGTGCCGCCTTACGGCATCGTATGTGGCCGAGGTTTTTGGCTTGGCTTGTTTGCTTGCTTTCGCAACTTTGCCATATGATTTTCCAGTCTAAATCCTGCTTTAACAAACCGTGGTACGTGGCCAGAGTTGTCTCGGTGCTATCAACGGTCTTAGCATCATCATTGCCATACACTCCTTCGACACGGGAAGATTCGAAACGATCTTTCGCCCGAAACGGCCAAATTGCCACCCATTTGCTGTAGGGTTGTAGGCTGGAAAAGCTGGTAACTTGGTTTTTGGTAAAAACGATTCCTTTAAAATTATGCATTCCACATTGCCATAACAGCTCCGCGTCCCATGTTTCGGGGTTGTGGTGAAAACTGTAGCGTGCTAAAAGTGGCTTTTGATGCCAATGTCGCCAGTATAGCGCACTACTACACCCGCTTTGGCAGTCTGTTGGCAATCGGATCGTAGCGAGGTTCTTGCTTTCCAAGGTTTGCCTAAACCATACCACTAGACGTGGCTGGCTTGTGGCCCCGGATCGCTGGTAATTTATTTGAAGTGACTATTTCGGAAAAGCGTTTCTGTATCGATGTCCGTGACCGCACAGTGCTGCCGTTTTGCCACCCCAAGTGTTCCCCAATAACAGGCTGCATCATGTGCAACGAGCAGGAAAATCTACTTCATTGTAAACAAAGCAGGCCGTTTCCACATGGTGTACTGCTACAACAACAGTCACTGCACGACCATGCTTCGCGCGCGCCTCTGCTTTATCGCCTCCCAACTTTTTGCTAGACGTTTCTTTTACGAAAGATCGTAGCAAAGCGTGTTGTACCAAAGGGAATGAAGTCACCAAACGGTATGCCTAGTTTCATACAAAACAGCCAAACGAAAGAGTAAAACCCAGAAGAAGCTTTCTTCGGAAACTGTGCCCCAACTCCTGGAAAACTCTACTGGCGAGAGCACCACTTCGAAAAGGAAATTCGAAACTTTTCCAATTCGAAAAATTTGAATAAATGCCAGCCACTTTACCAGATTTATGTCATCCATATCCAGCGGAACGAAGCTACACGACAGTGTGATAGTAAAATGGGGTGTACAAAAAAAAACAACCACGATTTCAGGGGGGTTTTGCGTTCGCGCCACGTGTCTGTGTATGTTTTTTTGTGGGTGCGCTTGAGGTAGTAAGGTTTTGAACGACGTGGCCGAACGATTCGCGATTTTGATAGCAAGCGACAACAACAACAAAAAAAAACAGACGTTCCAAAACAAACAAGCTTGAAGTGTTTGGCTAACGTGGAAGTCTTGGAATGTGTGTGTGGAACGTATTTCTTGTGTGCGTTGCTTTGGCGCGTGTCTAAATGTTTGTAGCATGAGAGAAGAACTAACTCTTTAGCGCTAAAGTTTTGCATTGCTAGAGTGGTAAAAAACAAGTGGGAAAAAATCATGTAAATACCGTAAATCTTTCCGTTTTGTAGTTCTTCAAACAATGGTGTGGTCACAAACATATTTACACGTGAATGGACGTTGCTACCGTTTTACATCGACTTACTTAACACTAGAACTACCAAGCGTTTTAAGCGTTTTTCATTCTTTGTTAATTTTTAAAGAATTTCGAAAAGTTGTAGTATATTCTACTGTATATTGGAGATCATACTATAGAATATATATGTAAAATTCTTCTTTCAACTACCTTAGGATTGTTTAACCCCTAAAAATAATGTGATGAAAATGAAGCGTTCCAGTCAAAATGACTGGTCCGGTAGTTCTAGTGTTAAAGATGGAGCACAGTTTTTTTTAGAGTATATATTTAGATTGAGAACATCGAAAATAAGTATATTTTTGGATTTTTTTTGCAAAGAAAATCTAGAGTACAGTGGAAATATTTCCATGTGCAAATAAGCACATTTAACACTAGAACTATCAAGCGTTTTAAGCGTTTTTCGTTCGTGGTTAATTTTTAAACAATTTCGAAGCAATTCTAATACATTTTATTGTTTATTGGAGATCGTACTATACAATATATATGTAAAACTCATACTACTCAACTACCTTAGGATTGTTTAATCCAAAAAAATAATGTGATGAAAATGAAGCGTTCCAGTAAAAATGACTAGTCCGGTAGATCTAGTGTAAAGAGCTCGTAAAAACATAATTAAGTTAAAAGAAATAATTTTATATGTAAACTAGGTTTAATATGGACCCAAAAGAGGAAAAAAAATGTTGAAGAAAAATAGCAACAACATCTTAAGGGTTTTGGTACCTTAAAGTTATTTAAAGAATGATATTAAATACATGCACGAAAGAGAACAATTTTTAAAAGTAAACCGATACTTAAAGAAGGTAGGATAAACCAGAAAACTAAGGTAACAAAACATAATTCCATCATCATAAGTAATGGTAGTGTAGTGCATCTCTACACACAAGACCGGTTTGCGGTAAACTGTTTTCTTTAAGAAGAATAATATTACTTCACTACCGTTTTCACTTTGGTTTGCTTTCAACCTACAATTTGTGCCCATCCGTTCACAGACGCAGTGGAAACGATTGAATGGAAAACGCGTAGCGACATAATGGTATTAGACTGTTGCACGAAATGGTACCAACTGCAAAACGGACGAAACTTCACCGTACCGTTGGTGGAGAGGAATTCTTTTTAAAATTCATACAGCTCCCAGGCACCGACATTAATGTACGGTCTGTTTCATGGTTTCATGCTACTGCGGTACTTCAACTTCCCGTGGCAGTTGCAGCAGATAAAGATCACCGTCCCAAAAAGATGGCACGGTACCGTAAAGGAACCAAGTAATACGCACACACACACACACATTCACCGAAAATTGATCGTTGGACGGGTTTTTTGGTCCCGTGTTTCGGTTGTGGCATGGGTACGTACCCTAGTACGCTAGTAACATGGAAAACTCATTACACCGGAGGCATGTTCTAATTGATGCTTAAAATAGATAGTACGCCAGTGCGCATACGGAATTTGGCCGTGTAAATGGAAATGCAAAAAGAATGAAGTTCAATTACCATTTGTCTGGTGTTTTTAGAACTTCCAGCTTTCTTTCAAAAACCTGAAACGGACTTTCAAAAACTCGGTTGAAGAAAAGAGAAACGAATGTGAAAGTGTGGGCGCATGAAACAGTGAATATTTTTGCATTTCTTTTTTTGCAAGACATGCTGAAATGACCTTGAGACCTTGATGTTAAGGATTAAGTGGAGTTGAAAATTAAAATAAAAGAAATTGGAATGAAATTGATTCTAATTGATTTTTTTATTCACGAGAAAAATAAATAATATATTATTAACTACCAAAGCGTTGGAAACTTAATATTAAATTAATACTCTCTCTTCGTGATATTATTCCAGCAGCCATAAGACCAAATATCATTTGGTACTTGATCGGATATGCGTGAAAAAACAAATCGCCCCATCATCAGCTTGACAACTTGTCGATCGATCGACCGATGTCATTTTTTGGAAGTACTCAAATAAACCAAATTTTACAACCTCCCCCATGAGCGTGGTGATAAAATAAATTAACCTTTCTATCCACTTTCCAAACATTCCTTAACATTACGTCGATATGATGGTCGGTTCGTCGGCGGTAGAGAGTGGTGACCAGACAGGAAGAGCTATAAAGAATTCATTATCATGACAACTTTATTCTCGGGCTCGGTAAAAATCACGGCATTTCGCAATTCCGGACGGCGGTTCCGGAGAAGCAATCCCGAAACGCGGGGCCGCAGAGCGGGTTTGGGAATTTCGGGAAGCGTAACCAAGGAAAGAGAAATGCATATACCGGAATTTCTGGCAACTCTTCATGAACTCGTTCTCTCTCTCTTTCTCTTCTCAAAAACCTTCACACGGTTCCTGGTGCGACAATAGCCGGATAGGCAACAAAAGGCAACGTGGCCGTGTCGTATTGGTGGCAAAGTTTCCCCACCCGGGGGGAGGGGATCGAGTTTTGGCGCTCCATAACAATAAAGTTTGCTTGCACTGTTTGTGGTTAATAATATTTCCGAGCAGCCTCTCAAGTAGTTCGTGCGGTTGTGTGTAGATCGGTGACGGTACGTGCACGGTTATCTGCACACGTCCGTACTTGGAGGTTTTGCCGGAATGCCTTGAGTGGTTGGCGAGCCCGCATACCCGTGTGACGGGTTGGGCTTTTGTTGAGCGTTTGTGATCGAGAAAAACATCCCAACAAAATACATATATAAAAAAAAATACCAGTAGAGCTCACACACTGACGAACAACACCAGACGTATGGTTGGTGTATCGCTTCAGGGGGTTTGCGAACGCCTTCTCAGCGGAACGCACCACCATACACGAAAACACATCGACTTCATGTTGCACATTGGTGGCATATTGGGGGAGGTTATGAAATTTTCCTTTCCTTGTTTTTCACTGTTGGAGATGGAGCTTAACCTCAAATCACATTCCCAGCTTGTATGCTACCGGGCTATAGGATTGTTGTGGCAAATCAAAGCGTTTTTCAGCAAAACGACAGGATACTTCCTGTGTGTGTGTGTGGTTGCCATAATAAGCTGTTCGATTATGTCACAAGTTATTTTCCAGGACGACGCCTACCGTTTTCTTCTCAGTTAGCCTTTTGGAATCGGGAGGGATGGAAGCAACCGAGAAAAAGGGAACCGTACGAGAGCATGTTTTGGGTGGAATGTTTGATACTTTTTCCGGAAACTACCTGGTGGATTGTTGTTTGACTTATAGGCTCATATATTTTATATGATTTTTATATTTTATTTTTCAATTTGGCTGGTAAAGATTTTATGGCAATTAATTCAATTTTCTCCATTCAATCCAAATTGTTTTCCATTATTCTTCTTTACAGTGTTATACACAGAAGTAATCATCAATTCATTATATATTTTTTCATTTGTGTGTTTTTCCTCATCTTTATGGGATACTTAAAAGATGTCAAGAAAAGTATTTCATTCCATGTATCGATGGTATGAAAAAAGGAAACCCATCAGCTATATTACAAGAGTGATCTTGAATGTAACGAACCATACACCAACCACCACGAACCATGTATACACAGCCATACACAGCCAAACACCTGGGGCATCTCATAAATCTAGCGTTTCATATGTTTGCTTTCGCTCGAACAAGTCAACGATCAGGATTGAACAACGCTGTCTGGGAGAACATCTCGGAACGTTGTGTGTCGTTAGAAGGTGCTCTTCTACTCACATTCGATGTAGATAATACTACATGGTTCCAATGACATTCTTATGAATGTCGGAAGTGAAGGACAAATCTCAAAAACGTTGTCGATTATGAAAGAGACAGTATTACTAACGTTGCAATGATGTGGCAAAAGGATACTGGCTGGTTCGTGCTAGTAGGAGATGCTACAATAGCGATACCCGTATCAGATGATTCCCATCAACAAGCCGCCAAACAACACATAAACACACCTTCGCCCTTTGGAGTGAAATTCGTCGAATTCCATGAAGATATATTTGGTATGCTTTTCCCTACCTGTTAACTACCACGCTATGCACATGTCTAGTTCCTTTGTTGGTAATCTGTTTTTTCTAATCTTCTGTTTTGTTTGTCAACTCTCGTAACGTAGACAACGAGGTAAATCGATATGGAATAGTTGTACAAAAGTGAAATCCATCATTGTCCAGTCGGTCAGGTTCTTCTATGTTGGTTGGGATTAAAGTTTGTTTTTCATGTTCGAAAGATAGTAAACAATTTTCGTACCATTCCGAGAAAATGATATAAGCAGATAAATAGAACACTAATTAAATTATCATTCGTAAAACCAACCTAATTAGCAAAACGTTCAAGTATCAGGCGCCTCCATCGAGTAAATAATTAAATGACCAGGCGTCTCCATCGCTAGAAATTTTTAATTCAAATCATGTTGAAGCAATTGAATGTTTGAATATTTGCAAAGAGTAGCTTAAAAATAACGTGTTATTGTAATACAATTTATTATAATTTAATTGAATTGTAAAACTTCCGAAGTAAACAAAGTGCTTCGATTGTCATACATGCTTCATTCATTTTATTTTCTATTACTCCTTCTTTATACATCGTTTTGAGCAAAAAAATTACCCCCAAAATGTGGTGATATGTTTTCATTAACAAGCAGCACAACATACGACGCAGCTACATACCATTCGACTACATTTAAGCACACTGTATCCCCGTTGTTGTGCTCGTGCTAAATCCCATAAAAGCCGATCCCACAGCGGACGACGCGTAGCAAAATGTTGAAAGACTGTCCTCATCCTTCCCTCGTCCAGTCTGTCCCGGTACGGTCCACATACACCACTTGGGATATGACCCCCGTACTCTCCCCCCGTTGTAGCAGAACTCTCACCGAGAGTCTGCGTTCATTAAAACCCGAGACCCTCGAAGCCACAAACGGGGCCCTTTCTTACTTGTGGTAAGGAAACGGTTCCGGTGGCACTGGCGACTCCTTAGCGCATCGTTGAAGCACTCTCATTCACACGCCTCTGGTGGCTCATCATCTACAAGAGTCTCCCATCATCTTCCCGGTCCCGTGTCGTGGGGTCGTTTGACCGTTTATTTACGGGCAGGTTAAAGTGTACCTTTCCTTCTGCGTAACACCGATGCTGGTGATTGCTCCACAATTTCCCCTGATGATGGTGACTTTTGATTTTATGACCCTAGCGGCAACGACAACTACTGCTAGCACTAGCATGACGCGGGGACAAACTTACAGCGTGGCAAAGGTGGGGACAAAAACATGACACGATTCCACTCGCGGTGTTCTACACCATCCAGACGAGAAAAGGTCCCGTCCCGTTGTGATTTTAACGGTACGTGACGTATGACGATGGTACGGGTTCGGGCCGTATTAGGGTTGCTCGTCAATGCAGTGCCGAGCGCCGCACGAACGCGAACTTTCGGACCAGTCGGACATGCGCAATAGGGATGGGACGATATTGCCATCTCGCTTCGGCTTGATGGTATCTTCCAGTGTGGCGGAGATTTTGGCAGCTTCCAGCAGATGAACGGTGGCAACCGTAGATCAGTTGTCATACGACGGCTTCGTTGGTCGCGTAGTTCAACGATTTGGGAAAAGTGCCGTGCTTTACCAGCTACACACGGTATCGGTAACGTCACACTTTGCGGCGGACGTCGTCGTTCGTGCAGACGTTGTTGTCATTTTTTTGTTGTTGGCTACTATCATCCTACAGCGGTGTGGTGTTTTTGAGAGGCAAGTTTGTCCTGGTGAGAAAGGACATCAGCATGGCTAATCGCTTAAACATGCGCAAATAAGTGTTGATTGTTATTGTGATAATAAAGTGAGAAAAAAGAGTGGAATATCTACTTCAAGGTTATATAAACAGTTTGAAATGGTTTAAAAAAAACTTAAAAAATAAAAATAAATAATGAATAACTAACTTCTCATAATCTATAACTGCATAACCAAGTGCTCAATAATGATGAAATGAAGAAGCAAAAAAAATCTCCCCCTAAAGAAAGGTTTAGCGGAAAACGGATGCTAATATAAGTTGAACGGCCGCTCCACCCAATTCCTTTCCCGAATTCATAGTTTCCCATTATAATGTATACCGAGTGGATTGTATTATGCGGCTAACAGAAAAAAGAGGAAACCAAAAAAAAGTACCTCCAATGTGCAGCCTGATGCGATGGTTTTTGAAGTGTTGTGTTTCATGTAACAAATAATGTTGGGAACCCGGAAAAACTCGTTTCGTCGTCCCTTCACTACGCGAGGCAAAAGATGCAAAAGCACCAAGATTTTGGGCCCGCTGTAAAAAACGGATTCGCGCCACCGAAAAAGTACGCGGCTACGTTCGGCATCAACGGCATCCAAAAAAAAAAAAGGAGAATAGTAGCAGCACCAATGAATGAATAATACATGTACGGCAACCCAATTTGAGTTTCAAATGATCGCCATCCATCCCACCGAGTACGACTACGTACACCAGTTGTCTGTGTTTGTGTGTGTCGGGTTTTCTTCAACTATTTGACCCTACCAACCAGCGGCAACAACAAAGTGGCCAGAATGGTAGTAATGAAGCCTCTTTTCTTCACGTGTGCAGACACGTGTGCAGTTCTCTGTGTTTGTGTGTGCAGTTGTTTGTGAAGAAGGTTTGTAAGCGTGTTGAAGTGGAAATTTAATAGCAAACGTAGTAAAGTTGTGCCAAGTGGCTCAGGAAGTGATCTATTCATCCGGCCGTTAACCGACAGCTACACTTTTGCCCTCTAAACGTGGTCGGTGGATGGTTGCGAAGTGGCCGGAACTGTCGGTGAACCAGATTAGTGTGAGCAAGTTTTGCAACAACTCGTCAAACTCGGCGTGTGTGTGTGTGTTTGTGTGTGGACAAAGTTGGAGAAAATTGGATTTCATGCTTGCTCTATCTTGAATGGGGGTATATGTCCTCTGTGTGCGTGTGTTACTGTATGGGTGCGGTCAGTCCCTGGTGACAGTTTGATGCATCTGATGGACAACGTATGAGCAGACTGGTCGGCCGAACCTCTGGTCCTAACCACAGCAGTCAAACACACACACAAACACATGCACACACGTACCACGTTTCCTGAGATCCTAACCTTAGAAGCGTAAACTGGTCCCTGGATAAACGTCAGTGATCGTTAGCCGTTGGTCTACGCAGGAGATTGTTTCGAGTTGTGTGATGAGGTTTTAGTGGTTTCACTTCCACGCTGCTCCATTTGATGTACTACGCCTAGCACTACCCTCCCCCAATGTACGATCGAGTGTAGTTACTGAGTAGTTAACTTATTCAATGTGACAGAAAGTAAGACTTGCTACTGGTCGGACCACCGTAGTTGGGTAGTCAGCGTGATGCGGTTTTACTGCCCCCAAAATCAAATCTTCTCACCGAGCGAAATGTTGGATGGTTCCTTCCAGAGGAACGAAGTTTTGTAACTAGATTCGCAGATCTTGTTTTTTTATGGTTGTTGTATCTCGTTACTAACCCGCTTAAAGGGCAATCTTTTTATTTCTGTCACCCATCATCATGTCCTCGCTTGTATCCACTTGACTTTATTTGTATGTGCGTTTCGTCCTCTTTTTTTGTTGCTACTCTTCGCGAATGCTGCATGCAAAAACTAAAGCAAAGAAAGCAACAGAAATTCAATAATCATCCTTTTGAGTTATTCTGCTTCCGTTTGGACGGATGCCTCCGGATGGCATTTTCCAGCACGGCCCGAAAGCTTTCGTGCCTTCTTTTTTACTTGATTTACATTATGAATACATAATAAAGTTGCCGGCGGGACTGAACTAAAGGGCGAGGGACGTCAACCAGCGTCAACCGTAACGAACCATTACCACCGGAAGCCACCCGTCTGCGCCTGGGGCTGGGTGGCTGTTTTAGCTCGATATGGATGGATTTACCCCTGGCGCCTAATATCGACATTCTTCTACGCATTTGTACGCGAATACCTTCAAATACCATTATGCGTAAGCTTTCCACGGTGTTGCGATTGCATGACGGATGAGTCGGGTTTGGCTTAATGGGCGCACACTTTCAAGTGTAAGGGGGGCGCGAACGGGCGATATTCTTTCCTGATTGTTAATACAGGGTTTTCCAGCCCAGTTCAAATATATAATGGGAGGTTTCAAATTCGTAAAACGCAAAGTGAAAGAAGCACGACAGTATTCAAGTCTGGAAAGCCAATTCAAAGTAGTAAGATAGCACCTTAAAATCGTAACACCAAATCTCAAATTCAGCAGTTGTTTACCTCTACTGACGTTTTGGCGGTTCTTCGAAACTATGGGATAGAGGTAGCGATAGTTACGTCAAAATATTTGTTGTATATTAATTATGATAACTCTAACAACAAAATATGCATTTTTGTATGCCTATAGTACATCAGTATTTTCCAAAAAATATTAAAATATCAATGACAGTTACAAGAGTACATAATAGGGCAAAACTGAATGGAAATTTATAAATATTTTTAGAATTTTTAATTAAGCACTTGAAATTTATTTAAAAAAAAATATTTTGACTTCAATATCGCTACCTCTATCCCATAGTTTCGAAGAACCGCCAAAACGTCAGAAGGGGTAAACAACTGTCGGATTTGAGATTTGGTGTTACGATTTTGAGGTGCTATCTTACTACTTTGAATTGGCTTTCCAGACTTGAATACTGTCGTGCTTCTTTCACTTTGCGTTTTACGAATTTGAAACCTCCCATTATATATTTGAACTGGGCTGGAAAACCCTGTAAATATTGCTATCCGGAATTATGCCACCGCACATACCGGGTTCCGGGAGGGTACGTATCCGGTACCATCCGCGGTGCCTTGGCTTGTGTGCGGTGTTTTGGGCCAAACATTTCGAGCCCAACGAAGGCATTCGCGGAACAAATATCTATCTTCATTTGATTAGGAGGAAATTAAATTTGCGCCTTTCCGGTCCTGCGAATTTGTTTGCCGAGTGGTGGTGGGCGCCGATATCTGAGATGCGGTTGGCTAACCAGACAACCAAGACTGCCATGAAAAGTGCGAAGAAATCGCTTCCTGATGTAATTATTGAACGGATAGGCGATATTGATCATTGGTCTGCTCCACCAAACCGATCATAATTTATTCTTCCCGCAACTGGCCACTCTACTTCATCTGCGTTTTGCAATCCTTTTTGCAGTTTGGAAGTTCGCCGCTCGGTTTTTTTTTTGCTTTTGCACTCCGCGCGTTACTTTCGAGAGTGAAATTTACGACCACTTCAGTAGCAAAGTGTGTGCCCCGCGGGAAAAGGGCTATTACTTGGGCTACAAAGTGAACAAAAAAGCCGCTCGGGAAAATAACTGCACGGAAAAGAAGCACACTGGTAAAAAGGGAGGAGAGCTGGAATTGCTTTTGTGCTGAGTAACTTCAATGTTTCACTGCTGGCAAGGACAAAACTTTTGCTAACAAGATTTACAAGGTACGGAACAGTAGAGCGTCAGTTTGGGATTTTTTTCTCCTTTTTGAAACATGGAATGAATTTCATTCAAATCTCCTACCAAAATAGCATAGCTACAATGTCTGTTACCTGTTTTGTGAGTGTAGGTGAAAAAATGAATTAGAGTTTAATGAAACGTTAAAAGGAAAGTCATTATTAGCAGCGTCTAAACTTTCGTATCTTAATTATTCATATTAGTAATGGATTATGTTGAAAACATATTAAAATATACATTACATGTTCATTATTCTTTGTTTCATTTAGTTTACAACCAGTAATAATTGAATTTAAAAAAAGGTATTTATTTATATACATATTCGACTAAAACGTATAATCCGATTTAAGTATCTTTTTATGCAAATGAAGAAGAAATGGATTTTTTTTTAAATCCGGAGAACATATTTGATTTTCTTTAACTTACTTGATTTTGATGTGAGAATCTTGAAAATGTGTTTACAATGCTTCGCTTAATACTTAAGTCCTAAACAAACTCGCGAATTTCGGATTAGTTTCTTTGCGGGTCTGGACGCGCTGTTGAAATATTTATAATTTAGGTTGAATTTTATTTCGAGGCTTCTGTTCACAATTTTGAGTAACCCTTCAGCTCATCATCTGTCTACTTAAACTTAACGTTACGGGCGAGTATCCGTTTAATATACCTATTACATTACTTTAGTATGCAAACCTTTATGGTGAGTTTGAAGTCGATTAGATCTACGACATTCGGTTTATCTAAACGTCAAAAAATATAAAAGACTCTTTTCTGTATGTTTAATGTGTCTACTGTACTCCATTGGAATCAATTTATTCTTAAGAAACATAAATTTAGAAAGAAGGAACAGACAATATTTCTTTGTTTTTGTGCTTTTGTACCACTTTCAGTTGACCATCTTTCTTATCTCCGGTTTGTGTGCAGAGAAAATTTGTTTCTAATTGATCTTTTGTTTCGTCTCCACCTAAATAACACAGTGACCTAACCATTATGCTTATCAGGCTTATACAATCTCTTAGCCGATATCTTAACAAATCTATTAAAACGGATTAAAGATAACGAAAGAAACACCCCTTCCTAGAATAGGTGTCAGGACAAATCACACCCATTTATTTGATTTTGGCTCCGGATAACAAAAATTAATTTACTACGTTTCGATCGAAATCATAAATATGTGTCTGCACATCACAGATTTATTGGTATGGCCGATAAAGGGATCAGTGAGTTGTTACTTTTTGTTGTTCTCTAGTCCCAACGGTCGTTATCAAAATTTATAAGAAAACTTTCGGATCCGAACAATGTCGAACAACAGCAAAATCTCCGCCCATTTTCCAAATAAACAAACACACACACATACAGGTTAGAAAACAAAATCAATGGAGCATCCGTGTAGATGTGCGATCAAATGTTGGTAAGGGTGAAAATTGTTCTAAACACAAAGTAGCACAAAAATGTTTGCCACACCGTACGGTGAACGATCAATTATAAATCTGCAGACTCATTAAACATTATTCACACCGGTAAAGTAGCGTGTTACGGCTTTGGTGAGATTGGCCTGGACTACCCGTATATGGTTGGAAAGTATCGTGCAAAAAGCTTACCTTTTGGTATGGGTGTTTTTCAGGCTTAAAACTTTCTCCCCTACATCGTTGAAGTTTCTAATCACACTATCGATTTTCTTACCCAACGTATCTTGCAATCTAAAGTGCTACAATACCAACTTATCTCACTCCTGATCTAATTCTCACACCGAAAGAAAACATTCTACGGAAGAAAAAAAAAAACCCGAATGCAAAGAAGACTAGAAAGGGTAGATTGCCATGTTACGAATGGATTTATCGCTACAAGCTTTCGACCCACCAACCAACGAAAGTAAACGAGCGAGAAAGAGGCAGCGAGCAGGATCGTTCGCATTCATGATCATTTGCACCACCTGGAACGTGACTTGCTGCCTTCTGGTTTTTGTGCTTAAACAAATGATCCAATCCCTCGTTAACTTTTACGACTTGACCCCTCCATGGAGCCGAGCCGAGGCAATGTGGCTCGACAGCTATGTTTAAGACGATTAGCGTGACGTTGGTGCCTTTTACCGAGTGGAGGCCGGAAAATGGAGATGAAAATTTAATAAGTTGTACTTGTTGCAGCCAATGATTACTACTTCCCCCACCTCCAAAATGGGGTTCTTACTTTGTTCGATGGTGTGAAGGGTTTGATGTGTTATTTTTCAGTAGTTAAAACAACATTTAGCATACGATGGGTTTTTGCAGGGGGTTGGGTCAGGTTTAACGTTTTGAAGTGTTAAAACAATATGCAGCCTCAGGAATCATTTGTCTTGGAACAATAGGCTCGAAATTGAAGCGTGTTTAAATACTCTACCTCTTCAGCACAGCAAAGTACACAACGCGTAGAAACATGTCGTTCAATGTACCCAGCGCTAATGGGATTTCAATTGAAGATGTTTTCACTTCGCGAAAGTTGTGAGAAAAAATAAGAATTTTCTTTCATAAGAATCTCTTCAACTTTCATCTAAATCGTTTCAACTTTAGCATTGCCCTCAGCGAGCATTCTCCACTCATCCGGTTCGACGATAAGCCTGCTTATCGCTTAAAAAGCTTCCCATAACACATTACCCAAAACAGGAGGGTGTAAAATAAAGGGAGAGAGAGAGTGTGAAAAATAAAAGACACAAACCATGCGACACGGGTTCGCTCTTCCTCATACACTAAAGCGTATACGTAATGCAATTGCAAATCCGGGCTGAGCGTCGTTCATAAATGAAGGAACGAATGTACTCGGTGAAGCCGTGGTAACGATCTCCTTTTGAATGAGACTATGATTTAATTCTACTTAGTACACATTGTTAGCAACTTTAATATGCCATACAATATATTGGATGTTTATTCATGAAAAGTAAGTGTTAAGAGAATTAACTCATTTTAACGGTTGAATATTCGTGTTCTTCGAGCCACGAGCTTATGATAATCACAGCCATACTTCGTCTTTTGCAGGTATTCGTTTAGTGGATTTGTGGATTTGGTAGGCACCTCGTCTACGTCGGATCCAATATTTAAATTTTATTATTCTTTCTGGATCAATCTCAGGATATCGATTAGAATCCTATCGGATATCACCCATCTGGTGTTATCTTCATATCCATCAATGTAAGTTGATCTAGCAATTATCTTATTCCTTTCGGATAAAAGCTAGAAGATTAGGTCCATCTTCCAATAGCCGACAAGACCTTAGAAAGCAGTAATCGCTAAGCCTGAAGATCTAGAGTAAGATGTCCTTCTCTTTCCAAAGTTAGAGAAATTAGTCGAAAATTGTTGAAGCACAGGCTTGAGGACTAAGTACTTTATGTTCTTTATCAAAGAGATAAACATTGACGATAAGAACGTTCTTCTGTGATTGATTAAATGTGCTTTACTTGAGGACTAACGAAGATCAGGGATATCAACAAATAATGTCTTCCTGGAAATTGCCAGCTTCATGAAGTAGCATCACACAAAATGAGTTTACAATTTTTTTCCAAGAGCTCAGAGATTCCAAGAGATCACAGGCAAGAAATGGTTTTTAATCGAAATTAATGTTTTAACGAAAATTGCCAAACCTTCAAATTGTCCTCAAATGTTGAGGATTCCTGGAAAGTCAGAATCGGAGGATTTCTATCCATGAAGATGTTGATGGACTATGGTCACCTAATGGTACACCTAAAAATTGAACTTATTCATTGAACGTTGTTCTCTAGTAAGCCTTAAACCTATTGAACGTTGTAAAAAGCCTTAATCCGAGTTTCCTGGAAAGGCATTGACTTCCTGGCCATGTCTTCGAGACGTGCTCGACCCTGAGCAGGATGTGAAGAAGTGTTAACTCGTTCAAAAAAGTTGCACGCGATTTTAGCCGCCAGTAATGTTCAAAACGTGATACTATTCCTTCCTACACATTCTATAAATTTAAGTTTTAAAACAATAATTCGCTTTAAAACCATAAGGCACTATCAACTATGCCAACCTACACTGAGTTGGAAATTTATTAGAAATCTAAACAAAATCCTCCCCATTTAAATTAGTCTACAACAAAAAGACTAAATATGGAGGTTTTGGGTATGCTTTGGGAGTCGTCTCGCCCAACTCGAACTAGAACTCGTGTGAATGCGTATGTGTAAATTAAATTTCCCCCTAATAGAATTGTGTCACTAGCAACCAATTCAGCCAGCTATTCCACTCCCAGACCGGTGAACTAACTCGAAGCGTTTCCGGACACAGCGAATGCGGGTGATACAAATTAAATGGTTAATTTCATTGGACGGCAAAGTTGTCTTGCACCGTTTTATGGCATCTCATCGGTTCCATCGGTGCCATCACGGACGAAAGGAAACGCGAGACGAAACACACTCGCCGTGTGCTTCATTGCCTTGCCAGCAACCGAATATCAATGTAATGAAATTTACGTGTGTATTTGTCTCTTCCCATTCCCCTTCCCGGGGAGGTGTGGTTGTACGCTTTGTAAATGATGCTGGTCCCGGGCATTGTTGTTCGCATTATTTGTGTCCTTTCGGTGGCGTTCGGTTTGGCGCTATCAGGCGCTTGTACGTCGTGCCCGTGTTGCAGAGCACGGTTTCCTAAGCATTAATGAACACTATAACAGTCGATCATTAAACATCACATATCGTGCGGTGTAAATGCGGGTCCCACACACACACATTTGCTCGTGGGCATACTCAATGCGGGAAGGCTCCCTTTCCGACGAGACAAGCGCAGGAGATAATTTGACACAGGACACACATCAACCGGCAATCGGGATCCAGAATTTCCCGCGAGATGCATTGAATGTGTGGAGCAGAAATCTCGATTCCCTTCAATACCCCACCTAATGGGGTTATAACCAACGTACCGAAATCGAAGACATGCCTACGGGAGACCTCATAAGTTCGAATGAAAATAAGACCTTTTGGTTGCGACTGCACGTAAACTCCACGTACCGAGCGAAACTCCTCTGCGCGAAGCTGGCGGAAAGTCATTAGCATATAATTATAGTTATTCCAAGTTTTTACGTGCAAGTACAACCTGAGCAAACAAACGAACACCCACCATACGCAAGCTGATCGAACGGACCATTGCTGCGGTACATCCCTTCGGGCGCATTGCCCACATTATACCACGGGTATTGATTTTCACGTTCGTTAACGATTCCGGGACTTCCGTTACGTGGGTGTTTTTCTTTTCCATTTTCCTTTCGATGTTCGATCGAAAAATTATACGATGTCGAAGTTAGCTTCATTAGCCGAAATCACAGCGTACACAGACCGCTTGGCCGGTGATTCCGTTACGGGATGAGCTATTTTACGTTGCTGCACTTTGCGCTTTGTGTTCCGGACACGATGTTATCGATATACCCACCGTAACCAACGTCACTGGTATCACAAGCAATAATTTTCCCAAGCTAATCAAGCCCGAACGATACGAAAACTTTGTAGCGGGCCAACGGTAACCCCAGCAAAAACCCGGTTAATCAAAAGCTTAGAAAAGTCAGCAAAATTCAAACCATTGTCGACCAGCAGTAGCCCTTAAGCGGTATACGGAATCCCAAAGCGCTCACCATCACCGAATTAGGAAAAGAACGCTGAGTTCGCGGCTGAGATTACTTAACGCGAAGTATCTGGAAGTCTAAAAACAAGGATCGCCCTGATCGCCCGAAACTTTACGGATCAACGACCAATGCACGGGGGGGACGGATATCCGTGGAAAATTTACTAGCCTTCCAGGATATCCGCTTTCCACAGTCAGCAGCACCGCCACAAGAGAAAACACAATGGATGATTTATTGATAGTTAAGTTACTTTCCACCTTCCGCCTCTCATGGGTCGTTGCTTTCGTTCACCTTTTTTTTGTTGTTGTTCCTTTTTTTTTATTTATAAAACGTTATTATAGTGGCCGATTGTTCCGCGCGCGTGCTCGCGCTGGTTGATGTCTTTTATAATGCTTCCTGGCACTTTATTACAATACATACACACACATACAACCCCGTTGTGCCGTTGTGGCAAAGTGGAACCGAAGAAGAATGATGGCTGTTTTCGGTAGAAGGTTTCCACTTCGCTGCAGATATGGTTAGGGCCCGATTGACCAGACAAGCAGTCAAAAAAAAAGGGCAACAAAAACCCATCCATGCATGCAGTAGATTAGCAATGGCGTCGTCCACTTGGTTTGGAGTTTGGTGTTCCGACAGGGTAGAGCTTTCGGGTGAGCTTTCGGAAGCATATACTGTGACGTGGTATTGGTTTACGGTGGTATAGCGTACCTTTTTAAAGGTGAAATGAAAGCGATCGTAAAGCGTTTGTTTGTTAAGATGCGATAAATTGAGGTAATAATAATAGCGTCTATTTATTTTTTCTTTTAACTGCAGTTGGTTGGGTTTTTGCCTTATTTTGTTTCCTTTTTATACATTTCATCTTTTTATTACAACTATAATTTAAATCATCTGCACTTGCTTTCATTTTTCATTAATTATCAACATGCCTTCCATAATTATACTTTGAGAAACTGTTTCTAAAAGGTAGTTCAATTAATTACAAAATTTGCTACATTTACAACCACTACCACACTACAACTTCAAATGGAACAAAAACAAACTTTACCTTAGGCAATTTATTTTCCATTACACACACACACACACACATACAGGTAAAATCCCAAAATTACCTCGTGAAAGATTGTTCCGTTGATTAACGAGAGATTCCCTTCAAAGCTCAGCATCATGTAAATTACACTCCTGTGGGTGCTTTTTGGCCCCACACAAAAACAAATTTCCCCCCCCCCACCGTGACGATAAGTTTTGATGAGCATGAAGGTGAAATTCTCGTGCAAATGATATGGTTGGATGGTTTTATTGCTTCGATATAACCTTCACCGGTTGTTGCCAGACTGTTGGACGTTGTGTGAGACACAGTATAGCGCGTTGGCCCGACACACTTCTGCCGGTTGCTGTTCATGTTTCAAACATACAAAACGATAAAGTACAGCATTGCTCATATCAGCTGCAGAGCTTACACCACATTCTCGTGCAATCAGACGCATTCGCTGGTGCTGGATTTTTCCTGGAAGAAAATATTCCGTTCCGGTACGCAAACTGATTAAACATTCGGTATTATGCAAAAGTGCAACATACAATGTGCATCAAACTAGCACCATACAGCAATGGTTGGCTTTTATGGAGCAGTTTTTTCTCTTCTTTTGTGCTTCTATTTGCTGTATTAACTCACAAAATAACATATGCATCGATTTTTTGTTTGCTCTCGCTCAGTGGTCTACACGTGGTCTAACACGTGCATGGCTGGTGTTAAATGCCCCAAGCATTCGATCAAAAGGGTATAGATTTGTTGCATACGTGTTCGGTTTGCAAAGAACTTGTTTTTTTTGTTGGCCAAACACCCTCGAGCAACCGTTTCAAAGTCATTTTACGCTACTTTGTCAGCATTTTCGGACGGGGTTATTGGCTGGTAGCTAGCAGCAAAGAAAGATACAAAAAAAAACATCACCTGAGGATGAAATTCCAAATAGTGTCCCATTCAACAATTCACAAAATGCTAACTATATACAATTCTCGGAAGGATCGCACCAATTTAATCATTCAACGACGTGAATGGAGAAACATATCTTTCAAAACTTCCATCAAACATCATCCAGTTTCGGTTCTGTTTTTTTTTCTTTCTGTGCTTACATTTTCCCGATCTCGCATTTCTCAACTACGTACGTAATTCTTCTCGAAGAGCAGTGTCCTTCGGGGTGTATGGTTTGCTTTCTTGTCATAGTGCTCCATTCCCAGAAGCTTCTTTTATAGATGCACTTTGCAATGCGCTGCGCAATGGTTAGTGGTTTGAACAAGGGCTACTAACAGCAGCTGACGGAAGCTAATGAACCTTAACGCCAACGGCAAAAAAGGAAAGATGGAAACCGTAAATAGACATTCGTTTTTGATCTTCTTCTGAACATGCCATGAAGAAGAGAAGGAAAAAAATGTATCTCCAATGTAGATACAAAATAAACTGGTTCGGGTTTCAACAGTTTTTAATGTAGTTTTTGCTATTTTTTTTTTGTAAAGCATATTTTACTTATCACTAGATTTACATTCATTTGTTAAACGAATATTAACAATTATATAAAAGTTTACTTTAAGCTCATAACGACCGCATTACGAGGATCTGCCAAAGCAAACAGGTGACTCGTATCAGCCCTTTGATGGTGATGTTTTTTTTCCCCTGTCTTGTCTTATCATTTTGTTTCATTCCCAAAAAAACACGGTCACGAGTTTGCACATCGACCGTTCGAAAGCAATTTGTCTGCATGTTATTTAATCCTGGTCCGGTTTGGTTGTCTGCGGTCGGGACGCAAAATCGGGAACGTTGCCAACTTTCCCCCATCCCCGTAAAGTGGTGCAATAGGGATTGAAACAATTTTGCTCACAGACATAACGTTTTGCTGGTGGTGCTGGTTGCTAACTATCGATCGTACTTGGTGCTTTCAAAAATAAATGAAACCAAAGCATTGGAATGAAACTGAAGCATCCACCCTTGGGATGGAAGGCAGCCGAAAAATTCGTCGTCCCGTTTTTCTTCGATAACGAACATTGGCATGTTGACTCGGTCCCCACCGAGTGTCATGCCGTGCCACAAGCGCTTACCTTTATTCCATATTCCCGAACGTCAACTTCAGCTTGGCTCTGGACCTGGTCTGGGGGGTTGGGGCAAGGCGGATGGTGTGTTTTTTAAGCCGTTAGCTTTGCGGCTTCGTCTTAGCACCAGCCAGCAAATGGAATAGGAATTCTCGACTCAAAAGCGAAAAGTGATTGTAACTCGGTAGATTATGGACGGAGAAACACAAGTATCAATTGTATAATAAAAGGGGAAAATAATCCTCTTATCTTTTCTCACAGCGGATCCAAGCGAACCGAGACGTTTGCGAGACGAGTGTGTTTTCTGTGTGCGTGTGTGAGTGCCGTGCCGTGCCGTGAAAGAGGATCCAGTTCGGTTGCCAACACAAAAAAGGGGACCAAAAAAGTGTGCCCGAAAATATGAAATTAAAATGATAATACTACGCCCCACCAACACTAATAGCATACACACACCAACACCACACAGACAAAACAGTGGCCGCCACATTGATTGTCAGCAATTGTTTCAGTGACGGTGGGAAGCAATGTGAAACAGTGAGTGTAGTGTGTTGGGGATACACGCCTCGGTGCCAATGTGTGAAGTTGAAAAAGTTTTTTTTTGCTGACAGAGTTATAAGTGGACAAAAAACTAGTGACAAAAAAGGGGGTTTGGAGCATACACCCTTGTGTTTGCTCTGTCGCCTGGTTGCAGTTAGTGCTTTTTGGTGGAGAATTGGCTACGGTTCCATGTACAGTGGTGGCAGACAGTTCCAGCAAAGACCGGGGGGGAACAAAATTCCCAAAGCACATAATCATGTTTTTTAATCTTCACACATCCTTGCCACCGTTACAAGGATATTAAAGGGAGGAGTATTGATGCCGAAACGAAGCCGAATCAGATGCAAGACGAGTTTCTCATCCAACGTTTCGACGTTCCGCTATCTTCAAGAACCGAGCTGCCGATATGTGAGAACGGCCAAATTGATGAGGATTGGGATTTGCACATCGGTAGTGACAGCATAGGCAGCATGAGTGTATTACAGTTTACAGGACGCAAATACAAACAACCAGACGCAAAAATAACACACCCTTCCAACGGCTTATCGTGAACGCGGAGGCTCCCCTTCCCCGAAGCGGCTTAGAAACGTGGGGCAACGCACACCAGCACACCAGCTCCTGTTCGCTCTGTTGCCCACGTTGCTGGGCGGTACACGCAACGTCATAAAAATTCTAAATTATGATAAACGCTGTTTATCCATTGAGGATATCGACCAACTTGAATTGCCTGTTTAGGACGTGGATTATTGTGCTGTACTTTTTGCAGGGCTGTCCTCAGCTTAATACGGGTAAGTACGTTCTTCCATTCTTCAGGCGCCACAATTGTGGATTTCATATGCGAAGGTATTGAATTTTATTGATGCCGATATGCAAGACAAGGTGCTTGAAAATATGTTTTTTTCCTCCCATAACGTATTGTTGAAGCTTGCGTGTGAGGACATCATTTATCTTAATGATTACAGCTGTCTAGAGAACGAATTGGTTTTGTTCTGGGAGTGTGATACAACAATAGACACAACAAAGAAGGTTTTTTTAGTTATATTTCAGTTCGTTTAAATGTTATGTAGACACCTTTTGCATTTAAAATTACAAGTTCTATAAAATAATGTTATAATTTCGCCATTTTTTTTTCGACCTAACATAATCTCATTTCGTGGCAAATCATCTAAATGGTATGATTTTCTCTTAAAGATATCTTTCATCAAGCGACTCACACATACAGTGATGGTTACGGAAATAAGATCACTGGAGAATTCCGCATTATTTTATATACTTTTAATTATGTTTTAAAAATTGACGAATTTTGGAGGTTAGTATCTGATATACAGGGTGGAAGTAGTGAATCGGAATATTAATCCTACAGACAATCATCTTAATTTTAGTCATATGTTTTCTATACATTCTACCTTAGTGGTTTGATCATTTTGACAAGGCCTCTTAAAGAATTATCTGCAGGAGTTGTTCAAACCGCTTATCACCGAGTGTCTTCGAATAACAATTCATTTTTTTCCTATCTTGTGATCAAATAAATGCCAATACTTCACCGCAATTTGGGCATTGAAGGATATTACATGAGGGGTTTCCGGTGTAATTCGCATGATTGTCCTTCTGATCAAAAGTCCTCAAAAATTCTTCTAATCAGCTTCTTATAGAAGAAGGCTAACAGATTTGAGCTAAGTTTAAATTTTAGACAAAGCCCATGTCTCAGAGGCATATGTGAGTATTGGAGCTATAAAGGTTCTAAACAATCCCTGTTTCGATAATCACGACAAGTGTTTTGAGTTGAGAAGTTTCCACAGACCTTAGAAATGCAGGTTGGTAGTCATATCTCAACATCAATGTAGACACCGGTGATGACCTTTGAACCCAAGACAGGTGAAATTTTAGACGACGTTGAAAGAACGGTCACCTATCTGTACGTCACCCCTACAAAAGTCAAAATTTGACTGAAAAATGAATTAGGTCGCTGGTGGTGTCACCATCAAATTGTTTTTTCCCACGTTAATCTCCAGCCCAAGCTTTTCTGTCGCCTGCTCTATCCTCTGATAGGCGTCCAGTTACCTGTGTGGTATAGCAGAGCCGTAAACCAATTATGTCTATGCCTTCAGCGTATGCCAGGATCTTGAATGACTTACAGAAAATAATATCACAAATTGATTCTTGATTATTCTTTATTCATATTAAATAGGTGTTCGATCAACACCATTCCCCCAAAAGCTTCATTGGATTACCCACAAAAAATACATTCAAAGAAAATATGTGATGGCCGGAACAGTCCGGCCTTACTTTAATGTACATCACTGTATATCGAACAAGGAAAAAACCAAAAATCTTACGAAAAAAAGCTGTCACTCATCGGCTCAGAATATTCTTCGCATGAATTTCTCTACCAGACATGCCTCCTACTCTTGCTGAAGGCGATGTATTGATTTAGATTTGATTAATTTTCCTATCATACTTCTACTAAAAGCATCGGTCGGGATCAAGGATTACGTTCGATTACGTTAATATTGTTATTTTTGTTTCGATTTTAGACCCCATTTAAAGGGTCAGCTTTTCGATCCTACGCATGTCGGAGTCAGCAAAAGCGTTGCCCACGTATTGATAAAGAGCACGAGTGATGTATTTCACGCCAGTCGTGCATTTATCCGACCTGACCCAGGGCTATTGTTATTTTTATTTTGAAAACGAAAAAAAAAGAGAAAAACAAAAAAGGTTTTGCCTGCAGGCTTGCGGCTTAAATCGTTGGTATTATTTGTGTTGAACAATAAAACTGCAATATGTTTCACAATATTTCGGTACGCCATTGCATCATATTAAGACCAGCATTAAGAAAATCACTCATACTCATTCGTATGTGAGTTTTAATTCAGCGTGATAAAATGGCCGTTCACCATCGTCAAGATACAATCCATCAGGAGCGACATGAATTTTGTCGGAATGTTGTGCAAACATTAACACGGAATGGGTTTGAAGTTTTCAGATGAATAATACACGCATAACAGGGGGGGGACAAAACCGTATATCCCAAGGCAGTACAGAAGCCGTAACCATTTTGCTCACGGTGCCGAACGGCGCGGAGGCCGTCTGCTGTCTGCCGTCTTTTATGTGTTTAGTGACGCCAGGCGAGTGTTTGCGTCGTATTTGCTTTCCCGGGTGCCACCGATGCCCATTTATTTCCATCTAATAGAGCTTTTCCGGCTCTCCTACAGTGGCTACAAGCGTACTGAATGTCCAAATCCATGACCCCTCCCAACTGTCCCTCGGTTCGATGGATGGCTTCATACTCCTCGCTCCGCTCATGGAACAATATCTTGGAGGAGAATTTTATTTTACCCCTATTCTTCTCCACCACCTCCCCCGCCGTTCAACCCCGTTTCACACGCACACAGTTCACAATAAATAACATTGATGCTCAGGCCTCGAGGCATTCGGACGATCTAGCAGGTCCACGTCCGCAGTCGCAACCTTCACAATACCCAAGAACACTTCTAAGAATCCAACTCCATAAATGCTAAGAGCGTTTCATAGTTTCGCCAGTGCGAGTGCCTTATCTCATAGCAAGCAGTTTAGCAGTGTCTTGTATGTGTAGCTGTGTGTGTGTTTGTATGCGAAGAAGGAACAGATCGTCAGTTAATGTTGTTGTGCTTACCAGCCGAACCGAACCCGAGTGTACGGTTCCGGTGCGATGGTGGGTTTGGTCCAGTAGTCAGTTATTTCTATGACAAATGGCGCTAGTGCGCTTATGTATGGGTGTGTGTGTGTGTGTCTGTATAAGCAAAAGGATTTAGTACGAGGAAAGTTGACTGGAAGTGCTAGAAATAATCCAGGGACATGTTTATTCTACACAAGCACCGTATATTCCGTACATCCGCTTGGTGGAACGAGATATGTTTGTATCATCATATATACTGATGATGTTTTGATGGCTTTATGGTTTGAGATAAGCGCAGTTTAATTGATACTAATTAAAACAAAGTACTAATGTTCTTTTTTTTAAACGAGCGATAGTTTTCCTTTCATTGTTTAATTAATTAAGTGTACAAAAGTAAATGTTGTTCGAACCACATTATGATTAAAAGTATTTAAAAGCAATTTAAAATATGTCAAAAATATCTCGATAAATTCTAGTTCAGCTTGAACAGAATCCAGAAAGGGGTTTCGATCAAATGAACTGAAAAACCCTGTAATAAATGTATGTATGCATAAAGAGGTACCTTATACACCTTATATTTGTGAACAATTTTTAAATTTATTTATTTCGATTAAACATACTAGCAGCAGTGTAGCTTTACACTTTCCGTTAAAAATTCAACATTCTTCTACCGAGTGTAAAATTTAAACTGACGTTACCAACAGGCCTGCTAGCATCAAAACTCCGAAAGCAGTTAATCAAATGCTGAAGATTTTCAATTTAAATGCAAAACGGTTTAATTAATGTTTCGCTACCCTTTCCTGGCATTTACTCATATAATCGCGTTCGACGAAAACCAGACGCCGGAGTACGAATTACGTACGATTGAAGTAAAACTATTTAAAGAGAGCTTCATTTTTGGGTACATAAAAAACTATATTTAAATCCTTCAATAAAACATTCACTTTATTGAGTCAAAAATGGCTAAAAATACGACCGACTATGCAAAACGTTCGCTTAATTACGACAGTGTGTTCTAGCAACGTCACCCTGCAAGATACGTTACATACGGTGACGTAACGCTGGCCATTGTACCGCAAAAGCAGTGACATTGGACTGTCAGGCGGGATCAAAAATCAGGCACATTTTATTACTTCTATATCGAGTGCCACACACACACACACAGCAACGATCCGAACTGAAAAGTTTATTACGCTCGTTTACGGTTGCTGTGAAGCTTGATAGTCAATTTCTGCTAACCCCCCCCCCCCACCCCCCAAAACTTGTCGAAAGCAAAATTCGGCGGTTAAACAAAAAGCAAACAACTCACCAAATGGGACAGATAGAGCAAAATGTACGAAAATAAAATCAAAATCGAAAGCACTTCGGGCGTACGAAAGCTCAACCGAAAAGCAAGTGAAAATGTGCCAAGCGATCCCTGGGCTGGGTTTATCTTTCTTGGGCAAGTGTACTGGTTTTTATGTTATGGAATCGAAGGGACATTTGCATTTAACGATGGGAGGATATTGAAATTGTCCCTTCCCTTTTTGCCTTAGGACCTTCCATCTTTTTTTTTACTACGGCCACCCTGTTTTACTACACCCAAAAACTACACCAAACTCTGACATTTTGTTTCGGTCGGGCCGGTTTGAATTGTGTTTTGTCTTGTCGGTCGTTCGGATCAAAACAAAAAGAGGCATCAATCGTGATTTACTGTCTGCCTATAGAACTTAATTGCTGGCGTAGATGGGATTGACTGGCTAGCCTGGTGCTTAATGATGCAGTAAAATTACAGCCAGGAAAGAGCATCAGATTTTGCACTAAAAATGTGGAGGGAAAAAATCAAAGCAAAAAGCAGCTGTAGTCATCACATTTAATACAGTGCCGATGAGCGTAGTAAATAGATCGTAATGAAATGAAATAAGTTTCCAGCGAACCATCATTTGCAAACCGCCCCCGCCCCCTCCCTCCCTTTTCTAATGTTTGCCATGTTTTTCGTAACGCAACATATTATGATCGAGAGCAGCCCGCTTTTGAAGGAGTTGAGCTGAATTTTAGAAAGCTTAATTTTAGCAACATTATCCATGGATGAGCGTGTGTTTTCGGGGCGTCTATGGGTGTCCCTCATAAATAATCAATCGCTTGGGGTTTCGAAGCTTACGCAGAATACGAAATTGACGAAGGTTTCGTTTGCTGGTTTCGCTAGTTCACGTCGAAGGTTTTTGGCCGGACTTTTCCTGCCTGCTTAGAAGGACCTAGCCGGGTTCCAATTTCATGCATTCCTAAAGCAGACAATTCAGCAATTTGCAAAATATCCTTTTCACGCCTGCTAATGCTATGGTGTTTTGATGGATATTTCCAATTCGTCTGCTCTACGGAGATGTGAGAACTGCCAGCTGGAAGTAGAGTGTTTTAAAAGAAACCCCAGCCGGTGAACATGTGAAAGGCTCTTTCAAACCCATAAATTATGTGTGCTTAATAATTGCATCGATAAGTCGAGCTAGCATCCTGCGATAAGGTTCAATTTTGGTGAGCTGAAACTATCGTTAAGCATGCTCATAAATGGCAAACTTTTTTATTTATGTTTTATATTTCGTTTAAAATTATAGAAAATATGTTACTATCAAAGCAGTGATCTCTTGAGGAGGTTTTTAGATGTAATGAAAATTTGGACCTTTCCATTGGTTGTATATCCCATCCGTAATTTTCACCTAAAATGCTTAGTTATTGAAATTCGAACACATCACAGCTAAATAGTTTCCCACATTCTGCTGTTAAAATGTAAAGCCACCGGGCCAGGACAACTGAAACTTTTCCTCAAACTTTCTCTGTCATCCCACATCCCTCAAAAAGCGACTGAAATCCAAAGTTTCCGTTGCCATTTTGGGTTGTCCTCAAAATTTGTCTCTCAAACTATCACTCATGACGGCCATGCTGCTTCTCTTTTCGTGAGCGATAAATCACAATGCTATTTGTTTCATGAAATTTTCTTCTTTGGGTAATAGAGATTTTCTTTCAATTCTATGGAATACAATTGAAATTGAAGGACACAAAGATAAATAAACATTTTATTTGTTGAAGGGAACGGAATTCAAGGATCGGTTTCGGTTAAAAAGATGAAGTTGTGAAGTTGCGATTCCTAAAAAATTGTCTCAAAAAGATTTTTGTCGATGTTCCATATTTTCTTGGAAAAGAAATTCACTTAAATTCACTAGTGAGTGCCTATAGTTTTGAGTTCGAAGGAAATCCTCAGCCGTCATTGCACAACGATTTGTACAGCATAGGCGTTAATGAATGATCCTCAACGCAATCAAATTTGGCCAAGTACATCTGGGAAATGGTGCCCGGTCATGGTTCGGAGAAGAAAATGTCCCGACCCCCTCCAAATGGTGTGAGATGTCCTTCTTTAATGTATAAAAAATTAATCCAGTTGCTATGGATTAATCTGAGTTCTGGAGATAGATAATGTGGGTACTAATTTAGAAATGAACAAAAAAGATAAAATTTATATAAACAAAATCATGAAATAATGTTTCAACATTGTTAGGTAAAGATATTTTTCTCAAGGAAATTTTAAGAAAAGCTTTATATTGTTATGCACCATATTAAGAATGAATGGAGAGCGACGAAAGATCATTTATTCTTCGTATTACTATAGCACTCTCAATCGCTGCCATGTGTTTAGTAGACTAGAACTTTAAAGCCACTTATCTCGTTCACCATGAATTATGTCTAGTCTGTAATCAAAACTTAATTTTATTAAATAACTGGCATTGAATGTTTTTGAAAAAGATGCTCCCAGTTGAGCATGCAGGGTAATTAATGTTTGCACAACGTTCATCGGCAATTGGTGCTTCAAAGTCAGCAGTGCTTTTTAAAATGTAAAAACCTCGACAAAAGCCAACAGGCATCCTTAAGCATGGAAAAATATCTAATTGATGTTTGACCTTCGACCAACATTGCGCAACATTCCAAATCGAATTTCCATACTTTGGCAACTGGCAGCACGCGGCAGTAGCTTTTTGCAAAGCGCACGAACAGTGGCCCCGGTTTTTCGCGCTGAAAGCTTTCCAGTTCGCATCAGCCACGGTATTACATAAAGGATTAAATATTCAAACATAGCCCGCACAAGTACCGAACGGGTGGGGTGGCGTCACAACAAAAGCAGAACTGCGCAAATGAATGTATAAAAGCCGTGTAAATATTGAATATTCCGCTGGTGTTTTAGCGTTGCCATCGGCAGCACAAATCCGGTTTTCTCTAAGCAACGTGCTACGCGCTGTGTGGCGTCATTGTGGCAAAATCAGGTGAACCGATGCTACGTTCATTCTTCCTTTCTTCTTTATTCTTCGCTGAATGAAAAACCCTTTTCTTTCGCACATATCCTCCGGCGGGGGAAAAGTGGTCAAAATGGTAAAATGGTTTTGTGTGTTGCAGGAGATTATGAAAAACCGCCCACAGGTACACAGAGCCATGATTCGATCGGGTTTGATAAAACCCAATCATCCAAAATTGAAAGAGGGATGGAAAAAACCCCTAAATCTAACGTTTTTTAAACCATCTATTGATTTGTACCATTGCTTTTGGGGGGTTTTACGGGGAAGCTAAAAATTGTGAAGGTAGAAGCGATTTAGTCAGATTCTTTGGGGCACATTTTTCCTTTTGTTTGTGGTAGAAAGAGAGAGAGCATTGTACAACGTTAACGTACGCAATTTTTCAATGTATACAATACATTCTAATAACAATAAAATGGTAAATTAACAACATATCATAAAGACATTGAGCATTACAATTTATGCTCCATGCGTTGTATAACGCTGCTGATGTAGCTCATGAATATATAAAGCACAAATTCCTTCTAACGAATGTATTATGACATTCAGTCAGAGAATGGCTATTAAATTCTATAT
The DNA here is from genome assembly GCF_943734845.2 of Anopheles funestus. Classification (NCBI taxonomy): domain Eukaryota; kingdom Metazoa; phylum Arthropoda; class Insecta; order Diptera; family Culicidae; genus Anopheles; species Anopheles funestus. The sequence goes on from NC_064599.1 coordinate 33,549,783, forward strand.
TCCAGATGCCATCAAGATAAAACAGAAACGGTACAACCATTTCGGTACGGAATCTGGTTTGTAGACTTGGAATGGCCACAAGCCGTTGAAATCAATTACACGGAATAGTTTACATAACCTGCAAAACCTATTGCATCCATTATACAATCCATTAACAAACATGTTTACCGCTTGTCCATCGTCTTGTCGTTTCATTCCCCGCTCCATCTTCCCTTTTCGATTCCCTGCTGCTCTCTTGGCAGACGGCAAAAGGGCCAAACGCTCTGATGGACCCGAGTCTATTTGGATCTATTTGCGGAAGGATCCTCCTTCCCCCCTGAGCATAATCGGAAAGGTACGGTCTCGATTGATATCGATTAAATTTATTTTTGATCGCTACGTACGTTCACCCGGAAGGGGCTTTTGCGATTTGTTTATCAAATATCAACAATTCATCTGCGCCCGACTGCCGAGATGGGCAGCTGGCCCTTTAAGGACGCACTTTGCATACAAACCGATCGCTCTCTCCCACCCCACCCCCGTTGGTATCAGTTTTGCAGCCATATCAGCAGCATATCACGTGACTGGAAGTATCATCGAGAAGCTCCACAATTGGTCTGTGTCGGCCGTCAGTCACAGAGAACGGAGATCCTTACATTTTCGCCTTTTGCATAGGATGTGCGTTGACTTTTTCAATTCCTTCAGCACCCCAAACAGTGGTATGTGGGTTTTGCAGTTTGGTATTGCGTTTGGAAATGGTTTTGCCCAACAATTATTCTACATCCACTTGTGAAGTGCCACTTCTGCTAACTGCTTTCTGTGCCTTTTCCTTCCACTGGTCGCGTCAATCCATTATACGTACGTTTGCTGTGGTTAGCAATAAAAAAGCCCCCGTAAAAGCTGATTTTGCCACCCTCGTTACACACGTAACGATATAGTGTGTACACACGAACACATATTATGCATGAAATGTTGCTGCTCGAGCAGGGGAATAAATTATAAGCTCTTTTCCGGATACCCTACCACCCTAGGTTTTTGGGGTCGATTCGAACACAAAGACGAAAGCCAACCAGAGATCGGATGCAGCAAAGATCGGTCCAGGGGGGTGGGGGATCCGCCCGCAAGATATCGCCCCTCGACCAACCCGACCTTCCAAGCGAGCGGTGGGATAAATGTGAAAAATGGTGTCACGAAGACGATTATAGGATCCTCCGCCCCCGATCTGGGGTGGTGGGAGGCGAACCTCGAGACGGGTTTTTGCTGTGGACGTGCAGCTATGTACCGTATAGTGCACAGCTTAGCTCACTACTGCTTCACACAAAACGATAACTCACATACCAACTCGCTGATCCACATCCGACCAACAATTTATATTTGTTTTCCACATATTCTGGTGCGCACATGCCCACACGCGCTTCATCCCCAGTGAAACAAAACCAGAAGAAGCAGCAACAAAAAATACCCATACACACACACATTTCCGGCATTCCACTTGCGGCCAAAGAAGAAGCATCATGCATGCTGCTTAAGAAAGGCGTTTCCTCTAACCATAATAAGAAGGGAGAAAATACATATGTCCATTCCTTTCCATCGCTACCAACTGCCATTGCCTCTGCTTCTGCCTAGTGTCTAAACCTCTGCAACAACAAAAAAAAGGTACGGAATGCCAGCTTGAAGTTAATTGACTGTAAAGCAATAAATTGTAGCTGTACATTTTACCGGACGAACTCGGTACGAGCGTTGTTCCCTCCGTCAAATGGCTGTGTGCAACAAACGGTGCAGCAACTAAAGCTGCTATTCGCTGATTTTGTCCTTGTCCTCAGTGTCGCACTGTACGCATATTTTCTATTTTGGAAGACATTTGTGTTTGTCTCTCCCCCCTTCACACCATTTTCACCCTCTTTCTGTCCTCTCCTTCTCAAATATGCTTAAATTATATCACCTTCAACGCATTTCCCATCAACTCGAACTTTCGTGATCAGTTCCGCCGAAGCACACATTCGGTACGCATACGCAAAGCAAAACGGCTTCGGTGTGTTCCATTTCTTACGGCTTTTTGGCGCGTCTTGGCGAGAGGGTGATTTTTCATCCGCTTAAAATGAACGAGCTCGCCAAAAGTTAATAATGCTAGCCAATTTTGCTGGCATATCACCGACCGTCATACGTCACGCGCAGCAAAGAAAAAAACGGGAAGATGAATTAGTTTCACGCAATGCTAAGCTCATCTACATCCTAGAAAATTTGTTCCTCTCTTTTTCCTCGCTCTTACTTTCTTTTTCCTCGATCTACTTTTGCATATTAGGCAGTTGCGCCTAATTACCTTGTGTGTCACAAAACTGTCAACTTAGACAAAAAGAGGAATATACCTACACACACAAGAGATATAATTTGCCTCCATTAGCATGGTTATTTGTGCGAGATTGATGCAAGCAAACGTAGTTAAAAACATTTTCGAAATCATTTCAGTTTTAATATTTATGGCAGCAAAAATTCTAAATATAGTCTGATTTATTGTCTGGTTGAAAGATGTGCTGTGTATTTTGTTTCGCTAAGTAGGAAGTTTTCTTTCCGCCCAAATTTTTCAGCTTGATTGATCGCGCATTTTGACGGCTTTTCCATCATTCCGAGGAAAACATCTTCAACAACGAATGTTAATAGTTGGCCTGCTTTTACTGCGTGTGGGACGACAATCTAAACCCGATCGATTAATGTCAGGATTGTAATATTAATTTCCCTTTGCTGGTATTCTTTTTTCAATTAAATCATACTAAATATTGGACAAAAAGGCCAGTGGGAAGCAAAGGGTATCTGAACACAAAATGGTTCGGAAAGCATCGTAATTATGACCATTCAACACTGTAATCCATGTCTAATACACAGTAACTGTTAAAATAAAACTAAAATCTTATTTTCACAAAAAATACTTAACGTGAGTCATCTAAACACATCACTAGACCTTTGTAAAGTATTTTTTGCATAAAGTACTGGGCGTCTCCATTTTTATTCTTTTGCGGCGTAGCATCAATTTTGTTTATTGCGATCTAGATAATATTAATATAATACAAATTAAAAATATTTTGTATAAAATATAATTTGGACAAAAAAGCCACATCGCAAATAGTGGGAAGCAAGCGGGATCAGAATTCAAAATGGTATCTACTTTCACAAACCGGAAAACATCCAAATTATGACCATTTATCACTATAATCCATGTCTAATGTAAAGTAACTGCTAAAATAAAAGTGCAATCTTATTTTCACAAAAAATACTTAACGTGAGTCATCTAAACACATCAGTAGACCTTTGTAAAGTATTTTTTGCATAAAGTACTGGGCGTCTCCATTACTATTCTTTATTTTTATTTATTGCGATCGTGATAATCTTGATATAACACAAAAGAAAAATGTCATACATTATATGCGCGAAAATTGCGATTATATTTTCACAAAAAATACTTAAAAAGAATCATGTAAACACGCCGCTAGACCTTTGTAAAACATTTTTTGCGTAAAGTACTGGGCGTCTCCATTACTATTCTTTTATGGCGTAGGATGAATTTTTTTAATTTTTTGATCATAAATAATCTTGATATTCTTAATATAATACCAAAAAATATTTTTTTTTCATAAATGTATAAATATATTTCATCATTCATGACTTCTCTAATTTTTGTTTCGTTATATAACTTTATTTAATTTTTTATTTCCAATGACGTATGACGGCTTCTGTCCTATTGTCAGCACAGATTGTCCTCCATTTAGTAGAATATCATTTTTTTAAATTTTTTAATAATCACTTATTAACACGCCAAACACTTATTCTCACCGTGTTTTGTGCTCATGTTTCACCGAAATAGATAAATTAAATTTTGCATTCGTATTATATTTTCGTTCCAATTCAAACGTTCCGCACTGACGAATGCACGAACATTCCGTGTAACAGCATTTGTTAAACAAGTGTTTTCACCGATAGAAAAGTTGTGTTTGCAACTTTTTTCACTAATGGCACCTGTTTACACTTCTCGTTCTCGCAGGAATGGCATCGTTGATCGACCGCAGCGATATGTTACTCAGGACAGCATTTTTCCTGCTTTCGCCCCACACACCGGACAAGAGTGGTACGGGCGGCAACGCAAACTCACTCGATAAACAAACCTACGGCCACCGGGGCGGGGGCGGAAGCGGCAGTACCGGTGAGGGTACGAATGGGGCAGGTGAGAGTGGCGAGTCGGGCGGTCCGGGACTATCGAACTACTTCGAACAGGGCAGCGACAGTGAGGAGCTGCTCAAGTACTACAAAATGCCGATGCAGTTCGGGACGGAGAACTACACCCTGGTGACGTCGCAGATAGGCAGCACGGCACACGTACCCTGCCGGATTCATCATATCGGCGAGGGTGTGGTAAGTGAAGCGGTTTGACACTGGCCCGATTGCCTGTTACAAATGGGATCCATTTCCGGGGTTTGTGTTGTGAAGGGGCAGCATTTGCCACACGGACGGTATGAAGGACTGTGGGAAGTTGTACACTCGACTGGCACACTACATATCGGATCGGCACTTGATGGTTTGGCTGGAGAGTTACTTTCGAATCAAATTTCGATTCTTGTTTTTTTTTTTGCATTCCGATACTCCGACACAGGGAGGACAATTGATGTGATACGTGCAAATTGTGTAAGCAAAATTCGTATAGAAATATGTTTACCAACAATATTATTTATTTTCGAAATTGTCTTAATGTTCCACAAGGAATTATTTGATTTAATTCTACGACTTATTCAGATTCATAAATCTGAATCAAATTCATCCAACTCTAGATTTAAACAACGTACTACACTTTCGGAAGAGTGTGGAAATTGTGGAAATTAATCTTTCACACTATACAACCTGTAGTCGATATACTTCTTCAAGTTGTATTAATGTATTTAATGTATTGAAGATTCAGTTTTCCACGAATAGTATTTTCGTTGTGTAAGCGCGTCGTTTAATTTAATAACAAGACTTTTACGATTGAAGAAACGATCGGTAATTGTATGAAAAATAGCAAATTGCCGCAAGATCTGGTGGCATCGTTTCTATGGATTAAATCTACCAAATTGCCCAATACCCAATAGCCATACCGGCCGAACCAACAGTCGCAGTCGTCAACCGTCAGCGGGCTGAAGTCTCAAACAAACCATCAAATGATCGAAAATGGGTCATTACTGAAATTGTGATCGGTAGAAGTTTAGTGGAACCGGGTCCAGGCGCTAGATAACATTTGCCGAACATCCTCTGGACCCGGTGGTGCTTCGTGTTCGTGACTGGAATGCTAATTCTCGCTTGCTCTTCTCACGTGTAATAAACTAGGATTTACGTTACGCTTTCGCCGTAACGAACGATGGACGAACGCCTTCACCTTGCATCGCTCACTTCTGCAAACCGAAGCAGTCTGAGATGCGGAAGAAAGCATGAATGTTTAAAGTGCCATCGATTTGCAGAAAGAAACGGCACATCACTCCCTGAGTGCCCTGAGCGAAATCTGTGACGGTCGAAGAATGTTGATCCGGCGACGTTAAAGCAACGTTGCATCACGAGCATGGGGATGAGTAAATCCGGCTGCGGATTGATGGTTTCTTACGCCGTGTACTATTTATTATGCTAATAGCCTACTATCCCAGGTAATATTTCCATCACAAAGAGCCCCCTTTAGGCAGCTCGGTTTCGGAAGATGAGCCACCAAGCAAAGTGTGGTTGCTTGCTGGCTTCCATGCTAAAAAAAGTCACACAAAACATTAATCTTTGTTAAATGTAAACGGTTACATATCCTTCAATCCTATAAAATATCGCTTAAAGTGAGAAACACATACAAACCTTAAAAGTAGACACAAATTTACGAGAAAGAAAAGTTGTTCTGAATACTGCTTGTAGCAGCAATTACACAACAATGACCCATTAAACTCCTTCAATCAACAGTAGCCTCGTTAACGTTTTCCAATCAACCCCGAATGAAACGTTCAGTGCACATCAATGATTATTGTCCTTTTGCAAACCGTGAAGGGCCACTTCATTCTTAAAAGTAACGAATAGCACACACACACACACAAGTCGCTCTTCATTGTGTTCCGTCAAACAGAATAATACAGTGCAGTAAGCTGCTTGCTCGTTGCTGTGAGCGATCATCTGCAACTGCACCATGATCCGTTTGCCGAATAGCGCATGAATAAATAAAACATTCCAACTGTCCATCCACGGGACAGGGATTTGCAAGCAACGGAAAGCGAACATGGTAACGGTGTTGCGTTTAGTGAGGGGTAAAATCGAAATTTTTCCGAACTCGAAGTAATCCAACTCCGAGACATTCCGGAGTCAACTCCTTTAGCTTTAGAAGACTTGAGCACTTCTCTTCGGCAAGTTTTTTGGATTTACATGAAGCAAACGCTTATATAAACCAGTCGATTCAACGATTTTTTAAATGATTTTATGACAAACATTCCAAAATCAAATAGTTGATAACCATAAGGTGAAACAGGTTCAATTTATAAAAATACTGGAACAATACAAACGAAATTAATGAACATAGAAAACCGGAACTAGGGGATATGAATTATAGAAAGCTCGTGGAAAATGCCGACAAGCCAAGCCTTTATGAAAACTATTTGCAAACCTACTCGAAAACATTTGGCAAGCTGCTTTAATTATATCAATTAAAAACTATGGAAAATACCGATAAAAAAACCAAAATGTCGAAGAAAACTATGGAAAATATCGATGAAAAAACCAGAATGTCGAGGAAAACTACGGAAAATACGTTGAAAAAACCAGAATGTCGAGGAAAACTTTAGAAAATTCTAATAATATTTTCGAATAATCCCACTATTCAAAAACTAGTGGAAATCTACTGTAAAATTCGTTGGAAAATTGTGCAAAAATGTGTGGAAATTAAAAGAAAATCTGAGGAAAATTACCCGAAAACCTGATGCAAATTGGGAAAAATTCATTCGATAAGCTGCGGAGCCAACATCGAAATAAACATACCGGAATCAACGCCGAAGTCGATATAGAATTCGAATCGACTTCAGTTTTTTAGCTCCATAGTTGGAACGAGTTCATGATTCCGCTCCGTAGCTCCCATCACTACCTGCTTGCAACTCGTTGCATCAGAAAAGACAAAAGACCCGAATGCCGGAGTTGAGCTTTTCAGCGTTGCATGTATTGATACTGACGGGTATACGATTGAGATGGTGCAGAAAAGTGTCCGGACAAATAAAAAAAAACAAAAAAAAAAGAAAACTGTGATTTACGAGTATTTGAGTGAAATTTAGCAAATCTCTGCACCAGAATCCAGTGACCAGTGTAGTGAAAGAATGAGCTTTGCAAACCATTCGTCAAATTGTGCAACGATTCTAAAAATCATGTTGCACCGACATGACACACAAACACACTAACATTGATTGGTGCACGAGTTTTCTTTTTTTTGTTGTTTGGTGTCGTTTTTCCATCCGTTGACACAGCCCAACCATAGCGAGATGTCTGGCTTTCCGTTCGGATTCTTCTAGCGAATCCTCTGTTCGAGTATTCATCAAACACTTCAACAGAACGGGGCGAGTGTAATTGCAAAACTTTTCTCAAATTCATTCTCATTCACTCGCTGTTTCACTCGGGAATGCATAACAGGATGAAGCTCCCGGCAAAGTCACCATTTCCGTCTAGCACCACCAACAGCATCACAGCTCCATTCTGGTGGTGTTCCGCGGTATGAGCAGTCCCCGAGTATGAGAACCACAAACCCAGCTATAGCCAAAGCCAAAACGACCATCTTCATCCGTAACCTTCTGCCGCTTCTTATCGCTACCCAGCAGGTGATCTATTGTCTTTTTTTTTTGTTCACCACCACTACCATATAGCACGGCTTTCACGTGGTGCATACGTGCATTGTACACGCGCGCGTTACGGTGCATCCAGCACATTCCCTGCTCGTAATAAACATGGTACGCTTCATGTACAATTTTCGGCTGGTGCACGTTTTGTGCGCCTTATACGATGATACTGCCTGCGCAATGTAATTTGTTTTCCGTGCACAAATAGTTGCATGAATGGAAGGGTACGAAGGTACTGTACCAAACATGGTGGTAATAAAATTCAAGCAAATGATACTCAATTTCTACAACTCTTGACGTACGAAAATACGAATAAAAAAAGGTCCCCCGCAAAGCTTGCCCAGCTTTGGTTGCAAGGAGTTAGCAAAAAGGAACCAAGCATTAAACCGCAAATTTCCGGAAATGTAGCTTCCACCCCAAAAAACGCCAAAAACCAGACTATGCTGGGCACTGTTTAATGTTGACCGCAGCAAACTGTGGAATTAAACCAAGCAAGAAATCGTTGTAAAAGTTTGTTCATCGTTTAGCAATAAACCAGTCACAGCACGCATTTATCATTTCCGGGGAAAGTTCGTCCAGCAACAGCGTGTGTTGTGTAGGCAACACAAAATGGCCCCTTTTTGCATATAGCAATGTGAATGAATGTGTGCGTTGTTTTCTTCTTTCTTTTTATGATTCTTCACTTCCCGTCGTTACCCGGTGGTTTTGCCTCCCTATCGTTTGCAACAACCCATAGGTGTCTTGGATCCGGCGAAAGGACTATCATCTACTCACCGTTGGCTTGACGACGTACAGCAGCGATGAAAGATTTAGTGCTACCCACCTGCAAAATTCAGAGGTTTGCCAATTGCACTTGTGTCGTGTTGTTTATTGTTTTGTTTCTGTTTTTTTCGTTGTTGTTGTTGTGTAGCTAATGTGTGCGAGTGTGTTGTTTTGTTTTTCACCTTCAGTGGGAGGAAGAAAAAAGGCTCTTTTCTTTTTTTTGTTAGGGTTTTTTAGTGCACACGACGAATGTGAGCGTGTCCATTTGGAACCTATCACTAACATGTGTTTTGATGTTTTTTTTTCCTGTTTCATGTTTCTCACTCCCCCGGAACGCACAGGACTGGACGCTGCAGATAAAGTTCGTGCAGGATCGGGACGCCGGTTTGTACGAATGTCAGGTGTCAACACACCCACCAACGTCAATATTTTTAGAGCTGAAAGTGGTCGGTAAGTAGCATTAAATGACAACAACAAAAAACCCTAGAACCTCCTAGCACAAGGGCGTATGTAATCACCGGGCATAGAAGTGGCCATTCTTGGATTGTGGACATGTGTGAGGGGGTGCAAATAAACTCCCGTGTCGTAACCATTTCAATCTGGAAAAGGCCGAGGGGGGAGGCAACGATTAAATAGCACCACAGCCTAAAGTCTTTGCAGCATTGCATTGGTCGCAACGGTAATTACGGTTGCACAAGTGTGATGCTATCGTGCGTATCGTGCGCTGATGTGGGTTTTGCGAGTGTGAACCGAGACTCACACCAAATCTCATCTTTCTCTATGGTGCAAATGGTGCTATTTTCCTAGCAGCAGCTTTAGTTATTAGCACACATTGCGTACCGGTACGGTGGGTGGACTACCTATTCGCTGCATTTAATTATCAACGGTACGAGCGTGTAAGGATCGTGTAAAACACCATTAGCAATAGTATCACATCGAGAAGATACGACTGTTTTACAGTGTGGGTCATTGAAGTAAGTCTATTTGTTAATTAAAAATCTCTATCGTGCCGGCCCGTTGGTGTATGTGATAAATGGCGCCGGTCCACACGGCAGGACTGGGTATCAAATCCCATCAAGATCGTTCCCCCATAGCAAGGACTGACTATCCTGCTACGTGGTAAAACAAGTCTTGATACGGCTAGGCTGTTCTAACCAAGCAAAACAAAAAAATTAAAAATCTGTAAAACAAAATTGAATTGCATGAATTATTCTAAGGATTAATTTAAAATGCATCAAAATAAACGAACATTTTCGTTTTCAGTTTGGTATAATTCAAAAAGAGGAGGAAAATGTCCTTCTACCTTGACACATTCTAGAACGACTTAAACTAAATCCAAGATCAAGGGCTTATTTTGTCACTTGTCAAACAAAATGGACAATTGGATCTTTATTTACAATATTTACAAGAGAACAAATGGAAAATTCGAAATCATTTATTTAGTATTTTCAAGTTAAACTGGAATTTGTTGAGGATGGAAATGTAGAATCCTTCTCACCTGTTGGATCGCACTCAGACTGTATTTGGTTCTGTACGATTCTCATCTTACATAAAGCTCTTTTTGGAATATTTTGCAATTGTGTATAGGATAAAAAAGCTCGACAAAAGCTGGAAGATTTTCACATCTATACCATATTCCACTTCAACCTTAAAAGAATCTAGAAACGGTTCTAAATTTATCACCCTTAAATCCCTGTAATCATTATAATGTCTTCTTCTTCTTGCCTTAACGACCTCTAAGGTCCCGACGGCCATTTTTGGCTTACTAGACTTATTTTTACCACATGTAACCGGATAGTCAGTCCTTGCTACGAGGATGAGATTTTATACCAGGTCCTTTTGTGTAGAACAGGCGCCGTTTATCATATACACCACTGGGCAGAACCTACGTCTATGTTAATATTATGCTGGTCAGACCCCCTTTTCGCCATTTTGTTGATTATTTTACTACTAAGATCACAAAATACTCAATTTATGCTGTGATCATACTTCACTAACCAGCACTGTATTTATTACAATATCCATACGGACAGTAAAAGTTGACCTACGCATCACAATGCAGTATTGTTTTATAAAAAAAAAATATTTTTTTAATCTTATTTGCTCACACCGTACAACGAACCAATGCTGGACCCCTGGAAATGTCATCACCCAAAAACGTATACACGTTCCGACTTTCATTAATTCTATGCTTTATGTTGCTTCACTCACAGCATCAAGCAGATTGCGTTGCAAACCTCACGTTGATGGTGTCGTTGCCGCTACGTGCTGCATGTAACGTAATACCGTAATGGCCAATTTTATATGCTCTTTATTGCGCCACACTCACACACGGGTCCAGTTACGCATGTGTACGGTAAAACACCCACCGGTGGGGCAACTGAGGAGCCATACACAAGTCCTTCCCAGTCCTAAAGGTACAAATATTTCAAATATTTCTTGTGTCATTCCTTGCAGAAATCCTTGCCACGCCAAACCTTGGCTTGTGTGTGTTTGGCTCCGAGGCTCTGTACGTTTACCGGAGCAGCTGCATTGCATTGGTTACGCATAAGACATTACGCAAGATTGTGTGGCATAGCTTTGAAGAATGTTGATGAAGAAAAGGGCGGTACCTGCTTGTTGGACGTGTACCAAACCAAAGGCCAGAATTATGGCCGACGATTTTCATTAAATGGATATGAAATAAATTTATTTTATTTGCTTTAAAGCAACGATTTATTGCGCACTACACACATGCAAAAGGATAACAAACCAAACCGTTCCATTAGCGCATTGGGTTGGGAAGGGCAAATAGAATTAGCAAAACGAGCTGAAGTGGCATCATGGCAGTTATTCATACACCACAATCAGACAGGAAGGTTGGAATGTCGTTTCACTAACCAGTCGGACAAATAATAAGCTACTCATCTGTAGCACATCCAATATGCTGTAGCTTGTCTAATTCATCACAAGCAGCTTCTTCGCCAAGCACCAGAGCTTGGGCGTAGATTAATTCGATAAATCTGTCCCGCGCTGAAGATTGTCGTTTTGTCTTTTTTTTTACCAAAAGGAAAACCACCGTAAAAGCTTAGCTGGCAAGATTTTGTGTGTTGTTTATCTGTTTTTTTTTTTTTCGCTAGTGTTCGCTTTCCTTTTCTATTTCTTGTTCTTTTGCGGTTAAGTCTTGCAACCACAGCACAGATGACCATTATTTCTGTCCATTTCATGAAGAATTTTCCTTTTGCGTACACCTTCGCACCACACAGAACTTTCATTTGGACGCAGTTTCTTTACCCACAAGTACATGATTCGTCATCTTGATTTTCTTTCGTGTTTCTATTGCTTTTACGTACCTTCGGTTTCCTTGTTTCCTTTTACCGACTCGGGAAAGAAATAAAATAGAAAAGAAACCGACCCCAAAAATAAGTGCTTCGAGACATGCAACATCATGCGAACGCATGTTTTTTCTTCCTTTCTTCCTTTTGCCTTAGCCTCCCTCTATCCCTTTCCGTTTCAGTGGCAAAAGGGCTGTCACGGCACTGTATCGGGATGCTGTAGCAATGTCAAACAGAAATTGTGGCGTAGCGCCGAGTTGCGTTTGGAAGCTTGTTGATTTCAATTACATAACTGTCTCACTTTGGCTCAGCATTTAAAGGTGGAAGGTGGATGGGACGGAGTCCTGACGAAGTCGTATCGAGCAAATACGAGACGCAGAATGGTTCCCCTCCGCCGGCTTGTGCGGGCAATGAAGAATCAAATAAAAAACCCCATCTATTGTAAGGGTCGACGCTTCGGTAGGTGAAATGGAAATCGTGACAAAATGTCACTCTCTGGCTTGTGGGTGTAGTGTAGCAAAAAAGAAAAAAACCATCCCAATTGCCACGGATGGTATTTACATTTTCCTTCCATTTATCACACATTCGATGGTGACGCGAGCCACAGCCGCGTTCTTCTCATCGGTGCAGGAAATTAAATGGTTTGCCTTTTGAAATGTTGACGAGACACGGTAGCAAAAAAAAAAAAATGTTTTATTCAAACACCGTAGAAGAGGAACGACTGCAAAGACGATACTTTATAGATCCAACGGTGCGAGGTAGTTAATTTTCATCAAACCGGAAGCATGAAATTGTCACGCGGATGTTGATTTAGCCGTGAATGATGGAGTTTCCGGTTCCGGACAGGGTTTGGATTCGCACCGTTTGCCGGATAAAAGCTTTCGCCCGGATCACGTGGAACGTAACCACGTCTCCTGTTTTTGTCACGCAACACTTCAGCGCGACCTTTGCGGGGTGTTTTGCCGCAAAACAAAAGCGAGCCGCAGGCAATGAGCACAAGACACGAAGCTTTCCCGTGTGCAGTTTTTGTTGCGTCACACCACAACCGGACGGTACACAAACGAGCGTTTTTGGGGATCAAAAGTTTTACCGCCAAATGTGCCCGTGGCAGCAATTGTTAGCGAGTAAAAAGGTATAGCTTTTTATGCTACGCAGCTTACCCACAATCGGAAGACAATCGAACGAACGATTGAAATCACTTTTTCCCCTTCCGCAAAAAATCCACGCCTAAAGCCGAACCGGCCGGCCCGGCTGAACATCGTACCGGGTTTTGCTGCATCGGATACTGATGTTTGTCTGCATTTCTCATTAAGCGTATTGCCGTGCTGGACCACACATACACACACACTCTGGTGCCGAGACCCATGCGAACAATCACAAATGGGCAATCACGGCCAAGTCTTCCTGAACGCTTTCCTGAGTCTGGTCACGTTTTACCATGGGAAGTTCACTTGGCAAATAATATTCACGGACCGTAATGGGCAGGGGGGTCCGCTACGTAATCACTTCCCGGAAGCCTCCGAAAAGGTTTTTTCCCTCCCCGTTCTTGAGGACACATCGGAAGATTATCGTAACAGGGAGATCAGTAGCTCTAGGAAGGGTACTCATTGCCGTTGATAGTAGACACTAGTGATGGGTAAATCTTCAATTTTCCCGGAGTCGAAGTAATCCGGCACCGAGACATTCCGGAGTCAACTCCGGAGTTACTCCGGCAATAAATCCGGATTAATCCAGAGTTACTCCGCAGTGATTACTCCGTAGTAGTAACTCCGCAGTGATTACTCCGTAGTAGTAACTCCGGAGTTACTGGTACATAGTCAAATCCGGAGTTAAATCCGGAGATATTCCGGAGTTACTCCGGAGCTAAATCCAGATTAATCCGGAGTAACTACTTCGGAGTATACTCCGGTTGTGGATTCATGAATCCACTCCGGAGTTCCCATCACTACTAGACACAGGGAAACAGATGGGGTGTAGATGTTTGTGAGAGCTTTTTTTATTGCGATGGGGGGACAAGAGTTTTCTCTATTCAGTTGACAAAAAAAATTAATAAGATCCACAGCTCCCAAAGAAGTAACAGTTTGGAGTTTGTTGCAATTTCAAGCTTTTTTGTGGAATTGTTGCTCCCAAAATTACTTTTGCAGTCAAAAGACTTCGCGCGCCTTTTTTGGTTGTAGAAATAAATGAGATCAGAAGTACACTGAACACTTGCAGGGTAAAATTGAAAATGAGTGCCAGTTTCAAAAAGCTTGAACCATTTTTGGCAGTCCATTCCACCGAACGGCATGTTAAAAACAGAACAGCAAAATGAATAGCATGACTTTGTTTTGCTCCACTGCAGCACCTCATTCGTTCTGTTCTTTTGGATAATTCTACTTTGAATGTTCTGACGATGGTGGTATAGTTACTGCTTACTGCCTTTACAGCGTAAGGCACCGTTGAAGCCGAAATTAATAGCACTTTGAGAGCTTTTCTTGCATTCCTCAAAAACGCACCTTTTCTCTTACCGCTTGGTGGCGGCGACTCTACTGGAGGCGATTATTTGGAATCTCTTTTTTCCTTCCCCTTTTTCATATATTTTACCAGCTTTTGCTTTATCTCTTTCTTTCTCTCTCTCTCTCCTTCTTTCTCGTGTGTGTGTGTATGAAGTAGCAGCAGTGTAGGTCGGTTCGGTCGGTTGGTGGTTAGATTGATGGCACTTCATATTTGTTGTGCGAACGAGGCAAGTTTGGCAAAGTTTTCACCTCTTTGTAACGAGCTCATTGCATCCCTCCACCAGCAACACAGTGTGGCTCAATTCACAAAACCATACGAGCACACTTTTTAAGGGTACTAGGGAAGTTTTTCCTGCTTTTCAACGGACCAGCCTGCCTGCCCGAAACCGGTACCGGTGCAGCGGTAGGGTGAAGCGGGAGTGAAAATTTCCTTCGTTAAAGTAGCAAATAAATAACGAACCCCGGTGCCAGGATTTTAAACTACCCCTCGAGTTTCTCATATGAAAACCCCACCACCACACTCTCGGTAGCACGTGAGTGATGGACTTTACCCGCCGGGTACGTACGCAGGGTACGAAAGTGATCCAAAAACTGTCATCACGTGGTATGAATTTACTTACACGGCTTCAAGTTTTCGCACTTGTTCATTTTTCAAATTGAAAGCTCATTGTTGGCGTAGCAGGTTTTATCGCAGCCCCTTTTTCTGCCCAAGCCTACACTCATCCGGACTGGTGTGAATATTTATGTCACCTTAACTTCTAGCAATTCATTAAACTGGATGTTGATGAAGAGTGTAGATGAAAATTTGTAAAAAACTTTATCTGGGCGTTAATTTTTCAGTGTTGGATCTATTAACACCGAAACTATACGCGGATAGAAGTAGCTTTATGGGGAGTGTATTTAATGATGAATTAAAAATTTCTTTTTTAAAAGCCATTACTGGAACAGATTTCTTTCAAACATTTGGTTCGTTTTATATTTGGAATATTCGGAAAAACATAATTAATTTGTTTCTGAAATTTTAAACAAAATATAATTTTTAGTTTCTGAAAAATTTTAACAATTTGTTAAATAACTTTTTATAAAAAAAAAATAAAATAAACATTAGCATGCTCCTATAATGGAAATTTCTTCATCAAAAAAGGAATAAAAACTCTTCGCACACAATTCGTTGATACTGTCATACAAAACTGTTATACTTAAATCAGCAGAACTACACTAGCGCAACAAAGCAACGAAAAGAACCTTATGATACAATTTTTTAAAACAATTTTAATTTTATGTAGCAAAAACGACATAAATTCGAGTTAGAAAGTTATTATTATTTGTTTGTCTATAATTTATTTCCAAAGTAGCAAAACAATTTCGAAAAGCTAAGAAAGTGAACATACGATGCTTAAATATTACACAACTCATAGTTGATATATAGCATTTAGCCTTATATGTCCTGGTGTTTTCGCGTAGGACTTCCTACGATCCTCACAACATTCGAAGTACAAATTCCTTCCCAGCTGATAGATAATGACATTCTTTGTTCTAAAGTATTCGTGGAATTTCGATCCAATCTTACACAACTACGTACGTCACAGAACGCACCACACACAGCAAAACCAACTTCTACATCACGTTACAATCGATCCTCCAAAAGAAGTGCCAACAACAAATCTCTTAAGAATATTATCCACTCCAATTCCTTGCGACGAAGAAGGACACTTCGGAGGGTTACACATAATGCTAGAGCCGTGGTATTGGCTTTGGTGCCGAGATTGAAAAAGTGGCGAATAAAAAAAAACAAAACCACAC
This sequence comes from Anopheles funestus, assembly GCF_943734845.2. Taxonomy (NCBI): domain Eukaryota; kingdom Metazoa; phylum Arthropoda; class Insecta; order Diptera; family Culicidae; genus Anopheles; species Anopheles funestus. The sequence goes on from NC_064599.1 coordinate 33,565,992, forward strand.
ACACACACAGTGTCCTCCATCTCACTGCTCTGTGTTGCTGCTGATACGGCGCAACGGGACGGAAAATGTCATTTCGGTGCTGTTCAAACTTTAATATTGTAATTTGAAAAGTTCGCTCCTTTCGGTACGGTTTGGAAAACGTGAAAAAGGACACCGGAGATTTGTCCACCGCCCATATTGCTGGGTTGCGTTCCGTGGTTGGCGATCGTGGGGAGAGAGGGATCGTTTGGTTTTGTGCTGGTAATACGCCGTTGGCCGGACACTCTTGGGGTGATGAAATGGCACAGAAGTAATTCTCTTAAAAGTGCAACCACAACCTGTACTTACGGCACGGCGGTAAAGGTGCTATTATTCTCGGTTGTCGTAATTGTCGTAAATGGCCAAATTGTTTGCTCATCCAATCGCCGGCTAGCGGCAATTCTATTAGCAGAAGGTCAATAAAGCGACATGGCTCATAACCTGCGTTAAAGTGTAACGATTGCTTCAAGTACTTATTATTATTAATGGTGACTGAGTTTACAATGAAGAGCTTTTTTGTGTAGTCCTGATTTTTTATTTAATTTACATTTATTGATGATGTAAAATCGCATACAAGAAGTATAAGTTAGTTGTGAGGATTCTTCATGCTAAAGCTCTTAACGTTTTCATTTTGCTGTGTTCATTGAATTTCTTTGATGAAATGTAAAGAGTGAATACTGGAGAATGCTGATGAAAGCATGAAGTAATCAAGTCATTTCCGTAGGATGAAAGCTAATTTCGTGCGATCGACTGCATTTGTTGACGCACTGACCGGACTAAACGCGTTTGTAGACTTGTTGAGGAATTTACACTTGACTAACATAACTGTTGACTTGACACTTGACTGCACTAACCGCACTTTTTCAGAAACTTATTGACACACTGACGTAGTAAAAGAACTTGTTGGAGCTCAGGTGCTTTTATGTACTCACAACATGCACGTCATGGCAATGTTTTTGCTGAGAACTGGTCCCAAGTCGCACACCGATCCTCAGATTTAAAAGGAATATTGCCAGGGTTTTTTGGGAGAAAGAATAGTGAATGGTTCTGACGTTCATCGATACTGCACACGAATGGCACCAAGAATTGCGTACTTGATTACCCAAAGAGCTAGAAACTCTCTATTTTTTAAGGCCATCCAAACGTACAACAGGATGCCAGGAGAAATCAAAAATGCGAGTAACTTTTACTAAGTCAAACGAGGATGTGTCGGATGGTGGGAACTCCGGAGTGGAATCTACTCCTACTCCGACGTATAAAAACCGGATTCAATTCCGGGAGAAATCTGGAGTTGACTCCGAATTACTCCGGAGTTTTGACTCCGAATTACTGCGGAGTTGACTACGAATACTCCGGAGTTGGTTCCGGAATACTCCGGTGTTGCATCCAAAGTTAACTCCGGCGTAATCTCCAATTTTAACTCCGGATTCAACTTCGGTTAATGGCCGGCCGCAGTTAGTTGAACTGTTTTTAAAACCTCTTAAATTGATTTTCCAACCATCCAGCCTTGCTTACTACGGCTCCGGGAAAATTGAGAATTTACCTATCACTAGTGCCGATTATATGAAACAATGTAATGTGAGCTCTATGTAATTTATCTATGTAGTATGTAGTCATCCCGTGATACTCAATTAAGTGTACCTGCAGTTGTAATAAGCACGATCTCGCTGATGATGATAAGTACATAATTTTTTCCATAAGTAATATTAAAAAAATATATAAGCATAGAAGTGGACATTCAAGGGATGCCTTCGTTCTTCTTGGCTTAACGACCTCTAAGGTCACGCCGGGCATGTCTGGCTTACAAGACATATTTTTACCGCGTAGTCGGATAGTCAGTCTTTGCTACGGGGGCTTGGTCCAGACGGGGATTGGATCCCCGGTTCTGCCGTTTAGAACTGGCGTCGTTTGTCACATACACCACCGGACCGCCCTTGCACGTATTCTAGCAAGGTCACTGCAATCTTCATATATGGATGTTGTAAGCTTTCTTCTCTCCCAATCAGCTTCTCCTGTTCCCAAAGGTAGTACCTTACAGCATGTTGGTGTCTGAGAAATACTGTGTCTTGAAGGTTGGTAGACCGTTACCCTCTGAATGGTACCCAGGAGACCACTTTAACGCCCACTAGGGAACTGTGCTGTAGAAGTTTCATTGTTGAAAGTGTAGGGAATTTGTAGGGTACCGTGAAGTGTTCCTTGATACCACCAGTTATCGACCAGTTTTTTGTTTTTTTTTACCATGGATATTAAAAACATGTATTAGAGTTAAAATATTTTAAAGATTTGTTCATCTTTCTCAAACCTATGTGGAGGTATGAGGTGGGGCTTATCATCACCATCATTATTTATAAATAGATATATCATTATTTATAGATATGGCAGCATAGCAAATGGACAAAAAAGGGAACAAAAACCATGCTAGACGTTGAATGTTCTCTATTTATAAACAATGAGGTAATTAATGGATCAAATATCAAATCAAATATTTATGTCAATGTCAAGTATCATAATGCATGGATACGTCAAGGCAATGTCCATGCCACAGTCCAAGGTGCCATAGGAACAACATCACATCATAAGATCGGACTGGTACAATGTCTGTCATACATGGGCACCAACAAGCTGGAAGTTGCCCGATTGGATGTTAGGTATTAAGTCAAACAAAGTGCAACTTGGTGACACTCTGAACGATCCTAGAAGATGATAACCAATGAGTATCTGTAACAAGAAGTAACCCACAACTTAAAATGTTCGATAAAAATGAGATTCAATATTTTCTATAGTTTCATTTAACTCTGTTGCTCACTGTAGCTAATGATGGCTCACAAAGCACAAGATCCTTTTTTCCTTTAAAACCCACAAGGCACTTGTGGTCCAGTGGCTTTAATGGCACTGTAACGATGGATACATTCAGGGTAGGGTAAAAGTTGTTTTGCTGTCGTTGCGTTTCGACCATACAAGGGGATTTGTGGTGAATGTAGTATTTCCCCTTCAGGCGAACTGTCCATTTCAGTCCATGCGTTTCGTCGACCGTAACCAAAGTTAAACTTTCGTAGATTTTTTTTTTTTGGTTTTTGCTTCCTTATGTAGCAAAAGTTAAGAAGAGTAGCAATTGCTACGATAATAATCCTTGTTTGTAATGATTCCGAAGAAAAAGCAAAAGTTAACTTTACTACCCCCCAAAAAGTGTCCTCAACATCCGTTGCTTGCCAATGTCGTACGCAATAACAGGAAGAACATTTCGTAAAAATACGTAACAAGTACAACGCCTTGGGCTTTCTGGGCCCAGCGTGTTGTAGTTGGTTTTCACCAAACCCGTTCCACGTATGTAAGTATTTAACCTCATTCCTCGAGCAGTCTCAGTCTTCCGTAATGAATCATAGCTTTGCTTCGTAGCCTGTTTTTGACTATCATTATTTACCCATTTACCCAGCTGCTGTGTGAAGCAGTTTTCTAAACCTGCCCGGTCAAACATTTATGCCAAATAATATGCCAGTGCCAAATTATACCTTTCTATTTCCATTACCTAGAGCAGATCGTTCCGTTTTTTTTTGGTTGGCATCCATCGTTCTGTAAACACAATGATGACGACGGTACATTTTCATGGAACTGATCTCATAGACGATAAATTTCCACACGAACAGCTTTGAAGGAAGGAACGCTAAGGTTCACCTTCAAAAGCACAAACAAATGATGAGGAAAAAAAAACGAAAATCTCACCATGATTACTTTTTCTGCTGCAAAAGACAAATGGCTGTAGCTCTTAATTATACCTTTAATGTTGTACTCTAATACTAATCATTATCACATTTCTGTAACGTTTTTTTTTTATTCTCTTGCTGGGTGTGTATTTAAATAAATCTCCACCGAAAGCGATAAAGCAGAGCGTTTAAAACAATCTACGCACCACAAAATTCTGATTTTCCATCGCGAATGACACCATTTTCCCACACGGTACCATTACTAAAGGTGCGTTGAATTTGTGTTTTCTATTTTTTTTATTATTTTCTCTCATCACATTCATTAATTCTTGCTTTACATCCTACTACACCAGATGGACGGTTTTTGGTAGGTAGGTGTTGGCAAAAAAAACAAAACGACAAGAAGCGTAAACAGCATCGTCACGTTCTTCAGCCCAAAAGGGCCAAAAGGTGAATAGGAAACGCAATTTAGAGCCGGTCAATGCAGTGTGGTGAAAACAATTAGCACCCTCCTCCCACTTGAGTCCACCGTACTCAGTGTTCACTCACAGCAACACTGGCATAAACTGTGAAATGAAAATAAAACAAGCTTAGCATAATATCGCAAACGGGGACGGCAGTGCTGCATGCAATCAATTCCCAGCGGCATGAATAGTCGCTTTGCTCTCTCTCTGTGCCCCAGAAAATGTCCCCAATTTCCCCCAAAAAAGCATGGGTTACCATTCTCTGAATTTGGTTCCCGGGACCTAGGGAAATTGGTTTTGGTTTGAAGAAAATAGTCCTTCAATTTATTGCCCCTACACTTCTGGCACAAGTGTGTATTAGTGAGCGTTCTATCGTATCCGGGGTAAGGGTGGAAAATTAATTAACTGTACTCACTTTTTGACCCATGGCGAATGTTTCCATTTGTTGTGTATTTTGACTTTTCCTTCAACATTTTCTCTTCTAGAGAGAGATTTTTTTTCTGGTGCTGTTTTAGTGTTGGTGCTGGTGCTCCATGATAACAGTCAATCGCATCGTTTTGTTTCGACAGTTTTTGGTAGAAATTACCCTACCAAGAGGACTGATATTGGCGATGTGCACAGTAAACTAAATGACCCATTTCGAACGATTTTTAATAGCTTTGATAGCTTTTGTTTTTATTGAGAACGGGTTTTTTTAACGTAAAATAAATCTCAGTATTTAAAAATGTGCAAAGAAATAAAGCAACACACTACTGTTCGTACCGTTACTGTTCGTTAGGTTGGAATTTATTCATTGCATTTATTGCTCACAAAACGAGTTTGTGTGCATGTGTGCTTTTTTTTGTAAAAGAAATGTTGATATTTACTTTCTGGTTGATATTTAATCCAACACAAATTACTTGCCACCAGAAGCGAAATAGTATCAGTAATGGGTGGAAGTCTTTTTTGTTTTGTGCAGTTTGGATTAATGTCGCTACGTTTCCAGTGCAATTAAAAATACACATATTTGCATATGTCACTTCACTATTACGCAAGTGTGCAATAGCTATGATCAGCTGCCAGCGATCAATCAACGAGCAAAATCCATTTTTTGTCTGATCTATCCGTTCCTGCAATGTGACGATGAAAAATGGGAAAGAAAAATCGATAAAATTACTTTTTAACGTCTATTTTAGCACCTGTAAACGGGACAAAACTAAAAACAATTTTTTTATGTTGCAATGCACTGCACTGCAATCAATAATGTATCTGTATGTGGAGGGTGTAGTTAAATAAACAAAGATTATTATGTAGTGGCTTGTCGCCAAAGCATAGTGGCGGAGTTTTTGAACAAAGGCTGGAATAAATGATTTTTCTTTGGAAAATCACGTTTGGAGTTTATTACAGGCAGTAACCATGAACAATGATAGTGAAAAACATTTGATGTTTAGTTCTGGTTCATAAAACCTGGTGGTGCTTAATAATTTTGTATTTTTGGAATTTTTTAGAGATATACCGCTGCCAGGTAATCAAAATTCCAGAGTTTTATGTGCACTATTCACTTTTCAAATAATTGAAAACAATTCCAAGTACAATACAATAATGATAGTTTCATCGTTATAGTGAAACTCTTTTTGATCAATATGAAACAAAGTGAAACTCTTTTTTTATGATTGAAATAACATAAATTAAAAGTTTTGCGAAAACAGTCAATAGCTATTAATTATTAGTCGTTATTCAAAATTTCTACATGCTCTTTTGCCGTTTAAGTATAACGCACCACACAAAAAACCTACGAAAAAAAATCCTTTCAAAAACCAAGTTGTTAAGGATTTCAACACAATATTCGATTACAATTTGTCACGAAACACATTTAACAATGTAATGAGAGAGGTTTATAAATTTAAATTTTGTACAAACGATCTTCCACGAGACGTTTTGTTGAAATAATTTATTAAAAATATGCAATAATAAGATTTATCACTTATGGAGACGCCTGGTACTTGTTACCATTTTTTAACACTAGAACTACCAAGCGTTTTAAGCGTTTTTCGTTTGTGGTTACTTTTTAAACAATTTCGAAGAGTTGGAGTATATTTTATTGTTTATCGCAGATCGTACTATAGAATATATATGTGAAACTCATGTTTCGCCTACCTTAGAATTGTTTAACCCTAAAAAATTATGGGATGAAAATGAAGCGTTCCAGTCAAAATGACTGGTCCGGTAGTTCTAGTGTTAAAATTTGCATGAAAATACATATTTATTTAATTTTTCTCTTTAATCTTATGCATAGCATCTTCGTTGTCAGAAATTTTATGTTTGATTGACTGTTAATTAATTTTAATTTTTATTCTTTTTACATTTATCCTGCCAAATGTCCAATGTGCAATGGTGCCTTCATAATTAAAAAATAAGTTTTACACACTTTAGCTCAGCTAATTTAGTATTCAATAAATCGTCAAAAAGTTTCCTATGACATAATGACAAAAAATATACAAAAAAACACGTGCAAATTATATACCTTTGGGCTCACGTCCTTTAGCATACCCCATCGTAGATGCATTCTATAAAATTTATGTAGTGCAATTTTGCAAAATTTTAAGCAAAAAAAACACGCTCGTTTGCATTCGCGAACGTGGCCACACTTGGGCCAGATTACTGGTTCTAAAATTACGCTAAAATAAGAGCATAAGCTAAAGCAGGGCTAAAGAATGGTAGCCACACCATTCCAGCAGTCACCAAATGCACGAGCCATAGTAAGGGAAAGCCAAAAAAGGGAAAAAACGGGAACACAATAAAGGATGTTGGTTAGAAAATAATAGGAAATGGCTTCGTCTCGTGGTGTTACCCACGGCTACATTGTCCCACGTGCTTGTGTGCGTCCCCACAATCTTTTGTGCCGTGAAGTGGCTCTATCTTTGCCACGTTTTTTTTGTCTCTCCTCCTTTTCAGTTTTTATTCCCTTCTTTCTTTACGCCATTTCAATTCCACCCCTTCCCGATGAGCACAATGACGTTAATGGGCCACTCATTGTTGTTGAAAAGCTGTGCTTGAATGAAAGGCACCGCATGAATGAATGCATGACTGGTTCAGTGTTTGTGGTCAAAGTTAAGTCAAAGTCGGTGGTTGATGATGTGCCTGTGATGAGTGCCACATGTATGGGAGGGAGGCGCACCAGCAAACATAAATAATCCCATAATGATGTATGCGTCACCATGGAGCAACCATGCCAGTTTGAACTGAACGGTACGATAAAGATGTCATTAAAAACAATGGAAGTGAACAGCTAATGGTTAATGTTATTTGCTGGCGCAATGAACCGTAAATGTAATATTAAAATAAAAAATGTGTTAAAAAATGGGATAAATAATTAGCATACCTCAATTAATTTAAAGCTCATTCACATCGATATTATATAAATTAATTGTAAATAAATGGAAATTATTTTAAAATTGATGAGTAGAAAAAAATCGAAATTTTAACCTTTTTTATGTTGTGTAGCTGTCTTTTAAAATCAAACCCATACAAATATTTAAACCCCAAGTCTGTTTCTATATAAATTTGTGAATAAATGTCAATTGGAAATAGTTTTCCACTTATTATAATAGGACTTAACTTGACGTTAAAACAATGTGCGCAGGTTCATTGACGTGAAAACCCCAATTCATAGAAGCATTAAAATCATTCTCAATCTCTAATCAAAAGTCCAATTCTTTCTAATGTACTCACGGAAAAGTGACACAAATCACCGAAAATCCGTCTAGCCCGAAAAGTAGACAACAGGAAAAGTATAATAAAGCAACACACAGAAACATTGCTCGTTGACACTGTTTGACTGAAAGCTTTCAGCTGACAACCTCTTCCGGCCTATCCGATGGATAAATGTTTCCCAAGACGTGTTCAAATCGCTTTTATCAAGGGCATTTTTCTTTCTCTTTGCTTTCCCTTTTTTTAACTTTGTACAGTTCAGTATAAGATTATTTGTTTTCCAAAAATATCCAACCAACGCCATTGCCCTTTATTCTTTCCTTCTTAGTCACACTTTACCTTTACCGTTCGATCCCGTTCAGTGTACGGATTTACAGCTTTGGGGGATGGGGTGGAATTTTCACTAAAGCCCACCATGATCGAGTCATTCAGCTCACAACTGAATTGTGAAACATCGCAGCGAACAAGCGAAGAAGCAGCAGAAAATGTCAGTTGCCAGTGGCAATGGCGATAAAAATTGAAAATCCACCCCGAAAAAAAAATGGAGAAGTAAAAATTAGGATTTATGTCCCATAATCAGTTTATTGATAACATTCCGGAGGGGGTGTTTTTTTCTTTATATGTGTCTGTGTGTCTTCGCTTGCTCTCTTATTGCCTTCCCGGATTTAGCAGATGGCGTAGGTAGCATCTCTCGAGGGATGCTTCACCGGGGCATTGCTGCTTCAAGCCATCTGCTTTCACGTAGGTACAGGCTGTGCGACACAATCTGCCCGTCGTTTTCACAATCTTGCAAAGCCGTAGAAAATGAGAGTTGACTGTTGGAAGTAATCAACAACCCCCAAGGTTGTTTCGCCCTGTGCCATTGTATTGAGGGCACGCGTTCCATTATGATGCACCGTAAGCGCCGTGTGCGGAATCGCGATGATGGTGAGTTAAGATTTGTGTAGCGAAAAACCCATCAGTGAGCCACAATTGTTGCCAAGAACAATGGCGGTAGAATTTAAGACAAAACCCCGGAAATGGAAGTAATATACGCGTGTTGAATGGTGGCCTACCTAATAAATGGTAGGCTTTTGATCCTTACCCTACCCCACACACGGTGAGGTTATACGTCGAAACGTCAATCAAAGCCATTTGTCAGGAAATGTGTGGCTGAAAAAAGAACGGATAATCATGCTATAAAATACCCTACTTGGAACTGTATTGTCCAGTGTTAGGACTAGGAACATTAATCACAGAATTGGATGAAAAACCCACGCGTGTAAACACTAACTCTAAATCTCAATTCCGTACTTTAGCAGTCATACGTACAGAACTCGCTCTACATATGGCCAAAGCAATCCTCAATAAATAGACATCAAAAACACTGAATGTTGAATGCTGCTTGTGCAGCCTCTCTGTGCAGCTCTGTGTTTCTTGCATTATTAGCAAGTATTCACCATTCATCTTCTTCACCCTTATTGTCATTCTCTTTCCAGAGGCAAGAGCAGAAATAGTTGGACCACAAGTGAAGTATCTGACACCTGATTCGACGCTGAAATTGATATGCCGAGTGGTGCAAAGCACGGAAGCCTCAGCATTCATTTTCTGGTACCACAACAACCGCATGATCAACTATGACCTCGACCGGGGCATCAACGTTTCCACCGAAGCCGGTAAGTTTGTGTGTGTGTGCGTGTGCTATGCTTTCCTTGGGGATGGGTTTTTCATTAAACTTCACCACTCTTTCTGGCTCCATGCTGTATTTACGACCATCGACCATGTTCCTCTGGTCCCATGTTCTGGGATGGAACCGTCGCGAACAGTTGTGTGATGTGACGTTGATGTTGATCGAAATAGCTTTTCAGGCAGTATGATTGGATAAACACTACATAATGGCATTATAATGCGAGTGCCACTGGATCCTTTGCCTTGTCCCCAAAGGTTTCGTGGTATGGCAACAGGTACCTTTCGCTGTCGAGTGAAGTGTAAGCCGTCCGGAAGCCAAACAACGGTTCCACATTCGATAGTTTCCCTCGGTACCGTGCAGGATGGAATAGCATCCTCGAATGGATTATTTACCTTTATAAGGTACAAAACCAACAGATGGAGAAGAGAGCCGCCATAGAAAGGGAACAGATGTAATCTCAATAAAATAATCGGTGTTGATAAGTTGTTTTAAACGCTTTTTTCGTACTTATCCTGCTGATCGGAAATAATCCTTACTTATACTCTGAAGAACTGTTGTTTTGTAACCATTCTTACTCTTGTGGCTGTTGGGAGCTTAAAAATTTATTGTTAAATATATTAACGATTTTTTTTAAAGAAATAACCATCAAGCTTCTACTATAAATCAAATATGGATATATCGTTAATTTCTAAAATGGAATATTACAATGCCCATCCTCGGGGTACTGACGGATTCTTGCAGAACCCCGTACTTTCTCCATCACTCTAAGATCAGCCAATAGGGAATTACTTTAAGCATGTTGGTATAGACCAGGGATCTCCAAACTACGACGCTACGCATGCGGCCCGCGAGGTCCTCCCGAGAGATCCCGAGATTCGCCCTCAGCTGTGGCTATTCAACTCAAAGCGGGCCGCCATCTAAAAAGATTGGAGGCCCCCAGTATAGACGATCGCCATTGGTCCTGCCGTGTGGACCGGCGCCGTTTATCACATACACCACCGGGCAGCCCCCTTACACGAGCACGTCAGGAATTAACAGACGAGTTCACACACCTTGTGGGGTTGAAGTCCATTTCCGTTGCCATTGCTGGAACGACATTTCTCTCTCTCTATTGCCTTTGGCGCTCTGAAATCACACCGTGCGTGACACCTAGCCTCTTCCAGGAATTCAAGATGTGCAGCGACATCACAGCACGAGTCGTATGAGTTCGTACGAAATGCAGTGCACACTCAAGAGCAAGCAGAAGAAGGATTTCAATGCTTCCCATCCCTGGATCTCTTTATCCAGAAAATGCTCAAAAATGGATGCTCCATATCCTACATTTGGCGACTTGCACGGTGGCCCACCTGATTTGGCATCATACACGATAATATGTTCAAAAACATTGTAGTTCCCTTCTCCAACACTTTATGTAGCTGCCACTCTCTACATCCCTTAAGAGAGGTCTTGCTCAATTTTTGCATTCCTTGACTTTATTTACCCGTACATTCAATTACCAGTTCTACGTACGTGAGTACAGTCCAGATGGGAGTTGATACACAGTCATATCGCATAAAGACCGACGACGCTACCACATAGACCACCGGGTCACCTCACTAATACTCTACTCAAAATTAAGGTGAAGAAAACTCAGCAGGCTCGGATTATTAGATTAAGTTGACTATGTCAGTAGAATCATTCCAGACGATTAAATTAGTAACATCTTTTCGTGTCCAAACTATGATAGAGTGATCTAGATTAGAATAAACGATTACACAGAGCAGATCAATATCGCTAAGCATTTGTAGAGGCTTTTCTAGTTTTCAGATCTACTTACATGTCCACCGACAGAGTAAAATGGTCCATTATGCGGAAGTACTTGATGGCCATCTTGGAAAAAGTTCATATATTTTTGCAGAGAACAAAGATAATTTATTCTAAATACCCAATTTTAGTTGATAAACGGCCTGGGATAAAGGACTGGGTATCAAATCCCATCTGGACCGTTCCCCCATCTGACTCGCAAGGACTGCCTATCCCGCTACGTTGCTATAAAATAATCTAGTAAACCAGAAGTGGCATTCATTACCTTTAGGGATCTTTAAACCAAGAAGAGAGAGAGAGAGACCCAATTTTAGTTCTATCACAATACCAATTGTGGCTAATAACTTACCCCTTAGCGATCAGATTTCACGTCATGCATGATCCATTAGCCATAAATTGTGTCGGCTCCAGCTTCAGCTAATGAGCAATTGGAAATTAATTGCTGCAATCATAAATTTAATTTCATCATCTATATTAGGAAAGAAATAATTGTTCATTATGCATTGAATCCATGGCTTGGGTAGACAATAAGTTCCTGTATAACTCATTATCCTCCTTAATCCGTTTATTAGCCTTTTTTAAACCCTTAAACACCAAACGTATTATTCAACCGTACCTTCACATTATAATAGATGCATATGTATTAAGCTTAAAGTGTAGTTACGCAGCTCACAGCACACAGCAATGAAAAGGTAAATGCATAATCATATATGCGAATGAGGCGACAAATGCAAACCCGTACATGATTACATTAGTCAGGCTCGTACAATAGATTACCTGATTTTGCACGCTGCTTATGTACGGCAGAATTATGCAATTGTCTACAAGCTACCTGTGCTGCGCTGGTAATTGATTTATGGACAGAAATCGACACACCCGTAGCCGTCATCCGTGTACCTTTCATTTGTTCCGTTATGCAACATTTATTTCCAATCCATTAGTCACCGAGAAGGCACGTTTGTGAGCACGAAGCACTCAACGAAATTAGATAGCAAACGATATTGACATTTTAAAACCGAGAATAGCGAGTTTGTACTACAAACAACAGAGAGAGAGCCACACTGCATATCAGCTGCCGTGTCTTGTTGTGATACGCGGTCTTATTCTGTATCCTGCTGTGGTGTCATCTGCGAATAAGCAAGCGATAAGGTAGAGAATTCTAATATTTAGTACAAGGGAAAACGTGTTTTTTTTATAGTCTGACTTAAACAAAAAAAACTTTTAACAATCTTACATTAATTTAAAATATGAAAAATATGTTAACAGTTTTTAAGGCAAATATGTTTCGCCTTTTTGTAAGAGAGGCTTGAGCAATAAAATATTGACATCTCGTGATGATCATAAACTAACAAATGTTAAACATGGTGCTGAAGAAGTGAACTTTCACACCCACGGAAAGCAAACATCATGAATCATTGTGCATTGTGTCCTGTGTGTTAACACCCATTGTCGGGTTTGCCTTGACCGCCGAAGCCGAACGTTAGAGCACGATGTCTCCCCCTTTTCAAACATCTCTATATCATTCACACAAAATTTCCACGGCTGTTCTGTGTTGTACGTTTGCTGAAGAGGTTGCAGTATCAAAATAAATATTTTCCTAACTTGAGCGAACAAGTGGGGTTCACCTCCCCCCCCCCCCCCCCCCACCATAAGGGGACCACTTCAGTCGATTTTTTGGCTCGGTCATGCTACTGACATGGGACCACAATTTCGAATCTCATGGCGTGGTGATAGATTTTCTTCCTATTTGCTGTGTAGCCTTTCTGCCAGCATGTTGCATACGTTGTCTGGTTCATATATATTTTTGTATATTTTTTTTCTTTTCCGTTTTCTGCTCTAATATCACGTTTGCGTTACTGTGTGTGCGTCCGATGCTTCTTACATTTATTAAAATGAATTTTTGACCCTCTGCAAGTACCACGGCATGTTGAGGCTCCACCAACGCTTGCAAAGCTTGGGCGAAAGAATGCCAGAAAGAATCAGACTGTCTCGTTTACTCGATGAAAAATGGCCAATGTTAGCATACACGAGTGTGTGTGTGTGTGTATGTGCTCGAATGTGGTGGTACGCTCGCCGTGATGGTATTTGTGACGAATGCCAGTTGCATCCAGCCCAGTCCAAAGACACCGGAAGTGTACGAGGATATTGCACGATGCAGATAAGGGCTAGTTGGAACTTGCCAGCTTGTACATTCTCGCTCCTCGCCCACGATAGTTCCTGCGGAGGGGGGGAGGGATGGTGTGTAGATCGGACCTCGACAGAGTGACTTTATGAACCATGAAGAAGCACTCGAGTAGATGCACATGGACAAAATCCTTTTTCATTTCAACCGAACACTAACCGGGTAACTGGCTGTTGCCAGTGTTTCCCGTAAGAAGTCGGGGGCCAGCTGATGATATCGGCATCGGGGAAAGGAGCCTGGCAATGTGTCTTGTGCAGATTTTATAATAAATGATGGCCTTTTGTCCAAAAATTTGCATTCAACTTTGTACCTAACTCCCCGGTACTGATCCCCGGTCCCTTTTTTGTGCTTGGTGCTTCGGTGTACTATACGGTGAGGTCGCGCAGCAGCTGCAGAAATGAATATGCAGATTAAACGTGATAAACCTGGCCCACTCGCAAAAGCAGTACTAAACCTACCGCAAAACCCGCAGCCATTCCCCCTACGCATTTCTCAGACTTTTCCACCACGGGAAAAATCTTCCACTTGAGAGGAGTTTGATCATTATAACGCATTTATTTTAATTAATTTTGTACGACAACGCTCTTTTCCGACGAGTGGGGAAGTAAACGAGTTCAAGGAAACTCAAAACATACGCCCGTTATCGACGACACTCTAGGTCGTCGGTAGGGTGAAGATGTGTAAGATGTTGTACAGATTAACGAGCACTATCTGTCAGGATCTCTTTCGAAAAATGTGGGCACGGGTGGCACCACATCACAGGGACGAACACGAACATTCTAAATCAACCGATAACGTAACGTCCTTTGCTGACGGTGGGCAATTGCATGTGTGTGGTTAGGGGCAAGATGAATCATTTCATTGTTACGACAATCTACATGAAATGTTAACTGATGTGTATTGGGATGATGCATTACCATTAAGTACTACGTATGTGCTTAATGCCAAAAAGATCTGATAATTTAGTAAGGCATTTAGTTCGAAGACAAGCATTAGTTCGAAGTTTTAGTTCAATTAAGTTATCTGTTTTGATGGGAGTCATACAAGGAGCTTAGCTGTACCAGGAATTAATGCTTAATCTACAATCATGTGATCATAAACATAACATACAAACATTTCTATTTAAAATAGCTCAACATGTTTGTGTAACGAACAAACATTGTGGCCATAATAAACTTAGGAAATTTTCAAATTTATAGAATTTTTTTAATTTTTTTTATTATTTTTTATTCTTTTTTTATTTAAAGCATTATTTGAGTGAAAAGAAACTTAGTTCAACAAATTCGCATTAAAATACATCGATTTGTAAAATTTTGAAAAATTTCCCAAATGAAAGCTTATACTATAGCCTTAGGAAATTTTCAATTTTTTTTTTTAATTTTTTATGATGGTTTTTTCTTTTTTCATTTAAAGCATTATTTGAGTGAAAAAAAACTTAGTTCAACCAATTTGCATTAAAATAAATCAATTTTTAAAATTTTTCTAATTTACTCAAAAAAAAGCTAACGATATAGCCTTAAGAAAATTTTCAAATTTTTAGAATTCTTTTAATTTTTTATGATTTTTCAATCTATTTTTTTATTTAAAGCATTATTTGAGTTAAAAGAAACTTATTTCAATCAATTCGCATTAAAATAAATCAATTTATAAAATGTTTCTAATTTACTCAAAAAAGCTAAAGCTATAGCCTGAGATTCGAGTTTTTAGATTTTTTTTTATTTTTTTATGATTGTTTATTCTTTTTTTATTTAAAGCATTATTTGAGTGAAAAGGAACTTAGTTCAATAAATTCGCGTTAAAATAAATCAATTTAAAATTTTTTGTTAATTCCACAAAAAAGCTAAGGCTTAGGAAATTTTAAAATTTATAGGATTTTTTATATTATTTTTTAATTTCTTTTTATTTAAAACATTATTTGAGTGAAAAGAAACTTAGTTCAACAAATTCGCATTAAAATAAATCAATTTGTAAAACTTTTGAAAAATTTCCCAAAAAAAGCTAAGGCTATAGCCTTAGAAAATTTTCAAATTTATAGATTTTTTTTTTATTTTTTTGTCATTTTTTATTTAAATGTTTATTTTTTATTTAAAGCATTATTTGAGTGGAAAGAAACTTAGTTCAATCAATTCGCATTAAAATAAATCAATTTATAAAATTTTTCTAATTTACTCAAAAAAGCTAGCCTGAGAAAATTTTCGAATTTTTAGATTTTTTTTTATTTTTTTATGATTGTTTATTCTTTTTTTATTTAAAGCATTATTTGAGTGAAAAGGAACTTAAGTCAATAAATTCACATTAAAATAAATCAATTTATAAAATTTTGTTAAATTACTCAGAAAATGCTAAGGCTAACTAATAAGTTGGGCAACTAGCAGGTGGAAGAGAAGTCACATGAAAAATCAGAAAAATTGTCACTTTTCTCTGTGATTTTGTGATCTCTTAATGTGTAGCGATTTTCTTTAGTGGTTAACTTTGGTTAAACTTGCTAGCTGCGATTTAATGATTAAAAATGAAATTAGTGATCGTAGAATGTTCCACGTTCCACGATAGAATTGTTTCAGTAGAGTAACGGAGATAGAATGAACCTTTCAGGGCATTGAATCGAGTTGAGCTCCTTGTAGAAATTGACATTTTGTTCAGCTTCTTCCAGATTGGAACCCTCAAGATGTCCGCAAACCCCTGAATTCTTGATTGGCTACACGAGCTTCAAACTATTAACAAATTAGATCCTCCATACCAGTTCTTCTCTATTGAAAATACAAGGTTCCAAAATTCCATCAGAATAATTATTCTCTCTCTCTCTAGACATTTATGTTTAATCTTTTTGTTAGCTACACCAAAATGGAAAGGATTTCAGCTTATTTAATCGAATCCAGTTCCTTCCACAAAGCAACACTGATTGCAATGTAACCAAATAGTGCAAATTGTGCTTCCCAAGTTTGTTAAAATGTGAAAACGCTTCGTTTCCAATTGACCGAGCATTATTCATCACACCGACAACGTACCGAGGACGTCAGTGCATGGAAAGCAAAACGAACCATATTCCAGTGGCGGCGCCTCAATTAGCCATTTCAGACAACGATGAGTTTGCTGTAGCCCTTGTAGATTCCAGGACACGTGGTTTAATTGAATTTTAAATTGTACGGATTCCATCGTTCCACCATGCATAAGGATACACATTCAATTTCATTTCATCGACAGTAATACTGTGAAAACTGTCTTAAATGTACTTCGAAGTTAGTCACTTTTATTATTTGATTTGTTTTTTCTTCATTCTTCATCATTAAGAAACAAAAATAAAAACAAAAAATTCCTTTTCGTTTTTGTACCAATAAAACAAACAAACAAACAGAAAAAAACGCCTACCCAAAACGATTGATTGCCTTGTTTGGTTCGAAAATTGGGTTTCAATTTTCAAGAAAAGTTTGTTTTAAGTCTAAAAGCATGACGCATCACTGTGTTGGTCCCTTCGTACGGAATTTCGCTCGTCACCAAATTCATTGAACATTGGCAACAATTGCTTACTTACATACGTCGTTCGTCGTTTTTCCTCATCTGCTTTTGACAGATTTCCACTACTCGGAACTAACGATAAGCCAGGCCAGCAAGGAGCATTCGGGAAATTACACCTGCGTTCCAAGCAATTCACAGCCAGCCAGCGTGGTTGTACATATATTCAAAGGTAGGTCACCGGGAAATGAGGGTTGGGGGGGTGGGGGGGAAAGAAACGGAATAATAATAATCTGCAACATCATCTTTTTTCCATCGTTTTTATTTTTGGCCTTTTTTTAAAAACTTCCTGACCATTTTGGTGTTGCCTGTCCTTTCGGTTGGTAAAACTTTGACACTGGAGCATTTTTAATTTCCGTTACTGGGTCATTTGTGTGGGTGTGTGTTTTTTCTTCTTGTTTTTTCACTGTTTTTTTCTTGTGTTTGCCTTTTGGTTTCATGCCAAGCCAAGTTCCACTTCCGCTTTTGTGTTGCATGCGTTTTATGTTACAGGAGCTTTCTGTTGTATGTGTTTTTTTTTGGGTTGCGTTTTTTTAAATTTTATATAAACCACACAATTATTTTACGTGCAAATTATATGTTTCATTTATTGTGTGCTTCCCAACAGCATCTGGTCATCAGCAGAAAGTTTAATTACCCCAACGCAACTCACCTACACAAAAGCGGACATCATAATTACTCACTCATTTTCACGCTTTCATGGTCGCGTTTTTATATGGTCCGGCTGTTTTTTTTTTGTATGTTGCAGTTTTCATTTAACTGATTATGAGCAATTTTTTTTTCGTCTTTCATTTCCCACCCCCCGGAAACAACACCCTTTCAGTCCGGCCTTTGAAATGAATGCTAATTTTTATCATCGTTTTTTTGTTTTGTTTTGTTTCATTGCCATCTTTATTCGTATGAAACAACGTGTGCAATTGTTATAACACTGATGTGTCGTTTTCTTTCTTCCCGCGATGGCGTGTCCCTTGGTTAGGTGATAATCCGGCGGCTATGTATCACGAGCATCGCAGCTCATCAACGATACCGTACCGGGACCGTTTGGAAATGTTGCGGTTGCTGGCATTCCTAATGGTGCTGCTGTTCGTACGATACTGGCGCGAGACCGACCTAACGGAACGGGTTGCACATCGTGTCGGTACGCCAATGAAACGGGAAAACGTTCCTACCTTCCGTGGAGCTGGACGGCTGCATGCTGTAGCGTCAGACAGAAGGACACACCACGTACCGATTTACACCGACACCGACAACCATCAGCACCAAGCGTTGCATCAAACGGGATGTCATTTGACGCCATGCTTCTGAATCGTCCATCGCCAACCATCGCTACCAGCATTTGGCATGTCGTTTGGAATCGTTGGCAAATGGTGAAATGAGTTACAGGAATGCGCTCTTCGGTGGTTCACGCGTGATCACGATTTACAGTTAAAGCTGTACAACTTACATGGGATGGTTGTGTGGCAGTGACGTTATCTTATGTTTACAGTAATTTAACGATACGAGTAATGTATCGTTTTTTTATTTCAATCACTATTGCTATCATTACGTTGTGTTTTTTTTTTACATTCTACGATTGTGTTTATCTTTCTTCGATGTTCTTTTGCATTTTTGCATTTTGAATTTACATTTCATTTATTTTTATATTTCTTTTTATCCCTTTTTTTGCTTTTTCATAAGATTGTAGATATTGAATTTCTTAGCATAAAGCATTATAGGATAAAACAATGGTGTTACATGTCACGTTTAATAAAACGATACTTTTGGAATAAGTCTTCGAAATGTATTGGAATTTGTTTTATTTACTATTGTTGCTTATTTTTAATCTTCTACAAAACCGAAACGAGGTACGGATTAAAGTTGTAATCAAGCGTTAGATGGCGGATGAATAATGAATAAAAATATAATGAAATTAAAATCACCACTGACATGATCATAAAATGGTCTGGCATTGATCATGAAGCTATCACAATCTATCACTACCAAGAAAAATATTTCATGGAGTTTCTACTAAGAATTATACACAAAACTCGCTTATATAAAAATACGAGAATTTTATATATATAGATTAAAAAATTATAAAAATTTTAAACTTTCATAAGGCTCATTTTTGCACCAAGCCTATAACTCGATCGGTATCCAACGGATCGCCAATCTTTCACCTGTGGTCGATAGATGGCACCAATGGCTACATTTTCTTCTTGGATGGCCATGCCCTCAGATCTCTGTGCCAGAAGTTATTCGAGGAACCAAGTTCCACACCCTGTTTGAGAAAATGTAAAATTTTCTTCATTTTTGCACCAAGTCTTGCTTATAACTCGGTCGGTATTCACCGGATCGCCAATCTTTAACCTGTGGTCAATAGATGACACCAATGGCTAAATTTTCTTCTTGGACGGCCATGCCCTCAGATCTCTGTGCCAGAAGTTATTCGAGGAACCAAGTTCCATACCCTGTTTGAGAAAATGTAAAATTTTCCTCATTTTTGCACCAAGTCTTGCTTATAACTCAGTCGGTATTCACCGGATCGCCAATCTTTAACCTGTGGTCGATAGATGACACCAATGGCTACATTTTCTTCTTGGACGGCCATGCCCTCAGATCTCTGTGCCAGAAGTTATTCGAGGAGCCAAGTTCTATACCCTGTTTGAGAAAACGTAAAATTTTCCTCATTTTTGCACCAAGTTTTGCCTATAACTCGGTCGGTATCCAACGGATCGCCAATTTTTAAGCTGTGGTCGATAGATGGCACCAATGGCTACATTTTCTTCTTGGACGGCCATGCCCTCAGATGTCTGTGTCGGAAGTTATTCGAGGAACCAAGTTCCATACCCTGTTTGAGAAAACGTAAAATTTTCCCCATTTTTAAGCAATGTAGCAAAATTTATAAATGTGATATATTTTAATGCGAATTTGTTGCAATAAGTTTCTTTTCACTCAAATAATGGTTTAAATTAAAAAAAGAATAAAAAATCAGAAAAAAAATTACAAAAAATTTTCAACTCGAAAATTTCATAAGGCTTACCCCTTACGTTTTTTTTGAGAAATTTTGCAAAAAAAATTAAATTGTTTTATTTTAATGCCAATTGGTTCAAATACGTTTCTTTTCACTCAAATAATGCTTTTAATTAAAAAAAGAATAAAAAATCAGAAAAAATTAAAAAAATATAAAAATTTGAAAATTTCATAAGGCTCATTTTGGCACCAAGTTTTGCCTATAACTCGGTCGGTATCCAACGGATCGCCAATCTTTCACCTGTGGTCGATAGATGGCACCAATGGCTACATTTTTTTCTTGGACGGCCATGCCCTCAGATCTCTGTGTCGGAAGTTATTCGAGGAACCAAGTTCCATACCCTGTTTGAGAAAACGTAAAATTTTCCCGATTTTTGCACCAAGTTTTGCCTATAACTCGGTCGGTATCCAACGGATCGCCAATCTTTAACCTGTGGTCGATAGATGACACCAATGGCTACATTTTCTTCTTGGACGGCCATGCCCTAAGATGTCTGTGCCGGAAGTTATTCGAGGAACCAAGTTCCTTACCCTGTTTGAGAAAATGTTAAATTTTCCTCATTTTTAAGCAATGTAGCAAAATTTATAAATGTGATATATTTTAATGCGAATTTGTTGCAATAAGTTTCTTTTCACTCAAATAATGGTTTAAATTAAAAAAAAGAATAAAAAATCAGAAAAAAATTTACAAAAAATTTTTAACTCGAAAATTTTATAAGGCTTACCCCTTACGTTTTTTTTTTTGGGAAATTTTGCAAAAAATAATAAATTGATTTATTTTAATGCCAATTGGTTGCAATAAGTTTCTTTTCACTCAAATAATGCTTTAAACAAAAAAAAAGAATAAAAAATTATAAAAAAGCTTGCTTACCCGGCAAACGCAGCTTTGCCGTTAAACATGCCTTTTGTAATTAAAGCAAACATGTTGAGTGTTCAATCTTGATTCATGTGGTATTATTAGAGTGGCGATAAGATATCGTTGATTAATTAAAAATTCTTAAATTATTGCCATTCTCAATTCTCAAGATATTCCCAATCAAAACAATTTCTTCTGCTTCTGTTGTGGCACTTCTTCTCCTTTTTTGGCACTTCATTAGGTATTTCTGGCTTTCCTTGACGATTGGGATTTAATACCTGGTACTTCCGTGTAAGGCGCCGATTCCAAATGTACCACCGAGCCACAAATGACTAAATAGCATTTTTTAATTAGGTATACCCATACCCGTACCCATCTGGTACAGGGAAAATTTTTAGAATAAAGAACTCATGCACTTACCCGGGGAACAATCCTATGACATGTGTAGAGAGAAGTAGAGAAACAGATGCAGAAACAGAATCACGGAATAGCTTCAACAGTAAAGACGGACCAACGAACGAAAGAACGGACGAACTGAAGAGATGAGCATCTGTGAAGAAGTCTAGAATTTCGACCGTTGTTACCATCCCAGCACACCGGATATATTCAAAACACTGGAGAGAATTGCTCAGAAATTCGACTCCGAGCAACATTCAGAGTCATCTCCAGATACATTGAATTTCCGCGGAGTATCATCAACACTGCGTATTAATCCGAATCTGTACATTTACCTCAAGATGTGATATTCACGACAGTACTCTAGTGTTCCACGGGTACTTCAGTGAATATTCCAGTTGTTTTCCAAAGATTTTCCTCGATCCGTAGTTTTCCTCGATTTTTCGCGCATTTTTTCAACACTTTTCACATTACCGCGAGAATCAAAGGGCCGTTTCTAGCACATCTGTACAACAGGTTCCAGCCATCACAGGTGATTCCATCTGATTTCTACTAAATTCGTCCGCCATTTTCGATCAACACGGGATCACCATCTGGAATTGTGATCCGTCGTAGATGCAAAGATCATGTAAAGGTCAGCATGTGAAGATAATCAAAAGCAACCACACTCGTATATTCAAACGAAGCTCTTTTATTTGACACCATGCACCATTGTGTGTGTTTTTTTTTGTTTAAGTTTACCGTCATAAATTTAGATTCTCTTTGCTGGATTGTTTTACTGTCGATCATAAGCTACTAACCTTGGTTAGCTAGCCGG
Organism: Anopheles funestus; assembly: GCF_943734845.2. Classification (NCBI taxonomy): domain Eukaryota; kingdom Metazoa; phylum Arthropoda; class Insecta; order Diptera; family Culicidae; genus Anopheles; species Anopheles funestus. The sequence continues at coordinate 33,588,110 of NC_064599.1, forward strand.
ACGCTTCCTCACTTTCAAACACTAACACAGGTAATTGTGGAATGATGATTCCCCTAACCGATTTGTAACGCATCCGAAACGACTCCATTTTGTTTTCTTGAGAGATAACGCAGAATACTAGGTAGGGTGTATCATTGCTTAACGGCACACGTTTATGCTGAGTATCATCGTGTTTTTTTTTGTTTTGCTTGATTGAGAATAACTGTTACAAGATTCATTGCTGTTCAACTGTAGCGTGATGTTGTTTTGTGCTGTTGTGAGCTTATGACAAAAACTTTCGCTTGGCGGAAAAAATAAGAGTATATAACAGCTTTATGCATTCCATCCTTCCAACTATGAGATGTTACGAGCAACAATTTTAGCGGAATGATGCTTTCGATAAGGGTACGAACACTCCAAGATAAATTGTCCCTCTCGGAGGGATAACACCTTAAAGCGTTAACCACGTCTCGGAAAACAATGCTCCAGAGTTTGTGCAAGTGCTTGACAAAATTACTGCACGACAAACGACTACCCTTACACACTGCATGAAGAAACTCCCCCGTGCAATACGATACGACGACATCCACGACAAAATAGGACACGCTATCAGATGGTAACGGAGCATTATTTTGATTATTGGCTATTGCTTTCGCTATAACTACATCGAATAGGAACGAACATGCGGTGCAGTGCAGATTTAAAATCACGCTCCATCACATTCACACACAGCATATTAGTTTGCTTATACTTGGCCACAATCTATAATCCCCACAACATTACAGTACACACTTTTTGTTTGACAATGTTAGCAAAAAACGTTACGAATTATTACCAAATTTTTCTTCATTTTTTTTTTGAAAAAAAAAAATATATAAAGGACACCAATTTCGATTCCACAGCAAACATTACACAAAAGCCAATCCGTCACGGACGTGAAGGGTTGAATTCCTACATTTCCATCCACCCATTTCGGAAAAGGCTTTTCAAACCTGTTTTGGTTTTTGTCGGTTAAGTCTTACTGAAACGCTGCTTTTTTGTTTTGTTTTATTCTTTTGTTTTCCTTTCCTACTCTATTATTTGTTGTTATATCTTTCTGGATTTTTTTTCTTCGTTTTGTTCTTGCTTTACACATTTTTCTTTTAAAAAGGCATTTGATTATCTTTACACCATTATTTCATAACACAATTCATTTGTGCGTGCCACAGCAATGTTTCGGGGTTTGATGGTAATTAAACGTATCAGGTTAGGCTTATTAACAAACACAAAATATCCGTACATTGACGAAGCTAGGCTCGGTTACCGGTTAAGTTATGGCCAATAGCACCACGAACATACAGCCCCGGAAACGTACGGCGTAATTAGCTCACTCTGTTTTTTCTGCTTCATTTGCCTATGCGCTTATAAGCTTTTGAGTCTGCAAATGCAACAAACATGGTAACAAAAGGTACGAAAAGCATTTTATAATACCTTCATAGAATGTACATTTTATACACTGAAGATGTGAACAAAAAATTAACACTAAATCAAGACGGATCTGTTAAATAGGACAGACGTAGTAAACATAGATAGCTAACTAATAGAATGTTAATTTCATACTTTCGAATCTTTCCAATATGAGTAAAATGATGTTCCCTCATTAGTAGCGGTAATAACAAACAGGTAAATGAAATGGTACCAACCTAATAAAAAGAAAAAAAACGTGAGATTCTAACCACGAGATTCATTGTAATGCGTCACATATTTTGCAAATATGATTGTGTGTGTGTGTTTTGTGACCAAAAAAAAACATTGTGTGCGCCACTTGAATCTCCCAATTTGGCAGCTAGGACATTCTCCCTTTCCCCCGTTTTTTTTTTGTTTTTGCCTGTTGCATATTAGCATATTATACGTATATAACAATATCGGTTTCCTCACACCGGTACGTACCGGTAATTTCTTTTACATACACAAAACTAGCAGTCTCACTAACAAAGTTACACACGTACACACACATGTACACACACGTACACACTCACAGCAACAGCGATACAAAACAACTTATTAACATTATACCCTTTAAACGATCCCACTTACAAACATGAGGGGTATGATACTGTTCAATTGCATTATACATACATTACATTACATTACATTACATACATTATGCGACACGATGCAAAACTAATCCTACACACCATATCATTATTATTATCTGTGCGATTCCATCAGTACACAACAATATATTCGTTGATCACAATTTGAGACGTTCTAAACTGTATACCATTTCCCGAACGGCAGCCAACTTGCCAGCTTATAAATGTGACGATCGTCGGGGATTAACAACAACAAAAAATCGAACCTACCTGAAAAAAGCTGGACAACAAAGGAAAGTTGAATAAAAGGTGCAAGTGGCAATTGTTGGTTAGGCGGCAATTTTCCAACTAGTTCTTTAACATTATGTTTGCGCTTGTTGCGTGAATTGTCATTCTCGGACTGATCGGTTTAGCAGCGGGCAGTTTAAACAGTTTCGATGGCAAAACACGGCGCCGCTTTAGATTTTGGTGTATTACACTGCTGCTGCTATTACGTTTAGGCGATACAACAACATGTGCCTGTGCCTGTGCCTGCTTGCCCGTGCCTGCCGCAAATGCTCTTACCGCACGCGCTTTCATGTCACCGGAACCGAACGGATCCAACATACGGTAATGTTTCTGTCACCGAACGCTATTGCTTTGCAGGTAGATCTACAAAAAAGTGTTACATTTAATAATGAAACGCTTTGTTAACCTAAATAATTTAGTTACCTCTCGCAGTATAACCCAATTCTGGCTGTCACTGTTGACGTGCAGGCGTAACTCTTTCAATTTGCCTATCTTTGGATCGATCACACCATCCGCTATGCCGTAATTGTTGAAACTACCGACCACGAGAAATCCATCCTTCGTGACGTTGAACGGTAGGGTAGCACTGATTGCCGACCCATTACCACTGGCTGGCAGTACCTCCACGGTGGTATTGTAGAACCGGTCCGAAGGTTGCTCGAAGTTGCCACTTCGAAACAGATATCTACGACGATAGAAATACACAACAAAATTAGATTTATTCGGATTTGTACAAATTTTGAAAGCGAATGTTATCCTAATAAAAACTCACCTCCGTACAGTGGTTGGTTGCTTGAATTTGAATTCAATCAAATCACCGGGTTGTGGCATCAATCCCCAGAAGAAACTATCGCCCGAGTATGCTTTCTGCAGCGTGTACGATTTGTACGGCTGTATGCCAGTCCGTACGACGGCGGGTGGATTCCGATGCGGATGAAAGTTCGGTATCTTCCCGAACTGCTTATCCTTCAGCTTTTGCACCTTACCGCGCAGTGACGATTGTGTGCCGATGTGTTGAAACAGTGAAGGTTTGTAATGGATCCACAGCTTAGACATTTCCTGCTTGCAACTTTTCTGTAAATCGTATAAAGGAAACGATTCAGTGATCATGCCCTATGCGTGACGCTTAAAGGATATTGTACAGCACACTTACTCCATCTTTCTCCACGCTGCAAACCTTCGTGTAGATCAAATGGTACAGCAACCAGTCGACGGGTTTATCGTTGAAAAACATTTGGAAGAATGTTATTAACCAAGGCAGATCGGCAGATTTGAACATTTTTCCTACGAAGAAAAAGCAAACAAAGAACGATCAATGTCTCGCGATCATCACCATAATAATAATCATATTTCCTCACCTATGAAACCTAGCTGACAAAAATCCAGCACGAACCAGTTCGCGTGCTCTTTCTTTGCCGTTTTTTCCAGTGCAAAATTTTTCATTATCGTCACAAACCCCTTCTTCGTGAGTATGTCGTCCTCGAGCTGCAGATAGAAGGCACCCTTCGGTTGCGCGTACGCCATCAGGAACGCAAAGTCGAGATTCTGTTTTGATCGCCACCGTACCCGTTCCTGGGAATCGTTCAACGTTTGCCGCAGATTGTTCATGTTCGGATAGTATGAAGCGGCCGGTGCAATGATCTCGAGGAACCCGCTATCGATGTAGCTTGCAAAGCGCGTCCGTATCTGGTGCGCCACCAGCTTCACGTACTCCAGATCCGTTTCGCCCACGTACACAACGATCATCGTATCGTTCTGTTCCTCCTCGTCCATGTTCGCGATGAGATTGTCGATCGTTTCGACCAGATACGATTGCTTGTCGCGCTTCACCGTCGGGATGCCGAGCACGATCGAAACGCCCTGTCGCTTCTTGCTCTCGATGTAGCTCGGCTGCAGGGAGGACGAATCGTCCAGCAGGTGGGGCAGAAAGTGGAAAGCTGTCGGTAGCTTTAGACTTTCGGCTAACCGGTTGGTTGATGTGACGTTCCGTATAAGCGATCGCGAATCCGGGCTTAAACCTTCGAGCAGATCCAAGTTGGCGAGTGAAACGTTTGCACCGTCGGTTGAGCCGGCGCCGCCCCCGGATACGCTGGCCCCGTTTAGTGCGGCCAGCCGAAGGTACTGCGAAAGGATGGCCACATCTTCCTGCTTTGTGCGGTACATGGATTCTAGGTACTGCATGCGCATTTGAAACTCGGCCATCCGCTGTGACATCGATTGTTCCGATGTGTAGTCGGTACCGATCACTACGATCAGTACCGTGCAGGGTATTAGCACGAGCACTATACCGTATAGGCAGCCACGCCTGCGCATGGATGAAGTGCTTAGTCCCATTTTCATGGTGTCCGGTAAGATAATGTTATCTAAAATAAAAAAATTATAAAATTAAGTCAGTACATTTTTCACTTAACGCACCCGAATAAATCAATTACAAGACAGTTATTTTCCACTTTGTTGGCTGGCCCTTATTAGCCAGAGCTTGGTGCTATTAACGACTAGCTTTCTTGTGTGTTTGCACCGAAAATCTAAGCGTATTCAACTATTTATGTCAAATGAAAAATGAAAGATAACTTATTTGATTAGTATGAAACACTGTTTTCTACTAAACACTGACGCCCAGGAAAAAATGATAAACATCTACATTGAAAGTAAATACACCTTTGCTTGGCACCGATACTGGTGCCGCCCGGTATGATGCACATGTTCGACACCTATTAACAACGTTCGACCTAGCTGTGGCGAACAACGAAGTGATAACAACACTCTTGTACGAGTACAATTCGGTCACTATCTCAGCATAACCATCACTACACAAATGCCTGTGCAGCGTCGCTTGGTGTCTTGGATCATTTTCGTCGTTTCGATGGACCCATTTTATTTAAATCTAACGCAGGGTCAACAACGTAATCGCTTCCCTACTTGGATCGTTTTCTTTGATGTGCATTTGCGGATCAATGCAAGCCAATGAAACCAAAAATGGTAGGAGAACCATTACGTACAGAAGATCCGTTGGTTTAAAGCAGCATTCAAAGTGTATTTGAACATCGTGTTGCTCGAGTTTTCCAGGAGCAGTTTTTCGCGGATTATCAGTTTTTCTTCACCGTTTATTTTACGATCCCGATGATGAACACGATGCGACCCTAGGGCTTCCTGCATGGAATACTCGGCTAAAATTTAAGCGACCGAATCGTTAGTTGATCGCGATTCATTTCTATCACCATTTGCACTATTTGGACTCGCTATACGCTATTGGTAAGTTCTGAACAATTCTTATTCTTTGCATACAATCTGAACTTGGCGTACACCCAGCAGATCTGTTGAGTTGCTCTGCAACAGACCCGATCAACTAGTAAATAACATCTTCCGTCAGAATATGAAATTGTAGACGAAAGGTTCTTAGAAGCCGTTGTCTTTTGGTCGTAACCTTTTGGATGGGTTATCACTGTTCAGCTACATGTAAAGCTGTGGCACACCAATCACAAAACCACAACAATAACAGCAACAACAATGTATACCGTCAACACTACCATGTGAAATGTTTCACATAACAACGAGCTTCATCAGACACAGGTAAATAGCGGGGTGGGTTTCGGTTTGGTGTTAACATTTGCGCAACATCATCAGCTGGGGGTATAATTTTACACATGTACCCCACCCGTCTGCCTAGCATTCACGCAGCAGCTGCATTGACGCCATCGATAATCACCTCCTCCTTCCTTTCTGGCTTCCCGACTACGCACTGCACATTGTCTCCGTCCCTCCAACCAACGCCCATTAACTTTCTTTCATTTTCCCGAAACTAATAAACCCCAACGGGGGCGTGATTTTTCCTTCCTTTTCATTTCCCCGTAAACGAAATTGGCGTCATAAGATTACTCACCACCATTCAGGCAACTATTGAAGTTTTCTATCTCTACTTGTACAAAAACATTCGCGTCGTTTCATTGCACGGATTACGCATCCATTGCAAGCAGGAACAAAGCAGTACACGTTGCTTATCACGCACTAAAGTAGCACCAACCAAACACGGGGTGTGCAGCTCATGCTTATTTTTCACTTTTCACGAGTAAAATGAAGAAAATGCACTTTTGGGTTGGGTTTTTGGGTGGTCGTCGTTGCGTGTTTTTTTTTGTTCGGCTTTTATTTTGTTTTGTTGTTTTTTTTTTACTTCAAACTGTCATTCTACCGTCAGCTGACCCAGATTGCAAATATTGGCCCCAAAGAACATTTTTGGATGTTTACAAAGTTGGGTTGAAAGATTTGGTGAAATTAGCCCAGTATGGGCAAAGATGCATTCGGTTTTTTTGCATGAAAAGTTCAATATATTTCCAATGGTATAGTAGCCATTGATTTTTTCTACAGTACACAGTCATCAGTACACATATCAGTTTGTTTTTTTCGTTATTGTTATAGAAAATTTATCACCAATTGTAAGCCATAATTTAGCTTTGAAATCATGGATTGGACAGCGAATGATAAGATTTCGCAGTATTATAACTACACTTGTCTAAGTGGTAAGTAGGCATATCGTCAAAGTGTTTAACAATTATTACACGCCAAATTCCCTTTTCGCTTGTATAGAAAGAAACCTTGAGCTCGCGCGCCTAAAAACCCTTTACGAAAAGTCATGCCATGCTGAACATTTCGCTACGGTAGAAAAAGAACTGCTTAATCTAAATGAGACGCTTACAAGAAAACTAACAATTAACGAATCGAACATTCGCAATGTCATACAACAGGATTGGTTTTTGGAAATTCCTAGCGACTATATGCAGGTATGTATGGGAAAGATTGTACAAACTGCAGCCTTTGTTTTTAAATGGTTTTAATTTGTTTCTCTACAGAAAATACATTCCGACTTTGATGAAATGAATATTGCCAAACGCAAATCATTGGATCTATTGATGCTAAAGGTGAACTCACTGCGCGAACGGTACCGTAATTTGCTGGTAATTTGTTAACTAACGTTATGTGTGTATCGTACTGAACGCTTCTAACTTTCACACTTTGTAGATGAAAATATTTTCTTGCAGAATTCAGGTTGATACACACGATCCGAGAGCAACCGAGGAAAAGGTTAAATATCGATTAGCGGCATTGCAATTGCATCGCTGTGAGGCATCGATAAGAAATGCTCGTAATGTTCAAAATTACTATCGTCGTATTGGGAACTTTATGTTCAAGGTACAGTAATGAAGCAAAACGTTTCATTAAAACCATTGGTTCACGTTTGGTTTCGTATCCCCGTAGGACAACCTTCACAATGATCGCTCATTGGAAGCATTAAAGCAAGCGATAAAGGAACAGAAAACACTTATACGCAAAACTACCGTTATTGGACGTTCAGTGATTGATAAGGTGGCAGCACTGAATAAAGATCTGAAGGTAAGATAACTTCTTATTTTGCGTATATTGATTATGTTGAAATCTTTATATAAAACTCTTTTCTGTTCAGTTATCTACGATAGGTTTCAGTATCGATCGTGCACGCAATATGAAATCCTTAATGTACCATAAAACTATCTTGACTAAAGAACGAACCGCAATAACAAATGCCAGCATGGATGAGGTTGGTATTTAATACAATTCCGTTTCAAAACAAAGTTAATTTATCGCATCCTTTCTTTTAGATTGATTCTAAACGTTGGAAATCGCGTTATGATTCGATTACACCAAGTATGGAAGCATTACAAAAGGAAAAAGAAAAGCTACATAATACAATAGAAAATTTGAAACACACATCTCTCACTATATGGGAAGCCAAAATTCTAAAAGAGTGCGTACGATGCAGTGTATAATAGGTTCAATTTTTTATAGCTTCTTTTTGATTATTTATCGTAGAATGGATGCTAAAACACAGAAAATAATGCAGCTGGAGAAAGATATTTATGAGAATGAAAGAGTGTACAAAGAGTTAGATGGAACAATTGAAAATACGAAACATTATGTTCAGGGCGGTTGTGCCCTGGACTCATCGAGGTAAGTCTCCCATTGAGAGCATGTTTAGATATGAGGTCCTTATGTTCATCAAATAATTTTTTTTATATTTAAACCTATTGGAACAGCTTGATGTGCCAACAGGACAATGTAGCCATGGGTCTTGAGAAGGAGAAAAACGAACAAACGGTACTGAAAGCTTCCCTCGCTCGCCTTAAATCGTTGCACATGCGGTTGGATCAATTTTTTGCATACATGCCACAAATTATACAACAAAATACCACCGAAACCGCTTCTTCTCGAGATCATGATGTATCAGAACAGCACATAACAATGTCAGCATTGTTGCGATTGTTCCAACCTGAACAAATTATGGAATGATGTTAATTTTTGGTTCGTTTACTCATATTTCTTACTAAAATTGCAATAATTGAAGTTTTTGTAATGAGATGTGAAAATATACCAAAATTGTGTTTATAACAGCACTCGGATAACGTATTCTTTTCAAATTTTGCATCTGGTATAAAGTGTTTGGGAATTATACCAGCACAACCCCCCAAGATACTGCTGAGCTTTCGAATCGCTGAATCGCAGCAGCATGTTGAAACAGCACCAACCAAAGTTGGCCGAAGTTTGACAGCAGCAGGTTTCGTGACAACAAGAGACATTTTTTCTCTCTTGTCGTTTGTGGTACACGAAATTTAGCAATTTAATAATATAGAAAATTCCAAGAACAAAGTCGTACTTTTCTCTCCAGCCGCCACAACACTTTCCATTTTCACGTTTTGTGCCATTTCGTGTGCGTGTAGGAGAACGCGCGTACCCTTTTGTTGCGTTGCTCTTCCATTCATCTACCTCCTGCGTGTCCTGCGTGCTGCACCGTTTTTTTTTGCGTGAATTGTGCATAAAAAAAATTATTGTACCCTGTCTCGACGCTGTGTGTACGTGTAGCGAAAAGTTGTAAACTTTTTTTTTTTGGTTGAACACAAAACCGATCTTCCCTTGCTGGTCACCCGTGTTGCTGTGCACATCTCAATCATCATGAAGCAGATTCCGCTGACCTGTTCCGGCCATACGCGACCCGTCGTACATTTGGATTTCAGTGGTCAAACCGAATGTGGATACTTTCTTATTTCGGCCTGTAAAGGTAAGCCCACCGAAAAGCGGGGAAGCCAACTAACGTAAGGTTAATTGACCAGTCAAGTAAACCATGGATTTGGACCGTCGTTTCCAGTAGGTTCTATCCACCTTTTCGCGCAGACGATCAAAATCGGTGCATGAAAGAATACTCGCTTTCTCAACTTTCATCACAAACGTGCTCATAAAAATGATTTTTTATTCACGTTCAAATAGTAAAAAAACAGTTAAAAATGCATATCAGTAATTGCCAGCGGCTAGCAAAATTGTAAAACAAAACCCAAAATCCCAAATCTGTTTTATTCTACCATCTACCCCCTCCTTCGATTATTACGCACTGTGCCGCGTCAACCAGCGCGTACCCGATAGCCTTTGTTTCTCTGTGTCATTGGGACGCCAAGGTCCTTCCGCGATATGAAATAAAAAAAAATCGCGTCCACAGTGTCAAACAGTGCCACATGACCTACTGCGAATGGACAAGAATGGGACGGATGCGCGTATAGCTTAAGGGCGGCTGGATTGATCGCTGCTCTTTTCCTGGATGCATTTCATTCTCCGACACTCGGCGGAACTCTTCGATCGGCATAAAAAAACCCACCCAAGCAACCCTGATCGGTGCGTGCCGGTCACGTATAAATCAAAACGCTCGGCGGTGTAGTTACACGATACGGAAGTAGGAACAACCAATAACCAATTCAAGTAAAGAGCGTCGTATCCAAGGCGACAATGAGAGTACGCGAATGGTGTGTATGTTGTGAACAGGCGGTGGGCCACACGATTCCCACCTTCCGCCGCGCATTACGCTATGCATCAACCACCCTTTATCGCGTTCAATCGCCTGTGCTGGAAACTAGTTTCACTTGCCCTATGTCGGTTCCCTCGTGATATTTCACTGTTCCGTTTAATGTTCCGTCTCTTTCTTCTTTTTGTTTACGTTCTACACGTCTACCGCGTGAAGGTTCGCAAAACAGTTGGAAGAACTACGGATGGAAGCAGTGTACGCGTGAATATACGATCCCTTTCTAAACTTGGGCATTCAATGTCACACGTTGCGGTTCCGGTTCTCCCGTGGTAGATGCGAAAAAAATAGTAATAAAACAAAATATAAATATCCTGAAGAGCATCATTAGCAACAATGTTGTAAATTATAGTGTGCCATGTAGAATTACAATCCGGGAATTTTTAGGATGATAAAAAATTTAAAGCTAATATTCAACAAAAATAAAATTATGCTCTTGTAAGGTGGTTTCATACACAAAAAAAATAGATGCAAAAAAAAATTGTTAAAATCGCAATGTGCTCTACGATGAGGAGAAAATGATACACTTCAATCCCGATTATGTTGTTCGCCAGTTAGAAAGCTACTTTGATAGCAACATATTCCGATCTTCGTCCTTGGTCCGGTAAAGGGATAAAAAATATTCTTCCGATACAATATATTTCGTTTGATTGCTTGTTTTCTCCCCCGCTTCATTTAGATGGCAAACCGATGCTACGGATGGGCGATACGGGCGATTGGGTCGGAACGTTCGAGGGCCACAAGGGTGCGGTGTGGGGTGTGGCATTGAATGAATCGGCTACGCTGGCCGCATCCGGGGCGGCCGATTTTACCGGCAAGATATGGAATGCCGTCACCGGCGAGGAGGTGCACAGCCTGCAGCATAATCACATCGTCAAAACGGTCGCGTTCAGCCACGACAGCCAGTGCCTGGTCACGGGCAGCAACGAGAAGCTGGTGCGTGTGTTCGACCTGAACTCGGACGGCAAAGCGCTGGAATCGTACGCCGGCCATGCCGGTGCGGTCAAGCGTGCGCTCTTCTGCCGGAACGAAAAGTGTGTGATTAGCTGTGCGGATGATAAGTCGATGCGGCTGTGGGACCGCAGCACCGGCCAGGAAGTGTCGCGGGTCGAGTTTAGCTCCCATCCGAACGGGCTCGAGCTGTCGAAGGACGGTAACATACTGACGGTGACGTACGGGAACTGTACTGCGTTTTACGATATGGAAACGTTGACACAGCTGAAGGAGATCACCATACCGACGCGTGTCAGCTCTGCCAGCTTGCATCCGGACAAGCACATCTTCGTGTGCGGTGGCGAAGACTTCAAAATGTACAAGTACGATTACATTACGGGCAACGAGATAGGTAAGGGTGGAGAAAGAACAAAATGTCCAAACCACACGTTGCTAATGTTGTTTGTTTTGCAGAATCATTCAAGGGTCACTTCGGGCCGGTTCATTCAGTGAGCTTCAGCCCGGATGGTGAGCTGTACGCTAGCGGTTCGGAGGACGGAACACTGCGACTATGGCAAACAACCGTGGGAAAGACGTACGGACTGTGGAAGTGCACGGAACCGACCGATCTCAACAATTCCATCGGCAACACGGTTGGCGGTGGTGGTGGTGGTGGTGGTGCCGTAACCCCAACGCCAAACAATCCAGCTACAGCAGCAGCAGTGAGCTGCCCGCCGGTTTCGTCGGCAACGGCACCGGTAACACCGACACCAAACGCTAACCGGGAAGTAACGGCCAACTGAAGCGATGACTAAAAAGGCAAGGATACACACCCAACATCTTTGCATCACCAGAAAGCATAAAACAAAACAGGAAACCTGCTTTAGAAGAAGGAGAAAACAAACAAAAAAAAAGGAAGCAGCTGGTTACTAGCAAGCAGAGAGGCAAAAACACAAGAAGCACAGGAAGGAGACTGGTACCGGTGCAGGCGCGGCTAGACCCGGAGAACCGTGTTAATTGCAAACGCAGTGCACGGTGCCATCGTCGCGCTGTGTCTTCGTTTTCGCTTTTGGCAGCAAAACCAAACAACCACAATTTCCTTTTTTTTACCGCACGAACACAAACTCGATTAATGATGGTGATCGTGCTGCTGAACAACCGGTTCAGAAAATGCGGGCAAAACATTAGCTACTACGACGACTACTACTACTACTACTATTACTACTTTTACCACTACACACTTCTACCATATGTATTTCCCCTGGCAACGGAAGGATTTCTCGCATGGATGAGGAGCAAGGAACGATCGAGTAAACGGTTCCCTTTCACACCGGTCCGTAAGTTGGTGTGGGGTGTATGTGTGTGGATAATTGACAACGAGACTTAGAACGCATGGTTTAAATTCCAAACACATTGCTGAACCGTCTGCGCATCACAAACACTCGACCATCCAACCGTACAAGGAAGTGAGAAAGGATTCTCGTTTTCCCCCCGCCCTACAGTGTTTGTACAACCAACAGCAACGCTTAACGACGGTTGTCAACGAGCGAACATGCGCAATGCAATGATTGATTTTGAATAATTTTTGTACTTCTGCCTGTTTCTGTTTGATTGCGCCAAATAATCAACCTTCCTGCTGTGTTCGGTGGTCCCCCCCTTTTTCTGCCACAATCACAAAGTACTTTGCTGGTGTTGTGAAACACCGAAGGTAGGTGGCGTTTGTGGACGAAGGGGCTACTATTTATGCAATAATATGTATCGGTTCTAGTAATTTATGATGTGTACCACCCCCCGAACAACGTGAGAGAGATTTTGTTTCTTTTTTTGTTTTTTTAATTATTTCAAAATAAAGAACTTATTGAACCTGACTCGCGCGTGATCAGGTGCAGCAAACAAAAATAAAATGTCTTCGAGTTTGGTTTTTTGTAATGCCATATTCCGTACAGGTTTTAACCCTGTACGTTTTAACATAGCTGATTTAATGGATTAATGGCAGTTTGTGTTGATGCCTTAAATGAAGAGTTAAGCTTTTGCGAAACATTTTCATTCTATTTTGTTCCACAAACATTAAAAAGACTAAAAAAACATACAGAATTTATAAATAGTGTAAGTATTTTCGGTATAATCGTCAACAAACGAATGAATAAACTCGTTCTACTGTACTATATAGTAGGTAGTACCGAAACGCAAAATTATACTAAAAATAACACAATACACGTTTAGCTAAACACAAAAGTATCACGAAAAAAAATGACAAGATTTTAATTATTTTTAAATTTTTGATTTTATTCAATTTTTTTTGCCCATGTGTGTACTTGCTGTTTCTGGTTTTTTACTCTCCAGTATTGATCTGTTTGTTTTACTTTGTTTATTTACTCCAATACAAGGAATGTTTCCTCCTATATATATTATGTAGGTATGATTTTGATAGGAGCTATATTCATATTTATATATGTTGATATATATATATATATATATATATATATATATATATATATATATATATCTTTTCTATATATATATATACCATGTTTTTCTTCTTTTTTTGTATGTGCGGTTTGCAATTTTCACATTTAGCAGATTTTGTATGTCTGTCCTTTTTTTCTTCATTATTCATTTTGTCCGAACATTTATAAGCAAACATTCGGTAATGTCGAGAGTAATAGTAATTTTCGTTATGCCTAGGGGTTTCCAGTTATAATTATTTTTAATATTATTATTAGTTAATAGTTATTATTATTATAATTATTTATACACATTCAACTTACTGCATTTTTCTGTGGCCATTTTCGTTTGTTTTAATAATAAACGTTTTGTATTGAAGCACATATCATACCTCCCCAGCTAGGAGGTATTGGCTTTCGTTCCTTTTCGCTCTCTTGCCGCGTGTGTGTGTTTTTTAGCGCTGTTTCGGTGTATTACTGTGCCGTCATACGCTGCAAATTGAACCGTTTCTATTCATTTTCAATTTCGCGGCAAACACTTTGTAACAGATAGTTGGATTGCGCCATCATAAGAAGTGTGTTCGCGCACATGGGAGAGGAAGATTATGTGTCATAGATATTCGCGCCAGCAATGTGGGCTAGTAGTAATGTAGTAGTACTGATTGGAAACAATAGTTTTAAATAAATTGTTGTTACTTTCAGCGGCTGCAGGAGTGTGCAGCTTGCTTACGAGATTTAACGTTCCCCGCCGAACACCGAAAGCATTTTGTGTAAAGCAGAATAATGATGCGCGTTTTGGCCCTTTTGGATGTGTTTTTTTTTGTAATAAAGAATGTTCTAATACCCAGCCAGCTCTTATCATCACAGAGCAAAGGGATAAACAAAAGGAAAAAAAACCACACACACACACACAGAAAACATAATGATATTTGTTACGTTTGGAGATACTCATTGAAATGGACGAAATATGTTACCATTCCATAACCTTCCCTAGCGCATATATCCAGGAGATAGGAGAAAAATAATAATACATTTAAACAAAACCATCGCGCGCGTGTGATGTGCCATTGGAAAATGCATGCTGAGTTCAGCAGCATCTAACTTCGCTGAAATCATTCTTGTAACACAATTACACAAACACACACACACGTACGTATTCTTATCGTACTTATCGAAACACGGTTCCAGAGTTATAGTTATATATCTATGTACATACAATACACAACTTTCGATACGATTCCTCTTTTAAAAGCTTCTTTGTTTAGTAATCATTCGAAACAGTTCGCTCTGTTTTCATGTAATGTGTGTATATGTAACTGAGTGTGGACTAACGCTTAGGTAAAACCGCTTATTCGCGGTTGTTGTCTATGATCGCTTTATCTAGCCTGTGTGACAAAATTGTTTGATTGACTTGCCGGTTCATTATTCAACTTTATCTCCACAACTTATGCATTATACATAAAACGAATCACAAGCCACAACCCGGTCTTGTGGTTCCTCATGTTGGCTAGTTACCAAAAGTGTCCACAACACAACGTCATCCCAACGTCATCATCTTGGCTATAAGACCACCGAAGGGGATCCATTTTGAGAAGTGTTAAAGAAATGCAACCCCAAACCCCCGGGAAGGAAACGTTACGTTACCTTCCCACCTTCTTCCTGTAATGTGTATATGCGCACATACACATCTGTACGATTTGCATTTGTATTATATATGTTTCGCTAACCATTTACAGCATTGTCTCGTTTGTTTGCGCACACTTGCGTAAACTTATTTTACTTAAGCTAACTCAACGCACTCAGCGCGTTCCTACGAGGATATACACACTACCGTTCGACCCTTTTTGCACTTTACATCTCTAACATATACGTAGCATACATACACAAACTTCCACCAACTATCGGTCCAAAGGGTTTATACTTCATAATTACAGCATTCCTGTTCCTCCAAACTTCACAAACGCACAAACTCCCTTTACTAAATCAAGGGTTCTGCTTACACGATATGACACACTAACCGCTAGTTTAATTAATTCATCGCTTATGAATTATTTTCTACAAAATTGTACAACAAAATGCTGCGCGCATAAGTTGGCCACAGATTGGGCTGCCAGTACGCGTTACTCGATTAACTGCACCTAAGGTTAATGTGTGTGTGTTTTTTGCGCCGTGCTATGTAGTATTATGTATTCGCTGTACTGTCCCCATACGTTTAACTGCTTTTAACCATACTCAGCATTTATATCAACCGTTGCCGGATTGTTTGCACCGTTGCCAAACATTCGCTTCGTCTTGTTTTTGTACAAAAATATACGTATGAATATATATATAACAACATGCCACACCTCCACAAACGTGTCTTCCGCATATTACTATCCAATCTTTCGTTCTGTTCTTCCCAAAAAAAAAAATCGACAATGCAACATCATATGGACACGTTTATCATCGCTCCGTCTCTATTTTGCACTTTGCAGCGAACGATTTTGATGATCATTTATACGCCCTTTCTCTTTTTCCCGCTGTTACACTTGCATTGCAGTTTGCGAGAAGTCCATTGGACACCCAAACGAGCGATTTTCATCGGTTCGCTGTGCGATACAACTTCGATCGTGAATTTAATACTTGATCTGATATCACGAAACAGTATTTTTTTGCTTATTCCAACATAGGCGCGCGCGCGCTCAATATTTACACCCTTCGCACTGTTGTGGGGACCATTTGTTGATGTTTTTTTTTGTTTTGCTACCGAATAACATTGATCATTTGCCGCTGAATGGATTTGCTTTTGCATATATTAGAGGCTAGACTTTTTAGTTAGAGCGCTACTACACTTTGAACAGTATTTTAAGTGCTTCTTAAAAGTGGAAACAACACAACAAATTATGAATTTGGCAAAAAAACGGAACAAAATTATAGAAGAAAAAGAATTACAACAAGACAAACTGTCTACTTATCGGGCACTACAATCGATGTCCTTATGGACGGCGTAGAAAACATTGCCCACTGCTGCCATCACTATGACGCACCACTCCATAATCAGTGAGATCAGTGACGGATATAAAACAAATGAAAACGCAGTCTTGTGTGGAATAAGGCCAAATTAATACAAAAAAAAAAACAAACAATAAAAACCCTGTCACGCGTTTTCATCATACAAACGCTATATGAAATTGAACATATACTTCTGTTGCGGTGACTTTTGTAGTGTACAATACCGACCCAATTTTTGCCCATTAGAGTAAAATCTAATCTGCCTGTATGTAAGCTCTATGTCACCCACGCAAATGATAGAAGGTTCGTACGAATTTTACTACGTGATTACACCATTAAATACGCTACTTGAACTGAACTGGTCCGCTTTAAATTACTACCAATCGTCTGCAAGGTAAATGATTTGCTTCGTCCTGTGTTATCGCTAAGAAAAGCATTCCTTTTACTTCCTACCGTACGCTGTCCTGTTG
The DNA here is from genome assembly GCF_943734845.2 of Anopheles funestus. Lineage (NCBI taxonomy): Eukaryota > Metazoa > Arthropoda > Insecta > Diptera > Culicidae > Anopheles > Anopheles funestus. The sequence continues at coordinate 33,605,163 of NC_064599.1, forward strand.
CTTCATAGCGACAGTTATGATAATAGAGTGAATGGTTTGCGGGAAACGCGAGCATTGGGATCGTAAGTCATATGTTTATCACACACACACATACATACATACATACATACGCGCGTGCATACACGCACATATACAACCCAACTGCAAAAAGGAACACGCGCTGCTGCCAATCCGTCGGTGCTTATTTGGCGGGCCGATACGTTTTCTTGCTTCACTTGGTAGGTGGTCCCGTCTGGAAGGGACTTAGCACAGTAACGGCCGCTGCCTGAGGGCTCGCTAGTACGGCTAAAAGTGAAGAGAAGACAGATGAATGTTAGTGTTAGTGTTAGACAAGTAAGACTTAGGTCTTAGCGACCTAACGATCGAGCTAGCTCAGTTATATCTCATGACACAACACACGCATGATGTGCATTAATAATTCCTCTTACCTCCGTATGGTGCTTGAAACATCGGGTAACCAAGTCCCACGTGGGTATGATGGTGTGTGTGCACATGACGTTGTGGTGGTGGACTTCGTGTTCCGGCATTTCCACCACTGCTGGAACCACCACCCCCACCAGAGGAAGATTGCTGTTGGGAGCTGCCGGAACTACCGCCTCCACTGTGATCTTTACCTTGGCCGTCAATACCACCACCAGAATTACCACTGCCAGCATTACCGCCAGCATTATTCGCTCCACCAGGACCACCACTGACACCGCTGTTTCCACTATTTACATTACCACTGCTCCCGCTATTGCTATTTACTGAGTTTCCTACAATGAAATGTGAAAACAGAAAAAACATTAAATTTTTGTTGTAATTTTAAACGTGATGGACAAAATAAAAAAAACGTAAAAATGTCCATTCTCACCTTGCATATGGTTTCCCGCTGAAGGAGGTTGCGATGATTGCTGTAATGGTGGTGGCCCACCACCACCACCACCGCCTCCCCCAACGCCACCGCCACCACCACCACCACCACCGCCACCACTAGAATTTGCTGATTGTTGTTGTGCGGCAGCAACTGACTGTTGTTGCTGCTGCTGCTGTTGTTGCTGTAAAGACAATCCTGCGCTACTACTGTTTGGTGGAGGAATGCATAGATTAGGATTTTGGCAACCTGGTTGCTGCGAGAGATTGGGACTTGATACGCTTACTTTAACGCTGTTGCTGGTCGGACTTTTCATTGCGCGCTCGCTAAGCTCGTGTATCTTGTGTGAGTTGTAGTACTGACTTGCATGGTGCTGCAGCAGATCAAGCGCTTTCGTACTTTGATTCCGGGACAGATCCTCGGGCGGGTGATTGAAGCGCGGTATTTGCAAATGGTACGGTGCGGCCGAGTACGGCGCAGTCGAAACCAACATCTGTCGGTACATTTGATGGTTCGGATCAAACCCAAACGGTGAGGCGCTCATGTAGAGCGAAGGTGAATAGTACTGTGACGTTGGCGGTGGCGGTGGGCCTTGCGTTTCCATCGTCGGTTTTTGGCCCTCCTGCTGTTGCTGCTGTTTCAGTTTCAGCGCACTGCTTTCTTTGTCCTCCTGCTTGATACTTCCGCTACCACTGTCCGAACCTTTGCCCATTCCCTTGCTACTGCCTCCACCGGACGATGACGACGATGAGCTTTGTCCCGAAGAAGACTTCGAACTTTTGCCCGAACCTTGACCCGACAGCGATTGTCCATGCAATCCGGATTGCTGTTGTGATTGCCCGTGCGATGACGGAGAGTGTGGTTCATCCTTTGGATTCAGTCCGGGCGGCAAACCTGGTGGACCGCCGGGATGACCCGATGGTGGAGGATTGCGTCGTTGATCAGCGTAGCTGAACATTCTAAAAAAATAGTAAAATATACATTAATCCAAAATTTATCTCTGCCATTCTGTTTAAAGTGTTTAAACGCACCTTCTAAGATCTTCCTCTCTCGACGTTGCGATGTGGGATGGTGGTGGAGGACCACCGGGTGGTGGACCGACGCCCAGTCCATGTCGGAACATGCTACCATATGGACCGAGGGATTGTGGTGGTAGGGAAGGCGGTTGTTGATTTGGGCCAACTTGTTGCGGATCCTTAGGATGCAAGCCGGGTCCGTGTAGTGATGGACCGCCACTTCCACTTAGGCCAGGTTCAGTCTTTATGTCTTTCGTAGATTCCGATTTTATGAGTTTTGAGGCCATGAGCTGCAAAGGAACCAATCAGTTTAACAAAACCGGTCAATTATAATATTTCTTCTTTCATTACTTGAAGATGATTCTCGCGTTACACTTACCGGTGAAGCACCCAGTTTACTATACTCGCTAGGACTTTGGCTCTCTTTCAACCGTTCCTCCTTGACTGTAACGACCGGACTGTGTTTTGTTTCGTCCGATATTACCGAGAGCTGACCATAACCAGCATCGAGACCAGGATAATTGTAACCGGGTGGAACATAGCTGTGCAAACAAACAATGAAGATGCAGATTAGCTATACTTACACATAAAAAAACCTTAGCGATCATACGTACCCGTAAGGATAGTAGTGTGGTAATACTTTTCCGCCCGGTGGTGGAGGAGGACCAGCATTTAACATGGAACCATCCTTCACATCATTACCACCTCCCATCGGGTTCAATCCGGCGGTTATCGAAGGATTTAACATTAGCCCACCGGCCGTCCGAACACCATCCGGTCCAGTAGGTGGTCCGCTTGGTGCTAACGATGGTGGCGGTGGCAATACCGATGGTGGAGGTTGCGATTGATGCATTGGATGTGGTTGTGGTGGTCCTGTGTTGTTTGGTTTGTTCATAAGATCCAACGGCGGCTCCTTATTTTTGCTATACTCGAGTGGTCCTCCAGTGACGGAGGCAGACGGAGGCGCAATGTTTGCTGCTACACCATGAGGTAATGGGACCGAACCGATTGGTGGTGGCGGCGGTGGCTTATTCGCACCCAGATCTGCCGCCGTGGGAAAGTACGGACCGCCCGGTGGTGGTGGCGGAGGTGGTTGCTGATGGGCATAATATGGATAAAGCCCATAGCTGGACAATGGTCCAAGGGGACCACCCGTGCTTGGAGCGCTGTTGCTAGGATTGTTCACAGATTCTACCGGTGCTTCGTTCGTTTTCCTGGTGCCTTCCGTCAGATGAGATCCTTTTGATTTTTCTATAAGTACAACATCGATCATTAGCATATGGATGCATGAGAATTTTTAATACTTCGGAGTGCTCTTCTAAGACTTACCAGCTCCCATGGGCAGATCTGTCGCATCGGTAACGGGAGTGGAATCGTCACTAATATCACTGTAAGCTGGACTTTGAACGTCTTCCGTGCGATTAGCCGCCGATGAAGCCAATGAGTCATAATCGGTGTTGGTAGATGGACCGGGCGATTTGCGACTTTTCTTCTGCTTAGCGTAGCTGTGCGGAGGTTTATGGGCTGAAATGAACAGGAAAATTATCCAACTGTACATATGAAGTTCAGGCAGTTAAGTTCGCTTACCATCCATCGGCGTAGAAGGAGCGGATGTAGCATTTGACAACATTCCAATGTTAACTGCCGGCGATCGTGCTATTGCAACCGATGATACCGCATTAGCATTCATTCCTCCTGTCACACTTACACTTGGATCTTCATCTAAAGTGGAAGAAACGATACACAGATTAGAGTTCATATCGACGGATGAAAAAAATCATTTCGATGCATACCATTCATAGATGTTGGACCGCCATCTGCCATGTCAGCGTTTCCAGTGGAACCGTGACCAACATCTTGCTGTTCACTGCCTCCGAGGGATGCACCAGATGGTGGCATTTGATCGGTAGTTGATGACTGGTGTAAAATGTTACTTGCTGTATGGGTTGCCGCTGAGCTAGCGTCTTGCGAACTCATGCTACCCCCAACAGTTCCATTGTTGATTGTGCTGGCACCACTTGGGCCAAGAGGCTGTTGTTTAGATGCTAAATTTTGTTGTGACAATTGACTAGACACGGTTGAAATACAGGAAGCAGATCCGGACACTGTTTGTGATGGTGAAGGAGCAGATGATGTCGCTATGGCAGAGCTGGAACCTGAACCACCCGACGTGGTAGATAGGGCCAGCACGAGTTCACTGTTGTTGCCCGCAGACGACGACCCACTACCACCGACGCCACCACCTGTGCCTGATGTAGGAAGAGCTGTGTTACTACCGACGACCATGGACAGGGGTGACGGTGCCGCATTGTTGGTGGTTGGCGAAGGTGCTATCCGTTGCGGTGACTCGGGTGCTTGCAATGAATCCTCATCCATCGAAGAGGCACTGCCAGCATGTGCATGACTCTGATGGTACTTTAGCCCGTTAGCGTGCTTGTACTTTTTGCTACAGTCTTGTTCAGGACACTCAAGTAATACCGGTGAAATAGCACATGCCGCGGTGCTGCTTTTCGCCTTTTTACAGGCCGATCCACCGCCACTGCTTGTACCGCTACCGGCCACCTGCACGTTCAAACCCGTCACGAGGTTAACGATCGACGCGGCGTTCGACGTGTGACCACCGTCCGTGTTGGAACCATTGTTAAAACCATTTCCTCCATTGCCGGAGCTACCGGAACCTGCCATATTTACAGACGCCGGGTTTATCACATTATTGCTCATGGTGTTCGAAGCACCATTATTACTGCCAACGCCACCGGTGGTGCCACTACCACTACCGGCACCAAGTGGAGAAGGAGACTCATCTTTTGATTTGCGCTTTTCTGCCCGCGGTGGAAGAAAAGCTACGGGAGATGTGGAGGGTGTATTGGTGGCACCGAGCGATCCACCATTGTTGCCCGCTCCAACCACATTTGCGCTGGCAGAGAGCGTTGGAAGTTTTGCACTACCGGTTGCACCACCGCTTGCCGCATTCGTCTCGATAATGCCCCCTCGGCCTCCTCGTCCCTTCGAACCACCATTTCTCAACTTGCTGTGCATCTGTAATAGATAATGCAGAAAACATAGATTACAAATTTCGTCCTTCGAAATTATTTGAAGGAAGGCTTACCGAGCTTCGCGTTTCTGTGAAATTGCTAAGATCGTTCGATGGCAGCAATGCTGAACTTCGTCCTCTTTTTCCGCGTCCTTTTGGTGTTCTCGAGTCTAATTCTTCGGTTGGAGAATCACAAAACCTGAAACAACAAAATACAAACATTAGCAAAATAAGCCACACATTCACTAATGATCGTTTAATATTTCATCCGTTTAAAGTATGTCATGTTAACCACTTACCTAGGAGGTGCCCAATCGTGTTTGGTACAATCGATCAACGTCCCGACGTAGGTTTTGCCCCGCCAAGTAACGTTTACCACCAAAACACCACCTTCCGTTTCGTGCCAAACAATTCCCTCCAGCGTGACGGACGTGCCTGGCTCGCAGGGACCCAAACAGTCCGGTTCGGTTATTGTGCCAACGGACGTACCAACGCAAACGTCTACCATTTCCTTCCGTTCGCCTTTGTGACGCTTGGCGGGTGGTGGGCTCGAACCACTTTTATCGTCGTGCGCTGACAGAGCGGCCGAGAGGTTGGGCGAAGATGCAACACTGCCGCCAAACATTCCCACACCTTTTTGGTATGAAAAAAAAACAAAAACACAAATGTCACTTTCCAATACTTATTTCGTGCTTTAGTGATGCGCTTTGTATCATTCATTACCCATCATGTTGGTTGTCGTCGTTCCGCCAGCATCGCTAGCCGTTCCAGCCATGGAGCCTGCCTGTAGTTGAGCTTTTAGCACACCGGTTCCACCGGCATGCATATTGTTGACATTCGCAATGTTACTGCTACCGGAGCCGGTTATACTGCTACTGTTGGTATTAGTTCCACTGGAATTATGTGTTCCTGTGCTAGGAACATTTAGGTTTAATAGCTAAAGAAGGGGAAGAATAAACATATTTTGTAAAACATTGGATGCAAATTATCATCTAATTTATAGTCGTATGGTTCATATGAGATCATTTTACCTTATTGATGTCCTTGCCTAGCACCGGTGGACCAGGAGCGTTCGGGGCGCTAGTAGCACTTCCAGAGTTTGTACCCGTGCCAACACTGTAAAGACACAACACATGTAAATATATTGCGAATATTGCGCTATTTTACCTATATTTCATTAGTTTGTGTAGTTTCGTTAATAATAATAAAAAAATATACCAATTTAAACATTTTTCCAACAAAATAATAAAGAATAAAATGATACATAATCGCACGTAATTTCTTCCTTGTGTATCGTTAGAAGGAAACCATCCTATTTCAACCTTTAACAGCTTTATCTTTCGCATTGCATGAGAATGATCGTTCATGAATATCACTGATGAGTTAAACAACTCATACAGGGGTGTGTCGCTGCAAATGGTTTTGGCTTTGCGAATGCATCAAATTAATATGTAATATAAAGACAAAAAAAAACTCTTCAAAAAGACAAAGAGTTAACTCTTTAATTTCACTTATTCTAACCCCAAGATTATATTGTTTTCATACCTTAAGCTTCCTGGAATGATTCCTCCTGCTCCTATTCGGTGCGATGACCCGAGTGTTATGCTGCCAGCATTACCATGATCAGCATTATTGCTTCCGGACTTAGCATATATACAGGATGCACTGGAACAGGGCTGTTGCTGTTGCTGCTGGAGTAACCCGTTTACTTGCACATCGTGATTGACCACGCAAATGCAGTTACTACTACTCGTGGATCGGCTACTGGTTAGTCCACTGGAACCAATTCCAATATCCGCTGGTCCGCTAGTGCCACCGGCTGCTTGATGCTGCTGTTGCAACTGCTCATTCTTATCACGCTGATTGTGGTGTGTAGTTTTATCCTTTCCCTTGTCTCGCCGGTGGCTGCTGCTGCCGCGTTTGTTTGAACTCTGGGCCGGTTGTTGATGTTGCTGGTGCTGCTGGGACTGTTGCTGTTGTTGCGACGCAAGGATATTAGAGCCCATCTGCTGTTGGGCATTGCTGTTACCACTATTGCTATTGTTACCACCGATGGTACCAACACTGGCGGACTGTGACGAATGCTTCTTTCCCGAGCTACCCAGAACGATACTGCCGGTGTTGATGTTACTCCCACTGCCACTGTTGCTACCAGCACTGCCACTGTTATTCATGCTTAAATTACTGTTATTACTGCCATTGGGTGTGTTGCTATTGAGGAGTGGATTGCCACAATTGACACCAGATCCGATCACACCCGATCCGCTGGTTGGATGGCCACCACCTGCAGCCGAATTTAATCCCGTATTCATCACTCCTCCAACTCCACTTCCCACCACTCCACCGGCCGTTCCGATGGTGCCACCACCACCCATACCCGTACTATCGGAATCAGTCGTTAAATGACCACCCGTTGTACCTCCACCGGTACTGACGTTCATGGTAGGTCCTCCACCCCCTAATGCACCTACACCAGCTGTCAAGGAACTCGAGCCAGTGCCTACTAGAGATGCTGTGGTCATGCCCGTTACACCAGTCGTGCTTGTTAGGGCACCGGACGATCCAATGCCCGTCGTGTTTACACCCGTACCACCGCCGGAACTTAACGTTGCCGTTGTAGGTGTGGTGCCGTTTTGATCCGATTTGACAATTTCATGCTTTGCTTCGGATGTTTTTGTGCCTGGTTTCGTACGCTTGATCTTCATTTTAAGCCCCTTATCTAGGGTTGCTTGATGGTCAACGGACAGTTTGGTCGTTGACTTACTACCCGAGCTGCTGGTAGTCGAAGACATTGTGGTATTGCTGGTACTGTTGTTACTATTGCCACCACTGCTGCTGCTGCTGCTGCTGTTGCTGCTGCTGCTGCTTCCAGGTGCGTTTTGTTTGCCTCGACTACCACCGTGGGTATTCGTATATGTGTGAGTCGATTCTCCACGTGAACCACCACTATCGGGAGTGTCGTTTCCCGTAGCAGATCTTATTCCTGATCCTGCAGATGTTGGCGCAGCACTTACAGAGCCAGACTCGGCAGAGTGCGATGTGACAGCTGATGAACCACCCGTAGATGTATTACTTGAGGTACGAACTCTACTACTACCTTGTGATTCTCCACTTTTATCTCCTGCGCTCAAGCTGTTACTACTGCTACTACCGCTCAACTGCTGCTGTTGTTTGTGCCGATGATGGTGATGATGATGGTGGTGATGGTGGTGATGATGATGATGGTGTCCTTTCGAGCTACTACCACCGCTAGCGCTACTTCCCGGTCCGGAGGAAGCAGTTTTTTCTCTAGCGTCACTTGACACACTAACCGGGCTGGTTTTTCGGCCTTTCACCGAAGCGTTTCCGCCTCGTGCCTGATTGCTATGAGTAGCCACGGAAGATATGGCAGCTGTTGATGGCTCACCGCTATTGCCACTACTGCTACTGCCACCACCACCGCTGGTTGATAGGAATTGCAGCACACCACCAACGGGAGTCGTACAGCTACTGCTGGACGCGTGTTGATTCTGCTGCTGCAGTTGCTGTCGCTGCTGCTGTTGCTGCTGTATCTGTTGCTGATTCGCACCAGTCTTTTCAATGTCGGCGTCTAAATCGATTATTAAATCACCAATTCCGACGTCCCACTCGTTGTCGTCGTCAAAGTTCGAATCTTTGATATCTGCCGTTGATGAGGAGGAAACGACAGTCGGTACCACCCCCACAACACCCACTATTGCGTTATAGCTACCACGATCGGTTTCGACCGACGCAGGATGATCGAGTGCAGCCGACACGGGATGCTGCTGAAGACGATGATGCTGATGAATAGTGGGATGCGTCGGTTGGTTCGCTTTGCCGCCGAGTGTATCGCCGTTACCAGGGTTACCGTCACTGACACCGCTATTGCTCTTACTACCGCTAATACTAATAAGGTTGTTTCTACTACTGCTACTGCTGCTAGTGCTGTTGCCTCGTGTGCTGTTACTGTGGCTGTTGGTGCCGCCGCTGCTGTTAACGCTGCTACCGCTACTTGTTAGATTATTAGCTCCTTCGTTATTGCTATCAGTTCCTTGATTCATTAAGACCACCTTGTTTTGGTGGTGGCTGCTGCTGTTCGCCTCGTTGCGACTCATTGAATCCATGCAGTGAAAGAATGCGGGGCTTCCGCCGCCAGCGGGCCCATCAACAATCTTTGCCACCGGTTCGGTCTGGTCACGTTAGTGGCGACGTTCAACTGCAATGATAACGCAGACCAGGACGGTTCACGGAAAACTCTTCCTACTGGTAGTGTTAATACGTCAACGGGCGATTCGGTTGTCCTTTGGAAGAATGGCTTATCGTTTAATCGCTTCTTGATGGTACAGTCACTGGTGGACGTAACGCTCGATGATTCGGATGAAATAGTGCACGGGTAACGATAGCAACTACGGTAGCCGGTTGTATTTTGATCAAGCTTCCAGTTACTTTGCAGTTGGGCAACAGTATCGAAGGGCCACGGCCCTTGGGCCAGCAATACCATTTTAATCTAAAAATAAAAAGAAAACAGAGAAAACAATAAAAACATCATTAATGTTTGAAATTCTATCACGCAGTTGATTTCGCAATTTATTTTTTTATTTTTAGGGAATTATTTGTGTCGTTTCAATCAACTATTAACAAAATTTTCTTACAATTGCTTACCAGACAAATTGAATAATCGTATCAATTGCATTTGTTTGTCATTGCTGTAAGGCCATCACATTTCATCTTATATTAACATTACACCACTATAATAACTGGTAAACTTATTTTCATTTAATTGATTAACATCTTCTTAAAGTGAATTCCATATTTTTGTTACACTAACACAGCACCGCTAAAATTATACATTTCAATCAGCAATCGTAGTTCTCCTCTGCACTTTGGCGTTTTTATGTAGAACATAGTAAAATAAAAAAAGTAAATTAAGACAATAACACGAAACAAATCAATGAGGTAACATCCAACTGGTAGTAGTTTGATTGTTGTTTCCACGTTTTTTTTCAATTTTAAGTACTGTTTGGCATATTGTAATGCAACATAATAATTAGCTAGCATAGATTGCAAGTCGTAACGCAGTAGTAGATAGTGGGAACAGTAGAATGGGTTTTGTCTTATTAGCATGCCAAGCAGTAGAACTTGTAAAACCACTCATGATGTAAAAAATCATAATTCGTACACAATAAATACAACCATACAGCTTCCATACATCCGTGTATCAAAACTGCACAGAGATTTACAATAAAAAAAAAGATCAAGCGCATTTAACATTCGTTCGTGTTTCAAGAGAAAATATGCCTCCATGCTAGCGGTCGTCGGGTCGCCCTTTACAGGATATACAGGCCATACAAAAACGTAGCATAACTAATGCTATCTCATACACACATTTACACGGATGGTTCACACTACTCCGTCCCCGCGGTATTATCGCTTAGCAGTGCCCATCATGCCTACTTTATACCGCATCATACTACTACCACTACTATTGAAACTGCTTGCTGCTGCAAAACAACACACACACACACACAAACGCTCGCATCTATCAATCTCACTTTCTCTATTTCACTCATTCGTTCTATTGCTCGCTCACTCTCTCTCTCTACCTTACTGCCTTTCTTCTCCGCTCGTGACAACTTTTTCAACCAATTTCCATTTGTGCGTAGCAAACAAACAACATTAGAATTGCCTTTACATCCACTTTTCAAACATCACTGCTTCAATTAAACAGCATCAATGCAACACGCACGTTTGCCAGCATGCTTTCATCACAAGAAAAAAAACCCACAAGTATCGGACATTCTTATTAATTACAACCGAACACACACTTTGGGGGCAGCAGTGATTTTCTACTGTCAAGCGAAGCACAACCCATATTCCGATGGGACGACATTGAAGCATGTATTTTCAATCACAATCGCCAAACGCACCTTGCACAGCATTCGCAAACGTTTCGATAACGGTTTCTGTGCACTTTGGTCACTGTTTTGCTACATTACATGCACGATTTTTCCCTCGAAAGTCATTCATTCTTGCCCCACAAGTAGCCAACCAAAGTGACGCGTTAAACTGTGTTGTAATAAAAATGGATACCCGTGCATTCTATGTTTCTGTTTTCCTTGTACAAACACACGACGGGCCCGCTCACCAACACACGCACACACGCGCGCGCCAGTTTATACTTCACGCCGGCCGGGGTTGAAATGAACCGCGCGCGATACACATTGGCTTCTCACGCGTTGTCGCCTTTTTTTGTTCGCCCTGGCAGTTGTCTATCGACGCTACATATCTGGCAAACTATTTCCCTTTTATTATACGGTGTTACGCAAAATACGATGCACCATTGTAGAACCTTGCAACGAATTGGACCGCCACACGCAGTTTCGCCGTTTTCAATCCTGATTGAACACTCGCTCTCCTTGGATTGAGATTGAATAACACAAAATCAAACAAGTCCGGAGAGACTCCGGGGATTCGTCTCGCTCAATTGTCTTCCGCACACAGGGTGCCTCAAAAGACCCCTTGTATCCTTTCCATGTAGAGCTTTTTTTTTAGAGGAAACCTTGAGGCAGCAGTAAATTGTGGGCTGCTTCTAACCAACCATCTTCATAATTCCGCAGACATCTCTCTTCCTAACATCCGGAATGCAACCGAGCCAAGAAATTCATTGTTGGATTTGACAAACCCTCGGGTTATGATCTTGTATCTAATTATACTAATCTTATTGCAAATATTTAAAAAAAAAACAAACGAGAACAACTACAAGCAATAATAAATATTTAATACTATTTTTATCATATAATAATACCAACAATAAAACACAGAGTGAAATTTAAAATTGAAGCAAAAAAGTAAAACTCCACACAAGTTGAACCCCTTTGCGCTAAGTGTGTAGTGTGCGTAATCATCCAGCAGCTCTGCGCTATACAGTCGCTGCGTATTATCTCACGATCGTAGCAGCATGCTCCTGGATGCTGATGATGATCGCTGGAAAAGGTGATGATTGCAGCATGTTTGGGATAGAAAACTCCCTTTTTACTAGTAATACATGAAAGCTGAATAGGCGAATCTCATATCTCTTAATTTTGTTAAAATAAATGCAGCAACATATAGCATTGTAGCTTGCACAAGGCAAAAACAATGCGATAAAACGATTCGTTTGATTGTTGTGACTGCTAAACGTTCATCTGCCTTCAGCTTCGAAAAGATTGAGACCAAAGAGTAAACCATTCCTTTCATTAGAACATTTACAACCACTCGATCACTGTTATGCTGCTGTGAGCTATTCTTTAAATGATTTGGATTAGATGTAAAATATGATAATTTTGTTGAATCTTGTTCAAATAACACACACAAGCAATACAATGATACAACAGCGTGAATTTACACCATAAATTTACAAAAATATTGGTTTTAACGATTTAGTGCTTACCTCGATAGTATGGATATGAGTATTTTATTTACTGGTTCTATTTCACATATTTTCAAAAGCCAGATTTTTAATCCAGAATGATATTTCGCAGCTGTTCTAGCACATCCACAGTACATGAAACACAATGACGTTCGTCGTGGAAATCACTGTACACTGATTCAGATTATTATTATTCGGCTTTCGATACATTCCCATTGCACACCAGGGACATTAGCGCAAGATTGACGGGAACTTTTCGCACTACGCACAACCGGTAGCGAGCAGGTCGCGAAACTGGCAGGAAGCTGGCTGGCAGGATCAACCATGCATACAGATAGTATAAGCACGTACACACATATACACATACACACCGTATTCGGCTAGGCAGATACACGCACGCACACACACACACAGAAATTTTACACTTGCATCACTCTTCCTTCCCCGCCGTCACCCAGGAGCTATTATATGACGGGCTACTTTTTCTGCTTCTTTCTCTGTGCGTTGACTTTTTCTCACGGGAAGAAGGCTCACCGATCCATGCAAAATTACCTTCCGCGAATATGCAACCGCAGCGCTACAGCATTAGCGCCATACACATTTTCTTGCCCCGGATGCACTTTTCGCTAGGAAAATGTTTCGCGCACAAGGTTTACGAACGGGAACGGTTTACGAACACCTAACTTTTTTTTACATACGCAGATCCTTTACCGCAGTCACTGGTCGAAGAGTGCACCAAACGAAGACGATACATTCGATGGTGTCGAACGCAAAATCGATACACCCGAGCACTTACAACGCACACAACACTGACAATTTCCACAGCAGCCGTGCCACTACCGTTGTTAGTGCATTGTTTTAGCAGTTTTATTCGGTCATTTTTGCACTCTTTATTTACGGCTTGAAAAATTACCGATGGCTAAGCTCATGGCTATACAAATATGGAGGAATGAATCCTTCTCTGCACTTTGGTCCATCTCGCGAATGACAGTTAAACTGTTATGCTGCGTCTATGAGGTATGTCTCAGTTCTTCATTTATGCAATGGGAATATTTCAAAAAATCATTTTCTCGTTGGCGCTACATATCCAGAGAAAAGTTGTTGAACTTTTCTCGATTACATTTCTTTTTCTTTTTCATAATATGATAACACACTTTTATCGAAATTAGAAAACGATCGGAGTTAATGGTACAATGTACTATCCGTTTCTCATTTCCAATAATTTTGCATTTGTTCTTAACAAAAAAATAATGTCCATTACAGATCTATAATTGAGCGTTTGCTAGTAAATAAATACTTACTTCCTGTAGATACATTAAGATCTCAGATTACTACAAATCCCGTATAAACTTTTCCCAGGATGTCATCAATACAATTTCGCTATTTCGTGTAATTTCGCAGAAAATAAATCATCATCATTCGTTCATCTGCACATATGTATAAGGAAAGCACGACTGATTCCATTCCCATTGAATGCATATATTTTATTAATTTTACACTATACATCTAAACATTTCAGAACAAAAACTAAAACAATAAAAAAAGTTAGAGAGTCGCACTCCATACGAAATATGTCGCGTAAATTCCAATGGCAATGTATATAAACGACAGCTTCTGCTCTCGCATACGGAGTTACTGATACTTGCCCAAGATACTGAAGTCGTATATGATACATTTAGTTCGGTAGGAGCATTTACATAGAGCATAGGTCAGCTATTTCTTCATAGAAAAAAAGTTACATAAATTAAAAATCTTCGTACAGTTAAACCTATCGCCTTACTACGTTCTAAATGGTGCGTAAGTTACACATTTGCATGAAATTACTTCAGTTTATGATCAGTTCCCTTCCTTTACGAAATAATTTACCAATAAGAAATAGCGCGTTGATCCAAACGAACAAAATGTTTATTTTTGTACAAAGTCATTCTTCGTAAAGAAGCGTTTCTTCCCTCACCTTTCATGCACAATTTGTCAACACCACCGGACTAGGGAATCCTATGTTTTCAATCATTTTAATATATTCATAACAAGTCTTTCTAACTAATGTTTACTGCATCCGTTTTCATTGATATTTTCATTCTAACGACTTGTACTTGAAAAGTCTAATTTGCTGATTTGCCTTCATACAAATATAGGGTAAAGCACAAAAATCTTAACATAATAAAGCAAATAAACTTTTGCCGAAAATTGATAGGGATTTCAAATGCGGACTTGATGTTAATGACTTAATTGCAAAGCCAATGTTCTCCAATCCAATCTCAGCTAATTATTCTTTCCTATATGGAGGTCCTTCAACGTAAAACCGACAAATTTGTATAAATTGAGAGTTAAACCTGAAAGGAGGACGACGTGTGCTGCATATAACATATGCACTGACGATTTAACTTTGATGTTGTGTCTTAGAACACGTTATCTAAAAATAAATCATTATTTGTTTCATGGAAAGTATAGTTGCTGCTTTCTGGCCGATAGCTTTTTTGGAGGGACGGGCATTATTTCTCATGATGGCTTATCGATGTAGCGCTAGCGGATTGATTTGGAAATTGCTCATTTGTTCGCCAGACCCGCCGTTTCCACCAGGAGATTCTTGCTGATGATGATAGTGGTATGCTGCCGCCAACGAAGGTGTGGTAGTCGAAGACACATCTATAAACGATTAAATAATATCATTCAGTTCATTAAAGAAGAACAAAATAATTAATGACCAAAACCATATGCGATGGAAAAAAGAATATCCTACACCATTCAATCAACATGTTTTATCTATCATATCAATTGGAACACGTGTTGGGATATATCAATTTGGTTCCGACCCAATACTCTTGACCAGTGGATGTCCCTATGGATAATAGAAGTGGAATCTTCACCAAGCATATTTTGTCTCTCGTGTTTTGTTTCTGTCTGGTAAGGATTAGTGTCTTGTAGTCAGGTTCTAAAAAGTACTTCGTGAACGTAGATATGCATAATACAAAATGATTAGCCAGGCAAAGAGAAATCTTACATTATCTGCAATTTCGAAAAGTTTGTTATTGGGAATTATAACATTTATTGGTATTGGTCTAAAATCTATGTTTTATGTATGATTAGCTTTCTTTTATTTCAATTTTCCAAAGGCGAATAGTAAAATCTTAAGGATGTCGAATATGATCCAGTCCTGATTATAAACCCAACTGAGCGTATGGTTTAGTCGCGCATAATCGACTGGCTGGCGAGAAGGGTAGATATAAACAAAATCTAACATTCCCTCCATTTCATTCCTTGACGATTCGATCCTTGGTCAGTTTCCAGCATGTCTGTCAGATTACTAAGCTCGTCTTTAGCGTGTTTGGTGCACGATAATAATCGCTTGCGATTTTATAATACATTTATAACATAGAATTCATGGCGAAGTCCGTGATAGTCATGTCTAAGCCCTATCTCAATTCTAATTCTGCATTTTTTTTTTCAAATATCAGGTTTATAAACCCGCTTTCTTGGCATGAATATTACAACATGTTTGTTCATCTATTGAATCACGTCTAGGAAAGATCGAACAACATAATTTTTCATTGAATAATTATCCACTACACTCAAATACAAGTATTTCGTTCTCGACCATCTCTCCACAAGGGATTATTTACGTGCTTTGTATATAATTTCTATATCTAATTTATAGTTTAAAAAAAGTTGAAATTCTTTATACTCGCAAAAATAGTTTTCTGCTGAAATAAACTGTTCAAATAAAATTAAACTTGAATCTATCATATCATACCGTTACTTCCATTGTGCGTTGGGTTAGGTGTCGATGGTGGCGATGGGGAATCGAGCGATATTACTGACGATGAAGGATCTTCTGCAATGTACGCGAAAAGAAAAAAAGAAATTGTACTTGATAGAATAAACAGTCTGCTCTTATTGGTTTGAAAGCATCCTTGAATAAAATATAATCTAATTTTTACAACGCAATATTTTCGCCGAGCGCCATGAACGAAATGTATTCCTTCAAGATATAGATAAGCGTAGAGACGACAATTTAACTAATATTAAATTAACAAAAAAAAACAATAAATAAATAAGTAAACCAAAAGTTATTTAATTTGTGTTAGTTCCAATTTTGAATTTATAAAATTGGAAGATATGTCGGAATTAAAGCAACATATATAGTTAAACTTGTTCACAGTGGTAATAATTGAATAACTGGCTTGAAAGTGTAGTTATTGTCTACTTTTATACAGCATTGACTACTCATACCAAGTTCAAACAGGAAACCATGTTCTCCGATATATGGTGAAAGAAATTAATAAGTAATGAAAATCATATTAATTTGCATAAAATCAAAGAAAAATTAAAATACATTTATGCAACACTATTATGAACAACGGACATAAACTTGAATTCATTTAAATAAAACTAAAATTATGATTTAAATATAACTTATTCCATTCGATATAACAGTTAAAAATGGCTTTAATGATCGATTTCGAGTGATATAATTCAATTGTGTGGGACAAAAAATGGTACAAGACGTTTTAATTTTATTGTTATAATCTTGTTTTATGGATGATCTATTACAATATCACACATATACACAATCGCGTCGCATTGTAATATTGGTATTGATCAAAAATCTATGTTCACCAATGTTCTTTACAATGAAACATATGTAAAGTGAGTGTTTACGCCTAGCAATCTCAGTTTCATTCATCATTTGAGTTTCACTTTTTAAATGATTTTCATTCATTGCACGTTCTGTTCTTGGTCGAACCCGCTCTGTCTCACCCTTAGGGTGAATAATTTCTATACACATCGGAAGGATAACTGCTGTGCTTATGATTTGTTATTTATGTCCCTGTTTTGTTAATTATCTTCATCGTTATCTAGTATTTCTTCGCTGATGACAACACTCTCACTTTCCACGGGATGTTGTTTGTCTGAGTTTCAGAGAGAGCGGTTGCAAAGGAAAGCAAAGGAGAGAGAGAGAGAAAGATGAAGAAATAATCGACAATTAGACAAATGCAATTTTGTCACTCTGCGGGCAATTGTTTAAATGTTGTGTGTGGGTGAGTTTATGTGTACAAAGAGACAAAACATAATTCAAACACATAAATTAAGAACAACAGAATGAACAACGCGTCGTGTGGGGTTGGCCAACTTCCTGTTGAAATCGATATTATTTTTTCTATTTTTTTTACAGAACATTTATAGTCATTTCAATATACTTTTGATGACATCGGAGAACTGAACTATTGTCATCCACATTGCGCAAAGTAAACACTTCTACATAACCAATAAAATTTCATTAATTATCCATTGGCGTAGTAAGTATCTCATGTCATAATAGTCAGTAAGAAAACAAAACATTTAATAAATCGGTTATGATTTTGATTCATCACTTTGAATAATTTAATATTATTTTTCTCATGATCAAGACCACCTATTGAATATACTCTTCAAAATTAGCAATTATTTTTGCTGTAAAGATCGTTATGTAAATCTGGCCAAACTGGCCAACTCTACTGACATTTAACCCCACAATTAATAAATGTGTAAACAGTACGAAAATTTTAAACATAAATGCTATCGTTGCATTCATACTTTAAAAACATCATTTATCAACGCAAGGCGGAAAAAACCAAGAGAATAGATTGTTACATTAGATTACTTTTAAATTCCTAAACATATACTGCTCCAAATTTTGATAGCATGATGTTTTGGGTATGATGTAGGCCCGAAAAATTCCTAATTTGCACTAAGCGTACAAACCCTCAACAGCATGAAACTTTTAATTGATAGAAAGCATTTGCCAAGCAGAGTTGGAATGTTAATGAATTGGGCAATGCTGTAATCAACACAGAACAATCATCAACTGTTCGCGTAATAGAGTTGCATCGCAAAAGCATTTTGTTTTTGATATAGACTCGACATTCTCTTTCAACGAAATTAAACACCATTTGTTTAAGACTACGATAGTAGGAAAAATTAACACAAACTTTTAGACAATCCTTCTCCATTCATAATGAATTAGCAAATTAATTTACATTACACTAATCGTAGGCATATTGATAGTGTTGGTACTTGTGTTAGGCTTGTAATATGTTTTCAATTGTGCACTTACCGTTAATTTTGGAACGAGTTACCACTGTTGCCGCACTAGCCGACGAGCTTCCAGCAGATGCAGCAGATGTGGAGGAAGCGGACGTTGTTGGATTGTTCGAACTGCCCGCTCCATTTGTGCGGTTATTGGTTTTCTTCCGCTTTGAAGGAACTTCGTCATCAGAGTCACTCAGAGTCAAATCAACCTTTCAGGGAAATGGTAGAAAAATTGTACAATTGAAACACTCCTTATTTTGATGGGCGATTTTCTTTTAAATATTTACCGTTTCACTGGAGGTAGTAGTAGAAGTTGGTTCGTTAGTTGAGATGACTGAAGTCTGCGAAACAATACTCGGTTTTGGAGGATCCGTGGTTATTACTTCTGCAAAGATAAAAAAAAGAACAATGAAATGTTACTACCATATGATTACGCATGAATTTTAAAAATTGGACAAATAGTAATTCAAATTATCCTTTTCTATTGCCAATCGGGACTGTCCTGATCGTGGTAGAATAATAGACCATAATAACGTTACAAAGGGAGAGACTTCGAGCAGGTATGATGAAAAGAACTAGATCAAAAAACGTCTTCGGTAATTTTGTAAGTAAACGAAATAGAGTCACACACATCCGCATACTTACCAACATCGTCTGATATAACTTCGACCTTTTGCACAACTTTACTAGGCGACCCATCGTCAGAATCGTTTTGTTTGACGCGTGTACTCCATGAACCGTCATTGTGCAGCTGAATTTCTGTATCTTCGCTCGAAAGCTTATGTGAAGCCAGAACCTCTTGGAAGTACCTTCAATAAGCAATGAAATACATTAGATAACTTGATCAAATTATTATATCCATTCTCCCGTATTTTACCGCTTAAACGAGTCAGATACGTACCCGTCAATTACTAGATTGTTGTATACAGCCGGTTTGTCACAAACCGGACAGTTCCATGTCGGTTTGCGTTCGTTCATCTGAAGATACAACGACGCATCAAAGCACTGCAAGTGGGAGCAGGTTGATGAACTGAAAGCGAAAAACAAAAACCAATGCAGATTCCTCAGTAACAGTAAAATTCCTGTCGATTATCACCGGAGCTTTCAACTAACCGGCAAGGGGTACTCATGCGCATCTTTCCCAGCGGACAAATTAACGATACTTTCAACATCGTTGTAGCAATTTCACAATCAGCATCTTCCTTCAGTTTTTCTTTGACTGTAAAAAAACACACAAACATAACAAACGCGTTATATTATTACTCCTTTGTGGATTGCTCTGAAATCAAGCAAAATACTTACTTAATGCTCGTGTGTAATCTGCCGCTTTTACACCTTTTGTTTTCAGCCTTTGAAGGAGTTGTGCTGACGACAGTTTGCGGACCAAGTAGCAGGATGCAGCATATCCGCGATTGTACTCGGTGCACCAGGAAACGGCAATGTGATTCGCGACAGTCGGAGAAAGCTTCACTTGCGGCGTAATGTTCACCGGTCGCGGAGGTCTCTTTGGTTCTACGCCGGGTTTGTTTGTGGGTATGGGATTCTGCAAATAGGGAAGAAAAAACAAATAACTAAATAACACGAAAACAAAAATTCATCCACCCTGTTTCTTACCGGCAATGGACACAGCTTGTTGTTCACTTTCACTACTATGTTGGGCGGAAAATAATCCTCCTGCTCGCACGTTGTTTCTAGCAGACAAAATCGAAGCTGTACCTGCACAATATGCTCCATCTTGTTAGGATTGCTGATGTCGCGGTTGAGAGCGATTTCATTCGCCTGTTGGGGTGTTAGATGGAAGTAAAAGGAACCTTCTTGCACACGCTGTGTTGTGTTGCTAGGAACCAAAGTAGCCGGTTTCAGCAGTGTTGCCATAACATCGAAAAAGGCCAGCTTTTTCAGTTGTACGTCAGGGTATATCGGGTAATCGGTGTAGCCCGGTACACCGATGCCGTTGGCGTGCACCGGCTGTCCGACCCGGTTGTCACTTTGCACGGCATTCGCGTACTGTTGCTGGTACATTCCCGCTGCCGTACGCGCGTTATTGACACTGTGAACGTTGTTATTGCTGGCGTTAGTCACGACGGTACCGTTATTGCCGATACCGCCAATACCACTGCTGATATTAAGATGTCCACCCGAAGCGAGAAGCGACTGAACCGCTAGGGCGTTACTCTCGACGGACTGCAACACAACCTGTGGCAGTAAGGACTGGTTCACTGTACTGCCAGCTGGATTATTTGACGAAGTGAGAAGTTCTTGCGTCTCTTGCTGACTGAAAATATTTAATGTAAAACAAAACATCGGTTCACATAAGTTAGCTGCCTCATTTACAGAGAAAACAAACATACGCCTTTCGATGAAGCTCACGAACACGATGCTTCAGTACGGCAACGTTTTGTCGAACTAAGCTCAGCACGCGATCAACTAGATCAGATTTTCGACCACTTCGGCTAATGTTATTTTCGCCAAGCAACTGTTGTAAATCGCAGACTCGTAGTTGATGTACCAGTTCCTACGAATAATAAAGATAAAGCAAAGCACACACACAACCTCTTTCAGACAAAATTAACAAGAATAGATACTAATAATGCACGAGCGTTCAATAGACCTAAATTCGTGTGAACCGTTAGCAAAAACTTTTGTTGTTGCGCCATTTTTGTTTATTTCATACTTCCCAGCATGCTTACTTTGTAGAGCATACCCGGCGTGGAAAGAATGGTTGTTGCATTTGGCCTAGGCTTTCCTAGGTCGTATTCCTAGGACGGGAAGATACATACCCGCTATCAATCCGATGGGACAATGTTTGCAATATTTTTCATTAAACTGTGTTGTTATTATAGCGGTGCATCCTAAGCACACGAGATCGATTCGATCAGGAATGAAATTTTAGCTTTTCCACCGTCTAACAGAACTGTCGTTGAATGAATGCTCAACCTCGAGACCGAAACATGGTTCCACGGTATACATAGCACACACAACTAGAAGTGACTCGCACACATACTACAAAGCAGAAAGATATTATATACGCGCAACACGCACGCACACGCTGATATACTTCTGCCGCCCGAGGTGCACACTTGGTTAAAAGTATGGTTTGATTTCTCTTATGTTGGAGCAAAAAAAAACAATGTCGCAGGATGTTCCCAGACAGGAGAGGCAAGCGTAAGCTTTACAATAACTTAGTTGTATTTTTCCCGGTTCGAAAAAAGGCCGCTTCGTTCATTTTGAAGCTACAACAATATCATTTTGTTGATGGTAAGGGAACTGTTTTATTCAACATACCGTTCTTCATGAACTCATGATCCAATTTCGACGAAGGCGCAGGCCACAACGCTTCAATCATTTCAATTGCTCGATCTGCACTTTCGCATTAGCGCGGATGCCAGTGGCTGGTGTAGAAGGAGCAAGGAACATTCGATTCTTTCGTGATCGGCATGATACTCCCTGTAGATTGTTTCGATGTGGGAAAATTCTCTACATTCCTTACAAGTGCGCTGAAGAAGCTTGCGATATTTACTTGGCAGGACATGAACATACCTTGAGCTCTGAAAATTCAGCGGCTTGCCGCGTCTTTCTCATCTTCTACTGACTGCTGTAGTGGAATGTGCATACGCGGCAGAAACTTTCTTCAAAGTTACATCGATTCGGAGTACGGGATACTAGTGGCATATGGTACAATTAATTGTTTAAATAACAGAAAAAACAGAAAATCGTAGTGAACTTCTCGCACAAGTAGAGAATTACATTCAGCACACACACGCACACGCAACGAAGTGACAGTTCACGGCTGCAAAAAAAATCGACGCAAGGTGGTAAATGACCAGGTTAGCTCATGGATTCATCGCGAGCGAGCGAACGTGGATCGGTACGGTTATTAGAAGTGAGAATTTTCCGACCGTGATTCCAAGGCAGTTGCTGCGATATAGGGGATATAAAAGTATTCAATTTGACCAGAAAAAAACTGGCGAAATTATAACTTGTGATGGAATCATTGTTATGAAAATAAGTTTAGTTGAACAACCGAAAAATTGATGTGAGCCGTTATCGTGTGTGGTGAATATAGGATTCAAAAGAAAATTCACCTTTGAAGCTTCATTGTACACCTTGGTGATTTAACGTCAACGTGAGTTTGGATAATCCGTGCCCGTTCAATATCCGGGAGTTCCTTTGGCGAATAAACGAGAGTTTACTGGTTATCTTATTTACATTCTTTCCTTGAAAACCGTTCGATAAATACTCTCTGTCAGCGGAAGTAGATCAAATCGAGATATACCTCCAAGTTTGCTATACTAAGCATAAAATTCCGAAAACTCTTTCATTCGTCCACGGCTTTCATTGTCGTGATTGGCAGTGCACAGTGAGTGTGTGAAAAATTGGTGCAAGTGTTGTGTTTGCATCATTTTAGGGTGTTTTAATTTGATTATCCACCAAACGAAGCCTGCAAAGTGTGCTGTGGACCCGCTGAAAAGCGCTGGGGTTTTGCTCGCTCCGCTCACACCGTTCATTACAGTGCTGGAAAGCGAACGAAACACAAACGCATTTGCCCCCCTAGAACAAACAGCAATCTGGCATCACGAGTTAGCCGGCCGACAGACACGGAGCAGTGGTAGTGGAGATCATGCGCTCATAGTTTTGTCATACGTGTACTAATCGAATTTGTGTGACCATTAAAGTAAGGTGCCGTTTTTGAGGGGTTCCGCCGAGGGCTGTTGTTACGGTGCACGGACCGAGGACAGTAAGGGATAAGTGTTGCACGAGGGAACTAGAGCATGATGAAATTGAACAGACCCCGGTGGTCGCCGCTCTTGTGGCGGATTACTTTACTGTGCGCCGTGGTGCTATTTCATAACCCTGTAGTGCATGGAAATGATGAAATTTCCACCGAATCGCAGGTAAGTTCGTGTTAAAATTAACTAACACCCTTAGCGCAATCTGTACTATGCTTTGTAAACTTTTGCCCGTGTAACGGATTGTTTGTTTTGCTTCTTTCTTTCGTGTATTTTATGGCTAAGCCGGCTGAGGATGCTGAGCTGTACGAAACCCCAAAGATAGACTCCAAACGCATGTATTTTGCGGAACATTTCGACGATCTTTACAACGAAGATGCGATCGAAAAGCGCTGGGTTAAATCAAAAGCAAAGAAAGACGATGCGGCTGATGAGGTGGCCAAGTACGATGGTGAATGGGCAGTCGAGCAGCCGCAGAGGCCAATCCTAGCAAATGACTATGGATTAGTACTAAAATCTAAAGCAAAGCATGCTGCGATTGCTTCACATTTGTTGCTGAATCGTCCGTTCGTGTTCGAGGACAAACCGCTAGTGGTGCAGTACGAGGTAAACTTACAGGAAGGCCAGGAATGTGGTGGATCATACATCAAGCTACTGTCGGTCGGTGATGGAACGAAGGATTTGAAACAAGTACGTTAAACAATTTTTATTCGGTAGTTTGCGAAATTTGGATTCACTCAAAATGTTGCGTTTTCTTTTTCTTTTCAGTTTCATGACAAAACGCCGTACACGATCATGTTCGGTCCGGATAAGTGTGGCAATGATGTAAAGCTCCACTTCATTTTCCGACACGTCAACCCAGTCAATAGTACCATAACCGAGAAGCATTGTAACAAGCAAAAGTAGGTACCAGATGTTTTCCGCTTAAATAATCTTAAGTAACATTCCTTTTCTGTGTCCGTTTTCCGACAGAGACCGACTGGATGATCCCTTTAAGGACAAACGTCCCCATCTGTATCAGCTGATTATTCGTCCGGACAACACGTACACTATTCGCGTTGATCACAAAACGGTCAACGAAGGTTCGCTGCTCACAAACTTTACCCCGGCAGTAAATCCACCCGCCGAAATTGATGATCCGGAAGATCGTAAACCCGAAAACTGGGACGATCGCGAAAAGATTCCCGACCCGGACGCAACAAAGCCGGACGATTGGAATGAGGACGAACCGGCACAAATTGCCGATCCGAAGGCCACCAAACCTTCGGGATGGTTGGACGATGTAGAGGAAATGGTACCGGACAGTACCGCCGTAAAGCCGTCCGATTGGGACAATGATATGGATGGCGAATGGGAACCACCCCTGATACCGAACCCGCTGTGCGAAAAGGCGGTCGGTTGCGGTTTGTGGAAAGCACCGATGGTGGCGAATCCAAACTACAAGGGCAAATGGCGTCCACCGCTAATCGCGAACGTTAACTATCAGGGCAAATGGGCACCGCGTATGATACCGAATCCGGACTTTTTCGAAGACTTGACACCATTCCGAATGACACCTATTGTGAGTGGAGGAAAGCGTTTCGAAGGATACATTTATTGGAGATTTATTTATGTTTTCGTTGTGTGTTTTAGGCTGCGGTTGGCTTCGAAATTTGGTCCATGTCTAGTGACATTCTGTTCGACAATGTTGTCATTTGTGATGATGAAGCCGTCGCAGACGAATGGGCAGCACAAACGTTCGATCTTAAGGTGAAAACACTGGATCGGCAAGCGGTAAGTTTTTGTTTGTAAGCTTCTTATTGTAAACATCAACCAAACGCAGGCTCTGATGTCTAAGCGGACGCGGTTCTTGTTGGTTAAAGCAGAAAGCTAAAAATTTTAAAACACTTGTTGCATCTTAGTTCTTTGTACGTCAATCCGACGTTGCGGCAAAATACATTGCTGCAAGTGTAGTAGCAGAATGATAAACTATTATGTTTTTTTCTCTACCTTACGCTTGTTAAACTTCTGCAGCAAACACTCTGGGACAGAGCGATGAGATATATAAACTACAAACCAGGCTATTGGGGAGCATATTTTGTTTACTGTTCAATTCCACTGATCGCTTACATATGGTTCCTTTGGTCACGGCGAGATACAGAGGTTGTTGTTTATATTTTGTTCACATTATAAAAAATAATAACTGTTCGCTCGATGGTAAAACATGAGCTCGTTTTTATAGAGCGCTCGTTCTAGTTGGTAAAAATAGCTCTATAGACCTGGTCGCTGTTACGAATCCATACACCCATTCAGAGTGTCCTTTCTTATCACCGTGCTAGACAGTAGTTACTTGCTAGTTAGTAAAGTCCTTCAACCTTCCTTATCTGTATTGCTTCCCCTACAGGAAACCTTGGTTTCACGTGTCCTCAAGTATTGCAATAGCAACCCCTGGATGTGGGCCGTGCTGATAGTAGTCGTAGGTTTGCCAGTTGCCATTATGATCTACTTCATGTGCTTTGCTAAGGTAATTCATTATGCTCACGGTTGTGATTTTATGCACACGTTTTACGAAATGTCTAATGCTTTATGTCTTTCCCCGTCCGAAAAGGCTGATACTAAGGCGGAAGTTGGACGAAAGAAGAAGAATGATGATTATCCAGCACCGGAAGACGAACTGGACGATATGGCCGCCGCCACCGCCGGTGAGATGGGTGAGGATGGGCGATCGAGTAAAACAAAGCTGAATGCCGCCACAACGGGGTCCTCCGGATCACGTTCTGCCAGTAGTGCCGGTGAAGCATACGGTGAGGATGAAGACGAACAGGATGGCGATGAAGCCGAAGGTGACGATGAAGAAAATGAAGCACAGGAGGAAGCTCAGGATATGGGGGCAGCTGGTGAGGAGGATGCATCTGCAGGAAGCGATGTACCAGTAGATAGTAAGCAACCGGAAGGTGCGGAAGGCCTTAAGAAAAGAAAAGCTCGCAGAGATTAGAAGCAGTGCGGACTGGGGAGGATGGTAGAACAATAACGTTGAGCCGTTACGTTGAGGTGGTAGTAGTAGAAGTGTATGGAGAGAAGCAACAAAGGTAGATCCGAGGTAATCCGTAAAACTGTAAAGCTTTAGCATAATTCCATATGATCTATATCTCAGCATGTGTTAGCTGCTGGTAATGGGTTATTTCCTTTAGCGCTACACATTCATTTATAATTTCCAAGTTTCAATTTATACTGATAACAAAGCTGTAGCACTAGTTCAAATGAGTTCCATTCTTATCTACAGTTAAAAGATCGTTTTTGCTCTAGCTCCTTATAACAACCAGCCCGTTCAAGATCTCTATCGAACTTATTTCACATTTGAATCTGAATTTAAATCAACGATTGCAGGCAAATAATATTTATCCTATGCCTTTTGAGTTCGTTGCATCAAAGAAAACTGTGTGGGCAGTAGTTTGTGTTGGTTTCGTCACAAATCGGATCTTAGAAGAAGGTAGAACGCAAAACAGTAGCGGGAAAAGCAATTTGAATACAATTCTTTTTTAGGCACCATTCATTCAGCACCAAAGGAAGGGCGGCTCTAGTTTAAGTAAAAGATTCTAAAACAAGAAAAAAAAACATACGAATAGTACGATCGCGCATATTTGCCAGTTTGCATTGCAAGTGACTGTTTCATTCATTTATTATTGTGTGGCATTTCTATACCTAAGACTTTTGCGTTCATACAAAGAACTAGTTTAAACTATGTGGAAGGTATTTCGGTTGCATTTGCGTTTCTGCTTGGGATTTTATCTGGAAGTTTTCCGTTTTAGGTATCTTATTTAAGCTGATTTTAGATGTGAACACTCATTCAAACTATCATTCAGCATGTTCTTACAAAACTGTAAACAATCTCATACTCTAGAGTAGTTCAAACGTGGACGCTGAAGCGCACCGTGTGTGAAACGATCTGCTCGATGCAACAACGCGACAGATTCGAGTGCCCTCGACATGAATAAATAAAGCGTAATTAATTGACCATCGACAAAAGGCATTGCATTTGGTAATTGTTGGGGTCATTAGGAGCCAAATTGAAAAAGAAGCTTTAATATAAATCATCATCAAAACAGTGGATTCTGCGCTGGATGCCCATTCTCTTTCGGATACTGCGATTCTACAAAAGGGGTAAAGCGTTACGACGATTTCATTTTGATGATATATTTCGTTACCTGATAATGTTATTTATTAACGCATAACAACATATTCGCCGCTTGTTTTTAAGACGAACCACGCCGTTTAATCCCTAAACATTGCTTCCATATTTCGCCTCTTCTTCGGACCGGTCGGTCGTATTTTCGACCGTGGCCGTTGTTTCATGCCCGGAATTACACCCCCGTTGCTCGCTGCGTCCAGATCGAACGGATCGTCCCGGGTTTCCATCTTTCGCTTTCTTGCTTCCTTAGTGCGTACCTTTTTGGCCTCTTTGCGCCGTGCTGCCAGAATCGGTTGGTTTACTTTTTCCTGTGCCAGCATTACCCTACGACCAGCCCGTTTGCGGCGTAACGATGCTTCGATCGAGCTGCGGATCTTATCGTACTGCTCCGTACCAAGGCGTGTGCATATTTCTTTACCCACCCTGGATGCTACCTTACGGAGCGCAACCTTTGACGGATCGTTTGCCGTTCGGGTGCCGACAACGTCTTGGGCGGTAAGTTCACGTACGGCCGGTATTAGCAGTGAAGGTGCTAACTGTTCCAGCGTGTCCTGCTCCACAATCGCTACCACCGATGCTATCCAGTGTAAGGCGTGTTTCCGCTAGAAAAGATAAAGCAAACGCACACAGGAAAGCGTTAAATCAATGTGTATCAAAACATACGTTTCCCAACACTTACCAGTGTAAATATGTTCGGCGTTTTTACTATTTCATTCTGCATAATATAACGCACCCTACGTACCAGCCAGTACAGATTAATCTTTTTCGAGGACATTTGTTCATTTTCCAGCGGGACAGCGCGCAGCACGTTCGCTATCATAAACAGTAGCTGCGTAACAAGCCCGGCTGCCTCGTCGTCATTTTCGCTCACCATCGCACTGTTCGGCGTAAGCTGGGCGCACAGGTCTAGCGTTAGTGTTTTACAGTCTCGCAATGGGTTTTCGTGAAAGAATTGTTTGCCAGCGGTGCTTGCTGTCGCGTCTTCCGTGTCCTGATCGGCATCTACTTGCATATCTTCCGCATCCTCTTTGGGACAGTCTTCCGTTTTCCCATGCTCACGAATGTATCTGATGCGCTCGTGAATGGCATCGAAATCCAGCTCGTTCATTATTTGATACAGCACCTTTAAGGCCCCGATACGCACCCACTGATGGCCACTGTTCAGTAGGGATTGTGCGGTGTATGCTAACGAATCGATCATATCGTTGTGCTTCGGAGCCGTTAGCATTGCAGGATACAGCCGCAGTAATGCGTCGAAAACATTCAGCGTCTGTATGATCAAATGATCGACCCACGGATCGGCAGTTAGCAGAGTCGTGATCGGTACTATTGGTTTAACAAATTTGCCCACGATCGTGCCACCGGCTATTGGGACTAAATTCTGTAGCAACGACGATTGCACCATTTCTAACCAGCGACGGATGAACGGTACCGTAGGTTCACTGTTAATAATGCGCAGCAAGAGCTGCGTGGCAAGCGCACGATGTTTGAGTGACGGAGTGCACAGCATCTCTTGCATGATTTCCACCAGTGCCACTTTATCCTTAGAATCGAGACGTTTCAGCAGTGTTTCGATACAGTCAGCGGCAAGCGTACGGATTTCAATCGCATCATCATTGGCCACTTGAAGGCCAAGCACAAAGAAGATGGAGACATGATTCTCCACTACCGTTGACTGGCGTAAAAAAAGAGAATGTAACCGGAAAAAATACATTTAATACAATGCAAAACGGAGGCGTGTTCCTCATATCAATAAAAATATCCTTACCTTTGGTAGCTTCTGGAATAAAGTTTTAAGCAGCAAGCAGGCAGATTCTCGCCCGGACAGCACCGCGTACTGCAGCTGGGTGGCAAAAAACCACAAATGTTTCGGCACCTTTTTGTGCGTCGGATAGTTCAAGATATACTCCACTATATTTTGCCGACATTCCGCCCTGTACAATGTTGGAAAATGGAAAAAAAATTATCACATTTACATTATCAGTATAAAAGAATCAACTTGCAGGCTTTGGTATAAATTATTCTTCTATTTTTGATTTCTTCACCCTCCGAACAGTGAGAGAAAATACCAAATGGAATCGTTTTCGATTGACAGTAGAAATTAAAAGTCGTATGGACATTGGTTTAAAAAGCTTTTCTTTAAGCTTATTAAAACATTTGCCCTCAAAGTCAAATTTAGATGTAAATTGAAATGTTCCCTATCCTTATCCACAATGTACTTACCTCACATTCTCACTTTCCGAACGTACGCAAATCTCAAACACCTTGGTCATAAGTACGTGCAGCTCATCGAACTTGAAGCGACGGGCGAGCAGCGATCGCAACAGATTGAAAGCGGTCGTTTGACGGCCTCCGCCAACCGCTAAATCTTGCTCAATGTACATCACCAACAGGCGCAACTGTTCCGGCGAAAATTCGTACGATTCTTTCTCGTTTTTCAGCAGAGCGACAATGGCCCTAAAGCTGGCGCGAACCATACCAAAGTTAGGATTGTTAATGTCGAGCGCTACCGTGTTGTAACGGTGCAGTATGGTGAAGATCGCCTTCACGATCGTGCCGATCGTTTCTGGTTGCTGGAAACTTTTCAACGGCCATTGTGTGGTCCAGAGCGCACAAACGCTGTTAATCGCATGGCAAATAATTTTCGAATGTTTCGAATCGAGCGATTCTACCAACGTCGGTACGATCGGATCGATAAGCTGCAGCAAGTATTCTTCCTGATCCGCATCAATCCGTGTGGCGAGCTGCTTGCGTCTGATGAAGCTTTGCAGTATCTCCAGTCCACACTCGAGAAATGCGGGATCGTTTCCTTCACTTTTTGCAAGCAGGTGATCCATCGTTGAGCTTCCCGCGGCGGATCCGTACCGTTTCGGTTCGACCGGTATGATGTAAATGCTGCCCGGTTTGGGCACATTTCCCAGTAGTTTTTTCCCCGTTTGTTTTTGCTCTTCGTCTGTTTCCTGCTGCTGCTGTTGATCATCTGTTTCTATGGTCGCACACTGAGTGTAGATTTTCCCCGTCACCATACCGTACACGAACACGAGCAACGATTCGTAGCTGATGGATTCGTTCG
Source organism: Anopheles funestus (assembly GCF_943734845.2). Taxonomy (NCBI): domain Eukaryota; kingdom Metazoa; phylum Arthropoda; class Insecta; order Diptera; family Culicidae; genus Anopheles; species Anopheles funestus. The sequence continues at coordinate 33,635,514 of NC_064599.1, forward strand.
CTACAATGCCCTCCGCTATCTGGTGCAGTGCATCGTGTACCTTCGTCACCGTTTGATGCGTACGGTATCGACACAAGATCGCACGGAACGGTGTGAACAGATCTACCAGCATCCGTTCCTGCACATTCTTCGCCAGTAGATACAGCGTTTGGTACGGTTTGCGTGTCGTTTTCGATTCCGGCATGGAATTTTTCTTCAACGAACCGGTTTCGATGGTCGTCCCGTTCATAAGCCCTATTAGCTGGCCGAAAATATCCTCCGCACAGATGTGCAGCACCGTTTGGAGTATGTTTTCCAGTACCGACCCACCGGCAAGATGCTTCTGGGCGCGCTCGATAATCGTATGCACGGTAAAGGTTAACACGTGGCGCTGGAACCCACGCGTTAGCATGGCCAAAAGATTCTGCAACACGAAGGAAATGTACGATGGGCCAAGCTCGAGCGTAATGTGCGCGAGCGTATTGCGCGCTTGCATACGGGCCAACTTCAGCCGCGACTTCAGAAACGTTATCACCTTGATGATCAGTTTGGGTAGATTTAGTTCGATCTCTTTGCGTGGCAACTTCATGAACAGCTTCACTATCGCGATGGCTATCGGGAGCTTCAGCAGCTCCGCTCGTTGCTTTGCAAAGCGCGCCTTCTTATCCATCTGACCACCGATGCCAGCCGTTACGGGTGATTCGGTGGCAAAGTGAAACGATGATAGCAGATTCGGAATGATCGTTTTCGATATGTCGTGCACGATGTTACGTGCCACAAGCAACGCATTGGCGGGTTCGCATTCCATCGGTTCGACATCAACATCTTCAACGATCATACCTTCTTCATCCACTGCTTCCTTCTGCTGTTGCTCACCGTTTTCTGCCTCTTTTCCCTCACTTCCATCACCATTGCTTTGTGTGTCCTGTTCAGCAGCTTCGTTTGCTTCGTCTTTTGGTGTTTCCTCCTCGTTCGGTACATCCTTCAGCGTAAGCTTCTTATTCATTAAAGCGTTAGCACCTTTAGATAGCTTGCTATCCTCATCCACCGGTGCAGACACAGCCGCCGAAAGATCGAAATGAAACACATCCATTATGCCGATCACAATGCGCAGCAGCTGCTTCTGATACTCCCAAGAGTGTTTAAGCTTGCGCAAGTACAGCTGTAGTACCATGTGGTACCCACGCCACGGTAGCAGCCGGCAAAGATTGATGATACAGTTGCCTGCTTCCTCCACCAGGTTCGTTTGCGGCTTGTACTCATCGTGACAGATGTAGTGAGACACTATCGGTAGCAGATAGTTTACCGTGGTACGTGCCGATGGACCACCGGCACCAAACACATCGCTCTTATCGGTCCCACCATTACTTTCGGCCATGTTTGCCAGCTTAACGGCAAGCCGTTTCATCGCTTTCCGATGTTTGTATGACTGCAGGTGCGTGATGTTCTCAAAGAAATCCCGCTCGGCACCATCGCCCTCCGCTGTAAAATGCCACAGTTCGGCAAACACTCGACAATTTGGATCCGCTGTCACACCCGGTTTACCAACCATCCGGCTAAGCTCCCCGAGCAGCTGTATCGACTCGTTGCGCCGTTCGCTACCCGTACGTTTAACCTTAAACCCGTCAACGATAGCGTGCAGCACAATGTGTTCCAAGCAGTAGCGTAACTCAGCGGACCATTCGTTTGCCGATGCAAGGTACAGCACTACCTTGCACACATACTCGGACGCATTCTGGCGGGAGGAAAAATCCTTCTCATACTGCAGCACATGGAACGCTTGCGAGAGAAACACGATCGCGGCGTTACCGGTCATTCGCGCACCTTCCGGTGCGTCTGCAGCAAGCAATCGATCGATCGATCTGAAAGCCGCCGTACGTGCGGTATGATCCGGCTGCTCGATCCATCGTTTGTCCATCGCATTCAGGCTGTGCACAAGCGTGTTGATCAGTTGCATTTCCGCCGAATGGTGTGCAAGGTTTTCGAAAATGTTTAGTAAAATTTTACGCGCACCTGCAATAAGCAAAAAGAAAGTATTTGTGGAAAAAATTCCATTATCCCGTGGTAAAGTTAGTACGCTCACTTACCGCGCTCTTTTATATTCTGCAGCGATGATGCCAGCTGTTTCAAGTATCGTAGCGGATCATGCACGTCGTTTAAAAGCCGCGCAACAATAATATGCAACCGTTTGATATCTTCGCACGCTTGCTGCTGATCACCGCTACCGATCTCGTGCACCTTACGCGCTAATATCGGGAATAGCAGATTTAGCAACGATACACGATCATTCTCGATCAGCGCTTCATCCTTCTGATCGCTACCGATCATTCCGGATTGTGCCAAACGGGTCAGTATGAGCAGCAGATCGCTCGATATCATTTTCTTCCCTTTGACCGCTTGCCGTATGTACTGGAGCAAATCCTTTACGTACGGTATTAGCAATCGGCTGCGACCGGTTAGCTGTAGCGTTGCCGCTGTTTCACGCTCTTGATTCGGTTCATCGTCTTCGGTAGTTGGTGCCTTGTTCCGTTCGTCACCTTCCAGCATGGCGGCGAGCGCGATGAAAATTTTCGAACAAACTGATCCACTCGTTTTGGAGCCACGCAACAAACTGATCATTGCATCGAGTGGTGTCAGGGGAAGATCGCTAGTTGCTTCTTCCGTTTCGATGCTCTCACCGTGGGCAACGTGGCGACGTTCCAGCAGGACGTATAATCGATCGCTTTGGCTCCAGGTAAGCAGCAGCTTGAGCAGCGGCGTTGGCGAATGAATACTATCGCTTGGTAAAAGCTCCAGCTGTGGCCAAACGTGAACCAGCATGATAGCATCCAGCTCTTCGTCCGTCCACTGATAGCTGGAGTCATATTGATCGAACAGTTCTACCAACGCTAACAGGGCCTGATTTTTGTACCGCTTGTATATGGAGTGATCCATTCGCATGAGCAGTGCGTCGAAACAAATTTTTAAATGCATAAGTTTGGCAGCAAACGCAGGTGATTTGAGTGGTGCAATTTCCGTTTGCAACGCGGAAAGGAAGTTAAGTAAGGTTTTCACCTTGAACGGTGTCGCTGCTGGTACCACGTCAATCCCATTGTCGATGGCATCGGTAATTTGGCGTACCGTTTCCACCGGCGTGTCCTTTAGCAGCTGTATGTAAACTTCAAACCAACGAACCAACAGCAATTCTAGCTCTTCTACCCGCAGACGGCCGAGGAAGGTAAGTATGGTAGCTTTGTGCTGTCCACCCTTATCATCGCTACCAAGATTTTGTTTAATTTTTCCATCCAATACTTTCATCACCAGTTGCAGCACCTTCGGTCGATGCTCTTCGGTTACTTTCGTGCGTCCGCTAGCTGAAACACCATCTTCACCTACCTCATCATCTTCTTCCGATGGGACAAACACGGACAGTAACGCTTGCTTCAGTGTTTTTTCATTCGTTAATCGTGTGATAAAATCTTTGTATGGCGTTAGCTGAGAACCTCCGAGCACAAATATGCCGCCCAGTGCCACCTTTTGTATTTCTTCGTTGCGGCTGCTAACGAGCGTTTCGTACGTGGCGTACAGGCGGGTCGCATGTTTGCGTACCGTTTTCGCTGTAAGTTCGGTGCTTATTCTTAGATAGCTTAGTAACACCTGATGCGTACCGGCACCAGCCGTTTTGCCACTCTTGCGCTTAATTTCTCTGTCCACCTTATGGGGCGCCGGTGTACCTTCCATCTCTTCCGCATCGGTTGGTGTTGCGGTTGCTTTGTCTTGCTCCAGGAACGCAAAAAACCGTTCCACAATACGGTCACCCTTTGAGCGGCAAAAGTTGCTACAACGGTGCAACATTCGAAGCTGCTGAATACGCACGTTCATAAAGTCGATGTTGGCTTTCTTTGGGAAATATTCCATCAGTGTGGGAAAAAGCGATCCCGTGAGCGCCTCATTTTCGTCCTCTTCATCTGCTTCCTCGACATCAGAGTCGGAATTGGCAGCTTCATCATTGATTGTAGCTTCACGTTCGTTTAAGTCTCCGGCTGCAGCTAACGGTTCCAGGCCGGCATGCGGTTTATGATCCTCCGCCATCGATAGCATCGCGTCGAACACGTTCCAAAAAATCTCCTCATCCTGTTTCACCATATTGTCGGCATACGTTTGCACGACAGTTCCGGCCGGTTCCCACAGCAGCTTGAAATTGATGGCAAACACCGAAAGCATGTATCGGATTACCATTTCCGTCCATTCGCGGCGTGCAATGTCGGCCGCCTGTTGGCATAGTTGGCCGTCATAGTTAAGGTTCTGAAAGAGCATCACTTGCTGCCGGTAGGTATGTATCAATGGTTCCACACTTTCGATTTGTGCCAGCGTACCATACAGTGGACCCATACCACTGGCCAACTCTGGAAGCTCTGCGAAAATTGCCATAACGGAACAGGCCAACCGTCTCGCCGTACTGTCGTAAGATGACATGAGCGGTTGTATGAACGGCTGGACACGCTTAAACCGGTCGAAAGTAATTGCGTTTTTGCGCTGGTTTGCAATGTGTACGATAAGCAGGTGAACACTGTTGAGCAGCAAACACTCGTGCATGGTAACAATCGGAAGCAAACATTCCAACAGCTCGCAGTAAGCTTTGCCATCCATTGCCTGCAGGTGTACAATCGTTTCCACGGATACGGCGATTAGTTGAATCATTTGCTCGCCCAGCTCAGGTTGCTTCGATGTGGCGATTGTGCCATCTTGAAGGGATTGCACCGTGTTTGTGATAAAATCACGTACAGCTTTGTTAGCGGCTGCTTTCTCCCGAAAGTTACCCAAATGCGGTAAAACGATCAAAGCGCTTAGGAAGAGATCACAGTTGTTTGGAACGCGTTCTGTACTGTTTAGCAACAATTGCTTCATATACTTCTCCAGGCACCCGTTTGGCACCACGTTCACTGGAAATGGTTTCCAATCGTCCAGCTTCAGCCCATTACCGCAGAGGGGTGATTTTTTCAACAGCAACTCAGCCAAAAATATCATTCTAGCATCATCCAGCTCCTGTTCAAGCCGTTTCACGAAATTGGGCCATATAAGCGCTTCAAACATTGGACTGTGAGCGGTAGCGTCGATGAATCGATCGTACAGCGGACGATGGTCTAGCAGGAGCACATTCATCGTTAACCGACTCGCCTCCAGCTGGGTGAGGGGAAGATGTCTCGAGCGAAGCAAGATAATGATGTGGTTGACAATCGTTTCCTTAAACTCAATAGAAGGCGAAGAGAATGAAGTCAGCAAACGGATCAGTTGTGATACTGTAACCGACAGTGCGTCCCCAAGCAATAGACCATACTTATGTTCCAAAACAATGCCGCTCAGCTGCATCAAGCGAGTTAAATATTTCACCGTTCGGTCTTCATCATCACTTTCGTTTCGTGCATCCACTGTGGCCAAACATCCGTCAACCGTAATGCGTATCGTTTCCCAAAAGATGGAAATATCTGCCGGCTGGATACTTTGTACAATATCGGTAATCGTTTGTGTTAGTATGTCCTGCAAATGATCCGCTTCCGTTTCTTCCAACTGTTGCAAAATGCTGTACAGTTGTAGCAACGTTTGTTTGGCCGTTGTATGGAACTGCTCCTGCACGCCGTGCAAAACCTCGAACAGCAATCTTCCGCAGGCGAACGTGTATGCTTCGTTACGCATTTGACACTTCAGCATCAAGCTTACGAACGGTCCTTTATCTTTGAGGTCACGCACCAAGTAGCCGAGACATTCCGTTGCAAAGTCTATAGCGTGCCGTGGACTGCTCTTTTCATCCAGCAACGGTAGCAACCGGTTAAAGGTGAGCGAAAAATCAGTTCGCAGGAAACTGCGTAGAATTTTAAACAAATGTGCCAAACACAGCAGTGTCCACTCGACGCGATCCGCACTGTCCGAGTAAAGAAACTGTACCACCACATCGAACAAACCGGCAAAGTACGGTCGAAACTCTTTTCGCATATCCTTTGCCAGTGCCACCACCAGCTCCAGCAATGGTTGTAAGGCATCATCGCTAGCTTTGGTCAAGCAGTTGGTTAGATGCTTAACGAGTGCCTCCTTGTTGAACAGCAGCAGTGGTAACGTGGCCGTCTCTTTGAAACCACGCTGATAGGCAGTATACTCGTCGGTTAGGTTTTGCAATGACCACTTCATCAGCGCCTGCTGGAAAAAGGTACCGTCCTCCGTCTCCGGTAGCTCATAGTCAGTCTCCACACGATACAGTGCTCCACGTCGCACATCGATTTCGTCGATACGTTCGCGGAACGATTTAAAGTGAAAGACGTTAGAAGCTTTATGCTTCTGCGGTTTATTTTTCATTTTGTTCACTTTATTACAAACGGATTATTTGTAAAACCGCAGTGTACTGAAATATTCACCAGAGGGAACCGGGAACTAGCGCGCACATGTTGGTTCTAAACAACAAATGAAAAGAAAGTACGGTGCAAACTGTCATCGAGCGCAACGTGTGTATAGACATGAGGTGGGGCATCTTTGTTTTGCAAACAGTGACGCTCCGATGAAAATACTACGACAATCACAAAAAGTTCAAATATTTAAGTCTTCCGTTAAATGAAAATTATCTTTTTTCATACGTTGAAATCTCTGGTCCAGGATAAGAAGTACATCACAGACACAAACCACAAGCACAAACCAATTTGAACGGATACTATATATATATTTGTTTTCATTATTTCTCTGCCACTGTCCTTCAAATCTCTCGTAAATGCTCTCATTTAACACGCAATGCGAACTGAGTTCCAAACATGACTACAAAATTAAAACCGAACTATTCGTCCCTCACATCGCACACAAAATTGATTGGTCGTTAAAAACTAACTTCAATAGCGGCCACCATAGGAGCTCATGATGCATTTTTAGCTGTTGTTGTGTTGTGTGGTTTTGAAGCGTTGCCTACCCTTTTTAGCTTCACCTTGTTTGTGTATCAGTACGCAGCCGGAATGTTTTCGTTCGATGCGCTCTTGATAACCTTCTCGTTTTCGTTGCACGTGGCCGCCGTTACGATGACTGCCGCCATGACGGAGGATTGTGCCGAACCGGTCGTTTTGTTTATTGTGCTATATCGGATGGGCATCATACTTTGTCGTATGTTTCGTTCCGGACGAATCAATATGATGTAAAGCTGTAACATCGGAAGTAAAACGTTGTGTTTGTTAAATAAATTCTACTGCCACGGCTTAACAGGAGGATACGCTTACCTTTGGTGAGAATAAGCATACCAGCGTCACAGTGGCCGACAGGCTAATCGTCATGGACATTGTAAATATTCTAAGTTGAACATTATTGGCCGTACCAAAGTACAGTGGTATAAATGCAAGCCAAATAACGCAAGTTGTATACATTGTAAAACCTGAAATACATTGAAGGCGGTCATACAACCGCGTTTCGACGATATTAATATTTATCCAAATTTTCGCCCCAAAATCACTCACCAATATACTTAGATTCGTTAAAAGCTTCGGGTGTCTTCCGTGTCAGCACGGCGTATACGGTACAAATGACTATCAGAAAAATAGGATAAAAGAATGCAATCATGTACGATGCATCGGTATAGGAGTTGCAAACCAGTAGGTTATCTTCCCGTGTGGGATAGTAGTGCATCGCATGTGCCGGCGACACTATCATCCATACTGCATTGATTAAAATCTAAAAGTAAATAGAACATGAAGCGCTTAGAAGTATGCTTACAATTCTGGAAAAGTATGCGCGTACCTGGAAGGATACCAGTATGCCGCAAATGACCAGCTGAGAATGCGGACTTATGAAAGACGGACGTTTTGCTGATTTAGTACTCGCATTGAAGATGCGCGCGATACGATTAGTTTTGGTTAGCAATGCTGCATACACAACGGTAAACGAAAAGCCGGACCAAAATCTAGAGCATAAAAGGGACGAATAAACATAATCCAGAGGTTATTGATTTGCGACTTATTGTATACTGCACACGATCTTACCTTTGCACTCCACAAACTATATCGTTTGGTTTGATAACCAATGTGTAGGTAACACCGAAGCAGAGCAGTATACCACTAAGCAGCACATAACTCAGCTCCCGTCCGGATGCTCTAACGATCGGTGTATCGTTATGTCTACAACAACAAAAACGGAACGGAATCAATTAAGGCGGATTTAGTACATCTTATCAAGAGTAAAAAAGAGAGAATTCCATACTTCAAAAATACACCGATAACGAAAAATGTAATCAATATGCCAAACGAGCTGAACGTCATTGCGCCAATAGCGAGGAATGATTCCGGCCGTAGGTAGGATTCGGGAATTTGTTGACATTCTTCATGGTACACGTCTGGTAGCGTTCCCCTTGGACAGTTCACACAGTGTGTTTCATCATTTGGACTTCGTATCTGTTTTTCGTGTAGGAAGTAAAATACATTGTACTGACATTGTTCCCTTGGCTTTTTCCCCTCCTTTTGAGTTACCTGATATTGTGTGCAGTTAAAACAATGCCAACAGCATCCTTCACCTTCGACGTACTTTTTCGCCTGACCGCGTTCGCATGGTCTGCTGCATACCGATTCAGGTGGCATTGAATCTTTGGTGCGAAATTGAATATCTACGAGGGAACAAACGTGTCACATAAATGGTCAAACTTTTGCGAGTTTCATCAGATAATGAATGATTTGATATTCATACCTTGCATATTTAAACGCAACTCGCCCTGATAGTATTCGCCAACCTTTATCCATTTGTACCGTTCCGGTGCTACCTGCTTGAAGTGGATAATGTTGTACCGTGCTGGTCCGTCGCCGTTCACATCGAAATTGAACCTATCGCCGCTAAGCCCGATAAAATCCGCTTTCCGTAGGTACTTCAACAGCTCCGAACCCTTGGTCGGGTTCATCGCATCGCAAAGACCCGGTTTACCTCGACATAGTTCCTGATGCATGTTTCTGGAGCGGTACGTTTAAAAGTGGACAGTTAGGAAACTTCAATGCGAACTTATCACACGGCCAAACGTACTTGAATGCATAACCAAAAGCCATCACCGCATCGCTTACAAACTGCAACTGATCTTCAAAGTCGAGATCACCTTTCGCGAGCTTCTCTGTGGGCGAGCACACATTCTTATAGTCCTTATTGTACGGGGTGTACGGTGAATGTGGATATTTACATTGGAAATTGTTTTCCCAAAACTCTACAAATACCAAAGTACAGCAATAAGTGTTTTGTTTTTTTCGTTTTCGCAGAAACGATATCACCCTAAACACCTACCTACAAACCAAGGATTACGCTTATTGTTAATAACGGTCAGGTTGAGAAAATAGTCTTCGAATCCAATCACTGGGTTTGCCTGCGGTTGAACGGACAGTGTACCTTCCACCTCGGCCTCGTTACCATCCGACACTAAATTGCGAGCGCTCCACCCATCGGATCCGATCCATGAAAATACCCCTGTAACATTTTGCCGACGGACTGCCTTCATCACTTCGGCCACCTCTTGGTCCGATCCAAATATAATAACACCTGGTAGAATGTAAAGTATACGAACGTTGGGAATGTTTGAATCGTGTCACTGTGGTATAGCGTTCGAAAAAGCAATATACCTTTAGCGCGTGGCTTGGTTAACAGTTTTAGTACTATGTTATCATATGCTATCGTTTCAGCAACGCCAGAATCTTTTACTAGTTTCTCCTTAACAGCTATGCAAATGCTATGCTTAGATAGCAAATCGTCTAACTCTTCGAATGCCTGACATTGAAACGGGGAAGAAATGATCAAATATTAGTCAAGGGACAAACCTAACCGGGACGCATCTTACCTTAATGCCATAGTTACTCTCTTCGTAAATAATGGAAATGTAGCTCCAACCCAACTTCTGGACTATGTCCACTATAGCCTTCACCTGATAATGATCCGATGGAATAGTACGTGAAAAGTATTCGAATCGTTGTTTATTGCTCAGCTCTGGACTTGTAGAAAAAAAGGAAACCTACAAAAGATCAACAGTTGTATGTGATTCTTCTTTGGCCAAAAAAAAAAACATCGTCCACCCCCAGCGTTGCGTTGCTTACCTGAGGTATTTTAAATAATCGCAGCAAATTCGCTACCTGTATTGATGTTACGGACGAAGCGGCTCCCACAACGCCGGAAATAATTTTCTTCTTGTGCCCTTTGCTGCAGTTATCGTAATCGTTGATATCATCTATATTGCTAATGGAGCCCTTGATAAAATCGACCGCCATCTCCAGCCCGTACGTATCCTTGTCACAATCGTCCAGGATGTGTGCCCCGATCGTAACGTTCGGTACCAGGCCCTGCTCGTTTATCTTGTCCAGCGTGTAGAGCATCGTTTCCAGCGCCTGGATGCCACCCTGTGGCATGATCGGACCACACGTAACGGAATCTTCCCGCGAATGGACCATCATCAGTCCGCCGAGTATGAGATCACCCTCAACGACCGCTTCCCGCTTGACGGGCCACACCGAGATGCCGTGTTTCGGTTGCTTCAGGCCCGCGGCGGCACCACCCTCATCGTCCTGGAGCATTACGAGCGTTTGTTCGTGACCGTCGGAAGATGCATCCATCCAACCGGGATGCCCGTGCATGGACGAGAAGGAATTGTTTCGCTGATGTTGGCTGCCGTAGTGACGCTTGTGCTTCATCGCGATCGTTTCCACGCGTGGCTGATGATGGCCGGTATGTTTGTTATGGTGTGATTTTTCGTAAAACTTCACCTGCCGATCGCAGTAAGTTTGGTGGTAATTGCTATTGCCATGGTGCTTGCTGTTATGATTAATATTGTTGTACTGATGGTGCTGCTCCTGCTGCTGCTGCTGCTGCTGCTGTTGATGAAAGCCCCGGTGACCGCGTCGCAGTAAGTTGTGCTCGTAGTGATCGTACACGTCCCGCGATACGATCAGCTCAATAAAGCAAATGATTATAATCGTGCCGACGAGACACAACTTGTTGGTCATTTTAAGTGCTGTTTTGCCAAACATTGCTATTGTTTTAGTTGAAATTTTTACTACGGGAATCTGCAAAAAAAAAATTAAGTGTTACTGCAGTGTTACAACATAAGTGATTACTATAGCAACGTTTACTAGCGAACCATATACTACTAGGGTAACCTTGTATTCCCAATTCGGTGATTCTCTATGATTAAGTTCAAGTATTCAACATGGCTTAGGTACTTTGTTTGTTTGTTTTTTGCCAACAAAATTTTCAAATTCATGTGATAATCATTCGATTACTCTTCCAATGCGCATCCACTGTTACGCTAGCATATGGATACATGTAACGCTCAAAACTACACAACAATATGTAATCACCGTTAGAGAAATATGCTCACAACAAGCGCACCAAGGGTTGCCCCCAAAAAGTGGCGAGATTTTCCCACATATCATCCCAAATCCCCTATCGTACGCCTGTCGGGTTGTTTGATAAGAAACCAAATTGCTACAAGCTTTTCATTGTATAGGAAGTACAGTAGAAGGGGAAGAGCGGGATGGGGATGGCAACGTCGTGCGCGGTAATAAAAAAAAAGATTGCAAGATAGTAAAGGATGCGAGCTTTCTCACCTACGCATACTGTGATGTGGTAAACACAATACTATCATATCAATGTTCATGACGCAGCACGAAAGCTACTAATAAGCCGTATATATGTATACATAAGAGGACACTGCACCAACACATGGATGCGTTTGATAAAATAAACATCAGGCTTCTTATCACATCTCACTAGAGCGGTATAGTGCTTCATTGGTTTTTGGGCTGTTAGCAGATTGTTACAAGGATACTCTCGATGTTTTTCTTCTCCTTATCATTTCTTCCCCTACCCGCCATATACATTTAAATTGCTAGCACAACTCTTTACAGAAACAAGTGCGACTTTACTTACACAGGATGATAAAACGCTCGCCCTCTTTCGGCCGTACGCACGTGTTGGTGATAAGCATATGCCAAGGATAACGCTTCCTTATCGCCGTTGCCGAACTAGTGAGTGTACGCGAACGAGAGAGCTTTTCGGAGAGCGCGCAGGCACAACACACTCATTACGTTATCAGTTGCATTGCGTTGCAAGCGTAGCTGTGTGTCCTGATGGCGGTTTCGGTGTGTACGGAGAGCGAGCGTGGTAGATGATAAACGAGCGGATGGACACATAGCTACACATCGCAATCGCCTGACCGAGTGCTGTATCGCCCTGTACTGCCGTACATCTATTGCTTATTATTGTTAACGGGTTTTAACTGGTTACCTCACTGTTACGATACTGCTTTGCTTTATAACTTTTGCGAAAGTCCGGAAGCTTTTGTCACACTGTTTGCCTTTTTTTTTTGGTTCGGCACCGTTGGTTAATTTGTGATCATTCGCCTGTACAACAATGCTCCAAAACGCATCAACGGATGGAATGGTACCGGTTTGTCATGTTTCGTGCATCATTTGGCTCGAAACATCAACACACACCGTCGATAGTAGCCAGAGTTTACGGTTTACCGTCTCTTATGGCCGCGAGCGCGCGAAAGACTCCACCGAGCGCATGTCCTGTGACGGATTTCGGTTCGGCGGCGATCCCTTTCGGTCGCTGTTCGGTTTGTTCGTTCGCTCACGGTAGTGGCAAGCTTTTGGTCCATTAGTAACAGTACACCCCGGTCTGCCCAATTCTCACTGCCACCCAGCGCCCCCCAAAAAACAGTGTTCCAGTGTCTTTTTCTCCGCTAGACCGCCACTACACCTCCGTTGTACCCTGCTCGCTCTGCCCAGTTCTCCAAGCACCTAAGCAGCAGTTTAGCTTCTTATCACCAGGCAACTGATAACACGTCGAAATTTAAATATCTTATGCCGTTTCGAAACGGAACTCCTTTTTCTCGTTTGATGTACGTTGATATTTTCCGTCGTTTTGCACCATTTTCCGACCACCAAAGTCCATTATCACTGGTACACCCACCCGCCCCCTAATTAGACAAAGTGATAAGCACAACCCTCAAGCACACCGGAAAGCAGGGTAACCATCACCGGGGGAGTGGGTGAAAGGTAGCGCACACTAGCTCTTTTCACTCGTATTTTTTGTTCCCTGACCGTGTGTGTGTGTCTATATTTTTGAACTTCGCACGTTACTGATAAACCATTAACTATTTCGTTTCGACTGTTAAAACTAGACAAAACCTTGTTTTTCAAACAAGAAACTTCCTTTTTTCCAGGCTGAGCTTTTTTTTTGCTCTCTCTCTTTCTTCCTACCAAACGCGCACGGATCGCCTTTCACCGTTCTGCCGTCCGTCTTCGGCTGGCGGCCGTGTTCGATTGACGACGATTCTGCAGTGCATTTTCTTATCACTGGCACTGATATCGGGTGCCGTATAGCAATGTGCTCACGCAGCGTACCCATCACCATCTCGCTCGTTCTCACTCTCTCTCTCTCTCTCTCTATATCTCTTTCGGTTACAGGATATGGGGTTTCTCCCGTGTTTTGATCCGTATCCTTACACAACACAACCGAGCGGCGCCGAGTGTACCGATTTCTGTATGGAGCGAGCTTTCGAACCTTCCCCTAGCTGCAGCAGCTTTCTTATCAGCAACGAAAACGGGTCGGCATTGTTCCCGGTGTTGGTTCGGCGCGTGAGCGTAACCGAGCCTTTTTGGGAAAATGGTTCTCCTATTTCCCCACACTGTTTTGTGTTATGCTTCTTGCAATGGCTCTCTCGCTAATGTTTCTTATCTTCCGGTGTGTGCTTTTTGTTGTTGTTGTTGTTGTTTCGGGTTAAATTTTAAGCTTTGCTGAGTTTGTAACATGTGTCTCTTTGGGCATTTATTTTATTTATTCTACACTCCAACTTGGTGAACCCATGGCTAGGCAATTGTGTAATGTAAAGCTTAACTGAAATAAAAAAACAGGATTATTCAGAAATAAAAAACAAAAAACATACACAAAGCAAAATGCCAGCATAATGCCGGGTATTCAAAACTAACCGAATAAGAGATCTGCTAACGAAACTATCCAAAAAGGAATTATAGAGTGTGAGGATCGCTACTTATTTCTGTGTTATTACTTACCTTTATAACAAACATTACCAGAGCACGCCATTTCCAATTTGGTTTGAAATCTTACTTCACTCTCCTGGTGCGAGTTACATCGTCCAGTGTCATCCTCTTGACGTGACCTATCGAATTGTGGTTGTGCCTCAAATACCAATGCAGTTTACAGTGGCTTCTCTATACACCTGCAATACTCACGGCAGGGACCTCTACGTTTCTCAACTTTATACCGAAAAGTTATAAATCATTGAACGAAAAACGTTTGAAAACTGTACACCAATCCCCCATGAGCTCATGGAGGACATTTTCATTGCAGCTATTTTGTGAGTTCTACAAATGATACATTGTTCGCGATCGACGAATGGTAACACTGCAAGGTTGTTCACTCTGTACCACTATCGTTCTCCATCGGTGGTAGCGATTGCTGTCGATTTGTCGGATTGTCCATGGAAGGAACGGATTGGGTGGTTTTCCGGGCGGAATTTACAGTACTACTCGACCGTGCCGACGGTTTGGCTGCCGCTGCTGCATTGAATGGTGACTGCTGCGATGAAGCTGCATAAGGGTAGGAAGAATTGGACGGCGGAGGGGCAGATTTCGTCGTTGTGCTGGATGACGATAGCACCCGGTTAGCTCCACCACCCGTTGCTGTTTGTCCACCCAGCGGTACCACTAGCGGACCGATTGGTTTTCGTATCCGAATCGTCTGCCGTACATGTGGTCCCCGTGTACCCTGATTGCTTGGTCCGTTTGTTTTTAATCGTGGTCGTCCTGGACCACGCCTCACCTGTGCAACGGTAGCAACGGGTGCGGCCAATGGTACGGCAGGCATCGTTGAACCCGAAACACTACTGTCTGTTCAGTAAAGAATAACGAAGAATTAATTTACAATTCAATACAATTAGTACATCTTATTAAATCATAATATACGGAGTAGTATTATCTATCTTACTAACCTTTATCCAAAACGCCTTGTTGTTCCATTGGTACGGGTCTTGTACTACCTGTACTACCGCCTCTCCTAGAACCACGTGGTCTTCCTCGCTTGGTGGAGCCACGTGTGACTGATCGAGCTTTACTTTCCCGATGTTCACGGTGCATGTCAAATGACATGGAAGATGCTATGCAAAAAGGAAGAGAAAAAATACTTTTCATCTACCAAAAACCGAAATTGTGCTAAAAAAGGACACAGCCAAATAAAAAAATCCTTTACCTTCATTGCTTGAATCGTCCAGCGCATCTAAAGCTTTGTTCGTATTATCGCTGAGATTCGAACGTTCGCTTTGTGCGGGACTTGGTGCAGCGGAATCACCGAAACCACACGGCTCATCGCACGATGCACCTGGTTCCATCGTTCGTCTGCGATCTTTCGCCACCGTGTCCTTTGCGGGTGGTTGTTTCTGTTTGCGATCCCGGTCTTTGGACGATTTCGCTACAGGGTCCTCCATTAACCGGCGTTCCTCCGTTTTTTGACGATCTATTTATGCAAGAGTAAAAAAAAACATTTAAGCACCTCATTTGCAAGATGGCAAGTACTGAAAGCACTTACATTTCAATTCGATTTCTTCATCGTCAAGCAATAGAGAAACAACTTCTTTTGGTTTGAGCGTATCTGGTTTAAAATTATCCCCGTTGATAACCATTCGTTGAATCTAGAAACGAACGAGATGATAACGTTAATTTTCTATGATCGCGTACTTCGGTGATCCCAATGCGAAACTAATGCTTACTTCACTTTTTTCACGTGCACGTTGCAATATCCTTTCCTCTATCGTGCCCTTGCAGATGAGCCGATAGACAGTCACCTGCTTTGTCTGGCCCAATCGATGGGCTCGATCCATCGCTTGTTGATCGACTGTTGGATTCCAATCGGAGTCGTAGAAAATCACCTACAAGAAAATAAAAAAAGGAGAAGTAAGAAGGAATGTGGCCAAGTACCAAAGGGACTATTCACTTACAGTATCTGCTGCGGTTAAATTGATGCCTAAACCACCGGCGCGCGTCGAAAGCAGAAAGACAAAAATGTCGGCCCGATTCTGAAAGTCGGCGACCATGTCTCGTCGCTCGGAAATCTTGCTCGAACCATCTAACCGCATATACCGATGTTTTCTGTGCCACATGTATTCCTATAGTGTGGTGTTATTTGCGAGAAGAGGATTAAATAATCGGACAAAATAGCATTCTTCAGTAGTCTCTTACCTCTAGCAAATCGATCATTTTCGTCATCTGTGAGTATATAAGCACACGATGTCCTTGTTCCTTCAGGCGTGCCAACAAGGAATCCAACACTGAAAGCTTGCCTGCATCGGACACGAGCGTCTGTTTGTCGGGAATGATAATGTTTGACCATCCGTGCGGTGGATACGATGCATGGACATGTACGCCAAGGTGTCGTTGCGCTACCGCTAAAGTTTCATTATCATTCCATCGCCCATTGGAGTGCGGCAAACGATGCGCGTGTATCGCCCGTAACGCTGACCCAGTGCAGCCGGCAGTGTTGAGCACCTTGGTATAGTGCCGACAGAGAAACTTCGGCATTGCTGTCGGTTCGTTGGACATTACGGTGGATGGTCGCCGACTTGGAACGTACGGCACCTCGGGCAGTAAATTCAACGGTTGTCCCGCAATTTGTTGCTTTCGGCTGCGCATTATGCGATGATCCAGCGTTTCCGACGTGAAATGCAGCACATGATCGTGATGGGTGTAAACCGGAATGGATGCAGTGTGAATAGTACGGGTGAATAGTAACTGTTCCATCGTTGTCCAAGGGAAGCAACGTGTCGTCCATCGTTCAGCCGATGGTTCCAGTAGCATGTAGCGCGGATCTGACCACGAGCATGATTGATCTTTTTCTCTCCAAACCCAACGGAAATGCAACACCATTATCCAATGTACCCACTCCTCGATCAGTTGATATCTACGAAGAAAAATGATTTTAATGAATGTTTTCTTCCGAAGAGCAAATATACCAGCAGTATCTTACATCAGCCAGGACACGTTTCTTCGTGCAAGTTGTTCTATTTGCTTTGGCGATAAACCTCCTGCTAGCCTAGCACAACTGAACGGTGCGCACCAATCGTCATAATGCGTTGCCTTCGCGAACGTTCGTCTCGTCTTTGATCGGCTTTTTTCAACAGGTACACGGGATGTGCTGATATCTGCACCCATCATGCGACTTTGTACGAGCATGGCATTGAATAGGTAGCATTTGTTGTGCAGCCAATGGCGCTTGCTCGGTACGGTGTATTCCATTAAAAGTTGCCTTCGAAATATGGGCCGCTCGGACAGTTCGTAGCTCCATTTCATACAAAATGGACTACGCACATCGCGCCGCTCAAACAGCTCCGGATGATTGCACACTTTGCGAAATTGCATTACAAGGTTCATCAGATTCGAGGTAAAGTTACGATCGATGGACTGCCCATCACCGCTGCCACCACCACCAACCGTGGTCAGATGCAACAGATCTTCGATGCAAATTTCCTTTTTTAGCGCCACGTACAGTAGCTTCTGGCGTGTCGTCAGCGGACAATAAACCATGATCTCGATCTTATCCGACAGTTCATTTTCGACGTCTTTTTTAATGCGTCGCAACATGAACGGTTTCAAGATCATGTGCAGCCTTGATATTTGCTCTGGAAAGAAAATAAATACAATGTAAGCGCTACGATCTTTAGCATCGATCGAGTATCTTGCACACCGTATACCTACTTTCGTCTATACCCGTTTTGTTCTCCGCATGGCTTTCGATATCTTTCGAAAACCATTCGTTAAATTCTTCGTGGGAATCGAACAGTGTCGGCATAATGAAATGCAACAGTGCCCACAGCTCAGCCATGCTGTTCTGTATCGGCGTACCGCTCAGTAGCAGCCGGTTACGGCAGTTAAACCCGAGCAGCAGCTTCCAACGCATTGAGCTAGAGCTTTTTATTGCCTGCGCCTCATCGAGCACCATGTACTGCCACTTGATGCGGTTGAAGTACTTGTAGTCGGTCACTACCAGCTGGTAGCTGGTGATGACCACGTGAAAGCTGGCGTCCTTCGTGTGCAGATGCTTCTGTTCCCAGAACTGGCGTAGAATTTTTCGCTCGTTCGGCGATCCCCAGTATGGTACGACGTTGAACTCTGGGACGAACCGCTCCATTTCCTGCTGCCAATTATGTAGCGTGGAAGCAGGCGAAATTACTAAAAATGGTCCCCAAACGCCGTAATGTTCGGCAATGTGACAAAGAAACGCAATCGATTGAACTGTTTTGCCAAGTCCCATCTCGTCGGCGAGTATGCCACTGATGCCTTGGTCGTATAAATTCGCAAGCCACGCCACTCCCTTCAGCTGGTAGCCCTTCAACCGTCCGCGGAACATTGAAGGCTGCGGTAGTTCAGCGATTCCAGCGCTCGGTTCGACTTTGATTACCGCAGCTTCATCCGTAACGTTAACCTTTGGCTCTTCCAACAATGCAGCAACTGATTCAATAGACGGTGGTGACCCCGAATCCGTGTGTTGTACCACATCGAACTGATTTGTTCGTGCCCGCTCACTTCGGAACGCTTCTGTTGCATTCTTCTGAGCCAACTGTTTCATGCGCTCACAATCGTAATTGTCGACGGCAGCCAGCCGCGGGTTGCTTTCCTCGTCCAGCTGCGACAGAATCTTAAGCTGTTCCTCTGCCGACACGTTTCCCAGCTTGCGCGACATGAAATGTGCGTACAGTTCCGTTTGTGTGATGAGAAAGTTAAGCTTCCGTTGCTGTCGCTTAGCTTCTACGATCTCCACATCGATCTTTCGCTGTTCTTCGGCTTCCCGCTCCATGCGGCGCTTGGTTTCCCGTTCGACCTTATCGTACCGCTTCCAGTATACCTGCATTTCGCGCGTTAATCGTTTCGCCCGCCACACCGTGTCCTTCATCAGCTTCTGGGACTGCATTGCCTTTTGGCGGGCGACTCGCATGCAAAGTGCCGCTACACGGCGACAGTTGGTGATGGTGTCTTTGTGGTTGTTTGCCTTGGCGCGTTGCAATTTGCCAACCTCCTTTTTGGCCATAAGTTGCCACATCTTGCGTCGGCGAATGTTTAATGCTTCCGGTGTTTTCAGACGCATTTTACGTCCACGTTTGCCTCCTATCGACGAACCGTCCTGGTCGGGCAGGTGATCAAAACCATCGCCTTCAGAATGCTTCGATGATAGCGGCCGACCACGTTGCAGGTGCAACATTTTTTGGCTCTTCTTGTCTCCAAACATTGGGCCACGCATTGAAGAACTGCTACCATCGGCGGAGTAGCTGTTGCCCTCGACACCGCTTCGCTTTTTGGCATGTTTCATCCTTTTCCTGACACCTTTCGTTTTACCAGTGCCATGATCAATTTTACACTTTCGCTTCCCAGCCGCGGAACGCCGATGTTCGGGGAACAGATCGTTATCCGATAGCAAGCCGGCACTATAATAACCGTACTGCGAGTTCTTTGCAATGAGAAAAGAAATAACGTGTGCTATGAGTTAGGTGATCGTGAAAATCGCCGCAGCAACACAGGTGGTGGCGATCTGCTAGCGTTCGCACTTTTCCCAATTAGAATCGTTTATGTTTTCGTCGCCTAGCCAACCAACCCCACTTACTTTTGGAGAATCGTTGTATTTTTCTCGAATCTTTTTCTCTCGTATATGGTCCCTCAGCATTTGCTGGATGTACTCTTCCACGTCCGAGATCTCGCTTTCGGTGTCCGTTTCGGAGAGTAGTAAATTTTTCAACCACATCCGCTCGGACCCGACGGTACTGAAGTCAAACATCCGTTCCCGATCTACAAAAGAGGACCCAAATGGTACCATCAGTATACGCTAATGCGGAGCTTGGAAGTGCTTGTTTACTTACAGGAGCGAGCTGCAGCTTGGTGATAGAACTTGCTGCCAAACTCTTCCGATTCGTCCGATGAGCCGGAATATTGTTGTTGTTCATCGTCGCTGGAGGATTCCGATGCCACGGCAGCGCTGAGCCGTTGGGCTTGCTTCACAAACCCCACCATACCGAACGCCGACAGCATTCGCTGGGTGTGTAGAGACTTTTTCGTGTTGTTACTACAAACCATCGCACTAGTATCGCCGTCGCCGGCTGGGGGCGATTCCTTTTGGGCCATTTTTTCATTCACTGCGTTACGATTATAGTTGCCGGAATGATGACTGATTCGTACCGAAAATCACCAGTAGTTGTACGCGAGGTGCGCTTTATCGACCGGATTGCGGCTGCGAAAACGTACCCCTCGTACAGAAAGCGTGTGTTACCGAGTAAAATGTTTTGCCGTCATTTTTAGCTTTGCTTTGGGTTGTTTTTTTCAAGACAACGGGTTGAAAGGGGAAGCGCGAAACGCAGGCATCGCGTTCGGGTTTTGAAAGAACGTTGACAGCTTGATCAAGGTGCTTGTGTATGCAAGGTGTGGTTCAATAACCTTGCTCTCAAATCATCTTGAATCAAAACAATAGGAATTGAAATAAATGCTATGAATCACAATTTTAACAATTACTCTCCTCTCGTAAAATATGTATTTTAAACATTAAACTACTCAAGCCAAGTGTTGAGCGTAGACTGTCCGTTTTACATGTTTGTTATTGCATTTTATTCCACAAAATGCAACCCCGTTGGATCGCGGTAGGAATGTTCCACGATTTTAACGTGATTGTGGAGGTTATATTTTTCTTTCAACTTTTCATACTTGTCGACGAAAAAGTTACTCTCTGGACAATCGACAAGCTTAACCAAGGCTTGACCCCATGCCTTTTCCGAACAATTCTGCGCCATAATGGCATTCCGGCCTGCGTACACCATTTGCCGCAACAACAATATTATTTCTTTTAAATGTTCCGTAATGATGACGGTATCACAACCTGAAACTGTAGAAAAGGGTCCAATTATTTGATATTCGTTTAAGTCGCTTCACGACGTTAAGATAAAGATACAACAGGGCAACAGGTGTTACCTTTTTCCAGCACGGGAAATTCAATGTAATTGAAAATTTCTTCCTCCTGCACTCCGGTATCTCCACCGAAACAGGTGCTCGTCACGGCAAACGACGAAGTGTTGAGGAACATTTGTTTGTACAAATTGATCATTCTCTCTCGCGAATCGTGGCTTTCGCTGTGTGGGACAACTTTATTCCGGATGAACACCAGCTTCGTCGGAAGATTGGAGTGCACTTGCGTCATCATTTCCGCCCACATGAGCGTACGCATTAGCCGGATGTTGTAGTATTCTTCCTGTACAACAAAAATTACGTGACAAATTCGTAGCAGAATCATCAACTTTTTCAGCTCATCCTGTTCGTGCTGTATGAAATCTTTTCTAGCATGACCAAACACTGGCTCGCAACAGTCCAACAAAACTAATCGATCTTCGGTGATGTGCATTCTAACTGTTGGATCAAAAGTAAAGTGTTAATACAAAAAAATATTACATAGCAAAGTTTGCAGTGGTTTGCGATACACCCTCGTACCTTCATTTTCACCAGCAATGTTGATTGCACCATGTACGGGAAAAATACAATCCCCTTTGTTGTCGGTCTGGTCGGGAGAGTAAAGATTTGTGTTGAGCAGATTGAGTACCGTGGACTTGCCAACACCAGGCATGCCTATCGTTCCAATCACGACATAATCTTGGTTGGTTTCGTGAAGAAAGTCTAGCGTGCGGTAGTTAATCGCATTATGATTCTTTAACAACACTAGTGACCCATCCATGGGCGTGTAACTGTACGGATCGGGAGCGGTTGGTACCGGAAGTGATTTCGATGGTGCACCATGCCTGGAATCGGCACTTTTAGACGAACCAGCGATTTGGGGAGCGACATTAGCTAGGATGGTTGGCGTTCTTCTTGGCATTGCCACCGAAGGTCCTGCGGCCGAATCATCAGTGGGTCGGGATTTAATCAGAATTTTTGGCTGTTGTTTACCACTCATTTTAAAGCAATTTTGGGTTCAATGCTTTTGCCTTGCACAATGCAAACGGTGCTGTCACGTGTATATAAAAGGACTTGGAAAGAAAACCTGAAAATACAAATGAAAAATCCATTTTAAATCTGGGAATTCTTATTCAAGCTATACCACACTTACCAGTGCCATGTAAACAAATGCAATGTTTGTTTTTGTGATGCTGTCAAACTTTCGACATTTTCGGAGCAAAAGCTTGCGGAAAGCTTCGTGCTTAGAATAGCCCAATTGACAATTGGCAGACGTATACTAATTCAAATTAAATTAAATTTGAATATATTGTTCAGATTTCGGCATTCAGTAAATAGTTTGGAACATTGATATAGGAAATTTAATTCATGAAACAATGAACTAAATGCAGTATCACCTAAATATGGATCACGCATTGCTTTGAGTGCTGCTTAAAAGCTAATGGAACTTCAGTGCTGCTTACGAACTATTTTCGGTCTACTCAAAGCAGCGATCCTGACAATTTGTACAAATGATCCAACACAGAGCAAAGAGCAAGAGCAAACATTAAGAACACCGAATTGTTTTATGTGGAAGATCCTTTATTATTTTATAATAAAAATGGATAATAAGTCTATAATGTTTCTCTTGTAGAAAAAATCCAACATTCTATATTGCATACTGACTGACACAATGATCCAGTGACACAAACATGTGAGTGTGTGTATGTGTGTTGGTGAGTGGGTGTACGCGTGTGTGATTGAGTGTGATCTTGTGAATGATCTTGTGTGTGTTCATCATAGTCGACTAACTAATCGCAAGTTTATCGTTTGTGTTTTTTTCTTTTTGGTTATCCTTTTTCGTTTAACGTGCGAATCTTTTGCCCCTTCGTACATTTCCCATCTTTTATGCATTTTTTTTCCAGTGAGAATTTGATATCGATTTCTCGTGTAGTAAACTTGATTGATAAACAAATTTTCATTTCATTCATCATGCTTACACGCTATCTGCTAACTAGTAGCGGGGCGCGCCTTCCTTTCTGCTTTGATCCTTCGTTCAGTTCGTGTTTGATTTGTTTGACATACAAAAGCTAAGTAACGAACCGAGCGAAGAAAAAGGTTAAAATGAAATCATTTTCAGCGCACAATTGCTCGCTATGCTATCGATCATCCTTTAATAGCCATTTGCTACTGTTTTTACTCATGGAATCGTTGGTTTTCGTTATCATTATCAAACATGTTTGGCTAATGTATATCCTTGGCACTCACTATCGCACTAGCTGCTGGCTCCTCATAGTGAACGTGGGATTGTGAATATTATAATATATGTTTCTTTCTTCTCCGTTTTTTTTAAATTAAAACCAATTTTCCATTCGATTCGGGGCCGTTTTTCTTATATGCAACACCCATCATTCTCTGTCCTGCTTTCCCCATCATTCCCAAACGGACTTGTTTTTTTCTGAAGATTAACATGGGATTTTTAATGTAAAACCTATTTTCTGGCTATTGCATATTCGTTTCATTTTGTTTTCTTTTCTCTATATATTCGTGTTTAACAACTCTTTCTGTCTGTTCGACCGACGTGCGGAAACCGCAACTTTTTGACACGTGCATATTGGATCTTATCGGATCGGCCATTTCAATAGAGACACAGTGGCGCGTGCATTATGTGATCGCAAACAGCTATCAAAAAACGGAAGCTTATACACTATAAACCTAATCAACATTCATGCACAATTGCGTGATTTTCTCGCATAATATTTGTGTGGTTGATGATTTTTTAAGCTATATTTTAATGTGCGAATGCCGCTTCCGTACCGTAGAGCATGGTGACGTCCGATAAGTAAACTTTTTTGAAGCCTGTTACTGTTGTGTGTGAGTTTTTTTACTTTCAATTACGCGTTAACGTTGATTTTGCATTGGATACGTGAGTGTCATTCTAAAAAAAACCCTGTTTGTACGAACAATAAACTGATGTTAGACATATATTTGCTTTGTCACAATCGGTCCAAACCTTTTTGGGGCGTGTTGGGTGTACCTAATTTCCATCAACACACTTTCGTGTCGGGATGAACGAACACGATCAATTGTTACTCGATACTACACGAGCGACACGTGCACAATAGGATAATTGTGTGTTCGGTAGTTTGTGTTATTATAGACGATTTTTCGCGCTCCCCTTACAGCTCCAAACATTAACTGGTATGAATGTGTGGGTGTTTTTTTTTTTTAAATAATCCATCGTGAGTTTTGCAAAGTTTCGAGGATTGTGTTTTGACTATTCTTACCCCAATTGTGATCACAAGTATTTAAATTTTAACAAACTAACTTACACATTTTTGCTGCCAGTGCTTGTACCATGTTGAAAAGAAAATACACTACCCGCCATTAGCAGTATCGGTAGTAGTAGTACATAGTACACTATTGCATTGCACGTTTCAGTTGCGACGGCGGAGATCAACCCCACTGTGAACCGATCATTTATACTACTAACCAGCAATACACATACCAGTGGTCTGCTCGACAAACGATAATATTTTGCTTCGTGATCGATTTAACAAACATTCTATTATTACGTTTTTTTGCATTTGTATTTTTTTTTTCGTGCAATGAAGTGCGCGCGACACGAATATTGCAGTTGCAGTTGCGACATTTTCGGTGCATTTTTGTTGCAGCTTATCTTCGTGAATGGTGACACCTTCTCATCATTTAATGTGTATGTGTTTTTGTGATGAACTTGTAATATTCTATAGCTCCATTTGCTTTTATCCTTGCTGCATCTCGATCGATCATATCAGTGTGATTTAGATTTATCCTTATACAAATCAATAAGTAATAACATTCCTCCAACAGATGCCTTCTGTTAATTTTCTCTCTCTCTCTCTCTCTCTCTTGCTCTAGTACGACACACTCGTCCTAAACATTGCGTACAGACTAAAGTGTTTCAGAAGACTGTTGGTTCTTGTTGAGTATTACATCGGATCGGTCGGTTAATAATCTAGTTCGGTTTCAAGCATCCTTTTGCGTTTGGTAAGCACTATAATCTGGACAGGGTAAATGGTTTACGAAGGTTCCGTTGAGCTAGGAGGAATGTGTAGTTCTAGTTGCAGCATTTCGTTTAGTTTGTGCAAACATCAAATGATGAACACACATGTGCATTATTGTGCAATACTGGTAATTTTTGGGCACAATCTCTTTCACAATCTGTAGATGTATGCCGATACATCACACGTACAAGCGGTAGATATTTTATCGTTCTGTTGTAGGAATAGTTTGATAGTGTACCTTAATAGACTTGCATTAGTTTTAATCGTGTATTGGCTATAAAGAAAATATTTGCAATAAAAAGAGCAGTTTCCATGCGGGCTTGTTCCCGGGATCAAAATCATAAAGGAGAAACCTATCTGCAGTGAAAAATCTAATAATTACATCTTCTTGCATATTACTGGAATTTAGTAGGAAAAAGAAAAAAACGAAATATTTGAAATTAATTGTAAAAAATACAAATTGAAACGGATTTATATTTCTACACTGTACCAGGTACTGCTATAAACGATAGACGCGTGGATTGACTTAATACATAAACCTTCTAAGTTTTTTTACCAGTCGCTTTGCGACGCGATGAGATCAGCTACAAAATAATAAATATTTGAATATCTTACTAAACAAAAAAACTTCTTTTTTGCATTCGATTAGGTAGTGCGCAATTAGGAAATGGAGCAGAGCTTGGAAACAACTAATCTGTGAAGCATTTTTCTAGATTTGTCTTGACGGCATTGATCTAAATCTACCGGATTCTTGTTACCGTCCGAGCGTTCTGTGGGAAAAATGAAGGATGTGATAAGTCCGTTTACAGTATGTCCGTTTCATAGACTTTGTTGGTTGTTTTGGTTAGGTGTGCTGGCATGGAACCGGTGTTTCCATTCGCACCGATAACACCGTCCATCGAATTTGGCCCACCGCTGGAGCTGTCGCTCCCATCTTGATGGTCGATGTTGTTAGCCGTTGGTGCCGCAGCATCGAAAGGCACTGTGGCGTCTCCACCGCCACAGAGATTTTTCATTGACCCACTCACGGTCATATTGTAGCCCATCTTCACTGGCAGGTTGGACTCGCTACCCGTCTTCTTGATATCGTGATTCATTGTTGTCGGCGCCAGTGGTACGGCATTTTTGCTCATCTGCTGCAACCGTTGGTACTGTTCCTGCAGCTGACGTTGTTTCTTTAGTAGCTCCTGGTGGCGCAGCTCGAGCGCAAGCTGACGCTGCGAATTGTCCGAACAGACGGATTCACTACCGGAATCGGTACCCTCGGATGTGCGCTGCTGCTGCTCACAATCGGACAGCGTCACCACTGGCTGCTGGCCACGGTGATGTTGCGGCACATGAGGACTTGTTGGGCTGGCCAGAGGGCTACGGGAACTTGTACGCGGTGGAGGCGGCGGTGGTACACGCTTGTTGTTGACCTTCGAGAGCAACTCGGCGTTGCGTTCCGGAACGGGCGGTTTGCCGGTAGTCGGACGGGTCGGTTGCGGTGGACTCGTGTCCGTATCCGAACCGCTCGGATACGAATGAAGCCGCCGGAGACCAACATTAGAGGATACAGGCTCGGAGGGGTATAGCTGAGACTGGGAGATTTTAGTCGTGATACTGTTTTGCAGCGTTTGAGAACTATCGTCTGATGTGGAGTCGTCCGGTCGGTGCTGGTAATACAGGAAATATGAAAAAAGTGTTTGCAATTTGATATTTTAAATCATTATATCATTCTTACCAGATAATAATAAAGAATAACAAAGCGAAACTGATATCATGTACAAATACAAGAACAAGAAGAATTAAAGAAATTAAAAGATCAACATAAAAAGTATAAAATAGTACACAGAAAAAACAATTATGAAGAACACATCAAAACCAATAGAAAAATATAGTAATAAACATCGAAAATTGGAAAACCAACTATTATTCGAAAAATCATAACAAAAAAACAACACCAAACAGTGAACAATGTTGAGCGTGTGTGAACAGAACACACAGCCATGTTGTTTTACCTCGTTAACACCGTTCGGCGGTTTGGCAAAGGTTTGCAGCTCATCTAGCAAAGCATCGAGTGCGTTTTCTGGGGCGATTCCTCCACTGGTAACGACTGTCCCCAGACGGGGACTTGGGATTGGCTACGTTCGTACGGTCGGTCAACACAGCACGGGATTAGAGGTTTGTAGATGGTACCGTAGCGAGTATTGAGCGCGATATGAGCGAGCGAACGAACG
Source organism: Anopheles funestus (assembly GCF_943734845.2). Lineage (NCBI taxonomy): Eukaryota > Metazoa > Arthropoda > Insecta > Diptera > Culicidae > Anopheles > Anopheles funestus. The sequence goes on from NC_064599.1 coordinate 33,662,691, forward strand.
AACGAGCGAAGGTATAACGCGAACAGTGCATAGTTTGTACGGATTTTGATTGATTTGAAATGTTGAAAAAATAGTATTTTCAGTAGAGAGAAAGATAGAAACAGAGAGAGAGAGAGACAGAGAGAAAGGCACAAAAATGGAAGAGATAAAGAGAAAATATGTTTCTTTAAGTTTTATACAATTCGCTTGGAATAAATATAGACACAGTGCTTCTCACACAGCCATATATAAAAAGGGAAGAAAACAGCACTAGCTAATACGAATTAAACAGAAAACTCATAATATAAATCAGATAACGAAAAAATGTAAAACAAAACCAAAATATTACATTCAACGTAACGATAACGATTGCTTTCAAACTTTGGATGTGTTTTAAATTTAAATAACCACTTCACTGCTAGCTAATTGTGGGCAACCATTGTGGCCAATTGAAATATTCTACGACCAATCGACGCGGATTAGCGTTACGTAGTTTCTTAGTAAGCAAACATATTCGGGATTGCATCCAAAGTTAAAACAGATCAAAGACATTTATATCTCTTGTACAACTCTACTCAGCTATACATTGATAAAGATAAAACGAAAGCAAACGTCTTGGATGGATCGGCCAATTGGGAGGGAAAGGTTTAACTGTTTGGCCATTTTTGGTTTGTTTGTTTATCGAAATTTGTGTCCGAATTGTCAATGCCTCATTAGATAACGGTTTCAGTATATATTAACGATATTGCCAATTTCATGTTGAGTATTCAGCAGTGACCGATGGTTGTTGGCAAAACAAAAAGCCTGAACCGAAATAAATTTCCCAAGGCAGGCGATATACCAATGCAGCAATTGCAGTTGAATTCTGCTACTTTCAAACCTGTGTGTACTAATAAGTGAAATTCATTGCTCTCTAGTGATTTTGTATAGAAATGCTTTCATTGCGTTGGTAACGTTACGTTAAGACGTTAAGACGTTAAGACGTAACGTAACAAAACAATATGTAATGGTTCCTTTAAGGTCTCTGTCACAAATACTAAGTTTAGTTGTCACTTTGCAACTTTTCAAGCGTTATGCTTTTTTTAGGTATTAAAATATGACAGTATAATGTTGCATCTCTTGAATCTTGAATCACTCTTCAATCAACTTAATGTCTAACCATGAAAATGTAACGATGATTATGGATAAGATGAATATATTGTAATGCATTGGATGTACTATTTACTAAGACAGTGTACTACACAATAAAGGTACGCAGTGAAATATTTAAAGTTTTAAGTATCATTTCACTGATTATCGATATATTTTTCCAAATTTATTTTCAAATCCAGACAACAGATCGTGTATCTTTCTAATAAAAATTCAAATCAAATGAAAATTTCAGTTCAAATTGCCTATTAAATCATTTACAATGAAATTAAACTTTATAAAAACGAAACTATAATTATTTTTTACCAGGTTAGAAACTTGGAGAAAAAAACATATCAACCTCTTTAATAGATAGTACTGTGCGTTATTGATTTTAATATTATTACTAGAAAACAATAAAATGAACAGGAAACAATTCTTTGAAACAGCTTATAAGCATAACAACGATTATGGTGATGACAACTTTCGTCAAGTGAGGTGGTTTAGAGGGAAACAAACGTGATATCGATAGTAATATCGATAGTAATACTTTAATGAGTAATACTGTGTGTGTTAAGTGTCATGCATTATTTATCTACAGTTCATACTACGATGTGTTTTGCAAGGATCCGTGAGCGAATGAATGTGTGAAATAGCGGAACAAAAAGAAACTTAAAATAAATTTTATCCTATTTCAGCACGCGGCCGAAGGACAGTTAGTGTGCCATTCCGTAACATACTAAACGTACCAACGAGTCAGAGTGGCAACCAAACGAGTAGGAATACGAAACAGTACTGGTGATACACAGTCAGCAAACTATTCATACAGAAACAAACGGGTCACATTGATTTAGGAAGGACTTTAAGATAGATGCCAACGCAAAACAGATGCGGCAGGAAAAAAGAAGGCTTTTGGTTGATTACATTGCTTTAGTTAAACGGTTCGAAGACTTGCGTTTAGTATAATTTATTATATAGTATACATTTTTGGTTTGTTTGATGGAACCTTACTGTTCTGGACAACACTGAACCGGAAGTACTTTAGGGATTTTTGGTGGGAAACAGACAAACAGCGATAGAAAATGGAAGTAGACAAATGGACAACGAGACGGAAAATTCGTGTTGATTGTAAGTAAACCGATAAATAACAACATCCACCAGCTTTCATACAATTACACAAACAAACACGTACACGCATCCCCACATACAAACAGCACACACACACACGCACAACAACACTCACATCTCCTCACAGTGTATTTAGGAATATTGTTGCGTAAAGCATTTGTTACGATTGTTGCGAATGTTGCTTTTGTGGGATTGCACTTGCAATCTGGTTATTTTGTGCGATGAAGAAGATTGTAGTATAAGTATAAGTGGTGTTGAGTGGTTGAGGATAATCAAAGACCAAATGGTACAGAGAACACAGAGCGTAGAGAAAAGAATGCGTAGAGAGCAGTTAAGTTTATGCTGTAGAAAAGAGTTTCTGTTAACTGAAGGGCCGTGAAAAACTTATAACAACTAAACCAATGTACTTGCACAAGCAAGCTGCTGGGGATTGAAATAAAAAGAAAAACGCGTAAAAAAAATTAAATGGCAAATGGAGAACGTATATAAAATAACAAAAAAAGAAAAGAATGAAATCCAAACCATTGTACAATTTAAATGTGTTCCAGATTGTACCAGAGAGCATATATTTGAGTGATATTGTGAACAAAGTTTTGAATGCAAGTGTGCTCATGTGTACTGCAGCAGAATCATTACAAACATAGAATATATTAGGAGACCAATATTTATATATATAGACGTGGCATTAGAAGAAAAAAGGCAAAAACTGTGTGGTGGTGGTAGAGAAGTAGAGAACGATTGATTTTGTGAGAAGATTTTGATATGCAAAATTTTGTTTGCTTTTGCTCTGCATCATACGGGACATTCGTGAAACAAACGTTGAGGAGTACAAAAACAAAAACAAACAAGAGGAGTAGAAAGTAATATGCGTCGAAAGAACAAAAAGGAAGAAACTATTGTTTTTTTTTTTGGTTGTTGATTATTTAAGTAGGAGCATAATTTACTCAGTGATCGCCTCTTTGAAGTTAGAACTCCATCGCCAGTTGAACTATAAAACACAAAATTATATGAATGCACATTTTAGCATCGATTCGTCTCTCAAACTGTGATGTGGGTTCGTTGAATTTAAGGGGGGAAAATGGTTGGTTGGGTGATGTGATGGTCGAATGTTCATACCGATGGAAGCGTAAGGAAGTGGGCGGGGGAGTGAGGGTGTAATTTTGTTTTACAACAACTTGACCCCTGATTCGGGCTTTAGATACAATCAGACGCTGGTTTTTGCTCCGGTCGGTTGGGATGTCGGACGAACGGGATGTTTGAACAGTGTCATACACAAAATGGAAGGGCAACAAGACCGTGTACAATACTTGCACGGAAGGTAAGTTTACGGGGAGTTAAGATAGGAGAATAACCGTCCGAAGAAACAAATTAGTTGGTGTTAATGGTAACATGATGAAAGAAGAGAGCTGTTTTAAGGTTTGCCGATTATGCGGAGGAGGAAAATGGTAGGTAGGTTCGTTTTTTTCCCAAAGGTATATGCTAGTGATTTGTAGCACGGAGTTTAAATAGTTTTCTATTTTATACGGTTCGAATTAGTTATTGCTGATTATTATGTTTGGAAAGTATAAATTGCATTAAATTGAGTCAAATAGAAAGAAACGAAAAACAACCAAACAAACAAACGTATTATTTAACACAGGTGTAAATGGAAAGATGATCAAATTTACATTTCGAATAAATTGTGCCAGAAATATATGAGTAAAAAAAGTGAAATCGTGAGTAATGGAAGATAATGGACGAAAATAATGTTCGGATAACAAAATATCCAATAGTTGTAAGGTAGATTTTTCTATCCTTGGGTCCATAGAAAAAAGCATGCACTTTCGTTTGATTATTCGTTATGTTTTGTTAGAAGCAGGAGTTGATTATAACGGTTTTACTATGTTTTTATTATTTTATGTATGATTTTTATAAATCATTCATAAAGCATACCAAAACTTAAAACAAACTGACGTACAACAAACATAAAACCTACAATTAATGATCATAAACTGAAAGTTCAAGCGAATATTTTAGCAAAAATTTAACTTTACTCAGTTTGGCACAAACAAACGTACCTAATTACCTGGGGAATATGAAATTGAAGGATCTAGTTAACAAAAAAAAACACACACAAACACAAAGAAGGTAGTAGAGGAAGAGCGTTCTGGTATGATTGGGATTAATGGAGTTTTACAATATCTAGCGTCAAAGCAACATTGAACTGCATTGTTCTGTACAATGAACTGCATGGTGTTATTTTTGTATGCCTTAAAGATTTTTCTTATGCACAAATGTGCCCTCAGGACACAGGGCAATTGTCTTGGTATTTGCATAGCGTAGGAGGTTGCACTTTTGAAGCCGCTACAGCTTGATCTTTTTTTGCCTGTGTCTATTAGCCTAACCAAAAGATAATGCGAATTAAGGACGATAAATAAATATCAAACCAAAACTACACATATAAGTTCAAGTGAATAGTTGAAGTAAAAATCAATTACTGAACGCAGTAAGAACATCATGCCAATGTCCAACAATGCAGCGCTGACTGATTAAATTTTTTTTTTTAAATAATAAACACACCGAACTTTAGCGTGTATAACTTATTGACTGTCAAAATCATGTTTGTTTTAACTTTAACAATTGTGAGCAAATTATTCGGATTTCAACTATATTTTTACCAACATATGCAACATTATACCACGCTTGTGTTAAACACGCTTAAATACGGCGAAACATTACTATTTTAAAGCAGCGCTGCGAACAAACAGCACAATTTTGTGTGTGAACATGGGAAACACACACGTTTTATAATAGGGAATTCGCAAAGCAGTTGTGGCAGTGGTGGTAGCAGTTTAAAAATTGTGATTAAGTGATTAAACATTGCAATTAAAAGGATAGCAGCAGCAAGAACTATGTACGGAGACAGGTTTTGTACAATATTTTAAAGTCTACTTGTCATAAAAAGAAACTATTCTTCAAATATGTCACGCACATATAAAGATGTAAATAGGTTGAGTTTAAGCATCGATTACAGACTCAGATAGGTTCGTTTTTTTACTCTGCCAAAAGCAAAAGCTGCACGTATTTTTCTCAGCACGTATTGAATGATTGATGAATTCAATTTTTTGTCTCATGTTAAGTAATGTATTAACACTTTATGAATTATTCCCAATGAGGAGAAATAATTTGCTTCAAAAAACACGTACACAGTAATTAGGATTGGCTTCAAGATGCACACAATCAGGTCACTATCAGATTGGTTTAAATTAAATGATCCACAGAACCATAATAGTACAATTATTACAAATTTTAGCACACTCAAAACCAAAACGACCTGGCAAAACTCACAAATCACTATGGAAAACTATGGATCCCCTCCAAAAGGGATCACAGAGTATACGTTATCAACTTAGCTGAATTGTTAGAAATTAGCAGGGATAAATCTGCGACAAACTGAGACATAGATAAACAGACAGGCAGGCAGAGAAAGGTGAGATAAGGGATAGCAAGTAGGACTAATTTAGGAGGATTGTTTTCAAAATTACCATACTAAGCAGAGCGAGTATGAGAGAAAAGCAAACGAAAGGCAAAAGTAGAAAACAGAGTAAAGGTGGAAACGAAAAGATGAACCAAACAAATCGAAACCAATAGCAAAGGACGGCTTCGAATGGTATTAACTAGACTTGGTTTTTATTGGCTATTGTTGCTGTATTTAGTTGTTTAAGATAAGGGATAGAAGTGTTGCTAGTAAGTTGAGAAACGTTAAACAGGATAGAAAGTTTACCTTATTCACGTTGTTGTGTGTTTCCGGAGGTTTGATCGTTTCATCCGTGCCCGTCGTATCCGGTATGGGTAATCGTTGCTCCTGTACGCTCGCAAGTCTTTTGCATGAGAAAGTTGAGACATATAAAAAGTAGAAGAAAAAACACACACACAAAACCCAACACATACGCAAAATATTTTGAGTAACGATTCTAGCCAAAAATGGATAGTAATGTGATGGTAGGAATATCAATAATTACCTTTTGAGCGTCACGAGTGTGCCGGTTAATTTTTTACATCGCCTCAAAGCGTTTTCTAGCCGATCGGGTTCATCTTTGAGGAATGCTTCCTCTCGACAAACATGCTCCATTTCGTTGGAAATGAGATTTCGCAACCCTTGCTGTAACACTGGGAAACGCATTTTCAGCTCAGCAACAGTTTTACTGCGTAAGAAAAATAAAAAAAAATCATGGAATATCGTGACAAAACGCGTGCTGGATCGTTTCCATCGGCTTTGCCGGGCATTACCTTGCACGACTGAGCACTAGTGCCATGTCTTCAACGGCGACCATATTGACGCGGGTTCTTCTGTTGATTACTTCACCTCTTAGACCTTCCACCGACGATTCTAAATCGGCCAAATCCTTTTCCAATCGAATCACTTCTTGTTTATAGATTTCTTCTTCTCTTGTAAGATTTGTCTGTAAAGTACACAAAGTTTAGGAATATTGAAAATTCTACTTTCCTAATCAATCTATAAGATATTCTCCCTAATACTACAAGAACATTCGTAGAAGAGTTGGAAACTATTAGAAAGGATTCCAAACCGAAAAAACATCCACTGATATTCACTATGTGGCGGATCTTGGAGAAGACAGTGAATGTTGAGATACGCGTTAGGTTACTGGCTATAAATTAACTTTCTTTCTATAAAACTTCTATAAAATAAGTTTCTTTTCACTAAAATATTGCTTTAAATAAAAAAAAAATAAAAAAATTAAAAAAAATATATAAATTTGAAAATTTCCTAAGGCTATAGCCTTAGCTTTTTTTGAGAAATTAAGCAAAATTTTATAAATTGATTTATTTTAATCCGAATTGGTTGAACTAAGTTTCTTTTCACTCAAATAATGCTTTTAATAAGAAAAAGAATAAAAAATTAAAAAAAAATTCTATAAATTTGCCAATCTCTTAGGCAGAGGCGGATCCCGTTTCATGTCCTTGCCGATCAGACTAGCCCGCTTGTTCGCTTATACAGGTTTGATAGTTACGCAGAGCGAGAAGTATATTCATTTGGCTATTTTGGGTATTGTACACATGTATTCCGTTTCAATTCATGTGTATCAAACGTTTCGTTTCAACTCATTTTGTTTCAACTGACTCGCACATTTTCGTTTCAACTCACGTATTTACTCTTTTTGCAACTCGAATTACCATGGCTACATGCTTACACTCATGAGTGAGTAAGTACAAAAAGAGTCGCTAAAACTCCTCGTGGTGAGTGAACGAAACTCGTTCAATACAACGTTTCAACTCACTATCTCACTCTTACTCACTTTGCACATTTCTACTACTTACCCTTTCCTTGTCTCCTTGGCCCCAAACGAAGCCTGAATTGGACAGCAAGGTAGCGCGTATTCTCATGAAAGTGTCCTTAATGTCCTCCCGTACAGCGACAGCCTGTGTTTGCGTTAACCGACGCAGTGTACGGACCTCCGTTCGCAGATCCATCGCTTTCTTTTGTAAGCCACGCAGTTGATTATACACTTCCGGTGCGAGTGTTAGATCTGTACGGTACTGATTACCCGCTATCATTACCAGAGGCTTTGGAGGTGGTGGTGGTTTTAGTCGATCGCGTTCTAAAATGAAGAAAAACAAAAAACACGTTAGAGATATGCGTTCCGACCAGTAATCGTACGTCTACACATACCCTGTGATGAGGTTCTAGGTAATGTTGAAGATTTAATTGCCGGTTTAGGAGGTTTTGTGTCTGCTACAAACGAAATAAACGGCGTTGCATTAGTATTTGCAGCTTTCTTTTCGAATGTGCACTTTACTACTTCTAGATTTGTACTGTTGCGTACGTACCAGAATGTTGTGGACTGTGAGATTTCGGCACACCCTGAATATCGTCACTGAAGGAAACAGATTTTTCAAACGAAACCGATTTGTCTGTGAAAATAGTAATAAAACACGATAGAAAATTACCATCGGTTCATTACAGTAACTATTCACAGAGGGAGGGTAGAAAGATAGAGAAAAAGGCAAATTTGCTATGCTTCTGCTGCTAACTGTAATAAAAGATTTGGGACGTTGGCTTCAAGATTTGCTTAATTTGCTTTTATTGCGAATGGTATGAATGTATCGTAAGTTTCCTGTTTCAAAAATTCATAATTTGAAAATTGGTTTAAAAATTTATAAAGCTGTCATACATCGTAAACCGCGTCTTATGCTGTATAAACCATGCTATGAAAACCAGTACAAAACAATAAAAATAAAACCATGGCTTAAATAGTTATGAAACTGTAACGTTCGAAATCAATAATCAATAACATTTTTATCGTACAGAGCAAGTGAATTGCATACAACAGCTATTTACAAAAGCTTCCATGTTATGTATTATATTACACTAGGTACAGTTGTAACTGCATGTACTCTCCCCTCTACTACCGTTATGCATTATTAAGTGCTAAGCATGTTAGAACTAAAACGAAATAAGTTTACGCTTGTTTTGATGGTTAAGGACATCATACCAAATACCTATGAAGCACGCCAATCTGCTTTACTAACGTAATTCGATTTTCCGTTACCACTAACACTTTAAGTCAAACGTATGATGCATGAATGTATTACTTTTTAAATTTGCAATAAATATTAATGTTTTGTACATTCGCTTAAAAACTAACACCGATTCAAAGATAAAGAACTAAGATCTAATGCTCTATGAAACAAAAAACATTACACATTTAACTACTCTATTCGCTTCAAAATGGTAAGAATGGAAAAGCCGAACGACATCGTATTACTGAGCGAATAAACAAATGAATTATGTATGGTTAATGGAAACAGGACGGAAACAGGTGAATATTACAAAAAACACAGGAAATGTATTATTGTGCACGTTTTTTTCCGGACGGCCTGGAACATGGTTGGATGTGGATCGAACGAGAGGAAACTTTTTTGTCAAGGAAACATGGGCATATTTTCGATATAACTGAACTTACGACATGTTGATTTTCCCAATTTTGGTGGTTTTTCGCGCGTGCAAACTGTACCATCTCCAGTAGCTTCAGCTAAATGATCAGTGTGTGTTAGTCATTGTGATTGTGTGACGGAATGAGGATTGTTTGGAAAGTAAAATACATATACGTAAATACATATGCTGATGAGCGAATGAAACTGCATAAAGAGAATATTTGATTGAGTTGAGCTTGCACAACTTTCGTATGCGCAACAGGATGAATGATACCATGAGAAGCAGTGAAATTATACACCATTCTTATCAATCATCGACAAACACCGCAAATGTTTTCACTATCAAAACGATCTGTACAATGGTGTTTGAAATAATTGATAAATATGGTTATGTAATTACGGAATTTCTTTTCATAACAACATTTGCTGGTTGAGTTAGTCATTTCGATGCATTTTTTTTAATATTTAAAATCCAATCTATTTGTTTTTGTAATATCAAAACTATCCAATCCATTCATAAAAACATATTTAAAAATGAAGTGAAGAAAAATACTTGGACGCTCTAATTGATATATTAACGACTAGCCAATTGATATAAAAAGAAAATACAAATCAATACAACCTATAAAAACCGTAACCGTTTCATATACCACCAAACTTACAACCATACAACCAATAATTAAAAACAAATAAGTAAACAAACAAAGAAAACCAAATGCCAAAGCTATTTATGTATGCAAAACTGGTAAAAACACACATACAAGCATAATTATTATAAAAGAAAATATGTTTTTTTATAGAGTTCAACCAACATAATTGCCAAAAAGTATGCAACAAACGCAAAGCTACGGGAGCGGGAGGAACCCACGAAATCGCTGTCAAGGCAGCAATAGTAACGCAGACTGCAAAAATTGGGAATGTAACGATTGATTCAAAAAGAAAAGACATGATTCGCATCAACATACTGAAGGCAAACGACACTTTCGCACAGCGAACAACTGCTACGTACCATTACGATATTGTCCAGGGATGTTTAGAATATTTGGGCTGTTGTTAACTAGCGGTAGTTGAGGATTTTGCGTGAGGGCTTTCTGGACCAGTCCGGTAAGGTTGGCCAATTGTCGCTCCATATGCTCGACACGTATTCTATGGAGATCTTCCGATCTGTAATTGTAATTATAAATGGATAATAATCATTATCAGTTAGAGGCGTCTAGATTGAAAGAAATTGATTCTTTGGAATTAAAAACAGAAATTAGAAAAAAAACTAATAAACAATTCTGTATAGCCCGGCTACTGCAATCTTGGGCGAATCTGCTGTCTTCTGCTTCAAGAATGATGATCTGTCTTCAGACAATGATGATACTTAAAAATCTATTAATGATGGTGGCGACATCTGACATCAATACTACAGAAACTCATTTGTACTCTTAATACTTTACAGTTTACTATGGAATATAATTCTTTTAAAACACACTTTGTGCTAGATGCTAGGTTGCAGTGTTTAGCGACGAGGAAACCGTTAAGAGATAAGTAATAGAAAATTTTCGTTCAAGCTACGCTCCAGTTCCTCACATAACATCCTACTTTTGAGACAGTCGCAGCGGAACGCGTTACAATGACAGTGAAACTATAGCCAAAGCGCAACGATGATTAAGCCACTACTGCTGCAGTACTGCATTTCATTACCAACTTTGCGGCAGAGAAGACCTCGCTTTCAACGCTTTTCCGCAAGGCACGGCAGAGAAAAAAAGCTGACCCATCGTGCTACAAAGAATATATATTTTTTAAATGACCTCTTTATTTGTCCGCCGGTATGGTCAAAGATTGGGTTTTGTTACTACATGGTACCTAGTGATGGTTACCCTAAGTGAAGTTGTTTCCGCACGCAACGATAACGTCACCGATAGCGGCATACTGTACGATGACCATTTGAAGTGGAACGATTATCGCTATTTGGAAGGACTGCCGCTGGAACAATTACTACTACTGCAGCGGAAAGTCGGTGAGCTGAGAAATAGTTTCTTTTCGAACGCCACCACCAATGAACCGGAGGCAGAAACACGCGAAATGCCCGAAGGCGATGACCATACGGGCAAAAACGATCGTCAGCATATGTTTGCTTCGCCACTAAAGATGCCAAACACCGTGGACAGGTAATAGCAACACATTTGTTTAACTGCACATTTAACCCACCATCATATTCTTGTTTTGGATTATGTGATGGATGGAATTTAGTATCGCAATTTACAGCGTCTTTATCTTCTACCTTGTGCCACAGGAGGTCCTCCGTAGAGCCGTGGAACACAAAACCATCCAAGGTTCAAAAAATATTTCAAATTAGCATTACGGGTTTAGCATTTTTGGCATTTGCTGGTTACCTGCTGTGCATGATCGTACAGGCAATCAAGAGCAAAGGTGCTTGAGGCTAGCTTTTATACCTTTCTCTGTTTGCTTTACTAGCAAGTTTTATCCATTTGTCTTTTTTTTAGGTACGACCTACTACCATCCCACGATCACCGGAACGGCCACGCTAACGTCGGCGATCAAAAAGCGAAAACCATTCATGCGCCGCAAGCGAGATCTGACCTACATAACGCCCTTGGATGCGTATGATCCAGGGCAGTTGCATCAGATGCTTGTTGCATTTGCCGAAGGGTATGCAAAGGGTCCCGGAAGCTGATCCAACCGAACTCCGGTGAAGATGCTTTTTTGGGAAGATGGCATCGCTCCATTACTCACCTGGTATGATCGTACATCTGGTTTGGTGGCACTCGTGGAATTCGTCCAACATTTTTCACACCATACATGGCATACTGATCATCCGCGATCGATATATCCCTACGAGTGTGAAGAGTGTTATTTGTAACGATGGAAATAAATGAAGTGAAATATATTATTTTTAATTTATACAAAATCGTACCCTTGTTCTTCATCGATAATCGGTGTAACGGTCGTGGAACGTGTACCGTATTGGCTGTAGTAAGGCTCTTCGTACGCTCCTCGCGATGCTCCACTACGTTCTGGCGAACTCATATATCCATCTGTTTAGAGATTAGACACCGCATGATGAAAATATTTCGAATTATAACACAAAAATATTATTCAGAACGCATGGATACCTGGAATGTTGTACAGCTGCTCCGTAGTGTACGGCATCGGACCCGCAATATTGCCTCGTGAGCCGTACGAACGAATCGGTTTCGATGCTACTCCTGTGAACAAAAAAAAACGAGAATGTTACGTCATCGTGGCGTCAGTGCTTCTATGAATCGATCAGCGCTCACCTATTGCTCCCTTGTTTCTATCCGAGTACATTCCTCTAGGTAACGTTTGAGTTGTACCAACATAGTATGGGGTTTTTGTAGGTTGCTGAGAAGAAATGAGATAAAGTAAATGAACAAAGATGGATTAAATCATTAAGTGAGATGAAATGTTCTGTATTTATTAAAGTTTGATAAATTCAATAGAAACATCTTTTCATAATATCACAGGATGGAATACTTAGTTGCATGAAAAAAGACAAGCTTAATGTCAGGAACATTCAATTAGATTTATACAATTTAAGACAATACTTGTATTCATTTCTGTCTGCTGGACGATGTTAATAGGTTCAACAATGCAACAGACCGTGGGCATGACAAAATGCCGCCATGACTGCGTATGATGGTCACAGTTTCATGAGCAAACAGTAGATGTACTGCAACTGTACCAGCCACCAAGTAAGATAGTATGCATCATGCTTTACGAGCCACTTATGGGGCTATTACGTACGAGCTCACCGCTCAATAGTCCTTTCACGTTCTCTCGCCCGGTACATGCGGAGGTACTTTCATTCGTAGGAACTCACCCGGCGGAAAATGGAGCGTCCCGGGTTCGACAATAAACATCCCTCTCCCCCCCTCCTTTAACCCACTGCCTATAGTTACCACCGTGACGAAATCCGCTCCGGTGATAGATTGCAATTTATTTTTTATTTTTTATTTCTTAATACAGCCTTTTACCCACCGAAGGCCAGTATTAATTGCTTCGACGCTTTTGCACATTAGCCGGGCAAGCGTTGAAATAGGGAACAGGTCGAGACAGATGCCCGCACACTCCCCCATTGGTTTGCAGCATCGCGTGCACTGTGTTGGCCCGAAAGAAAGTAAAATCTTTGATCCGAAAATTAGGCCATCAGTTTATTTCGCAAGTGTTTTTTTGTTTTTTGGAAATCTCATCAACCGAAACCGACTAATCGGCGGGCGAATCGTTAGGACAGCGATAGTGACCCCAGCACCCGCTACAAACCGATCAAGAGATGAAAAGTGAAATGCTTTGAGCGCGACGTGACAACTTTACGATCGGTATCGTCTCATACCCATTTTTCTCGTCCATAAACGATGTACGACCGTTCCGGTCGAATGTCGCTGGTAAGGTGCGTGTGTATTTATTGTCGAAGGCACAAACACAACATATTACATGAGCCTTACTCTGTAAGGGCGGCTTCTATGATCGACCCAAATTCAGGTTTCGCATTGTGGAACATTCGTGTTTTCGGTACACACTTGCATCAATGCATGGCAAAGCCTCGTTGGAACACAAGTGCATTATCAATTCCTTCACGATCGAAACAAACAAAACTTTACATTGTTTCTATGGGAAACGCTCGACAAGATCGATACCAGCTTCATTCAAGTAACAAAACAGCTGTTGAGATATTAATCTACTTCTACGGCCACGCCACAAAATATACATTTCTTCCATCTCTTCATCAGCTGCTTCCGGCTCGTTAGCTCCAATCCGCAAAACCATCTCGTGCCGAAGCCTGCCGGCCCACGACCATAAACTCTCGACGAAATTAACAATTTTTCGGATTAATATTTTCTGCTCTCTTCGTTCGGACTTTGGCGATGCATAAGTGGCAGTTGCCGGATGCATTCAACGACGACGATGTTGTTTGGACCAGTGTTATGCCGATTGCATAACAGTGACGGTTTTTTTTTTGTGTGTCTTTCATCCGTACATCTCGGGCATGCAGGCGAACGCCCAAACCCAGCCCCATCCGATCGGTGGTCTCCCCCCATTCCATTCAACACCATTCGCACTCCGTTATTGCCTTTTACCGGGCCAATTCTTTCAATGAGGCTGATGCTCGATTGTGTTGAACATCCAAACTCAATCGGCCAATTTCACCCCGGGGACTATGTTTTGGCTATGCAGGGTAGGTGATCGTTTGTTGGCACTGTCCGTTAGTAACGCTGTTATGTATCATTTCTCGCAAAGTCCTATCGAACGCAATCTGGTGTAGGTCGGGATCGTCCGATCATGATGGGGTGGGTTTCGTTTCACGTTCGGGTGGTGTTAGCGAACATTAGTTAAACTACTACTAGTACCACTGTCGTTTCCACTGGGTACCGGTCCGGAGAGTACCTGCCAGATGCAGTGTGGGTAGCTTTAATCCGGACTCGATCAATATCGATAATCAAAGGTATGACTAAGTGATTCACCCTTCTCCCGATCAGCTGCAGCTGTGAGTATTAGACGGTGATTGATTTTTTTTTTTTGTTTCACTCTCCACGCCTACTCCTCAATGCCGTCAAGAAATTGAAATATTGAAAATTATCTTATGATAGCTTGCGGGTCCGTCCCTTGGGCGGCAATTAATAGACATGTATGGGCAGCATTAGAGTGGCTAATGCGAAAGAAGCTTTTTCGATTACATTAGAAAAGGAACACCATTAGACGCAAACGGATATGTTGCATATGTTAATTAAACTACTAAATAATATATTTGACAAAGGTCACACCAAAACTGATCACTGAAAGGAAGTCAAGGGCAGGTGTATTTTTATCCCCAGCTGTAATCTACTGCAAAAGGTAAATTGTTTGTTAAATGTTTAAATCAAACGTTATTGCAATTCTTCCAATGAAATGAGTATTGCGCAAAAATAAGAACTTGTTACGCCCCCTCAACATGTATGGCAAGCAGTTACAATTCAATTGTTATTGCCATAAATAAATTGTTCACATTTCATTATGGTCAGGCAGGCAATCAATGATACTAACTCAAAAAAAAACAATCGCCATGTTTCACCGTATACCAATCTTATGCAAAAATTTCGCACAGACTGCGAGTGTTACACCACCATCGTGCGGTGTTAAAAGTGTCTGCGTACAACAAAACCCAACGTGTCTAGTACCATTTAATTGCGGGCCCACTACTGCAGTTGTCTTCTGTCCAGTCTATAAAACAAAAGTGGCAAAGGAAGGAAAATAGCGCATGGGGCTGAAGAGGCCATTTCTTTGTACAAAACGCGTCGGCATGGGTTGAGTCAATCCGCCACACTATCTCCGTCCGTTTAGACCGGCATTATTACATGGCGGTCATTAGAGCAAACCACAACACTGCAACACACAAGCACAGCATAAAACAGCGGCAACAAAAAAAAAACAACAGTGGCGTCCCAAAACGTTGTAAGAAGGTGGCTGGAAGGGTTAATCGTTGCAAGCAGGAATATGTTGTTGATCGACAATTTTTTGGCCAAACGCCCCTTTGGGGCTTCCACTTCCCAAAGACGCAACCAGTAGAAGAATTACAACAACAGCAGCAACAACGAAAAAAAAAATCATAAAATCAGCAGCAGTAGGGAGACGAGCGCTGGCTCGCGCGCGCGCGCAAAAGTCGCGCGTAAGCCTCGTGCGCTGAACTGTCCACCGTCAAGCGTCAGTTGCAGTTCGTGGCTCGGTATTGTAAGGTGGTACCAATCGGGTATTTGTGAACCGGCGCCTATAGCCGCATGTACGAAAGGAGTGTTGATGTTAAACCGTTTGGTTGAAGCTGTAATCGTAGGGTTGAAACTTTCCTAAAGCCATTTGGTGGATTGTGGTGTTTAACGGTGTTTTAGTGTGGGCAATTGAAGTTTAGCTTTGGTGCTGTTTTTGTGCGTCATTGTGTCCTGGACTGGTCCAGGATTGCAAATTGAATAGTACTATGGCTGCTCGTATGGCTTCACTGTGTGCAGCAGTGGCGATCTGCACCTTATGCTCGATCGCTTCTGCACTTCCGCAACAGACGGTGACCTACCACGGAAATCTGTACCCTTCCTTGGGGACATCGGTTGTTGGAAGCACACCGAAGCTTCTGCTTCCAGATTCTAGCTCATCGGAAGAACGCGTTCTTACAGGATCAGAAGATTTCTTGGCCTCGTTTTCTTCCGGCGGTGAGGTAAGTACAAGACGCGCAATATCTTATTATGATGGTAAATGATCCAATCGATACTGTTCAACCATACCATACGATTAAAATGAATTAAGCGTGCCGCATTAAAATGCTGTCCGGTGCCGCGTTCCCTGTTGCATGCCTAGTACACCGTAGCTCCAAGTAAAAATCACAGCATAAGATCCGCTTATACATCGACTTTCCACACCGATTAATCTGCAGTGATGAACGAGCACCGTGCGGGGCGGAAAAAAAGAAAGAGCCATACCTGTGTGTGACACAGTAATGCAAAATAACGCCGTAAAAACAATGATGTAATAGCCAGTGCGCGCGACACACATGCTGCCCAGCCTATAGGCTACACCAGATCCCCGTCGCGTTTGGGAGTTGCAAGTTTTGTAATGTGGAGCTGCAATCTCCGATCCGTCCCCAAAGCATGCGGACGCGTACGCTCAAATCAAAGCGAGTGCTCACCGCACACCGTAGCATTAAATGGATGTCGCAAGGAATAGTGCGGGCGCATCGCATGTCGCACCGATGCCAGGCTTCGCAACCATTGCCGCAACCGTACGTACACGTGCGAAAAATTAATAGAGCACGTATCGGTTGGTGTGGAATTATTATTGTTAGAGGAAATATATTTCCAAATGTTTTTCCAAACTTTCTGCTGCTGTTTCACCTCTGGCACACTATTTCAACATTGATGAAATGCAAAATTTGAAGCCAATTTGAATCGAAATTTTTGGTTTGTGTTTTTTTCTTCTTCTGTGAGGTCGGCACTGATTTGTAATTAATTCGCTTAATGGTTGGATTGGGCTCGGGAGAAGACGATAAAAAAACACACAGACATGATTTTGTAAACTTTCCACTTACACTTGCGAATAGAAATTGCCTTCATTATATCGTCCAGTGCTCTCTCTCTCTCTCTTTTTCTCTGGAAAATTTTGTTTTCCCAACCGTGTGCTTGTGTCCTACCCTTTACTTTTTTCCTTAATTGATTTATTAGCGTCCGATCGATTGTAACGGTTGAGTACCGAAAACCCCGTAGACGTGGTGTACAGCATTGATACATGATCTAACATTGGAAATAAATATAATTTAATCTTCCAGACATTAAAAGGCATTCCAGTGATTTCGCGCACACTTCTCGCTGATACATTCACTTCTACTAATAGAAAAAAGGGGTAAACTGATCAACAGATCAATCTGTTGATTCCGTCAAGTCATTCAAACTCGTTTTCTGTTACAATTGATCAGCTCTCCCAGCCTATCAGCGGCACACGACCGATATTTAATCTACTCTTTTCCACCCTATCTAGACATACCACCAGCAAAGAGCACAAAATCATGCTTTAAAGCTGGACACTAGAAACTACTCAAGGACGACGGCACTGGGTCCGTGCGCTTAACCTTCGTATCTGGTGGTTGATAATAAGAATCTCAGTGGTAGTCATAAATCCGACACAAAGGAAAGGCAGAAAAATGGCTCCATATCCTTGAGAGTTTTGTGCTACGGCAAATCGTACCCGGACTTGCAAACTGTTGACAAGGGGGCAAGCTGTTCCGTTAATATTTTCTTACGATTGCGTACCGAAAGTATGCCGACTCAAACACTTAGCGGGTTTGCTTTATGCTTTGCTACCCACCCAACCGCACATTTCAAACCAGATTTGCGTTACAAAAGATTTGCATTTGTTATTTGCATGAACAAGATCTGTATGACTAATCATTTCTAATCGTCCCACATAAAACAGTACGGCGAAAACGCGCTCGCCGTCATTTACCAAAGTTCAACCAATGTAACTCACCATATATTTGAGTTGCAAAAGTTCGCAAAACAATGCACAATTCTAAGTTGGCCACAGTACCACTGATTAGGTTTTGTGGTTTCTAAACACTACTTCCCTTTTGCAACGAACACACTTTTGAAGGTTCTTCGAAGCCGATACCAGAACGTGGTTGAATTTCTTAGCAATCGCTGCTCCAGCGAAGGACACCTTTTCTAAGCGGCAAACGATCGCGAATCGTTAGTGGGTGTTTGTGGGTTGAAAAAGCGAAATACTGCGAGCAACAACTTTACGAAAATAGATTTACTACCTCACTCATGTGCCGCCGCCGCTACGCAAAATGTTGCGTGTGGTCAGGAAAGCTTTCCTCTCGAAAGTTCCGCTAATGAGGAACAGCACACCAGCACATGACCTTCGCACAGCACCAAAGCATGTGTTTTCTACTAAAGGATTGTATACTACAGCTTCATGGTTTTTTCGATCATGACGTAATCTTTCACACCAAAAACACAGATCGATTAGTCCAAACATGTTTACAGTTTTAGTCTTTGCCCTTGGCTGGTATTTTACAAAATCTGCGTCAACACATAACACATGTGTTTTTGTATCGATTCTATCGATTCTAGCGGTCAACCTTTATGTTATGATTGAATTTAATTAAGTTTCTGCTAATTTGTAATAATAGCCGCAAAAACCTCTCACTTCTAATCTCGCAGGATAGCTGCAGCTTCGACAAATATGCGTTTGATCACGACGGTACAGTGAAGTACGGTAACAAACTGCCAGCCCTTTCCCAGTTCACGCTCTGCATGTGGATGCGATTCACCAATCATACCGGCGACCACACAATCCTCACCTACTCCGGTAAGTGTCCTGCTACAAGAGCGAGTAACCTGATCGATTTACTAAGAAGCTACGCAACGATCAAGCGCGCTCTAACGGGAAGGCGTCATGATTGATTTGAATGCACGCAGCCAAAGTGCATCGTCACAGCTTAATCTCCCCTTAAACTTTGGCTTCCATGCCTTCGCATTGGGGTTTTCTGGGCTGCATAATAAGTGGCGCACAGCTACCACTTTGCTCTCGTTATGACACATGGCGGCTACGCTAAATAGCCCTAGGCGCTCCGGAATCATTTCGTTCACCTGACTGCGTCACATTCCATCGACGGTGAATGTACGCAGCCGAAGCATCGTCAGTGGTTTGATCGTCTTACGCATAACCCGAACGGAATTTACTGCGATCGTGATCGCGGTATTTCGACGTAAAACGCAACGTGATACGTGAAAACGCACCTTTCGCTTGCAACAGAGCAGGTGGCGACGACAAGCGAGTGACGATCCGCTAGTTGCACGTCATTCGTTGCGTTCCACATAATATCCTACTGAACTATCGATACAGACTTTAATCGTTTTACGCTACCACATCACTATAGCATGATTTGCTTTATCTTATTCTATCTCTGTGTTCCATGCTGAATCCTTCATCGACGGTCCTTTCTCTCCGAACTCGTGAATACCAGCGGAAGATGAACCACGCGAAATACAGCTCTGGATATCCAACAACATGGGCATGAGCTTCATTAGTATGGCCGTTCATGGCCAGTCACTCTTTAGGTAGGTCTGTATGTTCGTGGTGTTTTTGCTAGAAAGGCAAAACTGGCAAAACAACAGAAAAACCCCAATTCTTCGAACAATGTAATTTTATGTAATCTTACCAAAGCCGCTCCAGTATAAGCGACCTCCAGAAAACTCTCGAAGACACTCACGAACAGCGAATATTATCTCACTTCTTGTTAAAACAGGTTGAACTATCCTTTCAAAATGCGAAAGTGGCACCACGCTTGTGCGTCGTGGAACGGTAAGACCGGCGAATGGCAACTGTGGATCAAATCGGAACGCGTCGGACGCGGATTCCACAACCGGGTAAGTGCACACAGACACAGCCTTGAGACACTTTCGACACGGTGTACGCATGCGCACCAGCCTCTATACATCGTGCATCGGGAGCGTTCTGGCAAAACGATAAACAATCTCTACTTCTTTTCTCCGACCAAATGCGCAATGATGACGACGCATGGAAATCTGCCTTCGCTCGCCTCCATTGCCACCCTACGCAGCTGGTAAATTACGAAATCAAACCCTACGGTACGCTGTTCTCCGGTGGTCCATCCATTACCGGACTGACTGATGTTGGGTTGCACTTCGAGCTGACGGCGATCCAGATGTACAAGGTAGCGCTGAGCGCGGGAAAGGCACACCGCGACCACAAACATCACCATGTGCACCATTTCGATCATAACGGCGGTGAGGTTTCGTCTACCACACCACGGACGCAGGTGGCGGTAAGTTGTTTGCTTCCTTTTTTTTGTTCTCGTTTGTACGCACATTGCTTCATTCTACACGAACAGTGCGCGCGTCATCCAATTTCGGATACTAATTAAACCTTCTTGCAATCGTTCTTTTTGCGCTGGTTGTTAGCCTTCACCTCAACCGGCGAACCCGCTGCTAGCAAATGGACAGATACCAACGCGCGTTAAGATCAATCTAGCGACAAATGGCCCCCAACAGAACAGTGGCTCACTAGGCATTCCTACCAAGGGTTTACCGTCTCAGCTCGTCGGTGGTTTTAGCCCGTCCACCGGCAATGGTGCCACCGTTACGACCAACTTTGTCAACGGTCAGTTCAGTACCGGTGTTCGATTCCTGCAGGAGCAGCTCGCATCAAACAACGTGATCGGTCAGTTCCCTCGCACAAGCGGATCGATCGGTTCGTCCAGTACGTTTACATTCCCCGATAGTAGCAGCGAGTTGCTCGCGGGTCCATCGACAAACTCTGGCGGTGCATACTCCATCGTTCAACTTCCCACCGACACAAGCCCGCGGAAGCTTTTCAAGCGTCAAACGGCAGCGAAGATAGCCGCCAAGCTCGACCAAACCGGTGCTGCGACGGAAACGAAAACAAAGCGCGACTTGATTCAGCTACAGGACGGTTCACTATTGCAGAGCTCCGAGTACATATTTGACGGATTGGCAGAGTTTGGTTTGCCCGACTTCAAGAATAAGGTGGGCCGCGAAACGGATATTGAGGATGAAATTCGCGAGCACGATAAAGAACCTGCCGAGGAGGAGGTGCGTGCTGTCATGAACATCTGCTCCAAGTGTGCACCGGAACCTTTTGCCAAGGCGCTCATATTCGCGTGGAAGGATGCAGTGACGGAATTGGGTGGTGCACTATCGGCTAAGGCGTCATCTCACTGTGGCCATTTCTAGGATTGGGTGGGGAAACCCCAACCGGTCCCGCATGGAGTAGGATCCGAGGCCGAGATGAAACGCTCGCAGTACGTAACGTAAACAGTATGGAATATTTAAATACCTCAAACCGTACATTATTAGTGTATTTCTATGAAGCCATAGCCCAAGAGTGAGAGGTGTACAAGTGATGTATGCACTAAAAGCGTAATAAATGTATTATACCATATCGACCACCATGTTTGTTCCTACCTTGCTTTTGTGAATGTGCTGATGTTGATACTCTGAATCGAATTCTGGTTCACTAAAATAGCTCTGCAAGTGAGAAGATAAGATGAATGTAATATCAGTTTAGAGTGCTTGTTAATCGGTTTGGTTTATTCTACAAAACGATTGTCGATCTTGGACAGTCAAATCCTAACGAAAGACTATCTCTCTACATTGATCTGTGATCTATAGTGGAATGGGGGGAATCTGAATCTGTATGAATCTTCAAAACGAAAGCACGAATCTAAATCCCTATTATTATGATTTGTGAATCTCTGGCGATTCATAAATTCCTAGTGATATTAATGCGTCAAATTAGAATTTTTGTATCTGTAAAGAATGGCCATGTTGTTTATAACTATTCGAGACTTAAGGATACAATTCACTATGGTTGGAAGACATGTCTTTGAGACATGGAAGACATATAAAGCCTAAAATTACAAATCAAACGTTATAAATACCTGCTCTTGATCCCACTGGTTTGGAATTGCTGCCGGTTGTAGAGGCTGTGGAATATTTTGTCCACCGGGCAGGACCTGAGGTGCGCTCACTTCGTTTGACTCGAACAGTCGTAGCACGGAACGATCACGTATTTCTCGAAGGTGCGATCTACGGGCATAGAAAGGAAGCTTAAGATACATTCCTATTTAAAAAAGGCAAACAACTCTTACCTAACATCCTCCAGCTCGTAAAACATGTCCTTGCTCGAATCATGAATGTATATCTTCACGTTCGGACCCTCGAGGTACTGCATGGTTAGCTGACGCGGGAAGGATCGCACAAACAGTGCCCGGACCGTATCGATGGACGTGATCTCGTTCGGTAGCAGTGCACGTTTCGTTTCCGAGCGATATTGCAAAAATACCAACCCTAGCGGTCGTTCCAGTGTTTTCGACGGTGTTCTTACGACAGGCAACGATGAGCGTTGTTTGCCACCCCGCCGGAAGCCGGTGCTGGCCGTTTCGGCTTCGGACATGATACCAGGATCATCGTCAAACAATGGACCTTGATTCGTCGGTGTGTACACACGCATCTGCGGGGTCTGTATGGAAGTACAGCGAAACAAAACAGGGCGTCAGAAAAGGTTGCGTGCGTTTACCTTGAAAACCCTTCTTGAAAGGTCGCCGTAATGCTACTTACTTCAAAATCGAGCGATCGTTGAATGTTTGGAGGTTGCGTTTGGGCCTGGTACTGTAGCATATCGCCCCCGAGCGTATGTCGGCGGGGATCCTCCCTGCTTCGGGCCGATCGTCGCCTGTCGTCGATCGTTGCTGCCGGTGAATGGTGGTTGTCACGAGACACAACACAAAGCAAAAGAAACGTTAGTCAACGAATGTACATGTGTTCGCGAAAAACCTCATTTAACTATCGGCCTTACCTTGATCGGTCGGCTGATTCCTGTTGCTTTTATCATTTTGCCAGTCATCCTCTGCGAATCGATTTGGTTGCAAGTGAATAAAAAAAACAAGAACAAGGAACGGATGCTTTAGAGTGGTACTACGAAAGTTCTCTACTGGGTCCCAGGCCACGCTGGGGTTCGTCGCGCACGACACAGCCACCGCAAAACAAGGCCAGGATGTATGATTGTCTGCGTTGTGTAAACGCAACCCCGGTGGGTGTGTGCTGACGAAGATTGATCGAAGAAGTACAATTAACGGTTGGGAGAAGGGTGGTTGTATCCTGGCCAAGATTGGATTATTGGAGCAATCAAATCAATTGCCTATCATTTTTATGCTGCCGTTTCTCTACAACAGCTGGCAAACAAACGGGGTTTGTGAAATCACTACCAGGAAAACTATTGCTAGTACGGGGTTTACTATCAATTTCATAAAAGCAAGCACCAAACCTAGCACCTGTCCAGGTATGGTTTGTGATACTTTTTTTTAATTTCTAACATTTATTTACTCTACCAAAAACATAGCCTTAAACTGATTTAGTAGCGGCTTATGTGCCACATTGATGAAGCAGATGAGCAAGCTAATTCGATTAGGACCGAAACTATAAAATGACATCCACCAAATCTCCCAATTCCGGTGAATAAATATAGCATGATTAAAACTTAATTGACACATTAAAAATTTAAACCATCGGTCCTCTAGTTGCACAGCTCTAACCCAACGCGCGGAAAGGACTCCTGCTCGTATCCCTCCGTCTGTTACCCGCTGAATCAAGCTACGTGAGAAAAGTTAAGTAAGAAAGTCGGACGGACGCTTGTTTGGAAATATGGAGCTAATCAATGATAATCATCTCCTTCCTTAAAGCTCAATTAAAAGTATGCTTTTCAATTTATATGTTTTGTGAGTATGAACGACTGAGATGGAATATTACAGAAAAAAGGAGATGTTTTTTTTTTTATTTGGGATGATAACACAAATTAATAAAAGCTATCCCTCACAGAATCACTTCTTGTCTTACACTTCGACAACTGATTGTTATGCTATCTGTTCGCTGCCACCGGGTTAGTATGTAGCAGTACTAAAACTTTGACCCATTTAATGGTTTTTTAGTCGATCGAATCACACCACACTTCCAATAGATTTGATTAGGGTTAACGAAGGGGCAAATTAAGCAATTCCGGTCACCAACAAGGAAACACACGGTGTGAGAAAAATTAGTTAAACACCACCTCTCCAAAACCTTCCTTGCACCTACAACCCTGGTGGAGCAGCCTGTTCCGACATTGGCGAAACATCAATCAATTTCGGTCTAAAGTTGTCAAAAAGGTGCGGCTCACGCCCGCGGCCCGGTACATAATTGCTGTTTGTGTGCGTGTGTGTATGTGTGTGCATAAAGTTCGTTCGTGTCCGACGAACTTTGGAGGCTGAAATGGCATACATTTGATGCCGCCTGCTAAAAACGTAAAGATTATGTGTGTGGCTCATCTCGCTTATAGCAACGACATCACAGTGTCGGTCGACGAAAGCAACCGTCGGGCATGGAAAGAAACGCCGTTTCGTTCGTCCGTTTGTTGGCTATAAATTATGCATCTTCCTGAGTTGCCCACGGTGGCTCTGCCATCCGTGTGTAATAATGTATGGCTTGCGTAGGGCGGTTGGTTCCGTTGTTCAGTGTCGTGTCGTCGTAGCATAAACCCCACCCTACGACGAACGGGTCGGACCGAACCATTCTCGAGCGTTTGGAACAGAAGAAGACGCACTAGCGACGCAACAAAACCGGACAAACCAATTTTTCGCTTCATCCTGGCGAAATTCACACCCGCCCACAGTATAATGCTCAGTGTAGCCACAACTTTAAGATTTCCGGTCGCTCTTTAACAGAAAGGATCATCCACCGCTGCCACCGTTCGCCCATTCGACGCATTGGTCCACAAACGTTAAGCAATGGACAGACACTGGTATCGAACACTGCGAAGGGAGAGAAAGAAAAACCTGACCCGTGCCAGGGATCTACTACTACGTACCGCTGTCTCTTCCTTTCCGTTTCTTTTTCGATGTGCTCGACGATGACGATGTTGATGACGAGCTTTTATCTTTGCTTTTCCACCGAATCAGCATTTTCCTGGCAAAGGATGTTGATTTATTTTTGACGTGCAATATTTGCTGTATTATTCTTTGTTGTTGTTTTTTTTTATCGCCGTTTACTTTGTTCCTTCTCTGCCTTAACGGTGTACTTTCCTCCACCCAGCACCCAGTGTTCAGGTGTGAAAAACCGTGCGAAACTGCGTGGGCCCTTGTGCACTGCTGACGGAGAGGATTTTTAGTCAATTACAGAAGGATTACGGGGCCTCGTGTGTGCGTGTGTATTTCGTCAATATCTTCTGCTTTAACGGCTATACACCACCGCAGATTACTACGATTGCTCTTCGAACTAACCGCACCGTACACTCTGTGGGCTTGCTGAGATGCCCTTTTCTTCCGTTTTGTGCTGTCACGACCAGCAGCGTCACATCCGCTAATAACACACGACGCACCTACACCAAAACAGCCCGCTCGCAAAACAGCAACACTCTCGACGCGCACGCACACACACACACAGCACCCGTGTAGCTGGTGCTAGCGGGCGAGAGCAGTCATCGCGATTTCGTCCTTAGTGAACCACTGCAGAAATACACTCGTATGCGAACGATTTGCTGCTACACAGCCACACCACACCTGATGGTTCTAACAGTAGGGAGAAGTTCCCCCAAATGCAATCGACACGCGTTTGATTTGACGATAACACGTGAAAGGACAACCCTATTGTCGATTTGTGGCTGGTTGTTTTATTTTCGCTTTCGGTCAGCACAATTTTTTGCACTTTCTTCCTGTATATTTTGCGTACACAGTTCATCGACAGGATGTCCTACACCTATATGTATGACCAACTTTGACCGGTGTCTCCCTAGCACAGAATTCACACGACCCAGTAGCTCACTTCGGTCTGCCAGCTAAGTGTGCGAGAAGAAAGTTTCAGGTCGCCGGATTTGATAGCACTCCGGGGTAGACTTGCACAACTTGTCTCAGCAGGCAGCTTCACACATGTGACGGTACACATTTCCTGCATGCCTAGGAGACGTCAAACCTCAGCCACGACTACTCTCGGATGGTGATCGGATACACTTTGCGGTTTCCGTTTTGGATCTGGCTTTCTTGGTTCTGCTGCTATAATACCACCAAACACATACGCACACACCCCAACCGGGGCACTTTGGTTCCGTTTCGGACAATCTTTCATTCCCTTTATCCCATGGAGGCAACCTTTTGTGGGTTGTCTGTCGTTTTTCTTTTGCTTCGATTTGCTTCTATTCTCCAAGCTACTGAGATACAATTTTTGACCCGAAAAAGATAACTACGAAGCTTCACTGTTCTGGTTTTTGTTATACTGATTTAAGCAACTTTTGGTTGCTCAGCCGCTGCTGTTCACAAAATACGCGTTCTTTAACGCAATCAGCAGCACACCACAAGAACGACCGTACGGTGAAAAGTTCCACCCTAGTTCGAAGCCCTAGGTTTGTGGTAGACTCTTTTTTTCCGTCGTGCCCTTTTTCCGATATGTGTTTCTCCAACACTAACTCAATACAGTTTCTCTTCACCGGAGCGTATCGAAGAGACCGCACAGAGTACGAAGGTCCTGTGTGCGCGTGCGCCAGAGTTATATGGTTGCCGGAGCAGTGCCGTGTGTGTGGCTCGCTGCATCGCCAGCCAGGATACCACACACGTCCGCGTACGTAAGAACGTGACACGCCAAGAGAGCCATTTGCGGGAGAAACCATTTCGCAAACGACCGTAAAATGCTCATCACTTAAAACACCACTAATAACTGTGATCGTGTGAAGGAGTTCAACAACGAAAGACTTGAGATGGAGGTACCCAATTTTATAAAGCTTTCAATTTGTTCACTCAATCGTACTATTTTATCAGGTGGCTAAATTTACTACCATTTTTTTCGATTTTCAATTTATCTAGCATAATGTAATCAGTTTACTGTTAACAACTAAACCACTACAACGTGGTTATATTAGCATATTTTGTGAACACATAAGTTTAGTAAACACGGTTTTAGTCAGCTGAATATTAGTTACACGTGTACATAACTCACAGGATAACAAAAAAAAAACACACCCCTGTGCCATATTTGTGTAAAACGTAAAAAAAAGAATGAAAAACACATGATATCTACACTTCTCAACTGTACCTCAACAACGACAGCATGTTCTACAAAATTTAAAAAAAAAAAAACAAGCAATTTCAAGCTATTTCCCATTGGATGTCACAATAGTTTATTTTCAAATATACAAAAATAGATGTGTATAAATGTTTGTTTTTCATAGATATATATTTGTATGAATGTATTATGGTATAATAGTAGGTATAATGCGCGCAATATTAAAAAATGGTTTTAGCAAAACTATGCTCCGTTATAGATTCTAATAGGATTCAAAATGTGTTTGCTTATGTTTTTTGTTTGCTGCTTGCTAGCTATATTTGCGAAGAACTATATACGTCATCGTTAGCGTGTTTCGGCTTTTTTTTTGTTTAGAATACTGTATTGCTTTTGCTCTGCTATCACGATCTTCTTACGAAAGTATCGGGCACGTGTGGCACCATAATTGAAATCTCTCAGCATTGTGTAGTTCTGTACTGGATACCTGCGGAAAATGGACGAAGGATCAGAACATGAGGGGAGAGTTGTGAAGAGATATGAAAGAGCAAAAAGGAGTAAACAACAACGGAAAATAAATAAAGACGAACAATCAAATATAGTACAGGTCGGCTCCTTGACCGTTTGTGTAGTGGGTCCACAAAACATAGCCCCAACAAAAGTTAAAGCAGGAAAAAGGAAAGAAAAGTAAATTAAAAATAAAATTATGGAAAAAATTTAAAAACCAAAAACGATTAACTTAAAATGCATTTCAAGAATTTTCTCGAAGCAAATCAATCGTTTTCTTTGGTAATCCATCTATTCACATCACCGAAACAGACGAAAAAAAAAGTTTAATAAAGCATTACGATGAGAAGCTAAAGCTGCCACAGTAGTTGATGTAATAAATAAATAAATAAATGCCCTAATGCAAATAATAGCAAACAAAGAAACGGTGGTAGAAACTACACACAACGTGAGGTAGGTTATGAACAAACAAAGCATGAAGAATGGGACGATGCACGAGGTGTGACTAAATGAAAACAGTGTGATGCCCACCAACCCCCAGTGCACAACCTGGTGACTGACACAAGCTTACTTCTGCTGCTAAATATAAAGCGCTCCAGGCATTGTAAAGCATTTTCAAAGTGAACCAATTCCGTATGTTAGTAGCCCTGTAATAAAGAAAGAAGTACCATTACCAACAGTGGGACACGCACGAAAACTACAACCAGCGAATTTCAGCTTCTCAGAGTGTCGCGCATTAAAGATAAGAGCTATCGATAGGGAAACGTTTAACAAACATTTGCTTACCATCTGGAGCACCACGAATGTTCACGTAATCGGCTTCCTCGAGCCCATCCGTCAGGCCATCGTGTCCTGTACCTTTGCTCGAAAATGTCACCCGACGTAGGGTGGATGGGGCGGATGTTTGCACCGATCGTATGTTGTTACGATGATCGACCGCACCACCTACATTCATTTGGACCATTTTTTTATTCACGAACGCGTAAATATTCTCAATATTACGCTCGTGCTGGTTTTGCGAAGCTGTCGTGAGGTTTGCCTGATTAAACGAGTTCATCGGTACAGGCACGGCAACCGCTCTGGTATAATTCAACGCACCATGGTTTGTTGCGATCGGTCTTGGAGTGTTTAAACTTTGTACTCGTTGTACCCGTTGTCGTTCGACGGGAAAGGATCCACTAGGGACAATTTTCGAACCGTACACATTATTGCTCTGGTAGGTTGGTTCCGTTTGGTTCGAGTGTACGCTCGTTTTGCTGCTGTTGCGTATCGATCGGCGACAGAAATCGTAGATACGATGAAGAATTTGCTCGCGATCCATTACATCCGAGGCGCGACGTACCGGTGTCGATTGGGTGGACATGGGAGAGGAAACGTAGAGTGGCCGCAAACGACCGTACGTTCCACCGTTCATCCCAGTTACACCTTCCTGCATGCTGCTGTACGATCGACGATCCTGTGGCTGCCATCGGTTTAGCTGCGTGTTGCTAAGGTAACCGATTTTACCGTAAAGCATTTCGCTGCGTCTCAAATTATCAGGCGTTTGTTCGTAGATGTGATATCCATTGTCCAGTGTCGAGCGGAATCCTGAATCCGTTTCATCCGGCACGCGCATTTGTGCATCGCGCAGCGGTTCCGAATAGAGTGGAGCTACCGTGTGCATCGATCCTCCATAAAAACGAGCATCCGGTCGCTGTCGTAGCGAGTGATAAGTGACCGGATGATGCTGATACTTCTGTCCAACGACAGGATCTTTGAGTGGTAGACCACCGGCACCAGCACCACCATTCGGTTGCGAGGCTATGAACCGCTGCTGCATCTCAGCCAACTGACTATTACGCACTATTTGTCCTTTGTTAGATGCATCCGTGGCTAGGTTTACTTGTACGCCAGCATTTTTCACTGGGCGCTTTAAAGAGTCCACCAAGGATGCAGATCTATTGGCGAGTTGCGAGCGCAATTTGGGTCGCTCAAAATCATTTACCGAAGCAGGACGCCTGCTCACGGGAGCGTTCATCGTATCACCCCGTCCTTCTACCAACTGTCTAAAATTATCCTTTGGTTTAACATCCACCGTGGCGGCGGACCGTTTGCTTAGCGAGCTGTTAAAACTACCAATTCGTGCCGGCGGCTGTGGTCGGGTTTGGCGCGGTTGCGTACTAAAAAGAACCGGTGTGGAAGATCGTGCAAACACCGAAGAATAAGCAGGATCATTTGGAGTTTTTGGTGCGAATAGACTGTTTTGAAAGAAGCGCGTTAGCATCGAAGGTTTCACCGGCGTGTGGCGTCCTGGAGCTGGTGTGCTGCTGACAGAGATTGTTGATAGTCGATGAGCCTTGTTGGGGGAATCCGTCTCATGCGGTCTGCGGCCCGGCTGAGAAGGCTCGATCGGTTTCGGTTTTGCCGGCACTAGGGAGAGTCCTTTGCTTTGAAGGTACTTTCGGAAGTCGGCACTTTTCACCGTGTTTGAGAACGATTTCTTTACATCCTCGGCAAAGGTCGTCTTGCGCCCATCGGACCGATCCTTACTCGGGGAAGCATTCGGTTCCTTTTCCCTCACAGCTGGACGTGTTTCATGTTGTACCGTACAAACGGAAACCGCCGGTTGATCCGTTCCATCTTCCGTCCTTTCGGCGATCGTATCGATATCATCTTGCGAGCCAAATTCCACCTTCCTAAACCGGCTATCAAACTTCAGCGCATTCTGTACGACCTCATTCGAATCGTACAGCGATTCTTCAGCTTCGGCCGAACCGGTGCGCACCTTTACCTCGGCATAGTCACGTCTCGCTCGCGGTATCGGTTTACGCATTCCACCGCGGCTCATTTGCGGTAAGAAGCTTTGCCTTCGATTGTTGTTGTTTCGATCGCTCTGACGATGAATGGCCCGCGGTGCCGGTATCGGTGGCCTTACGACTGCGGGCATGGGTGCACTTTCAACCACTACCACATCACGCACCGCAAGCCCTTTCGCTTTCAGTGCGTCCATTTGTTGGATTACACTTTTATCATAATTGAGCTGCTTATCAGGATTTTTTATGTACGTCTTCACGTACTTCGATTGTCGCAGTATTTCTTCCTTCGTTATGAAAACGTTATCGTCCAGATCGGTGTCAGAATCGTCCGCATCGTTACCACCACCATCGGGAGATTCGGTAAGGAACGTTGCCCCGTCATCGGGAAAGCATTTATCGCGCACGGTGGCGTTGTGTAGCATTCGACGGTCCGCATACTGCTCCGCATCGTACTGCTGTTCGTCGATTTTGAACGGGTTCTTTTTGTCCAATATTTCCTCACCTTCGATGAACTTGCGCAGCGTATCATCTGCAGTGCCGGGCGGTATGGTTGTTGTGGTCGTAAATTGTACACATTTTCGTTGCTTGACTTTTGACGCTTCATGGTCATTCGATCGGAGCTGCACTACACACGTATCGTTCGATTCCGGTGATTCTGTTTCGGGTTTCACTTTCACACCGTCCGAAACGTTTTCCCCCTTTACGAAGGGGTGTTCAAGTTCTTGGAACTCAACGGGTGATGATGCGGCCTCAATTTTTGCGCAGTTTAATGGCGGGGACACGGTTGTACGTGGAGCGTCATCGTCAGACATTTTCACACTCGCTGTATGTGGACAAATTCTGTAGATAGCAGCAGTAAACGTATCGGTTAGGTAATTATTATGCATGGGAAATCAATAAATCACGGCCAAGCAGGCTAGTGAGAGGCTTCCAGGCTTACCTTTACTTTGCGTAATATGTGTCCAGTGTAGCGTCTGCAGTTAACCTTAATCGCAAATCGCACGTACATTATACACTACGAGGGGAGTGCTATTTTTTTTCGTATTTCACTACACCAACTCAACATAACGCACCTTATCAGCAGGAGCAGCAGCAGCAGAACGTAGAAGTTTGCTAAAAGTCACACGAAAAATAAATAAACCATTTCCGATAACCGTCTGCCTCCCACTTTGCTGCTATCTCTATCTGACACCACTTAACAAACACACATTTAACACTTCACCCTCTTCTTACACGCGTCGCTTGCTTTTGATTATTGCACAAGCACATCGCACGCACACAAACACAACACTGACAGGACTGTCAAACACATATTGGGCGGGGAAATTTAAAAGATGAACGATTGTTTAACTCGCTATACCGTAAGATTTTAAAATATATATATATATCTGCCATAGGATTTGATATATGTAGGTGGAAATTGATTCGAGATATATTGATATTCAATACCTATTTATCGGTTAGTAATATGCCACAAAGTGGAACGATACACAGCGCTGGTTTGACGGCACTGATTGGAAAGATTGTTTGGAAAGGGGAAAGAGCAGTCCAAAGGGGAGAAACGTCACAAAAACCAAGGTTGTACAATACCACGATATGACACAATTGCATCGCACAGTTATGAAAAATGAGGTAATTGCAATTAGTGGCTCCACTGTTTGACCGGTACTGAATGCATTGGTGGGGATCGCCACTCTTAATTGATATTGCTCTGTTTACGTCATTTTCCACGGCTGTGGACGGTTATGGGTATACTGGCCAGCTAATTAGAAGCAGCTTGAAACACCTTACCAGAACGTTATGGGATGGGCGAGAGGTTTCTTTCGCTTGCATGCTGCCGTTGAACAGAAACGCGTACGAATCAATTCCTACATATGCTTGCTTTACTGCAGTTGATGATAGTAGTAGATTGGCTAAAAGGTTTAATAAGTTTAACTTACAACATCGAACCACTTTCACTGCTTCATATCCTCTCCTACGAATGTAATGGTACTTGTTAGTTTTGTTCTATTTGAGATATATTCCTCACTAGATATGGGGGAGAGCTAGTAGCCATGAGGCTTGTACGGTCATCGTGTCGACAAAACGTCTACGACACTCATCACATAGAAGTGTGGCATACAACTCATGTTCAGTCATGTGTTCGAGGGGGTGAGGGGGTATATGTAGAGAAGTCAGTAGAAAGTGAAATCACCATTAATTGATCATATTGTCTTGACTTAATACTTGATGTGGTTCCATCTGTTTCTACCGTCTTTTTTCTTTGTAAATAAAGGTAATAGTGTTGATCTAAGATTTAAAAATACCCTAAACATTCCATTCCATTTGTTAGCATTAGCCAGACGTAATATTACCTGTTCCCAACGTATGTTATGATTAATTGCATCCTTCTGGTTTTGCAGAGTTTCAAACTCAACGTAATCCACAGTCTTGACGAGGGTAAAACAACTAAAGTACAGCGATTCGAGCGGCGCTAGACAGCAGCCTGTATTACTAATAAACCGAGGGCTAACGGAATGTATGCTTCTTGGCTAACAACTATCAACTTGGTTTGCTACTAACGCTTGATGGATGATGACTAGAACCAGTTAAACATTTACTCCATCATTTCTACTCTCATGCTGCACAAGTCTTGATGAGTTTTTAAAATGCTAATAGTAATGGAAGAGTTTGAAATACGGATCCATACAACTGTGCTAAGTGTCAACCGAACACGTTATCCTTTCCAAAAGTCTTGTAATGTTATTCACCTTTCTAGGTTCGAGTAAAATATCCTTTGCTATAAAACAACGACCATTTGTCAGAGCTACGCGAAGATAAACTGTACTGTATGCATGCACTACTGTTTGAAAGATTTGGTGGAAGAATTCGTGGTTTTAATGGTCCACTTGAACTATGGTTGACTGTTATTCCCCTCGGGGATGGAAACAAACAGCACCGCTAACCGTAAACACAACAGTTTGTAAACATGGCTACGAATTGGATAAATTGTGTTGCAACACAAGACGCTATACTCCCTCCTCTGGCTAACAATATGCACTATGGCAATAAACGTTATTCTTATGCACGTGTTTCACCGTGTGTGGCTGTTTATCAAAACTTGGTAAATCTAATCGATAAAACCGTCAAGCTGTGTAAGCTGCAGACGTGTTAGTAGTACGCATGATTCCCATCCATTTTAATCCATTATCGTTGTATGATCGATTCCATTCCTTTTAATTGTGCCCTGATCTTACCGTTTAAATGGGTATATCACTATGCGGTCCGGATGAGAGTGCCATTTTCGAGAGCGTCGATAGTGAACGTTGCGAAAAGCTCGAACAATCGGACGACGTTTCGTTGAACAACTTGCGAAAGCTAAAAACATAAATATGAACATTGATTTACGTGCAGAATGATTCTAACTTTGGCAATACTTACAACTTTCTAATGCCACTTTCGTTGCTCTTTTTCCATGGTGCATCATCTGGTTCATACGGTAATGGGCCTTGTACGGGCAGTTCGCTGAAATCCACCGAGGGCACTTCATTGCTAGATTCTTTTGCGAACACATTCGATTTGTTGCCACTGTCTGTCCTGGATCCAATCGCTTGGCACGTCATCAGCTCTTGCTCTAGATCGCTAACCCGAGCCTTCAGCTCATTGCGATCGGTAAGCACCTCCTTTAGCTCGACGGTGGAGAACCGTGGCCGCTCATCTTCATTTACGCGGTTCGCCAAATCTTCATTTTCCTTCTCGGCCAAACCGAGCTGCATCCGAAGTGCTTTAATCTCGTGATGCTGGTCTTGTATTTGGGCCAAAAAATCAGCCCGCTCCTCGCAGAGCGTGATGATTTGATTGTGCGAAAGCTTCTGCCGCCTGCGGCTTTCACTTACCACCTTCTTCAAGCGATCGTTCTGGCTCGACAAGCTCTCTATTTCTGCCATCTTCTCGCACAGTTCCATCTCTTTGCGCTTCAACTTTTCCTCCAGCTGGGAAAGTTGGATTTTGTACTCGGATTTTTTTAGCACACCCGCCTCCGGCTCTAGCATGCTAGAGCCATTGGGAAAGTCATCGTTCGTGCCACCGTTTCGTGAACGCTCGTCGGATTGATTAGTGCTTTCGCTTGCCGACTGTGCAATTCCTCGCTGGAGCTTTCGATTCTCTTCCTGCAGTTTATCAATCACGTTGAACAGCTCTTTCGCTTCAGTGCGCCACTGATCTTCAATCGCTTCAAGCTCCTGCGTAGGACGGGCAAAAGAAAAATGATAATGCCTGTTGGATCAGATAAATGCCATTCCATTGTTACACCCATGGACCTTACCTTTTCGTAACGGGATCGAGATGCAGCCTTCTGTTCCTTTTCCGCTTCCAGCTGGGCAATCTTTTCCTGCAGCTCCTGCAAGGTCGCATTTTCGTTTTCATTTTGGCAGGTCAGCGTTTCCATCAGCTCCAACGCATTCACCACTTTCGTAATCAATCCAGACACTGCGTTCACTCCATTCGCATCGATTATTGTTTCGAACTCTTTGCCGATTTCCAGTGCCAAATCGTACACATCTACCACGGTTAACTTTTCTGCTGCGTTCATTTTGCTGTTCGATGATAGTGTGCAGTTTGGAATGTGATAATAACTGCACGATTCTTTGCAAACAATACGACAAACCCGTACCAATATGCGATAATGCACAAGTTTTTTACTGTTGTTGAAAGTTATTTTTTCCCGTGATACCAAATGACAAAACCAGAAGCGAAACGTCAAATGCATACAATGCGCATAGTGGGCGAAACATTGGGAATAGCGGTCAACATTATTTTTCAGTTCTTCAGCAGCTATTACACGTGCGACATTTGAACTCGGAAAGCGTTTCGGTTGGTGTGGAGTGAAAATGTTGGCTTTTCCTGATTTCCGTTAAACTTGCATTGTCTTTTTGGGTTTCCTCTACAGTGTAAAATTATTTGACTGTAGAGTGCTTACGTGGCTTAACTCTTCTTGGCTATTGATTTACCAATTCGATACTGCCTCCCAAGTAGCCAAATTAATAAAAATGCAACCATAACGCTGCTTGAAGGCTGCTTAACGAAAAAACGAACCCTGTCCGAACCTTGGGGCCGTTTAAACTGCACACCGTACTCGATGGAACTGTGGAGCTTGTTACTGGTCGGTTAATGGTTCGTTATGGAACTATAAGGTCCATCAATACGCACACGGTACTCGATGGAACTATGGGGCTTGTTATTGGTCGCTTAGTGGTTCGCTATGGAACCATAAGGTACATCAATAAGCACACGGTACTCGATGGAACTATGAGGCTTCTTATTGGTCGGTTAGTGATTCGCAATGGAACTACAAGGCTCAACAAGAAGCACACGGTACTCGATGGCATTTTGTTTACAATCCCATCGCTAATCTGTCAAATGTCGGCATCGCAAAACGATGCCATTAGCTAAAAAAGTAAACAAATAATACAATGTATTCCCAAATTATTAAAAAATCGGGGAAAATTTATCGCAAACGTGATAAAATAAAACGTAAATTATTCGACAATGCTATTAGTTCTATTGAGAGTGAATTATTGGATACCACAGGTCTGTCGCGATACGCACAAAGATATTGAAAGTTTATTGTTATGAAAACCATTTACTGTCCTCCGTAGGTTCATCAACAAGTATTCCAGATATAGATCAATATTTAGAAAGTTCTGAATCGGAAGATAATCCTGAAGGAGTAAAAAAGGAAGGGAATGAATTCCAACACTTGAATATGGAAGATTGTCTTAAATTTTGGGCATTAGCCACTAACCAATCCCATCATTCAATAAACATGCTACTTAAAATACTGAACTCCAAAATTCAAAGCGACCTTCCGAATGACGCCAGAACTTTGCTGCGCACTAAAAGGACCCCGGCAATCATTACAGATGTAAATGGCGGACAATTTTGGTACAACGGTATCGAAAAATGTATTTCATCCTATTTCTTGTAAGTTTTTTCTGGATTTGTATGTTTTTGTCATTCTCACTTAAACTTGTAAATGTTTTTTTTTCAGTAAGAAAAGACCGCCTTTTCAAAAGTTGTCTTTGAATGTTTTTGTTGATGGCCTACCATTATATAAAAGCAGTAATAAGCAATTTTGGCCGATTCTTATTAACATTCACGAGATGCCAACCACTCCGCCAATGATTGTTGCAGTTTTTTATGGTACGAAACCTGGCAACGTTGAAGAATATTTGAGGCAATTGGTGGATGAGTTGAAAGAAATATTGGTAAACGGAATACAAATAATGGGCAGTAAAATGTCCATAAGTCTTCGAGCAATAATAGCCGATTCACCTGCTAGAGCGTTTATTAAAGGTAAGCTAACTAAAAGTAAGAAATGCTATTAAAAATATAAGATACCAATATTTTTATTTTAGGAGTTGCTAATTACAATGCAGCACACGGTTGTTTAAAATGTACGTGTGAGGGAGAATACAGTTATGAATCCCATACTGTAATCTTTAAAGGTGTGAACCATACAAACCGTACAGATGCTGGTTTTCGTGAAAAAGCGTATGAAAAACATCAAAAAAATGTTAGCCCTTTGATAGAAGTTCCGTTTCTGGATATCATCAAGGATATTGTTATAGCAGACCGCTTGCATCTAATTGATTTGGGAGTAATGAAAAGATTGTTGCTAGGTTGGAGAGATGGAAAACTTGGTATACACGCCAAACTTTCAGCTTCTGAAATTATAAAAATTTCAGATATTCTACGACACATTAAGTTACCTTCAGAAATCCATAGACCATTCAGAAATTTAAATGTTTTGAAGTATTGGAAGGCTTCAGAATTTAGCTCTTTTCTACATTACGGTGGGATTGTAGTTCTGAAAGATATTTTATCCGAAGAAAACTATAATCAATTCTTGTTACTTTCATGCGCAGTCACCATGTTATCAACAACGTTTTACAAGCAGAATTGGCACGTTGCAAAACAAATGTTAACCGAATTTGTAATTCAGTATAGTGACATATACGGCGAACAATTTATAACCAGCAACGTTCATAATCTGTTGCACGTATTTGACGATGTAGAGTTTTTTGGTGCGTTAAACACTCTTTCAACATACCCATTTGAAAATAAGTTGCAAAATCTTAAAAAATTGCTACGAAGCAGGCGACAGGATTTACAGCAACTTATAAATAGATTATCGGAGCTTGAAGGTTTTCATAAGTATGAAGGAGAAACACTAAACGATAACAGTATTAACTTCAAAATGCAGGATAACAATCGTGATGGTTGGGTATTAACCAAAACACAGAAAATTGTACGGTTTTCCAAAAAGCATTCTATATCACTCTCCGCTTTTCATGGAAGAGTACTTAGAAAACAATGGAACTTTTTTGAATATCCATTTAAATCCTCTGTTCTAAACATTTTTGTTGGAAAAATTGCTGAATTATCTAGTACAGAGGAAATTATAAACTTTTGTGACATTAGATGCAAGTTAGTAGCTATAGAAACAAGAGAATCAAATGAATTTGTCTTTATTCCTTTAGTGCATACATTGAAATAGTTCAGTAAGTTTTGTTACGTTTAGAAAAAAAAAATAAAAACTAAAATTTATGTTGTGTACTCTTACGTAGGCCTTTGGTCGCCGCTCTTTTCGTTGCATTTTTTAGCTTCTTCATAAAAAATACTGCAACCATTCTCATAGTAACATCAACATCGTTTGTGCTACCGTGAAATCTAAAAAGTTCTAATACGTTTTTATATGTGATAAGCGGTATTTTTTCTTTTCCCTTGCTAATTCCTGTCCAACTACACTCAGTTAAAAATTGTTTCGTAAAAATCAAATCCATAATTTCTATCATTCTATTTTCAGGAGTGTTTTCGTATATGTTGTTTTCTAACCATGTCGCTATTTCATTAAAGTAACTATTGTCACTTAAACTCATTTCAAAATTTGTCAGTTCTTGTGCTGTTGCGATAGGTTCAAACCCTATATTGTTGTTTTTTCTATGCCTCATGGAAACGGGTATCACTGTTTTATCCGTAAGAATATCTAGCTTTGCAATTACAATGGACGTTGCCTTTTCAAGATTTGCCAATTGATTTCTGAGGCTTGACACTGTCTCGTTCGCGAACACATCTACCTTCGAAATAACTGTTGACATAGCACATTCTAGTCGTTGTAATCTTTCGTTTAGATCGATATTATGTGTTCCTAAATCACTTGATTTAAGTTGATCTTCTGGTTCATTTTGATGTTCAAAGCTATTATTGCTAATACTTTCTTTAAAGTTTTCCGCTACCAAACTTTCGTCAACTTCACTTTCGTCGAGCCATTCATTTTCCCCGCTTTTTTCCGGATTTTCGGGCAATACACATCTGGTAACCTCGTAAGAGTATTCGTTATTTTCTACGATACATGGTTCTAACATGGATTCGAAATTTTTCACAGGCCTGGAAACGCGTTGTTTGACCTTTTGTGGTTTTTTCTTTTTTTCATGCGTAAGCTTCTCACTAAAATCAGTTGAGGACTCCAAGCACATATCATTAATAACTTTGTTGGCCTCCGTGATAGTTGCCAATCCTACACGTTTCACTCTGCACAAAATTCGTTCCCAAGAATTTGTTGGAGTGCTGTTGTCGTCTTCTATTAGTTCATTCAACCGTTCCTTCCGTCGTATGTTGGGCCAGAAAAGATAAGTTCTGCCTTTACTCGATCCTTGAACCCAAGGTTCAGGAACTGCTAACAGTTCCTTGTGCCCTCTAGCGTCCACAGTTTCGACAACGTTAAACGGCATATTGTGGTTTTGGCTGAAGTCTGGAAGATATCGAACATGTTTAAGAATCAATCATAATGAATCTTTATCAAATGGCAATTATTTTCTCACCTTAAGCTTTCTGCCTCTACTCGCGTCAAATGCTACGATCGAAATGATCGTATTTGCTCCATCGCAGAAATTCAACGGTGTTAGGTGCAAATGCTTTCCAACCCGGCCTTTTGTTTTGATTTACTGGTATTTGCTCGACTGGCCGAAATATCGAACAATTGTAGATGTGATCGACATCGATTGTTATCATCCTTGTGTCTCTATCCTAAGGCACTGTACATTTGCATGGAAATATTTACCATTGCTAAAAGTTCGGTTTCATGGAAATATTAACCGCTGCGGTCAGTGTCGGATATTTGCACCTTGATCCCGTTGACATCGTAGCTATGCTGTTCAAGTATTTTAACGATTGTTGATGGTTTTCGGAACGGTATCGAAAATTTGCAGCTTTGTTTACGGAAGCTAACTCCATACGCCACCAGTTTCCGATTGTTGATTTTTTTATGCATTGAGGAAATGCTCATGGCATTAATGTGTGTTTCTCGAAAAAAACCCATTTGAAAAAACAAAAGTGTACGCAAATCATACAAAGAACAAATAATTATTTTTCGTATGTTTGTTGATTGCTGCTTAATATCTTTTTGTCCAGATATTACGTGATGAGCAATCACAGAACTGACGGTAGAATTAGCATAGGCAGCACTCTGTAGGCAGGATAAAATGCGTTCAATACTCAATAAATACAGTTTTCAACAAAAAATGCGATATTGTAACACACTCACACAACTATCAAAACAAACTTAATACACATAAATATATCCGAAAAGATCTCATTGTAGCAAGTTGACTACACAACCACAAATGCAACTTCAAGCAGGAATAATTTATTTTTTACATTTCATTTTTTTTTATCCGTCTTGCTTGAAAATTAAACCTGCATAAATACTTTCTTTTACAGTTTGACATTCAGAGCTGCTTAAGGGTCGGTTAAAAGTACGGCGAACTTTGAAGCTGTTTATCTACTGCAAAAGTCGTATTAAAGAAGCGATCTTTAGCGTGCTCAAATTAGCTGCTTAAGATAATTTGGCTATTTGGGCTCTCCTTACTACAACTTTTGTGAAAGAACTTAATGATTTATACTTTTAATTCAAAATAAGTAAAAAAATGCATATGCTGTCTGTTCTTTATACTAAGACATTCCTGCCCTTGTGTCTCTCGTATGAATCTACATCATATATTTATTTAAACATTTCTCAATTTTATTTTCAAATGGAAATGCAATATGTACCACAAATTTGTTGGTAAACAGTAAAAACAGTAAAAACAGGAAGCTTAATTAGCGGATCTTGCTGATCTCTAAGATTTATAGTAAGGTAGCAAGCAAATAAAAGAAAAGTTGCAAACTATAAGGAAAACGAACCAAAATGTGTCACTTTTTCTTGATTGCTTATACGGTTTCATTAAATCATCTAACCAGATATTCCTGGAACTTTTTTCAAGCATTACATGTTCAATCCCAAGTTGTCTCATCTATCATCAATGCATACACTTCGAAAAAGTTCATATAGTTCATAATATTTCAAGTAAAAGCCCTTTCAGTACTTACCATTTCATAACTAAATCCACTACATGGAGCAGCAGATTATGTCCGATCGTATCGTTTCGGTTACTAAATCCACTAAATTGAACGACTACACTTAAGTGGTTTCCAATCATTATTTTATTTATCCACCTCTAACTTAATCCTCCAATCCATGGGTTTTTTTGCGGGTGTGTGTGTGTGTGACTTTCCATTCCACCAACTTCTTCATCCTAATGACTAACCACCCGCAAAGGATAATAACGTTCACTTGGGAATATTATTCTTTTTTATTCTGTGTTTTTCCGTATTTTCCTTTTTGACCGTCCTTCGCTTACGTTACATAAGGCCGAAAACTTAACCCATTCGGTGGATCACATGCAAACAAAGCAGCACCGACGCCGACGAGGTCGTTAGGGCTGGCCGCACTACCTCCACCGACCGACTGAAACTGCTGCTGATTGACAAAGAGGGCCGTCGTGTGCTGTTTGCCAGTACCGCTGCTGTCACGCTTATCCTTCGGATGATCCAGGATGCAGGACAATTTACTCACCATTCCACCGTTCGAGCAGTTGTCACCCCGTCCCGGGTCGCCAGCGGTACGATTGCACGGACGACCATCGTGATGGTCGGTGGCTGTTTTATTGCCACCTGCGAGCAACAACGAACCACTCGCGTTGGCTCCATTTGGCGACCCGTTGCTAGTGGTAACGTTACTTGACCCGAGCGTACCGTTACTATGGTTACTTATGTTGCTGTTACTGCTGGTGCTGCTGTTACTGCTGCTGTTACTGCTACTGTTGGCGGTCGTGTTTTGGTTGGTGCCACTGCCGGCACTACTGTTATACTTTTTGGATTCGTTCACCTTCCGAGAGCGTTTCCACTTCATACGGCGATTTTGAAACCAAATTTTAACCTGCACGCACAAAGAAAAAGAAACAATACTCTTACTTACTTTAGTAAATCAAATTTTTGAACGACCATTTTCTATACTTTGGTAAACAAAAACTGGGTTTACCTGTGTTTCGGAGAGCAGTAAATTGTTGGCCACCTCGTACCGTTTCGGTCGGGACAAATATTTGCTGACTTTAAACTGCTTTTCCAGCTCGAGCAGCTGCTGGGAGGTGAATGCCGTCCTCGGTCGTCGCGCTTTTCCGTATACTGAGTTTTGTCCTACAGCAAATAGCGGAGCAAAAAAGAAAAACGGAAAACAAATAGAAACATCAACAAACTGCAAAACGTTCATGTTGGCTGGTGTGCATTTAGTTGCTGTTTTGTTTTTTTTTGCTTACGGAAAACTCCCACACTCTGTGCTTTGCTAGGCACTTTGGACTAATTTTGTTTGCACACTAAAATGGCCGTACCGAGCACTGTGTGCCACAGTATTTGCCAAATTTGGAACGGTACGTTTGGAAAACGCTAATGCACTGTTAATCTACAGTGTTTAATTTGAACGATAATCGCTTTATAATGCTATATGCTCAGAGTGGAAATAGTGGTTTAAATGGAGTGTAGAGTAGCGTCAAAGGAACTAAATATAATAATTAGGAACTAAATTTGTATGACATTTTTTAAAGTACTAGTGAGTCTGTGTTGAAGTTTGCTAAGATTTTTCATTTCTAGGCTAAAATTGACAAAAATATAAAACAATTTAAGAGTTGAAAACCCCCAAATTAATTTGATACATTCTCATTTAGTACGATTATTTTATCAACATTGTATTAAAACACATTTTGCTGTAAATTACTATCCCATCAACAGTCATTACAATCGTAAATTAACAAAAGCGATGCATTGCGTACGAGGCCAAAAACACTTAACCGAGTGATGCAGTTTCGAGATTGCGCCATAGAAAGTTCATTTTGGCCACACCCACTTCATTTGTGTGTGTCAGGCAACAATTGAAATGCGATCCATCGAGACTGCGCTTGTGCATGTGCAAGTACATAAAGCATATTTCTTTTGTGTGATACTTTTTCATCTTTTGCAAACCGGAAGATTGCTATAAGAAGAACATAAAACGACATATACTTAAGTTGATTGTTATAATATTTGTTATATCTACTTGCAAGATACAATTAGATCTTGCTAAAGTACTATGAATCGCATTGTACTAAGAATCGCAAACATAATTGTAGTTTAATTTGTTACTTTTTAACAAACTGGTTAAACACGATTAAAAATTTAATTTAATATTTCATTAAAATTTGTTTCATTTCTTCTATTTTTATTAAACTGCTCTTTTATTTAACCGACGGCACCGGGTTGCTTGGTTTTAACGAAATTTTAAAATTGTCTCTGGTGGTCACAGTTGGATCTCATCTGGGAAAATATTCTAAAGCAAAGTGTTTTATGTTGTTTATGTGGGAGCAAATAAATCTAGCAAGCCATGCGATTGCCATTGCCTGGCGGAATGTTTAAGCCAAGAAGATAAAACAATCACAAAATAATAAAATTTTGAATAATAAAATTTTGTTGAAAAAAATGACAGATTTAATTGATAAATTATGATATGATTTAGCTTTTAGATTAATTTCTTAATCTGTTTTCTTCTCTTGTTTCCTTGTTTCTTGTTTTTTGTCCTTAAACAACTGGTAGCCTGGACGGTCCTAATTTGGATTTTTCTTTCTTTGCGCATTTCTATAATCCAAACAAATAATTTCTTAAACAATAAATTTCCAAACAAACAATCAACTATCAATTCTTATACAAACTATTGTAAATCATTAGTACTGTTAGAGCCCTTGCATTAGAACCTTTTTGTACTTCCTAGGAATAAATTAGAAAGATTTAAATACTCTTCTTCTTTTGGGGCACTTTAACCTTAAAAGGTTTTTGTCTGCCATTTCTGGCTTTCCCTTAACATGATAGTCAGGTCTGCCCACAGATTTTATGTTATTACTTTATAAATGTTTTTTTTTTATATTAATAAATTAATATACACTTTACCTGTTTGAGTTACATTTTGAGTTTGCATTTATTCGATTTTAAAATCAAACGCATCACAATTAAAAAACATAATTCGTGACTCGCTCAATTTGTAGTTAGACAAAATATTATCCTCATTAATGATTCCACTTACATAGTTCTATCGATATGTGTGTATTTGCTCCTTTCGCTTGACTATGCAGACGTTTAATTAATTCCTCGCATGAAGTGTTAAATGATACTACGCGCAACTGCATATCAACTCTAATCTAACTATTACCACACCATATCGAACACACTAATCGATTCGCTGGCAAACACTTGATCTTGTCCTGGATGTGTTTGTGTGTGCAACACGATTGGCAAAGTGCACAGTCGGCACCACACTCGCGCTTTCCAACAATTTAGTTCCTTCCGCTTAGTTCTATCAACTCA
The DNA here is from genome assembly GCF_943734845.2 of Anopheles funestus. Taxonomy (NCBI): domain Eukaryota; kingdom Metazoa; phylum Arthropoda; class Insecta; order Diptera; family Culicidae; genus Anopheles; species Anopheles funestus. Next base: position 33,707,014 of record NC_064599.1, read on the forward strand.
ACACATACATGGACACACACAGAGACATCATCGTCGTCGTAAAATTGTTAGCTTTCTCCCCTACGCATCCTTCACATTCCTCTCCATTGCTGGTGGATGTTTCCCGAAGGACCGGTTTTATTTATCAAATTATCAAATTGATTGTAAACACTTAGCCCCTGCTGTTAATTGGCGCAGACAATTTGCAGCATTCGATGGGTTTTTTGCGATAAGGATGGCGGAAAAGGGAAAAGGGGGATAAAACCGATGGCGATAGCGATAGTGGTAGCGGAATTGCTACCCAAGGGATGAGGAGGGTGCCTGTTGGGAGAGACAGAGAGCGCAGCTACTACCCGTTGCCGTACGGTCGGCCCATGAATATAATTCAATTAGTACCTAATCAGATGATCAGTAATTTGTCTGTTAGCACATATGCGAGCAATTTTTGAAGCGAGCGCAGAAAGGTTGCCGAAAGTGTTGGGTAGCAGGGAACCGAAGCAAGGAACGCAAGGGAATCGTGACTCGAGCAGCAGGAGATCGTTAGGAAGCGGCAAAAGCGGCATAAATCACATACCAACGAACGGCTACAGTGCGTACCAAAGCGATGCAGTACAGTGGCGAGAGCGAGATAGAGCGCGAGAGAGAGAAAGCGAGAACCGCCAGAAAATGCTATCAGCGCGCAGAGTAAATAGAACAGATGTCATTGTACAAAGTTAATTTGTTTAATTTGATTGCTATCGTCCCTAATAGGAAGGGCGTTAAACGGCTACGGTGATACGCTTTTTCCGCCGGTGTTTTTCCTGCTTGTTTAATTCCCCCTTTTTGCCGGATGATGTATGTGTGTGTGTGTTGTGCAATCAAAGAGCGGCTGTGGCTGTGTGTGGCTTAAATGAGCACGGAACAAGTATTCCCGGCATTCACCGGGAAAAGATTAGTGACCCTAGTTAACTGCAATCAAATTATTGAAACCGAAAGTATTTACTTTGTGCCCCTTGCCCAATACGCTTTTTTGGTAGGAACCCTCACCTGGGGGAGGGGGTTGGTAAGACGGATTCGATTGCGCATTAGGGAACCGATACACAAAGCGCTATAAGTTTGTAGAACAAGGAAATTAGAAATTTAATCACAGTACAATTTGTAAAAGTTTTAAGGGTGATTAAAAGTAAAAAAGAAGGTTAGAAATTACAGACCGTGACACAAAAGTACAAAACGAAGAAGATTCAATTGATTGGAACATGTCAAACATCTATCTGTTGCTGCTTCCTAAAATCTGTTCTTTATTTGTAATTTAAAAATATCTAAATTTCCTTTACAAAAAATAATTTTTTGTGCGTATTTTTCTCTTTAAAATTAAGGATTTTTCTCCTTAAAATTTAAATTTCATTTTTCGACACAAACATGTATTTTCTATGCTACAAACTTATCAATCCACCCCAGTGCGTTACCATAGTTTGCTGACGACACAAACGATGATGCTAAATGGACGGCAATAAAAGACCAAGTGGTCGTTTAAGTTTCCCTGATTGTTGGGGATTGTCAAAGAGGGATCAGCAAGCAGAAAAATTACCCCCCGGTCACTAAAGAAGCAGAGCACCTTTAGCAGCATCATCCAACCAAAAAAAAAAGGACAGGGGTTTTCACCACACTTGCTTAGCTTCGGTGCCGGATTATCATCCTTTCCGATGGGTTACGGGATTTTCTCGCTCCTTTTTTCCACAATGTAGAAAAAGGTGGAACTATCCGGTACATTGTTCAATTGTCGCATTTTCGTTAGAGGGTTCGCCTGTTCACCCCATCAACATCGATAATACGCGCACCATACCGCAAAGATCGCAGCACCTTATGGTTGAAATTTTTGCAGCCAACTCGTGGATGCGCGGTGATTAGCCCGGCAGGATGTTTGTTTGGGCTCTGCGTGATAATCTAGTTGGCGATGATTTTCACGCAAACCTGCCACTTTTCACTTGTGCCTCGTGTTGTGGACGTCTGGCAGGTTGCTTAGGGTAGGTAGCCGGGAAATAGTATGTTTATAGTTTCTGTTTGTATTTGTTTTCTTTTATTCCGGTTTTACCACCCGGCATTGCGAGTGGTTCTAACAGCCCAATTGTGGGATTTTGTAGGGTGCGATTAATCGAAATCAATTAGTGTGAATTACGGGTGAGATGTGAATGAAGAAGAAAAAAATCAACCGAATTCGACATGTGTGAATGGTGTACAGATGTGCTGACGAAATGCATAGATTATGGAGAAATATGCAACATTTACAGCAAGAAAAATGTTCTTTTTTCCGCTTTTCCGTGGCAGGAATGTATTACCGTTCCTTGAGAATAAAAGAAAAAGTTTCAAAGATAGATACAAATATTTATTTATGTGCATTTTTATACGCACTCTTTCATAGCTCCATGTAATATACGGCTCTATGGTCACTCATATGTAACATCATTAAGAATAAGTTTATTAAAACACGCGATTTCAAGACTCCTGCAATACAGTATGATACAATTGCTTTTGTACATAATTATAATTGTTTTCTGATTTCTACTGTGTAATTAACAAGGACTAGAAACTAATTTTATTTGTTTAGTTTTTATCTGTAATTTTTATTACAAGTTGCATTTTTCTAGCGAGCTACAAGGTGACCAAATTCTATGGAAGAATGCTGATAAAATAACCTTTTCTTTAGGTTTAAACTCAAGTTATATAAACTTCATCAGAAGAAAAGAATTATAATAAAATTGAGTATATTAAATTGGTGTAAAAGAAATGTGAATCGTTTTGATCGTTTTTCGCTTTTCATTCACAAATAACAGAATTAAAGCTTAATCCTTTCAACAGACCTATCCCTATGTCCATTATTTTCCACAAAGATCTTCCTCAACACTGCACACGTCCACATATTTACTACATTTACGACTACAAACCTCAAAGAAGAAAAAAAAACAAAAGCCATCCATAACCATAAAAAAAATAAACAAACAACAAAAGTAGATACATCGATAATGAATGGAAAATCATGATCGAAACAAAAATTACACCATTACGCACATATTTCCCGGCCGCATTGTTTCAACACAGCGATGGCAAATCTCTTTGCACAAGCATACCAATGAGCTGGCATCAAATTTGCAATCACAACATTACGTGCCGCCCAGACGACAACAAGAAGTGATCCCCAAGCACCACCACTCGCCCGATCGTTTCTTTTACAAATGGGACTGAAAAAACAAAAAAAAAACACTCACACAACACCATAGTAACCGATTTTCCGAGCCACTAGCTTGATTGTAGTAGGCTTTAGGGGGGTTTACAATTTTCTATCTCACTCTTTCTCACTCTCACTCACGTCTCATCGATCTTCGAGAAACTACAAATGAAAAAAAGGCGAAAAAAAACATCATTCATGTCAACAAACGATGCTTCCCAATCCCGGGGCCGTAGTAGTCGCCGGTGTCAACGCCGGCGGCGAATATCAATTCCTGCTGCGTGTGACGACACTGTTTGCGTAGGCGGGTTGTTTGGAATCATGCTAACAAATTCGGAGATAACTCGATTTCTTTACCCTCAACAGTGTAAAATCAATCACTCAACTTTTTGCGCAACTAGAAGCGAAAGCAAAGCAGCAACAACAACAAAAAAAAGACTCCCCATCCCACAAGGGCCGGATGGATGGGTTGTTGGCAAAAATCGCATACCGAAAAATCGACAGTGCAAATAATATCAACCGTGCCGTTGTTTCGTTACAGACGCGCCTGATTGCGTTACAGGATTAGCTGCGTAGTTAATGGGATCGTGGAAGGATGCGAGACTGATCCATGGTAGGAATGTTGGTAGGAATTACAAATCACAACAATGCGTCGTTTCATTTTAGAGAGAGAGAGAGAGAGGGGGGAAAGAAATATTAGCTGGTAAGAGATTTCGATTGATTTGAAGATATTTTGCAATAAATTTTGGCATTTTTCACAACCATTCAAAATGCTAATATAATATACATACAGTGACTGTTATCGAAATAAAACACTAAAAAAACAATGTTATATAAAACGATAAAATGTTGATCTTTTTTTTTAAATCATAATAAAACAAGCGAATAGAGATGGAAATGGGTTCTTGTTGCTTGAAGTTGTTTCATAGAAAAAGGTGAAAGTCCATTCGAATGGGAAATAGAAACAACAAATCTAGACTAACATACCAATGCACTCCAGAACTAAAGGACTAATAAGAAATAACATCTTCCTTAGTTCTTGATCGTCACAAGTAAAACAGATTTACTTTTATATTTTAGAAAAAAAAGGCTAAAAGTTTTGCCTCGGTAAGTAAAAAATAAAGGAAAGTAAAATGTTTCACTATAAACTTACGCCAATAATAACAAAATTCAAGTAAAGAAACAAACACGTCTAATAGAAAACATGTTGAATTCAGAAACCAATAGTCAAAAGAACCTTTTGGAATAGGAAGAGTAATCTTCGCATTAATTCATCAATCTCAAATTAAAGGACTATCAACCAGGGTGACCAACTTCAAGATGGAGAAAAAGGTATTCGACACATTTCAGATTTTCCTGCAAGTCTCCAGATCTACTTCACGTCGAATTCTGAATGGTAAAACTCCATCACTTTTGATGGTAGACAAAAATAACTTAAACCACGTTAACCGAAATTGCCATGTATAAGCCATGGGACGGCCCAGTGGTGTATGTGATAAACGGCGCCGGTCCACTCAGCAGGACCGGGGATCAAATCCCATCCGGACCGTTCCGCCTTAGCAAGGATTGACTATCCGGCTACGCGGTAAAAATAAGTCTAGTAATCCAGAAAGGGCCGGCGTGACCTTAGAGGTCGTTAAAACCAACAAGAGAGAGAGAGAAAGAGAGAAAACCATGCTCAACAAAATGGCAATGGACTCCTGGAACGATCATTGACGTTATTGGAATTGTTAATTTCAATGTCCTTCTTGAACATAGGAATGGCAGAAGAAAGCTAATTCGTTCGCACGCGAATCAGATCAAGCTGCACAATTGACGATATTCGTAGATGGTTTGGGTCTACAAGAAGAGACTGAAGATATCTTCGTCAATGTTCTAGAGAACATTCATGCCATTCCAGAACCAATACCAGACAATTCAGCTAATCAACGGCTAATCTTCTTGATTCAAATCAGGAGCCAACACATCGCTCAACTCTTCCAATCAGGACTTTCGAACAATTAGAATGCCCTCCAGATTTGAACCATACTGTGACACAATGGAAATAAAAAGGGAGGAATGAAGGAATTGGATTAGCACATCAAATCCGTTATGTTTCATTTAGTAAAAGAACTTCTACCCAGTGGCCGTATCTAGCTTCTCGGAGGCTCTAAGTGGAATGGTAATTGGGGTCTCAAAACTAACGATGGTCGCACTGTCGATAAACTTAAATAAATGAGGTTTATTTTGCATTGATCCACTATAACTGATCGGAGAAAGTCAAATGTTGAAAATACTGACCGGGGGCGAGAGAGTCATTTTTGGAGGCCATAACTGCCAATCTTCGGGTCATTTTGGGCCCCTAAAACTACGCTGACAATAGGGGAGAGGGGGTTTAATCCGTCTCTGGCAAGAACAAATTCGTTGAATGCTTGAGCTCGGAACCCCTTCAATGTGGATTAAAAGGAAGTAAAAAGTAAAATATCTAGAGCAATGTGACGGTTTGTAGAGCAACGTGTTTTTCACTGTATTTTGCCTTAAACTGTAAATCCAATACAACATTTGAACTGTGCATAAAAGTGTAAACCTAAACATTCAAACATACTCAAAAATGTTGTCAAAAAGAAATCCACCGGGATTACTTGAATCTTGAAAAATGTTCACAACAGTATTTACATACGGATATGCTTCCCTTTATGCTAAACAGTGTTGTAACAGATTTATAGCTCTGTCGAGATTTACACGATGTTGAATTTTTATCTTTCTTCCAATAAAAAAAAAACACACAATTCTCACGATTTTCTAAATCAAATCGTTCGTTATGAGATGTCCCGACAATCAAAACCCGGCTGTCGGCATTACGCATAAAATGTCTTGTAACAAACACGTAACAATTCCGTAATGGTCAATGTGGGAAAAGTGTAGACAAACGCTGTAACTCCGTTACCGTATTATTATCATTTTTATCGTACCTGTAAGCTCCGTGATTCGGGGATAGTAGATGTTGTGGTGCCTTAGAAGCTCTAGCTGAGGTAGCTGCATGAAATGGAACCGATTTGCAGCATCAACCTAGAGCAAAAAAAAAAAAATATGGGGAAAAAGAAAAAGTTCTTACATACATGCCATTCCAAAATTCCATTTCCTCCCATTTAGAGCTACCATGTATGAAATTATCATAATGTGCTTATGTATGTATGGGGCGATTTGCATAATTCACGGCCATACCAAATGGAATGGTTAGACCTACCGGTATGCCTTTGTTACATACGGCCGGATGTGTGTCGAAGGTGGATGCGTTCGAGGTGAAGATCACCTGCGATGGGCAGAGGTTGTAGAACGGCAGATAGTCGTGCTGGTTTGGTGAGGCTGATTTTGCAATTTGATTCATCGCACAGTCGTCTATATCTTGCGGTTCCACACTGCCGGGGTTGATCGATGAGCATGAGTCAGACGAGAAGGTTGATTCCGATCTGGAATGAAGCGTGCAAGAACAAGGCAATATTAAAAAAAGGCGAGCCGCTATCTGGTATGTCGTTAATTTAAATGTTAATAAAAGTGATCTTCGTTGGTTTTTAAACTGTTCATTGTAAACACAAGTAAGTGATGGGCAAATTTGGCAAAAAAGAAACGAAGCTGAACATATTTTCACTACTTTATTGTTTTATTTTTTTTTGTTTTTGTAAGGTCTCTTCTTTCTTTTTCGATTAACTTCCTTTCTTTTAATTTTTTGTTATTTTCTTTTCGTTTTTCTCTTAATTTATTTTCATTTTTTCTTCCGTTTCTTCATTTATTTTCATTTCTTTTATGTTTTCTAATCCTGTTGAAACGTTTCATTTCTTTTTTATGTGTTTTTATGTTTCCTTTTGGTTCCTGTTTGATCTACTGCGTCCATTTCACTTCGGTCGCATGATTATGTTGAAAACCTTAAAACTGGCAATATGAAAATGTTATAAAGAAACAGAAAGTTAATCACCAAAGAAAAAGACATAATTTAAAAAAAGAGAAACGCTTTATCTTTTGATTGCACACGTGTAATGTTTCTAATCATAACTGCCTTTCGGTTAACTAACAATTAGCTGCTTGTAATAGATAGAAGGAAATTATTATGATTTTGAATCCCTTTCATGTTGATGTTCATTCCCTTTTCACTCTATTTCACGAGAAATGTTGTTCCTATTTTAATAAATAAATAAACCATCTCACTTATCTCTCTCTCTCTCGCTCTCTTCTCCTCCAATACAATTTTGGTGTGATGGCGCACTTTTATACAACAAAAAAATATCGTTGTACCAAATTAGTTGGTGTGTGGGTCAATCAAATCAAATCTGGTCATCCGATCGATGACACAATTATAGCACTGTGTGATAGCACCGTACAACATTAACACGTACGGTCTGGCGTACCCCATCTGCCCGGTGGCAAATAGATAGCGTTCGAAGATAACAACGAAAAAGGTTTTGCTTTATTTGTACTGGTCGCGTGTTGTAGAAACACTACTGATACTGCGTTGACAACTACCTATCAAACGTTGGATATATTGAGTTGTTCCGTATGGCGCATTCCAGTTCGATGTTTGTTGATCCCAAAAAATGTGTGCCCTCCCTCCATGGTATGTAGTAGCACAGTATTTAACTGACACAGAAATAAGTTGCTTGAAAGTAAATTAGCTTTAAAGTGGATATTGTAAAAAGTGAAATAGGAAAAAAACTGTTGTAATTATGTTTGTTACAGTTCGAATAATTCCGATTCTAGATTTCTGTTTTATTTTTTAATTACTTTAGTTAGTACTTACTTTAGTAAGTCGAATTTTGTCGCTTAAACAAGTCGCTTAAACTTCGTATTAAAAGATTAAGTACTTATTTTCAGTTTACATTTAAATCTTATATTTTCAAGATATTTACAACAACTTACGATTTTTTATACTAAACTAATGTTTAACCTGATAACAGATAACACATCTTTAACAATATATAAAAGATGGTAGATAAAAAAAAGAGTTAAAAAATTTAATTTTAAAATCACATTACTCAGGAAATGACTGTAATGTACAAACAGTTTGAAATGTTTTACAATAGTATTAGATGGTCCTAATTGTATTATCCATTACATGCTATAAACACGCGCATTACGCGTACATATGTATATGTATTATGTATCTACAGAAATACAGATTAAATAGGATTTATCCTTCCATCCAAGCAAGCTAAGACAACTTTTCCAACTCGTTACCGAAGGAAAGCAACGCCTGCAAGAGGGTTTTTACGACAATAAGCTCAGCAAACAAATCAAACGATCAGCTTCTGATTGCGTTTGGCGTATCGGTCGCGTATCTTGAAAATTTAGAAAGCAAAACACATTAACAAAAATCTCTAAATCGAGATTTATCCATCCAAGGTTCACTTCATCCCTTTCTCCCTTTTCGTCCACGTCTCCAGAAGCTCACAATACACAAACATAACACATTGGATCCAATTACCATCGATACAATGCCTCATCCCCAGTCATCCCCATCAGCTTTCTACTCGTTCGAGAGTTCTACTCGAATGGCAGAGAAAACAATTGTTGATTGGCAAATGAAATATAGAAAGCACAGCACAGCACGAAAGCGAAACGATATGGCGTCTTGCTGATGCCAAGCAAACCGAAACCCCCGAAACCGAGAATTGCAAAACCGGCAACATATTTATCTTATGTGCCTCCCTTTCGATTCGTACAAGCACCAAGGGCTTCGGTGTACTTCTTGGATGCTGTCCTCGTATTGGATATCGTATCCACTGCCAGACGCTTCACGGCACATACACGCCTACGCACGTACATAAAATGGTCCATTGTCTGTATCCGAGCTGCCTGGTCCTAGCTTCCGAAAGCTGCACACTTTCCCACTCTCTTCCCCTGGCAAAAAACGTAATCAAGCATCAAAGCATACAATCACAATGCGCATGTATCGTTTATTGCGCAATGATTTGTTGGACTCGGTTGAATTTTCCTTGTTCGATTGTGCTCACCATTGCCGAACCCCGAAAAAAGAGCGTCCCCGGGAGAGACATTTTTCCTTTTCCACGCTGCTGCAGCATGAAACCCGCCTTGGCGATGTGGCGCGGATTATACTGATTTGTTGTGGATATGGTAAAACGGTATACAACGGTGCCATGATGATGGCAAAATGACTACATACAACATAAATTTGTTGACATGACAGACGAATGGAATCGAACGCAACGATATATGTATATATACGGATGCCACGTATAAAGGCGTAGATTAAACACCAAACAATCAACAATCTTTGTGCATGAGATGTCAATTCGCAAAATGGCCATTGAGCAATTTTTGGTAACAAATTTAGTTTGTTTTGTCAAAATTCAATAATACGATTAAAGACTAAGGTATGGAAAATATTAACAAACTACTTGAAATTAAGTAAAGTTAAAGGAAAAGAGGGAAAGCATAGAAACGCCAAGTTGAGCAGCTAACAAAAGAGTTGCCAAATTATGTTCCTTATGTCTTGTATTGTGAATTCCAATTGATCAAAGAGTTTTTTTTTCATCTTTTGTGGCAGTAAGATCCTCAAGAGGTCTTCTTGGGTCTGCCACATTTCTGGCTTTCCTTGTGACTTTAAATATTAGTATATGTCTATGTGGTAAATGTATGTATGTGATCAACCAATTGATCAGAGTTTTGGTCATATAAATTATGCTCTTCAAAATAGCAATGTTCTGACTTCCAGCAAGAAACTTTAGTGTTATTAAAATATGCGCAACATGTCTTTAAAAGATGAGTACATTCCTCAATCTTCAAAAAAACGTTTTTTTAATAAAAAAAAATCTTTACAATGTCTAGTTTATAGGAATCTTTAAACGAAGTTCGCGAGACACTCTATTCCAAAGTTACAAACCGAAAAACGATAATTGAAAACTTTAAATATGATTATCCCGAAACCATTTATGCAAAGTTGGTATCATAACCAAAAAATAAATTTTCAATCAATTGGTACTTGATTATTTTTTAAATTTTTGAATCATCTTCGCTCTTCTGTTTCCATAAACGTTTGATTTTTATTTGACTTAGAGATTTTACTTAACGTAGCATAACCGGCACTCCCGTGCAAACCTTTTCTTTTTGTTAAAAATTGTTTTTAGTTTATTTTATTTTTCAGTCATATTAAAAACCCAAATAAATTTCCCTATGGCCCTAAAAATGGCAGTAGATAGTTTGTTTATCCCTCCTAAAGATATAATGTTTAAGAGCTATCGAACTTTAAGCTTCATTTATATAATATTTTTATTAAAAAATCTGTCGACGAAGGAGCAGAATTAGCAGAACCGCACGCCTTTCCAACAACGAATTATTTTAGAAATAAAATTACGAATGTCCTTATAGTCATGTTCTACTGCATTACAAATGATTGAAGAAAGGTTTCATAGAAATAAACAATGTTAAATTAAGCATTGATAAAAGAAAAATCCCTCGCACAAACTACTTAGTCCAAAAAGCTAAGCTATAAGATAAGACATTTGAGATTTTGTTAAGGAAAATTAATGATATACAATATGATAAAAAATGTAATTTTCTCAAATATATATGCCAAATTAAATTTAAATTAACACAAATGCTGTGCCAACGAAAAGTTTTACTAATCCTTATGCTAATGATAAAATCGAGAGTCATTTAAGAAATAATGTAGTATTGGAGGGATCGTATCGATAATTGCGCACACAAATCACACCTTTCATCTCATCCACCAGCAGCACCCGATAAGCAGCATCGATTCACGTCACCATCAATTAGTGTCACACACACACAGAGACACGGTCTTATCAAATAGACTCATTAATTAGCTTAACCTGTGCTGTACATGATGTATATCGGGCGTCCATGTGGAAATAATAAGCCAATCAAACTATCCACCATGAAACCATGGCAACGTTTAGCCAATGTTGCGCTGTGTTTGCTGTATACATTGTCGAGCTGGTCACCGTACTAAGGCTGGTGATTGACGTGTGCGCCACATAATCAATGTGTGGTAAGGAAATTAATTTGGAATTGTCATGTAAGTGATTGCTACTGTCGTCCGCTGTACGATGATTAATCTGTGAGATACCCGGTTATCTATTCGGTAATTAAACGGCTCCAGCAATAACATTCATGCTGTTTCCGATGTGATTTGATGATAAGGACAAATACACTACACACATACACACACATCGTTTATGTTTCGGTTGTACTCCATGATAACCTGGACCTGGATGATAATGATATCGTTATGAGTAGGAATTTTTGCTAACAGTTGAAATAAACACTTCTTAACAGCTCAGTATGGGTTCGATGACGTTCAGTCCCCGTTCAATTTTAATCTTCTTAATTAAAAAACCACAATTATCGAAATGTAGCAAAATGAAATTAAATTCATATGGCTATCATGTTTATCATTGATATGCTTACACTCAATAATGATATTTGAACAGTCTCCATCAGAGGTGAAGATTTTGCAATTTGGTCCGCAATCACATGCTTATCAGAAACTTAATCATACAGGTGATGAAATTGGACTTTATCACTTCAAATTTAAATTAGTTACACTTTTTGATACTTTTGTATTGACGTTAAGAAAGTATTTTGAAGGTAAAATGACTGTTAACTTTCTCAAAACTATTTGATAAAAATAAAAAAAAAATCAAAATGTTTATCAAAATATCGAAAGAAAAGAACAATAATTATTGTTGAAAATATGGCATAGGTATGGCATAGGTATGGTAATAGGTTGAAATATGATTACATTTTTAAGTTTCAAGTTATTTCTTCGACTTTTTCATTGGTATTTCACTGTAAAATTGTTCAGAAAAGTGCAATTTGTAAAACAAATTACAAATAGATATTTCTTTTGAATTTTCTTTTATTTACAAAGTTGTAAAGTTTCAAAAGCGAATGATACTTTAGAGTTAAATTACATTAACTATAAAATGATTTAGTTCCTCCAATAAGATAAAATTTTTATTAAACACAAATTTTGAATTTTATGCAAAAAACAGACAGCTTTTATGCTTCATCGCATTACTTTTATTAGTAATCTCTTTCGATTGAAAGATACCCAAAACTGCCATAAAAAAGAGCCTTTAACACTAGAACTACCAAGCGTTTTAAGCGTTTTTCATTCTTTGTTAATTTTTAAAGAATTTCGAAAAGTTGTAGTATATTCTACTGTATATTGGAGATCATACTATAGAATATATATGTAAAATTCTTCTTTCAACTACCTTAGGATTGTTTAACCCCTAAAAATAATGTGATGAAAATGAAGCGTTCCAGTCAAAATGACTGGTCCGGTAGTTCTAGTGTTAAATTTAACTTTACAAATAAGCAAAACTCACTTAAAAACCACAAAAGTTCATTCGATCCCATGCAGACATTCCACAACTGCATCTAGGTAGGTCGGTAGATCTCCCCATTTGCAAACAGCTCATAAAACCATAGCTACCGAAACACCCGTAAAGAGCAGCCATTTTGTGCCAATCGACCAAGCGGCTCTTAGCTCCCCAGCTCATTATTTACTGCCAACGAAAAGCTCTAATCACCAATTAGTGCCAAACAGTTAACGTGCCATTTGCTTCAGTTTTCCACCAAGCGTTTCTCGCGTTTTACCCTCATTTTTCCCCTCATCGATTGGTCGTGCTTTCTTATACATATATTTTATCTTTTTGTTTCTCCCTTTCTTTTGTTATGTATTTTTCTACTCTTGGTGAGTGACAATGCAAGCAAAAAAAATGGAAATTGTAATTACATTCTTTAATAGAAATAACTATTTCATCTTCATAACTTCTCTACTGGGACATTGTTTCCATCTGGCGGAATAATTTCATTAGACCGAAAAGTGGCCATTTTGCAAGTATCCAAGATGCTTCCTTCAGAGAAGAATATGAAACGGTTTATGGTGGAACCATTTTGAGGTTCCTGTTGATTGTTGTCGTTATTTTTTTAATTTTATCAATTTATTGTTCAAAAGCATGTTATTGTATTTTTTTTTTTTTGAGACTATTCAGATGCGTCTATACTATTCATAGCTTTATGAAAATTTTATTTAAATTTAATTTTTTTAAAATAAAAACTGACATGAAATGACTTTATTTATTCTCATTTTATCTTACCTTGAATGACGATCTTCACTCGCATTAAACCCATCACCAATCAGATCCACATTGTTGGCCTTCGAACGGGTCGGTGATAGTTCGGCACCTGTACCACTATTGTTTTCATGCTCTTTGCTGGCTAACAGTGCCTCAATACGGAACGAATTCGCATTACTACTGGTTTTCGTACTTCGGCACATAACATCAGATCCCGTCGCTACCTCCACGTTGGACACCGTGTTACTAATTTCACCACTAATTTCCACTAAACGTCCATTTGCTGCATCAGCGGTATCCGTGTCGGCCATATTGTACTGCTGCTGTTCAGCGTTACTCATTCTGCTAAGCCACTGTGTCGTTTTGAATTCTTGTTTAACTTCACCACCACTACTAATTGGATCGTTTTCAGACACAACTTTTACTCGTTCTATCAATACCACACCGTCTCTATCACAATGTACACTGTTATGGTTAACAATCAATCGTTACATGTAAAACGTTAGCATTATTATCTACGCACTGCACTGATTACACGAATGCACACTGATCACGTGTGGTGACGCTTCACAATACACTCAATCGAAGTTGAATTGAATAGTGCCAGCAAATACACCAACTCGCCACTGTCCTTGTACGCGTAGACGTATACACTGTTCGGTGGTTAAAATGAACTGACTGGCAACATTAAACGAAAGCTGCCTCGAGCTGGATATTTGATGCGATCCGAAATCTACCCCAACATTTGTAGATAACTGGCCTCAGTAGCGATGGAAGACGACGTTTTCCACCCTATCACTCCTATTTGCATTATAGCAACCGGCGACTTTTCCGCTCCATGCAATTGTATTGCGTTGACGGTGGTTCATTCGATGTTCGGAGGTTCATTCAACATGGCACCGTCTCGAAGCGCTTGCTTGATTAGTAGGCGTGGCACACTACATCCAATCGAAAAGAGGCGTAGTTCAACAGGGGAAGAACGACATAAACGCTTATGCTACGGATGTAAATTGTTTACATACATTTAGGATCGAACGGTATGAGAAACACTGTGAACTTGACGATCAAATGTTTGATCAGGACGATCCTGTAGCAGGCCCACAGTCTGCTGTGTTATGTGCTTCATTTAAAGCTATATTTATTTCCCCTCATTCGGAAAAAACAACCGTCGCTCGGACAGAGAAAAATCATTACATTGCTCGCATCCGTTATCCTCATTAGTATGAGCGAAACGGACAAGGACAGCCGAAACAATTGGAATGGATTTTGAATGACCGAGAAAATGGGTTTTATGTAATGTTTTTCCTCCGTGCAGGGTTATGTTACAGTACGTGCCGCCTTCCATATCCGCCACCTTCACCTCATTTGTTAGTGCTTTCGCATGCTCGGAACATCGTTGCCAAACGATAAAGTCGCATATGAAGCGCGTATATTGTCGATTAGCAGTTATTAGGGTTCCCGGAACTTGGCGTCGGCAGCGGGATGGTTTGGGTTGTTGTGGTGGTTTTTATGATGGCTTTCGGCTCGAAGGCTTACATCGAGTTTGTAACAGAAGCTTGATTAAGATACAGACTGTTTGCTACTAACACACGGCGAGCGAAACATTGCGAGCGGTGTGAGTAATTGGAAATAATCAAGTTTCGATACTTCGTAACAATGGTACGAACAATTTGAGTTTAATGAGCGGATGCAATGGATAACAACAATTGTCGTTCCGGTCGAGGAAGTTTTCATGAGATTAATTACAACAATTTCATCACATGCTTAAGTGTAATTAAATTTTTGAACTGAAAAATTGTATTATCAGTTACAAAGGGATTGTTAATAAAAGAAAAATAATTGGCTTGTTGGTAAGGCTTAACAAAATTTGCATGAGACTTTTATATTTGAACTTAAACAAGAATTTTTTCCAAGGAAATTTGCAACAGATGTAGCATAAAAATAGCTTTGAATTCGGCCAATTCGGAAAAATTTACATAAATAACAAAAAATCGGTTAAATAAAGCAATGAAGATTTCAACAACAAAGCTTTAAGTTTTGGGAAAATTCCATTGAAATTGGTTAGCATTTAATTCCTAATTACATGAGGCGTTTAAAGGTTTTCATATCGTGCATCTTTATTAATGAATTGTGAGTTCCATTCTTTAAAGGGCCACTAATAAATGTTGCAATTACTCGCTTCTTTCAAACAATCAATTCAACTTCTTGAAATGTTCATTTAACTTCAGTATTAGTAACTCAAAAAAGATGCAAAAGTGATAATTTTGTGAAATGTTCGCTGTTTATACATTGTTATGGTCTTAAAAGTTTTGAATCATTCAATAAGTCTGGTATACGCCTTGTTACGGCCAAGCCGTTCTAACCGAGCAAAAAAAAGTCTGGTATATCATTATTTGTAGTTATACCAAGGAGAAGAAGCCTTTTCATACTTCATTTTAAAACTTTACTTCAGCAGATCTTGGACTGCCGTTGCAGGATATTCCTTGAATCCATTTACACATTGAAAAATAGTTAAAAGCATATGGATTGAACTTTAAGCACTTAAGCTGAAAATGAATGAAATATTTTTTATAAATTATAAGAAATTTATTTATTTGAAAATTATTGTAGTACATCTTAAATCTTACGATTGATATGAGACTAATATAACATGACAGGTGATTCATTTGCTTATGATGACTGATTTTTAAATGATTCTTAAAGTACCTTTACTTTAAAAGTGTCTCTTTTACTAAGACTTTTACTGCAACCTTTATCATTTAAAAAAGTTTGAGAAAACCTGCGCTTGTTTCGATTTTTCGAACCTATTTGGACGATTCTTTCTCATACTAAACTCACAAGCAATATACTTAAGTAAAACAATAAGTTTAACTAACCTTAAAACTGTTTAACAAGATTTTTTTGTCTTATTTGTTATTTAATGTGATTCACTCAGATTCAGTGATTTCACTATTTCTATGCTTTTCTCGATTCAATGCTAGTAGGTAGTGAAAATGTTCTGATGAACGTTACGGTAACTTCCTCGAACGAAACGACAATTGTTGTTATCCATTGCATCCGCTCATTAAACTCAAATTGTTCGTACCATTGTTACGAAGTATCGAAACTTGATTATTTCCAATTACTCACACCGCTCGCAATGTTTCGCTCGCCGTGTGTTAGTAGCAAACAGTCTGTATCTTAATCAAGCTTCTGTTACAAACTCGATGTAAGCCTTCGAGCCGAAAGCCATCATAAAAACCACCACAACAACCCAAACCATCCCGCTGCCGACGCCAAGTTCCGGGAACCCTAATAACTGCTAATCGACAATATACGCGCTTCATATGCGACTTTATCGTTTGGCAACGATGTTCTGAGCATGCGAAAGCACTAACAAATGAGGTGAAGGTGGCGGATATGGAAGGCGGCACGTACTGTAACATAACCCTGCACGGAGGAAAAACATTACATAAAACCCATTTTCTCGGTCATTCAAAATCCATTCCAATTGTTTCGACTGTCCTTGTCCGTTTCGCTCATACTAATGAGGATATAGGATGCGAGCAATGTAATGATTTTTCTCTGTCCGAGCGACGGTTGTTTTTCGGAATGAGGGGAAATAAATATAGCTTTAAATGAAGCACATAACACAGCAGACTGTGGGCCTGCTACAGGATCGTCCTGATCAAACATTTGATCGTCAAGTTCACAGTGTTTCTCATACCGTTCGATCCTAAATGTATGTAAACAAATTACATCCGTAGCATAAGCGTTTATGTCGTTCTTCCCCTGTTGAACTACGCCTCTTTTCGATTGGATGTAGTGTGCCACGCCTACTAATCAAGCAAGCGCTCCGGGACGGTGCCATGTTGAATGAACCTCCGAACATCGAATGAACCACCGTCATCGCAATACAATTGCATGGGGCGGAAAAGTCGCCGGTTGCTATAATGCAAATAGGAGTGATAGGGTGGAAAACGTCGTCTTCCATCGCTACTGAGGCCAGTTATCTACAAATGTTGGGGTAGATTTCGGATCGCATCAAATGTCCAGCTCGAGGCAGCTTTCGTTTAATGTTGCCATTCAGTTCATTTTAACCACCGAACAGTGTATACGTCTACGCGTAAAGGGACAGTGGCGAGTTGGTGTATTTGCTGGCACTATCGAACTCAATTTGAATGTTGCAGTAATTGCGAAACTATACAAAAGTGACTCTTTATATGGGTTATAGTACTACCAGACCCCGTTCTGCTAACTGCTATAGAGCATTGATATTCAATAAACCAATTTTACAATTTATTTTAAAGCTAATGTACGGCAATAAAACCAAATATTACTTTTGCTTGCATTCATATTGATGTGCAAATAATAAATGCACGTTCAGAAAGTTATTGACCTTCTAAACGTTCTATTTTTGGCAATCTTTCCGAGAAGTAGAAGTTCCTTATCGTATCTATTCTGTAGTCATAATTGCTATTAGAGCCCAACATTTTTTTATGAATTAGAAGAACTGATGTTATAATTTCCAGGCTAACCGATTTTTAAATGCATTCAAATCGTTTGTTTATTTTTCCCGCCATGATTTCTGCCTCTCAACTATGGGCAAATATACTACTCATAATACACTATGGGATTTTAAACTTTGATTTTCTGATTTGATTATTTCTAGTCGAAAAAAGATCTTCTTGATGTTTGTTGTATTCAAATATATTTGTTATGAACTAAATTCTGTTTTTCTTGCAATAAAATTAGTGTACAAATGCAGGTGAATATTTTCCGCGAACAAAATTCCCACCAACAACTATGGGCAAAGCAACACTGCTACACTGGTCAAAATACACTGACTGCTGTCAGTTTTGCTTGTCAATAAAAATTCCACATATGTCATTTCACGATACGTGTGTGTTTGCATGTGTGTGTGTGTGTGTTTTCTTCAAGGATGACGATGATAATAACGAGGGTGTTGTGAAAACGAAAAACGAATTACGGAATAAAATTTGCGTGTGTAAAATTGTCGTGCTTGTATCGTGGAATTCTGTTAACAGTAGAAAGTGTGGTTTACTTGTTTCGATGCATAAATAAGTGTTCCCCTTCCTTTGTATTCAGTTCGCGACTGCGTCACACATTTGCTATGCTTATGATTTGTTCGTATTTTGCTTCAAAGCTTTGTTCCTGGAATCAGTGTATTTGAGGTGATTGTGCTCGTGTATGGCCAGTTTGGCATAATTGTTTGGCCCCCAAAAGTGACGACAACAATGACAAGGGCGTCGAAATACATCACGGAACTGGTCGGGCAACAGCGATCGATTCCCGCATCAAATTCTCCGTCATGTTTCACTCATTAAGGATGCAGTTCTGTGCGTAATCATTCTGCACAATCTTTTCGTGTTTATACTTAGCGAAACGGCTAAGAGGGTGGGAGGTAACAAGGGCAAGTGGCAAAAACGCATAACGCAGTAAGGATGGAGAACAATCCGGGCGAATCGTCGGAGGTCGTGTACGGCACGCACGAAGACTCCGCAATGGTGATGTCAGAAAAGGTAAGATGAAGCCAAGGAAATAACGAAAAGAACTAGACGATGCCTGCCAAAATCGTATGCACAGAGTGCGTTGCTTTAGCAGTCGTCTAGCAACCGTCGTACCCACTTCAAGGCCTCCGCCGTTATCAGATTCCTCTTGTACACAACCAAAGCACTATCCCCGTCCCTAGCTGACAAATGAGAATGACCGATTATGCATTCCGGTTTGGGTGTCCAGCAGTTCCGCTTGGAGCAGCGGCTATATGAAAGAGCAGACACTAAATCTAATTAGCTGCTCCGTGCATATGCTCGGTCGGTTGCGTCTTTTGGTTGCAATCTGGCACCGAACTTGTTCACCGAATGTGTAAAGCTTGTAATTGGACACCGTCATTTCATTGTTTGAGACGCGGAATGACGTCCATAAATAACTTTAAATCATCTGTTACGGCAAAAACATGTTTTCTTAAAGTACAATTCTAGCCAGGTAACGCCCTAAGATCATAATCTCAAAAAACAAACTGAAACACGACGTCCTAGTTTTGGTAGAACAGCTGACGAAAACATTTCCTACGAAATAAACACAAAAGAATAACTAAACTACGAAAGGACACAGAGCAAAAGGACACGGAGCGAAAGGACAGTCAGAAGAAGAAGAAGAACAGCAAAGCAAAGGACGAACAATGGGATCGATTGTTCAAAACAATATATAAGAGGAACATTTGAGAGGAGCTAAGTAGTCAAGATTTACCGTGCTAAGCGTGAACATCGAGTGTGTCGAAATAAACGAAAACCTCACAGCCGTGAAAGTTTATATGTTTTCTTCAAAACATAATTTGGTCCTTCGAACCGGATACACAAGTAATCCGTAATACGCGCCATTACAACATAGTGTCAGTGGACGTATCAGTGCAGTGCAGTGCAGTGCAGTGCTGTGAAGTTTAAAAAAAAATATGCCAATCGAACATTCTCCGACAGGGTCGGTTGCTGGGGAGGCGCATCAAAGGGAGGATTCATCCAGTGCAGGTTTCCAGGGTTTTGAGATGCAGGACAATAAAAACCAAATGGAACGGACAAGAGAGCATTTGGAGTGGCAACTTGGTCGTTTAGAAAGAATGTTGGACTGCAGAACAACTGACCTGTTTGCAGTTAGAACCATCGGTGATCGTGTGAAACGGCTTGCTGAGCAATACCAAGCGCTGTACGCCAGTATCCTCGAAGTAGCATCAGATGACCAAATTCCTAGTGCATCAAAGCAATATGAACTATTCGACGATCGAATATTTGAATTGACAACGAGAGTGGATCAACAGATTGCAATTCTTACACCCTTACCTGAAACACCAAATCCATACCCTATGAAACTGGCTGGACAAAGTCGCGTGAAGCTTCCTGTCATCAAGCTACCATACTTTGATGGCAACATCAAGGACTGGCCTGCGTTCCGTGATGCGTTTCGTTCGCTGATCGACTCATCAGAAAACTTAACGGATTGTGATAAACTGAATTATCTCGTCGCGTCGCTAGCTAAGGAAGCTCGATCAGTGGTTGATTCCATCAGTATTACATCAGACAACTATTCAGTCGCATGGGGCTTACTGACAGAGCGCTACGAAAATAAATATGTCATCGTGAAGGCTTTTTGAAATCCAACCAATGAAAAAGGAGTGTTCGGAAACACTCAACAAACTGGTGGATGAGTTTGAGAAGAACTTGCGAATGCTAGAAAAAGAAGGAGAAAGGGTCGAGGGATGGAGTACTCTCCTAGTGTTTCGTTTAAGCTCTCTTTTGGACTCCACAACTATGCGACATTGGGAGTTACACAGAAGATCAACAAAGATTCCAACATACGCGGATTTGATTACTTTCCTACGCGGTCATGTTCATGTGTTGAAATCCGTTAGTAAAGCATCGAACATCAGGACACCGGAATCTTCACGTTCAGCATCCCATAGCGGCATTAAGCACCAACCACAACGGCAACAAACAGTGCATGCAACGACAGATAATGCAGAGAAGTGTGTGGTTTGTAGTGCAGTGAAACATTCTGTATTCCGTTGTGAAGTGTTTAACAAAATGAGTGTTGCCGACAGAAGAAATCTGGTTCAGTCGAAAAATCTGTGCTTCAACTGCCTTTCATCATCCCACAAGCGAAATCAGTGTACGTCTAGTTCATGTAAAGTTTGCGGAGCCAAACACCACACAATGCTGCACAACCAGGAAGACTCGGTAACTAAAAGCCCTTCTGACGCACCCGCGGCAGAAACCAGCGCGCTCACGTCGTCACAATCTCTGACTCATTGTTCAGTGAATGAACGAAGTACCACCGTGCTACTACAGACGGTAGTACTGAAGGTAGTAGACTCTAACGGACAACCTCAATTAGTTCGCGCATTGCTCGATTCAGCATCGCAGCTAAATATTGTCAGTTCGCGGCTGATTCAACGTCTCCGCATACCCAGACAGAGAGAACATCATTCCATCGGAGGTATTGGACAGTCTGCAACCGTCTCGAAACATGCAGTTCATCTCGTGCTTCAATCCCGAAATAGCGACTACACTACTACCGCAAAATTCAGGATACTTAATCAGGTTACGCGCGATCTTCCAGTATTTAAGGTAAATACATCGAAATGGAAGATGCCGGAACATATTGATCTTGCGGATCCTTCCTTCTACGAACCCGGACCGATCGATCTAATCATCGGAGTAGAACTCTACTTTGACATCGTGGAAGAAGGACTTACAAAACTGCCGTATGGAAAGTTGGCTTTACAGAACACTGTATTCGGATGGGTAGTGGCTGGAAGAGTCGCGGTTGACAACCCTAGCACGGACACTTCAATTGCGATGCATATTAACAGTTCAACGATTGAAGAGCAGTTAGGCAAATTTTGGGAGCTTGAAACATGCCGATCCACCAGCATACTATCAGTGGAGGAAAGTGTTTGCGAAAAGCAGTTTACAGACACAACAGTTCGGAATGCAGATGGCCGATTCATTGTGCATTTGCCTAAACGAAAAGAGAAGCTTTCTCTTCTGGGAAATTCTAAGGAGATTGCCATTCGCCGCTTTCAGTCCTTAGAACGTCGATTATCCTCAAATCCAACCTTGAAGACTGCTTATTCCGAATTTATCCACGAGTATATTCAGCTGAACCATATGAGTGAAGTAAGTGATCAGACGACCGATGAATCATCATGCTGCTATTACTTACCACATCACTGCGTGGTACGACCGGACAGTACCACAACGAAATTGCGTGTAGTGTTCGACGCATCTTGTGCTTCCGATTCGGGAGTATCATTGAATGATGCTTTGATGATTGGGCCAACATTACAAGATGATCTGCTGTCCATCCTTCTTCGCTTCCGGACACCGAAATTCGTAATGATAGCAGATATCGAGAAAATGTATCGGCAGATCCTCGTCAGCCCAGTCGATCGCCCTTTACAACGAATCATCTGGCGTGATTCTACAACCGAACGACTACGCACCTTTCAACTGAATACGGTGACCTATGGAACATCATGTGCACCGTATTTAGCCACCAAATCCCTGCAAGTGCTCGCTGAACATGGAGCTACAACACACCCTGAAGCAGCTGTAATCCTTAAACGAGATTTTTACATGGATGATATGCTGACCGGAGTTGACAACATCAAAGAAGGCCAAACGGTATGTCAACAACTAAACGATCTTTTATCCACAGGAGGATTTTGCTTGAGGAAATGGGCAACCAATTGCCAAGCTATCTTCCAGCACCTACCACACCATCTACAAGACGAGCGCAATGTCTACAACCTGGACTCCAAGACGGCAATAATCAAAACGCTTGGATTAAAATATCATCCATCCGATGATGTCTTCCTGTTTGATGTTCCGAAGTGGGTTACAGCAGACTCCATTACGAAACGAATTGCCGTATCAGATTCAGCCAAACTGTTTGATCCGCTGGGATTGGTGGGACCCGTCATTGTTTTGGCCAAAATGTTTCTGCAGGAACTCTGGATGCTACAGCTAACCTGGGATGAACCGCTCGACCAGGAGTTGCAAGGCCGGTGGTTAACATTTCGAGAGCAACTAACAAGCCTGAAGTCTTTAAAAATCCAACGTCGAGTACTTACCAACAAATTGGGTTCTGTTCAGATGCATTGTTTCTGTGATGCATCGGAGCGAGCATATGGAGCGGCAATATATATTCGATCTGTAGACGAGGATGGACGAGCGACAGTTAATCTACTCACGGCTAAATCCAGAGTTGCTCCCCTTGGAAACTCTCGTAAGCAAAGGAGAATTTGTTTACCGCGTTTGGAATTATCTGCCGCACTTTTAGCAGCTCATCTTTACGAGAAGGTTACTAACGCGTTAAACTTTCGGGTGGAGACTTCTTTCTGGTCTGACTCTACAATAGTACTTCATTGGTTGGCTTCAAGTCCGTCGCGATGGAAGACGTTTGTGGCCAACCGAGTGTCGGAAATTCAACATGTGACTTCAGGGCTACCATGGTATCATGTTCCGGGGAAGCAGAACCCAGCCGACATCATTTCTCGTGGTATGGATCCGGAGCATCTCGCGTCTTGTGACCTGTGGTGGCATGGACCTGACTGGCTAACCAAGTCAAAGGTGGAATGGCCCATTACTGGTTTGACCATGGATACCGATTTTGAATCCGACGCGCTTGAGCAACGACAAGTGTCGCTGATTACACAAGCTGTACCCCCTAACCCACTGTATGATTTACATTCTTCCTACTCTGGTCTTCAACGCAGGATCGCATGGCTGTATCGGTTCATCTACAATTCCAAGCCAGCCAACCGCGGAAAGAGACGACGATCGCATTTAACGTTGGAGGAACTGGACAATGCCACCAAATGTCTAGTACGCCTAGCTCAACGTGAAGCTTTTGGTAACGATCTTTCCAGTTTATCAAAGGGTATTCAAATCAACAAAAAGTCACCACTGAAATTGCTAGCACCGTACGTGGAAGATGGACTACTGAGAGTAGGTGGGCGTCTTCGACATGCTGCGATTTCAAACGACCGAAAACATCCTTACATACTGCCAGCGGGTCATCCATTGACTGAGAAACTGGCCACGTACTACCATCATAAATTTCTTCATGCCGGTCCGCAGCTTCTTATTGCTAGCATTAGAGAACGGTTTTGGCCGTTACGCGCCAAAAACCTAGCAAGAAGAATAGTGCATTCCTGTCATCGATGCTTCCGCTGCCGACCCACCGTACAGCAACAAATAATGGGTGATCTACCGGCCGAGCGAGTCACTCCAACTTTCCCCTTTCTTCAAACCGGTGTCGATTTGTGTGGTCCCATTCATCATCGACCCTCTCAACGCAAGGCACAGCCGATTAAGGGATATGTGGCGATCTTCATATGTATGACGGTCAAAGCTGTCCATCTGGAACTGGTTGCTGATTTGTCCACGAACGCATTTCTGGCGGCACTTCGAAGGTTCATCTCGCGACGTGGAAAACCAGCCTTAATCGAGTGTGACAACGCCAAAAATTTCCTGGGTGCATCTCGCGAGATTGCTTCACTGGCGAAGCAATTCAACAACGAATGGCGAACTAAGGTAACCACTTCTTGCGTTGACGAAGGTATCCCTTTCAAGTTCATCCCTCCTCGATCGCCAAATTTTGGAGGCCTCTGGGAGGCCGCCGTCAAATCTTTCAAATCTCATCTTCGGCCTACCTTAGGAAACGCAATCCTTACGAGCGAAGAAATGAACACTCTACTCATTCAAATTGAAGGATGCCTGAACTCGAGACCCCTAACCCCGCTGTCTAGCGAACCGTCGGATATGGAGGTATTGACTCCAGGTCATTTTTTAATTCATCGCCCCATCGTGTCTCTTACCGAACCTTCGCTGGAGAATCTACCGTGGAACCGTCTCGATAGGTGGCAACAGGTTCAGGAATATCTTAGACGATTATGGAAAAGATGGTCAACCGACTACTTATCCGGCTTGCAGCCCCGCACAAAATGGACCCAGCAGCGCAACAACATTCAGCATGGAACGATGGTTCTTTTAAAGGAGGACGGGTTGCCGCCCTTCAAATGGTGTCTCGGGCGGATTATACAAGTCGTCAAAGGCGCAGACGACAATATACGCGTGGTAGTGGTTAAAACAAAAGACGGGGAATTTAAAAGAGGTATCTCAAAAATTTGCGTTCTTCCGAGCCGCGAGCAACTGGCTGATTAGGGTTGAATTAGGGTCGAGTAATTCAACGCGGGGGAATATGTTACGGCAAAAACATGTTTTCTTAAAGTACAATTCTAGCCAGGTAACGCCCTAAGATCATAATCTCAAAAAACAAACTGAAACACGACGTCCTAGTTTTGGTAGAACAGCTGACGAAAACATTTCCTACGAAATAAACACAAAAGAATAACTAAACTACGAAAGGACACAGAGCAAAAGGACACGGAGCGAAAGGACAGTCAGAAGAAGAAGAAGAACAGCAAAGCAAAGGACGAACAATGGGATCGATTGTTCAAAACAATATATAAGAGGAACATTTGAGAGGAGCTAAGTAGTCAAGATTTACCGTGCTAAGCGTGAACATCGAGTGTGTCGAAATAAACGAAAACCTCACAGCCGTGAAAGTTTATATGTTTTCTTCAAAACATCATCGTTTGAGAACGATAAGCATGGTTTCGAAAGCGCCCTAGCATGTACAATATGGACTGATAAATTAATTTGATGTAACACTGCTTACTATGTTTTAATGGAAGTATGTATACGAGCGAACACTAATCTTTGTTTACCTTATGTTTGTTATAGGTGCAATCGCTAGCTGGGAGCATTTATCAGGAATTCGAACGTATGATTCAACGCTACGATGAGGATGTCGTGAAAACACTCATGCCACTGCTGGTGAACGTGCTCGAATGTCTCGATTCAGCGTACCAAACGAATCAGGAACAGGATGTTGAGCTAGAGCTGCTACGGGAGGACAATGAGCAACTCGTCACACAGTACGAGCGTGAGAAAAATGCTCGCAAACAATCCGAGCAGAAGCTGCTCGAGACGGAAGATTTGGCCGAGCAGGAGAACAAGGAGTTGGCCAGCCGTCTCGAGTCGTTGGAAAGTATTGTGCGCATGCTAGAGCTAAAGCACAAGAACAGTATGGACCATGCCAGCCGGCTCGAGGAGCGCGAATCGGAACTGAAGAAGGAGTACAGCAAGTTACACGAACGGTACACGGAGCTGTTCAAAACACACGTCGACTACATGGAACGTACGAAGCTAATGATGGGTAATTCAACCCATTCGCAAGCAGGATCTGCCTCGGAACGGTTGGATGTTTCACGATCGCGTCTAATGCCGATGATGCGCTCAACCGGGCCTGTTTCGTATGGGTTTGCTTCGCTGGAAAACTCTACCATGCTCGATACGGAAACGCTATGCAGCGAGGAGGACAGTGGGCCCGATTCTGGACCACCTTCGCTGCAGAATGAAATCGAAACGAAAGCCACCGAAAAGGTGGAAGAAGTTGATTCGGCCACGACAACACCCGGTGATGGTATGGCAACGAGCTCAACCGCGAAGGTACTCCAGAGCCCGACCACCGGTGGTGTATCGGGCAAAACAACCACCAAGAAGGAGCAACGTTCGGCCAACACACTTTATCAGGAGCTTTCGTTTCAAGACGATAATTTGGAGAGTGAAGAAAACGAAATTACCGGTGCCTGGGTACATCCCGGAGATTATGCATCATCAGGTATGGCATTGTACGGGGTTGTTTGGCATGTAAAGCGTTGTTCATTCATCATAAACATGTGCTACACAACGTCATTAATGGGACACCGTTTGTAACAAGCTCATGCCTGATCGTTAAACATATTTTACTACAATTTTTGTTTCTACTCACTTTCTACCACATGTACCACATGGTGTTAAATGTTAACAAATTATTCATAAAAAAATATTTGTATGGGAAAATACAAATAAAAAATATTTATTTGAGGTTTAAAATAAGCTCATTTTATGTTTTAAATCATGGCATTTCTTCAAAACATACCTTAACTACAAAGATAATTGCTACAAAATTTAACTGAAAGCAATTATAAATCAAATGTGTTAACCAATCCATTACAGCATGATTAATCTTCTTTATTTAGTATTATTTGTTTTTCGTCATTCATTATTTATCGAGTACCAATGGTACCAAGCTCATGTTATTACGACCACACGTTACATTAGACATGCTCATCAATCAATCATGCATTTGGCATGTCCGCAAAACCTCTTAACGCTTCTCTTTACTAATTGCTCCCTTTTTTCCATACGCTTTTCTTCTACCTTGCAGCTAACGATAACTTTTTCGGTAAGTAATACGTTACACGTTATCTAGTGTAGTTTTGTGTATGTTGCTGTATACTAATATAAAAGTTAATTACGCGCCAGATTTGATAAAACATTTGCTTTTATTTTGTTTTCTTTAAGGCATGGGCAAAGAGGTTGAAAATTTGATAATGGAAAACAACGAGCTATTAGCGACCAAGTGAGTATTGTTTACTGTGCTAATAACCGGTTCTAAATAATGTTTTAAACATTAAAAAATGTATCACCACTCCCACTAGGAATGCACTGAACATCGTGAAGGACGATCTTATTGTGAAAGTCGACGAGCTGACGGGTGAAATTGAAATTCTCCGCGAAGAGCTAAATGCCGTCATACTGGCACGGAACAAACTGAAAGCGAAGGTTACCGAGCTGGAGGAGGAGCTGAAAAAAACGAAAGCCCAAGTAAAGCAGGCCTCATCGTCAGCGACAGACCAAGAGGAAGAGGGCGATGTACCGATGGCGCAGCGCAAACGCTTCACCCGCGTCGAGATGGCGCGCGTTCTTATGGAGCGCAACCAGTACAAGGAGCGCTTCATGGAGCTGCAGGATGCCGTACGCTGGACGGAGATGATGCGTGCCTCGCGGGTAGAAAACCTGGACAAGAAATCGAAGCAAGGCATTTGGAAGTTTTTTAGTAATCTCTTTAGCTCCAACGATAGGCCAACGAATGAGTCCCCCGGGCGACTACATCAGCGCTATGGTGGCGTTAGTGCGCAAACGCACGGTGCCGCCTCGCTGCTGCCTGCCATGCCCGAGGGACGTATGCTCATTGGGGCAGGCAATAGTGGCGGCGGTGGCGGTGGTGGTGGAGGTGGCAGTATCGGTGGGCTGGTAGGTGCCGGCACTTCGACTGCCCTCTTACGCAGTGGCCATGCAAGCAACATACTGGTGCTATCGAAGGAACCGGAGCTGACACAATCGGAGCGTGCGATGCAACGGCGCCGGGACCAGTACCGGCAGGTGAGGGCACACGTACAGAAGGAGGACGGTCGGCTGCAAGCGTACGGTTGGAGTTTACCTAGTCTAAAACCATCGAACGCGACGGGCGCGAATGGTGGTGTTGGTGGTGGAGGTATCGGAGGTATAGGACGTCCTACCGGCAGCGGTGTACCGGTACCGGTTCCAGTCTACTGTCGCCCGCTGGCAGAAGCTAGTCCGCACATGAAAGTGTGGTGTGCCAGTGGCGTTAATCTGCAGGGCGGTTACACGAAGGACGGTGGTTGCATTGTCGGTGCCGCTAGCATATTTTATGCGAAAGACACAACCGGCGGTGGGGCGCAAATCACCGAACTTACCGCCGATGAGGCAACGGTAGAACCGAAGGATTTGGGTGAACTGTTGGAACGGAAATTGCTCGCTCTTGGCGGCCCGAATTCGCTCGATGCGGACAGCGAGCTTAGTTCGTACGTGTGGATCTGTACCAGCACCCATTCCGCTAGTACCGTAACGGTGATCGATGCTAAAAATCCTTCCGAAGTGTTGGACTCATTTCCGGTGTGCCAAAACCACTTGCTGTGCATCTGTACGGTTCGTGGTGCACTGGAAATGGACTACGCAATGCTGGAAAACAGTGAAGTTACCAAATCGGGTAAGAATCACAATGGCGAAACGGTTGGAAAACATTTTTTTTCATGAATCGATTAATTTCTCTGTAGGTAAAATGCTTGAAAAACCCGGCGAATCTCCTGATGATATTGGTAAGGTTGCGTACGAAAGGGTTGTACGCACGCACACCGAATCCGCTACGACGTCGATCGATGAGAGCAAAGGTACAGAGCAAGCACAAGAAGTGGTACCACCATCGGATACATGCCCAGAACAAGCTACCGAAGCTGGCAACGATCGTGATCTTAATCATAACAGTAAGGTAATGATTCGCGCTGCTGTTGGCATATATATGTGCTGGGCAACGAGCGCTGACAAAAAGGTGAAAAATTTGTCAAAACGGAGCTTTTGTCACTTTTTTGAGCTTTTGACAAAATTTTATTTTGTGGAAAATCCACGAAAAATGTTGACAAGAATGGTGACAAAAAGTTGACAAAATTTTGACGTTCGCTCAAAACGTAAACAAGCGCGCTTTAAAGAATTGCAGACCATTGCGGTGTTCTCTTTGGTTAAATTAACTGTATTTCATCCCTGTAAGGACACGGACCATCTTAATCAATTAATTTGTAGCCAAAATCACTGTAAAACTGCTTACATCGCGTTGAACATTCGTGTACGTTGAAGATGATGAAGATTTTGTCAATCATGGGTTGCTATGTTTTGTCAAAGTGTACAAATGTGTGCACGGCCACGAAAAAAACTATTTTTCGCAGTTGACAAGCTGTTTTTGTCACTTGAAAAATTTGTCATCTTTTTGTCAGCCCTCGTTGCCCAGCACCTTATGAAGAACTTGATCTGATGTTGATATCAATTCCCTTTTGCTTTTGTAGTCCTCTAATGACACTCCCGATAACGTAGACACAAAAGACATCGCGATTGCTGTGGATGGTAACGATAATACGATCGGTGAGACGACCTCCTCACCCAGCAGACAACAACAGTCGACGGCTGCGATCGAGGAATCCATCTCCTCGATCGGACCGACGATGTGGCTTGGTGCCCAAAACGGTATGCTGTATGTGCACAGTTCCGTCGCACGATGGAACGTGTGTTTGCACAAAATCAAACTACCGGACTCGGTCCTATCGATCGTGCACGTAGAATCGCGTGTGATTGTGGCGCTGGCGAACGGTACGTTGGCAGTATTTCGGCGCCAGGTAAACGGCGAATGGGATCTTAACAGCTACCATCTGCTAACGCTCGGCTCGCCGAAATATTCTGTGCGCTGCCTTACGATCGTTGGCGATAAGGTGTGGGCTGCACATCGCAACAAGATCCACGTGATCGATCCGATCACACTGTGCATTCTGAAATCGTTCGAAGCGCATCCACGCAAGGAAAGTCAAATACGCCAAATGGCCACTACCGGGCTGGGTGTGTGGGTATCGATAAGGTAAGATTTGGTGAAAGTGTGAAGAACAGGACGAGGGGTAGAGCGAAAGATGAATTGCCTTTTTTTTGTTGTTACTCCATTAGATTGGACTCCACACTAAGGCTGTTTTCGGCGGAAACGTACGATCATCTGGAAGATATCGACATTGATCCGTATGTGTCGAAGATGCTGGGAACGGGCAAGCTCGGCTTTTCCTTTGTACGTATTACCGCTCTACTGGTATCGTGCAATAGGCTGTGGATAGGTAAGTCCCTAGACTCGACATCTGCTGCCTCATCCCCATATTAATCCCGCCTATTGTGCTTGTGGTTTTTAGGAACCGGTAACGGTGTAGTGATTTCCGTTCCACTGACTGACGCTAGCGGGGCTTCCAATACACCGTACTCCCCGCGATTCGCAAATGCTCAACTTTCGTTCCATGGGCACCGCGACGCAGTGAAATTTTTCGTGTCCGTACCGATGAACCCACCCAACCAGGGTTTGCCAACCACTTCGAAGGATATGCTGGTTATATCCGGCGGAGAAGGATACATCGATTTTCGGTTAGGTAAGTACTGTGTGCCGCTTTTTTTTTACTTTAGATGATGCATGCTTTTTTCGTTAACTTTCTTTGTTGTAACTTTAACGTTAAGCTGCAAGAACGTAAGAATCACATGAATAATCATCCCGTCGGTCGCATGCGCAGAACGTTTATGCTAATTGAGCCATAGAACCATTCAATTCTTGCAATGCTAAATGTTCTGCTATAAGCTACATTAACGCCTTACAAATGCGCTGTTAGTTGCATGTGCAAGCAGAAGACATGTTTTAAATTAATTGTTAAGAATTAAATAGTTTGCCTAGCGTTTATAATTTAATGTTGTGCAGTGGAAATGCAATTCATTTAATTAAGTTTAGCCTTTATCAACCATTTAGCATTAAGTTAGGCCTGTGTTTGGAAGATGTTTTCTTTTCTTTTTAAAGTATTTGCTGCTTTGCATTGAATTGTCTCTAGTGATAAGATGAATAATGAATCTGAATGATGTGTTTATCGTTGTATTGTAGCCCGAACAATAGTCCCTTATTCGTGTCCTAGCTGATCGTTGAACACCTTTAACACATTGCGTACGACTTTAGTTTCACTCCGTCACATTATTGTTCTTCCCTTTTCTCTTTTTTCCCCTCTCTTTTTTCTCTTTCTCTCTCTTCTAGAAGAAATAGTAGAAGATGTATGCGATGCCGCAACGCACTTATTAGTTTGGCGTGTTAGTTCATCGTATGATGATGATTTATCTGTTTGTAGTTAAAATTTGCCCACATATACATATATTTTCCATAGAAGAAAGTATATAGTGAAAAACAAATAAAAGAAATGCAACCGGGTTAAACAAAAACGGTCCATGAACCACCCCCCAAAAATACGAACCAAAACACAAGTATCCACCCCTATAATTCACGAACATATTTGCAAAAGGTATGTTGCTTTTAGTTTGTTTTTATTTTCTTTTTGACAATGTTTTTTTTTCTTCTTGTTTGCTTTATCAATTTCTTCTAATCAATTTATATACATCTGTTAATGGTGGAATAATGGGTTTTAAATTAGTTAGTTTTTAATTTGCTTCGGAAAATTGTATGTTTGCGCTTTTGCTTTAAAGCTAGCAGTTTTTCTTTTGTTGTAAATATGCTTTTTAGAGCGGTTGGGAAAGATTGGGGTTTTTTTTTTACATGAGCTTAGTCGTTCTGCATTAACGCAATGTAAAGTGAGCGTATTATTGCAGTACATTGTTTTATTATTTACTAGAAACGTAAGGAAATTCGTACGGTTTTGGTTTTCCTTTAAGCATTATATACACGCGTGCAAAAATAGCCGGCTATAGTAACATAAGTTGATATAGTTACTTTATTTTATAATTTAATAGGAAAACGTTTTTGTAAAATATGTTTTAAATTAACATGATTTAATGTAGGTGAAATGTTTCATTAATTAATACGACTTATAAGTTCTGCAATGGCAGAAATGTCAAGAAGCGTAAAAGTATTAGAATGTATTCGACGGTTAAGAAAAGTCTTTTATTTACTTTCTTTTAATCCATTATTTTTTAGCTTTTTATATGTTATAGTTACAACTTGTTTTTGCAATAGTTTTGATAATTTACCGATCGTTATTCTCCTTCGTTAGTATGTTTCAACTTGTCTTTCTCACTATTTTTCTCTACCACTTGTACTGTGTTTTGCCCGTCAATGTTCATCCATTTTCGGTTTTGTAATATATGTGTAAAAAATTTAAATAAACTAGGGATGGTTTTCTTCTCATAGCTTCAGAAAATCTACTCATTATCGGCTATGTAAATATAATGGCAAAGTGAAGTTTGCCCGTTGTGTGTTCGCTTATTACAAGATGAAGTACTACATTTTTCAATGTCATTCTCATTTTTCGGCATTTTCTTCCCAGGTGACGGTGACATGGAGGCCAGCGTTGAACTCGAACCGAACCAAACCATAGAGAATCGCAATGAAAAAAGCTACATTATCGTGTGGAAAGTCAGCAATCGTTAGGTTCGACGTTGAACGGACTTGGTGCAAACAATTAGCTCACCCAGTATAATCGTGGCTTTACTTTAAACATTCTACGCATAACCCTTCGAAGGCGAAAACAAGTTTACTTACATCTTGTGGTAGATACACAAGAAACCACTACGGCAAAGCAAAAGCTACATACACACATACACAGCGAGTCAGCGGAACGGTTGGTAGAACGATGAAGACGATACAAGTATTGCCTAGTGTTGTTCCGGGTTTGTGGCCGTTTGTTTCTTTTTAACGCGTTGTGTAGTGTCATTGGTTCATTTGCATAAAATAACAACCGTACTAGCGCTACCCTCCCAAAAACAAAACTTATAGATGAAACTTTAAACGTAACACTTTATGTTTAATCAAACATTTTATGTACCAACTAACGTCCCAGTCTCCCAGCGCCCACCTTCAGAGCTGGGGATAGAGTGGAGTGGTTTTCCCGAATCGTGGATTTGTTGTGGCGTTTTACAAATTGTATTAGCTAACATGAAGCTAAAGTTAGTGTGAGCCAACAGAACGACGGTAAACCAATAGTTCCCTTCCTTCCCTAACACGCCAAAGAATAAGTTTAGCGGAGCGTTTGAATCCCTTTCGATACCTTCCGGAAAGGAAAGATACATTTAAACAGTCAGACAAAACGCTATTCACATACTATACTATTATTACGTGCAAAAATTGTGTGCAATGGTTATTTTGTATTATGCGTAACAATACCATTAATATTTATCACAAACGTAGTAGTATGGAGAGCTAAAAAATCGGCGCGATTATGAAATTGGGTTAAATAATAGCAAAAAAAACCCATCCTCACACACTTACATACATACATACACAACTGCAAACACAGGAAAACAAGATCGCAAAGCTTGTGCTACACATATTAAAAACAAAGACTAGCATAGCTGCTAATACAATTTCAGCAACTTTCCTTTCCCTTTCATAGAAAAGTGAGTTCATGTTTTAATTGTGTATATATTACAATGTTACAGAATGAGTTGTATTTAATTTCTACACTAAGTTTCCGGAATAAGTCGTTTTCACCTGTGTAACGTGTATGTTTAGTCATTTTAATGGTGTTATATTTTTAAGATTGTTTTATTTGTTTTTTTTTTTAGTTAAGTTCAGTTCAGTTTAACCATCAACCGATCAGTTAGGAAATGGTTTTTAACACATTACAGTCGTAAAGTGATCATAAGAAGAAATGGCGAATAATGAATACGACAGGTTAGGATAATTTACAAGAAAAACATGCGTATGCTTGTAAAAGCGGTACAGGTGGTAAACGCCCTTATTTTCCGGTACAATGTTTTAACGCTTCGGTTAATAATTGTTTGAAGATAGTAGTTGCAGTGAAAACAATATTCAATTTCCTATTAAATTGTACGCGTTAGTTAAACCATCTCACATGCTATATGGGCTGCAGCTCTTACAGCTTTGCTGCTACGCAGCTGCACTGTTCTAGCTATGTTTTAATTTGTTCGAATATTGCGTACAATATAGTTTGTTAGCGTACCACACCGGAAAGGCGAAAGTGTGCGATAAAGATTCGTAATGTAAAAAATACCCATTTGAAAACAGAAAACAGCAAATACAAGTAACCAATGCATTAATAATTAAAATACTGTTGTTTTTTTCTTAAACCGTTCAGCATCTTCCTCCTACAAGGAAGTGCTGCTTGAAGCCGCTGAATGCCTTTTTCAATGTCATCTAGAGTTCTTTTGTTGATCAAATCAATAGGTAAGTATTTTCAAACGTGTCTTCAATTTTATCTGCCTCGTTTAACGGTATTCTCATGATTTATCAAACTGATTTATTTTAATGTGAATTGGTTGCAATAAGTTTCTTTTCACTCATTGATAAAAGAATAAAAAAAATAAAAATTAAATTTCAACTTGAAAATTTCATAAGGCTACTAGCTTACCCGGCAAACCCAGCTTTGCCCTTAAACATGCCTTTTGTAATTAAAGCAAACATTTTGAGTGTTCAATCTTGATTCGTATGGTATTATTAGAGCGGTGATTAGAGAATATCGTTGATTAACTGAAAATTCTTAAATTATTGCCATTCTCAATCCTCAAGATATTCCCAATCAAAGCAATTTCTTCTGCTTCTGTTGTGGCACTTCTTCTCCTTTTTTGGCACTTCAGGAGGTATTTCTGGCTTTCCTTGACGATTGGGATTTAATACCTGGTACTTCCGTGTAAGGCGCCGATTCCACATGTACCACCGAGCCGCAAATGATTAAATAGCATTTTTTAATTATTCACACACTTGCTTTTTACTTATTTATTTTATTTTATATTTATATTTATTTTACTTATTTTACTTATTTATTTATTATTTATTTATTATTTATCTATTTATTTATTAATTTATTATTTATTTATTTACTATAAATCGTCATGTGGACCTACTTTGATTGATTTATTCGTTAAAAATTTTTTGTTTTGAGAAGTTTTCAACATTATTCGTGTTGAAAAAATGGCTACGCCTTCTTGATAACTCCCGTAGGAAAAACAGAAAAGAACTCATAATATTGGCCAGTTGAGCCGTTTAAGAGGAGTTTGCACACTAACACCGCGACACGAGAATTTTATATGAAAAGATTAAAAAATTATAAAAATTTAGAAATTTCAAAAGGTTCATTTTTGCACCAAGTTTTGCCTATAACTCGGTCAGTATTCAACGGATCGCCAATCTTTAACCTGTGGTCGGTAGATGGCACCAATGGCTATATTTTCTTCTTGGACGGCCATGCCCTCAGATCTCTGTGCCAGAAGTTATTCGAGGAATCAAGTTCCATACCCTGTTTGAGAAAATGTAAAATTTTCCTCATTTTTGCACCAAGTTTTGCGTATAACTCGGTCGGTATTCACCGGATCACCAATCTTTAACCTGTGGTCGATAGATGGCACCAATGGCTACATTTTCTTCTTGGACGGCCATGCCCTCAGATGTCTGTGCCCGAAGTTATTCGAGGAACCAAGTTCCATACCCTGTTTGAGAAAACGTAAAATTTTCCACATTTTTGCACCAAGTTTTGCCTATAACTCGGTCGGTATCCAAAGGATCGCCAATGTTTAACCTGTGGTCGGTAGATGACACCAATGGCTACATTTTCTTCTTCGACGGCCATGCCCTCAGATCTCTGTGCCAGAAGTTATTCGAGGAACCAGATTCCATACCCTGTTTGAGAAAAGGTAAAATTTTCCACATTTTTGCACCAAGTTTTGCCTATAACTTGGTCGGTATCCAAAGGATCGCCAATCTTTAACCTGTGGTCGATAGATAACACCAATGGCTACATTTTCTTCTTGGACGGCTATGCATTCAGATCTCTGTGCCAGAAGTTATTCGAAGAACCAAGTTCCATACCCTGTTTGAGAAAATGTAAAATTTTCCTTATTTTTGAACAATGTAGCAAAATTTATAAATGTGATATATTTTAATGCGAATTTGTTGCAATAAGTTTCTTTTCACTCAAATAATGCTTTAAGTTAAATAAAGAATAAAAAATCAGAAAAAAAATTACAAAAAATTTTCAACTCAAAAATTTCATAAGGCTTACCCCTTACGTTTTTTTTGAGAAATTTTGCAAAAAAAATTAAATTGATTTATTTTAATGCCAATTGGTTCAAATAAGTTTCTTTTCACTCAAATAATGCTTTAAATTAAAAAAAGAATAAAAAATCAGAAAAAAATAAAAAAAATTGAAAAATTGAAAATTTCAAAAGGTTCATTTTTGCACCATTTTTTGCCTTTAACTCTGTCGGTATTCACGGGATCGCCAATCTTTAACCTGTGGTCGGTAGATGGCACCAATAGCTACATTTTCTCCTTGGACGGTCATGCCCTCAGATGTCTGTGTCGGAAGTTATTCGAGGAACCAAGCTCCATAACCTGTTTGAGAAAACGTAAAAATTCCTCATTTTTGCACCAAGTTTTGCCTATAACTCGGTCGGTATTCAACGGATTGCCAATCTTTGACCTGTTGTCGGTAGATGGCACCAATGGCTACATTTTCTTCTTGGACGGCCATGCCCTCAGATGTCTGTGCCAGAAGTTATTCGAAGAACCAAGTTCCATACCCTGTTTGAGAAAATGTAAAATTTTCCTCATTTTTAAGCAATGTAGCAAAATTTATAAATGTGATATATTTTAGTGCGAAATTGTTGCAATAAGTTTCTTTTCACTCAAATAATGCTTTAAGTTAAATAGAGAATAAAAAATCAGAAAAAAAATTACAAAAAATTTTCAACCCGAAAATTTCATAAGGCTTACCCCTTACGTTTTTTTTTGAGAAATTTTGCAAAAAAAATTAAATTGATTTATTTTAATGCCAATTGGTTCAAATAAGTTTCTTTTCACTCAAATAATGCTTTGAATTAAAAAAAAGAATAAAAAATCAGAAAAAATTAAAAAAATATAAAATTTGAAAATTTCAAAAGGTTCATTTTTGCACCAATTTTGGCTAAAGTCTGAAACACGACCCCCCCCACTCACGGTCACTCATCTGCGTGTCAATTTTTCGTACAGGGTGGTTCGGAGACTATGCAATGTGGCCTGAATTTGTTTTTTTTTTTACAATTACTATTAAATTGTAAGGAGGTTTTCGCATAGTGAAAAGTGATTTATTCATCGAGGAACCAAGTTCCATACGCTGTTTGTGAAACCGTAAAATTTTCCTCATTTTTGGCCCGTATTTGCCCCATAGCTCCGCCGGTATCCAAGATATCGCCACACTTTCTTCTGACCATGGCTAGATGGCACTTGTGGCTAGATTTCGTCCA
Source organism: Anopheles funestus (assembly GCF_943734845.2). Taxonomy (NCBI): domain Eukaryota; kingdom Metazoa; phylum Arthropoda; class Insecta; order Diptera; family Culicidae; genus Anopheles; species Anopheles funestus. The sequence continues at coordinate 33,744,504 of NC_064599.1, forward strand.
TGCACCACTAATCGCTACCATGTCTGTGGCCGGAGCTATTCGCGAAAGCTCCAACGGATCGCCAATCTTTGACCTGTGGTCGATAGATGGCACCAATTGCTACATTTTCTTCTTCGACGGCCATGCCCTCAGGTGTCTGTGTCTCGAAACATAATTAAAAAACACGCAACCGATTTCGAACCACCCTGCACGAAAAAAGTCACTCAAATGAGTGCCCGTGAGTGGGGGGGGTCGTGTTTCAGACTTTAGCCCCAATTTTTGCCTATAACTCGGTCGGTATTCACCGGATCACCAATCTTTAACCTGTGGTCGATAGATGGCACCAATGGCTATATTTTCTTCTTGGACGGCCATGCCCTCAGATGTCTGTGCCAGAAGTTATTCGAGGAACCAAGTTCCATACCCTGTTTGAGAAAATGTAAAATTTTCCTCATTTATAAGCAATGTAGCAAAATTTATAAATGTGATATATTTTTATGCGAATTTGTTGCAATAAGTTTCTTTTCACTCAAATAATGCTTTAAGTTAAATAAAGAATAAAAAATCAGAAAAAAAATTACAAAAAATTTTCAACCCGAAAATTTCATAAGGCTTACCCCTTACGTTTTTTTTGAGAAATTTTGCAAAAAAAATTAAATTGATTTATTTTAATGCCAATTGGTTCAAATAAGTTTCTTTTCACTCAAATAATGCTTTGAATTAAAAAAAAGATTAAAAAATCAGAAAAAATTTAAAAAATATAAAAATTTAAAAATTTCAAAAGGTTCATTTTTGCACCAATTTTTGCGTATAACTCGGTCGGTATTCACCGGATCACCAATCTTTAACCTGTGGTCGATAGATGGCACCAATGGCTACATTTTCTTCTTGGACGGCCATGCCCTCAGATGTCTGTGCCAGAAGTTATTCGAGGAACCAAGTTCCATACCCTGTTTGAGCAAATTTTCCACATTTTTGAACCAAGTTTTGCCTATAATTCGGTCGGTATTCACCGGATCACCAATCTTTAACCTGTGGTCGGTAGATGACACCAATGGCTACATTTTCTTCTTGGACGGCCATGCCCTCAGATGTCTGTGCCAGAAGTTATTCGAAGAACCAAGTTCCATACCCTGTTTGAGAAAACGTAAAATTTTCCTCATTTTTGCGCAAAATTTTGCCTATAACTCAGTCGGTATCCAACGGATCGCCAATCTTTAACCTGTGGTCGGTAGATGACACCAATGGCTACATTTTCTTCTTGGACGGCCATGCCCTCAGATCTCTGTGCCAGAAGTTATTCGAGGAACCTGGTTCCATACCCTGTTTGAGAAAACGTAAAATTTTCCACATTTTTAAGCAATGTAGCAAAATTTATAAATGTGATATATTTTTATGCGAATTTGTTGCAATAAGTTTCTTTTCACTCAAATAATGCTTTAAGTTAAATAGAGAATAAAAAATCAGAAAAAAAATTACAAAAAATTTTCAACCCGAAAATTTCATAAGGCTTACCCCTTACGTTTTTTTTGAGAAATTTTGCAAAAAAAATTAAATTGATTTATTTTAATGCCAATTGGTTCAAATAAGTTTCTTTTCACTCAAATAATGCTTTGAATTAAAAAAAAGAATAAAAAATCAAAAAAAAAATAAAAAAGTATAAAAATTTGAAAATTTCAAAAGGTTCATTTTTGCACCAATTTTTGCCTATAACTCGGTCGGTATTCACCGGATCACCAATCTTTAACCTGTGGTCGATAGATGGCACCAATGGCTACATTTTCTTCTTGGACGGCCATGCCCTCAGATGTCTGTGCCAGAAGTTATTCGAGGAACCAAGTTCCATACCCTGTTTGAGAAAATGTAAAATTTTCCACATTTTTGAACCAAGTTTTGCCTATAACTCGGTCGGTATTCACCGGATCGCCAATCTTTAACCTGTGGTCGGTAGATGGCACCAATGGCTACATTTTCTTCTTGGACGGCCATGCCCTCAGATGTCTGTGCCAGAAGTTATTCGAGGAACCAAGTTCCATACCCTGTTTGAGAAAATGTAAAATTTTCCTCATTTATAAGCAATGTAGCAAAATTTATAAATGTGATATATTTTTATGCGAATTTGTTGCAATAAGTTTCTTTTCACTCAAATAATGCTTTAAGTTAAATAAAGAATAAAAAATCAGAAAAAAAATTACAAAAAATTTTCAACCCGAAAATTTCATAAGGCTTACCCCTTACGTTTTTTTTGAGAAATTTTGCAAAAAAAATTAAATTGATTTATTTTAATGCCAATTGGTTCAAATAAGTTTCTTTTCACTCAAATAATGCTTTGAATTAAAAAAAAGATTAAAAAATCAGAAAAAATTTAAAAAATATAAAAATTTAAAAATTTCAAAAGGTTCATTTTTGCACCAATTTTTGCGTATAACTCGGTCGGTATTCACCGGATCACCAATCTTTAACCTGTGGTCGATAGATGGCACCAATGGCTACATTTTCTTCTTGGACGGCCATGCCCTCAGATGTCTGTGCCAGAAGTTATTCGAGGAACCAAGTTCCATACCCTGTTTGAGAAAATTTTCCACATTTTTGAACCAAGTTTTGCCTATAATTCGGTCGGTATTCACCGGATCACCAATCTTTAACCTGTGGTCGGTAGATGACACCAATGGCTACATTTTCTTCTTGGACGGCCATGCCCTCAGATGTCTGTGCCAGAAGTTATTCGAAGAACCAAGTTCCATACCCTGTTTGAGAAAACGTAAAATTTTCCTCATTTTTGCGCAAAATTTTGCCTATAACTCAGTCGGTATCCAACGGATCGCCAATCTTTAACCTGTGGTCGGTAGATGACACCAATGGCTACATTTTCTTCTTGGACGGCCATGCCCTCAGATCTCTGTGCCAGAAGTTATTCGAGGAACCTGGTTCCATACCCTGTTTGAGAAAACGTAAAATTTTCCACATTTTTAAGCAATGTAGCAAAATTTATAAATGTGATATATTTTTATGCGAATT